>NC_090302.1:104958474-106208474 GCF_039906515.1 Pseudorca crassidens | reverse complement strand
TTGTAAATAGCTTCCATAGTAGAAAAAAATCAACAACAACTAAAATTCAAGAACTCAAGAAATAACAGGATAACAATATTATTGAGAAATACAGAGGTAACTAGAAGAAATAACTGTAAGAGTCAAAAGTAGTTGCCTCTCAAATTGGTGATTCATTTTTAACTGTGTGTGTATATGTGTAAAATTTCATTTAAAAAAACAGAAGACTGGGCTTCCCTGGTGGCACAGTGGTTGAGAGTCCGCCTGCCGATGCAGGGGACACGGGTTCGTGCCCCAGTCCGGGAAGATCCCACATGCCGCGGAGCGGCTGGGCCTGTGAGCCATGGCCGCTGAGCCTGCAGGTCCGGAGCCTGTGCTCCGCAACGGGAGAGGCCACAACAGTGAGAGGCCCACGTACCGCAAAAAAAAAAAAGAAGACTGTTGACTGAAGGAAAAATTGGTATAGCTATATTATTTAGAAATAAATCTAGAAATAGATTTTAAGACAAAGAGCATTACATAATGGTAAACCATGCACTAGTATTAATCCTAACCATTATGTACCTAGCAATATAGCCTCAAGGTGTATAAAGCAAAATATGACAGAATTACAAGAAGAAATTGCCAGTTTCTTCTCTCCTAAGACTCAAAGTAGGTAAGGATATAGGAGATTTAGATAAGATAATAAACTTAATCTGCTCTATGTACAACAATTAGATTATATATTTCCAATTTTCATGCACACTGGATCATTTGTAAAAATCAGCTATTCACAGTGTACAGACTTACAAAGCAAGTTTCAGTAAATATCAAAAAAGTATTATAAAATCTGTTCCCTGCCCACAAGAAAATTAGAAATCAGTAACCAAAAGATAACCATTTCCACCTTTATATTTGGAAGTTAAACCAAACACACACACACACAACACACAGTTCTTTTGTAGCTCAAAGTAGAAATCACAATAGAAATTTCATTGTATTTAGAAATGGGTAAATTGAAAACACAATGTAAACTTGTAAAATATATCCAGAGCATCACTTACAGGGCTATCTGTAACCTGAATGCATATTTTAATCAGCTACACATCTAACTGCAGAAATTTAAAAAGCATAACAGATAAAACTTGAAGTAGAACAATAAAACTCAGCAGAAATTAAATAGAAATTGAAAAGCAAACATATTTATGTTAATGATAATTGACTTGTTGGTTATGAGCTAAAGGAATACAACATTTTAAACTGTAAAGGAAGAAAAAATAAAATTAATAAAAGAGAAAGCAGTGCATTGCACCTGACTCAGAGAAATGTTATTGTATAGTAAAAATGGCAGCATTCACTAAATATATAGATTAAATGTAGCTTCTATTTACATCCTTAGAAAAACTTTTTTTTAGAATTGAAGTCTAGTCATTCTAGCTTATTTTCAAATACTACAAAGTAAAAACTTTACAGCATTGAGGTGAAAACGAAAAACAAAAAACCAGTGGACAGAATAGAGATTTCAGAAATATATTCAAACTACTAAAGGACTCAGGTGTTGAAAACCAAGGATAAGTTAAAGGCGAAAGGAGTTGCCTTTAATGAATTCTGCAAGGACATTTAGGAAAATGGACTCATGTTTTTGTCCCAGTTGTACGTAAGAGATCATTTTAGGACTATTTATGAAAACAGTATTTTCAGAGATCGGATTGGTTTGTCAACATAATAGCTATTCCTCAGAAGTGTGTCAGTATCAAAAGGAAAGCAACAGGGCTTCCCTAGTGGCGCAGTGGTTCAGAATCTGCCTGCCAATGCAGGGGACACAGGTTCAAGCCCTGGTCTGGGAAGATCCCCACATGCCGTGGAGCAACTGGGCCCGTGAGCCACAGTTACTAAGCCTGCGCGTCTGGAGCCTGTGCTCCGCAACAACAGAGGCCGCGATAGTGAGAGGCCTGCGTACCACGATGAAGAGTGGCCCCCGCTTGCCGCAACTAGAGAAAGCCCATGCACAGAAACGAAGACCCAACACAGCCATAAATAAATAAATAAATACATTTTTTTAAAAAAAGGAAAGCAACAAAGAGAAAGGCAGAATATGGATAGTTGTTAAATCTGAGTAATGGGAGTTTACTGTACTAATTTTGCTTACCTGTATGTTTGAAATTTTCCATAATAAAACTTATTTAAATGAAAGTAAGAGAATGAGAAATATATGTACTAAGTATAACTGATAAAAATTTTTACCCAAAAAATATAAACAATGCTTATATATGTTAAGCATATATAAGTTCTGAAACCAGATTTATTCAGTGGTAAAAAGAAATCAGCAGGCACATGAGGAAATATAGATAATAAATTATTACACAGAAAAATCTGCTTTGTTATTAAGTAGAAATAAAATTAACATGAAAGCACTGCTGTGTGCTTATTAAGCTAGAAAAAATAAAAAGTGTAAAACCTTATGTTGGCTACAATATTCGCTTCTGTACTCAGTAGTAACTGTATCTTCCTGGAGGGAAAACTAGCAATAGAAAAATATTTGTAAAATTATTCATTCCCTTTACCTAGTCTTATGGGATACACAGATGTCTAAAACATTAGTGAATGCCACACAGAATAGAATTTCTTCTCTAAAATCCTGTAAACTTAGGTGCCCCCCCAAAAAAAAATATTTAGGTGACCTCTTCAGCCTCTTAATGATTTTATAACTATAGCAACCATGAGCACATACTGTGTGTCAGGTTCTGTATCTATTCATTTAGTCCTCACAACTTTAGGAGGGTAGCTTCTGTTACTGCATCCTGCAGATAAGGAAGCTTAATCTTGGCGAAGTTAAGTAACTTTCCCCAAATCACACGGTAGTGAGCACAACCAAGATTTGAGCCTAGGCAGTCTTACTTCAAACTCCCTGCTTTAAATCATTGCTTCAAACTGCCTCTCAAAATTAATTCATTTATCAAGTAGTTGATTTCCTGTTTAGGGCCATTTAATTGCTCCTAGATAGCTGCTACTAACATGTACTAACATTATAGAGGCATTTTGGTGTAGATTCTAGATGGTTTTGACCATAATGCTGATGGGAATAAGCAGTGAAACAGATCTTCTGCTATATTCCTGATGACATTGTAAATAGGCACAGCCTTTTTTGGAAAGCATTTTGGCAGCATATTTCAAAAGCCATAAAATGCTCATATTTTTTGACCTAGTTAATGCCACTTCTGGGAATCCTCTGAAGAAACAGTCCAATATGGAAAAAGCCTTGAGCACTAAAGTTATCACCACAGCCATGTTTGTAATAAAGCAACTGAAAGCAGCCCTAAATGTTCAACAGTAAGAGAATAATTAAACAAGTGATGGTATATTTACTTAGGCAGCCAATAAAATGAAGTGATATGCAACATAGACAAAACACAGCCATGAATCTTAAAAGCAGCATACAGAGCAATAGGTGCACCAAAATTATAGCTTTTACAAATATGAAAAAAGACAGGGACTGTAGAAATGCTGTGGGTAATATTTTTCTTTCTGGTATTTTTCAAATTTTCTGTCATATTTATTTCTAATTGCAAAATTAAAATCACATGATTACTTAATGTTTTTGTGTATTAGTCCCTACCTCTCGCTAGATTATAATCTGCTTGGTGACTGTAGGCAGCATATTAGAAACGTGCAAAGAGTACCACTGGAGCCAGGGAAACTTCGGGAACCTTGCCAGGTGCCTCATTTACTGGTGACAGTTACTCTGTGTCTCAGCAGACTGAGTTGACCCACAAAGTGAGCAGTGCACTTTGGGAAGCACAAGTGGGATCTGTGGAGTCAGGAGACCTTGCTGTGTGTCTTTGGCTCTCTCTTCTCAGACAAGCCCTTCAAACTGTGTAAAACTCAATTTCCTGATCCATAAAATTGGAGCTAGTGAGATCAAGGTCTGGCGCTCTTTCAGTAGATGCTCTGAAAATGTTTCTCCCATTCAGTTATGGCCCTTATAAAGTGTTCCTCACCTTTCTTTATCCTTGGACGATAAGAGCAAATGTAAAGTCTGTTGGCTAACTTCCTTTGCCTGAAATCTTTTGAGCAGAAGCTTTTACATGTCCATCTTCTGTCTTCTGCTGCAACTTGTTATCCATGATTTAAAGATGAAGATAAAAAAGATTTTGTCATTCAGTGTGACTGGATAAATTTTCAGTTTTGTTTTAATCATATTTTTTTTTCTGATTATAAAAGTATGGTAAATGCTCATTGTCAAATGTTTGGAAAATGCAGAAAACTGAAAGGAGAAAATTACACCATAATCTTTAAACCCAGAAATAACCATTATATACATTTCATTTATTTTCTTTTTAGGTTTTTCTGAGTATCTGATTTTTTTCTTTATAAAGGGGAAATGTAGGATAAAGTCCTCTATCATGTTTGGGGCAGGTTTAACAGGGTGCTTTGTGTTCATTTTGAGATAGTTTTTCTTTAACAAATACGTAATTCTTAGATAGGGATAAAGACCAAGCTAGCAATAGGGAACCAGATGGAGAAGGGTGGGGTAGGAATAGCTCTACTTTGATTAGTAGGAAAATTTTTCCCGTAGTTCTGATACCTATCAAAGAATGAACTTAGGTAAAGAATAATTACCCAAATCATGCTTCCTGAACTTTTTAGTATTTTTTTTGTTACTGTTTTCATTGTAAGTAACCATGTACCCTTTCAGGCCATGAGTTGTGAATTATGGATTGGGAAATATAATTATCTTTCACAAACTTGGAATAAAGACGCTCGCAAGGGACTTCCCTGGCAGTCCAGTGGGTAGGGCTCTGTGCTTCCAGTGAGGGGCTATGAGTTCGATCCCTGCTCGGGGAACTAAGATCCCACAAGCCATGCAGTGCGGCCAAAAAAGAAGGTTACAAAATACTCACAATTTCTTGGCTCCTGACCTTTTAGAACCTGCAGTTTTAAAAACTCATCAGTTCCTGTAATGTCTTCTGGAGAAAACTAGGAAATTTATCGAGTGACAGAACCAACGAGCAACGAAGACTTGGCGTGCGCTGCGGTGGCCGTGTGGGGGCAAGCACTGATGTCACGCTACCCTGACTTGTGCTTAAATCCAAAAGAATGTGCCTGTCAGGAGATGGGAACCATTGACCCCTCCATCTTCTGGGCTTTGCTGTTCAAGGGAGGCTTCTACGGAATGAAGAAGAGAGAAGTGGGAGAAAAGGTCTTTTCTCTCTTCTTTCATTCACTGTCTTCAGAACAGCAGTCGAATTATGAAAGGTGACACAGGGTCCATCCCATGTAAATAATTTTCAGTGTGGCGTATCTGTCATCCCCACTCCATTGAGGAGGACCTGAGGGATGTTTGAGGTCAGTGTGCTGGTTTGCTTCATCACTCCCCTTTGAATACGCCTTTGTGGCTTGTGCCCCTTTGACTTCTGAGGACTGCGGCCACAGGCAAGAGGCTCTTGATTGGTTGGAAATGGGTGTCCCTCACTCCTGCCTAGTGTCTGCACGTCAGGGAAGTCACTTGTCCTTTGGAGTCATTTCTTCTGACAAGGCTGAGCCATCACCCCCTTACTGATGCTTGTTTGTTAACCCTTCCCAAGCATTTCCTCTTGGAGGAAAGTCACCCGACTTATTTACAGAGGAGCAAACCTAACCTGTAGCACAGTTTGAGGTTCCAGCTTAGAATTTTAGTGACTTTACACAGTACTTAGGTCTGACAGGATAGTGAGAATTTGCAAGTGTCATGTGAGAGTGGAGCAGAAAACTACAGCCAGAAAACCTTCTGTTTAGAATGACCTTGGCCCCTCCAAAACTCTACTTGCCTGAGATGTAAGTTGGTACCCCGTGAAGAACTGGGTATGATCTGAGATTTTTGAGGATGCTGAGTGCTAGGGGAAGTGGTATCCAGCACTGTAAAAGGGAGGAAGCCATATAGAAAGTTAGCTGAATTTACACAGTGCTCTAATGAGAGAAGATGATCAGCTTTATTTAATTCACTTTATTTTTTAGGCTTTTTCTGTAATTGATTATTGACAAAAGTGATTTGTTTGTTTGTTTTTCAGTATTGCCTGTCAGGGCACCCAACCTTACCATGCAATGTGCTCAAATTCAAATCAACCACCATTATGCTGGACTGTGGACTGGACATGACTTCCACCCTCAATTTCCTTCCTTTGCCACTTGTTCAAAGGTATGTGCTGATGCATCCGAGACAAAATGAGCTTTGGTTTGCTGAAAAACGGTACACAATAGCATCAAGATGACCACTACCTTGTGTGTTGTCCTAAGTTTACTTTGTTCCCTTAAAAATGTTCTTCATCAAAATAATTTCCTTTGGCTGGGTTGATGGAAAGTGTTGTATTGATTTATTGATTGACTTCTTTATTATAACTTCTTCTGAGCTTCTGTTAAATGTTCCTGCAACTACTCAGTGCAAGTGAGGTCATATATATTTCATCTTTCTTGCTAATTCATGTAGGAGTTGATAAATGGTCAACTGATGAGCCCCACGAATTGAATTTTAGAATCATTTAACTACCTTTGCAGGGACTTGACATCATAGAGCCTGACATTTCTTTTTGATAGGTATCTATGCATTATTTTCATACTAGTCAGCTGTAGATATCATAGAATCTTACATGAAGCCGAAGTCCATGTCTTAAAGTAGACAGATTACCCCAGGCCTACAGGCAGCACTGTCTACTCTTACTAAGACCTTGTCTAGGAGATTGGTTTTCCAGCTTGCTGTTATTTAGAAGCAGCACTTCATAAAAGGAGTGGGTAACTTTTAGAAGCAGATATACTTCCAGCAGCAAAAAGTGATACCGCATGAAGGAGGGGAGACAGAAAAGCTATCTAAAGCAGATTTAAGAGCTTAAAAGCATAACGAGCTAGTTAAACCATCTAACGTATCTCATTCACTGCTGAAGACTTCACTGTGTGCAATGATTATTCATAATGATAACCCTGTGAGCCATCTAGGAAAAGTAGAATTAAAAATCAACGATTGGGACTTCCCTGGCGGCGCAGTGGTTGAGAGTCCGCCTGCCAATGCAGGGGACATGGGTTCGTGTCCCGGTCCGGGAGGATCCCACATGCCGCGGAGCGGCTAGGCCCGTGATCTGTGGCCGCTGAGCCTGTGCGTCTGGAGCCTGTGCTCCGCAAAGAAAAAAAAAAAAAAAAAATCAACGATTGACTTTTTTCTAAGATAAGGGATACAGTAAGATGATGGGGACAAGGTCAGAGTTAATTCCAGATTACATTTTATGCATAGCTGATAAAATTCAGTTATAATCACATCCAGCACTTAGAAATACTTTTACCATCCATAGATATTATCCAGAAGGGGAAAAAAATGTATTTATAGTTGATTTAGGAACTGTAGGTGTCATATATATTTCTCAACAAAAATGACTGCATGTTTTTTATTAAAATAGCCTGATATCATTGTCTGTTTCCTTCCAAAGCTTAAAATGTTCATTCACTCGGTGTTAAGAATCTGCAGTGTCCTAGACCAGGGGATACAGACATGAACAAGACAACTTTTCTTTCCTCATGGAATTCATAGTCTGTCAGAGGAGAAAGAATTACACAGTTGAAGATTTAATTATACTTGTGGTACAAAAAATAGCTATATACTTGTGATAATTACTAAAGAAAATAAAATACAGGGTATGCTGAGGGTTCCCAAATGGGGGCCTACATGCTCTGCAGGGTCATGAATCATCCAGGTGTTCAAAACCTGAGTTGGGCACACAGTCCTAGCTACATGTTTTCCCTTTCCTGTTCATTCCTGTCTTTACCTAATTCTGTATTCTCAAGTGAATACAGAATCCACTTCTACTCTCTCTTCCCCTTGTCATTGTTTTTCTCTCAGAGGGAGGTTATACTAATGGGATGATTAACAGCCCATGGCAGTTCCTTACAAAAAATGTCTTCATTTGCTCAGGCCAGAAACCTTGGAGGTCCACTTGGCTAAAATAGTATCCCCAGTCCCTCTCTGTCCCCTCATCCTGCTTTATTTGTCTTCAGAGCACTTCGCATTACATCATATATACATGCTTGGTTTATATATTGTCTTTCTTCTCCACTAAAAGGTAAGTTTTATAAGGGCAGAGATTTTGTTTGCTCTCCACTGTATTCCCAGTGCCTAAAAGAGTTCTTGGCATGCAGTAGCTGCTCCGTAAATATTTGTCATAGGAATGAATCCCTTTGTCTTCTCTAGATTTCAACCCTTCTCTCCTTCTGCATCATTTCGCTATTGTAATCTTTCCTTTATCTTGAATCTTTCCATCTTGACTCAGTCCTTCCCATTTAATTATGCTGTCACTTCTAACTTAAAATGTAAAAATAAATAAATCTTTTTAACCTTCTCTCAACCCCACTTTCCCCTTCAGCATTCCTAACTCCTTCCCAGTCTGCTTTGCCCACACCAGCCACCAGAACATCTTTCAGTAAATCACGAATGACTTCCACGTCATTAGCTATAATACGCATTTGTCATCCTCACCCTCAGCCACTCAGCATCACTCTCCTCCATGATAATACAGTCCTGGTTTTCGTTACTTCTCTGAATCTTTCTCTTCTATCTACGTTGGAGATTCATTTTCCTCTAACTGGTCATCACACATGAGAATTCTTTAGTATTCAGTGCTTGGCCACAGAGGCTCTACCAAGGGAATTTAATAAATGTTCAGAGGGACTTCCCTGGTGGCGCATTGGTTAAGAATCCGCCTGCCAAGGCAGGGACACGGGTTCAAGCCCTGGTCCGGAAAGATCCCACGTGCTGTGGGGCAACTAAGCCCGTGTGCCACAATTACTGAAGCCCTCGTGCCTAGAGCCCGTGCTCCGCAACAAGAGAAGCCACCGCAATGAGAAGCATGCACACCACAACGAAGAGTAGCCCCCGCTCGCCGCAAGTAGGGAAAGCCCACGTGCAGCAGCAAAGACCCAACACAGCCCAAAATAAATAAATTTTAAAAAATAAAATAAAAGATAAATGCTCAGGGCCTCGATAACCATCCAGACAGTAACTTACAAATGTGTATTTTTCGTTAAGTTCCACATGTGAGTTCCACATTCATAATCATAAATCCAAAATGCCTACTCGGTTTCTCTCCTCAGATGTGCCTTTGAAAGCACTTCAGAACTCACCATACCCCAAACTGAGTTTATGATTAGACTTGGTCCAGAAGAGGAGAGTACACCCTCCCAGACCTGGTTTCCCCCCATGCTGCCCTATCTTAGGGAATGGCACCCTGTTATAAAAGCCAGAGAGCTGGGAGTTCACTTAGATGCCCCCTTCCTCACTTCCCACATCCAACCTTTCATTAAGCATTGTCATTTTTACCTTCTAGATAGCTCTAGAATCCAGTTACTTCTCTTAAGTGCTACTGTGGTAGTCATCATCCTCTTTTACAGGCATTACTGGTAAAGCTTCCTAACCAGCTTCTTCAATTCTGTTCTTGCCCCTGTCTGAATCCAGAGTCTTCTTTTTGTGTAACTTTTTATTTTGAAATTGCTTCAGATTTACAGAAAAGTTGCAAGAATAGTTACAGACAATTCCCAGTTACTCTTACCAGTTACTAACATTTTATCACATTTGCTTTATCACTGCCTCTTTATGTTACATACGCATGTAGTTTTTTCTGACCCATTTGAAAGATAGACACCGTGCTCCTTTGCCACCTAAATACTTACGTGCCTGTCTTATAAGAAGAAGGACATTCTCTTACATAACCACAGTACAATAAAGAAAATCAGTTAACTTAACGTCGATACTATACAAGTATCTGAGCTGTGTACCTTATGTACATTTCCCAAGTTATACCAGTTCATATTTCACTGTAGTGCCTTTTATAGCAAAAAAGAAAAATAACTTACTGGTCTAGGATCCAATCCAGATCACACATTGCATTTGGTCACGTCTTTAATCTCCTTTAATCTGGAAGAGTTTCAGTCTCTATGTCTTTCACGACCTTGCCATTTTTAGGAGTGCAGGCCAATTATTTTATATAACATCTTTCAGTATGGGTTTGTCTCACGTTTCCTCATAATTAGGTTGGGGTTACTATTTTCGGTAGGAATACCACACAAATGATGGTACGTGTTATCAGAAGGCACTTGATGTCAATTTTCTCCAAAATCACCTTTTAGAAATACAGATCTAATCTCGTCTTTCACCTGTTTAAGACCTTTCAGTGGTTTTTCCTTTGCTTTTAAATTTATTTATTTATTATTTTTGGCTGCGTTGGGTCTTCGTTGCTGTGTGCGGGCTTTCTCTAGTTGCGGCGAGCAGGGGCTACTCTTCTTTGCAGTGCGCGGGCTTCTCATTGCGGTGGCTTCTCTTGTTGCAGAGCACGGGCTCTAGGCGGGTGGGCTTCAGTAGTTGTGGCACACAGGCTTAGTTGCTCCGCGGCATATGGGATCTTCCCAGACCAGGGCTCAAACCCGTGTCCCCTGCATTGGCAGGCAGATTCTTAACCACTGTGCCACCAGGGAAGTCCCTTCCATTGCTGTTAGGATAAATACCAAGTCAGTCTTGGTACATTAGGCTTTATGCCTCTCTTCTAGTATCTTGCTCTTTTCTTTTCTTTCAGTTTCAAAGAAGTCTTATCTCCTGCCTGGGAGCAGTCACACAGATTGTTCCTTCAGCCAGGAAGGCTCTTCACCCCTCCCTGAACCCACCTTCCCTTAGTCTATTTAGCAGGAGCTCCTCTCTCAGATCATTTATGACTCCAGTTTCTATATGGGAAGGACAGAGAGAAGGCATTTTAGTTGGTTGAGGGGGAGGGTATATATAGGACCCTCCTTGAAATTTCATTTGGATAACCTTTTTTTTTTTTTAAGATATCCATGCCAAAGCCTGGTGAGAATGGTTGGAGGAAAGTCCTGGGCCTTGTAGCTGTCTTCTTTCTTTATTCCCTCCAGACCTTGCCCCTTGACACAGTTTCCCCTTGACTCTGCTACCATCCAGATGTCAGCTCGTTCTTCAGAGACTCAAGAAGAACTGCTGCCTTGATGCTGCCTAGATGAGTCCCTTGTTAGGAGACTTTGTGGTGCCTTGTGCGCTGTGTGCTGCCTCATCATTCATAACAGCTTGTTCTCTGTGTGATTACTTGATCTGTCTGTCTTCCCTAACCCCTCAGGAGGACAGGCGCGTTTTGCTCATGGTCGTATCACCAGCAGCTGAGTGCTCGACACATAAATCAAGATTCATTAATGAATGAGTGAAGATGCATACCTTATCCTCCTTCAGTACTTCACCAAATGATGAGGTTGTTTCCTGTCCCTCTTTCTGGAAAATCGCCCTCTGTCTTCACCTCGTAACTCCTGTTCCCTCTCAGATTTTGTAATCATTAGGAACAAAGTAATAAATCTCTTCCTCTTTGGTAGCTTAAAGTTTGCTAACTCTTCATGGTTTGGTCATTAACTTGTTGGTCCCCAGTAACAAAATATTTTCATCTCTGTAGTCAGCATCCATTTGCCATCTGATGACGCATTTGTGTGCCCCTTTATCATTGGCACTGTTGTTTTAACATGGTCTTGCTCTCCTTTGAGCATTCAGTACCATCTACTAGCAATTTCTTAAATCCAGAATAACTACAGATACTTCATAGAAGGCTTTGACGTTATAAAAAAATGTTTAGCAAGAGTTAAAACCACAATACCTGAAATTTTTACTTAAAAAAAATTTCTTTTTATAAGCAGTGTACCATTTCTTCTTTTGTTTTTTAATTTTGCTGCACCAGGTCTTAGTTGTGGCACGCGGGATCTTTTTTTTTTCAGTTTTAGCATGCAGGCTGTTAGTTGCAGCATGCGGGATCTAGTTCCCTGACCAGGGATCAAACCTGGGCCCCCTACATTGGGAGTGCAGAGTCTTAACCACTGGACCACCAGGGAAGTCCCATAAGCAGTGTACCATTTCTAATCACTTGATGAGGACAAAACTAATTGAATCAGTCATCTGTAATTTGGAGGTTGACTTGTGTGTGTCTGATGGAGAACAGACAGGATGCATGTCCTTTGATCCAGTTCTCTTTGTAAAGGGAAGTGGATATTTACAACTTCTTTTAGAGAGTTAGTGTGCATGAAATGAGAACAGTATTCGGATTGTCTTGTCATTACACTTTTATTAGAATGCTTGGTTTTTTAATCTGATCTGGTAGTAAATAATATTTTTTAAGAAGTAAGAAGTCTATAAGTGAAGGTATATATGTGACTGAAATGAGATGGGAATTAAACAGCTAATGGTAATAGAGTTTTTTTCTGGGAAAGCTCCCAGAGTTTTAAAAAAAGTTTTTCAGGTATAATTTATGCCAACCAAACTTGATTCTCCTAGTAGTAATTTTCATTCTCAAGAATGAAATCCAAAAATTCTCACTTTTTGATTAATAAAGGGAAAATGTAAACAGAGAATCTAGGCAAGGGGTATGCGGGACATCATTGTACTTACATTCTTACAGCTTTTCTATGAGCTAGTAATTATGTCAAAATTAAAAGTTACCCCTTAAATTCTCACTTTTTTTCTAAAATTAGATGCATTTATATTTTATTCAGGTTTTTAATCTTTCCTAGAAGATTGACAAATATTCACATATCTATGTTTCAATTTGACTTTCGTACCTACCACCTAATTACAAAGTCAGAATTTGATAAACTTATTTTAGAGAGAGGATCCAGTACTATACGTTAACTTGGTTTCTGATTATAGAGTCTTTTAGTCCCACGCCCATACTTTGCCTTTAATTTTTACTTCACAGACTAATTTTGTGTTCTGCCATCCAACTTGTACTTCTGTGTGCTTTTCTTCATATATCACCTTGATCGTTAAGTTTTTCTTTTTACCAGCATTCTTTTTTCTCCAGAGTTATTTGCATTTTCAACCTCCAGTATTGGTCAACCAATAGCACACAGTTAAATCCTGAGCTTACCAGAGTGAATGATTTCTGATTCAGACTTCTTTAATGTAATGTATATGTGAAATTAACCTCACCTTCTAGAAATTACTCGCTTAGGTATGTATTTCGTAACGCTTAGGAAAACTAGCTTCATTTTCCAGAATTGGAAACTCAAGCCACAGGTAACAAGTTGACTAATTCATTTATAAGCAATGAATCCAGAAGGTGGACTCAAGCAGAATTCAGGTTTTTATTTGTGGTGAATTCTGGCTGGTAGGCAGCTTAAGTGCTCTTGTCAGACACCTGACCCCTCTGAGTCTGTTTTGTCATCCACAATATAATGGTCCCATTCGGCCTTCCCCTCAGGCTTGTTGTCAAACACAAGCAAGGTGAAGTCGGGGCCAGTGATGGGAAAACTGTACAATGCTCTAGTGTCTCATCATTCTTTTTTCTCTTTATTATTCTGCATAGCATTCTTTTAATTTTCCCAATTTAGCGCAAAACTATTTGGCTTTTTAATGTTCCACTGCCACTAATTCTTAAGCTTGATACCACATGGTTATTTTTCGTCTTTTTGATTAGTATTTTGGGTAGGCATTGCTGCCAGTAATTTCAAACTGTTTTTCACTTTATGGAGCCAGTACAGTCACCGTGAAATCACTGAGGATTATAATCTATTTAGGATAATTTAATCTTTTGTTTTGCAGTCCCAGGCTGTCTAATCTTCCTGGCTGGTCCCTAAAGGATGGAAATGCTTTCTTGGACAAGGTAATGATTAGCTGAAGTGTATCTACACCCACTGGAAAGCCATCTTGTCATACCGGAGCCACCCGATAATAATGTGACTGATGGGCTCATTATTTCCCCTGTGTCTTCTCCCTGAAAAATCCCATGTAAAGTCTTCAGTACTTGGTAATTATTGTTTTTAAGAGCCTTTTAAGGAGTCTCAGTGTTCAGGTACAGATCCAGTTTTCTCATGTGTAAAATCTAAGAACTTCTGCTGCAAATACATTTTACCACCACAAAAAGAAAACTCTTATTTTTAGAATTGCAATGAGAGTTTCAGTGGTGATGCTTATTAGAGAATTCCATCTAGCTCGTTTCTTCTTTTTTTTTTTTTTTTAAAGATTTTCTTTTGATGTGGACCATCCCCAAAGTCTCTATTGAATTTGTTACAATACTGCCTTTTCTTGGTTTTTTGGCCCCGAGGCATGCGGGATCCCAGCTCCCTGACCAGGGACCGAACCGCACCCCGCCCCCCATCAGAAGGTGAAGTCCCAACCACTGGACCACCAGGGAAGTCCCTAGCTCATTTCATTTTGAGGCTGTACTGACTCTCCACCTGTAAGGAGTGAACTTTTTTTTTTTTTTTTTTTAATAACTTTAAAATTCCCCCAGACATTGTGAGTTTTAAACTGCTCTGTCAGGGGTCAAATCAGCTAAGGCTTTGTAAAAAGTCTGAGTCTTATTCTTTGGGTGATAAGAGGCCACCAAGGGTTGCAGCGGGCAGTGTCTTCCTCTGCTCAGACCGCTTTGGCTGCCATGTGGAGAACAGACTGAGGAGCTGAGTGTTTAACTGCCGGGCAGTGTGCTCTTGGGGGAGTGGGAGGGAAGCATGTTTTCAGGTAAATATGAACAAAGGGCCTTCCAGACTATGATCTGTGATCCTGGTAGCCTGGAGTGGACACTCCTATAGGTTGTGAGAAAACAACATAGTTCTAGGAATCTAGGATTTGGGGTCTTATTATGACTTTAATCACTAACTAGGCCTAAAGTAAATGACTCAAATTACTTTTTTTTTTCAAGGCTATTAAATTTTTAACATTAGATTATCTTCACAATAATTCCTTCCTCAGATCAGTTTCTGGGCATTTAACGTATACATGAGAGACCCGAGATACAAAAAAATGTTAAAACTATAATCTAGTCAAATTTTCTCCTGAAAAAAATCAGAGGGTAAAGGAAGATTAAAAACTGTCAAGCTTATCCATGCCATTCTTAGGCCTCCAAATCATTCTTCCTCTCCCCAGTTTCAGAATTGAAAGACTGGATAAGTGTAAGGATCCTTAAAATGATTCATCTGAATTGGATAAGGCATTTCCTTCTTGTAATTGGTATTGTTAAATAAAGAGGTGCTCTTTTTACAGAATTAACTCCTGTACCTACACCCCAACCTCGAGTGCAAGCCAAATGCATGATTTGAAACCAGATTTCCCTCAAAGCTAACTGTAAAAATTATGTGACAATCAAGAATCTGTGCACTTGATGAAATTTCAGCCTAACTCTCTGCTGGCTGTAAATCATTGTTCCCTGAGAAAGGCTCAGAAGCATCCCATTACCTGTGCATTGTGAGCAAAATGACTTGCATGTCTATGTGGGAGCATTTCATTAGGAGGAAGTGGTGAATAAAATAGAGTAACATTGTAAGTGCGTGGAATGGCAAATATGCTGCTCCAGGCCAGGAAGGATGAGAGCCTCAGAGGAGGCTCTGTCATGTGAGGTACACATACCCTGGTACATGGCAATATGGCGAAGAAGATTACATAGTCAATTTAAGGCCAGGCAGCGCTTATAAATTTCCCATGATTTGTCTTTAATCATTTTTAACCTCATCCTAGGGGAGCTGGGAGTCTTCTTCCATTAAACATAATTGCTCATTTGTTTTTAGCTGGCAGGTACATTGTAATTAAGGATGGTTTTCAGGGCTTCCCTGGTGGCATAGTGGTTGAGAGTCCGCCTGCCGATGCAGGGGACACGGGTTCGTGCCCCGATCCGGGAGGATACCACATGCCGCGGAGCGGCTGGGCCCATGAGCCATGGCCACTGAGCCTGCGCGTCCGGAGCCTGTGCTCCGCAATGGGAGAGACCACAACAGTGAGAGGCCCGCGTACTGCAGAGAAAAGGAAGAGGAAAGAAAAAACGGAATGGTTTTCAGTCTCTTTTTGGCTCAGCGCTCTGCTGGTTAAATGGTACTCATATAAGGAGAGGAACCAGAGTTTACAGTGGAAGGCAAGGGGAGGAAATATTCTATCAAGGTTCTGATAGGAGACTTGTAAAATTCAAAAGGAAAATAACATACAGTTAATACCTTATTTTCAGGTAAAGATTGAGAGTAAAATCATTCAGACTCCAGTATATAAATATAGGTACATATATATGAATATATAGAAATTTATGTTTGGTGACTAATGAAAACACAATGGAACAAAGTTCTAACAGTATTTTTCTCTTTCCAGAAAGAGGAAACTGTCAACCAAAATCTATCTTTTAGTGGTTTCATTATAGAGTCATAGATAGCTTTAACTTTGGAGCAAAAACTCCTGCATAGAGTTCAGTATAAAGTGTCATCAAGGGAAGGCAGCAACTCTGGTGGCCTCCTGGGGGCATTGTAGCAGACTCTGTTGGTGGCCCACTCCTGTCTCTTCAGTGTCCTATGTCATAAATCCAGCTGCCAATACCTGTATGGCTTTGCCTGACAGTTTTTTCCTAAAGCTGCCCCAAATGCACGAGTTGCTATATAAATATCCCAGGTCCCTTGCCCCTGAGTGGAATAACTCCCAGGTATATGTTTGATACTGTTTCTTAGAGTTTCCCCATGGGAGTGACTCCCTGTTGCCCACAGTGGTATGTAGCTCTGTAACATATTCGTTATCGGTCACCTGCTTTTCCCTTTATTTATCACTTGCCCTTCCTCCTGCTGGGTTTTTTGTTGTTCGTTTGTTTGTTTGTTTTTAGCACCTCCCTTATAAGCTTTCACACACCCTTTCTCAGGATCTGTTTGTGAAAGAATCCAAAGTAAGACAGGCACATTAAATACTGTAGGTCACGGGCAGAGTAGGAGCTGCACTAAATTCTCTCTCTTTATAAGTACACTTTTTTCTTTTGAATGGTGGTGGTGGTGGTTTAATCCCTACCCTGTACTCTTCATCTCCCTCCTTATTTGCCCCTCAAACCTTGGTAGGAGGAGAAAGGGGCTCTAAATCATTTGTCTATGCCCTGGACTCCTAACCTAATTGCAGAACAAAATCGCTGGAGGTGCTTGTTATAAACACAGGTTCCATGGCCTCATCCTTAGTTTCTCATCCCTTAGATCTTAGGTAGGGCCCAGGAATCTACTTCCATCAGTGTTCCAGATCATTCTGGTATTGCTGGTATGGTCCATCTAACAATTATTTGGAAAGCTTTGGGTCACGAGTTATGGAAGCAGCATGTGTCCACACATGGCTTCCTTGAAGAGGCATCAAGAAATGTGCATTCAAGTCCTGAGTCAGCCACCAGCCAGCATTTTTTTAATCCTAAATAAAACATTTAGCCTCCCTGAGCTTAAACAATGAACAGTTGGCCTAAATAAGCTTCCAGCTTCCCTCCAACTCCAGCAATCTGTGATATTTCATGGAAAGTTTGGTTTGGGGATGAAATTTCTTTGGCGCTGTATCTATTGGATATTACGTCCTAGAATTTTTTCTTTTCATGTCTTTTAGGAGCTAAAGGAGTGCTCAGGTCATGTATTTGTGGATTCTGTGCCCGAATTCTGCCTACCAGAGGTAAGATTAAAGTGAATCTTGTTGTAGAAACAAAGCATATCTTATCATCTCTCAAACTGAAATCAGGAAATAATTTTCAGGGGCTTAGCTTCCTGTTTTCAAATTGAAATGGATCTGTTATTCTAGGCACTTTGTTTTACAGCTAAAATATCATTTAGGAGCTTTTTATATTGTCTGTAAATCACTGAAGTCACTCTCTTCTTCCCGTCCCTAGCTTTTTCTATAATCCACATTGACAGTCACACTGGAGCATAGTTTTGAGCAAGGTAAAGAAATATCTCAAGCCTTTTAATTTTGTAATTACAGTCATCCCTCGGTATCTGCGGGGGATTGGTTCCAGGAGCCCCTGTGGATACCAAAATCCACGGATACTGAAGCACTTTATATAAAATGATGGAGTGCAATGAATAGAGGTTTCACAGCCACAGATACAGAAGGCCGACTAGATAATGCCTGTGTCTTAGGTTAGCCATACTTTTTCTAGTCTTGGGTAATTGGGAGTTGCTGTTATCTAGCCAGTATAGTAAACTGTAAAAATTCTTGCTGACTTGAAATGACATATGGAATATTGCTTGAAATTCATGGATTCTGAACTGAGTCATGGATATCTGTCGCTTACATATTATCATCACAGTGAGACTTGTTATAAGTGTTTGAGTCCAGTTTCATTGTTTTAAAGGAAACAAAGATCAGTTTGCATTAGTCTTAAAGGAAACTAATCTCAGCTGACAGGCCTAATCCCCAGAGTGGCCTAGATGGAGTTCTCAGCTCACAGATGAAGTATAGGGAAGCCAGTAGCCAGTCCAGGGTTCCTGAGGAAATCAATAAGAAGCTACCATTCTATTCTTTCCGTGTGCCCAGGGGATGTCAGTGCCTGTCGAAAATACTTTCACATTTCAGTGCCAGAGAAAAAAGAAATTGGGAGTGCTGTGTCCCTTATTTTTGTCCTTTCTTCCTCTCTCTCCTTCCATTTCTACAACTTCCTTTGATATCCTTTAGATAAACTTTTTTTTTTTTCTCTCTTTGAAGTAGGTGATGTGCCCTTTTAGGACACCAGAGTGAAAGAGAGGAAGAAAAACAAAGAAGGATGTGGTAATTGAAATTGGCAAATAAGGGAGAGTTTGAGGTAAACTAGTAGGAACAAGTGTGAAGGTAGACAGTTATTGAGAATCCTGAGCTCTCCCTAACTGCTAATAAAATCTTTTCGTGATCTTCATTTGTCATTTAGGAGTTGGTGGGGCAGTTCCCCATCTGTTCAAAGATTCCTAATCGTAGGTGCTGCATTTATTCAGTTTACTGCCTGTGGCACTGACTGCTGCAGCCTTCAGCTTGTGGCCCTCAGTGGAGGATACCTGGCTTGGAGCTCTGGTGACTTTCTGACTTGCTCCATCAACTACTAAGCTTTGAAATTAAACAGTCACCGTTTCACAGTTCACCTTTGCCAAGCTAAAGCAGCACTGTTATATTTAGGGTTCTGAAGCCATATAGGTTTTTTCAACTAGTGTCATAATTTGTGGTTAATGACAAGTTATTAGTAGTCACTATTTTAAGGGAAACCAGGGCATTGTATGATCAGGAGAAAATATGAGAGTTGTTGAATTAGGAGAGAGGGACTTACTACGCTGTCCAATCTTGGCTGACTTGTGGCTGAGCCAGGCAGAACTGAAGTCCCAGTCCTCATGGAATTTATAATCTAGTGCAGCTACCTTAAATATCTTTGTATTCCCCCAAAGTCTACACTGTAGACTGTGCATAAAGTCTAGGACAGTATAGTAAGCAACCAATAAATTATGACTGTTTTGACCCAATTCATGGTCTATAGAACCCAAGTGTCTGTATATAAAAGTTTAAAATTAAAATAGTCTTTATGGGATTTCACTGAGTGAAAGTATGCAAGTAAACATATAGATGTGAATATATAAACATAGTTTGGGTGTTAAATTTATTTCTCAGGGGAAAATTTTTTATGTAGGCACTCTTGATATATATACAAGCAGAAAATATATATATATTTTTTTTTCTCCCCAGCTGTTCTCACCAAATTTCTTATCATTCTGGACTCTATGGGTTGTTTCTTAAATAGTAAAGAGAAATTTCAAATATTCCTACCCAGTTTCTGTATAGGTAGAAGGAAGGTAGGGATGCTTTTGGGTTTTACTGTTGCTTCAACTCTTCTTCCCTTGTTTTCTTCTGGACGTATCACTCTGCTACTATGTCTTAATCTTCTCATTTGTTTAAAAATGCTTCTAGAGAGTTGGTGGGGAATAGGACCAGCAGGATGTCCCATGACCCTTTGTTATGTGAGGATATTGTCTTGGAAGTGCAGTACACAGCATGGAGTTAAGTTATGTCCTTAGACATTTTATTCACACAGATTGCCATTGCCCCGGCAGTGAGCAGCTTCTGACCTCTAATCTCCACGCTGTCCTCAGGAGCTGATTATGCCTTGGCGGCTTCATTAAATCAACTTACTTTACACATAAAGTCACCAACCAGAAGATACCCACAGCCAAAATGGCACACTGTCTCTGTTATTTGCAAAGAGGGCACAGACATCTTTGTTACTTCTACTCCCTGGGGGACATAGTAGCTCTGTGACCCATTCTGCTAACTAAAACTCTTTCTTGAGTTACCCCATGCTGTCCGTACTGTACCATACAGTTTCCACGGGGTAAGTTCCGTGAGGGAGAGCTCAGAGACTAAGATGATGTCTCTGAACCGCTGCATCTCATTTTTCTCCACAGAGGGTGCTGCTTATAACGATGCAGTCCTCCAACAACAGTGCGCCAAGGCCTGTTATGTCCTGGCTACCACAGCGGGGAGGGGACAGAGCTGAGTCACACGGGATTCTTGGGCTCAGAGACATTCAGTTTTGGGGGGACAAAATGATAACTTTGAGCTGCCTGCCTTTGTACAGAATAATAACTGCCACGAGAGGGATATTCATAAAGTGCCTTGACAGTTCAGAGGAAGAAGTGGTTTCTTTCGTCTGGGCAAATAAGGAAGGCTTAGTGGGAGAAGAGAATTGAGCCTTAAAAGGCAGGTAGGACTTAAATTTATGGAAAAAAAGTTCCCTTCTACTAAAAGAGTTTTCATAAAAATTTACCAAACATGGGTAGCATTTTTTTCTCACCTGCCAACCTGTCTTTTCCCTTTTTACATGACCTTAATAATGGAGTGAAGGGTAGAGCGGGGGTTGTGATTAGGGTAGAACACAAGAGTATAACCTCCTCTTATGACTCTGCCACTACGTTTGCGGGGGCCTCTATACCCAACACTAGTGGTCAGAAGTTACTCCAAAAACAGTTGCCTCCCACATTTGACTTCTGAAGAGCTGGTTTCTGTGTGCCTCTCCCTCACGGCTGATACTGTGCTGTCTGCTTCGTGTTACGTGGTTCCCCCTGCCAGGCAGCAGCTGCTGAAGTGTCCTGTTGTCGTTCATCCTCACACGTCTGACTCGCAGAACTCTGTTTTAGTAAAATCAGAGCACCTCTGGCGGACGGGCTGCACTCTCATCAATAGCCATCCTGTCCTGCCGCGTAATGTCAACTTTAGGAAATATCCTAAAAGGAGAGAATAGAAGTGTTGCAGGAAAGGCATCATTATTCTGTAGCACCAAAGCCATTCCTCTGCATTCTGGCAACATCATTTTTCAGTCCCATCACGTTGATCTATGTGCCCCGCACAGATATCTATCATTCCCTCCCCTTTCTTTTCAGACCGAGCTAATAGATCTGTCTACAGTAGATGTGATCCTCATCTCTAACTATCACTGCATGATGGCTCTGCCCTACATCACTGAGCACACGGGGTTCACAGGCACGGTCTATGCCACAGAGCCCTCCGTTCAGATCGGCAGGTGAGAGCATTTCTTCTTGTGCCATTAGAGAGTGGCTGGCGAGCTCCTCCCTTCAGTGGTGACTGTTAATAGAGTGTTGTGCGAGGTGGGATTGTTATTTCCCTCTGAGCAGCTGACCCAGAGAACAGGCACGAATAGACAACTCTCCAGATAAAACAAATGTTCTTTGGAGTTGCCTAGAGACTGATGCTGCGAGTAATGGTCGTTAGTCTTTTTTAGAAAAATGGGAACAGGGAGTGTGCAGAGACAGCTCCTCTGTGCAGATGATACTAATTAGGGGAAGTATCATTCAGTAGGATGCCACCAGGATGCAGTGCAGAGAGCTTCGGGAGAGAAAGGAACACAGCATATTTAAGAAAAGAGGAAGAAATTTTACTACTTTGCTTTCAAAATTTCCCCCCTCTTATGGTTTAGTGCAGACTATAAATGGGGACGGCTTGTAGAAAACAGGGTAATTAGATGGTTACGTTGTCTGTACTGTTGACATAGTGAAACTCGGGACTGTATGGAATAAAAACCTCAGAGCCTTTCTTTGACTCTGAGAATGCTGTGCTGTCTCTTCCCCTGCCTCTCCCAAGCCTCCATGGGACAGATGGTTGTTTCAAGTAACCATAGCATCATTTAGTGAGAAGAAAATTACCCCAGAAGAAAAGAATTGTGTTGAAGCAAACAAAGAAGTATGGTATAAGGTAATACTATCAAGACCCAAAATATGGGATCTAAGTGCTTTGGGTTCTAGAATCTGACTGAAGTCCAATACGATGGAATTACCAGAAATGAAACAAAATATGTCCTTGTTTTTGTATCAAACCATATTACCTGCAGTGTGTACAGAAAAACATAAAGGATCTGAGGAAGAGACATTGTAGGAAAGTAAAGCACTCAAGGTGATTTAACAGTTTTGGTGAGAGGACAAGCTGAAAACATTAGATTCTAGTCTGAAAAAGTTAAAGCCTGAGGATGGACATACCAGACACTTCTCCAGAAAGCTACAGCCAGAACAATAATGAGCCTGGATCCCGGATCTTAGAATGCTGGAACTGGTACTGCTCCTTCAAGATGAAAGACAATTAAAAAAAAAAAAATGAAAGACGATGATAGTGTTAGGAATAAGTAAATAAGTGGAAATGAAGTTGTTTGGCATTCAAATGCTAATAAATTTATGGCTTGCCATGTCTGTGTGTTTATTGGGAGAGGATTTAAGTCAATGTGGAACATCTGTACTGGATTATGTAGGGGATTCAAGATGTTGAAAGTCTATTTCTAGCTTTTTGGTCGTCCCCTAGCCATCCAGGGCCCCATCAGTGCTCTGTTCCCATGTATTCCTCAGAGCATGGGATCATCGATCCAGTTGAGTGAGGCGTCTCTTAGATTCCCTCAGTTGTGATTCTGTGGTGATCCAGCTTGTGATCTGCAGAGCCTGTCCTCTGGCAGGTCCTTGAGTTAGAGTTTTAGGATTAGGCCTTCGAGTATTCTTCCATGTGGAATTTTGTTAATTCCTAAAATGTATATGAAGAAAACTTATTTTACCAGTTTAAAATGTCCATTTAATATTGTCATTAAAAAAAATCCTACCCCCACCTCTGCTGCCACCAAAATCAGGTACTTCATGCTCATTTAACTATTTGTCCTTTTGTGTTTTTAATTACCTAAATAAATAAAGGCAGAGGTCTTAAGAGTGTGAATTAAACCATAGGCTTATATATTTCATTGTTTAGAGACAAGAAGCACACCAGGCTTATGAATTAAATCATTTACATTCAGAATTTTTAACGTGAAAATTCAACGCAAAGGCTAGGTTTTTGTTCAACGTTATGTAAAATGGTGCCCACGTTTATGTGCAGCAGAGAGAGGAAAGACGACTGGGGAGGGCAGGCAGGCAAGCCCGCTTCTCTTGGCTACAGTGTTAAGAGTGCCATGTTTTTCTGATTCCTTTTTGAGTGTTCATCACTTTCGTTGTTTAAACTCAGGCTTCTCATGGAAGAGTTGGTGAACTTCATTGAACGCGTGCCCAAGGCTCAGTCTGCCTCCTTGTGGAAGAACAAGGATATTCAGCGGTAAGCAGCAGGCCGTCTACCCACCATGGCAGTAGAGCTGGGGGCTTTGCAGATGTTACCGTATTTTCTGCTCAAACGTTTATACTGTTAGAATTAAGATTCCCCTTTCCCTGTGTTATGGAAGGGTTGTGTTTGATTCAACCGTCGTATTTGACAGGCAACCATACCATATGCAAGGTAATATGCTAGGTCTGGGAGGTTTTTTGTGTTTTTTTTTTTTTGCAGTACTCGGGCCTCTCACTGTTGTGGCCTCTCCCGTTGTGGAGCACAGGCTCCGGACGCGCAGGCTCAGCGGCCATGGCTCACGGGCCCAGCCGCTCCGCAGCATGTGGCATCTTCCCGGACCGGGGCACGAACCCGTGTCCCCTGCATCGGCAGGCGGACTCTCAACCACTGCGCCACCAGGGAAACCCTGGGAGTTTTAAAAAATAAGTAAAACAGTTGGCTGTCTCTATGAGGTGCTGAGCGGTTAATGGGAAATTGGACAATTAAACAGCTAAATTACAGTCTTGGGTGGCATGTGTTATAAGAGATGCCTGGTCACAATGCTGTAGGCACTCAGAAAATGAAGAACTTTCTCTGCTTAGGGAACTGAGGAGGACATTCCTTAGGAGATGACAATTAAGGTGGGTCTCAGAGGAAGGAAAGGACTTTTCCTGATAGAAAGGGTCGTAAAGTGGGGTCCAGGCACAGCACCGTAGGATAGAGTATATTAGGGAACAGTGAGAAGTTCAGGGTGGGTTAGAATTAGCTGAGTAAAGAGGTGAAAGGCAAAACCAGACAGGGACATTGGAGCAAGATAATGAAGCGTCTGCTGTGTCAAGATGGAACTTTTTATTATTGAGAGCGGGAAGCCCATCAGGGGAGGTTGACAAGGCGGTGAATGACGTGATCGCATATATTTTTTAGGGGAAGTAACCCTGGAAGCATAAGAGAGGATGGATGGGGGTGCAGAGATGGGGGCGGGAAGCCCAGCGGCAGAGCTGATTCAGAAACCCCGGCGAGAGAACAAAGGCCTGGGCTAAGGCTGTAGATGATGAGGTGAAGTAAGTAGAAATGCAGTAGAGGAGGCGGGAGGCAGCTTGATTCTACTTCCACTCTCATATTTGATCGGCAGCAGAGGACACGAGTCAGCCCTAACATACTGCAGTTAGTTCAGCCCTGCCAACTGCTGCCCTCACCTCCCGGCACCGCCGCCCCAGCCATCCAGGCCTGGCGTCCAGAGTCTGGAGTAAAAGCCCGTCTGTGGCTTCTTAGGTCACGTGTGTTCCTTACACTCCTACCCAAGTCCGCTCTTCTCCAGCTCCCTCGCCACTGGGTTCTCTTTCCCTCTAGGTCCGTGATTTGTTTGCCATCTACTTAACTAAACTTTAGAATGTCTTGGCTTTTGTGACATTCTTTCTACAAGGATATGAATATGTAGCTAGGAGAACATGCTGTGGTTTTTATACTGTAACTGTCTCAGAGTTTGAGCACGTGAGTCTCCTCCTTTATGCATTCCTTTTTGTACGTGTTATTTATTTTATTTAACTTATGTAGCACTTGTTATGTGCCAGACACTCTTCTCAGTGCTTTATTTAATTCACTTAGTTCTTTAACGTTATCATTTTACAGAAGAGAAAACAGTCACAGAGAGGTTAAGTAAGTTATTCAAGGTCAGCCAACTAGTGGGCAGTAGGATTTGGATTCAAACCCAGGCAGCTGGGCTAGTCTGGTTCCAGAGTCCGTGCCCTTAACGCCTGTGCTGGGCTGCTTCTCAGCCACATACAGGCTTCTCACGGGCATGTGAGTACCCTCTCATGTGAGGGAAGAAGTAACATAACTGTGCACGTTTTCTCCTGTGTTTTATGGATCTTCTTGTTTCTCTGTTTCCTTGACTGGGGATATGGTGTCTGTCTGGCTTCTCATTAGGAAACGCCTTCTGGACACGCACTTGTCTGAGTCTTCTCTGTACACATGGATGGCTTCCTTGATCTGTCCGCCCACCCACTCGGTACAGGTCCCCTCCTGTCCTCGTTGTGCGTGCTTCTTCTCAGCTCCCTTCCTCCTGCCCACTGCATGCCTCCTTCCCCTTTTCTCCCTCTCCTACTGTGTGCCCACTGGCCCACATTCAACTCACTTCTCTCCATCTCCCTCCTTAGAAACCTGAGGACTTTGTTTTCTTTCCCTGTGGAACACGTACATCTTGGCTTCCCTCACTTCCTCCTTTTAAATTTATACCCTTAAATATTCTGCTACAAATAATTTTGGCACACCAGAAATGATGTTCAAAGGTCACTGTTTCCTGAATCCCAAACCCTGGGCTAAGTCTTAAGGAAGTCCAAATCCTTATTTTGCCTTTTTTTTCTGTGACCTTGGGCAGAGTCCTTGGCAGTTTTCTTTGCTTCCCATTCTTTGTAAAATACAAGATAACTGGCTCACCAGAAAAAGGGCCATCATATATTAGGGGAAAAGGTGAGTTGAACTTGAAGGAGCAGGGGACTAGGGAGGGGGCCAGAAAGTTATTTCCTAAGGTGCTTAGGAAATCGCCCTTTTTAACAAAGGTGCTAGTTGAAATAAAACCTTGAATTTGGGGCTTCCCTGGTGGCGCGGTGGTTGGGAGTCCGCCTGCCGATGCAGGGGACGCGGGTTCGTGCCCCGGTCCGGGAAGATCCCACATGCCGCAGAGCGGCTGGGCCCGTGAGCCATGGCCGCTGAGCCTGTGCGTCCGGAGCCTGTGCTCCACAGCGGGAGAGACCACAACAGTGAGAGGCCCGCGTACCGCAAAAAAAACCCCAAAAAAACCTTGAATTTGCTGTCTCGCCACCAGGTGGGCAAAAATCAGAAGCTGTTGAGAGCTAACTTGGTAGAGAAGAAGTTGGGCCAGTCGGAGACTGTATTTCATTACTTCATGCATCCTGACCATAGTTCCGATCCTGGTCAAGCATTTTGTTTTGGCTTTTGAGTGTGAGATGAGCCATAGTTACTGACAGACAAAGAGAAGAGTCTAATTATTGGAAAGATTGTGCTGAGGTGTTAGACAAACCAAGAAAGCTGTGTCCTGTTTTTCTCTTGGAGAAACTCAGCATAAATATTAGAAGTGGTAGAAAAATTTGAGGAGCTATTTTTTAATTGACATCAGATAAGAGAATTCTTTTGAAATATTCACCTAGAATTTAATCTTGGGCCAGAATACTAAAAGTGCTGCATTTGAACATTTATGCTGAAGGATTTACACCACTTTAAAAGTTCCCTCCGTCATGAGCTAGTTGATATCAAGTGTCCCAAGATACTGTGACATACTGTTTTGAGAAGCACTGGGGTTTTTTGTTTTTGTTTGTTTGTTTGTTTTTGCTGTCTAGTACAGTGACTAAGTGATGTGGGCTTTGTCTTTTTTTTTTTTTTTTTTTAATTCCTGCATTCTCCTTATCCAGTTCCTATAAAATAGGGGTCACAAACTCAGATGCCTCCAGGGGTGAGGAAGGGGTTTATAGGTAAGTACAGGAGTGAGGTGGGCTGCCAGGAATTGTGGACCAGTGACCACACCTCTCTAAAAGGGCAGCTGACACAGGGCTTCAGCAGACTTTTGGCCGTATGGGAAAGTGAGCGCATCACTGCCAAATCTTCCCTTTTACTTTTTTTTTAAAAAAGAAGCTCTAGATCTGGATGTTTTAAATGTGATTTTTTTTTTCATCTTTAAAAAATGTTGGCTCTCAAAGTAAAATTCCGTATGATCCAAGCAAAACGCCTCCATGAGTTGGATTTGAGCCCCCAGGTTTTGACTTATGCTTAAACCTTTACAGGCAGTCTCTTGGTTAAATGTCAAGAATTAATGCATCTTAGTAGCTTAAGAATAAGACCAACTAAAAAAAAAAAATGAATTAAAATCTTTCAGATTCATTGGCTTCTGACAAATTCCTTTAAATCACAGGAAGTTAGTTTGAATTAGCATTTGATTTAGTATTAGTATGTTTACCAAAAAAAAAAAAAACCATTACTCTTGCTTTTTGGCAGCTGCCTCGCTCCCTGCCTCAGTCGACACTGCTCCCTGAGATTTATTTAGAAGTTAGCCATCCTTCTCCCTCATTTTGACATTGTAGCTTATACTTCTTGAAAAAGAGATTTTTGAAGGGTAGGAAAAGGAGAATGCCTTACAAATTTTCAAGCCTCTGACGTTCCCATACACACTTCAAAATTTAGGTTTTTAATGGGAAAATTTAAAGCACAATATTCCACTGAAGAAACTTACCCAGTCTCTAGTATTGTTAATATAAGGGCAGCATTTTTTGTATAAGACTAGAAATTTACAATTATAATTAAGACTAAATCACTACAGGGTATTGTCATAATCCTCTGACAAGCATTAAGGAGTTATGCATTAATATATTCCTGGCTGAAGTGTTATGGCAGTTTTCAGTACTCAGAGCTTAAAATGTGGGTTTATATCTTTTAGAAGACATAAAAATTTTTTAAAAAGCATATTGTACTTGAAGTTCCTCTGCTCTGACACTCCTTGGGTATTTATAGAGGAATTTATCAGATCTAACTATGTAGTAGGAAGAAAATTAAAGCTATGGGCTTGGAGGTCAAATAGACTGGTGTTTGAGTTCCTTCCAGATCTGCTTCTTAGCTGCAGAAGTTTATTTCTTCTAGGTTCTGTTTCCTCGTTTATAAAATAGAAATAATATTAGCAACTTCACAAGGTTGTTGTGAGGACTAAATGAGTAATACAAGTAAAGTCCTTAAAACAGTGCCAGGCACACAGTAGGTGCTCAGTAAACACCAACAACCTTTCTCCCTTTAATGATACACTTGGTTCACATAACCCCCTTTCAGTAACCAGCACACGTCTGCCTTCCACAGCCTTATTTATCTTTCAGTGCTACCCTTCCTGACGAGAGCAAAGTAGTATAGTAGAAGGAAGACTGTTTTCCTAATCCCACTGTTGCCTCTAGTTAGCAGTGTCATTCAGATCCTGGGACTCAGTCTTCTTTTCTGTAAAATAGGAGGATTGAATTAAACTATCTCTAAGTTCGCTTATGTTATAGTTTTTAAAGATGCCCTTAAGCAGGTGCTCAGAGAGTGGCAGTACTTTGATGGAGTCGTCACAAGCTTTGCACTTCCAGAAACTTAATCATTTCATTTCACTCAGAGTTGATTAGCCTCTGAAGACTGGTTTGGGCTAACTAAACTCCCAGGATACTGACTGAGAAACAAAAATCCCATTTGATTACTTTATCCTGAGATATCTGCGTAGCTCCAGAACTAGGGTGGTTCATCTGTCTAGGACTCTCTGTTCTGGGCAGCAAGTCCACTTAAAGAGATCAAATTATAGGTAAGAGGTTTTTGATGAGCATAAAATTAAAGCAGAGATGGTTTAGCCCCTCTCAAGAATTGTTTCTATCATGCTTCGGTAGCCTGAGCAAATTGCCTTTGTACTTTTGAGAGAGAAATTGATCTAAAACAAAAAAACAGGCATTATAATCTGGTTTCAGTTTAGTATTGAGAAGTGCTTGATCTTCAGGCTTTACTTTTGGTAAATTCCATAAAGATCACTCTGCTAACCCATGTCCACCCCACCCCACTCACATGTATAGTAAGCACACTTCACTGTAATGAGAGGAAAGAAACTTTACTGCTTCTTGTATTCTTTGTATTCTGCTCTTATATTTATTTTGTTCAGTCATTCACTCATCAAACACTTAGAAAAAGCCCAACCAGTGTTTTATTTATAAGCTTTTAAGTGGTCCCTGTGGACCTAAAAGTCCTGCTCTTTTAAGAAAACACATGATGTTGTGCTGGTAGGATGGAAGAAGAGACAGCAGAGCTCTGGCATGATGTCAAGCCCTGGGAAAAAAGTTTATTAAGCACTCAAGTGTGATAAGAACAAAACAAAAAAATGAAATCTTTTAGAAAGTACTTATTAAGCATTTAGACTCTGAGAACTTGACTTTGATAAATTGGAAAGCCAGAAAAAACAGAACTAGTTCCCATTGGGTTTCCTTATCCGACTTATCCTTAATCAGCCAATAATCCTAATGGCTTTGAATGGCTCTGTAAATGCCTCTGTAATTATGGCCTCAAGCATAAGGAGAGTTTTAGGGAAAGCTGAGTTAGACAAGATGTTAGGAGATAGAAGGAAGTAATGAGGAAGTGACTAAATATCTCAAAAGAGTAAAGAAGGTGTTAGCGAAAGAAATTTGGGGGTATAAATAGGAAATTTAGAGGACTTCAGTCTCATTTGTTCATTAACTACCAAGTGCCTGGCATTATAAGTTTTCAGGGAAATGCCCCCCAAAGTTTAAGGCATAGTCCCTGTACCCAAGGAGCTTGTTGAGCAGAGATTACGTACTAAGTGGCAAGACTCAAGCTGGGTTTGGCCGGTTAAGCAGGGTTTGAATGAGGGAAGAGATCGCTCCAAGATAAGAGAACATTGTGGGCAAAAACATAGCAACATGGCATGATTGAGAGGGGACTGGCTTGGTTAAAATCAGCCAGTGCACACCAGGAAGGAGAGAAAAACATTGAAAGCTAACCTTGTACAAAAGAATATTGAAAGTTTCTTCTTTTGGAAAAGCCAACAATGCATTTGACTAATTCCTCATTTAAATCTTTTGTCTAGCTGATAGAAAACTTATTAAAATTGTTTGTGAAAACATAGTCACCAAACCTGTGTGATAAAGGAAACCTCTAACATTTCCAAAGAGAGAAATGACAAATAATTAGTTTTAGATCTGAAAGTAGTGTAGTCAGTATATAAGGTGCCAGAATAAGATACCCGAAGAATTTAAGCATAGAGTGAAGGGGAGGAATTCATAGGCACTGAATATCATAGATATATAATGTTAATAATATATATTATATATACACATACGTATGCGTGTGTGTATGTGTGTGTAATTTCTCATTTGCTGTGGTCTTTAACAGTTTTTGAAGGAAACATTTTACCCTCAGTTTAGATATATGAAGGGAAAAAAGAGGGTAGGTAAATTATTGAATATTGCAACTAAAGCAACTAAATTAGGTATGAAGACCAACCTTCTACAAATGTTCTGTACAATTAGAGTTTGTAAAAATGTCCTTGATGAGACCTGAGAAAAGCCCAGGCTGAGTTGAGGTATTAAAACACTGCCTCTGTACTAGAACATGGCCCAGAACACTTCCTAACTTATTAGTAATTCTGAGTCTCCCACCAGGCTGCCCTTATCTCAGGCTCCACCGGGAGGATCCCATTCTTGGCTCACTCACGCGGTGGTTGGCAGGATTCAGTTCCTCAGGGGTGGTGGGTAGCCGAAGCCTCCCTCGGGTCCCTGTCACATGGGCGTCTCCTCAGAGCGTCTCACCACGTGGCAGCTGGTTTCATCAGAGTGAACAAGAGGGCAAGAGAGAGACTGTGGACGAGCAGGAAGTCTTGGTCTTCTGTAACCTAATCTTGGAAGTGACATCTTGTCACTTTTGTCACAGTCTCTTCACTAGAAGCAAGCCGGTTGGTGCAGCCCACACTCAGCGGGAGGAGCCCAGGCAAGGGGGTGAATATGGGAGGCGGGGAGCCTGGGGAACCCTGTCAGAAGCTGCCTGCCACCAAACCCTAAGCTGAGCAGGTCAGACTTGACACCAGAGTCATTGGGACCTGCTTGGCCTTCCTCTTCCGGCTCACCGGTCTGTTCCTCCCTGGCGTTTTTAGCACCTCGGCGCACACTTACTGGTGCCCTTCAGATAAAACAGACATATGGATCAGCGGAACAGAATAGAGAGCCCAGAAATGAACCCACACACCTATGGCCAGTTAAAGAACGTGGGTCTAATCTAGCTGGTGTGCGACTTATTAGCTCAGCCTCGAGCCAGAGGTGTCTCAGTTGCAGGGCCTTGGCAGAGCTAAGGGCAATTAAAACAAATCCAACTGAGATGAAAGATGTGGTTGGGCTGCGTTGTTATTCACCACCCTCCCCACGCTAGCCACTCGCATGATAGCCTTCCAGCTCTGGTGTAAACGCTTCTGCTCCTATCCAGCCCAGAGTAAGAAGTCTTTATTTTTTGTGAGGGGCAGTCCTAGGAAGCCCAAGCCATGGGGCTCCCTGATCTGGAGGAATTTAAAGGAGGAGCTAAAGCAGGGGAGTAATATGGGTTCTTCCTTCAGCCCCTCCAGAGCAGTGCCTGGGCCACTCAAGTTCAGAGTCATTGCTGCTCATCAGAGTAAATCACCTTGGGTGATTTCAGCACAGTCACCTGTACTGAAGTCCACTACAGTATTGTTGGAAAATGCATGTTCTGGGGCCACGATGGCTGTGTATATTGGAGATGGTTGGAGACAGTCCTTACTCAGCATCTGTTCTGTGCCAGACGCTTACGTGCAGTGTATCATTTATCCCTCACAGAACAGCTCTAAAAAGGAAGTGATACTCTCCCTGTTTTACAAACGAGAAGACCGGCTCAGAGGTGAAGAGGCAGTGCTGAGATTTAAATCTAGACAAGTCTGTAAATCCTCCACTTTCCCCATGATGTGCCTCTGAGAGAAACCTCTCCTTCCTCAGAGTGGGTGGCAGAGAGTTGCAGGGGTGCCGAAGGGGAGAGAAGCGGTAGCAGCGGCCCCTGCCAGTAACCTCCTCCAAAGAGAGCTTCTGTGCCACTTCCCTGGCTCTGAGACTCGGGCCATCTTCCCACAGAGCACAAACGATGTGTACCTGACCTAGACGCGTATCTCAAGACCTGAGAAAAGGTGACAGGTGGTCTAGATTTTAAAGCAGGGGTGTTGTGCACACAAAATATGACGAAGAGGACTGTGGTGGAATGTTACAGGCTTGAGGGAGCCTGGCGCCGCGAGAGCTGTTTATAGCTCAGTATACAGAACGTAGGCCAAGGCAGGACCTCGATAAAGAAGGCCTTATAAAGTCATGCTAAGAGTCTTGGATTTTATCCTGAATGGAATGGTGCACTGTTAAAGTGGAGGAGGGGAGTGTGTGTATGTGCGTATATGTGTAGATTTGCATTTTCAATATATCCTTTAGGCCCTTCTGGGAGTGAAGGCAAGTGTGCAGGCAAGGATGACTCATGGCTTTCCACATCTCTTTTATTGCTTTGTACTGTTGTAAAATTTTTCCTAGACTTAAGTTCCTTGTGAGCACAGGCCTTTATGTTGTACCTGTTAAGTCCCTTACAGGACTTAAATTCTATGGCCATAGTCAGGGCTAAGTAAATATTTATTGACTAAATATTGTAAAACCTAAAGCAATTCACTACACATAGGACAGATAAGTGACATAAGAAAATCCTCAGATAAGTGAAATAAGAGAATCTTCACCTGTTTATGCAGAAGGTAAAGAGAAGAGTTGTTGATACTTTGTTGCTGGAGAAACAAAGGTGAAGAGAATTGGCACATCATGATCTGTGTGCTATTTTGGCTAAATCTCTATTCCATGTTTATATGACCAGGAACATGCACTTCACTGGCCATACAACATTGTTACGATTTTTTTCTTCTTCTTGCACAACCCTTTGTTTTCCCTTGAGTTAGTAATTATCTTGTTTGCTTATTTGCTTAGTTTTCTGTGTATATATTACTAATTTATCTCTAACCCCTCCCACATTTGTCTAAGTCTCTCCTCAGTATGTTCAAACTCTGATGGGTGGTCTAACAATTTTACCTTCTTGAAAAGTCGTCTTCCAGAGCCTTCACTCTTGCCCTGCCTGGTGTCAGCTGCTCTTGGGCCTGTGGCATGACATTCAGTTTAGGACTTTCTCCACTGTGATCCTGAAGATTTCTCGTTCTTCTCTTAGAAGCTCTGTTTTCTGGGCCTTTCTTTTTTTTGTTTACGCCTTCATTTTGCAGGGCACATCCTCCAACAACTCCCTGAGAAAGAGCGCATGGGAGGTAAATTGTCTGAGACCCTGCACGTCTAAAACGTCTTCATTCTACTCTCACACTCTGATAGAAATGTGAGTTAGATGTAGTTTTCTCATAGAATTTTGAAAGCATTGCTCTATTTTCTTCTGTCTTCCAGAAATGCTGTTGAAAAGTCCAATGCTATTGAGTCTACATCTTTGATATGTATCCTGTTTATCTCTCTGTGGACTTTTAGAATCTTCTCTTGTTCTTAAAGTTTATGATGATGTCTCAAACCTAAAGACAGTTTACGTTCATGTGTTGAGCTTAGTGGGCCCTTTCAATCTAGAACAGTGGTGGCAACTATGGCCAAGTCTCTGTTTTATGGCCACATCTGGCCTGCCAATGTTTCTATAAATAAAGTTTTATTGGCACACAGCCAAAGATTTATTTGTCTGTTTTCTTTATAATGTAAATATTTTCCCAGAATATATCTGGTGTTAATTCTTCTGGGTCAGTATTTTCAGGTATGCAATGTGTTCTTTCAGTGTATAGTTTCTTTTTATTTCGCAGTTATGGTTTTTATTATTCTGTTCCCTTGCTTGGATTTCTGTAAGGAGCTCCTGTTATCTGTATGTTGTATCTTCTATATTCTAGACTTAATAGAATACACTATAGCATAATCTGGTTCGGCAATTTCGTTGTGAAACCCCTGGTGTGAGTATCTTTTCGCTGAGTTTTTTCTTTGGTGCTGATCATATTTTTCAGAGAAGCTTCTTCCAGTCTCCTACCCTGCAGGGTATAAGCCTAACTGATGGTGTTCTGATCTGAGGAAAAGAAAATTGTTACTCTCAGTATGTAAACTTTTGCTTAAGGTGGCTGCCTCTAATTGTCAATGGTTTCTCCTAGTACGGACTCTCATTTTTATTCTCTCCAGAGAACAATCTGGTGACATGCCCGGGAAGGGAAGGGTCAATTGCTGAGCTATATGGAATAGGTGAAGAGAATTGGAAGGTTCTATTTCTTAATCAGTTTTTTCTAGGAATTTTCTTTCTTTTTTTTTAATAAATTTATTTATTTATTTTTGGCTGTGTTGGGTCTTCGTTTCTGTGCGAGGGCTTTCTCCAGTTGCGGCGAGCGGGGGCCACGCTTCATCGCAGTGCGTGGGCCTCTCACTGTCACGGCCTCTCCCGTTGCGGAACACAGGCTCCAGACGCGCAGGCTCAGTAGTTGTGGCTCACGGGCTTAGTTGCTCCGCAGCATGTGGGATCCTCCCAGACCAGGGCTGGAACCCATGTCCCCTGCACTGGCAGGCAGATTCCTAACCACTGCGCCACCAGGGAAGCCCAGGAATTTTCTTGTGTTTAGGCTCACCTTCAATCTCACTTCAAGACATACCTATTGTTTCCAATTGCTGAGCTTTTTGTGGGTTGGCAGTATAAATTAAGTCACTTGAATTGAAGTTTCCTGGGTCTGCTAAGTCAGTTATCATTTGTCTTTTTCCTTTCCACTTTCTAAAATGCTGTTGCTTTTCTCTCTTCTCTCATCTCTTTGTCTGAAGTGGTGTGTGTGTGTGTGTGTGAGAGAGAGAGAGAGAGAGAAGCCCTTTACTGTTGTTCAGTGATAGTTTAGGAGACAGCACAGAGCTAACGTACAGGTTCAGTTCTCCAGAAGGCCCTTCACCTGTACTGTACAGAGAATCTCAGAGAAGTCACTCTTCAGGCCTATTCTTGATTGTGTTCGAGCAAATGATAACATGTTTTTCTAATGACACATTTTTGTTTGTTTGTTTTAATGGATGCTCCTGATGCTGGTCTGGAAGGTTGAAAAATGGTTTTTTTTCCTCTTTTCTGTATTTACATGAAAATAATTCATCTTCATGCTAAATACATTGTTTACCTTACAGGAACTTTATTTTTGAATTTAAAAAGTTTGTGTTTTTGTGCTTTTTTTTATTTTTTTCAAAGCAATTCCATGCATTGTGGATCAGAAATTTCTGCTGGCGGGCTTCCCTGGTGGCGCAGTGGTTGAGAGTCCGCCTGCCGATGCAGGGGTTCGTGCCCCGGTCCGGGAAGATCCCACGTGCCGCGGAGTGGCTGGGCCCATGAGCCATGGCCGCTGAGCCTGCGCGTCCGGAGCCTGTGCTCTGCAACGGGAGAGGCCACAACAGTGAGAGGCCCGTGTACCGCCAAAAAAAACCAAAGAAATTTCTGCTGGCTACACTGGCTGAATGTGGAAATCACTGATTTTCACAAAGATGAATCCTGACTAACATTAATTGCAAACTCCATTTTGAGGGCAGTATAGGAATTTTTTTTCCTTTCTTTTTTGCCATGTTTTACTTTACTTTGTCCATCAATGTGCCTTTCATCTTTTAAAAATACACCACAGTGCTAATGGCATGTTCTGTAGCTTTTTGTTTTGTTTTGTTTTCACTTGGATCAAATGGTTTTGACAGACAGAAAAAGATTTGTACCACCCTTTCCTTCGTTAACAGCTATTGTAATTTCTTGGAACTTGATTTTCACTTGGGCAGTTAAGAAGACAACGCTTGTTTTTTGCATCAGTTTTTTTCTCTCTTTCTCTCTCTCGTGTGTGTGTGTGTGTGTGTGTGTGTGTGTGTGTGTCTGTGTTTGCACACGCGCATGTGCAGGCCCAACCTTCAGGCTTATGGCTTGTGAAACCTTCTCTTAATTTAATGTAAAACAGAATTCAATGATTAGCAACATCACTAAAACTGACCCAGTCTCTTCTCATGAGTCACTGACACCTGTTGAATACGAATGGTCCAGCGTCCACCCCGGAAGATGCTACTAGGCTTCACAGTTAAGAAGCACAGAGGACTGGTGACCGCCCTCCCACCCCCGCATCACATGCTTGGGACAGTGCCAGGGGTTTTCCTGGCACAATTTGATGCCCAGTGCCACGAGCTTGGGTCTGCTCTTGGGGGGACCAGGGGTCCTTCCTTCTCCTCAGTTGCTTTATGGGCATGCACTCAGCGAACCCAACTGGGTGCACATCCTGACCTTTTAAACCTAAAGGTTGGGCCTGATCAATGGTTACTTTGCACACGTGCCTTCTAAGTGCCGGATGTGTATCCCCGTGGCATTATCGTTGCCGTCCCTGTGGATTCAGCCACGGGTTTCTGACAAGCTGGAGGAAACAATGGTAATTTTGGCTTTTTCGGTTTTGTCTTCAGATAATGAAAAGCTTTTGTAAAACAGCTGAAGGTCAATATGATTTCTGTGGCTTCAATCTCCTTTAAACATAATATTCTTAAGGGTCCAAAACAAAGGAGGGGGGAAAGTTAAAAAAAAAAAAAAAGAAACAAAGAAAACCAAACCAAAAAAAAAAAAAGAAAAATGAAATAAATAATAATAATAAATTGCTGGTATTGCCACAAATCATTAGAAATCTCCTGACATGCTGAAACCAAATGGCCGTAAGTTCAAAACAAATCAGTGACTTGTTTTTAATTTTTCGTGGTTTCCTTTTGTTCTTTCTGCCCCTTTGCCGTCAGATTGGTGATGTTATTCAAACAGGACCGAATCCCCGCCAAGTGCAGGATCGACCCCGCCGCCTCTTTCATCTCGTCATCGCTCTCGGGGGGCTTTTCCGTGCATCTCTTTTTGAGAGGCAGCATGTCGCTGGGGATCTTCCTTGCCTTGGCGAAGTGCTGGTGCTTCTTGTGCTGGGACACATAGATGCTGTCCCCCAGAGCATCCTTGGCCTCCTTCAGGCTGCATTTCCTGTCATCCTCCTCCGTCTCGCTGTGGCTCTCGTGGCTCTGGAAGCTGCCCTCGCTGCCATTCTTGCTCCCCTTGGTGGCAAACTCGTAGTGGTCGTTGGCCCAGGAGGAGGAGATGGAGTCGCTGGCGGGCGAGGTGCTCCTGGCACTGAAGGACTTGGCACTGCTATAGTTGTCATCCTCCTTGGGTCTCCACTGCCCACTAGGGAGCCACAGGACGGCTCGCTCTCAGTCCGCATCCGGCAGCTGGTGAGGCCATTCTTCCCGGCTGCTGTCATTCCAGTGGGAGTGATTGGCAACAGCCGGACTCGAACCCGCGTTCCGTTTTGTATCACTCTTGGAGGAACTGCTTGTATCTCGGGGAGTATTCAAAAGCATCATGGCACTGGCAGCATCAATGTCAGGATCTTGTAGAAAGGCTCCATTTCTCTTAAAGAAGGTGCTGTCTTGCCAGAGGGGTGGACCTGATGTGCTTTGTTATGCCTGAGTAGAGGCGGGAGGTGTATTGAACACATTCGAGTGTGGGTGATAAGGTGTCTTTTTCAAAGCCTGAATTAGACTTTCTTTGTCTGTACTCTGGATTAGACTTTGTACTCTGTACAATGACCCTTTCCCGATACTCTGACTCCTCTCTTTGTCCACTTTCTTAAAACACTTATTCAAGGACAAATTATGTCTCACTGAGTTTTTCCACCCAGTAGGTGCGTTTGCAAAATACGGAAAATGTTCCAAGATCCAGTTGTAGATATCCTTTCCCGACAGGCACTTGGTTAGAGAGTCCTCAATAGCCATAAATATGAGGCAGCTGAAGGAGTAGGCGGGCTTGCAGTTGGGGTTCTGCCTGGCATCATAGGGCATGTCGGAGTGGGCAGGGGATGGGGGCGTGTCATCATCCAGGTCCTGGACGGGGCTGACGCTCTGCAGGACCGAGTCCCCAAAGCTCTTCAGCAGGTTCTTGCTCTCGTGCAGCCAGTTCAGGTTGGTCAGCTCTTCATCTTCCATGGCCCCCTCTTCTTATCGGAAGAAAAGTCGAGGTCATCGTCTTCCTGAAGGGCCTTGGAGAAACCGCTGCCCCGGTAACACTGACTCAGCCCACCGGAAACACTAATTCCTGAGCTTTCTGGTTTCTCACTGGGAGGCATGACTGGACCCATTTACGTGAAGGCTCCTGGCCAGAGCGGGGCGCGGGGGCTCAGGGGCGCTACTGCCCTTCAGCGGGAGCCAACAGACTCGCAGGCGCCCAGCGGGCATCGCTTGGTGGACCAGCTAAGGACGCGAGGGGCGGGCTCAGGCGGCAGGGGCGCGGGGGTCGCAGCGCGGCATGGGACCTGCGGCGCGCCGCGTGTCCTCCCACCGGCCCCGCGCTCTCTCCGCCCCGCCTACCTGCAAAATATGTTTTATTTTCTGCTTTCTGCCAAGCCTCAGTTGTGTTTAAGCCAGTTCTTTTCTATAGCTTTGCAGGCCCACAAGTAATGTTTATTTCATTTATCTTTTGTGAACAGGGAAGACAATGTGAGGTGTCATACAGAAATGCTCTATATTAAGATGTATATGATAAGCCCCAGAACAACCACTAAGGAAATAACTAAAAAAAAAAAGTAACAAATCAAGAAAGGAATTAAGAGGCTATATCAGAAAATATTCACTTACTGTTTTTAAAAAGTAGTAGGGGAGGAATAGAGGAACAAAAAAGATATGTAATATATAGAAAACTAAAATTAAATTGGCAGACATAAGCCAACTACATCAGTAATAACATTAAATGTGAATGGCTTAAGCAATTCAGTCAAATGACAGAGATTATCACATGGGTTTAAAAAAATAAAGACAAAAAGAAGACCCAGCTATATGCTGGATAAACAAAATAGAGGATAGAAAAACAATAGAGAAAAATCAATGAAACCAAAAGTTGATTCTTTGAAAAGGTCAACAGAACTGACAGACCTTTAGGTAGACTGACCAAGAAAAAAAGGAGAGAATGCTGCAATTACTAGAGTCAGAAATGAAAGAGGGGAGAGTACTACCAACCTTACCGGAAAAAAAACAATTATAACAGATTCCTGTGAACATTTAGATATGCCAGTAAGTTGGACAACTTAGATTAAATGGACAAATTACTTGAACAGAATCCTCTATAGGTAAGAACTGACTTTATGATACATTTGCAGGCTGCTGCCTTCTCCTCTCAAGGATGCAGTAGAAGTATCAACCTGGAGAAGATGCTATACAATGCAAGAGGTGAACTCTGCCCTTAGTAAAATCCAGCTGGTGGGATATTCTCAGAAAATTGTGAGTGTTAATATGATTTTAAGTGACTGATGAATGCTTCCGATTCATACTGTTGTTCTTTGGAAGGATCCTATACTGCCTTTTTTCTAAGTATCTTTTTTTTTTTTAATTTTTTTTGGCTGTGTTGGATCTTCGTTGCTGCACGGGCTTTCTCTAGTTGCGGTGAGCGGGGGCTACTCTTCGTGCGGTGGCTTCTCTTGTTGCAGAGCACAGGCTCTAGGAGCGCGGGCTTCAGTAGTTGTGGCTCGGGGGCTCTAGAGTGCAGGCTCAGTAGTTGTGGCGCACGGGCTTAGTTGTCCCATGGCATGTGGGATCTTCCCAGACCAGGGCTCAAATCTGTGTCCCCTGCATTGGCAGGCGGATTCTTAACCACTGCGCCACCAGGGAAGTCCCTAGTTTCCTTTTTTAAGCCACTCAGTCACTACAAATCTTGTACTAGTACATAGTGAAAAGATAGAACATCTGTTGTTTTCCTCCATCTTTCCCAGGTTCTTATTGGCACTCTTTCCTAACCCTTACATTCCCCATCGCTAGCTAGCATGTAATGAATCAGGAGAAAGGCATCTCATCCTGTTTACTTTAGAACAGTGACACCACTTTACGGATTTTGGACTAGTGAAACAGGAAACAGAATAAAAGAGATCAAGAAATAATTTGGCAAGTATAACTTTTGAGCTCTGACCTGATCATGATAAGGGTTCCCATTCCTGTTAACTTGTGCCCAGAGCCACTAAGTACAGAACAACCAAGATATTAGTTCCTAACCTGAAAAGGGAAGGAAAAAAAGAAGAAGAAAACCGAAGTATTTGTCTCTTCGGTCTGTTTCATAATATAGCATCTCTGCCTTTTAATGAGTGAGGCCTAGTTGCCTGGTGCCATGTGGATAGACTGAATCTCTCAGAGATGTGGCAAGTAAAGACTGTCAGATGTGTCTCCCAAATGGTCTCCATCATCTTTCTGTTTTACTTTAAACTTTCTGGTTCACTTGAAAATAGTTTCTAAGTGGAGAAGAATGTTTCTGTTATTTTTCCCTGCGAACTTATCTGGCATGACTGTACTGCTGAATGCTCATCACACATTCTTATTGTGGTTCTTTTCTAGGAACTTTTTGGTGCAGTCCAGGTGACTCCTTTAAGCTCTGGCTATGCCCTTGGAAGCTCCAACTGGATTATCCAATCCCATTATGAGAAAGTGTCTTACGTCTCTGGATCCTCCTTGCTTACCACACACCCCCAGGTAATTCTAAATTCTCTTTTAACAGCTCAGCTTTTTGGTTATTTACCCTAAATTCAGAATGTGTCCAAAGTACCATCAGCTGTTTTTAAATCTTCCTAATTTCAGTTTCTACAAACACTGTTTTTTTTTTGTTTTGTTTTGTTTTTTTGCGGTACGCGGGCCTCTCACTGTTGTGGCCTCTCCCATTGCGGAGCACAGGCTCCGGACACGCAGGCTCAATGGCCATGGTTCATGGGCCCAGCCGCTTCGCGGCATGTGGGATCTTCCCGGACCAGGGCACGAGCCCATGTTCCCTGCATCGGCAGGCGGACTCTCAACCACTGCGCCACCAGGGAAGCCCAAACACTCTTTTTTGTATCGTGGTAAGAACACTTAACATAAGATACACCCTCATAATAAATGTGTAACTGTACAATACATGATTGTTGACTGTAAGTGCGACGTTGTATAGCAGATCTGTAGAGCTTACTCATCTTGCTTTCCTGAGACTTTATGTCCTCCTCTTTATCAGAGTTAGAATATTCGTGTCCATAGTTCCTCTGTAAGATCCTGCTGCCTTTAGGTCACCTCTAGGATTTAGAGATTTCCCAACACTTCCAATAACCAGAGCCTGATGAGTGTAACAGAGTTGATCACTTGTTTACTCAATAAATATTAATTACTTAATATTTACTAAGGGCCTACTATGTGTGAAGCGCTCACCTAGGTATTAGAGATTCAGTGGTGACCCACAGACAAAGCCCCTTCTCATGAATCTGCCTTTGTTGATGTATAGAGAGAGAATGGTGTGCTGAAAATAAATGAGCAACGTAATTCCAGATTCTGACACAAGTACTGAAAACAACAAAGCAGAGTTATATATAGAATGATGGAGACTAGTTTAAATTGGATGGTCAGAGGAAGCTTCTAGGGACAGTCTCATTGGAACTGAGACCTGGAGAAATGAGGCATGTAAAGCTGTGGACAAAGCACCACAGGGACATGGCAGATGAAGGGCTCCTAACACCAGAACAAGCTGGGTATGTCTGCAGAGCAGAGGAGACCATTGTGATTGCAGCATACTAAGTATGATCAGGACATGTCCAAGAGGTTAGCAGACACCAGGCCATGTAGGACTTTGTAGGCCATGATGAGAAATTTGGATTTTATTTGAATGTATAGACTGAAGCTATTGGAAAGTTTTAGGTAGTCATTCATTATCAGTCACATTGGCAAGCACCTAAGTGCATAAATATTGTTATAAATGTTAGTTATTCCATTTTAGGTATTTGTAAAGAATTTATTGTTCATTTCATAGATCCTGGTTCTTTCCATGTTTGTAAAGGATGGCAAGGGAGATTAGATATTGTTAGTTAGACATTGTTAGTTAGCCGGTGGATGGGTGGATGGATGGATAGATAGATAACTTGGGGGAGCCCATGTCCCATTTTAATATAGGAAAAAGAATGACTGCTGTAAGTCCAGAACAGTAGGATTCTTCTGAGCTGCCACTCTGCATTGTTTTTGTCCCTTTTTTATAATCAAGTTTCATTTCAAGGTCTAGAGGGAACAAGTGGATATTTTTTCCTATAGCTAGCAGAATTCTTGGCCTTTCCCGCTTATTGAAATCAAAAGCCCATCAATGTCATCCTAATCTGCTTCATTGAAACAAATTTTTTATTGGCAGCTTCTATCATTCCTGATATATTCTCCCATAAAAGACAGAAAGATTACTTGGCTGCCAACTCTTCCAATTTGTCCTGCCTTTGCAATACTATTGATGTAATTTCCAGTAAATTATACTTACAAGGTCTGTAAATTTAAAGGGAAAATAAGGTCTTGAAAGTAATGAGCAGCATACCTAAGTAATTAATTTTAATTTCTAGCTGGCAACCACTATTGTATGTTAAAAAGAAAGTAAATTAGATTTTCTTTTACCCAGATAATTGGATTCTATATTGAATCAGCAGGGATAAGGAAAGGTTTGGTTTGAAAAAACTTGATACTTTACTTCAGAGGTCAGCACACCACCTGTTCTGGTAAATAATGTTTTGTTGGAATACCGTCACACCCATTTGCTTCATGGGTTGTTTGTGGCTGATTACACCCTATCGTGGCAGTTATACTTTTCGACTTTATAGAAAAGGGCCAATCACCGATCGGCTTTAGTAATGGAACCCCATGACCTAGGAAGAATGTGGCAGCCAGCTATACTGATCTAATAAGCATATGGAAATGAGGCTTTGGATTAAGCCTGTAACAGTAAGAATGGAAATGCAAGTTAAAGAAACATTGGCAGATCTTTAATTCAACAAACATTTCTTGAATAACCGCTGTCTTCGGGGAAGGAAAAATACAAGTCAAAGATCTTATGCCTGGACGACACTGAGAATGATGATAATGACACTAATCCAGTTGACAAGGAGGAGTTGGCGGGGGTGGGGAGGCGGCTGCGGTCATTAGTTTCTGAAGGGGGTGGTGTGTGTGATGAATAGGAATTAGAGAGAACATTGGACAGATGGAAATGCAGAGCTGGAAGCTGGATTTGAAGGCAAGCCTGGAGACAAATTGGAGAGCCATCAGATTTTTTTAAATATATAACATGCTGAGGATTAAAGACTGAGCTGTGGGAAACAGTGGAAGGAAGAAAAATGGTCTTGAATAAGAATGTTTGGAGAATTGAGGCCAAAAAAAGTACAGCATCCCAAATGGGAAAGGAAGAGAACTAGCCTTTACTGAGCACACCGTCTCAGTATTAATTTCTTAAATCGATCTAATATTCAGCAACCATGGTGATTTCTCATAGTAATTCTGATATTTATCTGTTGATGGTAGTATCTGCAAAGAAGTAAGAGCTTTGTCACTAAGCTTCCAATCCTTGTATCTTTTCTTTTTCCCATCTTGTAACTAAGCTCTCTAGTTCCATGTTAAACAGAAGTGATGATAGCAGCATCATTGTTTTATATCTGATTTTAAAGGGAATGCTTTCCTAGTCTCTTCATTAAATATGATGCTTACATGTCTTTATTTGTCAGGTTAAGGAGTTTCTCCTCTGTTCCTAATTTTCTGATTTTTTAAAACCAGATATAGGTGTTATTTTTATCAAATACTTTTTCTGAGTCTGTGAGTTAATCATGTGATTTCTTTCATTGAGTCCATTAATGTAGTGAATTGTAATGTTAACTTTTCTCGCATGTAACCATCCTTGCATTCCTGGGATAAATCTTACTTGATCATATAATTTATTCTTTTCAAAATACCTTCCTGGAATCATTTGGTCAGTATTTTATTGAAGTTTATAATCTGTATCCATAAGTGAAAAATGGACCCATACATTATTTTCTTGTACTATCTTCATTCGTTTTTGGAATCAAGGTACATTAGTCTCATCAGATGATTTGGGCACCTTTCCCTCTTTATCTGATGGCCAGAAATTTACAAGATAGGGATTATCTTCTCTTGAAAGTCAGATTCCCCATAAAATTGTCTAAGTGTGGGATTACCATTTTAATTTTTTCATAGCTATTGAATTATATTTTCTGGGTCAAAGTTATGCCAGTTTTGCAGAAATTTGTCCATTTTTCCTAGGTTTTCAAAAATCATACACATGGAATTATATGTGTACAATTTATATTTTAAACTTTTGTGGAATTCTATTTTCATTCTAAATTTTTTTCATTATGTCTTTTTTTTTTCCCCCTTGTTCAGACTTGCCAGAGGTTTGCCTAGATTACTGATTTTCTTCAAAGAAAAATTTTTGCTTTCAGTGGTTTTTGTTGTATTTCTATTCTCTGTTCTGCCCTTTATTATTTCCTTCCTTGGGTGTACCTTGTTGCATTTCTTTTAATACTTAGCTCATTTGTTTCAGTCTTTCTTTGCTCTCCAATAAGTATACTTAAAGCTGTCAGTTTCTCTCAGTATCATTTAACTGTTAAATGTTGATATGAAGTGCTTTGTCATTCATATCTAAGCATATCATAATTTCCTTCTTAATGTTCCTGATTTAAATAACCAAAGGTTATTTTATAGTATACTTTTGTTTGTTTCTAGTCTATCCCAGTATGGTTAGACTTAGCGTTAGACAAGACTTTTGTCATGTTATACTTACATTTCAGGATTCTTTTCTAATTTTCTTTTACATTATAATAAGAGTACACTGATTCTTTGAAATTTGTTTGGCTTACTTTGAAACACAATCCTTTTTGGTAAATGTTCAACATATGTTGGAAAAGACTGTGTATTCCGTGCTGAGTGAAAATTTCTTCTGTATGTATTTATTCATTTGAGTCTGTTGTGTTTTTAAGTCTCCTATCTTTCCTTAGCTACCAGTTTCTGAAAAGGATGTGTTATTTGTTGATTTATCTATTTCTCCTTATAGTTTTACTGATTATTGCTTTTTATATTTTTAAGCTGTATACTCAGGAGTATATATGTTCATGTGATCATTGTGTCTTATTGATCAATTATTCCTTCTATCAGGATGTTTTCTTTTTTTTCTCTATCAAAACTACATTAAAAACCAGGAGACTTTTTCCCCTTCCATACTTGCCTGCTAGTGTTTTTCATCCCTTTTTTTTTTTTCCACTCTTTCTGTGTCTTTTCTACTGAATCCCTTGTAGACAACATAGTAAGGGAATTTTTTTTTTTTCCTTTTTCAATCTAGAGAGTCTCTTTGATTAGTGAAACCGTTTATGTTTCTTATAATCACTATTGTATTGGGGGCTTATTTTTGCCATCTTCATGTTTTTTTGTTTACTTCATTCTTTTCCCCATGTTTTCTTGCCTTCTTTTAGAAGTCTAAATTTCCTTCTGCAAGTTTGAAGACATATATATCTTTTAACTTTTTATTTTATATTGCAGTAGAGTTGATTTAACGATGTTGTATCAGTTTCAGGTGGACAGCAAAGTGATTCAGTTATATGTATACATGTATCTATTCTTCTTCAAATTCTTTTCCCATTTAGGTTGTTACATAATATTGAGTAGAGTTCCTTGTGCTATACAGTAGATTCTTGTTAGCTATCCATATATATTTTATTTTTATTCTTCCGGGTTATTCCTTCATTTGTCCTTCCTGTGAGTATCTTATCACTGTCTGTATCTCTCCCTCCAGAGCCACACCTTCCTCTTGTCCCTCCCATCTTTTTCCTCTTCCTTCCTCCCTCCCACCTTCCCCCCCGCCCACCATTGTCAGTAGTGTCCAGAAATTTAGTCTCATGTTATTTAAAATATACATAGGGTGGTGAATATATTGCATATTTAGACAACAGTGATCTTTGTTCATTTTTTCTTTCTTCCCAACCTTATTTCCCATAAATCTCATAAGCCTTCGAGATTTACTCTTCTTTTTTCAAGAATACTTGAGAAATGTTCACCAAGAGGTAAACCTTATGAGGCCATGAACCACTAAGAACATCTTAGTAGATGGGTGGTGGCTATCAGGAAGAATGAGGCTAGAGATGTATTGAGAGCAGGAAACTTCTCTCCATTTGGGAACTTCTGCCTTAGAACAGTGGTTCTTAACATTTTGTGGGTCATGGACCCACAAGCCTGGTGGTAAGAATTTGATGAGAACTTTTTTTTTTTTTAATCTGCACACCTACACAAGGTTTTACATTTATTTTCTGGAGACTGTGAGTTTATAGAGCTCAGAAGCCCATTGTTATTCATCAGGTTAAGAATCCCTGACTTAGAACTTTGGAAAGAATCTTCTTTTTTGTAAGAAGTAAATTTTTTTTAATTAATTGAGAATTTCTACGCAATCAATTCCCTGAAGCTTCTGATGTTCACAGTGGGAATTCCTTCTTGCCCTTGGGGTTGGAGGAGGCTGGTAGCTGGCATGAGAGAATGTTTCCTTCTACCCCACACTGCCCATATTTACTCTGTCTCCCCTTCCTATCCTTCTCCCTTTGGAGTTCAGGGAGATGCTCCTCCTGGTTTGTTTTCCTGAGGTCTTAAAGACTTTGGCAGTAATAAATGTAGATTCTTCCCTTAAATCTAAAGAAAATATCTTAAATTTGGAGTCCTTGAATCAGGTTTTTAGAGCTCAGGCAGTTGCTTGGGTTGTTTTGCTCTTTTTTTTTTTTTTTATATTTTTCTTCTTCCCTCTGAATTCCCCAAATGTTTTGTTATTGTTTATGCAATTCTTTAATCTAGATGCTCTGCAGTAAAAGGTTTTTTTGTCTTTTTGGTTTTTCTACTGTATTTTATTTTATTGTAATAAATCAGTGACTTGCTCCAAATCTTCATGTGGATGTACATGTTAGCATTTTTCAGCCAGTCCTTAGTCTTCTGATGGAAATATCTGTAGGCTGCTACTTCTTGCTCCAGACCTGGCTTCATGGGGATCTTACAGTCAATCAGGTTCAGTCCTTGGGAATTTTCTAGGAGTGTCAGAGTTACCCTGGTACAGAACTGGGGGGTTAAAATCACATGGTTACCCTCATGCACAGAGCAGAGCTGGGGATGAAGGTCAGCACAAAGACATTGTCCCGCATCCACAAAACTCATGTTAATATAGGTGGTTGAGGCTTCCTTTGCTCCCCTGGTAACCTGGTCCCCATGGAACACCTGGGCTTCAATTCTGCAGTCCCTTCTGTAGCATCAGAGCCCACTGCGTGAGAGCCAGGCCGGGGCTGAGTGTTGACCCGTCAAGAGGGGGCAACCTGAAAACTATCACTTCTCTGGGCCTCAGTTACTCTACGGAGACCAGATGACTGACATTCTTCAGCATCACATCTCTGTACAGCTAGCTGTCCCTGGGATATGTCCACGAAGGGCCCACTCTTCCTGGGTGAAGGACACAGCCATGTCCCCGAAATGTTATTTAGGAAAAATATCTGGGACAAACCACAGCATACAGTCCCTTCCTCAGCTGCCAGGGCTGTGGGCAGGAAGCTTGTTCCTGTCCATGGGTGCAGCCCCAAGTTGTCCCAAAGCCTCGGCCTCCTCAGGTTGGTCCTGAGGAAGCAAAGCTCTGTCCTCACTGGCAACGTAGTACCAACCAGTAAAAGTTAAACTTGATATATTTGGGGGCAGGAGCGGTGAGGAAGCTGAGCTGCACACGGTTTGTGGTTGGTTTGGAGAATGGGGCTTAGTAAGCAGATCCCATGAGGCGAGGGGGGAGAGACTGAACAACTTGCTGGACTCCTGTCTGTTTCTTTCCACACTTGCTGTTTTGTTTCTTCTCTGGCAGACAGCTTCTCTCTGCAGAGTATTTCCTCCTCTCAAAAGTAATATATGCTACTTACGTGCATTCACTTGTTTATTCATTCCTTCCTTCCGTCATCTAGTCTGTTGTATTTCTTAAACCCCTGCTTTGGGCACTGAAATGTGCTAGGCTGTAAGGGGAACATAGATGGGTAGGTGCCGGATTTACACAAGTTACCATAGAGAAAGAAGATGAGTGCCACAGGACTTTTCTCCAGGGTACAAGTGATTGATCCTTTCAGATCAGAAATCCAGTGAAGTACCATGGGATTCAGAAGTAGGGTGCACCCCTTCCTGTTGGGGATTAGGAGACCTCTTGGAAGAGTGGGCTTTTAATTGGCCATAGAAGGCTGGGTATGATGTGCTTCATGATTCCAAATATACTTCCTACTTCCTGTCATCAAAGAAGCATAGGTCATTGGGTCATTAACTTTTTCACGGATTCCTCCTTTTCTGCCTTTAAGCAAATCAGAGGGGTTTTAATATGGAAAAAGGCTTTCAGAAGACTGTCTCATCACCTGCTGCCGTAGCCTCTCTCTTAACCATGATGAGATTTCTCCCGTTCACCTTGTTCAACTTGGTCTGTGAACATTACTTTCTCATCTTTTACCTCCTGGATTTATTTCACATCTCTAGCTCACCAGTGATCAGTTTCTGGTCAAACTTAACTTTTTCCGTTTTCCACAGCATCTCACAGCTGCACCATTCATCAGTCTCTTGTTGACATTCCTTTTAGTCTAGGCTTCTGTAACAATCTTTTTGTTGTTGTTGTATTCCTCTTCTTGCTCTACCTGATCTTTTGCCATATTACAGGGTGAATGCACCATAAACTTAACCTTTCCCAAACCCCTGAGTTTTACAGGTAGGAAGCTCTTCACTGCATCTTGTACTTCTCTTGTCTTTGCCCCTCTCCCACGTTCCTTACAGTGTCCCTCCAGCCTTGGCCCTAGACCCACTTCTCTTTTCCTCACTCCAAATGAACTGACATTTCTGTTACGTACTTTGATGAAGGTACCTAGCAGATCTCCATATACATCACATGCCACTGTTTTATCTTTAAGCTCAGATTAAATCATTTCCCTACCCTCAGAACACCTGCAGCTTGCCGATGCTGGACTTATTATTGCCTCCTTATTCTTTTAAATCACTGCATCTGAATTTCCCTTTGACTGCATTTCTGACTTCAGATTTTGGAGCATGTTAAAGTCTGCTTTCTCCCTTGTCCTGTATATTCAATCCATTCCCCAAAGTCTGTTAATTGTTTTGTATGATGTGTAGATCTGCTTCTTCCAGCTCCTCAAATGCCATGAAGTTGTAATTTTTTTCCCTTTATGTCTGTCTGGGCTGCCTTCAAAGTGTTCTCCGTCTGTTTGGTCTCACTCCCCTTCCTTCAGCTATTGTCTGTGTTTATTGTTTAAAAATGTCATCCTCCGGCTTGAGACCATTGACTCCTTATTGCCTAGCCTATCAGTCTTCACAATTCTGACCTTTTAGGCCCTTAACCAATAATACTTTCTCTCTTTTTCCTGATTTCTTTTCTCAAATAAATCCGTTTGGCATCTACAGGCTGCCTTCCCCTGCCCTCTGCCTTCCCTGGCCCTCCTCCTGCTGTTGACACGCTTATCTCATGTTCCTGACTTGTAGTGCCTGTTTCCTAGCATGGAATGTTCTCACTTTGCTTACCAGAATGCATGTTCTTTTCATGTGTTCATTTATTCAGTGAATGTTTATTTACTGTTTGCTGTGTGCCAGGCATCTTGCCAGGAAGTAAGGATACAAAGTCCTTGCTCTCAGGGAGCTTCATAGTCCCATGGGGGACACAGACAGGTAAACAGGCGATTACAATTCAGTGTGGTTGGTGCTGGGATAGTGAGTCTTGGAGGCCATGAGGGCACATGTAGGAGGGACGTCTTGGTGTGGGGGGTTTGGGGGAGAGGGGTGTCACTCAGCCATTCCAAAGTCCGCCTGAAATTGAGTCTTAAGTTCCTTAGCCAAAGAGAGAAAGAAAACTAGAACCAAAACTTCATCTGCCAAAAAACCATATACAAGTAACCTCCCCTGGCCTAGTGCAGCCCTCTAGTCTGCATTCGTCCTGGCACTTAGATACTCAGTGCAGACTCAAGAAATTTGAATTACATTTTTTATGGCTTTTGGGAAAATCCTCCCTTTTGATTATACATACTTGTTTTCTCTTCAACTCGGTCATAAGCTTCTAGGGCCTAGAAACTGGATCTCCTTTTTCTCATGCCCTGTGCAAAGTGTCCAGTAAAAATTAATCAGCAGAGGGGACTTCCCTGTGGCACAGTGGTTAAGAATCCACCTGCCAATGCAGGGGACACGGGTTCAATCCCTTGTCTGGGAAGATCCCACATGCCGTGGAGCAGCTAAGCCCGTGTGCCATAACTACTGAGCCTGCACTCTAGAGCCCACGAGCCACAACTACTGAAGCCCATGCACTCTAGGGCCCGAGTGCCACAACTACTGAGCCCACATGCTGCAACTACTGAAGCCTGCACGCCCTAGAGCCCACGTGCCACAACTACTGAAGCCCATGCGCTCTAGGGCCCAAGTGCCGCAACTGCTGAGCCCACATGCTGCAACTACTGAAGCCTGCACGCCCTAGAGCCCACGCACAACTACTGAAGCCCGTGCCCTCTAGGGCCTGAGTGCCGCAACTACTGAGCCCACATGCTGCAACTACTGAAGCCTGCGTGCCTAGAGTCCTGCTCCACAGCAAGAGGAGCCTCAGTGAGAAGCCCGCACGCTGTAACTTAGAGAAAGCCATGCACAGCAACAAAGACCCAACACAGCTAAAAAAAATTTTTTAATTAAAAAATACATATATGTATAAGAAAATTAATCAGCAGAGGACCAGCACAAAGACCACAGCATCCTTGGACCTAGGCTTTTTCAAAATTTTATTCCACAAGTTTGATTGTGACTGTCAACTTTGTAAGGTATTTTTATTTGATTCTTGGACACAGTGGAATTTTCTGTTTTTGTGTGTTTAAACAAAATGTTCCCACTTCAGGCACTCAGCGAGTGACCACTGACACGAGTAATATATGCATTTGCTCTTTGGTGGTGAAATGGAGATGGTGGTGGTGTCAGCTTGGTTTGGAGAGAGTCACTAAAAGCCTTTTAAGACTACTTTTTTTATAGTAGCCCTGGGAATCCACAAGAAATGTCTCCCAAGTTTTAGGGCTAAAACTATGAACATCTAGTCTGACTTGATCATGAAGTATCTCAGTGTCCAGCTCGGTGGTAGTCATGTTGCAGTACTGCCTTTGTTTTTTATTATGGGCATTTAATTTTCAAAGGAAGGCAGTGGTAATGGCTGAGGTTCAGAGATGATAATGTTTTCAGTGCCATAGTTTTCTCCCCACTGAGTCTTTGTTTAGATCAGTAGTCCTTAATTAACCTTTTGGGGGTCATGGCCCCAAATGACAACCTAATTAAATCTGTGGAAAAATGTATACAGGCACACGGAATTGTGTGTACCATTTCAGGAGGTTCCTAGGCCCTCTGAACCCCCCCATCAGCCCTGTGAATCATTAGTGGCTTGTTCTAATAAGATTTTTATAAAATTGTGCTTTTAAGCTGAATATGCTATCCAGTGAAGCTCGGTCCTTTTGGTCACCGTTCCAGTTTCCTTCTGCTTGGTGTGTGCACACAATGAACGTTCCCAGGCTCATTACACATCAGCTGCTATAAACCTCTGTACTTTACTTCTCCTTTCCTCCTTCTCTGGAAACAATGAACGTATGTGTGTGTGTGTGTGTGTGTGTGTGTGTGTGTTGGAGAAGTGCAAATAGGTAGGTTAGTTCTGCCTGAGAAGAAAAGCTCTTACACGCAGTGTTATGTATCTGTGCAAATAGGAATTAGAAGCTACTCATTGTAATTGTCACAACTGTACTTCTCCTTTATTCGTGTGAAAGAAGTATTTTTCAGGTTATAAAGCAACTTATATAACCACACTCATGTTATTTTAAAAAATAATGAAGCCCATATATCCTTGTGTATATAAAATGCTAAAGGATGATACATCAAAAGGCATGTATACTCAGAGATAGCAATGCAGAAGGTAGGTGTTTGCTGCACTGCTATTTGAAATTTGCGGGGGGGATGTCTGGGTGGAACAGAAAGAAGAGGGATAAGGCTTCTCAGTAAACGGTGTTTCTGGCTTTTTTCTTATGTTCTGGTGAGTATGTTAAATGAAACTGAGGAAAAGATGCATTACAAAGTGAAAACATTGATGAGCTCTCCAGCATCTCAATCCATGGGCCTTCGTTTTTTTCCCTTTCTATTCCTCTTATTAAGTACTTTTTAAATTTTTAAAAATTTTTTTACAATTTTTAAAGGTTACTTTCTATTTACAGTTATTGCAAAATATTGGCTATATTCCCCATGTTGTACAATACATCCTTACATGGGCCTTCATTTTTGTTTCCAATTTTAATCCTGATTTATTTGGAAAAAGTAATTAGTATTTTTTTGTAATGCTTTGAAAACAAAGTTAAGTTCAAAAATAAATCCTCCTAAGGACCACACAATAGTACACCATAGGACTTCATAGTCTACGGGAAGATCATGTGTATTAGTACATGAGACTCTCAGAAGCCACTGAAGGGAGATGGGTCAAGAAATAGGCCCATTCTATAAGAAACCCAGCTCGGAGGCTTGGCTGAGGTCCAGTGCTGGTAATGGAATTGAAGGAGGCTTTACATTTCTGGTTCCTAATCCAGTGTCCTCCTTTGCTCCTCTGCCACTGACTCTTAGGGAAACGCACCCCAGCTCTTTGAGTCCCAACTTCGGTATTTTCAAAATGTACCCTATTTCATGTACTTGGCAGAGCTGTTTTGAGAACCAAATTGTATAGTGCAGTGGTTCTCAAGGCATGATCCCCAGACCGGCAACAGGACCATCTCCTGGGAGCTTGTTAGAAATGCAGATTTTCAGGCCCTCCTCAAACCTGAATCGGAAGCTCTGGGGGTGGGGCCCAGCGATCCACCTCCAGGTGATTCTGATGCACGCTCAAGTTTGAGGGCCACCAACGATGTGTGTGAGATAGCCTTTTGAAAAGAGCAAAGCATTATAGAGATAAAAGATAATGTGCTTATTTTTCATTGAGGTAAAATTTATGTATAGTGAAACCCAAAGATCTTAAATGCACAATTCATGAATTTTCATATCATGTCATCACCATACCAAACAAGACATAGAACTATCACCCCATAAAGTTCCCTCCCATGGGTCCCCATCCCCCTTGGGCAACCGCTGTTCAGTGATAGACTTTTCGTTAGAGGAGGTGAGATGATTTGATGATGAGTTGGACATGGAAAGAGCAATAACTGTATTCTCCTTTACTACTTATATCTAACCTTTTCTTTTTTAAATTACTAATCATAGTTCTCTGTGGTTTTTCAGCCCATGGACCAAGCTTCTCTCAAAAACAGCGATGTTCTCATTCTGACAGGCCTTACCCAGATTCCCACTGCAAACCCAGACAGCATGGTGGGAGAGTTCTGCAGCAACCTGTGTATGTATCCAATGCAAATCTTAAACAAGATAAAATGTTTTACATTTATTTTTTGGTACCTTGATTCTGTGGTATTTTTTGTCCCTTTCCTTCACATTCACACCCTCTGATGCCCCCTGCTACGGCCTTTCCCCCCATTTATTCCCACCCTTTCTGCTCATCCTTCAAAGCCTACTGTTGTCAACAAAAGCAATTCTTAAGCAACTTAAATCTGAAAGCACAATAGTGTTTATAACGGTAAATTAGAATTTTTAGCACTTTATACAACAAATGCTCAACATTTCGCCCACTTGATTTATGTAGAAACTCTTATTCTTCTTGTTTTCTGGTGGGATTTGGGAGTGGGTCAGGGGTGCTTATAGGGTAAGCAAAGTTAAAGAAGGAAAGAATCATATCTTTGCTTTGCAAATAATAACACAGAAAAGACTGTTGATACTTTGAATTCACAACAGTGATACAGGTGAAACAGTTGTATTTTTTTCCCCACTATTTGGTTGGTATAATTTTTTTCTTCTTTTGGGGGAAGACTGAATTGAGAGACTTGTTGGGTATTTGCTACCTGGAAGAAATGTATGTTTCTTTGGATATAATTGTCCGTAAAATCTAGAAATGCTGCATTTCTTTTAGAAATGTGTAGGTTGCGTATTGTCTTAGCTTAGGCTACTGTAACAAAATACCTTAGTATAAGCTTTAAGCAACACTAATTTCTCATAGTTCTGGAGGCTAGGAAGTCAGAAGGTTGCCAGCATAGCTGGGTTCTGGTGAGGGACCCTCTTTCTGTCTTGCAGACGGCAGCCTTCCTGCTGTGTCCTCACTGGTGAAGAAAAGCTGTTCTGGTGCCTCTTCCTCTTCCTCTTCTTATAAGTGTGCTAATCCCATCATGGGGGCTCCACCCTAATGGCCTAATGGCCTCATCTAGATGTGGGTACCTCCCAAAGGTTCCCCCTCCTAATACCTAATTGGGGGTAAGGGCTTCAATACATGAACTTTAGGAGACACAAACCTTCACTCCAAAACTGTTGCCAAAGAGGAGTTAATACGCTCAGGCCCTCCATCCCTGGCAACTCTGGGGGAAAGAAGTGGTTGTCATCTAATATTTACATGGAAGGCACTATCCTTTGAAATTTCACTTGCCCTTGCCAATAATCCTAGTCTTTTTTTGTTCTTTGCTGATTTTAAGACAAAGGTAGTTTATTCTTAGCTTGGAAAAAGTATCAGACTGGTCTCAAATAGAATCTTTGATTTGTATGTTTGTGTATAATCCAGAATCATGGACTCAAAGAACTTCAGGTCTTAAAGGAACTTTACATCTAATCCACTGTTTCTCAAAGTGGGGTCCACTAACCACCTGCCTCAACATCAGTGAGGCCACTTCTCAAAAATGCAAATTTTGAGGCCCCACCACAGACCTAGTAAGAGAGACCCATAGAAAAGTTGCATTTTTAACATGTTCTGGCAGTTTCCATGCAAAATAAAGCTTGAAAACCACTGATCTAGTTCACTCCTCTCATCAGCGATGAGGAAGCTGAGGCCCAGGAGGTTACAGTGGCCTAACTAAGGTCCCATAGCTTGTGACTGAGGCGGGTCTAGAGCCAGGCCTCTTGAGCGCTGATGGCTATCTGGTCTTTTGCGTGGTTCCATACTCTAGTAATAGCAAGTCGGCCAGTATTCCAGGCACAGCATCCAGGAGAACCTGGATGTCAGAGTTGGGAACATGTAGGAGAAGGATAAAAGTCATCAGAGACTTCAAGTTCTGTACCCAAACGGCTGCTTGTTTCAGTCTATGTTGGAAACTGAACAAAAAACAAACTTAAGAGATCTTTGGCCTTTTTTTAGCCAATTATAGCTTCTAATATGATTTTACCGTAAGTTGCAATTCCTCATTTGATAACTTATTTTAAGTATTTAAAGTATAGAGGATTTTCTTATAGCCAAAACATTAATGAAAGAAAATGCTACTAAAATGAGTCAAACAGAAAAACTTGGCCTGTTTCCTTATAGGTCATTCAGCAGTGGTCAGAGGCTGAAGAGAGACAAATCCAACAGAGTTTTGAGCAGGAGCTAAAAAGAGAAGGAGCTTGGAGGGTCTGTCCTGAAGCTCATCTGCCATTGGGAACCTTGACAACCCAGACCCCTAACTGCACACCCTGTTCCCAGGCACTGAGACATTGTTTAAAAACTCAGCTGATCATCAGTCAGCCTCTGGATCCTCCCACTCCGGTGCTAGTCTTCAAAAGAAGTAAATTGTTATACATACGAAGTGAATTAGAGGAACAGATGTAGGAAATGAGAGAAATGCAAATATTATTTTTAAAGTTCTGTTCTCCCTGTGTTAAACTGTTCTTTTGATACTACTTTTTTTCCCCCTCTGGCTTCAACCTTTCTTTTCTTTGTTTTTTTTTTTTAATTGAAGTATAGTTGATTTACAATGTTGTGTGGCTTCAACCTTTCTAGCACTGACAGTCCGGAACGGAGGAAACGTGTTGGTCCCCTGCTACCCTTCTGGAGTGATCTATGACCTTCTGGAATGCCTGTATCAGTACATTGACTCTGCCGGCCTCTCCAGCATTCCTTTCTACTTCATCTCCCCGGTGGCTAACAGTTCACTCGAATTTTCCCAGATTTTTGCCGAGTGGTATGTCTCTGTTCTTCCTGTGATTCAGTACATTCAAGCAGTAAGAAAAGAAAAATGTTCTTAATTTTAATTTAAAAAGAAATAGAAGTAATCCTATATTTTTCTCATATTACTATGAAACCTTCATTTTGTTGTTTTTTCCTGTCTGTGATGTGAAGATTATATTAATGAAAGCCAAATCTGTGATATTGCCAGGGTTTAGAGGAATTGTTATTAAGAAGGGAAGGAGGGAAGGTGGGAGAGCGAAGACGTAACTTAGCCAGCACTTTGAAAATCAGTAACAAAACTATTATACACTTACCTTCTCACATACTACCCGCTATCTATTACAAAAGCTAAAAGCTAAACAAAGTTCAAAGCCCAAGCTCATGTTGTCTAAATTTATAATACCAAATCTGATAGGAAAAACTAGCTTATTTTTTCATTTCAATAGTATATTTGGCAAAATCAAGTTTTACTACAACAGGAAATTGTTTGATCAAATCCTAGGATGGGTAAATTATTGGACAATATGAAGTGGGTGAACCTTTTTAGGATTATTTAGATGGGTATTTGAATCCAACTCGCCTGGCCAAAAAAAGTCAGGGGTAGGAAGAAATAGAGCAACTTAACTTTTACAGTGGATCCAGTAGTGCCTTAGGATGGGACTGTGACGTACATAAATATAGGGTGTGCTTAATCCCGTTTAGTGGTGTGATAGCCTAATAGACACAGTATTCTACGAAGCTTCTACTTTAAAAGGAATTTTTGGGCTTCCATAGTGGCGCAGTGGTTGAGAGTCCGCCTGCCGATGCAGGGGACACGGGTTCGTGCCCCGGTCCGGGAAGATCCCACATGCCGCGGAGCGGCTGGGCCCATGAGCCATGGCCGCTGGGCCTGCGCGTCCGGAGCCTGTGCTCCGCAATGGGAGAGGCCACAACAGTGAGAGGCCCGCGTACCACAAAAAAAATAATAATAATAATAATTTGTACATCGTTCTGTACCACATACGTCATTTGTACAACATATCCCAGCATTATGGTGTGCACCCTCCCCTCCCCACCTTTTTAAATACAGTTTTTTTCTCTCCATTTTAGTTGTGGTGAAGGTCCTTTTTTTCTGTTTTTAGATCCAGGCAGGCTTCTCCATCCCATGTGCATATTATTCATGTTTGTCCATAGGACTTTTCGTTGTTATTTATATTTGACTTATTGTTAGTGACTAATAATAAAAATTCACTTTTATTGGTAGCCATTGAATTTTATCCTTTGCTTAGAGTTTTTTCTCCCCCAACACAGGAAGATAATCTTGAATAAGTGGTAGTCCACCCTAAGGATGACTTGCACATTTAATCAGCATGTTCTGAATTTCTTCATCCAGATCCTCAGTTAAAAATATTGAAAACTACAAGCTCCTGGGCAAGCCCTTGTGGGCCCCTGTGGATGGTGTCCTAGCCGGGTGTGTGCCCTTCAAGTGCACTCTTGACCCATTACATGCTTTTCTTATTGTCAAAATGTCTGATTGGGTAGAATTCAGGACTGCTAAAATAAGAGTAGGTTGTTTTTGAGTTTTTATTTTTTGATATTTGTTTTTAATATGTGTGTAATACATGTTTACTATAGAAAAAGATAACAAGTTAACAGAGAACAGTAAAAAAAACTGAACCCGTGATCCCACTGTCCAGAAATAATATCACTGTTAGAATCTGATGTATTTCTTCTTTCTATATAGGGATCGTGCTGCATATTTAATTGTGAATCCTGCCTTTAAATTTTTTAATACTAGATTAGAGCATTATAAAGTCTTTGAGACCATAATTATTGCTTGACTGCATTATTACATCATTAATCATCATTTATATGTAGTATAATTTACTTAACTATTGTCTGAAGGGGTGGACAGGCTTTTCCCAATTTTTTTCCTTTTAGTGATAAATTTTCAATTAATATCATTCTGTGTATATATGACTACATCTTTTGCTTTGGGTTAGTTACTAAAAATAAGATTACTGGAACAAAGGGTATAAATAGCTTTTAATGTTCATTATACAAATCTAAACTGCTTTCCAGAAAAATTTTTATGTCATCTGTAAATTGTTCCTTTTTTGCCCATTTACTTATCAGAGGTGTTGTACTTTTATCTATTTATTTGAACTCTATATATGTATTAAAGATCCTAACACTTTGTTATATCTGCAGACATTGTTTCCCATTGTGATACTTTTTTTCAATTTCGTCTTTGATTTTGTTTTTTGAATAATAATTTGTTACTTTAGTGAATAATTTTAGGCACAGAAAAGTTGCAGAGATAATACAGAAACTCCCATATACCTTCCACTCAGTTTCCCCCCAATGTTAACATCTTTTACATGGCCATGCGTTCTGTACCAAAACTAAGAAATTAACATGAGCACTCTATTATTAACTGAACTCCAGTCTTTATTCAAATTGCACCAGTTTTTTCACTAATGCTTGTTTCCTATTCCAGGATCCAATCCAGGGTACCACATTGCATTTAGCTCTTTGATTTTTTTGACAGAAGTATTTTAGTTTTACAGCTTTATGTATTGATGCTAAGTGATATAGCATATTATCCTTTGCAACAATCGAAATTAAACTTTTAAGCTAAGAACTTTTGTCTCTCCTCCTGAGTTTGAAATAAAGACAGTACTGTTGTCTGTTTAGATATTATTAATAAGCAACCCTTCAAAAGTATCTTGTTCCCATATGTACAGCTTCTTCCAAAAAGGATATAAAGTAATGTTTTTGAAATCGAGTTAAACTAAAGAAGGAAAAATTAGATAATTGTATTAATGAAGTTCAGACAAAATCCAAGCCCCAGAGTTCTGAATTATTCTGCCAAAAGTAACATCTATTAGAATTGTTGAAATGCTTTAGTTCTATTTTGATAGAATTCTTAGAAGCAGGCTTTAACAAACATAATCACTACATATATTTTTTCCAACTTTTAAAAATGTCAGAGCTACAGAACACCCACGTACTTTGATTTAACGATTGTTAACCTTTTGCCACATTTGCTTTTCCAGAAATCTCCATATTTTAAATGTCATACCTGGCTAGGGAAAAACACAGACTACCTAAAACATTCACGGTGTCTAGATTAAGATAGAGTTACTGGAGAGATTTATTATTCTCCAGTTTGAGTTACCAATTCTGCTATTAATGAAATGGTGCATGTATAAAATAGAAAAGCTATGTCTCAAAAAAAAAAAAGTGTATCACTTTCTCCTCAAAATTGATCACAACTAGGGAATTCCTTGGCGGTCCAGTGATTAGGGCTCTGTGCTTCCACTGCAGCGGGCACAGGTTTGATCCCTGGTTGGGGAACTCAGATCCTGCAAGCTGCGAGGTACAGCCAAAAAAAAAAAAAAAAAAAAAAAAAAAAAATTTTTTTGATCACAACTAAATACAATACGGTATCTTAGATTAGATCCTGGAACAGAAAAAGAACATTAGTGGAAAAATTGGTGAAAGCTGAGTAAAGTCTAGAGTTTAGTTAACTGTAAAGTACTAACCAGCTAAAAGGTACATGGGAACTCTGTACTGTCTTTGCAACTTTTCTGTAAATCTAAAAGTACTTCAAAATAAGAAGCTTATTTTTAAAGAAAAAAATGTATTGAGGAATTTCAAAGGTTAAAACTGTGCTCACAAGTGACTTACGTCCTGATTACGCTATAAATGCTGGTGTTTTATTCACAGTGAGATACACTGACAGGAAAATTTCAAATAAACTTCGGTATTAAGTATTTGCGCTGCTACCACTAGGTGGCGACAGATGCCACTGTACGCCCTTGCCTAACCTGCTGATCTGTTTTTCCTCCTCAAAAGGCTTTGTCACAACAAACAGACTAAGGTGTATCTCCCAGAACCGCCTTTTCCTCATGCAGAGGTAAGAAAATGGAATCACTGGGTCCGAGCAAGAACAAAATGTAGATAAATAGATATGGGTGGATATAGCAGGTCATTAGCTTTTAAAAATCTGAAGGTAGTTTGATATAGCCCTTTGTTTCCCTTGTAAGATGGCAGTGAAGTACTCTGACTCAAGATTCGTTACTTTCTCTTCTTCTTAACACATTATATTACCAGTATGTTATTCAGTTAATAGCCTACCTCTGTTTCATTGACCGAATGAGGAATTTTATTCTACTTTTTTGCATAAATGATTTACTTATTGCCAAAGTCTTCTTTTTGTTTGGTTATGTCTGTCATTGGTATAAATTTTTAATGATGAAAATAAGAACATTGCAGTTTAGAAAACAGAAAAATTCCCCCTTCCTCACAGAACGAGTGAGTGATTTTATGTGGCTGTGTGTGCCCAATTTTGTTTCTACTGCTTTTTTTTTCACCCAGTGCTGGCTGTATCATGGACATTTATCTGTGCACCTCACTGTTATTATTGCTACCTAATATTCCGTAGCATATCATGTGAACATACTATAGTGTACTTAACCATTCCCTTCCTATTGGACAATAGCGTTACTCCCAGTTTTTTGTTATGTTTTTTGAAAAGGATGTGTAAATTGGTATAACCACTTTAGGAAACTGACAGTAAAGTTGAACCTAGGACTGTGACATCCTCTGTGCTTCAGCTGTTTCGTTCCCAAAGTCTGTACTGAACAGAAATGCAGGTGTGTCACCCAGAGATCTGCACAGAAATCTTCATAGCCCTCTTGGTGATAGTGCTGAAATGTACCCAAATGTCCATCAACGGGTGAATGAATTTTGTGGTCTATTCACACCTTACATCAAAGAGGATGAAGGGACTCCGATTATATGCAACAATGTAGATAAATTTCACAAACATAATGTTAGTGAATAAAGCCAGATATGAAAGAGTAGATATGGTGTGATTTTATTTATATAAAAGTTCAGACACACAGAAAACTTATCTGTGATATTAAAAGCCAGGAGAATGGTTATCCTGGAGGTAGCAGTGGGGGCAGGAAGGGGACAAAGGGGGATTTCTGAGGAGCTGGTAATGCTGTTTATTGATGTGCATATGGGAACGTGGAAGTTTTCAGTTTGTAAAAATTCCATCAAGTTAGGGATGTCTGTGCAGGTACTTATGCATAGGGATTTTGTTGACTTATTTGCTATGCAGTTAACTATTCGGCTCAAGAAAATTGCAGCAGTTGTCCTGCTGATTATTTTAAATCTGACTACTGTTTTCCTACTCCAAAGGACAGGTCTCTCATGAACCAGAATGTCAAGTGGAAGGTTTTGAGGAAGTTATTTGCAGTCCTCATACTCTCTTACAGCAGCCAAGATTTTTGCAAGCTCTGTCATTACTACAGTGAAATTCAGGCTAGATATCTCGTGTCAGAAAATTAAGTGTAGCAAAACATTAAGTGTAGCAAAACACTGAAAGTCTATTTGCCTCTTCCCTAATAACAATTAGCCTTTCTTCAGAACGTGTTACCGTGTTCTTACCCACAAGTATGTCATGGATGACCTTTGTCCCATTTACAGTTAAGAATGTGAAAAGACCATAGGTGCATGATCAGGGTTCCTGAAATGCACTTGTCAACATTAGGGCGTGCTGGAGTTGATAATCGGTATTATGTGACCAGTGCCCATGAGAAAATACAGTTCTGCCCTTAGTACTGATTTAAAGAATTGCTTCACAGAATTCCTACCCTACAGCTTCATTGCCTATACAGTTTGGACCTTAAATCAGCACAAAGGTAATTCTGGATGGTCAAAAAGGTAGTAAGTCCGCTGGAAAAGTAGATCTGATTGGCAAAAAAAAAAATCTCAGTTTGCCTTAAAAAGTGACTTAATTTATGTGCAAAGACCTGCTGCTCTTCTTAGAATCCCATTCATCTCCTTGACATCTGTGGATACAGTAGAACTAGTCCTTTAGTCAGCCATTCACCTGTTTAACTGGGGCAAGTAATGATTTTGGCCAGGTGGGTTATACAAAGAATGTCAGTTTTATTTGTATATAACTTGGAAGGGAAGTGGGAATGCCGTGATTGTTGCATCTTTACTATTCATATCCCATCCAAGCATGTGACACCTAATTAAGATCTCCAGGGTAATCTTGCTAATGAAAGCAGTCTCTCTGAATTAAAGATTAAATCTTCAAGATGAAGAGAGTCAGCTTCCATTTGTGGGCGGCCCCATTCTGGCCACATCCTCACCGTTGGGGTGACTACAGTGGGCTTGGAGTTGTTGGCTGGGCTCCCTTCGTAGGCGTTTTGGGTGGCTACAGGATTGAGCTGGGTCACAGACCAATTCTTTACCCATCAGACAGCATCTCAGGGCACTACTAGTTGATATTTAGGGTCTCTGAAGTATGGGTGTTTGCCATCTTTTTGTTGCTAGAGTGGGGCAGTGGGGGCAGGGCTGAGGCAGCAGGAAGAACTTCTTAGCAGTGCCACAAGATGCCATCTGTGGTTGTAACTGTATATGGCGTTGCCTTGGGTCGGGCCTGGCGTTAGGAGAGTAGTTCCCAGTGTTGTGCTAGAAGGAAGACGTTTTTGGTTCAAAACATTCACTTTTGAGACAGGTTTGAGACTGTGCGTGGCCTGCTTCTTACTATAGCTCTCTGTCGCGAGGACATCACATCTCCCGCATTGCCGAAAGCCAGTTTGTTCTTGTGTTTATTAAGTCCCCTGCCCCTCGCCACAGTAACTTAACACAGCTGTACCGTCTCAAGAGGCAGTCCTGTGCTGGTAAACAGTTTTTCCTGTGTGAAGTGTTTATTGTTGACAGAGCTTGGTGATGCACAGAGTTTGGGAAACTTGTACTTCAAACAGTAACTAATATTGGGGACTTCGGGTCCTGGAGCTTGGAGTGTCAGGAAGCTATAAAGGAAGGGTTAGACAGAATTAGGCCATAACAACCTGAAAAGAAGTTTCCATTAAGTTTGGTGATTTTACCGAAAGGTCCCATCTTTTGAGAAAGTCACACTGTAGGTAAAAAATGTGGATCTTTGGCTAATATTAATAGCGTTATCTGGTATTTTTAATTTGTTCACTCTCCCATGCTGTGGTTCTTCCTTCCTGGGTAGGCTAACATCTCTTCATGTGCTTTTGACACGTATTCTAGCTCATTCAGACCAACAAGCTGAAGCACTACCCCAGCATCCACGGAGACTTCAGCAACGACTTCAGACAGCCGTGTGTGGTTTTCACTGGACACCCTTCCCTCCGATTCGGGGACGTGGTCCATTTCATGGAGCTCTGGGGAAAATCTAGTCTCAACACTGTCATATTCACAGGTAAATAAACCAACAAAACAAAACCCTGCCCTTCCCACTGTGACCATCCCTGCATAACCTGGTAGGATGTACCTACCAGGTAGAGACACTGGGAAGAATTTGACAGTAAGTTATAAGATATAAATATGATCCCTATTCTGTTGTAAATACCAAAGGATAAAGCAACTGGAAGGGAAAGGGTAAGAACAAAGCAAAATGTCCTGTTAGATCACTGTGCACTGGACAGAGCTTTCATATCTGTTTTTGTAGATTTTCACCGAGACAGATTTCTGGTCTAGAACTACTTTGGATAGGATTTTGTAAGCTGTTCAAGAACGGCAGGAATTCTAATAATCATTCTAATAATAATTCTAATAATCAGTCTTGCTTTACTTGCTTTAGGACTTACTTACGGAGGTGGATCTTTCTCCTTTGGTTACAGTTTACTCTGGCTTGCCGTTTTTCTTGTGGAGACCAACCCCTCAGAATAAAACTAATCCTTAAATGAGGGCAAGTTAGGGGTTTGACTTAATCACTATCTTATTTTATCAATTCACGGTCTTCAGACAGCCTTAGGATTTCAAAATCTCAGGGCAATGAAGTAAAAACACCTTGATCTGAAATCTGGTCCGAGTTACTGTAACCTCAGCCGGGTTACTCACCGCTCTGAGCCTCACTTTCCTCTGTAAAATGGGGTTGTTGGTCGCTCATCCTCAGGCAGCTCTGTGCATTTCATGAAATGTTATAAGAAAGCACTCCTTATAGTGCCTGGCACAAAAGCCCGTTGAGAAAGTACCAGTAGCCTTCTTAGAGTTCTCTAATTACCTTTAAGACGTGAGCCATGGAGGAGAGTCGAGTTATGCCCAAAGCTTTGGGGTCAGGGATGCTTGGGCCCTTCCCTGTGCTCAGCCTGTTGTGAGGACCAACCAGAGGCCACCAGGAACGCACCAGTAATGGAACAAAGTTGGGGTACTGACTCCTTACAGTGAGGGGGTACCGCCATGGGGAGGCAGGAGGCATCGCCAGGCACGTTCAGAAGAACTTACAGGCCGTGGCTTAGGTGATTTTGGAGGTGGGTTCCTTGTCCTGGCTTGGGTACCATCAGGAAGCAGTAGTTCTCTGGCTGGGTATGTTAGTGATTCTTGTCTAGAAGGTGAGAAGAATGGAGCCAGGAGAGGGCAGTGTTTGCTTGTTTGGTGGTTCAGACATGCTGTGGTCTTACGTTCAGGCATGATTAGGAAGGGTCTTATTTTTGTCTTGATCCGTCGTGGTCACTGCGTGGCCTTTTCTCACGTCAGCGTCATGTGAGGTGGTTTATGTCCAGTAAGCGGGTGCCACCATGGCCTGGCCGTGAGTGCCGGGGGCGCTCAGAAGAGCAGCCGTCGGGCGCTGCTGTTCTCCCTCGCAGACCCCCTTTCAGCCACAGGCAGAGGAAGTCAGGCCCTAAGACGTTGATTCACGCTACCCAGAGCCTCACCATTGCCAAGTTCTGCTAAGCAGGACGTCATCCAGAGAACGCTGTCTGTAGTAGGACTGAGGGGGTCTCTCCTGTTCTTTCTGAGGAGATGTTGGCTCTGATGTGACAGTGGGTACGGTATTACAGAGACACAGAAGAGGCATGGCTATACTCCAAACATCCCTCCAGCCAGCTAAGAAGAAAGCAAGGGCTACGTGATTGTCCGTGGCATTCATTACCAGACATTCATCTGGGTAAGGAGTATACATTTAAACTGGTGTGTTCACTTCCAGAGCACAAGTTATGTCGTTGACAATGTCTGCGAGGTTTGGGGCCACCTTATCTGGTTGTATTATGACTGTGGGAGTTGTAGCTCACACAGTATCCGTACAGAGAGAGGCGCTTATCCCCCAGGTAGCCGTGCTGGCCTCATTTGGGTGGTCTCTGGGGAGACCACTGCAGGGGAGGTCATTTAAAAAATCTGGAAGTTCTGTGAGTTGCCTTGAGGTCACCGAGTAAGTTCCTGGGAGCGGTGTGTGGAAAGCTGGGGCCGTAGGAAGTGGCGTCCTCGCAGGGCACAGACTGTGTCAGGAACCTGCGTGTCGTTTTTCACACCAGGAATGAGCCACTGCTTTTGGCCCGAGGTGGGCAGCTTCCTCCTGCAGAGCAAACAATCCCCGCCAGGCTGGCCGTGGTGAGCGGCTCTGCAGAGAACAAACCAGCCAGCGTGGCAAGGACAGTTCCCAGGCGCTGCACTGGCTCTGCTGATGGGGCATCGCAGCCTCAGCACAAGCATTTTGTTGACATGGGGTCAGGATCCTTCTTTTTCTTCTTCTGCGTGCATCCTGTCAAGTAGGAGGCACATGGTCTGTCTCCTACCTGGGGGTGACCTTTGAGCACTCTGTTCGAGTGGCTTGTGCCGGATTTCTCCACTGTGAAGTCACCGCTCTGTGTCAATCAGTATCTTGTGGGGGACACTTCGAGCCTATGTACTTATCCTGGTCTTCCCCATGTGTTTATCTAATTTCTTTTAGCATCTATTGATTCTGGTCCAAATAAATTATTACTGTGATGGTTGCCAAATGATGAAGTTTTTTTTTCAATTTCATCACTTCTTTTACATTTATTAGTTGGCATTTTGTTGTAAAGAAGAGCTTTCCTTTCTCACCCATTTACTTATTTATCCCCTCATTTGTCTCATCTCTCTCTCCATCTGTGTTGAAAACCTGGCGCTCACACCGTCCCTCCAATTCCATATCCATCCTGCAGCGTTCAGTCCAGCCTCCCCCTCTCCTTATTTGTAAATCACTCCTCTCTCCCGTGATGGGGAATCTGGCTCCTGTAACCTTCAGTGCCTTTCCTGTCATGCTGCCCGTCTGCTGGGCCTCAACCATGCCAGCTGCTTCCTCACTGGGCCGTTCCTCTGTTGCCTGCATTTAAAATTTTCTTTCTTGTGCTCCCCTTAGAACCCGACTTCACATACCTGGAAGCACTGGCTCCCTACCAGCCCTTGGCCATGAAATGCATATACTGCCCCATTGATACGAGACTGAATTTCATCCAAGTGTCAAAGCTGCTCAAAGAAGTGCAGGTAATGGGGAAATTGTGCTGGCGGCTCCCGCGGTCCTGGCATCTCTGTGCGGATTATGTCTGCGGTGTGAGGGCCAGGATGGCGAGCTGCACTGCTTGTCTTCCTCACCCGTTCTCGGTCTGTGGAGTGCTCAGCCCGGTACCCTCCAGACTCCAAACCGGTGGGCTTTACACCCTGAAAGAAGTTTCTCCTCTAAAGAAATCAAAAGTGGGAGGAAAAGAAAGTGTAAACAGTGTCTCATTTTTGATGAGGACCATTTGTGTCCAGTTAAAAGCAAATTACCCCCTCCCACCACCAAAAAAAATCATTCTAGAAACATACTCGTCAAGCTGAAAGACAGCTGAACTGAAACATGTATTGGGCCCTTGTTGCACACGTGGGTTAGTACCACAGTGTTATGCTTTTGTTAGCGGATTGTTTTGGTTTGGTGGTTGTCGCTTTTTTGTTTGTTTGTTTCATTTTGCATTTTCTGCCTTAGAGAAAGGGAGGGAGTAGTTGGGGTAAAGCATAGGCGAAAGGAGCACTGTTGGCCCAGAAGGAGAACGGGGAGGAAAAACTCACCGCCCTGGGTCACTTATCATTCGGGTGGCCCGTGTTTCGGGGTTGGAGGGGTGGTGGCAGTTGTTGAGGAAAACAGCTCAGAACAGGCGAGAGGAAGGGTTCTGATGTCCCATCACCTCGGTGTGCCGGGGACCTTACGTGAGCGCTGGGGTGCCCTGGACCCTAGTCGCTGAGCGAGGTGTGGTTGGCTCCCTACATTTCTCGGCCTGAGCTGGGAGATCACTTTCCTCCTCTTCACAGAACCCCTGACCTCAGGAAGAGAGGCACTAACAGGAAACTCTAAGGAAGGGTAGCAGGAAACAGAGAAAGCTGGAGGCCTCCGGAGCGCAGGGGTAACAGCTGATGGTGACCCCAAGCTTGCTGGGCCTTTCTCTAGACATGGTTGGAGCAGTTAAGCCACTTCCGATTTCCATGAGCGATCTGATACACCACTGTGTGCCTGTCAACTTGCTGGAAGAAACAGTTAAGAGCCTGTTGTTTTCACTCCTGAGTAATGTCACCCTCTGTCCCTGAACCACGGCAGACTCCGCAGCCCCTCGGTGGTGTGTGAATAAGGGAAACAGGAGGCCGCCTGGTCTCCACTGCAGGGGAGGAGAACCTGGGGAGAGTCCTCAGGCAGTGACTGTGGAGTCGACTGGCTTTGAGACAGTTATAAGATGCTAACCAGGCAGGAAGGAGGGTGAAAGGCAGTCTGAAGAGGAGGAGAGGTGTCAGTCCTAAAGGACAAGTGCGGTTTGAAACGCAACCCGTCAGGTCTGTTGGAAGCCTTGTTCTTCCGGGAACTGGAGGCTCGGTCCAGACTCTTCAGTAAACGCAGTGACAATGCCTTGACTCTCTGGGTGCCACGTTCGGTTGGCAGTTGGGTGGTATTTGGCCAAAGTAAACATTGACTTACTAATTGGTTTTCTCTCAAGATAATAAAAAGAGACATCTGTTAAAAAATAAAAAAATGCTATCTGATTCAGTGTGTCCTACACAACTGAGGATAAGGCCTCACCATTGCGCACTGCGTAGTACCAGTAGACCTGCAGGTCCAGACCAGAAATCCAAACTAGCCAAAAAGTCACAGTTCTTGCTAATCAGCCAGTAGTGGTACCAAGTCGATGATGGGAAGTGACGAGAAGACTGCCCTCAAGGGGCTCAGAGGTCATTTGAGGGTAAACCCATGGCTGTCACCATCAAAGTGACTTAAATACAATGAAAAAATAAATGCAAACCAAGACAGTAAATCCCTTGCTCATCAACATGGCCGGCAGATCAGGGCTTTTCCCTGAAATTTTTGTTCTTCTTTCCCCCCACTTCACTGGTTACTTGGGTTTGACAGGATGAGAATTCGAAACGGCCAAATGGTGAGCCTGAGCACTGCAAAGGGAGGCTTAGCTCAGGACGCGGCCCCTCCTGCCTCACAGCCTCCTCTTGTTTCCTCCTTCTTCTGCCCCCACCTGCCCCTGTCACGCTGGTTCCTCAGCCCCTCCACGTGGTCTGTCCTGAGCAGTACACCCAGCCGCCCCCAGCGCAGTCCCACCGGATAGACCTGATGATTGACTGCCAGCCACCCGCCATGTCCTATCGGCGCGCCGAGGTCCTCGCCCTGCCCTTCAAGCGTCGGTATGAGAAGATAGAAATCATGCCAGAGGTGAGCTGTGCTGCTTCCCAGGGTCACAACCGGGTTTTCCACTTGAGTCTGCGGAAGACCGTCCCAGCAGTGGCTTTCTTTGGGGTTTGTATCACACATGGATGAACCAAAGCACATCGACCCTTAAGCAAGTAACTGGGAAGAGAGGTGGGATTTTCAGAACCTCCTCATTTTTCCAGTAATGAAGTAACAGCTATCAACCTCAGGCCTGCTGGAGCACTGCTTATATTAAAGCTTAATGTGTGTGGGAGGCCAGGGCGCAGGCCATAGCGTGGAGAACAGGTAAGCCAGCGTCAGCTCTGTCCCTAACCACCTGAGGGTGTGGGTTTCCTCGTCCCTCCTGGACCCCATTTATGAGTGAGGGCCAAGTTTCACCAAGTTCAGAGATAGATGGAGGAGATGAGAGTAACCAAAAAGTAAGGAATGTAAACTTTGATTACTATTTGCATGCATTTTAGTATAACTTAAAGATTTTATTCTACTGAAGTCTAATATTTTTTAGTTCTCTGATATCTGAGCTTGTTTTAATAGGGAAAAAAGGTAAAAAGCATGTCGTGCATGTGGGACAGCTGAGGTGGGTTGCGCCTGAGTGACGGGTGTGGGGAGGGGCAGTGGGAAGCGTGTGGCCCAGCTGCCGCAGTGACGGTGTGCCGAGCTCTGAGGACGCTGCTTTTGGCTTGCTGTTGCCGCCGGAGACGCTTAAACATGTTTTTAGCAAACAGGAAAAAGAAGTAGGAAAACTTAAAAGCAGTGTCCCCCGATTCTCTCTGGAGCTCAGAAGAGTAGCCAGATCTTGGAGTTTGAAGGCTAAGGCCCTGAATGTTGCCCATTTCCAAGACCCTAACAAAGGCTGGTGGTGGAACAAGGCCAGGTGCCATCAATGGGGACCCAGTGTCCGGTACATTCAGTCCTTTCCACAGTTAACCTGAGTTGTTCTTTTTTAAATTAAGAGCAATAGACAGGGGCTTCCCTGGTGGCACAGTGGTTAAGAATCCGCCTGCCAATGCAGGGGACATGGGTTTGAGCCCTGGTCCAGGAAGATCCCACATGCCACGGAGCAGCTAAGCCCATGGGCCACAACTACTGAGCCTGCGTACCACAACTACTGAAGCCCACATGCCTAGAGCCCATGCTCTACAACGAGAGAAGCCACCACAATGAGAAGCCCGCACACCGCAACAAAGAGTAGCCCCCACTCGCTGCAACTAGAGAAAGCCCACACACAGCAACGAAGACCCAGTGCAGCCAACAATAAATAAATTAATTTATTTTTTAAAAAATAGAGCAATAGACAAAGGAGATCCAAACAGATTTCCGTAACTAATTTAGAGAAAATTGAGTCAGCAAGATAAAACTAGCAAGACTTGTTTGCTAGATAAAACTAGCAAGTGGTCGTGTTTTTCACTAAGACACATAGAAGTAGATGATCGTTCACATTTCACATCCATTTTCATTTCACTCTTGGTTCCTGGGGAGGGAGCCGTCACAGCACGTGTCCCCTCAGCAAACAGCATGTGGCCGGATTGAGGGGGCAGAAGAGCTGCCTGTGAGCCCAGGCTGGAGAGATGAAGTGGGGAAAGTTATAAAGGTGATTTTTTTAAAGGGGCAGTTTATTGCTTATTGGTAAGCAGTAAACCGGTGGAGAGATATGTATGGTTCCTCAGGTTGACTGCTTTGAGTGTCATTGGGATGTTTGTGGTCTGCTAGTTCTTTAAAAGGAAAATAGCCATTTTTCGTTGGAGCTTGTGAGAGCAGCTGCTCACACCCTGGTATCTGGGCTCAGCAGCTGACTTGCATTTCTCTCTGATAACAGCTCCTTCACAAGAGAGGTGGCCAGGGCTACCTGTGTCAGGAGTTTCCTCATGACCTTAGTATACCTGACAGTGAGCAGGGAACTGGCCTCTCCTCTGCTCTTCCCTTTGAGGCCACGTCCTACTGAGACCCAAGAGAATAAAGAAAGTTCTTTCAGCTCTGAATTCCAGGTTATCCTTTCTCCATATTTCATTGGCCCAGCCCTTTGGCTCCCCCATTTAATTGTAATGCAAATAATATGTTTATTGAGGTGTCACTATGGGCCAGGATCTGTACTCAGCACTTCCCATGGACTGTCTCACCCATCTTATGAGATAGGTACGCTTACTCAATTAGACCTGGTCTTTTCCATCCCTGAGGAAACCTAGGTGATCACCAGTATGTGCCCTTTGTGCCCCAAAGGTCATTCCTAACATATGTCACAGATTTTGTCCTGTAAGTGAGAGTAGAGCCCCCAGTTGATCTGTGCCGCTGCGGCAATGGGGCACCCAGCCCATGGCCTTCCTGTGGGGATCGCAGTGCGGGGCTCCGTGTAATCCATCACCAGCCGCAGCAGCAGCACTGGGGACTCGTTAAAAGTGCAGGTTCTCCAGCCCCACCTCAGGCCTGCTGAATCGACACTCCAGGGTGAGGCCCAGCAGTCTGGGTTTCAGCCAGCCCTCCCCGGGAGCCAATGCTTGCTAAAATTTGAGGACCGCTGGTGTAAGAGACCTATTTCATATATGCCAGTTTTCAATACAAAAGGCAAAAAGAAGGGAGAATGTTGAGTTTTTAAAGACAAAAACAAAATTACTATCCATCTACAAAGAAACAGTCTTACTAATAAGCTTCTGGCATTTCCCATGCCCAAGTTTATCCTCACCGTGATTAAACAGTCCACATTAAGCTTGTCTGTTCCCATTTTAAATTACCAAAATAAAAGATAAATCTACCTCTTTTATGCCTTCTGACACTGAGCCAGAGAAGGAAGGGATTGGCTTTGGGGAGTGCACAGCACGCTCTTCTATCTTTCGTGAAGCTCCTCCCTCAAGTCCAGTGGGAGTAGACCAGCAGCCTTGACCCTGAGACCTGCCCCACGCCCACCTGTTTGTCACTGCTGGTCTCTGGGGGGTCACCTCCGTCTTCCTGCAGGTCGGCCAGGGCTCTTTTTGACCAGCTGTCCTCCTGAAGCCTCCTGCTAGAACATTGAAATAATTGCTCTTTGTTTTAGACTTCCAGTTGCCTAACCCATCAGGTTAATATTGCCTGTGTTGGAATTTTTTGTTTCGTTTTAGTAGTTTGGCGTTGATGATGGATTTTGTTTTCTTTTTTTTTTTTTTGATTGGGAGGGAGAGATGAAAGCAAGTTCCCCTCCAAAAAGGGGCCAAGTTTTTGTTTTGTGGTTTGTAGCAAAGAAGTGGCACTAACCATCCCCACTTCTAGTTATTTTGGTTGTTTAATATGTTTTTATGATTGTGCTTTTCATTTCCTCTGCATTTTGCTCATCTCAAAGTGAAAGGCTGTGACCCAGTGTCTTTGCGTTATTTTTGTCTGGTATTTACCTTCTGGCCAAGGTCTGTCTTACAGTGGCTGGGCTTGAAGGCTTAGGGTTAGATTACAGTACTCTAAGCCAGCAGTCCTCAAACTTTTTGGTCTCAAGACTTCTTAAAAATTAGAACCCCAGAGAGCTTTTGTGTATGCGGGTTATATCTATTGATATTTGCTATAATAGAAGTTAAAACTAAGACATTTTAAAAATATTTAATTCTTAAATGAATAATTATTAAATAAAAAATAATATAAACCCATTAGACGTTAACATTTTTTTTTTATTTTCATTTACTTTTGGCTGCGTTGGGTCTTCGTTGCTGCACGCAGGCTTTCTCTATAATGGCGGAGAGGGGGGGACTACTCTTCGTTGCGGTGCACGGGCTTCTCATTACGTGCGCTTCTCTTTGTTGTGAAGCATGGGCTCTAGATGCGTGGGCTTCAGTAGTTGCAGCACGCAGGCTCAGTAGTTGTGGCTCGTGGGCTTAGTTGCTCTACGGCATGTGGGATCTTCCCAGATCAGGGACCAAACCCGTGTCCCCTGCATTGGCAGGCGAATTCTTAACTACTGAGCTGCCAGGGAAGCCCCTAAAAGGTCTTTTTTTGGAAAATGTTTCAAAAAAAAAAAGATAAAGAGAAGAAGGGCACTGTTCTATGTTTGCAAATCTCTTTAACGTCTGCCTGTTGAAGACGGCTGGATTCTCCTGTCCCCTTTTGCTTTCAGTCTGTTGTGATATACAAGTCATGTAGCCTCTAGAAAATTCTAGTGAACCCTTGTGAGAGAATGAGAGTGAAAAGGCAAAACATTATTAATGACAATCATATTGACCTCGATGCTACAAAAGAGCCTCAGGAGCCGCAGGGGTCTCTGCCACCACACCTGAGAACCAGCACTCTGGATGGTCTTCTTTTGTTTTTAAGGCCCCTCAGGCTTCTCAAGCTTTTATGTTTATGACTCTGTCGTAAGATTCATTTTTCAATAAAAATAAGCTTGTTCATTCTAGAAAACTTGGAAAATAAGGGGGAAGAAAAAGGATAAAGACAAAAAAAATCAGTCCTAATCCCAATACCAGACATAATTACTGTCCAATTTTTTTGTATTTGCTTTGTGCGTTCACTCTGTGTGTGCGTTTAAGTCATACCTCGTATAATATCTTTGTAAAGTAACAGTATATTGTCATTAAATATATTTCAAAAGTATCTTAGGTATATAATGGTCTATCATAAATGCATCGTAATTTAACTGGTCCTTTACTGGTGGACATTTATTATTTCTGCTTTTTCAAACTATAAATAATACTTTCAGAAACATTCTTTTACATAAATCTTTGTATGTGGAATGTAGATATAGAACTAAAAGTATCATTTGGTTTTGCCTGGGAAATGCATGTGGGACGTGAAGGGGTTAAAATCTGCTGCTGTTCTTTAGGTTTTGCTACTACTAATGGATGCTTGTTTCTCCCCCAAATGAAAGTGTGTCCTGTGCAGCTTCCTTGTAAATCCTCCCTCTTGGTCCCTGTAGCTGCAAAGTGGGAGAGCTGATGGGCATGCGCTAATAGAAAAATTCTATTTCTGGGGTGGTAGGTGGATGCATCCTCCTTCGCAGAGGTGTCTGGCTGAGTCGTCTTGTGAGCTCTAGGTAGACTTCCCTTGTGGCAGGGCTGCCACTTCAGAGAGTCTTCTTGGAGATAGAATTTATTCCTGGGGCTGCCCAGGGAGAGCCTCTCCCCTGCTTGGTTCCCACAGTGCTATCTGCAAACCTCCCAAGCCAATTCTTTGACTTTAAAGTTCTGCCAGACAACCTGACCTTTGATCCTTTGATGGGAACAATAGTGTAGGAAGGAAAAGATTATTTATGGATGGGCATTGTCAGGAGCTCAGAGCACACACGCATCTCAGTGGGAACATTTCACGCTGGTTTCATATGTTTTCTCTTTTTATCCCTTTTTTTTTTTAATTGAAGTATAATTGACCTACTGCTGTGTTAGTTCCTGGTGCACAACATAGCAATTTAATATTTCTATACATTACAAAATGATCATCACACTAAGTCTAGTTACTGTCTGTTACCATATGACTTTATTACATTACTGACTATGTTTCCTGTAATGTACGTTTCATCCCTGTAAATCAATCTCTCTTACGTATTTCACTCATCCCCTTATCCCTTCCCCTCTGGCATCCACCTGTTTGTTCTCTGTATCTATGAGTGTATTTCTTTTTTTTTTTAATGTTTGTTCATTTGTTTTTTAGATTCCACATATAAGTGAAATCATGGTATTTGTTATATTATTTCACTTAGCATAATACCCTCTAGGTCTATCCATGTTGTCACAAGTGGCAAGATTCCTTTTTTTTTATGGATGAATAATATCCCACTGCATACACACACACACACACGCACACACACACGTACATACACAGACCACATCTTCTTTATCCATTCATCTGTCAGTGGACACTTAGGTTGCTTCCATATCTTGGCTATTGTAAATAATGCTACAGTGAACATAGGGGTGCATATATCTTTTCAGATTAGTGTTTTGTTTTCTTTGGGTAAATACCCAGAAGTGGAATTGCTGGATCATATGGTAGTTCTATTTTTAATTTTTTGAGGAACTTTTCCATAGCAGCTACACTAATTTACAATCCCACCAATAGTGCACAAGTGTTCCCTTTTCTCTGCATCCTTGCCAACACTTGTTATTTGTTGTGTTTTTGATAATAGCTGTTCTGACAGGTATGAGGTGATACCTCATTATGGTTTCAATTTCCGCTTGCCTGATGATAGTGATGTTGAGCATCTTTTCATGTGTCTGTTGGCCATCTGTATGTCTTCTTTGGGAAAATGCCTATTCAGGTCTTCTGCCAATTTTTCAGTCAGGTTTTTGGGGGTTTTTTATGTTGAATTATATGAGTTCTTTGTATATTTTGGATATTAACCCCATCTGATATATTCTTTACAAATATCTTCTCCCATGCAGTAGGCAGCCTTTTTGTATTGTTGGTAGTATCCTTCACTGTGCAAAACCTTTTTGTTTGATGTTGTTCCATTTGTTTATTTTTGCTTTTGAATCCCTTGTCTGAGGAGACATCCAAAAAAAAAAAATTGGGGCTTCCCTGGTGGCGCAGTGGTTGAGAGTCCGCCTGCCAATGCAGGGGACGCACGTTCGTGCCCTGGTCCGGGAGGATCCCACATGCCGCGGAGCGGCTGGGCCCGTGAGCCATGGCCGCTGAGCCTGCGTGTCCGGAGCCTGTGCTCCGCAACGGGAGAGGCCACAGCAGTGAAAGTCCTGCGTACTGCAAAAAGAAAAAAAAAAAAAATTGATAAAAGACTGCCGTCAAAGAGCATATTGCCTATGTTTTCTCCTAGGAGTTTTGTGGTTTAAGGTCTTAGATTTAAGTCTTTAATCTATTTTGAGTTTATTTTTTATATGGTATAAGACATGAGACTTTTGCATGTGGTTGTTCAGTTTTCCCAATAACATTTATTGAAGAGGCTGTCTTTTCCCCATTGCATATTCTTGCCTCCTTTATCATAGATTAAATGACCATATAAGCATGTGTTTATTTCTGGGCTCTCTATTCTGTTCCATTAACCTATATGTCTGTTTTTGTGCCAATGCCATTTTGGGTTTTTTTGGGGTTTTTTGTTTTTATGCGGTACACAGGCCTCCCACTGTCGTGGCCCCTCCCATTGCGGAGCACAGGCTCTGGACGCGCAGGCCCAGCGGCCATGGCTCACGGACCCAGCCACTCCATGGCATGCGGGATCCTCCCGGACCAGGACATGAACCCGCGTCCCCTGCATCGACAGGCAGACTCCCAGCCACTGCACCACCAGGGAAGCCCCTGCCATTTTGTTTTAATTACTGTAGCTTTGTAGTATAGTTGAAACTCAGAGAGTGTGATACCTTGGGCTTTGTTCTTCTTTCTCAAGATTGTTTTGGCTATTTGGTGTTTTTTGTGTTTCCATATAAATTTTAGAATTATTCTAGTTCTGTAAAAAATGCCATTGGTATTTTTATAGAGTTTGCATTGAATCTATAGATTGCCTTGGGAAGTATGGTTATTTTAACAATATTCTTCCAATCCATGAGCACAGTATATCTTTCCATTTGTTTCTGTTGTCATCAATTTCTTTCATCAGTGTCTTAGAATTTTCCAAGTATAGGTATTTTACCTCCTTGGTTAGATTTATTCCATGGTGTTTTATTCTTTTTGATGCAGTTGTAAATGGGATTGTTTTCCTAATTCCTCTTTCAGATAGTTTGTTGATACTGTATGGAAATGCAGCAGATTTCTGTATAGTGATTTTGTATCCTGCAACCTTACTGAATTCATTTATTAGTTCTAACAGTTTGGTTGTATCTTTAGATTTTCTATATATAGTATCATGTCATCTGCCAACAGTGACAGTTTTACTTCTTCCTTTCCGATTTGGATTCCTTTTATTTCTTTTCTGATTGCTGTGGCTAGGACTTCCAGTACTATGTTGAATAACAGTGTCAAGAGTGGGCATCCTTGTATTGTTCCTTATCCTGGAGGAAATGCTTTCAGCTTTTCACCATTGAGTATGATGTTAGCTGTGTGCTTGTCATCTATGGCACATATATGTGCCCTATATTTAGTATGTTCCCTCTATACCCACTTTCTTAAGAGTTTTTATCATGATTGGATGTTGAATTTGGTCCAAAGCTTTTTCTGAGTCTATTAAGATGATCATGTGATTTTTATTCTTCTGCTTGTTAATGTGGTGTATCCTGTTGACTGTTCCGTGAATATTGAACCATTCTTGCATCCCTGGGCTAAATCCCACTTGATCATGGTATATGATCCTTTTAATGTATTGTTGAATTCGGTTTGCTGATATTTTGTTGAGACTTTTTTCATCTACGTTCCTCAGTGATATTGGCCTGAGATTTTCTTTTTTGTGTGCTGTCTTTGTCTGGTTTGGGTATCAGGGTGATGCTGGTCTTGTAGAATGAGTTTGGAGGCATTCCTTCCTCTTCAGTTTTGGAAAGGTTTGAGAAGAATAAGTGTTAACTCTGATTTAAATTTTTGGTAGAATTCACCAGCGAAGCCAGCTGGTTCTGGACTTTTGTTTGTTATTACTGATTCAGTTTCATTACTGGTAATCGCTCTGTTCATATTTTCTGTTTCTTCCTGATTTAGTCTTAGGAGATTGTACATTTCTAGCAATTTATTCATTTTATTGGCCTGTAATTGTTCATAGTAATCTCTTATGATCCTTTGTGTTTCTGTGGTGTCAGTTTTAACTTGCCCTCTTTCATTTCTGGTTTTGTTTGGTCCCTCTCTCTCTTCTCTTGATGATTCTGACTAAAGGTATATCAATTTTGTTTTTCTTTTCAAAGAAGTAGCTCTTAGTTTCATTGCTTTAGAATTTCTTCTGCTAACTTTGGGTTTTGTTTTTTCCTTTCCTAGTTCCTGTAGGGATAAGATTAGCTTGTTTGAGATTTTTCTTGTTTCCTGAGGTAGGCTTGTTTCACTGTAAGCTTCCCTTAGAACTGCCTTTGCTGCTTCCCATAGATTTTGAATCGTTGTGTTTACATTTTTATTTGTCTCCAGGTATTTTTGAAATTCTTCTTTGGTTTCTTCATTGGTGCACTGGTTGTTGAGGAGCATATTGCTTAGCCTCCGTGTTTTGTGTTTTTTGAAGTTTTTTTCATGTAGTTGATTTCTAGTTTCATAGTGTGGTTGGAAAAGATGCTTGATATGATTTCAGTCTTCTTAAATCTACTGAGACTTGTTTAGTGGCCTAGCATCATGTGATCTATCATGGAGAATGTTCCATGTGCAATTGAAAAGAATGTATATTCTGCTGCTTTGGGCTGGAATGTTTTATATATATATATATGCGCACCATTTGGTCTAATGTGTCATTTAAGGTGTTTCCTTATTGATTTTATGTCTAGATGATCTATTCAATGATGTGAGTGGGGTGTTAAAAGTCTCTTAATATTATTGTATTGCTTTCGGTTTCTCCCTTTAAGTCCATTAATGTTTGCTTTATAGATCTTGGTGCTTCTGTGTTAGGTGTATATACATTTATGTTACATCTTCTTGCTGGACTGACCTATTTATCATTATGTAATGCCCCTTTTATTACAGTCTTTATTTTAAAGTCTGTTTTGTCTGAGTATAGCTTTTCATTTCATAGAATATCTCTTTCCATCCCTTCACCTTCAGTCTGTGTCTCTCCTTATTTCTGAAATGAGTCTTTTGTAGGCCACATGTAGATGGGCCTTATTTTTTAATCCATTCAGTACTCTATGTCTTTTGAGTGGCAGATTCAGCCCATTCACATTTAAAATCATTATTTTATAGGTATGTATTTATTGCCATTTTCTTAATTATTTTCTGGTTGTTTTTGTAATACTTTTGGAAAAGTTAGCTAATAGTCTTATGGGAGTTCCTTTGTATGTAACTAGTTGTTTTTCCCTTGCTGCTTTTAAGATTCTTTATCTTTAATTTTTGCCATTTCAATTACAATATGTCTCGGTGTGGACCTCTTTGGGTTCATCTTATTTGGGACTCTCTGGGCCTGCATGTCTGTTCGTTTCCCAGGTTAGGGAAGTTTTCAGTTATTATCTCTTCAAACAGTTCTCTGCCCCTTTCTCTATTCTCAAGTTCCCTATTATGTGAACGTTAGTGCACTTGATATTGTCCCAGAAGTCTCTTAAACGATTTTCTTTTCTCTTTTCTTTTTTCTGTTTAGATTGGGTGATTTCTACTACTCTGTCTTCTAGTGTGCTGATCTGTTCCTTTGTGTCAACTAATCTACTCTTGATTCCTTCCAGTGTATTTTTTGTTTCAGTTACTGTGTTCTTCAGCTCTGGTTCTTCTTTATATTTTCTAACACTTTATTAAAAACTTCTAACATCTCACTGTGTTCCATCCATTCTTCTCCCAAGTTCATTGAGCATCTTTATGATCATTACCTTGAACTTAGCAGGTCAATTGCCTGTCTCCCCTTTGCTCAGTTCTTCTGGGGTTTTATCTTATTCCTTTGTTTGTAACATATTCCTCAGTCTCCTCATTTTGCCTAATTCTGTTTTTATTTCTGTGTGTTAGGTAAGTTGGTTACATTTCCCAATCTTGGAGAACTGGACTTTTGTAGGAGACGTCCTATGGGGCCCAGCAGCACACACCCCTCTGGTCACCAGATATATGCTCTAGGGTCACCCCCTTTGAGGGCAGAGCTGACTACCACAGGAACACTGGTAGGTGGGGCTGCCAGGCCACCTACCCAAGTGTGTGGGTCTTGACTCTACCATGTCTCTGCCCCACTCCTTATTGTGACTCCTTCATATCTTTAGTTGTGGAAGATTATTTTCTGCTAGTCTTCCAATCATTCTCATCTATGGTTGCTATATCTACAGTTGTAATTGTGGAGTGCCCATGGAGGAGGTGAGCTCAGGGTCTTCCTACTCTGCCATCTTGGCCACCCCCCCACCCCCCGTTTTTTGGTTCATGAAATAGTCCTCACATCCGTTTGCCAGTCATTTCAAATATCCTCACCTGCTTCCTCTGCCCATTTGATACTGATCTTCATGTTTACATAAATGGCATCTTGCATTTTTTTTTTAATAAAGGAGGCTTGGATAGGTTGAGGTCTGCATGCGTTTAAGAACAGTAGTCAACTAAACTCGAGTGTTAGGGCCTCTCGTAAGATCACATGTCACTACTGGTGGCTGGGTTAGGGGACTCTGAAGTTGCAGAGGAACGGGTACACATCAGACTCTGGTGTTAGAGAAAGAGATGGCCCACAGGTAAAAGCTGTGTACTTCACCTTTGGGAGAAGTCAGATTCCCAGGAATTAGACAGCTCAGTCCGTCCAAATGCTGCTGTCCCTGCCCTTCCTGCCTGTCATTAGTCCCCTGGAGAGGTGAAAGTCGGCACTTGGTGTATATTTTGAGTGAGGAGAAACCGTGTGTGTGTGTGTGTGTGTGTGTGTGTGTGTGTGTGTGTGTGTGTGTGTGTGTGTGTGTGTGTGTGTGTGAGGTATTTTTGATTAAAAATGATTGTTTTAAGTTTTTTTACTTCTTAAAGTTATTTGGTCATTTTAGACTGCAGTGATGTAAATAAAAATTCAAAAGAAAACGAATAATTATGATCACTAAAGGCTGTTTTGACATTTGACGTCTGGTACCGTTCCACCAGACTGGCAGGGGCACATGGTGCTGCGGGCCTGCTGGCCAGGGTGACCCTGACCCTGGGTGTCACCATCCAATCCTGGGCCGTGCACAGGGGTGGCACTGCTGCCCGGTGTGGCCTCCTAGCCCCTGCCTCTGCACAGCACGATGGCAGCACCCTCGTCCCCCCAGTTTACAGGGAGCCTGACTGAAACCCCTCTGTTTGCTCCCAGCTTGCGGACTCACTGGTACCCATGGAGATCAAGCCTGGCGTTTCCTTGGCAACCGTCTCGGCCGTGCTGCACACTAAAGATAACAAGCACATTCTCCAGGTATTGTCAGGGAGGGCGAGGGCCCTGAGATACAGCGGACCTGCGGGAAGAACCCCGTGCAGGTGGGGGCCCTCCCCCCAGCGCCTCGCGCCTCACTTCATGGCATGTGTGCGCCTTGGGGGCAGCTCTTTGGGCCCTTGTCTTCACCCCCGCCCCGAGAAAAACCCCCTTCAGGGTTGGGCTGTGTCGCTCTTGTTCCTCTGCATCACATGCCCATAGCGGCCACTTAAAGTGCGCTGGACCCCGGGCCAGGGCCCTACTGGGTGTTGTCTTATTTAATCCTCACAAAGTTCTCTTTACTATCACCGTCTTAGAGGCAGTCTCTCTGCCCTTCATTTTCTTGACAGAAGGACTGTAGCCAGTCAGTCTGACCCCACAGCCAGTGTTCTCGGAGCTGCTGCCCCTTCATAACCGACACGGGTTATGAAGACCTTACGCAGACAGCACTGAGTTCAGTCAACTGAAAATTAAGAACAGATTTTGATAAAAGGAAGAGATCTTTGCCGAATAAGGTGTTAATTCTATGTGGATAGTTGGCTTTAGCTTGTGTGCATTATGTGGAAATCCAGCTGGAGCCCCAGCTGATGGTGACCCTGAACGCAGGCCCAGGGCCCTTCCAGGAAGCGGGTCCCGTGGGCCGGGTAGCTTCACTCGGGCTCCCGGGTGACTCCTTGATGAGATCCCTGTTTTCCTCCCACCCAGCCCCCGCCCAGGCCTGCCCAGCCCACAGGCGGCAAGAAGAGAAAGCGGGCCAGTGACGACATTCCAGACTGCAAGGTTTTGAAGCCTCTGCTGAGCGGCTCTATCCCCGTGGAGCAGTTCGTGCAGACGCTGGAGAAGGTGAGCGGATGGGGTGCGCTGTCTGAGGCCCCGCGGCCCCGCTCCCGGGAGCGCGTGCTGCCGCTGTTCACCGTCTCCAGTGTCTGCGCTGCTGGCCCTGCAGCATCTGCTTGCTCCTCGGTCATGGCGGGGACAGAACCAGGCGAGGGCCACGGAGACTTAGAGGAGAGCGGGCCCCCCTTCCCCCCAGCACCAGGCTGCCCCCCACCCCCACTTCTCGTGGGAACCAGACCAAGGAGGGGCCTTTCTTTCTTCGAGGACGTAGCTGTGACAGATGGGGCAGGGGGACGGCCAGGAGAAAGAAGGGTCTGCCCCCTCTAGAGCCCCACTTTCCTATGAGAAGACCCCTTGCTGTCAGAGCTAGCATGGCCAAGTCAGAGGAGATTCGAGTCTCGGGCAAGACTCGGGGGCACAGGGGTCACTGATGCCAGATCCGCAGGCACTCAGGAAGCAGAGCCAGCGATTCCCAGACCGAGTGGGAGGAGAGAGAAGCAGGCAGTCATTGTGGAGGATGGTGGTGCCTGCACTGGCTCAGCGGCCATCCCGCCCCTTGTCCCTGCTGGCTGCTCCCCGCAAGGCACAGATTCCATGACTACAAGTAAAAAGAAAAAAGTTTAACCTGAAAAGATTTTGTAATTCTGGCTTTAGTCACAGGACTTCAGAGATCCCTGTTTTGGCATCAGAATTATAGAATCCTTTATAGAAAAGAGGAGGAATTGGCTAAAGATAATATTATTCGTGTTGCTTCTTGCAAGAAGAACTGCAACTATAGTAGATCATTACAGGAAAAGAGACTTTCTTCTGTTAAACTATTTACTGCCTTTTGCCCAAACTAAATAACTCAGTCGCTGAGGTCTTTCAAATCTTAAAAGCTTTCTCTTTATTGGGAATTTTCTTCAGTAGTCGTTTGATTTTCCCTGAAGGGAGGGCTTTCCCCAAGTTGTGTGGCTCTCCTGGCCCCTAGTGACATGGGGACACCCCGTGGGAATTACCCCAGGGAGCTCCATGTGCCATGATCACACCAGTAGCAGCTTCCTCCCGACCGTGCTGCGCCCCCCGGCCCTGCTGACGGGACTCACGCTTGACTTGTTTCTTAAAATCTTCAAACAGCTTGCTTTCCCAGAAAGACTTTGTTTAGCTCTCCTGCCTGGGTGCTCGGGAGTTGACCCCTAGGCCCCGACCCTAGCTACTCCCCCCACCATTTCTGCCCCACCTCCTTTGCAGGAGGAATATCCGTGGCTGCCCCAAACTACACTGAGATTTCCAGAGCCAGGTGTGGAGAATCTCCCTAGGTCATGTTCATTTACCTAGCCTGTGTCCTTTCCAGGCAAATTAGTCCTCTTTCCATTTCTTTTCTTCTTTCTCAACTTGACATGTGATGTGTAAGAAAATTCTGAATTAGCATTGGAGGTGGCCCTGGAGAAGTATTTGATATGCTGCCTTATCTGTCTTCTCCCTTGGGAGGAATTTGCCACATCAAAAGGTCAGTGGTATCTTGCTGTGAAGAATGGCATTTTCCTGGGACAGGATGGAGTTTTACCAGGGACCACAGGCGTGGTATGGAGGCTGGTACGGAACAGCCTGGCATCCCAGGCTCCTGAGCTCAGGTGCTTAGATGTGCTCCTCAGATAAAAGCTTAAGCAGGTTGTAGGAATTCTGCTGTGTTTTGCATGAGATATTTGTATGTTTGGGGGCTTCAGTTTGAATTCTGTTGCTGTAGCTGGTCCTGTGATTAGTCTGTAGAATTGCACTGAGTGTCCAAAATGCCAGTTTCTAGGATGTTCAGTTTAGCCAATTCTAGGAAGCGTGATTTTAGAACTCTCAGTTGCTGAAATGTCCTCTGGCTTTTCAGAGCACCCAACATCCTCCTGTCCCTTTTCTTTTGGAGCAGCATGGCTTCAGTGATATTAAGGTGGAAGACACAGCCAAGGGCCATATCGTCCTGCTGCAGGAAGCTGAGACACTCATCCAGATCGAGGAAGATTCGACCCATATCATCTGCGACAATGACGAGATGCTCAGGGTACGCCTGCGGGACCTTGTCCTCAAATTCCTACAGAAGTTCTGAGTGGAACACGAAAGCCATCTCCACTTCCCTGAGACCCTGCTGCAGTCCTTCACTGTGGCTGCCCAGCACCCAGCGGAGGAAGGCCATGCAGCCTGGCAGGTCTCTGTGGTGGTGGTCTCTGGCTTGAGCAACATTCTCAGGAGTTACGGCCAGAATCTCCCAGTCTGGCTTCTTGGTACTGTTTCAGGCAAGAGCTTTTCCTTTAACCTTCAGCCTCATCTTCTTCCCAGTCCTGCCTCTCTCAGGTAGCCAGGCAGGTGAGGCAACAAGCCAAGGAGAAGGCTGAGAGCTACAGCAGCTTTCCAGGAGGTTAATAGTGGACGGAGAGGTAAAAAGATGAGGACTTGTGACCTGTTTTTCATGGTTTCACAGGCCTTGGGCAGGGGAACTAGTCTTTGAGTTTGTTTTACTGTCTACAGTGCTGTACCTGATAAGAAAGATGCTCCCCCAAAATTAGCAAAATGAACCCATCTATCTGTATTTTACAATGTGAGCTCATTTTGTTAATAAAACTTATTTTTTATAGAAGTAGCTGTGTTCTGGTAAACCTACAATTTATATAGCCATTTAGTATCTGAACGAATATGAAAATATACAGAACTGAACTTAGAAAACACCACAGCAAATTTTAGTTTGGTATGTGCATTAGTATATTTCTTAAATTGTACGAACGGGTGCTTAACTTCATCTGAGCTGTGTCAGTATGAGAAACACCAGCACAGAGCGCTGACACTGACCTTGACCTTCTGGGGGAGGGCCTGAACCAGCATCTCAGGCTCCACCCACAACCCTCCGCTCACCACTGCTTCTCCCACAGATGATCAGGATTCTCCGCATTGCGCTGAGCAGTAAACTCAGATGCCTGTGTCTGAAATAATGGAATTGCTTAAAACAGGTATTTACCAGATTACCTCAACTCTGAGATAGCATCAGTTGTAACACACATGCCAATTTTGCAAGTATTAAAATGTGGAGAGTAGCATACAAGTCTTAGAACTGGCCAGCAGTAGAAGTAGACGCTTACCGTCTTTTCGGGCCAGTTGAAATTCAGTCGGAGGTCAGTCCACCCTGGCCAGCAGCAAAGCATCACAAAGGGCTTTAGTGACCCAAGAACTGTAACACTATAGAACTACTTCCTCAGGTTTCATGGAGAGTTGGCTGTCAGTTCTGTCTCTGGAATGGACACGTCAGTGGGAAGCAGTTCTTCATTAGAGGAGGAAAAAGGCAACTTCATTTTTGCCATCTCCAACTTTGCCAGTCTTGGGCCCAGGAATGGTTCAACCCTTCTCTGTTTCCCAATGTGCAGGTCATTCCAGTCGAGGGGCCCAGGGTGTGTCTGCAGCATAAACTTCGGGAGAGGATTAACATTACAAGAGGCGGACATGCCATGGTTATGAAAATTTAGTTTTGTTTTTAGTAGGAGAATTGTAAATATGCAGCACGTGTAGGCACACTTCCTAGTAAAACTTGAGAGAAGCAAGTTTTCTAAAGTCTTCTTAACGTCTTGAAAAATGCAAATGCAGTATGAAATAGAAAGAAAAATCAAAATGGTTATTTTACTTAAATGTTCCAACAATGATACGTCCAGGAATGACTTGGATTTGTCCAAGTTGGATTTCTGTTAAGGGCTTGATTAATCCCAGGGGATCCGTGAGAGGTGCCTGAGAGGTGGTTACTAAAGAGGCAAACAGTCCATAAACTGATGTGCAGGAAATAAGAAATGATGACGGTTCTAACTGTCATTACCACCTAGTTCATGGCAGGAGCCAGAGAGAGGAAGAAGCAAAGAATCATTTGTTAGAGCAGAGAACTCTAGAGCCGGCCCTCCCAAGTGTGAGGAGAGGGCAGTTAGGGATAACTCTACCTGGGGCTCAGGTATTTGGGTACCAGACCAGGTTGGTGAATAGAAGACCCAGAAGAAATGGTGGGACCTGCCGTTAGCGCTAGATTATACCACCCATAGTGGCTTTGTTATTTGGAAATGCAGCCCGCTGACTCTTCACACCGATCTGGGGAAGAGACGGACATTTAGAAAAATTTCTACTCATAAGCCCAACAAACGCCTAATGATTAAATAGTAATTGAAAAAACATTAAAAATAGTGAGGAGGGACCTGATTTTCTTATTTCTTTTGATCTTTCTGCAAAGTAGTATATCTATTGCTGTGTAGCAAATTAGCCCAAAATTTAGTGGCTTAAAATAGCAAACACTTATTATCTCACTGCTTCTGTGGGTCAGAAATCTGGTGTGGCTTAGCTGGGCGCTCCTGGTTCAGGGGCATCTCTCCACAGGGCCACAGTCAAGGCGCTGGATGAGGAAACTGAGGTACAGCAATTAACTTTCCCCAAAACCCATCGCCAGTAAGTGGCTTCTGCCTTACCTTAACAAACATCGTGTGTGAGCACCAGAGGTCAGGAGCTGGGGAAGGGACTTGAGGCGTATCGTCCATTTCTTTTTAAGTAATGGTAACAACTATTTGTCGTCTTGACCCCTGGAGAGCTTGAAGCCTTTGGGCCTCACCGTTTTCCTATAGAGGCAGAAGTTGGCTTTTCCAAACTGTAGACATACCTTGGGGATATTGCTGGTTTGGTTCCAGACCACAACAATAAAGCACATGATCACAATAAAGCAAGTCACATGGATTTTTTCATTTCCCAGTGCATATAAAAATTATGTTTATACTGTAGTCTATTAAATGTGCAATAGCATTATTTTTTTTTTTAAAAAAGTGTACAGACCTTAATTTTAAAATAATGCTGCTGGGGAAATGGCACTGATAGACTTACTTGACGCAGGGTTGCCACAAACCTTCAATCTGTTAAAAAAAAAAAAAAAAAAAGCAGTATCTGCAAAGCACAATAAAATGAGGTTTGCCTGTACAGTGAAGTATCAACAGAAATGAGAGTGCAGAAACCTCCAAAGCTGTATGATCATATATTCATGTGAGCCAAGCAAACTGGTGAGGAAAGGGAGCTACTTTCCTTTGGCCCAAGTCCAGTTTTTCCCCTACAGCCATGAGGAAAGTTGAATGCTGTCTCATTGTTTTCATGCCATACTGTGGGAAGGTAGAAAACCTCTGATGTCCCCAAATTCACTGCAGTGGAACTATGGGTAAATTACTCTTTTTCAAACCTAGAATGAGGTAAAAATAACCAACTACAGTTCTGACAGAAGTCGCAACTAAATTATGGAGATAGGCAATGTAGAACTGAGCCAAACATGTCTATTCTTGCAGGAGGCTGCAGCCAACACTGTTCTTGGATCCCATTTTAGGTTTAATCACATCATAGAAGCATTTTACCATCTATAGATTCAATGCCATCCCTATCAAAATTCCAATTGCATTTTTCACAGAAGAAAAAAGTCAAATTTGTATGGAACCAGAGAAGACCCTGAATAGCGCCTCCCCCCAAAAAAAAAAATCATGAGAAAGAAGAACAAAAGCTGGAGGCACAATTCCTGATTTTAAGCTTTAGTACAAAGCTATAGTAACCAAAACAGTATGGTACTGACAAAAATAGACACACAGGCCAATGGAACAAAATCGAGGGCCCAGAAATAAACCCACACATATACAGTCAACTAATATCGACAAGGGAGCCAAGAAGACTCAATGAGGGAAGGACAGTCTTGTCAGTAAGTGGTGTTGGGAAAACTGGATAACCACGCACAGAAGAATATCTTACACCACTCATAAAAATTAACTTGAAAAGGAATAAAGACTTAAATGTTTAAGACACAAAACTAGAACTACTGGAAGAAAACGTAGGCTGAAAGCTCCTTGACATTGGTCTTGGCAACAATGTTTTGGCTATGACACCAAAAGCACAAGCAAGCAACAAGAGGAAAATAAACAACTGGGACTACATCAAACTAAAAAGCTTCTGCATAGCAAAGGAAACCAGCAAAATGAAGAGGCGACCCAATGGGAGAAAATGTTTGCAAACTATCTGATAAGGGGTTAAGAGCCAAAATATATCAGGAACTCATACAAATCAACAGCCAAAAAAGTGGGCACAGGACTTGAATATACATTTTTCCAAAAACATACGAATGGACCAAAAGGTACATGATAAGGTGTTCAACATCACAAATCATTACCGTACACATACACAATGGAATATTATTCAGCCATAAAAAGGAAGGAATTCCCATCTTTTACAACAACATGGATGGACCTTAAGGGCATTATGCTAAGTGAAATAAGTCAGACAAGCACTATATGTTCTCACTCATGTAGAATCTAAAAGAGCTGAATTCAAAAGATAGAGTAGAATGGTGGTTGCCAGGGGCTAGGATAGGAGGTGGGGAAATGGGGAGATACAAATGTCCAGCTATAAAATGAATAAGTTCTAGGGATCTAATGTACAGCATTGTGACTGTAATTAACAATGCTGTATTATATACTTGAAAGCTGTTAAGAGAGTAGATCTTAAAAGTTATTACCACACAAAAAGGTAATTATGTGACAGGATAGAGTTAACCTTATTGTAGTAATCATTTCTCAGTGTATATGTGTATCAAATCCTGTGTACACCTTAAACTTACATATGCTGTACGTCAATAATATCTCAATAAAACTGGGAAAAAATTACATGTATTAAACTTAAGCATTTTTTGAGTCATAGGACCACAGATCTTTGAAAGGTGTTTTGCCCACATCTTGTCATTAAACATGTGGAGTATTTCTTCTCTCCCTTATATTGTTATCTGAGGCCACTGAAAAACAATAGGGGTGTATCCTCTGCATGATAATTCTTATGTTAGCAGGATTTATCCTTTACCCTTCTCTATGATAAACCACAATAGTAATTTCTAAGGCATTTATAAGTCTTCATGACATACAACTATGAAATCAGTCACAAATGAAAACTCACTTTAATGCACATCATTACAGTAATTTGGGGTTACTAAACACACCAACTAAACATTGTTGACATTGATAACATTTTTTAGAATATCTAATATAAATTTTTAATCTAGTAACTAATTACACTGCTCACAATATTTTGAAAATAAAGAACTTTGTTCTCTATTTTTGTTACAAAGTCTTTTCCAATCATCTATAGGCCCTTCCAGCCATCAGTATTTATTAAGCACCTATTATATCCTGTGCATTGTGTTGTCTCCAATGACTTTTAACTCACCAGAATAACAAACAGACAAAATACAAGTTTCTCCCAAACTTCTCACAAGTATAGAGAAGCAGATTTCCAGGAACATGAGCAAAATATTGTTTAAATAGAAAATCATACATAGAATTAATAAGTTAGCAAGATTGCAGAATACAAGGTTAATATACAAAATCAACTGTATTTTATATATTAGTAATAAATAATTAGAAAACTTGTTAAAAAACAGCAGTTCTACTCTTAATAGTGTGAAAAGACACAGGAATAAACTTTTGAAAAAGATGTGTAAGATCTCTACACTAAAAGTCTCAAAATTGTGATGACAGAAATTAAATAAGATCAGAATACATGAAGAGATGTATCATGTTCATGGATTAGAGACTCAGTATTATTAGTATTTCAATTCTACACATTGATATACAGATTCAATACAATCTCATCAAAATCCCAGTGGATAACAAAAAAAATGTTTTTTTTTTAATGGGCAAAGGACTTGAATAGACATTTCTCTGAATAAAATATACAAATGGCCAATAAGCACATGAGAAGGTATTAAACATGATTGATTAGTCATTAGGGAAACGTAAATCAAACTGTCAATGAGGTATCACTGCACACCTACTAGGATGGCAATAATTTTTAAATTATTAATTACAAAACAAAACAAGTAATGGAAAGGATGTGGAGACACTGAACCCTTGTGCACTGCTGGTGGAAATGTTAAATGGTACAGCTGCTGTGGAAACTGTTGGCAGTTCCCCAAAAAATTAAACATTGAATTACCATATCCAACAATTCCACTTATCAGTATATACACAAAAGAATTGAAAGCAGGGACTCAAACATGTTTGTACATCCATGTCCGTAACTATTTATGATGGCCAAAATGTGGAAGTAACCCAAGTATCCTTCAACAGGTGAATGGACAAAATATTTTATGCCATAACTATACACGAACAATGAAATATTGTCCAGCCATAAAAAAGAATGAAATTCTGATACATGCTACAACATGGATGAACCTTGAAAACATGCTATATAAAATAAGCCAGACAAAAAAGACTTAATACTCTATGATTCCGCTTAAAATGAATATCCAGAATAGGGAAATCCATAGAAACAAAATAGAGGTTATCAGGAGCTGAAAGGAAGGGGGGATGGAGAGTTACTGTCTAATGGGCACAGACTTTCTGTTTGGGAAGACAAAAAAGTTCTGGAAATAGCTAGTGGTGATGGTTACACATTGTGAATATACTTAATAATGCCACTGAATTGTACACTTAACAGTGGCTAAAATGCCACATTTAAATTGAAGTTAGAACACATCCTCTCACCATACACAAAAATAAACTCAAAATGGCTTAAAGACTTAAACATAAGACATGACACCGTAAAGCTCCTAGAACAGAACACAGGCAAAACATTTTCTGACATCAATTGTACCAATGTTTTCCTGGGTCACTCTACCAAAGCAATACAAATAAAAGCAAAAATAAACAAATGGGACCTAATCAAACTTACAAGCTTTTTGCACAGCAAAAGAAACCATTAAAAAACCAAAAAGACAACCTACAGAATGGGAGAAAATATTTGCAAATGATGCAACCAACAAGGGCTTAATTTCCAAAATATACAAACAGCACATAAAACTCAACAAAAAAACAAACAACCCAATTGAAAAATGAGCAGAAGACCTAAATAGACATTTCTCCAAAGAAGAAATACAAATGGCCAATAGGCATAAGATGCTCAACATCACTAGAGAAACGCAAATCAAAACTACAGTGAGGTATCACCTCACACCAGTCAGAATGGCCATCATTAAAAAGTCTACAAATAACAAATGCTGGAGAAGGTGTGGAGAAAAGGGAACCCTCCTACACTGTTGGTGGGAATGTAAGTTGGTGCAGCCACTGTGGACAAAAGTATGGTGGTTCCTCAGAAAACTAAAAATAGAGTTACCATATGACCCATCAATCCCACTCCTAGGCATATATCAAGACAAAACTCTAATCCAAAAAGATACATGCACCCCTATGTTCACAGCAGCACTATTCACAATAGGCAAGACATGGAAACAACCTAAATGTCCATCGACAGATGAGTGGATAAAGAAGACGTGGTACATATGTACAATGGAATATTACTCAGCCATAAAAAAGAACAAAATAATGCCATTTGCAGCAACATGGATGCAATTAGAGATTACCATACTAAGTGAAGTAAGTCAGAAACACAAATACCACATGATATCACATACATGGAATCTAAAATATGACACAAATGAACCTATCTGCGAAACAGAAGCAAACTCAGAACAGGCTGGTGGTTGCCAAGGGGGAGGGACTTGGGGGAGGGATGGAGTGGGAGGTGGGGTTAGCAGATGTAAGCTTTTATATAGAGAATGGATAAACAAAGTCCTACTGTATAGCACAGAGAACTATATCCAGTAGCCTATGATAAACCATAATGGAAAATATTTTTTAAAAGAATGTATATGTATGTACATATACATATGTATGTATGAATCACTTTGCTGTATAGCAGAAATTAACACAACATTGTCAATCAGCTACACTTCAATTTTTTTTAATTTTTAAAACGTGGCTAAAATGGTCATTTTAAGTTCTGTGTAATTTACAAGAATTTTTTTTTTAATTGTCAATTCCAGCAGGATAGAAAATCATTTTTTTTTAGAAAAAAAACTGACAAACTAATTCTAAAATTTATATAGAGAAATACAAAGTAACTATAATATCCAAAGCAATTTTGAGAAAGATGATCAAGTTGTAGAACTTATACTACTTTATTTCAAGACGAACAAGAAAGCTACATTAATTCAGACAATCTGGTACTAGTAACAAATCAGGACAGGAAAGAGAGCTCAGAATACCCACACTTACACAGTCATTACGTTGTCAACAAAGGCCCAACCAATTCAGTGGAGAAAGAAAATTCTTTTTAACAAATGGTGCTGAAACAACTAGATATTCATGTGCAAAAAAAAAAAAAGAGAAAAGAAAGAAAGAGGACCTCCTTGGTGGTGCAGTGGTTAAGAATCCACCTGCGAATGCAGGGGACACGGGTTCGTGCCCTGGTGTGGGGAGATCCCACATGCAGCGGAGCAACTAAGCCCATGCACCACAACTACTGAGCCTGCGCTCTAGAACCCTCAAGCCGCAACTACTGAGCCCACGTGCCACAACTACTGAAGCCCATGCGCCTAGAGCCCGTGCTCCACAACAAGAGAAGCCACCGCAATGAGAAGCCCGTGCACCGCAAACAAAGAGTAGCCCCCCTCACCACAATTAGAGAAAGCCCGCACACAACAGTGAAGACCCAACACAGCCAAAAATAAATAAATAAATAATTTTTAAAAAAAGAATAGAACTCTGACTACTACCACACACCACACACAAATATTAACTTGAGATGCAGCCTAGACCATACAGCTTTTAGTGGAAAAATTAAAAGAATATCTTCATGACTTTGGGTAAGCACAGGGTTCTTGAGTCACAGAAAGCAATGACAAAAAAGAAAAAAGTTCTAAATTAGATCTCATCAAAATGAAAAGCTTCTGCTCAGCACACGATACCATAAAGAAAATGGATAGGCAACCCCCAAATTGGGGAAAGTATTTACAGCACATACATCTGACAATAGACTAGTATCCAGGGTAAACAATTCCCACAACTCAACAATAAAAAGAAAAACAATACATCCATACTGTGGAATATTATTCAGCAATAAAAAGAAATGAACTGGCTTCCCTGGTGGCGCAGTGGTTGAGAGTCTGCTTGCCGATGCGGGGGACGCGGGTTCGTGCCCCGGTCCGGGAGGATCCCACGTGCCGTGGAGCAGCTGGGCCCGCGCGTCCGGAGCCTGTGCTCCGCGACGGGAGGGGCCGCAACAGTGAGAGGCCCGCGTACCGCCAAAAAAAAAAAAAAAAATGAACTATCAAACCACAGAAAGATGGAGGAACCTTAAATGCATATTGCTAAATGAAGGAAGCCAACCTGAAAAGCCTATATATTATATGATTTTAACTGGCATATGACATGACATTCTGGAAAAGGCAAAACTGAAAAAGACAGTAAAAAAGAACAGTGGTTGCCAATGGTTGGAGAGAGGAATGGGTGGGACACAAAGGACTTTTAGGAAAGTGAAACTGTTCTATAGATACTGTAAGTGGATACAGGTCATTATACTTTTGTCAACTCCCATAAGAATATTCTGCACAAATAATGAAGCCTAACATAAGCTATGACTTTAATTAATATGTCAATACTGGCTTATCAATTGTAATAAATGTACCACACTAATGCAAGGGAAAAATGGGGGAGGACAAACTGTACTTTTCACTCAATTTTCCTCTAAACCTAAAACTGCTCAAAAAAATTAAAAATGTTTGTCACACGGTGTGTGGGATGTTAGTTCCCCGACCAGGGGTTGAACCCGGGACATGGCAGTGAAAGCACTCAGTCCTAACCACTAGACCACCAGGGAATTCCCAAAAATGTATTTTTTAAATAAAGCAATGATAAAAAAAAGAAGACAAACCAAAACAAAGTTTAATGGGCAAAAATTTCACAAAGGAAATACATATAAATGGAGTAAGCACATGAAAAGGTACTTATCATTAGTCATCAGGAAAATGCGAATTCAAACTACGAGATACCATTACTCACCAACCAGAATGGCTAAAACAACACGGCCTGACACCACCATTGGCGAGGCTGGCGAGGATGTAGAGCAACTGAAACACAAAATTATTGGTGGGAATACGAATGACTACGATCACTATGGAAAAAGGTCTGGCAGTTTCTTATAAAACTAAACATGTGTATCCCTACCTTATCACACAACAATTATACGCCTAGGTATTTACCCGAGAGAAAAACATAAATCCACAAGAAGACTTGCACATGAATGTTCTTAGCAGTTTTATTCGTAACAGCCAAAAACTGGAAACATCTCCAGTGCCTATCAAGAGAATGGACAAATGTTGTTAATCAAGGGAATACCTCTCTCAATAAAAGGAACAAATTACTAATACGTGCAACACTGGATGAATCTCAGAAACACACTTGAGTTTCTAGAAGCCTTGCACAAGAGTAAAAATTGTATGACACTATATGAAATTCTAGGAACAGGAAAACTAATCCAAGATGAAAGAATAAAATCACTGTGGGGTGGACGTGGAGATTGACTAGGAATGAACATGAGGAAACATCCTGGGTTTGACAGAAATGTTCTATATCTTGATGGGGTTGGTTACACAAGTGTATGCATTTGTCAAAAGTCAAGAGAAAGTACACTTAAGATTTGTGCATTTCAATGTATAAATTTAATATGGAAATTTTACATTAAACACATAGAAACTAATATTGACCTCCAGTTAATGATGTGTGTGCTTATGTATTTAGAGGGAAGTGTATTAATGCCAGTAATTATATACTTAGAAATGCACCAAAAATAGGATGGATAAAAGGGATGAAAAAAAAAGAATAGAGGAATAAAAAAATGGACAGAGGAATGACTCTATAGATAGCTTTATAAAGCAGTGTAGTAAAATGACTGTTAGGTATACAGGTTTACAGTATAAAAATTATTTAAACTTCCCTGTACATTTGAAATTTTCCATAATTAAATATTAGGACCAATAGGTTAAATAAAATCTAAATAGATTAAGTTCTCACATAACAACCCTACAATATGACCAAGATTCGTACTCTTTCGCAATATGAAGACAAATGAAGAAGGATAAAACAATTTGCCTCATTAAAACAGGTCAAGAAACAGGTGAAATTTAACAGCAACCCAAGGCTGGTCCTAGTGCAAGGCTTCCCACCGTACCTTCATGATCTCTTCTGGAATCCATTCTGGGTGTTTAATTCTTCTTGCCATGCTCTCTTAACCCCCTTTGTCAATGAAGATTTAAATAATAAAAATAGTGAATATAATACTTCTTAGCTGTTGCTTGCCAACCTCCTGCCACACTCTGGTAATACCACGTTAGCTATATTCCCAAAGCACCATGGTACTGATTACTCTTCAGCTTGTTGCCAGCTATGATTTCTATGTGACCCCCCCCCTTAATTTTGTCGTCAAATCATTTCATTCATCAAAAAACTTTCGCAAGGAGGAAGAGAGGGAGGGAAAAAACTGTTTAGCACTGAAGTGCTCTATTCTCAAGAGGCTTGCAAGCTGGTGTGGGAAGCAGACCCATAACCATTACAGTGTGCGGTGAAGTAAGACAGGTCAGCTGCTGTAACAGGAGGTGGGCCAGGGGCGGTGGCGGCCGTTAGAGGGGGACAAGCAACTTGTGAGAAGGGAGGGTTTCTTGAAGGCAATGCTTCAGCTGAGCCTGGAATGAGCTGGAATGCAGAAAGTGCCACTAAGAAGTTTCCAGCATGTTACCCCAATGACAGTGCATTTCTGTTGTGTGCCGAACAGTGGACTCTTCACGTTTATTATGTTTACTTTCAACACATCTTCAAGACGTGGGCACACGCCTTGCCATTTTATGGATAAGAAGTTTAGAATATAACGTGCTCCCCGCCAGTTTAATGGGTGACCCAGGATCTGAACCCACAGAGTCTACTCCAGGGTCCATATCCTTAACCACAGCATTATCCTTCTTAACCACATTTTTGAAAATATGGTGGAATCTTCGATTTCAGTGACAATAACATCAACCGCTAACATTGACCACTTTGGCTTACCTTGCTAAGTCCAAGCCAGAACTAGCAGGAACAGAACCTCAGTTAGACATGTTATCTCTGTGTCTAGTACCACGCCCATCTCGACAGCCTCATGTCACTTCGTCTCTCTGGCCCCAGCACACGTGGTAACAAGGAGATGGATGGCTGCAAGAATAGAAGCCTGACAGCTCCAGCTCCAGACCAAGTAGGCATCCCCACCCGATACGACATCATCTTCCCCCCTCACCTGCCGCAAACCTACCGCATCAGTTGTCAACCCTAGTCTCGGAGTAACACTGAACTGTGGGTCCCAGGCATTCTTAGGCTTGTTAGTACAAACCAAACTCCCAACTGCAGAACCCAGGAGAGGTGCACCCCCAACTCAGCTTTTCTCTGCCTTCCATCCTCCGTCCTGTCTCCATCCGTCTTCTCCAAGCCTGTGACTCGGTGCTCGCTCCCTGAGGATGGCTCTGACCCCACAGCTGAGCAGAAGCCAGACATCAAAAGGACAGTTAAGCACCAACTAGATGCGGGAGCTTTCTGTGGCTCCTTGGAAGTCAGCAAACAACCCCCAGACCGACGGGGCCAAAGCCAGCCCTCTCCTCTGGGCTGGGAACACGTACACTTGAGCTCCCCGGCACCACACCACACACACTGAAAAGTTACCGTGAAAAAGTAAAGGAGGCCAACACGTGCCACATGCCACCCCACATCCCGCTCAAACCAGTTCGGTGACACCTACGTTCCTCTCTATGTAATCAAATGACTAATCCCAGAGACGGACGCAGACAAGGCTGCCGGCGTCCACGCACACTGACAGCATCAGCCGGGCTCAGGCACGCAGGCTGCTCCGGGACCAAATCACAGCGTACAGTCGTGCTGGGAGGGGCCCGCTGGCCGTGCACAGGTCGCTCCTGGAACCGGGCAGGCACCTTCCCTCAGGCCACTCTAGCGTCCTGCAGAGGAAAACCACAAAAGACTTCCAAGCTTCATGAGTTAAAGTCTCCATTTTATTTTTTTTTTTACAAAAAATCCAACGTAAGACCATTGTGCTCATGACTGGAAAAGGGGTGGGGCGGATGGACATGGCATGAGTATCAGAGAGCTTCCCCCTTCAAACGCCAGCACTGCAAACAGGAGCTCCCCGAGCACACACACAGGCAGGCCGCTCCTGAGGAGACCACTCCTGCACGCCCAGCGCACGGGCCCTGGCTTGAGGTGCAGGTCACACAGGCGGAGGACACGGCACAGGTGCAAAAGCCCAGAAAGGCCTGATGAGCACCTTGGGGGCTCCCCCTCATTTGGGTGCCTCTCAGTGAAGAGCAAACTGGCCAGCTGGAGAGCAAAGACGCGCCGGGCCCTGGGAGCAAAGACAGCAACGGGGGTTCACGGGACAGCCGAGGAAGCCCACGTGCGCTGCAGGGCTGTCCCGTGCTCCAGGTGAGTCAATCAGGTGGTGCAGGTGACATCTGGGCTTCCCAAGGTGACCGATCGGCATCAAAGGCATTCGAAGCCTGGACCGGGGCCTCTACCTAACCCGCCTTGCAAAAAGCAGCGGCCATTCTCCAGAAGAACTAACCAAGCCTCCGAAAGCTCTCGCCACCCTCCCTCTCACCATGAGGAGCGTCCTTCACGAACGTGGCCAGTGTCCATCAGAGACTGCTGTCTGGAGTCCTTCAAGTCAGTGTCCTGTTCAGGTCCAAGTAGTGCCACCCTCGTCTGTGCTCAGACATCACCACCCCACCCTACAGTGCCCTGTGACGTCATCCACAGCCTCAGAGTACCAGTTGCTCTGGATCTGCCGCCAGTGCTCAGGGACCCCGCGCTCTGGCTCCAGTGCAGGGGATCCTGACACAGCTCCTTTCTCATCAGGCCCGCTCAGAGGCAGTCTAGGAGCTCCTCACATTAAGAGAGACAAGATAAAAATAGCAGCCACATTTATAGCTCAAAACACCACACTCTTTGGCTTCCCAAAGGGAAGAAGGCTACTGCTAAAAAGAATAAAGTCCAAGGTCAAAGAAGGGGGAGTTAGAAAGTTAGGAAGCAGGGGGTCTGGACCCCTTCGCTGGGCTGCTGAGCAGCAGAGCTCAATTTCCTAGGTAGCTGCCTCAGCAGGGGAACCACAGGAAGATGCCAGTGGGAATGTCCGGAGGACGGAGCCCTGGTCCTGTCCACCGATGGGGAGAGTCCCTTAGGTCAAGCGACCCTACAGGTGGGTGTTACCCACAGGACAGAGCCTGGCTTCAAAATGATACTTGAAGAGAACCCATCTGGGGCAGGCAGGTCAGAGGAGGATGTGCCCCCTGGACACAGGAGCACAGGATGTCAAGGTCAGGGGAAGACGGAGCTGGCTTAAGGCATGTACGTGCCCAGGACAAGGCTGAGCCTTTGTTCAGTCAGTTGTGGGGAACCTCCTAGATTCGACTTCAGTGGAGGAAAGTGGGGACCAGAAATACGGTAGAGGCCACGGGCTAAATCCCTGCCAACAGCCACTAACGCCCTCTTTGGTTCCCCTACTGCTGCCATCACCGCAAAAAAAAAAAAAAAAAAATTAGCTTACTTTTATTTCAGCCCAGGAAATAGAAATTTAAACCCAGAGTGGAACGTGGTAATGTGGGGTGTGAATGCCTGTTTCAGGCTGGATTTGAGCTTAACCTAACAAATCCTATCCTCCCACCATTCTGACACATACCAAACCTCAGGGGGTCCCGGAACCAACCCGGCGTGAGGGATCCAATAACTATAGGATGTGGGTCCAGACAGGGGTCGGGGAAGGTGAATTTCACCAAGGTATTATCCCAAGGCAGGTGCCTTGCTGTGACTCCCCGGCCAGCCGGGTGGGGATCAAAGGATGCTCGTTTGCTCTGCGGCAGAGAGTAGGCCGACCTGCAACCACTCAGACCACACCTGAAGTGCAGCCCACCAGGCTTCTGTTCTCGTACATGAGAGAACCTGCAGGGAAGTCTGTAGCCAAAGCACAACATGTCTTTCAAAGGAGGGTCGAACAAGAAGAGCCATTTGGGGGTCTGTCTGCAGGTCTCGGTCCTTCCTCAGTCTTCTCTCCCAAACGGGGGGTAGGGAGAGAGCTGGGCTGAGAACCCAGACAGCACGACCCAGCGGGGAGTCCTCAAACCCACCAAGTCCTGCACAGGGAGGCTCCACTGCCCCCAAAGGTGCAGATCCCCATACCTCGAGCTACAGAGCCCTGGTTGGCAACAGGTCTTATCTTGGGCAGGGCCCTGTAACAGGGCCACGCCCAGCCCTTTCTTGTTTCTGCACAGATAGATGCCCCTGGGGAGGACGGAGATGATCTGTAAAGATGAGCCAGATACCAGAAGGCCAGGATCCATCTCCACCAAAATACAGACCACTGTGGTACGTCCCTCACTTTGTGAGATGGGCAGAAATGCCAAACTCCCCCTCAAATATATATATATATATATATGTATATGAGTGTGTGTGCATATATACATATACACGCACATGTATATACACACATGTGTATATATACACACATGTATATAAATAAGCCTCGAATGGCAAATCTGAAACTTCCTTTTTAAATAATAATAGTAGTTGTTAGTGAATTAAAAACCACAAACCAGCTGCCCTGGGCTTATGTACTGTGTGAGTGACTCTCCAGAGTCCCTGTGGCCCTCAGTGTAAGCTATCACCAGTGCCCTGTGTAGGGAGCCCTGGTGTCCTGGGACCAGGGCTCCGGCCAGTGTGGCTGATTTCAAGAGCAAGGCAGCTCTGTCCCTCCCACTCTCCCTGCCGGCTCTCCCAGCAGAGGGTCTGGGCCACCCACCCAGTGGGCATCCCTGAGGTCCTTCCACGTCTAGGGACCTCAGGAGCTGCCTCCCTCACTCTGCTCATCCTCTCCCATATGCGCAACGCCCCTAGATGAACTTGAAGCACTTGGTCTTGTCGTGGGGCAGGCGGGTCTTGAAGAGCACAGAGTCCACGCGGAACTGTGTGTACAGCAGGGGCATATAGCCGTACACCTTGACAAAGAAGTTGATACACTTGTGCCGCTCGTGAAAGTGGGAATCGTCGTGTGACAGAGCCTGGGGGCATCCTGGGCATCGGAAAGTCCACCGTGACGTCACCTGGGAGCGGGGAAGAAAGAGCACAAAGTGAGAACCGCAGGTGCTAAGACAGAGACCCCAGAGCTTAACCAACCGATGCCTCCTCTTCCACGGTGACGACACCAAGTCGATGGCTACACTCACTCAGAGCAAGTCGGGAGCCAGAGCCCAGGGCTCTCTTCCTGCCACGGACAGATCTACATTATTATTAAGGACACGCTTCCAAACGGCCTATACGTAACCAATATCAAAAGCCTTGAGGTGTTCGGTGGTGCTTATCTCAGTAACACTACTTCTACTATTTATCTTGGCTGCACAGCAAGATGTGGGTATAAAGTTGTTCATCAGTGTTTTTAATAGCAAACTACTGGAAAACTACCCATCAAAAGGGGATAGATAAATCATTATAAAATACTACATGTCCATTAAAAAAGATGTTTAAGAAAGTTATATTTAAAGACATGGAAAAGTGGTCATATTATAGTTTAGTGGTTATTATGATGATGAAATTCCAAGCAATTAGAAAAGTATGAAGAATAATACAACAGCTTCACTATCAACAACATGGCAGATTAAATAACATAAACCCCCCTGAGCACAGAATCCCTGAAAAGGCAGGATGAAATACAGAAACCGTCTCTTTAAATGTATTGGCTGAGCTTATAATGAAATAAGTCAAGTCTTCAGAAGCCAAAGTAATGAAAAGGCCTGAATCCAGCAAGACAGCCAGGACCTCGGGTTTTCATGAGGCTGGAGAGCCCACAGTCAGGAAATCAGATTGGAAACTTTTTGAAACCCTGGGACCCAGTGGAAGGCCACAAGGGCAGGAGGCAGCCCTGCAGAGAGAGGCGGTGAAGCAGCATTTCCTTCTCAGTCTGAGCTCTAAGTGGAGGAGGAAACATCCCCTCTGAGAAACTGACAACCAGAAGCCAGCCCTCACACAGCTGAGGCTAGAATTATAACCCCGTGTGTCCTGAAAAGCCCCAACATGCTAATTTAGCTTAAATAGGTCTCAAGGAGGTAGTAAGCCAAGGCACATGGAAGAAGCAAGTACAAATCCTCTCAGACTCAGGCCTCAAAGAAGTGCTATAAGCAAAACCCCAAAGAATATGACCTCACAATCAAAAGTCACAAAAAAGGGGATGGGTCGCATGAAGGAGACTGCAGAAAGAAACAACAGAACCAGACCCCAAAACACTGCAAAACAGCAGAAATATCAGATAGGGGCGGTAACAATAAGTGTGTATCATATGTACAATAAAATTCTGAAAGATTACTCAAGGTTTGATGGAAGAAACAGGGACTATCACAAAAGTCCTTGTGGATATGAAAAAGAACCAAATAGGGACTTCCCTGGCGGTCCAGTGGTTAAGACTCTGCACTTCCCATGCAAGAGGCGCGGGTTCAATCCCTGGTCGGGGAAATAAGATCCCATATGCCGCATGGCACTGCTAAAAGGAAAAAATTAAAAAGCAAAGAAAGAACCAAATAGGACAACAGAATTGAAAAGTATATTAAACTTACTGTGGTCATCACCTCATGATGGTTTGTAACAAATCGTTATGTTGTACACCTTAAACTTATAAAGTGCTGTGCACCAATTACATCTCAATAAAACTGGGGGGAAATAAGTATACTGAATTAACTCAGATACTCAATGGATGGGTGAAGAGAAAATTACTGACGAAAAGTATACTAAAATTATTACCCAGAATGGAAAATATTGAAAAAAAGCTTTAAAGAAATATGAAAGCAAGATTAAGAGACATGGAAAGAGATACTGTATGATTCCATTTATATAAAGTTCAAAACTGATCCTGGAGCAGAAGACAGCCAGCATTCTGGCAGCTGAGCACTCCTTCCTGCTCTGAGCCTCGCCCCAGCCTCTGGGGCCCAGCACATGCTCTGCCCTGCCCGCCCCCTGCGGCAGGCGCTCAGCCTCAGGTTCTGAGCCCCGGCAGAGGGCCTCCGCCTCCGGGGTTTCCACTCCGTCGCTGCAGGCTGGGAGGGTTAGGCCGGGGAAGTGAGGGCAGATGCGGAAAGCAGGGAGAAGTGCAGAGTCGGGGCCAGGGCAGCAGAGACTACGGCAGAGCACGCCCCACCGCGACACCCTCCCCTGTCTCCTTCTGTGCCGAGCACTAAATGGTGCTTTGGAATCTTTTACCTGTTGTGCCCAGTTCTGCTCAAGTCCACTTGAGGAACATGTTTTATATTTATCCTTGTTTACCAAAGACCAAACACTGGCTTGGAGGCAGTCTCACTCCCCTGCCTCTCCAGTTAGTGAGAATCTGCGCGTAGATTGGTCTAGGCTTTTTATGTGTCTTAGCCACAGAGGAACTAACCTCTGAGCTCTCCCTGGTCCAGCGATCCCTGCCAGGTGTAGGACCTTTGTAGAGAGCACTCCTCTTCTAAGGGCTCATCGGGGAGCAGGTGTAACTTGTCTGGCCTCACTCCACGTGTGTAGCCTGTGCCCTGGGCCTGGACCAGTTACGCCGTCAGCAGGGAGATGCTCGGGCTCCCGCCAGCCTTGCTGCCCCAGAGAATCATGGAACGTGTTCCGAGAATATGGGGACTAAGAGTTCCCAACCCCAGGCCTGAGGACGCAGCTTGCTCTCATGCGGCTCTGTGTTGTATTCTATGTTATTTTGCTACCTGATCATTCTAGTTTAAAAAAAAAAAAAAGACTCAGCAAAAATTATGGAAATCTGAATAAAGGATAAACCCTGGTAATATAAAATGTATCAATATTGATTCATTAATTGGGACAAATGTACCATACTAATGTAAGATGTTAATAATAGGGGAAACTATATGGGGGTATATGGGAATTCTGCACTGTCTTCGTAACTTCCATTTTAATATCAAGAGTTTATTTTAAAGGTAAGCCATAGTGTTTAGGTATACATACTTAGGTGATAAAAGTGTAAAGAAAAACAATGAAGTGGATACCATTAAAGACATGACAGTAACTGTATTCATCTCCTAGGGCTGTTGTAACAAACTACCACAAATTCAGTGACTTAAGAAACCAGAAATTTACTCTCTCACGGCTCTGGAGGCTGGAAGTCTGAAATCAAGGTGTCAGCTGGGCATCCTCTCTCTGAAGGCTGTAGGAAACAGCCTGCCCCATGCCCTTCTCTTAGTGCCTGCACTGCCGCAGCCCTTGGCCTTCCCTGGCTTGTAGATGAGGCTCCATCATCACACAGCACTCTCCCCTCAAGTGTCTGTGCCTCTGTGTCTCTTCTTACAAGGACATCAGTCATCATGGACTGAGGGCCCACTGTACTCTACTATGACTTCATCTCAACTTGATTATATCTGCAAAGACCCTATTGCCAAATAAAGTCACATTCACACGTTAACAGGGGTTAGGACTTAAACATATCTTTTGGCGGGTCACAATAAACAGCCTGCCCTCTGGCCTCAAAAATTTTATGTCCTTCCTCTATGCAAAATACATTCACCCAGCATCTCTTAAAACTCTTAACCCATTCCAGGATCAACACTAAGTCCAAAATCTCATCCAAATACAATCAACTCAGTCCCAAATCTCTTTTAAATCATCTAAATTGGATATGGTTAAGATATGGTCCATCCTGGGATAAAATTCCTCTCTATCTGTGGATATGTGAAACCTGGAGGACAATTATCTATCTCAAAAATGCGACGGTGGGACAGGCATAAGATAGACATTCTATTTCAAAAGAGAGAAACAGGGAAGAAAAAGAGGCCATGCATCCCGAACAAGTCAAAACCTCAGCAGGGCAAGTCCCCTTAGGTTTCAAGGCACGAGAGCAACCCTCTCTGTCCTCCTGGACTGGGGGCGCAGCAGCCCTCAGGAGGTGGCCCCGCCCTCCGGAGCCAAGGGGGTGTGGTCCTGCCTCTGGGCCACTGGTGACCGCAGCAGCCCCACCAGCCTCTGAGCCATTCTTCCCATCACCTGAAGCGAGTAACACATTCTCAGCCAACTAGCTCTATCGGCCCACTTCCTGCTGGTAGAATCCCAGGAGTTCCTTCTTTCAGTTCGCCCTGTCTCTGTCCCCTTCGGCTCAAGCTCGCAGTGGTCCTGATTTCTGGAAGCTGGAAGTCAGAAATCGAGGTGTTGGCAGGGCCACGTGCTGCTCTGTGAGGGGCCCAGGAGGAACCGGTTCTACGCCTTTCTCTTTGGGGTTCCTTGGCTCACACGTCACTCGCATCTCTGCCTCACGTCACATGGGGTTCTCCCTGTGTGTGTGCCTCTGGGTCTCTTCACCTCTCTTAACAGGACACCAGCCATATGATTAAGGGCTCACCCTACTCCAGTCTGACTTCATTTCAACTTGACTACTTTTGCAAAGACCCTATTTACAGTTAAGATTACATACACAAGTACTGGGATTAGGACTCAAACATATCTTTTTTTTTTTTTTTTTGGCGGGGGGGAGACACAATTCAACCCACAACAGTGATTAAAACTGGGGCTGAGGAAGGAGGTTGAGATTGGGAAGGGGCATGCAGGAGCTTCTGGGGTCCTGACACCCCATGTTAAATGGGTTGTTTTATAATAATTAAACTGTGCACTTAAATGTTATGCCTTTTTCTATATGAGCATTATATTTTACAACTTAGAAGTTTGAAAAAACTAAAGAAAATGAAGAAACAAGCAACCTGAAAATTTTTATAATCATTAAAGAAATTGAATCTATAGTTTAGTACCCTCCTACAAAAGACATGCAAAGCCCCAAAAGATGTCAAAGGTTGAGTTCTACCAAGCCTCCTAGAAAACACAATCCCAATTGTGCACAAACTCTTCCATAAAATAGAAAAAAAGGGGAACTTGCCCCAAACTCATATAATGAGACTAATTACAATTTTCATACCAAAACCAGAAACAAATAATACTAGAAAGGAACTTCCCTGGTAGAGCAGTGGTTAAGAATCCGCCTGCCAATGCAGGGGACACAGGTTTGATCCCTGGTCCAGGAAGATCCCACATGCCGCAGAGCAACGAAGCCCGTGCAAGACAACTACTGAGCCTACACTCTAGAGCCCGCAAGCCACAACTACTGAAGCCCGTGCACCTAGAACCCGTGCTCCACAACGAGAAGCAACCACAATGAGAAGCCCGCGCACAGCAACAAAGAGTAGCCCCCCACTTGCCGCAACTAGGGAAAGCCCACGCACAGCAACGAAGACCCAACGCAACCAAAAATAAATAAATAAATTTTAAAAAATAATAATAATACTAGAAAGGAAAAATCACAGGCTCACTTACTCATGAACACGAATTCAAGTAATCCAAACAAAATACCAGAAAACCAAATCCAGAAATTTATAAAAAGAATTGTGACCAAATGTGTTTATCCAAAGAAAGCATGAATGTCAACACAAGAGATTAAAGATAAAACACATGACTGTATCCATGGATAATAGGAAATGTACTCAATAAAATTAAAGAATCATTCATAATAAAGATCCTTAGCTAATAAGGAACAGGAGGAAACTTCAATAAGCTAAAATGTAGAGCAAGCACCACACCTAACAGCACACTATCTGAAGCATCCCTTTAAAATCACGAATAAAACCACGATGCCCGTCATCACTATTTCTATTCAATACTGTACTAAAGGTCCTGGCTATATAAAAAATAAAATAAAATGGCTTATGAGGATTGGAAAGGAAAAAACAAAACAGTTCTTTGCATGAGGGATATATGACGGTCAACACAGAAAACCCATATCAATCAACAAAAATTTTTAAATGGAGTTTTAGCAAGTTTCCTAGATATAAGAAACAGTTCTATAACGATGAAAGAAAATGTAACTTTTGGAAAATACCATTTAAAATACCAACAAAATATACAGAATACCTAGAAATAAGTCTAACAAAAGATGTTCAGAGACCTCTGTTGCGAAATTATTGTGGAACTTTATAGCCTGGGGATTATATAATATTCGATAATTTTTAAAAGATATCAATTTTCCCCATTTCACCTACAGATTCAATTCCTATCAAAATCCCAACTCTGTGTGTGTCTGTGTCTGTCTTGCCAAGCTAATGATTCCAAAATTTATGTGGGAGGAGAAAGGGCCAACAATAGGCAAGACACTCTTGAAATACAGGGTTAAGTTAAAGAGGATTTGTCTTAGCAGATAAAAAAATAATAATTCTAAAGATATGACAATTAATGTGATTTTGGCACATGAACAAACTGGACCAACAGACCAGAATAAAAGAATCCTTAAACAGATCCATGTACACACAGACATTTGAACAATGACAGACCAGCACTGCAGATCACTGGGTATGTATGAACTAAGTGTACAATAAAAACTGCTTAGGAGACAAAAATGAAATTGGGACCCTATCTCACATTATACACAAAAATCACTTCCACATGGATTAATGATTTAAATACAACAGGGCAAAACCTAAAACTTTTAGAAGAGTACGGCGGAGACTTTGGGACAATGAACATGAATAAACTATAGTTACAAGCATCAACACTGACTAAGCTCACAAACAGACTGAGTTTTTTAAAAGCTAAATGCAGAGGAATGCTTATAGTTTGATTTCATTTACATAAAGCTTAAAAATGCCGATCATTTAGAGATGAATACGCATATGGTAAAAGCATTTTTTTAAGGGAGATGGGGAAGGGGATTTTTAAAACAAAACTCAGGATAGCAATTATCTATGGAAGGAAGAAGCAGGCTGGGATTATGGAGGTACATGTACAATGGATGGGTATTTAAAATATTACACCTTATTTTCAGTATCATTTTTATTCCACGGGTCTTTGTTTAAGGACGGTATATATTTAAAGAATCATATGACTATATATGTATGAAACACATGCTACTAGTTTAAAATACAGAAATGAAATGTTATGCTTAAAAAGGGGGAAGAATGTAACAAACAAGCAAACCCACCAGTTGTGTCAAATATTGACACTTTGCCCTATTTGTTTCAGATTACATATATATTTTTCTTCCTTTTTTTTTTAAGAAACAAAAAACATTACAAATAGAGTTATTCCTTGTGCCACCCTCCCTCCTTCCTTTCCTCTCCTGCTAGGTCATGGGGAACATGACCTTTAATTATACTTGATAAAATCAAACTTTCTTCAGAACAGATATCCCAATGTACACACCCACCAGCTCTGTACAGTATCTGCAATTTTAACACATCCTTACTAACATCTGTTACTATCACTTTCATTTCTGCCCATTTGATGTGTATAAACTATACCCCATTGTTTTACCTTACACTTCCCTAATTATTACAGAAGTTGAGCATCTTTCCACAAGTTTATTAGTCATCTAGGTTTCTACTTCATTGAACTACTTTTTTACAAACTAAATGAATCAATCGAGTAGTCTTTTTTTCTCATTTGGAAATTCTTTCTCTGAGTATTAATTCTTTGTCATTTATCAGCATTGTAAATGTCCCAGTCTGTGGACATAGAGGTTTGCTGAACAAAGTTTTGAATTTTAATATATTCAATCAGTCTTTTCCTCTGTATTTTGCACTTTTCGTCTCTCTTTGTCTATGATCACAAAAATCCTTCTGTACTTTTTGTGAGAAGTGTTAAAGCTTGCATTCACATTTGGTTGATTAACCTATCTGGAATTTACTTTGCGTATGGTATGATGACATGTATTTCTGTTTCATACAGAAAACCAATTATCCCAGCATTCATTTGCAGATGCCACCTTTATCACGCAGCAAGTTTCCGCACAGGCGTGGGTCTGTGTCTAGACTCTGCTTTGTGCCACTGATTTATCTGTCAACCCCTGCGCCAGTATCACCTTGTCCTAATTATGTATTTTATTACCATGTCATGGTTTCTGACAAGGCAAATCCACATCTTCTTCACTGGTGTCTTGGCTATTCTGGTCCTTTGCCTTTCGATACAAGTTTGAGGATCTGTGTGTCAAGTTTCACTCCAAGCCAAATTAAACCAAATAAAGTATCCTAACAGGATTCTGATTAGAGTTACACTGACATTTTAGACTTGGGGAGAACTGCTATCCTGATGATATGAATGTGGATGTGGTCTCTATCTCCATTTATTTAGTGGGTAACCTTATCTTACTACTGACTTCAATGGGGATCTTCTAAACTTCCATGATTCAGCGTAATGTTTGCTGTAGTATTCAGGTTTTCAATAAATTCTGGAAATTCTCATATTTTTCAACTGCCCCTCCCACTTTCTCTCTACTCTTCCCTTCCTGGTTTTATGTTACACCTTCTCCTTACAGCCTCCATGTCTCTCTTTTTCTAATTAATTTATTTATTTATTTATTTATTTTTGGCTGTGCTAGGTGTTCATTGCTGCTCTAGCTGCAGTGAGCAGGGGCTACTCTTCGTTGCGGTGCACGGGCTTCTCATTGCAGTGGCTTCTCTCATTGCAGAGCACAGGCTCTAGGCACACGGGCTTCAGTAGTTGTGGCATGTGGGCTTAGTAGTTGTGGCTCGTGGGCTCTAGAGCGCAGGCTCAGTAGTTGTGGCGCACGGGCTTAGTTGCTCCATGGCATGTGGGATCTTCCCGGACCAGGGCTCAAACCCGTGTCCCCTGCATTGGCAGGTGGGCTCTTAACCACTGTGCCACCAGGGAAGCCCCTCCATGTCTCTTAACCTTTCTTATTTTCCATCTCTTTATATCTCTGTAATACTTCCTTGGAAATTTCTTCACATTTATCTTCTAGGTCATTAATTTTGTCTTCAGCTAAGTCTTATCTTTTTATCCCATTCACAGAGATTTTCATTTTAATAACTATAATTTTCATTTCCAGTTGTCCTATTTAGGTCTTTCAAACCTGTTTGTTCTGTTTTCTTTCTGAATGTCTGTCTTTTCCTGAATAATTTTAAAATTATTATTACTACTATAAATTGAGAAAAACATTAAAATTGAATGGCCCATCCTGTTCATTATAGCTGAAGAATAATCCTCACACACAGCCAATATCAGCCATCAGAAGCCAGGTCTCTAGAGTTGAAACTGAGGAGTGATCATGATCACAGGCCAGGCTCCAAGGGACACACCTCAGAGACAAAACTGAGGGAGTCACAACCCCCAGAGGTCCCTTCACAGGACCCCACCGGTCCCCTTCCTTCACCCTCCCACCCATCGGCAGCTCTCTAGAGCTCTTCCAGTTTACAATGAGTCACTTACTACTATTCCCACCAGCTTTCCCTGAAGCAGGAGACGGATGTCAAGGCAAACAGCATCTATGTCCAGTATTCTACTTTGTTCTCCCTGTACCTAAAAATCTTCCTCCTCATCTCAGACGCCAGCATACAACCTCAGGGGGAATAGTCCCTTAACCTGCAAATGACTCCACTTTGGCACAAAAAAGTTATTTTATACTGTTGTTTTCACTGAAGCAGTGGTTTCCAAATAAACATTTTTAATCATGTAACCCATCAGTAAAAAATTTTGAGATTGCAACCCCAGTGTATTTATTTAAAAATATATATATATATTAATATTTATATATTACATAATAAAACATACAAAAAATTAAGAGGAATAAAGTAACAACTGTAAGTTGAAGCTTGACTATTTACTTAAGCAATACCATGGACTGTATTTTGCACGGGAACATTCCAGGTAATTTTAGTCTAAGAGAAATTACGCTTAGTAACAGGAAGGAAAATCATTAATAGATGTTGAGAACTTCCTCAACATTAATATTAAGATGCTTACCTATGCGTCCTCTCTCTACTTCCTTATCCCCTAAGCCAGCCATCTATCGTCTCAACGCTTTATGAATGTTTAATCCTTTATTCTGAATGAAGCCTATTTACATTCTAGATCTTTTCCTCCTCAAAAGATAACAGTACATTATTCAAAGCAATAATATGAAATTAACTCCCTGTTTATTCAGTCAATATTGTTAAGATATTAACATTATTGAAAGAATACTGCTATCATATAAAAGTCATGCCTTCCTAATTATAACAAGGGAGGGGACAGTGACAATTTGAAGTATTTAAAGCAAAAAAAATTACTATTTTATAACATAAAATAGTACATACACCTGATAAAATTAGGGAAGTTAATGAAAATATTCAGCTTAAACTGGTTCTATAATATGAAGTAAATAACTGGACTCAAAATTTGAGGGAATTAACTCAGAATTTGAAGACAGGCTCAACTTATTGAGCCTTTCATTTTAAAAAGTCATCCTAAACTGTTCTTATATTTCCATAAGATCAAGAAGATTCAGAGGCTACTTACTTTTCAAGTTTTCACTTGGGAAGAATTATGTATACCATGTGCAAATTATTTCCATCTCACTCTCTACACTGAAGAGATGTTTGATGAAACACTGGCCTAATAATATAACAAACACGCTTCCATGAAGATGAAAAATGCACCATGTCTGTGAGTGCGTCAAGTGACTGATGATATAATTAGGCACCTAATCCCTCAGATACTTTAAATTTTCATGGATAATGTTTTCTGATCTACTAGGGAGGTATAAATAGAAAGCATACGTCTTGGCTGGAGTCCAGTCCCTGGCTACACAAGAAAGGATAAATAAGGAATAGAAAACTGCACTAGTCAGTAATCTCTAAGACCCTTGCCTCCCTACCTTAAAGTTTACAAAGAAGTGTGCTTTTCATTGTTTAATATCAGATCTACCACTATACCTGGAAAACATGCTATTTTTATATAAAAAATACTATCATCATTCACAGGTTTAAAAAACACATAATCTGGGCTTCCCTGGTGGCGCAGTGGTTGAGAGTCCGCCTGCCGATGCAGGGGACACAGGTTCGTGCCCCGGTCTGGGAAGATCCCACATGCCGCGGAGCAGCTGCGCCCGTGAGCCATGGCCGCTGAGCCTGCGCGTCCGGAGCCTGTACTCCGCAACGGGAGAGGCCACAACGGTGAGAGGCCCGCGTACCGCAAAAAAAAAAAAAAAAAAAAACACAATCTGGTGCATCATTTTGCTAATTCTTCTTCTTTTGTGAGGCTTTAGCAGAAGGCCAAGGAGTCGAAGAAACTATGGGGTAATTCAGGAGTTAAGTTATAACCCTGAGCCACACTAGTGGTTACTTGGTCTAGAACTTACTTTCAAAATGTAAGAACAATGAAATATGCACCCAATTATTATTTACTCATTGGACTAATGATATCCATGGAGGTAAACTTACTATTTTATAAAATTAAATAATACACTCTTTGACATTAACCTAAGGATATCAGCTGTGAATCCACAGCATAAACAATGACAGAGCCTAGTCATAAATATTATTAATTTGAATGGACAGATTCTCTAGTATTAATTGTTACAAGGCCTTTACCAGGCCTACCCTAACCCTCACCAGGGGACCTTTCACTTGTCTGAATCTGCAGTAATGACAGAGTGGGTGATGGAACTTGTCCTTCTGTGCACTGAGTATGAAATTGGTTATATTATGGTCAAATCTATTCACCAACTCAAAGACAAAAAACAGAACTCAAATTTCTAGAATTTTGAGGGTACTTTTGCTTTTGTGTAAATACCTTATAAAGTACTTATGTGCCAGGCACTATTCTTAGAGCTTTACACACCTTAACTGAGAAGTTCTTAAACTGTGTGTGCCATGGACACCGCTGCCACTCTGGTTTGGCAGTCTGGTGAAGCCTGTGCACTCCTCAAATGCTTTTAAATGCATAAAATACGTGAGATTACAAAGGAAACAAGTTATACTGAAATATAGAAATGTCTGCACTTTTATTATTTTATCTTATTAAGTTAACAAGATCTACGGTAAAGTTAATAACTACCATAATTTCAAAGCAGTAATGAACATAAACAATACTTCGAGATGTGGCAACAAATGTAACATGACACGAAAATACCTATGAGTTCTGCTGGTGACAGATCACAGTTACTGCAAATACTCTTATGAATTATAGCCTGTTTCATAACTGATAAAAAGGATAAATTCCAGTTTGAGATTAGTGAAAATTAAAGATGTAATATTTTTCCCATTCAAGTTCCAAACCCTCTGATTTCTATCCATTTACGCCTAGGAAGTGAAGAGCCCCTGTATGAACAGCTCAATTAACCCTAAGACGATCTTATTTAGTTGGCGGCGTCATCGTCCCCATTTTATGGATGAGGACTCTGAGGTACGGTTGTTACCCACCGCACAACTACAAAATAAGTGAATTAAGTACACGTGTGCCCCCAGTCCCGTAAGTGAGAGGACCTCACCTTGATGGGGGGTTTCCGAGTGATGTGGGAGACGAGGAAGTTCATGGCGATGTCCTCACAGTTGATGTATTCGTCCACCATATCTCGGATGGCCTGGGGCATCACGTAAGAATACAGGTAGGCATAATACTGTCAGGTAGAAACAGAATCACATACTTTGTCAGAGGCCACAGTTCTTTAGCTTTCAGCAAAAATATGCTTGGAAGGAAGGGTGTTGTGGTGGGAGGTGGGGTATGGCAATCGCTGAGAAGCGCCACTGGCGTTTAGGGAGTCGGGTCCAGGGATGCTAAACACCCCGCAAGGCAGACCTTCTGCAGTGAAGAATCAGCCCGTCCAAATTGCCCTTATCACCCCCTTGGAGAATCAAAACGTCGTGTAATCTCCTTGGTACCATAGTGATTCTGCAACAATATAAAGATTTTATCAAATTAGGTGGGACACTAGTTCAGCTGAACAGCCTTCTCTCTCTCTGACAAAGGCAATAAGGGATACGCAAGGGGGAAAGCCTGGTTATCTTCTCAGACCTCAATAAGTCACTGAGCCATGAGACATCCGATCCCTCCGTGCCTCACTTCTCACTATTGGCACCGGCTACTCCCTGCTCCAATCCACCATCACCTCTGGCCCGCATTATTCACACAGTCCCCTAAACAGCCTCCCTGCTGCCATATTTTCCTCCCTACAGTCCATTCTCAGCACAGCAGAGCAATCGTGTTAAAACACAAGTCCAGGGCTTCCCTGGTGGCACAGTGGTTGAGAGTCCGCCTGCCAATGCAGGGGACACGGATTTGTGCCCCGGTCCGGAAAGATCCCACATGCCGCAGAGCGGCTGGGCCCGTGAGCCATGGCCGCTGAGCCTGCGCATCCAGACCCCGTGCTCCACAGTGGGAGAGGCCACAACAGTGAGAAGCCCGCGTACCGCAAAAAAACAAAAAAAACAAAACAAAACAAAAAAACACACAAGTCCAACTGAGCTCATCTCTCCTTTACTCCAAACCCCTGAAAGGCTTCTCATCTCACTCAGAGTAAAAGCCTAAGTTCTTAAAATGCCCTGCAAGGCCCACAGAATGGTTTGTGCTAGCTCAAACCTGCCAGTGAATGTCGACGGCTAAATTTTCAGGGGTTTTGTGAGACTATTTAAGAATTTTGTGAGCTTGTTATGAAAAGTAGCCATTAAAAATATAATTACATATACTTAAAATTAAATAAGTTATACTAAAAGTTACAGTAAAAGCCAATAAATACCTAAAGCTCATCATTTATTAGTTAACTAATTAATACATTTCACAATTATTTATTACATTTACTGTCATCTTTTTTTTGTTTTTTAATTGTTTGGTCATGCCTCATGGCATGCGGGATCCTAGTTCCCTAACCAGGGATCAAACCCGTGTCCCCTGCAGTCGAAGTGCAGAGTCTTAACCACTGTACCGCCAGGGATGTCCCACATTAACTGTCATCTTGAGGCTGTTTATGTCTATCATATCTGTATGGTGAAAATACTATATAACTGGCATGGACCTGCCCATCTCTTCCAAACACCATGTTCATTGACTCATACTGATAACTTGAACTCGGCCATGGTAAGAATATTTACACCACAGAAATGGGCAAATGCCATAAAACAGCAAATGTTAATGGTGATGTGTTGCAATATGCTGACGATGAACAGGTGAGGTGCCTAATAAAACCTTACTACCTTAAATAGTAGAATCTATATAGCGAAATAATCATAAAATTTTTGTACCAAAGAGTGGTTTGCTGGTTATCTTGTGGCAAAGTACTTAAGAGATGGTGAACTTAAAAGATGAATTACACATTTTTCTTTTACAAAAAGACAGGTGATTAAAATCTGTGTACCCTTTAAATGGCCAGTGACTGTCATCAGTAGGCTAATGAGAATATTTATTAATTGAATACAATCCATATCTTTATCAAGGGAAATGTGACACTATAAAAGAGAAAAGAAAGAACTGACTTAAAAATATATGGAGAAAGCATTATGAAAACAAATGTTTAGAAGTATTGCCACTATTATGTGATTTTTTCATGCCAAAAATCATTTTTAAAATATAGAAAAACTTTTGTAACCTGTTTTAAAATCTTCTAAATGAAAAGTTTCAGTGAATTTAGAACCTACTCTAAAATATAAAAACGTAACATCTTCTCATTAGTTTGCTAAAAAAAACTGAACGCATCGTAGAAGATGGAAATTCTAGTCCAATTTCAACAAAATGCTACCAAATTGGTGGATAAGTATCACAACTTAGGAAGCATGGCAATAAGGTATTTCTTCCAGGGGCAGTGATTAAAACCAAGTATCAGAAATATGCTTAATTTTGGATATATATACACTACCAAATGTAAAATAGATAGCTAGTGAGAAGCAGCTGCATAGCACAGGGAGATCAGCTCGGTGCTTTGTGTCCACCTAGAGGAGTGGGATAGGGAGGATGGGAGGGAGACGCAAGAGGGAGGAGATATGGGGATATATGTATACATATAGCTGATTCACTTTGTTATACAGCAGAAACTAACACACCATTGTAAAGCAATTATACTCCAATAAAGATGTTAAATTAAAAAAATACATGCTTAATTTAGAAACAGACCTCTGAGTTGCCATAATACACAGTGTCGAATCAAGATTTTCAAAAATAATAAAGCACATTCAATCATATTGCTTTCACTAAAATTTAAGCATTTAGTGAGAATATTACTGTGAAACTCTTTCATCTTTATCTCAACCTTATAAAAATTTCTGTAAGTACAGTAGTATGCATATTATAATTTATAAATAAATATATACATTTGTGAGATACCAAAGTATTTTACTGATAGGCACTTAGGATAAAAAAAAAAAACTTGATTGCTCTAGATTAGGGATGACCAACTTAGTTGCTTTCAAGGGCCAAACAAGGAAGGCAAATAAATAACAGACATGTTAAAGAAATGGCTGTAAGAAAAATACAGTCACAGGACAAGTAAGCACACACGTGTCCTCCTCCAGGGAACGGTGGCTATGCAGCTCCAGCCAGCTGGTGCCAGGCAGGAACCCTGCTCCAGTATGACCTGATCTCCATTTTCATTGAGGTCCAGATCTTTTTGTAAAATTCTCTGATTTTTAAAACCTGGCAGTGTATGGGACATCACCAGGGGGCTAAATAAACATCTGTAACCACAGAAGGCTTCAGGGCAGCTAGTCTGTAAACCTTGCCCTAGATTTTCAAAGAGAAAAAAACAAACAAACCTAAGTTTTATTAAGTCAATTATTTATTACTTAAAAGTAAAGGGATCTGGGACTTCCCTGGCGGTCCAGTGGTTAAGACTTTGTGCTTCCACTGCAGGGGTTGCGGATTCGATCCCTGGTTGGGGAACTAAGATCCCGTAAGCTGCGCAGCGTGGCCAAAAAAAACAACACAAAAAGACAAAAAAAAAAAAGTAAAGGGATCTGACTATTGTCATCTTTAAAGAGCAAGCAGAGATTTGATAAGGTAGACTTTCCAGAAGACAAGTAAATTCTCACGGTGTGAGTATGCACTGCTAAAACTGGGGGCTCTTTCTCAAATGACCAGTGTGAAAATAAATGACTCCTAGTTAGGTGTGGTTTCTCAGCCCGATGCTTTCTAATTCTACTCACAGCCCAACCAAAGCCCACAAGTTTGGAAAATAATCATGAGAGCCAAGTTCAAGAATGGGATGAGCATAGCAGCTTCACACATTAAATTTTAAAAAGAAAAAAAAAAAGCGAGAGTGTAATGACCTCTTAAGGCTGGTTCAAAACACTCCCGGTAAGATGACTTTTAAGGTAAAACTGAGGAGACTTGCAAGATGTCACCTCTGAGATGTGAAATATATGAGGGGCAAAAGATTTGAAGGTGGGGTGCGGGGAGAGATAATCAGCTTTTTGGGGAAAAGTTCAGCTTGAAGTACCAGAGGGACATACAGGGGATGTCCTGAAAACAATTAAATACACAAGTAAAGCTCTCAAGGAAAGGCCTTGGCTGGAATATAAGGACAGAAATCACCAGCTTACGGATGCGAAGAAAAGCCACAAGACACTGAGAGTACAAGAGAACATTTAAGGAAAACACAAAGTATGAAGAGCACTAGACAGCTATATATAAAATAATGAACAAGGACCTACTGTATAGCACAGGGAACTCTAACTCTGTATTACAGTATTCTGTAATAACCTATATGGGAAAAGAATCTGAAAAAGAATAGATATATGTGTATGTATAACTGAGTCACTTTGCTGTACACCTGAAACTAAAACATTGTAAATCAACTTACGCCAATATAAAATAAAAATTAAATTAAAAAAAGAGCGCTAGACAGAAGTAGAACCCCGTGAAACTTCAACAATTACAGGGAGACAGTGCGCTGGATGGGTCTTCCAGGAGGGCATGGAGCGGAGATCAGGGTGATGGGCCAGGTGCTAACATCTTTGATGACCATGAAGGGATGATTAGTAGGAGGCTGGCAGATGGAGCAACAAGACAGACACCATGAACCTCAAATGAGATTTTACATGACAGGTGAGAAGTAACTGTCTAGAAGTGTCACCAGTAAGCAGTGCAAATGGTTCTCCACACCTTGCTCCAAAGTACAAATCGGGGGAAATGAGTAGCTTCAATCACTGGCCCTGGAAGGAATAAAAGGAAAGCACTGTCCTCAGAGACAAGTCAGGTTTCAATCGGATCAAGGAGATGGAGGAGGTGCGCTGTGAAGTGGGGGGTGGAGGCAGTTTGGCGATCTCAAAACAGGGATTCTTCAGAACCCAGAGGGAGGACTTGGGAGGGAAGGTATAGTGCAGCACTAACCAACAGAAATATACTGAGAGTCACAATTGTCATTTTAAATTTTCTAGTAGCCATGTTTTTAAGAAATAAAAAGAAACAGTAAAATTAATTAGTAATATATTTTATTTAACCCAGTGTATCCAAAATAATTGCACTTTCACATACAATCAATATAAAAAATTACTGAGATAGTTTACACTCTTTCACGCTAAGTTTTCAAAGTCTGCTGCGTACTTTATACGTGGAGCACATCTCAACACTAACTAGTCATATTTCAAGTGCCCAGTAGCCACATGTGGCCAGTGGCTACTTTACAGAACAGATGACATGTAGAGGGAAGATGAGTCAGGAGCAAGAAAACAGAACAGTTTAGCGACAACAGTACAGAAGAAGAGTAATGACTGGAAGGATTTGCACGGTGAATTTTCAACGAAAACCAGGATGTGAGGCAACATGAAAATTAAAAGCTCTAAGGAATCAACTAGAACTTGCAGAGCCCCAACAGACAGAGGTTTGTGGTGGGGCTTGGGATAGAGGTGGTTGAGTCAGAAGAGGGCCAGGTTCAGCCTTCTGTTGACCAGGTCATGTCTGGAATGGTTGTGGGGAAACTGGACAACATTTTGGCCCAATGCCCTCAATTTTACAGAGGGAGAGCCAGTGCCCGGGAAGATATACTGATTTTCCTATTGACCTATGTGCAATTATACAGGCAGCCTTCTCATCCGGACTTTTTATTCTAGCGTTGCTCTAATCATCTTGATCACTGTCTTTAAAAACAGAAATAACTTAATTCTAGCAGAGAAGGGATATATAAGAAGCGCTAGCAGAGCTAACTTTAAAGCAGCATTTCACTGCCCCACAAAGGCTCAACTCCTACCAACTTCGTGTTAATCCTACCAGCTTTTTCTTACCTTGTGGAAGAAGGCAGCACCTGTCAGCACCATGGACAGCTCACAGGAGTAGTTGGAGTTGTAGAGCCAGGACTGATGAGGGATGTCCCACGCATGGTAACGGCCAGGGAAACCCACAATGCGGTCCCGTGCTTCTCTCCACACCCTCAAAAGACACAAGTATATGCACACTCCTGAGTACAAAGCTCTAAGGTTATCAGAAACGTTTAAAATTATTGCCTCTATTTTGCAGACTCTGACTCTTTGGGCTGTTACTTCTTTAAAAAAAAAAAAAAACAACTGTATATACCATATCAATCACAAGATAAAAAGGATAAAAACAAACAGTGTCAGGAATTCCCTGGTGGTCCAGTGGTTGGGACTCCGTGCTTTCACTGCTGAGGGCGCAGGTTCAATACCTGGTTGGGGAACTAAGATCCCACAAGCCACGTGGCCATAAAAAAATAAACAAACAGTGTCACCCACAGCTTCCTTATTAAGTACCTGTTTATTGATCCTCTAACTTCTGGCAGCCAGCATCTCTCCAGCCCTTATAGAAGGAAAAAGTTGGAATAACACAGAAAGGATCTAAGGATCTAAGGGTCTAAGGCATTAAAAGTCTCCAGAATGGGATAAGTATAGCAATCTGCTAAGAAGCAGGAAGAAGATGATTTTTATATCTATTTATTTTTAATCTTATTTAATTTCTAAAACGGTTTATTTTTCATGTGTATGACATATTAGGACTTGTATATAATTTATGTGTATTGCATACTTAACTTCTCTTTTACTGAGCGGGTACACTATAAAAAAAAAGCTTAGAGGGGAATCCCCTGGTGGTCCAGTGGATAAGACTGTGTGCCTCCACTGCAGAGGACTGGGGTTGGATCCCTGGTTGGGGAACTAGGATCCCACATGCTGCACGGCACAGCCAGAAGGAAAAAAAAAAAAAAAAGCTTAGAGACCACTGGTCTAAACAGGAGACTGCTGCCTGGAGTTAGGTGCAACAGTCTTAATTCCTGATTTGAGCAGAGCTCAGGTAGAAACCTACAGCCATGAAAAGAAGTGGTCTACAGAACCATACAAATGAAAGACTTCATAAATGCAAGAAATAAATTGAGAATTCAACGTTTCCAGGATAAACCTTTATAACATCCTCAAATTTATAGGTAAGGTACAACAAATAAAATCAGTTTCACAGGCTAAAATCATAGAGCTGAAAGTACTTATGTTCCACAGCACCCTACATCCTTGCAGAAGTGCTTCGGGGGTCCCATAAACAATAGACCATCACCTCCCCACTCCACCTCACCCCAACGGTGATTTAAACTGCCTAAGAAACTCCTTCATCACTTGTGGAACTTCAACTCCTAAAACACGTAAGATTTCAGGTCAGAAGAGTTCCTCTCCTATTAAGTTTGAAAGCGACTAATCTAGTCCAACAGATGAGACACTACAACTTCTATCACAACTTCGCAGCTGTCTAAATGGGCTTTCTGCCACATGCCACCCAAATCCCTACCTCTGTCCTGATTTATCTCCTAAAACTGACTCCCAATTACTAACCTAAAAAGCTCTAAGATGTTTTAATAATACATTTTGACATTTACAGAATGTAAGGATTGCTAATAAATACCAATGGTATATCCAAATGCTATATCAATACTCCTAAAGATACTGATCTCTTCAAATGCTTATTGATCCTACTAGTCCCGAAATATCAGAAGAAAGAATGCGAAACACTATTTTAATTATCAGATTTGGCTGATTTAAGTCAATATATACAGTTTTTAATAAGGTAGACTATCCTTTGCTACATGATATCAAAAGGCAACATATCCAATTTGTTAAAGGCTGTCGATGCCCACCTAGGTATTAATTATGTTAAATAATAAGGAAAAAATCAGCATGGAAGCACAAGCACCAGACAAATGCAAGTAAAGGCTCAAGTCCTTGGGATGAGGCATCAGGACTTTCAGATAGTAAGGTCTCAGTGGAATCGGAAAGTTAGGCATGTTAAAATATGAACTATAAATAATGCTATCAATTTAAGTATAAAAAGTGTTACACATAACCAGTTCCTTAACATTATATTCAAATTATGCTGCACTAAGTATTTTCAACCTATGTGCAGTATCATAGATCATGCTTTGGTAGGTATACCTTATTCTCTTTTTTTTTTTGGCTGTACCATGTGGCTTGTGGAATCTCAGTTCCCTGACCAGGAACTGAGGGCCCCGGCAGTGAAAGTGTGGAATCCGGACCACCAGACCACCAGGGAACTCCCAGTACACCTTATCTTTAATGAATTATTTTTCAACTGTGTTAATGTTCCAATTACCTACAAAATATGTTAGGGAAAAAGTTTCAAAGGTAATTCTATAGCTCAAACTTAAAGAAAATTCACTGGATAAATTCAACTTTGCCAAACAACTAAAGAGAAATTTTAAAATAATGAAATCAAGACACTATTCCACTGAAGAATGTGAGTCACGACTAACGTTCTTCTGTTAACATTTCAGATTTACATACTATCACCTTTGAAAGAAGTACATCAATTCAACCTTCTCATGGCACAAACTGTGGCCCATCATTTCCATATTAATATAGTCAAGTTAAAAAAAACCTGACAATTCAAATATTTACATTATTTTAAATAACGATGATTTCTTTTTCTTGCAATCCTATGAGACTCAAAACGATTTAATAAGTTACCTGAATGAAGCAAAAGGTCATGTTACTGCTAATATTTAATTTAAAACTGATTTTTCTGATCTTCAAAACTTAGGCAAATGGTTTTGAATAAAGATCAGTATATTAAAGATATTGAGTACATTAAAGTAATATGGACTACGTCACACAAAGAGACAGGCTCATCCTTCTTGGTTATATTTCCATGTTTCTCCCTCTGGTTCATTAAGAACCAAATGATTTGAAATGTAGTAAGAAAATAAAGGGTAAAATCAACTAATAATCAAAAAATGTATTTAAAAAATAAGGTGAGATTTTGCTTCCTGACCATCTAAAACAATAGTCTTTTCCAAATTCCATGTTTCTATGATATTATGTAAGCCTTTTCCTCCTGTCTAAAATAAAATATTAAGGAATGTGTACCAAACCATGGTGAAGGAAAAAGGTTTTGATTAGCTCCCTTTGGAAGAGAAACCTCAAAGCAGAGCAATGGCATACAGAGAAAAAGATCAATATCAGATCCAGTGGTGGAATTAAAAAATTCTGGGCCAAGATGACAGAGATACTTGGATCCAGAAAGAGAGACCTACCTTCCAGTCCACAACCCCATCCCTCCTCATACAGCTTACACTATCACCTTTTTTGAAAATAAATTTTACTGAGACATAAATCACATACCATAAAACTCACTAGCTTAAAAGTGTACGACTCACTGGGTTTTAGTATATTCACAGAGCTATGCAACCATCACCACTACCTCATTTCAGAATATTTTCATCACCCCGAAAAGAAACTCCATAACCATTAGCAGTCCCTCCCCATCCCATGGCAACCACTAATCTACTTTCTGTCTCCACAGATTTGCTTGTTGTGGACATTTCATATAAATGGACTCATATATTATGTGACTAGCTTATTTTACTTAGCCTGTTTTCAAGGTTCACCCATGCTGTAGCAGGTTCACCCTTGAACTTCATTCATTTTTGTTGCCAAATAATATTCCATTGTATGCATATACCACGGTTTGTTTATCCATTCATCAGCTGATGGACATTTGGGCTGTTTATACTTCTTTTAGTTTTTTTTGACAACTGATTTTTTTGGTGTGTGGCAAAATGTATGTAACATAAAATTTACCATTTTAGTCATTTTCAAGTGTACAGTTCGATGGCACTAAGTATATTCACACTGTTGTATGATCATCAATCTCCAGAATTTCTTCACCTTCCCAGCCTGAAACTCTGACCCACTGAACACTAACTCGGCATTCTTGCCCTCCTCCAGCCCCAGGCAGCCACCACCTACTTTCTGTCTCTATGAGTCTGACTACTCTGGATGCCTCATGTAAGTAGAATCATATTTAGACTCATTGACTCTTATAAATAATGCTGCTACGAACATTCATGTACTGCTTCTGTACAGACATAAGTTTTCAGTTCTCTTGGGTCTCTTTATCTGTCCCTTAAGAACATACCTGTTTCCTTCCTTGCTGTGTAAGCTGAAGTTTGCCAAGATCCATATTATCTTTTGCCAGAGGGAGAATTTCTATTTATTTATTTATTTAAAATCAAAGTGCAGTTGATTTACAAGTGATTCAGTTATACATATATATATATATTATTTTTCAGATTCTTTTCCATTATAGGTTATTACAAGATATTGAATATACTTCCCCATGCTATATAGTAGGTCCTCGTTATCTATTTTATATATAGTAGTGTATATCTTTTCATCCCAAATTCCTAATTTATCCCTCCCCCCACTTTCCCCTTTGGTAACCATAAGATTGTTTTCTATGTCTGAGTCTATTTGTTTTGTAAGTAAATTCACTTGCATCATTTTTTTAGATTCCACATATAAGTGATATCACGTTATTTGCCTTTCTCTGTCATGCTTCACTAAGTATTATAATCTCTAGGTCCAACAAGGTTGCAGCAAATGGCACTATTTCATTCTTTTCTTATGGCTGAGTAGTATTCCATTGTATATACATATACCACAGCTTCTTTATCCATTTATCTGTTGATGGACACTTAGGCCGCTTCCATGTCTTGGCTACTGTAAATAGTGCTGCAATGAACATTGGGGTGCATTTATCTTTTTGAAAAGGGGACCCTCCTACACTGTTGGTGGGAATGTAAACTGGTGCAGCCACTATGGAGAACAGTATGGAGGTTCCTTAAAAGTCTAATCTGGAAAAGATGAAAACTCTAATTCGAAAACAAAGTTTTTAGATCAAAGGATGCCCAAACAAATGAGAAAAGAGTCAGGACAATAAAAGGTTTAGAAGTCGAGCCAGAGATAATTCACCAGTCATAACCAGAGGCTAAACCTCAAATTTCAAATGACTGTTAGGAGACTCTTACAGCTTAATAATAAAAAGGCAAAGGATCTGAACAGACATTTCTCCAAAGAAGATATACAAACAGTCACTGAGCACGTGAAAAGATACTCAATATCATCAGTCATAAGGCTTCCTATTATTCTCTCACCACTTGGAAATCTGCTGACAAATGGAAAAGATCAAAGATCTTCCTAGGGACTTCCCTGGTGGCGCAGTGGTTAAGAATCCACCTGCCAATGTGGGGGACACGGGTTTGAGCCCTGGTCTGGGAAGATCCCACATGCTGTGGGGCAACTAAGCCCGCATGCCACAACTACTGAGCCTGAGCTCTAGAGCCCACGAGCCACAACTACTGAGCCCACACACCACAACTACTGAAGCCTGCATGCCACAACTGCTGAAGCCTGCGCGCCTAGAGCCCGTGCTCCGCAACAAGAGAAGCCACCGCAATGAGAAGCCCGCACACTGCAACGAAGAGTAGACCCTGCTCGCCGCAACTAGAGAAAGCCCATGCACAGCAACAAAGACCCAACGCTGCCAAAAATAAATAATTAATTTTAAAAAAAAACTTCCTAAATCAAGAGCCATAGAAGATAGCAAGTGCCAGCTATCTTAATAAGCTTCAAACTCATCAAAGCAGGACCCTTTATCTAATCATTCTTGGGATCTAGCGCTGATTGGCAATTCTCCTGTTAACATCCCATGACTCTGTTCACAGCTCCCAGTCCTTTAGCAGGCTCTAAACTGCATCATGCTGTACCAGAAATACACCACCTTCCCTCCCCTCCCCACCACCATTAATAACGACAACTGTGATGGCAAAAGCCCATTTCTGGAACCATCACATGGCTTTTTTTCCTTTCGTAAAAACAAGTAAAGAGAGCTGGCTTCTTACGGTCATGGTACAGAGGAACACATTCCAGTGGGATTTTTATCACTGCTAACAACAGACTCTTGCCTCAATAATATAGTAGGAGGAAGAAGTCAAAGGAAATGAGAGGCTGGGTGAGGGAGAGGAAGAACAGATGTTCTGATTTGTCAGAAATATGTCAAATAATTATTTATAGATGGACCTAAGACAAATACAGCAATAAAGCCGCTGCTCCTTTCATCTGAGCATCTGCACTTATCCACTTAAACCAAAGGAAGCCTGAAAGCTAGGGGTCAGGCCAGGCTTTCAGTGAATGGAACAAAAGCACAGAGAAAAAGAGCTCTCCATCCTGGATCTGTACTTAATTTGAACAAGATCTCCAAGGGTATCTACTCCAGTGCTTCTCAAACTACCTGTGGCAAACAAGTAATGTTCCCCTGGCTTATTCATGCTTCTGTAAAATACAATAAAATTGAATCACATGGTTTCTTACATATGACATCAAAAACACAAGTAACCACAGAAAACATAGACAAACTGGACTTCATTAAAATGAAAAGCTTTTGTGCTTTGAAGGACACCATCAAGAAAGTGAAATGACAACCCACAGAACAGGAGAAAAAATTTGCGAATCATCTCTCTGATAAGGGACTTGGATCTAGAATGTAAGAGTTCTAGAGAACTCTTACAATTCAATAATTAAAAGACCACCCAAATAACAATGGGCAAAGGATCTCAATAGACGTTGTTAAGACGTTGTTATTAAGCACATGAAAAGATAGCCAATAACATGAGTCATTAGGGAAATGCAAGTCAAAACTACATTGAAATACCACTTCACACCCAGTAGGAGGGCTATAAATAAAAAATGGAAAATAACAAGTGTTGACAAGGATGTGGAGAAAATGGAACCCTTATTCACTGCTGGTACAATATAAAATGGTGCAGCCACTTTGGAAAACAGGAGTGTAGTTCCTCAAAATGTTAAACGAAGAGATACTATATGATCCAGCAATTCCACTCCAAGGTATATATCTAAGAGAAAGGAAATGTTCATATACAAACTTGTACATGAATGTTCATAGCAGCACTAATCACAATAGCCAAGGAGTAGAAACAACCCAAATGTCCATCAATGGATAAATGGACAAACAAAATGTGTACATCCATACAAAATGGATGAAGTACTGACAGATGCTACAAGACGGATGAACCTTGAAAACCTATGTTAAGTGAAGAAACCAGTTACCAAAGAGCACATATTATATGGTACCATGTATATGGAATGTCTGTAAAAGGCAAATTTATAGAGAAACAAAGTACATTAATGGTTGCCAAGGTCTCAGAGGAGCTGGAGAAAAATGGGGAATGACTGCTAATGGGTACTGGATTTCCTTTGGTGGTAATGAAGATTTCTAAACTAGATTATGGTGATGGTCGCACAAGTCTGTAATTATATTAAAGACCACTGAATGGTACACTTAAATGAGTGAACTGTATGATGTATGAATTATATTCAATAAATGTTACCCAAAAAATGAATTATAAGAAAAAAGTTCACACTTGGATGTCATGGTAAATATTTTAAAGTTTCTAAATGCCTACTCTCAATTTTTGTACTTACCTCACTGTGGACAGGTAATAAACTGTTCATGGGCCAGCGTACCAGTCCAGGACACACTCTGAGTGGCCCTGGTCTACTCCATTCCCTCACCTGTACTGTTCCCTCAAAGTGGGATATCTAAGCCCAATAAAGATGTCTCAGTTACTATCAGCTTTGAAATTCATTTGGCTGCCTAATCCAGGTTTTGAGTTAGTTTCCTGTCACTTGCAAACAAAAGTGTTTGTAATTGAAAATCAGCTCCTCACCGAAACCCAAACATGATTTCATCGTGGCGGAGGTGAGCGTCATCATCAATAGACAGGATGGCCTCTGTCTCGATTTCATTCCAGGGCAGGAATCGATTGTTCAAACTGTTCTTCTCAGTACGGACCACCTGTAAAGAGGAAGGAAAAACACTTAACGGTCAATGCTGCATCGTTCAATGCAAAAGCAAAACTGCCTTTAGGTCAAAGCAGACTGTGGCTAAACATCCTGAATCATTTCGCCTGCTTACCTACCACTTGTAAAATCTAGCATACGCCTTTTAGGAACAGAAATTGCCTCATATCTCAGCAAATGTATAAAGATTCCACATTTTAAGCTGTATTCATTTGCTAACTAATTTTCCTGTGAAACAAGCTACAGCTGAGGATTATTTTACGCATGCAAGAAACACAGTCTAGGGAAATTAAACATAAGTTTCCCAAGAGAACACAAGGTGGCAGAGTAGAACTGAGATTATGATTCTCAGCCCTGGAATCCCCTTTAAAACCAAACTCAGAACTCCCTTGAGTCTATGTAATTTCTGACCAATTTTAAGGCCTTTCTCTTTGGTATAAAAGAACAAAGGACAGTCCACCTGGTTGAGGTTAATTACTTATTACTTCACTTTTCCAATTCCTACCTGCAACACTGACTACACTTACAAGAGGTTTTTCTTTCAAGGTGTACATGATCCAGTAAAACTAACAGCTTTTGTTTCCAAAGAAATTCCCAATTCAAAGAATCTCTATCCAAAGTGACCCACTATGAAAAGCAGTAATTTCTTCACAAAACAAAGATTAGTGCCCAAATGGCAGAACTACATTATTTTAAAAATTATTTAAACCTGCCTCAGATAAGCATAGTTTACTATAACATAGGTAGTAGCTTTATTATTCACCTTGTCCCTGATAACTCAAATAAACAAGGATGAACAGACTCAGTACTTTGATAGCTCATTTTATTTTTACGGTTTCTATACCTAATTAATCCAGCTAGTGGGGAACCATCATTTTATTCTCAAAAACCAGAAACAAAGAGAACTTCTTGAGCAATCACCTTTTTGGAAAGCCAAGAAGGGTCATCTCACTTTTAACAAAACACCTTACTTGTAATGAGGCTAACCTCCACGTAGCATAAGGAATGTAATTTTATCCAGAGTCTGAAAGTTTATGAATGGTTTCAAAGGTACTCCCATGACCTCACGAGTATGGTCCCTTCGGCTTAAAATACTCTTTCTCCTATTCCTCTACCACATTATTCTCCCCCTGGAGACCCAGTTCAGATGCCACCTGTCAATCCCCAACCTCGTCAAAAGTAATCACTTCTTCTGTGTTCTTAAGGCAGAGTCGTCATATTTCAATTAATTCATTCTAGCACACTTAGAATCCAATTAGTTCAGAGCCAGAAGGGCCTTGGAGATCAGTCAACTTTCACTTTACATGTGGACGACTGGCAAGTGGCAGAGCTAGACTCTAACTAATAACCCCAACTCCAAATCAGTGCTTCTCTGCTAAACTTCGATTATGTTTATAAATCTCATCCAACGAAAGCCCCATGGAAAATGTATTATTAATTTGTGTACCATCAAGAAATAAAAACGCTGCCAAACAATAAAGATGTGAAAGTTTATCATTTAGAATGTTTAATAAAGAGCTTTTTAAAACTTTACCTCAGTCCTGGAGGAGTTCCTACCAAGACAAGGAAAAATCTGTAACAGATCTGCTACTACAGAGAGCCAAGCAATAGGCAGAGAAACCCATCTTGCCCTGCAGCACTTTTTTCCGTTGCGGAGCACAGACTCCGGACTCGCAGGCTCAGCGGCCATGGCTCACGGACCCAGCCGCTCCGCGGCACGTGGGATCTTCGCGGGCCGGGGCACGAACCCCCGTCCCCTGCATCGGCAGGCGGACTCTCAACCACTGCGCCACCAAGGAAGCCCTGCCCTGCAGCACTGTTGACCAATATAAAAATCCCTGAGCTTGCAGCCCAGACCTCCCAAGCTCGGGTTCAGCAGTGACAGAACAAAGGCACTGAACCCTGGGTCAGGAAAAAGAGAGGAGCAAGAAGGGGGAGAAGGCCACGTGCTCACCGTGGTATCTGCCTGGCTCTACCTCAGGGAGTGGGAGGGTGGCCAGAAGTAGCCGAAGACAAATGCCAACCTTGGTGATATGCTGTCTATCTTAGGAAACACCCAATTTCAGAGATGTGGAAATGTAAACTAACGTCCACCCCAGAATCAGCAGACTACGGCAGCTGTTCACTCGAACGCTTGCCCCACAAGCTACCCTCGGGTCATTCATGTTACTGTCCTAATGTGCCCGGCATTCACTTAACACAGACCTGCAACGCTGCCAGTTCAGGTGAGAACAGCTGTCCCTCGGCTCTACCAGGGAATACACATAGCTTAAAATGAGAAAAAAAAATCCGTGAAACATCCAATTCTTGACTATTCAATTGTAGATTACCAATTTTGTGAGTTAACCACCAGGAGGATTACCTACAGCACAATTAACAATCCAAGAACATAGTACAGAGCTCCAGTACTCAAAATACAATCCAAAGACCAGCAACACGGGCATCATCTGGGACTCTGCCAGAAATGCAGAAATGCAGCCCTCCCTAAACCTACCAAGTCAGGACCGACCTGCATTTTAACAAGATCCCCGAGTCCTATGCACATTAAGTTTTGACAGGCGCTGGTACAGAGGAAAAAGCATGGCTTTGAAGTCAACCAGAAAAACTTGCGCTCAGATTCCAATTCTACCACTTGTCATGTGTATGAACGTAAGTAAGCAACCTCTCTGCTAAATCGTCACAGCACCACGTTGTGTGCAAAAATGCAAGTTGTTTATCAGCCAAACTTGACAACCCTACAAAAAACCGCTTAGTCTAAAAACAAGATACAGGGCTTCCCTGGTGGCGCAGTGGTTGAGAGTCCGCCTGCCGATGCAGGGGACGCGGGTTTGTGCCCCGGTCTGGGAAGATCCCACATGCCGTGGAGCGGCTAGGCCCGTGAGCCATGGCCGCTGAGCCTGTGCATCCGGAGCCTGTGCTCCGCAACGGGAGAGGCCACAACAGTGAGAGGCCCGCGTACCACAGAAGAAAAAAAAAACAAGATACAAGGGCTTCCCAGGTGGCGCAGTGGTTAAGAATCCACCTGCCAGTGCAGGGGACACGGATTCGAGCCCTGGTCCAGGAAGATCCCACATGCTGCAGAGAAACTAAGCCTGTGCGCCACAACTACTGAGCCCAAGTGTCACAACTCCTGAAGCCCGCGTGCCTAGGGCCCATGCTCCGCAACAAGAGAAGCCACCGCAACGAGAAGGCTGCGCACCGCAACAAAGAGTAGCCCCTGATCGCCACAACTAGAGAAAGCCCGTGTGCAGCAACGAAGACCCAACACAGCCAAAAATAAATAAATAAAATAAATAAATTTATAAATAAATAAAAACAAGAAAACAATTAAAAACTAAAATGATCATGATTTGATACCTAGAACGTAGCCAAACTTTTTGTCTAATTACAGAGTAAATCCAATCAAGAGGACCTGCTTGTCCTTTGGAAGACTTAGAGCTGAAGGCCTCATATCAAATATGTGTTGGCCTAGATTCCACATGCAGCTTTTCTGAGAAAGTCTATTAAAGTCCATTAAGGGGCAGGTCCATTAAGAACAAGTCTTCTGGATTCCAGGAACACATCACATGTACCATCATCTCTGCTCATCCTGGCACAACTCCTCTGGGATGACAGTAAGATCCCCAGGATTAGGGAACTGAAGCAACATCCGTCAGAATAAAAGAAAAACTTTTAAGGATTCAGAGAAACACAACGTCAAGTATGGCAGCAGCTTACTTGTGGTTAGCTCACAAACAACTGTGGTCAGTAGGTCTGCTTTAAGGATTCGGAGTGGTGGTTCTCAGCTAGGAGTGACTTTGCCCCCCAAGAGACATTTGACAATATCTGTGGACATTGTTGGTTGTCACAACTTGGGGGGGCGGGGGGAGTTTCTTGCATCTAGTGGGCAGAGGCCAGGGATGCTGCTAGATCCTACAGTGCACAGGACAGTCCCCTAAAACAGAATTATCCAGCCCAAATGTTACTGTGCCACTGCTGAGACACCCTGATTTACAGTCAACCACCAGGAGACAGTAAAGCAAACTGAATAAATGTAACTCATAATTTAAGCACGATCACCTTTTCCCCATAAACCAAAAGAGATTCCCACCTTACAAAGTTTGCAAATACAAACTAAAATTAAAGGGTGAGGGGAGTAAAAGCTTTCTTCTACCAAGTTTGCTTCAGAGCTATAGTGCTTAATGGCTAGACAAAAGCCAAGCAAACCAACCGCTGTCCTTTCTGGCACCAAAATCAGAACAAGGAAAAGATTCCAATATTTGTAATGCAGACATGCAGATCAGCACTGGCCTCTAAGGATCTGAGAAAGGATCTGAGAAAAGCAGATCTGCGAAAGGGCAGATCAAATGTGAAAGAAGTGAGTCAACCAGAAGTAATATGTCACATTTAGGAAATATTCTCATTTTTTTTATGTTATTTTGTTTTTTTCCAAATTAAAACAACAATCCCCCCTCCCTCAACAGTGGCTATTTTTTTTCATGCCTTATGATTATAGCTTAGTAACTTGTGAACATAAAGACTGACCGTCAAGTTACTGATTTAAATACTGGTATGACACTGACTAGAATGTATAGAGCACAGTGCCTGGCATGCAGTAGATGTTCAACAAATGTTTTATAAATGAATGAATAAACGAATAAACAGGAAATAGGACCTAATTTGGCCCTGTCCATCCTATTTTTAGAATACAGAATAAAGACTTGAGAAGTTTATATATCAAAACTATAAACACTGGATATACTGAAACCTCTCAGTATCTAATCTAGTTTTCTATAGCAAAAAAAATCCATCAACCTACAACAGGCCACAAGTGGTGCTCACTAACACTCATTTTTCCTGTTCCACACACAACACTCCCTGATGATGTCTCCCTAGTTCTCTGTTCACCATCATTCATGAAGGCGCCCTTCTCATCATCAACGGAACAGTCCAACAAGCACGGCCTAGAACCCTACCATGTGCAAATGTATAAAGTGTATGCACGATCAAAAATCAATCAGTATCTTCAATTAACACTCAGCCTGGTTGTTGAGGAATTCTGGAGTTTATGAATAATAAAAGAACTGCTACTCGAATAGGGTCCTTTCTCCTAGTGTGTTAACCAGGCATTTGGTTTCTAAATCCAGGCAGAATCAGCAAATCCACATTAATTAGCCAAGTATCGATTCACATCAGAAGTATTTAATTAGCTACCATGATAAGTCTGAGTCCCAATTAACAGCAAATATCTCAGTATCTAAGGGATGAAAATGTAAGTAGTTATTGCTATTTACAAGGAACAATGGAACATTTCAACAATTTAGTAAGTGATAGTTGCTCAAGTGAAGCAGAATAATGAATCTGGATTCAAACAGAAGAACTACCTAAATATGGAATCTTTTTGAAAGCAGCTCATGACGAGCCATAGGCATGTCTCTGAAGTTGATAGGAAAGAAAAATAGGACATGAAGAGATTAAGTGAAGCAGCCTAAGTTATACGGCAGATCAAGAGCAGAGAACACTAAAAAGTAGAACATTACCTGGGAAGTAGTAAAATTTGAAAATGTACGTGGACACTATAAAGCACCATACGAACACATAATGCCACCTACTAAATTCATCAACTTAAATACACGTATAATGTTGTCCTTTTTCTCTTTAAGATCAAATTTTGCCCAGCCAAACCCAACAATCTCCAACAATACATGCACCTGCATAATACACTTCTGTAATGAATCCATTTCTGAGAATGAACTTTATGTCAAGCCATCCTACAGGCAATAAACGTAAACAACAACTAACTTTTGTCCTCCATCCCCCCCTTTCCTCTAACTTGAAAAAGTAACCCATCATAGAGCTCAGGAAGCAAGAAAATGAGGTCCAAGAGGAAGCACATGGTCATGTGTACCTACTTGTGAGGACCCATGGGAAACAGAGCTTGAGGTGACTGGGTGAAGAGTTATCAACAGAAAAGACAACTGAAAAAGAAGCAGCACCAAAACTTCTTGATTTTTCAAGGAGCTCATTCATTTAATAAACAGAGTGGTAGGGGCAAAAAACTGGGAAATGCAAAGAAGGAAGGAAAAGGAATAAGAAGGCAACACAGCAAACTGGTTTTCCATTTATAACTTTAAATTTGAGTCTAATGCATTATAAAAAAAAAACAGTATATGTTTTAGGTTATGAGATAAGATGGTCTCAATTTATAAGAGAAAAAGTTGCCAATGATCCCTGTGAAACTGTAGGTGAAACAGCATAGGTTACAGGTTCACCACCAAATGAGAGAATGCATATAAACAGCATGACACAGTGCCTACCTAGCACATTGAAAATGCTCCAAAGATGTTAGCAATTACATGAGATTAGTAAAACCTCTTCCTACTTGAATTTGTAAAATATATATACTATGTATCTATGTATGTATGAGTGCGTGTGTGTGTGCATATATATATATATACATACACATACACACACACACACACACACACACACATGCTGTGCCTTTCCAAGAAACTTAGATTTGGTGAAAAAAGAAAACTATGCACTGAACTAGGAATTAATACCTAAGTTCTAATTTAGGTATTAATTAGTCAAGTGACCTAAAGCAATAAAATTCTCTGTCTCAGATTCCTTACTTTGAATTCGTAAAAAAGAGTACATACAAACTAAGAGGGGGGACATTATCTAAAGAACTGATTTACTGTAGTTAGTAAATCATTTATGCAACATGACTTTTCAGCAATTCCTTTATATCACACATCTATAATATCTGCTATTAATTTCTGATTTCTGGTAACTTTGTTTTATGTAATTCTTCACAGCCATAGCCCATTCTCAAACAGAAGAAGAGAGCTATAACTGTAGCCACCTGATTATTAAGTAAAATATTGTAAACAAAGAAACAAACAAAAAACCCAGGGCTTCCCTGGTGGCGCAGCTGTTAAGAATCCGCCTACCAATGCAGGGGACACGGGTTCGAGCCCTGGTCCGGGAAGATCCCACATGCTGCAGAGCAACTAAGCCCGTGCGCCACAACTACTGAGCCTGTGCTCTAGAGTCCGCGAGCCAGAACCACTGAAGTCCATGAGCCTAGAGCCCGTGCTCCACAACAAGAGAAGCCACCGCAATGAGAAGCCTGAGCACCAACGAAGAGTAGCCCCTGCTCACTGCCACTAGAGAAAGCCCGTGTACAGCAACGAAGACCCAACGCAGCCAAAAATAAATAAATTAATTAAAAACAAAAACCAGACGTACCAATACCTGGTGAATTCGCCAGACTTTGTACAGTCTCAGACCTAGAGAAACTGGACAAGGTTTCTCCTGTTAGCTTTGCCTAGAATTTAGAAAATTAGTATCTGACACATTCAAGTAGTATTTTTTTTTTTTTTTTTTTTTTTTTTTGCGGTACTCGGGCCTCTCACCGCTGCGGCCTCTCCCGTTGTGGAGCACAGGCTCTGCACACGCAGGCTCAGCGGCCATGGCTCAAGGGCCCACCCGCTCCGCGGCATGTGGGATCCTCCCGGACTGGGGCACGAACCCGTGTCCCCTGCATCGGCAGGTGGACTCCCAAGCACTGCGCCACCAGGGAAGCCCTCAAGTAATATTTTTAAAAGTAGAGTGGGCACAGACAAAAAAAATAAAACGTATCAACTTTCTAAAGAATAAGGCTTTAGAATTATCTCTACTCTTGCCTGAGGTCCAGCCAGAAATAAAGTCTTCAACTGCCCAGCTGGCAGAGGCCCAAGCCTGAATCTTAATGACCGAGCTGACGACACAGCCAGTTTCTCTTCCAGTCTTCCTTAGTAGACTACTGGGGCAATAGTACTAAAATAACTACGCTGGCATGACATTAAGTTCCCAAAACAGAACTCTCCTTGTTCAATTCTAGCATCAAGGGCTGGGAAAGAGGGAAAAGGGCTAAGAAATCACCTCGTATCTCTACAGTTTTCATTTTGGAAACATGGCACATTCTGGCCTCACCTCCAGAGACCTCGGAGTCTCCCAGAGCGGCGTGATAGCTTATCTCTGAATCACCACCTCCACCACGACTGCCCCGTCCATGCCGCTGGCACCCCTCACCTGGGCTACTGCAACAGCCTTTGAACTGTTCCTGCTCTTTTCCCCACGGTCGCACACATACCATATTTCTCCCTGCTCAAAACCCTCTGCTGGCACGCTAATGCACTGAGAATAAAACCTGGAATCCTTACCATGGTCTACATGTGCTGGCCTCTGCCTCCTCTGACCTGCTCAAACTCTCCAGTCGATCACTCCACCCCCAATACACTGGGTCCCCCTGCCATGTCCTGAACCCAACAAGCCTCTTGCACTTGCCGTTCTCTGTATATTCCTCCAGAATTTACGTGGTCCATTCTCTCACATCCTTCAGGCTTCTGCTCAAACATCACCTCTTCAAAAAGGGCCTCCCAGGCTCCCTGTGTAAATGAGCTGTACCCTTTACAGAGAAGAGAACTAGAAATTAAGAATCAAGGGCCTGGCTGTCACAAGACTGAGAAACAAGTGAGTACGTAGCGTAGAGATGGGCAGTGTTTTGAGTGGGCAAGACTACACTGTGAATGACAACGTCCCCTTCGTAACAGCCCACGTTTTGAAACTCCAAAAGGACAGACTTTCACGTTCTCATTTCCAGTCAACGCTCCAACAAGGCCACCCTATTTAGTACAATTTTCTAGACTATAAAGCAGAGTGAAGAAGATGTGTTAACTGGTCAGAATAAAGTAATAACTTGAACCAAAATTCTGGGCGGGGCCATGTATCCAAAAAGAGACCACCTGGAGGCTCCTGCTTCCAGAATGGCTGAAAAAGCCCCAGCCAGACCCAGCCTCCTGTAGACGGTAACGTAAACTCTGGACAAAAATACCAAAAAAGCATTACCTAAAAGCACTAGATAGTGAGAAGGCAACAAATTGTGAAGGGGAGCTGAAATTTAGGAAGGAATTACGGACACGGGGAGACTCACCGTTGCTTTTGCCCTGAGAGTACGCCAAAGTCGGTACCATGCAAGACTTAAACACGCATACAACACCCAAGTCTTTCTGGCCTGAAGAATGAGGAAAAGAGTTTGGGGCAGCCACAGCCCCTGGAAGAAAGGAGATTCCAGCATGGAGAGAGCCAGATAGGGGGAGCTCCATGTACCGTGTATAAACTGCCCAGTCTCCGGGCCACCCCTGAACCATGCATGCTTGGCGCTGTCTGCAAGCAGACCAGCTAAAGACAAAAGGGCTGAACTAACATTTGCATTGCCACTTGAGAGAGAACATGCAGTCTGAGTCCAACCAAATTAACTGCCTGCTAAAACTAAAATCTCAACACTTCTCAAAGAAATAAAACAAAACCCACAGTCTTCAGAACATTCACAATGTTTAATACAAAACTGTTTGATGTGATGTACAAAGAACCAGAAAAACATGACCCAGTCCTCAGGAAAAAAGAAAACTCAATTACAGCAAATACTCAAATGACCCATATGTTGGAATTAGCAGACTAAGACGTTAAAGTAGCTATCATAACGGTGCTCAATGAAGGAAAGCATACTCAGAATGGGAAAAAAACAAAAACAAAACAGGAAATCTCAGCAGAGAAACAAACTGTTATTCTTAAAAACATGGAAATTCTGGAACTGGAAAATACAGTATCTGAAATTTAAAACTGACTCAATGAGCTTAAGAGCAGTGTAGACACAAGTCAGTAAACTTGATGACAGATCAACAGAAATTATCAAAGATAAAAAAGATTTTTAAAAAATGAACAGAGCCACTGAAAACTGTGGGACAACATCAAAACGTCTAATATACATAGAACGGAGTCCCCAAGAAAAGGAGGGGAGGTCAAGAATGGGACAGAAAAATATCAACAAATACTGAATAAAAATTCCCCAAAATATGATTTAAAAAAACATAAATTACTAGACTCAAGAGGCTTAGTGAACCCCAATCAAAACACAAGTCAAAGAAAACCATGCAGAGGCATATCACAGTCAAATTGCTGAAAACCAAATTTAAAGAAGAAGAAAGCAGCCAGAGAAAAATAACACATTACATACAGGGCAACAGAAATCTGAGAAATCGCTGACATATCATTTCAAAGAATGGAGGCCTGGAAACAATGGAAAATCTTTAAGATGCATGAAAGCGGTGGCCTCCACACCTAGTAGGGAGTTTCTCAGAAGACAGCCTTCAAAACCCCCGGCACAACGCTACCCTCCATCCGACTTCCATTAAACATCCATGTCTTCTGCTCCAGGAGCTAAGGAACCTGATTCAACTGTTCAGAAAACAGGCAAGAGACGGCGAGAGAGCAGTCACCCACTGTCCCAGCCTCTGGGCAGCCGTCCCACACCATTCAGGTGAGAGACCCCTGCAGCTGGTGGCACATACCCCATCTCCCTGGGGGCAGTGCTGTCACCACGCCCAGGCCCTACCCCATCTGAACTGAAATTCTCTTTATATAAAGCATTTGGGGCAGGAGGGTGGCCGTGAAGATCACATTTACTCTAAGCCAGACCCGATGTAAGTAACAGAAAAGAATGAGGGATTTTACCATATTAACCCCAGCAGGTACCCCCCAAGACAACCCCTCTTTCCTTACACAAACAGCTAGCAATCATGCCCATTGTGCTGCTGGCACCCTGAGCAGAAGAGAAGCACAAACAGCCTAGGATTTTCTGAAATGGCATGTAGGTCCCTGGGTTGATTCTTTTAGCCAAAATGCTCATTTCAAATCATTTTCCCTGAAGGACTGGAATCAGACAGATTGCCTGGGAACCACTCTGCTGCTAACTTTACAAAGACCTGTTAACTGTAACATAACGGATAGGTCACGTCTTCACCCTCGGTGGACAATCCACTCTGAGATGCTTCCTAACAGTGCCATTCTCCCACAGGGGAGAGCTGCCAGTCCCTTATAGCCCTGATACCTGGGGAGTGTTGACTCTACGCCCAAGAGGTTGACAATTCAACTGCTGCCCAAAAATACTGCCTCTCTTAAATAGAAAACAGTCCAAATATTTAGAGAATGGAGTGAAACTGTCCAGCTTGAAAGTGTTTTTTTCTTTTTCAGAAGAACTTGAAAAAAGTGTGTATCACTAATACGAACAAGCTGTTCAAAACAGCCCCCCATTTGGAAAGTCTCTGGCATTTTCTGACTAGGCATTGTATTGCTGCAATGAGCTACCCAGTAATCAAAGAGGACTACTTATTTCCCACCAGAGTTAAAAGGAAGGATTAGTTCTGGTAAGTTCTCGGACAAATTTCAGTCGCTGTTAACTGTTGTGGCATCGGCTTCTCTACATCCCTATCAAATTCAAAGAAAACTCAGGAAAATGGAAAACAAAGGCTGCTTTATTATTCTATTTGACCAGCATCTACCTTTCACGGAACAATTTTTTTTTTTTAATTTCAATGACATTCAAAAGTTGTAACTAAGAAAATAAGTGAAATGTATTTGGGAAGACGTCAATAAAAAAAAAATCTCCCCGTTCAGCACTTTCTTAATATACACGATAAATTCTGGGATCAAAAGTTTGTAGAACCCTACAGTCTTTGAATAGCCTCAGATTATAAATTCAATTAAATAAAATACAAGAAAAGATTAGCAGCAGTAGTAAGAGAGTAGCAGGATTCCTAAGAAAAAATTTAAAACAAAGATTTGTACAAGAGAAGAAAAAGTGGTAACAGTTATGACACAAGGGAAATTATATAGCAGATACAAGAAGGCTTCATCAGTGAAGTGAGTTCTTAACGGTAGCAGAACATCCACGCTGCCCTCCATCTCCTTTGACAGGAAGAAATAAGTAGGAATCAAATAATTTTGGGGCACCTTTCTAGATTCCTTACTTGTACTATGTTAGATTCCTCTTTAATCCTGAAGTCAAAGGAGTTAATTAACTTACCAAAGATGACAAAATGACTACTTAATCCCAGGTCTATATCACTCCAAAATGCATACTTTTCCATTATACCATGATGCTGCTTAGAAAATATTTCACGTCAATTAGTTCCTTAATGAAATAAATTTTTAAAAAACTGGTGTAGCCTGAACATTCCTCTTCTAGGCAAATTCTTCCTAAATACTACACTAATTTTCTTAAGCAAGCTTCTAGCAATGATGGCCCATCAGACCTTTGCCCTTCTTTGCTACCTTTTTCTGGAAAGTACCTAAGCTGCAGGGTAAGTAGTTGCCAGGTGGCTTAAGATTTGCTCTAAGGCCTCACATTTAAGAGAAATGGGTAATCTCCCTCTAGATTGACAAGTTTACATCAGAAGGTGGATAAACAAAGTACTCAGAACTAAAGCTCTATCCTGCATATTCGGCTATTACTTTTCCTGTAAAATACAGCATCCTAACCATAACAGATGGAGTAAAGAATGAGAAAGAACCTGCAAGAGACTACAGAAAAGGTTCAGGATCTCCAAGTCCAAAAACATCAAACCCCCAACACCAGTCTCCCAGAGGACTTGTACCCAACCCTGTGAAATGAAACAGGTCTCCTTCCTAAATCCTCTGGGAGGTGATTAAAACCGCAGCTTCTGGAATCAAACACACTAAGACTCAGCTCCTCCATGATTGCTAATCATGACCTTGGGCAAAATAATTAACCTCTCTAAGCCTCAGTTTCCACAGATTTAAAATGAAGAAACCGTACTAGTTCATTATATAAGTTCCACAAATGCTAAATTATAGTGCCTAGACTAGGAGTGCTTCATAAATGTTAGCTTTTCATCACCATTCTCATTATCAACATCTTTGTGATGACACAGAATAAGTCCATGAGGTCAGTGACAGGGTTTTGTAAACCTTCACAGGGCCAGTTTCGGTACTGGAGCGTCTTAGGAGATTTCTGAAGTAAGTAGCAGAGAGGGAACTGGCAAGGCCTGAAAGGAATGAAATAGAGGCAAGGAGAAAATTTCATGGGGAAGGAATCTGTATAGGTTTTTTTTTTAAAAGAAGCATGTTTATGGAAAAGAGATTAAGAATGAATTCCTCTCTCATGCAGTAAAACAAAAGGCTCATGCTTCTATTACCATGATGGGGACGCCAATGTCAGGCCACAGAAGGTCCTCTGAGGGCAGCTTGGGAGAATTCCACACCACCACGACCTTGTTCAGGTAAGGGAGGCCATTCAGCCTCTCGAGCGAGTTCATGAGCACCTCCTCCCGCTCGTAGGTCAGCATCACCACTGTGAACTGCTCCCGTGGGACGTTGCCGCCCAGCGAGGCCTGGAACTCCTTGCCGGAGCCCCCGGCCCCGCCACCAATAGGCCGAAAGCCAGTCCCAGAGCCCAAGAATTTGGCCTCTGAGGGCAGCACAGGGTCAAACGGTGTGTGGGGGAAAAGATGGAAAGGTCCTGGCGCAGAGTTCCAGCTGCGATAGAAGTCCGTGACGGTCAAGGTGAAGTTGCGGAGGTACTTGGGGGAGGCGTAGGGCGGCTCTGTCTCCACGGGCCCCAGGTCCAAGTCCCCATTGTCGGCCATGTTGGGGTCAGTGCCGGCTGCCTTGCCTGAGCGATGGGGGATCTCGGCCGCCGCCTCTTCCCGGATGGGAGCGGCTGGGATCTGGATGCGAGTCCTAATCACAGCCAGCACAGTACTGAAAATACTGTCCACGGTGGAGAAGTAAGTCTCCCAGAGGAAGCGGCCTTGCCGCCTCATGGCCAGAAGGTCGCTGTCGGAGAGGCTCCGTAGTAGGAAGTGGACCTCCGTCACTCGTGGTTTGGGCACCACCAGGGCGGCCTCGCTCCACTGCAGCACGTCCTGGTAAGGAAGCTGCACGTGCTCCCCAAGCACAACTGGGACAGCACCAACCTCCAGGGCTTCAAAGAGCCGTGTGGCACACCCAGAGGAAATAACCAAGCGAGGGTCCCCGGGAGTGATAATGAGGGCGAAGGTGGAGAGCTTCAGTAATTCTAAGCGGTCTTCCCGCTCCCCACATAGCGCCCACTCAGTAGGCAGACTGGGTTTAGGCTGGTTTTTGCAGGTAAATTCTACCAAGACCTGATCTAGTTTGCTGTCCTGTACTGCCTTGAGGGTGGCAATGATACGATCATCGTAGTCGGCTGGAGGGTCACCCTCCATCTCCTCCTCAAAGGAGCGGGCCTCCTGAAGGCTGGATCTCAGCGACTCAATCTTCTCACCCTGGAAGGTGAAGAGATATTTCCGCTTCACTGGCACCTGTGGTGGGATTTCCATGAAGTTGGGCTCTGACATGGCGTGGACTAGTGGCGATACCACCAAGTCAAAGCCAGGCCGGTACTGGGCAGCATAGAAAGTGGACTGGGCCACCATGGCCCGGCCTGTACTGATATTGTACAGTAAATTCTGGGTGTCCGACTTCCGAGACAGATTGATGATGACGTGGTTGTGTCCGTCTGTCCGCCAGTGTGGTAGGGAGTACAGCTGCTTCTCCAGGTCAGCAGGCCGCAGCACTCCCAGCTCCTGCATTTCCCCCACTAATATCACATAAAGGCAGGCAATATCTGCATTTTCTGTAACATAAACGTTGGCTCGTGCTGTGGCCTGAAAAGCCTGCTTGACCAAGGGATCCAGGTAGCTGCCAAAGGCAAACTGGTCACTGTCATAAACATAGACTGGGAAACCAGAGGTGAGAGGGCAGCGAGAATAGTCAAAACAGTTGTGCAGCCGGCAGCTCCGCAGGACCTTTGGGGGAGGGAGGCCGATATCGTCCTTCTCTGGGAGGAGTCGGATGGGCAGAGAGAGTTTGGGCTGATTTTGGGCCATCAGTTCTTTGTAAGAGTGCTCGGTCTGGCTGATGACGTTCTTGAGCTGAAGCAGGTCCTGCTTGGCATTCTCAATGCTCTTCTTACAGGCCTCTATCTTCAGATTCAGCTTGGCGATTTCACTGTTCAGCTCTTGCCGCTTGGCTTCCAGCTGCAAGAGCTCTTCACTTACAGACTCTCGAATGCGGCAGAGATCCAGCACGTGCTTCACCTCACAGAGCTCATTACCAGCCCGTGGGCCAAAGATCCGCTTGCCTGCCTCATCCGCTTCGTCCAGGGTGGTGAGATAATAGTGGGCGATGAGGGGGAAGAACACGAGAATGATGAAGAGCGTGAAGCTGAGCCACGTGAGCCGAATGCGGTTGGACCACCGCAGCACGCAGGTCTGACCTCCGTTGCCCACGCCCCCATTCCGCAACATGGTGTAGCCCGTCATGAGTTCCTCTGTGGCTCCTGCCCCTGCTGGTCACGTTGGGTCACTCGCCATAACCATGAGTTGCTATCAGACAAGACTCAACCTCCTCTCACTCCCGTGTTTCCGAAAGAGTTAGTGTGCTCCCTGGACAAGGCACCAAATAAAACGGAAATTTCATTTTCCTCAGCTATGACTGAAATGGTCTCTGACCCTACTCCAGCAGATTTTGAGTTCTGGTTGTTGACCAAAGAACATGTCCTTAATCTTTATCAAATAGTAAAAGGTACCACATTGTTGATGAGATGGAAGGGAAGAGGTCCCTGATGGTGGAACCCAGGAAAGATACCCAGGAATCAGATTGACTTTGTCAACTGCCATAGCTCTCGTTCCTTGGTTTTGCTGACCAATACATATGCATAGTTACTATTGACAGTTATAAAGTAGCTGGTTAGAACAGAAACAAATGCCAGCCTCTTAACAGTGTCATTGCCAACAATCAGGCCTGCAAAAGAAAGAGAAGCATGTCAGTCTTGAAGACATTATGTTCAACAAGCCTGCTCTCCCCCTGTAACTTTCTGGAAAATGCTTAAATCTTATAAGATAGAACAATGGTTGGATCATTGGTGTGTGTCTCACATAACATTTTAAGTCCAATGTAGGTTTTGTTTGGTATGGATATTTTACTTGTGGTTAGTAAGAGATGGATAAGATAAGCGTCCAAAAACAGTTTCAGTGTTTAGACACACACACCTTCTTCCTATTTAATTGGCTATAGAGCAGCATTAGAGCCCTATAAAATGATTACCAGCTACATTCAACAGAGGGCGAAAATGTTCACAACAATTTGTTATTCTAGACTCAGCCATCATCATTAGACAGAGAGAAACACCCTCCTATCTATGTTCATTCCTGACATGAAAGTTGACTTTTGAACTACTGGAAAACAAACAAACAAAAAAAAAACACCTCTGTGAGGAGCTCCATTTGTTATATTCAGAGTTGAAAAAAGCTGATGAGAACTCTCTTGATCTTTACCCAGCAGTGGGTCCAGTAATTCAGAGATAAAATGTATTTTCCAGTTTGCTTCTCATTTATCTTCTGTTAGCACACATCATGTGCTCCTCCTTAATATATAAATAGTAACCTGGTCTTTCAGAAAGAACACTATACTTAGAAATGAGGGGCATTATTTCTTATCCTTGGAAGAGATTTGCTGTCAGACCTTACGCCCCAGGTTTCTAATCTCCCAAAATGGAGATAAGTGTACAGAGATAACAACATATATTGTGTTGCTATGAAAATACAGGACAGAGGATGTGAGGGTACTTCAGGCTAAAAAATCTTGAAACAGCATTCCCAGTCCTATTCTCTTACCAAACTTTACTATCACAGGTTACAAAAGCTTTTCACTTGCTTTCACCTCAAATTCAATACATCTAGAAGTGAACTCATAATGTTCTGTGCCAAAGAATACCCCCAATTTCCTTCATTCATTCCCTCCAAAAAGTATTTACCATACTCTTTCCATGTCTAAGACATGCTAAGTATAACTGTGGGCAAATCTAGGATGTAAAATAATCCTCGACCTCATGGAACTTCCTTTAGCCTAAAAAGATATAAACGAATAGCAAGGATACTACCACAAGGCAGTGTGAAGTAAGTAGTACTTTTTGGATGCTCAGTCACTCTCTCTAGCTTCTACCTTTGTTAAGGATATATAACTATTAAATGTTTGATAGAGTCTTCTCTCCCTTTAAATAAAAATTAAAAGTGATGACAATGTTACTAAAAGGTTTGAATAAGGAGACCACGAGATAAGGACAACAAAAACCAAAAAATAATCAATCATGGAAAAGCGTAAATTTGGATGATCTAAACTTGATAATTAAGAGCTGACCAAATATCCCAAAGTATGTAGGTCAAAGTTTCTAAAGCATTATCCTTTTAATTCAAATGTTAAAATCTCTCTTTTGGGTTTCAAAATAATGTTCTCTGCACTTACGATCAAATCGTAACAAAGACAGAATGGAGTGGAGGAAAAAAAGAAGGCATAATCCAGGCGACTCAGCTGATTCATTCCCTTCTTACCATATGGCTCAGGGTCCTTCCTTTCTCTGACTCATGTAGCGTTACACTTCAGTATACAATTTCTGGAAATAGTGAACTCCGGGGCTTGCTCTCCTGATAGAAAATAGAGAAGTGACATGCTATTAGAAAAATACTCAATACTGAAGGTGCTATTAAAGAATTTATTTACTGTCTACTATGAAAAGGTTTCTCTTATGTATATAAGGTGAGCATAGAATTTATTGCTCAAATGGAGGCACTGTTTTAAGTGAAAAGGGGTCCTATTAATAAATACACTGGGACAACAAGCATAAATCGGCATTCTCAAAGGCAAACCATCCAGCTATATGGTTACTTATTTATGAGCTCTAAGAGGGAATAAACCAAAACGCTAAAACGTAGAAAAATCCTTACCTTTTAGAAGTATATACTGAGATATTTATAGAGGATTTACCTGGAATTTGCTTAAAAATAAACAGGATGAGGGTGGTGACGAGCATTCTGGGATATCAGTGAAACAAGATTAGCCATGAGCAAACTGCTGTTGACACTGAATTATGGGGATACATGCATGTCTGCTTTTATATATGTTTAACATTTCTCATATTAAAAACTTAAAGCTAAATTATACAGAGTCTAAACAAAATGTTTTTTAAAAGTTATTTGGAGACTGATGATACTTAATCTAATATTGCTAATGCTACCAACCTACAGTGAACAGAACTGGGAATAGAAACAAACATTCTAATGGAAACCAGTAATTCAACAATGACTCAAAAAAATTTATCCCCATCAAGTTCCATCTCTTTTACTGAAATTAGGCAAAAGTGTCATCAGTGCCCAAAAGCATGAACTTTCTTTCCTAAACAGCTAATTATTGCAAGCACAAAAGAAAAAGAAAATGCTTAGAACCTCTTCTGTCATTCTCCGGAAAATGACAACGAAGGTATTAGGATCTAGAAATAAATGTCACCTGAAATCCTGATAAGGAGAAATCTCATTAATTCTGTCATCGGCCACAGCACTGAATGCCCAACTTGTCAGCCTGCCCCCTACAATGCATTCTATGCACAGCAATCAGAATCATCTTCCTAAAACATGAGTTAGACCAGGGATCTCCTTTCCTTAAAAATTTTCAGTGCTTTCCTGCTACACTGCCAGGCCCTTCATAACTAGCTCCCCGACCACCAAGCTAATCTCATAAGACATCACTGCCATACTTGCTCGTTCAGCTTTAGCTACACTGGCTTCCTTTCAATTCTTCAACCAGTCAAGCTCTTAACTGCTTCAGAAGCTTTATACTTGCTGATCTTTTAGTCTCGAATGCTCTTCCCCAGGCTCTTCTCTGGTTGACTCCTTCTCATCCTTCAGATCTTAATTTCTTGATATTCCTGTTTAAGGTAGCCTTTCTTACCCCCTGACACTTTCTGGCACTGATCTACTGATTTCCTTCATAATATCTTTTCATTTATGTATTGTCCCTTTCTGCTTTGCTGGCACCCAGTCGTCCTCCTACCTCATATAGAAAGTGCTCCCCAAGGCTTTTGACATAATCTGGTATTGAATCCATTCGCTGAAATGGCGGCAACCCCCAAAGTACCCCCAAAATACTAGTAGACCAGTATTTCCAGCTCCCTAAAGGATATCTCCCCTAGGATACACTATGGCCATTACATGATTCGAAATATTCCCACTTTCCAATAACTTTCAGTTCTGCCCATGATATTACTTCTAGTCTTACAAACTAGAAACAATGTGATATACAGCAAGGAGTATAGACCTCAAAGCTAGCCAGACCTGGATCAAACCCCAGCTTTGTAAGCTATTAGATGGTCACTTAACCACTCTAAGCTGCATTTTTTTCTTAAGTAAAAGAGAACACTCATGTTCAGGATTGTTATAAAAATCAGAGATAAAGCAGTGAGTAAAAAATACCCTGTACAGTATCTCTCATATAGTAATCTATTTATTAGCTACAAGTCCTGGAGTTATTTTTAGATCTGCCAAACTGCATTCATTCTTTTTTGTAATAATAATAATTATGGTAATAATATATTTATAATAATAATAATTTACAATAATGTTTGCATTTATCCCTTTTATACAACTGCCTTCAACCTAGTACTGGACCATAACAAACCATTATGCCTAATCTCACATTCCCCATCAGTTTATCCTATGCATTACTCTAAATCAATCTTTTTTATTTCATCTAATAATGCTTTAGCTTGAATAATTTCAACTGACCTATCTCTGAGTTCACCAAACCATTCTTCTGCTATTTCTAGTTTAAGGTTAATTCCATCCAATAAATTCTTAATTTCAGGTATTATATTTTTCAGTTCAAGAATGTCCATTAAGTTCTTTTTTAGAGATTCCATTTCTCTATTGAAATTCTTCATCTATTAATTTTTTCCATCTTTTCCTCCATTTTCTTTAGCATATTTATGAGAATTAAATTTCTTATCTAATTCCAACATCTGGGGCACCTGTGGATTTTATTCTGTTTTTCTCTTGATTGTAGGTCATATTTACCTGTTTCTTTGTAATCTTATGATTTTTTTATTGTGTGCTGGACACTGTTTAGAAGAACTATAAACACTGGAGTAAACAATTTTCCCAAGAGATGGCATACTTTTCTTTTTTTAAACCCTCTACCAGCCTGGCAGTTATATATACAATTTATGACTTCAGCTGAAAATTTAACATTATCTCTAATATTTTATCACTCTTCTTAATAAAAGCTCTTTACCTATGATGACCTCTCTCGACTTGTACGTCAATATTGACTGATATTTTGGCTCCATCTTGTTTTTACACTCTTAATGTTAGCCCTTATTATCATTAATGCAATTCCTGCTTGTTTAGATTCACCCACATATTTACCAATTTCCTTATTCAGAATTCCATTCCTTTTTGCATTTCATTCCTTCCCTCTGGTTGTTTCCTTTTCCCTGAAGTAGTGCCTCCAGTGAGAGTTTGTTGGTGGTAAACTGTTCTCTTGTGAAAACACTTTATTTCACCCTAAATCCTGAATAATGATCTAGCTGGATATACCATTCTAGGTTAATAATTCTTTTCCACCAACACTGAAGAATCCTCTGGATTCTATTACTGCTGCTGAGATGTGAGATGTCAGTCTAATTGTTGTGCCTGTGGATAACCTGACTTTTCATTCTGGCTATGTTCAAGATCTTTTTGCCTTTGGAATTCTGCATGTGTCTACATGTGGAATCTGGGGGGCGGGGGACGCTCAGCACTCATCAAACTTTCTGGCTCTTAAGATGTATGTCTCTCATCAAACCAGAAAAGTCTCAGTCATTATCTGTTTGCTTTCTTTGTTTGTTTAGTCTTAGTTTGTTTAGTTTGTTGGTTATCTATTCGTATAGAGCCTGTCGCTCATTCTCTCCTTTTTGAATTCCTATTAGATGACTAGACATATGTCAGACCTCCTCATTTCATACTCCATGTCTTTAAACCTTTCTTCTATATTTTCTCTTTTGTCCTTTGTGCTACCATCTGGAAATTTCCTCAGGTCTATCCAGTTGAGGGCTCAGGAAATGTTTTCAGTAAAGAGCCAGAGAGTAAATATATTAGGTTTTGGGAGCTACATACAGTCTATGTAGAATATTTTCATTTGTCTCTTTTTTTAAACAACCCTTCAAAAACGTAAAAACCATTCTTTCCATGCAGGCTGTAAAAAATAAGCCACAACCAAGATTTACCCCACAAGCCATAGTGTGCCAACTCCTGATCTAACTCATTAATTCTCTATTCTGTGTCAAAGCGGTTGTTTATTCTACCCACTGAGTTTTAATTTCAATGACTATTTTACATTTCCAGATATTCTACTGACCCCGTTTTAAAAATTTCTCTTATTTTTACGATCGCACCTATTCTTTCTCACCTTTTCTATTCCTCCTCTTCAGGTGTTTAGTTTGTTCTGTCCGCTGATTCTTGCTCATCGAGGAATAGTAGATTGTTTCCTCCCATGCTTTATAATTCTGTATTGAGTTCATTTTTAGTTGTGCTTTATTTCTGGGAAATCTATGTGGTCTGGGTTGAGGATACGTCCCTCCAGAACAGTTTGTGTCTTCCAGATACCTCTGTCATACTATCAGCCTTACACCACTTTTTATGTCAATTCTCAGTCTGGAGATTCTCCCAGATCCCACAAGTACTGTAGATTTGAACACAAAACTCATATGAAGGGAAATCCATGGTCATGAGTGCTCAGTGAATATTCCCTTCCCCAACCAGCTCTGGATCTTGCTAAGAGAGACATCTCTCTGTGTGTGCTCACAGGTAGATTTTTTTCTAGTCTATCCACTCCTTTAGTGAATGTTCAACCCTTTGAAGATCCATACTCTTATCTGGTATCTCAGTTTAACACTCACAGGCGCAAGGCTCTTTCTCTTATCTCTGTGGAAACTAAAATTTCAAGTTACTAAAACTGGCAAACACCCTAAAACCAGAGATCGCCTCCAGTCTTTTGTCTATGCATGAATAAACATGCTTACAAAAATGGGATATATGTTCTTTTTTGTAATCTGATTTTTTTCCACTTATAACAAGAACAGTGTAATGCCCCACATCATTAGACGCTATACTACATGATCATCAATAATTGAATACAGCAAGACCATAATTTATTTAACCAGTCCCCTTCTGCTAGACATTTGTTTCCAATTTTTCACTATAATCAAAACTATAACAACTATTTTTGTAGCTATCTTTGCATACATCCACAGTTATTTCCTTAGAAAGAAAATTTTAACATAGGTCAGAGCAAGAATATCTTACCATTTTAAAAATTACCGTCTACGAGAAAGATGACCATTTATCCTCCCACCAACGATACAGAGGGCATCCGTTCGCCAATAATGGTGTGACAGAAATGGTTATTACTCCACGAGAATGTATTTGCTCTCCTACATTTCCCACTCTGCCTTACAGTTTGGCTGCAGCCGTTAAGGCTAGTTCTTGCCAAAGGGAATGTGAGTAGAAGTAAGGTATCCTTTCCAGTACAAGGCAGTTAAGAATAGCCATGGATTCTTCTTCCCCCCACCACTTGAGAGACTGAAAGCAAAAAACTCTAAAACTATGAAGTGGCAAGATAAAAGCAACACAGACGCCTGAGTCACCACTGAAGAGGAGCCACAGAAGAGCGTCATCTGAATTGTGAAGAGTGAGAAATAAACTTTTATGTTAGGCCACTAAGATTTCAGAGTCTGCTGCTGCAGTTAAGCATTAATTAACCTAACTAATCCAACCAAATGCCTTTTTTTAAAAGTCTGATAAAACGTCATTCTATTGTTTTAATTTACCCCTTATTATTGGAGGTCGAACAATTTTTGCTCATTGAGTATCTGTACTTCTCTTTTCATGCACTATCACTTCATGTGTTTTGCCAATTTTTCTATCTCTAAATGTTTTATCTTTTTTTTTTTTTTACATTAGTCTGCTGCCCATAATCACTCTTCTGCTAAACTTCCACGATCCTCTATAATCCAGGATGGCTCTACCTACATGCCCTACTTCAACTGTTCCACGTACGTCCAGTGAATCTTTCAAGCTCAACCCTACACAAAGAACGAGCTGGCTCAAGTTGTGCTCTTTCTCCAACCTTCTCCATCTCACTTGCCCAACAGACTCACTGGACACTTGGAACAGCATTCTTCCTCTTTTCCACCTAACCCACTTATTCTCTGGGGCCATTTTAGAGTCCCACCTCTTCCATATAGTTTTCTCTACACTTGATTTCTGAACTCTCTAAATTCCCACTGTATTCAGTATTAGAGGATTCAGAATTTGATCAACTGTTCATTAGTTTCATTTAAGGAATTTGTTTCTCTCCAACTGGACTTAAAAACTCTTTGTAGAATGAAACTATTTTTCTGACCTCTTCTGAAATCCCTCTGCAAAATATCACATAGTTCTGGGTTCCAGGTCACTGCTCAATAAATAACAGTACTAGATAAGAGTCTTAGTTTACACTTTCATTTTCAATCAAGTTTGAGATTTAGAGCCTATATAGTCTTGGTTCAAGGAAAATGAAACACTGAAAAATAAAGAGAGAGAATTTCACAGCTAGGAGGAGGCTAGAAGGCCATCTGGACTTGCAATTAGACTCTCCAGCTCAGGACTCAACTTTGAGAATTTAAGAATGTTACACAATTTCCTCCTTAAAGTGATATTGAAAAATCCCTACTTACCTCCAGGGTTATTGTGAGGAGTAAATAAAATACGATAGATTAAATTAAAAAAATCTATGGGACACAGCTAAAGCTGTGCTGAGAGGAACATTTACGCATGAAATGCTTACATTAGAAAAGATGGAACATCTCAAATCAATAACCTAAGCTCCTACGTCAAGAACCTAGAAAAAGAACAAAATAAACCCAAAGTGAGCAGAAGGAAAGAAAGAATAAAGAGCAGAAATCAATGAAATAAAAAACATAAAAACAAAAGAGAAAAATCAGTAAAACCAAGAGGTTTGTCAATAATTTTGACAAACCTGCTCAAGACTGACAAAGAGATACAAATTACCAACATGGGGAATGAAACAGGGGATATCACTACAGTTCCTGCAGGCATCAAACGGATAACAAAGGAAGTATAAACAACTTAACACACATAAATTGGACAACTCAGATGAAATGAACCAATGCCTCAAAAAACACAAACACCACAACTCACCCAACAGGAAATAGATAATTGGTCCTATAACTATTAAATAAATCGACTTTGTAATTTTAAAACTCCCCAAAAAGAAATGTCCAGCCCCAAAGGCTTTCACTGGAGAATTCTACTACATGTTTAAAGTATAAATACCTATTCTACACGGTCTCTTCCAGTGGCGGCAGGGGGGAGATTCCCGGTCCTTTTACCAACCCTGATACCCAAACCAAAGAGAGCACCAAAAAAGAAAACTACAGATAAATCTCTCTCATGAATATAGACAAAAAACACTGAACAAATATTAGTGAACAGAATTCAGTAATATATAAAAAGAATTAAATTATATTGCACTTAAGTAGGGAAGTGTTATTTTATATAGTTAATCTTATCCAGAAGCATGAACATTCATTCTCTCCGTTTATTCACACCTTTATTTCTATCAAACAGTTCTGTCATCCTCATCCCTGCCCCAATGTCTCATATTAAGTTAGTTTGTATTTTATATAATTTACTCATCCGTTCTCCTGGTTCTCCACCGCAACAGCTCATTCTCTGGTTCCTTTTGCCACTCCTTAAATACAGTTGTTCCTCAGAGGTTTGTCCCTTGTCCTCTTCTCTCTTTATCTTCATTTACTGGAGCTTGCCAATACCTTCAATTAGCACCCCCTGATTGGATGATTCTCAAATTTACCTCTCTAACCTTGATCTCCCTTCTGATATCTCTTTTCCAATGGTCAGCAACACAGACATCTACACCTCAATGTTCCAACGGCAGCAAGGGTACACCTCCTCTGAGTATAAGGAGGTTATGTTAGTTGTCTTCTCCCAACAAAGAGGGAAAAAAAGTTCAAAATACTTGTGCACAGAGATTTATCATTCAAATCACGGCTGATGCCCTACTTTTTACTCTTTCCCTAATCAAAATTTTCTTGCTGATAAATGGAAAGTAGAATTCTTCATATGTTAGCCACTCACTTGAGGGCTTGAAACCAGCTATGTTCCTGGAAAGCTGAAATGGTAAGTAATTCAAGTCAAAAATCCAGAAGATAAGCTGAGAAGTCATCTGGGGCTTAAGAGTTCTCATTCGGAGTTCTGCATATGCTTGTCTTGCCCCTTCATCTCCTCCCTCCTACGCCTCAACACACCCGTGCCCTCTACCATCTCTACCATCGCCTCCTCTGCTAACATTCCTTATCTCCACAGCGAACTCTTCCGTCATTGGTGGGAACATTACCAGCAATGAGGACCTTGCTTTCAAGAGTCTGTTGATATAATAACCATCCTACTGACTCGACTTTTCTTCTTGTAAAACTAAAACACTCTGATATTGAAACTTCCTATCATGGATTTGGCATATCACTGTTTATTTAGGTCTTCTTTAATGCCTTTCAACAAAGTTGTATAATCTTCCTCATTAAAAAATAAATAAATAAACTGAACTAAAGTAAAACACTCAATGGAAGAGAGAAAGAAAACAGAAGGGAGGAAAGAAGGGAATAAATAGCTGGTTCCACTTGGGCTGCTGTTATGCATTACATCTGAAACGTATGAAGGGAGAATGGAGCAAGAAGCAGAGAAGCTAGACACCTTCCAGATGTTCCCAAATGAAACCTTCAACTGACTTTAACATATTAAATAACTATAATAACAGCTAACATCTATTGAATGTTTACAGTGTGCCAGGTTAGACCTACTGTATTCCTTCACACACTTAATCTTCACAAGAATCCTATGAAGTAGGTATTACTAGTATTCCCACTGTATTTATACACGAGGAAACCAAAGCACAGAGCTTAGGTAACTTGCCCAAGGGCATCCATATTGAGTAAAACTTGGATTCAACTCAGTTACTCTAAGGCCCACACTCTCTATGTCTTAACCATTATGATAAACTGCCTGTGATGTTAACTCAGGGAACACAGAGCATAGGCACATCATGCATAAATTAATTTTAAATTATCCATATTACTACAGCTGTACTGTAATCACAGATAATGAGTTATAATTAAAACACATGGTAATACTATTCCAAACCTAAAGTCAACCTTATATTCATATTTGTTTATCTGCTAAACAAAACAAGAAAACTATATACTCAGAGTGAATGACCTACCTATGCATCTGTGCAGGTAGTACTACATGAGCCCATCAAGAAGGCAGAATCCTATTACAACCCAGGAGCAGGTTCTACAGAACCGTTTGTACATTGCTGCTATTACTGCCATTGCCACAAGCCTTTCAAACTAGATAAAGATAGTTCTGTACAGAAAATCATTTCAATAAGGTTGTTGAAAGCAATATTTCAGAGATTTTTAAATACTATAACAACCCCAAAGAACATGATTTCCTGATTTCCTGCTAAGCACAGGCATGACAAACAGTCTGTTACCTAGTACCTAATTCAAAAATCAGGATGTTAATAAGCTAAACAAATTAAACAAACTAAAATAAATTTCCCAATACTAGCACTACTATTAAGACTCTGACTTCTCTCTTTTATGGTTCAAAATAACAAAAGGCACTTTCCAGGGAAGCTAACTGTTGTTAAAAAGTGACTTGTAAAAACTGAATGTAGGCAATTCACAAGTTGCAGGAGAGCGAGGTCATGTGTTTTTCACAATACAACCACCACAGTTTATTTACTGGATAAATTTAACCTGGGTGTAAAACAAAGGAAATAAAAAGTTGTCAGCAATTCAAAACCAAAATCAGGTGAGAAAAACTGGTTGTGCACTGACATACTTACTGAGTTACGAGTCAAGATTATGATACAATCACAAAGAACCACAGAGTTGAGCCACCCTTATTACAGGGCTTTGAAAAAAAGGAAAAACAAATATTGCTTGGTCTCAAGAACAGATTTCTAAGTCCAAAGGTGTTCCACAGATGCCCCTAGCAGACACAAAAGGAGCTCACCAGTAAGTAATAAGCGTTCCTTCCGCTGCTCAACTGTGTATAGGTATTAACAAGCAAACTAACATTGTTGATTAACCCAGGTCACAATATTGCTGCATTTAGTCAGCAATAAGCCTGAACCCAGAAGTCTCAACTCCCAGGATAAGTCCTCAATTGGAAAATTATGCCAATTCCTGTATCCGTTTCCCTTCCCACCAGTTTGATAACATCCCACAAATCAAAATCACATTGTCTCATGAGTCAGTTTTTAACTAGGGTTACAAATCAGATGCATAACTCAGCTAAGAATGTTTTCACATGATAAACCCAGGCCCACCAAACATTAACTGAATCAGAATTCCCAAGCATGGGCCCAAGCTCCCGCAGTTTGACAAAGCTCCCAAGTGATTTTAATGCAGAACACACTGCTCAATAAACTCAAAAGTACTGGTCTAACAAAGAACTGATGACAATCCTCATTCAGAGTGATGACATCTGAATCAATGTAATTATAGACAACTAAGGAAGTCAAAGAGCAATATACCTTATTCATGCAGGAAGTCTACAGACCACATCATAGACTTTTGGAAGACGTGGGGGTAGACCTTTCACTTGTTATAACTATATATATATATACAATGCACTCTAGATAACACACTTTACATATACTTTCTCATTTCATCCTCATATCAACCATCTTGGGGTTAGGCTTGTTTTTTCTACTTTGCAGAAAAATAAGTGAGAATCCCAAGGTTAGATAACCTACTTAAGGCCATATAGCAAGAAGGTGAGGAGCCCAGATACAAATCCAGGTGTCCGACCTGCACCCTGTTACCCACGTGTTTACTATTTGTTTACTTAAAAGACTCATTTTGGCTTTGTTCATTTACAATAAGCATGTATTGCTTTCATAATTAAGAAAAATATTATCTTGCTGCAGTCACTTCAAAGTACACCACATTAGATTTTTCCATAAATAACGTGACAATTAGCTTTTTAGAAAAAAATAAAGTTGAATTCCTGCATGACAAACCAAATCCCAAAATAAGTCCCAGATGGATTCAAGAGGTAATTATAATAAATGAAACCACAAAAAGAACAAAGGAAAACATAAATGTAATTTCACCACAAGATAAGTACAGCCACTTTTACAGGAATCTAGGCAAAAGTGGAATCCATAAAAGTTCAACAAATCTGACTATGTAAGAATCAAAGGCTTCTACATGTATTTTTTTTTTCAGTTGAGATTCAGTGAAAAGATTGGTGGAAGCATTTACAACACAGCATTACTTTCACGGAAGTAAAAGCAATACAATAGTGGTCAAAGGAAATAAGCAGGAAGCTACACAAAAAGGTCCAAATGCTAAACATTTTTAAATGTTTAATCATCCCAGCAATCAAAGAAGTGTACATTTAAAACAAGACACAGTGACATTTTCCACCTATAAACCAGCAAAGAATAGTAAAATTACAGTATCTGGTACTGACGAGGGTACATTCCCATACTCTGGTGCTGCGAAGGAGAACCGACACTCCTATCTGGAGCACAATTTGGCCTTAAGCAATAAAAGCCCTGAAATGGTGCCTTCACTTTGACCCTACAATTCCACTTCCAGAAATTATTCTTAAGAAAGAATCATGAATGAGAAAAAAGATTTAATATCAAGAATGTCCACATTACAAAGTAAACCATTTAGTATAATAAAGTACAGTACATCTCTGTACTCCGCTGGCAGCTACAGTGACAGGTACTCTTACGCTGTATTCGTAGGAACTTAACTTGCCATCTGTAACAAGTCTTTAAAATATTCATATCTTCGACTCAGCAATTTCACTTTCTAGGAATGCATTCTATGTGAACAAAGATTTGTATTATTGATATAAAAATGTAATCACCAAGCATTCTTTATAACAGCAAAAAAAAATTATAAATTAAATGTCCACGATTAGGAGGAAGGTTAAATATTAAGTATGATAAATCCATGTCATTAATATGATTATCAGTCTGTCATTAATATGTTATCTCTCTGTCAATAAGCTTTTCAATCGTTTTAAATCAAATGGGAAAATGTTCACAATATGTGAAAAATACAGATTCCACTGTATGGAAGGAGGAGGTGTAAAAACAGGTTTTTTTGTGTTTTTTTTAAAACAGGTTTTTTAAAATAAGATCTTCAGATAGATTTTGCTGAAGAATCCTTCTGGAACAGTCAACTTGATGCACAAGTGCCTAGACCATAAACTAATTTCTCTAAGGGTTTCCATGCCTCAAGAAAATAAGATTTTCACCTTATGCTATGGAGGTATACAATTGATATCATTAGTGTAGACTCTAGTCTCCCTAAATGAGATAGAAAACTCAAGTAGAAGTTTGCTAAGCAATACGTAAATCAGCTTTATGACTCAGGCATCCAACTTCAACCTGCATGGGTGAATTCAACTTGAGACTCCGATTCTGTCATCCCTTTATCACTACTACCATCTTTCTGATTCATCAGGCCCCCTAACTTCATAATTCCTGTCTTTCTTGACTCATATGTTCCTTATCCTTTTTCAACTCATAAACTAAAGGGGTAGACTACATGACCTCAAAGATCCTTTGAGATTCTAGGACCCCGCTGACTTACAACTGCCTTGCACACAAAAAGCACATACATACTGTTTACTGGTGGCGGGGAGGGAAATATTACAAACAAATAAACTCAAGGCTATCCCCAAGACCTCCTTTTGTTTCACCTCCAAAATTTCAAGCATAATGCTTTCTTTTAAGGCCCTCCTTAATTTTCCACTGAATCCGATAATAATAATTTGGAGTCCTCACCAACTATCTTCTCCATTTTAAGCCACAATGTCTTTATACTTTACAGCTCCACTTCAGAAATAAAGGAAGTCAGGCTGGGAAGAGTAAGTCAAGGTTGGAAAAAACCCAGGATACAAAAAGATTTTATCAGTCTGGAATATCTAAGCAGATAACATTTAAAAGAGATAAAGGCAGGGCTTCCCTGGTGGCGCAGTGGTTGAGAGTCCTGTACCCCGATGCAGGGGACAAGGGTTTGTGCCCCAGTCTGGGAAGATCCCACATGCCGTGGAGCAGCTGGGCCCGTGAGCCATGGCCGCTAAGCCTGCGCATCCGGAGCCTGTGCTCCGCAACGGGAGAGGCCCCAACGGTGAGAGGCCCATGTACCGCAAAAAAAAAAAAAAAAAAAAAGATAAAGGCAGAGTTCAGGCACTTAGATCCCAAAACTACAAGGAAATGATTTAGCTTAATAACAGCACGCGCACACACACACACACACACACACACACACAGTTATGATTTTAGTTGACTATAATTTCAGTGAATCAAGAATATATGACTATCACCTGTTTTTCTGTTTTGTTTTGTTTTGTTTTTTGGTATGCGGGCCTCTCACTGTTGTGGCCTCTCCCGTTGCGGAGCACAGGCTCCAGACGCGCAGGCTCAGCGGCCATGGCTCACGGGCCCAGCTGCTCCGCGGCATGCGGGATCCTCCCGGACCAGGACACGAACCCGTGTCCCCTGCATCGGCAGGCGGACTCTCAACCACTGCGCCACCAGGGAAGTCCCCCCTGGTTTTTTTTTTAAACAAAATATAGTGTCAAAAACAAAAGAGTAAAAGTTACCCCACTCTGCACTCTGACACTGTATACTGAATACTGTACACTGTGCTGAGCGCCACACTTTAAGAGGAACATTAACAAAGTGAATGCAGGGCAGAGGACTAAGAAATTGGTGAGGGGATTTGAAACTGTCAAATAAGAAACAGCTGAAGGAAATGGGGATCGACAGCCTGTGGAGTAGAAGACCTAGGAAAAGGATGGTAATCTCAATGACCACAGAGGCCCTGAGAGTGAAGTAGATGAACCAAGGCGGCCGGCAGAGACCTTAGCAAAATGGAGGGCATATTTAGCATCTAAGGGAGATTACCACCATCAGAAATGTGAGCTCTACAGCACCAATGCCTATAATTTTTTCTTAAGAAAAGCCAGAAAAAGAGATTTTTATGTGAAATCTCTGCATTTCTGAAAGTTGGCTCCCAATGTAAGTCTTTGTGTAAGTTGGGTGGCCAAATGGTATGTGCACAGGCCTCACTTGTTCCATGCACACTAATTTGCAACTCGTGTCTTGGGAAACATGATGGCTGTCTTCCAACATCTGCAGAACTGTCAGAGGGAAAAGGAATAGACTTGTTCTACACAGCCCTAAAAGGTGACACTCACAGAAAGGCAAACTGCAGCTCAATAAGGAAAAGCATCCTAAAAACTAGTCTGCAAATTAGAATGGGCTGCCCAGAAAGGTTCACATCACTGTATTCTAAGAGGGACAGGTCAGTAAATGTTATTAGCCAATTCAAGAATGCTGCCTCTTACTACATCTGGTCAAATAACTAAACCTCCCCAAGCCTCAGTTTTCTTTCCTACCTTCCTCCCCCTCAAAAAAAGGAATACTGTTAACATTTAGCCTCTTATCTCTCAGAGTTACTATAAAGATCAAAATCTATGTGAGAAAAAAATATATGAAAGTATATGATCGCCAAGAACTATAGTAATTTAAGACATTATTGTAATCTACCATCATAATGTATTTATGCATGTCTTATCTCTCTTACTATACAGGCTAAGGGCATATTCCAAATCTAATTCATTTTTTAAATTCCTCAGAGTACCAAATGTTTGTTGAAAAAAGGTTTAAAAGGAAGTTGGAGGAGACAGGTAAAATGATGACAATGTAAGAGGATAAGATAAACAGCCAAAAAAGCAAACATCCAGGGGGTTAATCATTAATAACACTGATCAGCCTAAAAGGTATTGGGCACAGTCAAACGGAGAAATACAGAAAAGTAGCAACATGTGTGTGAAGGCGCGATACTTTAAGGCAGGCATTGGCAAACTACAGCCAGCTGCCTGTTTTGTAAATAGTTACATTAGAATACAGCCTTGCTCATTCAGTTATGGATTGCACGTGTGTATTATTGTATGTACATACTGTATATAGGTACTATATATCAATATATGTTGTTTTCAGTCTACAGCAGCAGAGCTGAATAGTTGCAAAGCCTAAAATACTCATTATTTGGCTGTTAACAGAAAAAATTTGCCTACTTTTCTATAAAAGTACTCCCAGGTTACAAACCACAGAACGCTGAGACATAGTTCATCTTCCCTATGGCTCCATCCCTGCGATTTTAATGGGTCATTTTGGTACACGTAAGCAAAATCCTACACTAAACATCATGACCTAAGAGCAGAGGAGGTAAATATGTCACTGAATGGGGTCTTCATATTCCTCTTATATACCCAAGATTATAAAATTTTTAATGCTGCTTCTTTTCCACCTAGTAATATCACCAGAGATCTGAAAAACTCCAGGTGTACAAGGAGTGTGGAACTGGTTCAAGCAGGAAAAGATCATGCTTAGAGGTGAGCCTCCCCATCTCTCTTGAGTTCTCGAACTCCGTCTGCTTGAGCTCCACTATTTCAAGGAACCTACAAATAGATGAAAAATCCTTTCTTTCCTCTTAGTTACCCTATCATTACCAGTTCTCAAAAGGAACAGCTGCCGAAAATTAAGAGGAAAAAAACAAAATGAAGATAAATATGTTAACAGAAGTTTCCTGAGCTAAACTTAATATCCAGCAGAAACTAGTGCACAGTTTTACGACTTTATGAAAGGTTCATATTCCTTGCCTCACTCTGAAGTAATTATATGCAAAGACATTCAAGCCTCTACCAACAGCAGATCAGGAGGGATCTTCATTTTTCTCCTAATACCTCAATCTCCTTCTGCTTCAGGCAGTATCTCCAACCCTCCTCCACCAGACCATCTACCAGTCTTGGCTCAGTTAGGGACGCCCACACACACACAGCCCACCACAGCCAAGGCCTCACTCCTGTACCGCCCTTCAGTGAGTTTTCAATCAACAGCCATCCTAAAGCCCTGAGGGAAAGGGCAGGCCCTTATCTAATCCCCATACATTCTTCTGATGGTGTCAAGCTATCCTTTGAATCTCCCCCCTTCACCCCCTGGAAGTCTACTTCTCAGGCTTAACTTTACCCCTGACTCATTTCTCTCAAACCTGTTTGCTTAAATTCTTTGTATTCACAGGTTAAAACTCTGAGGCCTAATCATAAAAAGATTCCAACTACACACGCTAAGCAGGTTTTCTTCGCCTTAGTAAAGTGAGGCGTGGGGACCTGAAGACGCAAGCTCGGCAATCGTTTGTCCAGTAGGTATGCCCCCCCGGAGAGCAGTGGCCATCTCTTCAAGTATTAAATAAACCATGTTTCAAGTATTCTGAAGATACACGATTTGAATCCTCTTCCGGAAAGCACTGAGGCCAGTTTCCCTCATATCAATATTTATGAGTACTAACGACTCCTCACAAGCAGAATATCAGGAAATTCCCACAGGAAAAGGTATTTTTAACACACCAAGTATGAGTTTAACAACATGGGTCTTCTTTCACCCTGAAATATTTAAAAGTCCCCTGGTAAAAGTTGGTGAGAACGCTGAGCTCCACTCAAGACTATCAGGACCACCCAGGTTACGATCCCAGGCACTCAGTACAGTTAGAATAACTGAACCAGAGTGCGAGACACTGGCTGAGCAAAATGGGGGTAAAGGCCGTCTTCGTGACTACAATGCACAGATCTTTTAAAAAACGTCAGAAAACATGGGGAGCCCAGCCTTCAAAAATGAAGCTACCTAAATTGGAGAAAGAAAGCGAGGAGAAGAAATATAAAGAGACCTCTTAGATAAACCACATATGGGGAAAAAAACGACATGTGCTCTGCCTCTCCTCCTCCAAACGAGTGGAACCGAGAGGACTTGATGAAGCCCCTTAGAATTTCTGAAAAGAAAAGAGGAGGGAGGAATTCATCAAATTCAAATCTTTTGAGAGCCACAAAAACTTAAAAAGGTTCTGAACCACTGGCTCAACGTGGAGAAGAGAAACAGCCTCTCTGCAGTCTGGCAGCCCTGCCCGGTCTCCATAGGGTTCCGGATTCGCACTGAACCGTGCCGGGTAATCCGAATAACTCGGCTAAGATTTTAGTCGTGTAGACGCGCACTCCGCAGCCCCTCTCCTGCCCAAGCAGCTTTGGGCCCACCGCTTCAGATCCTGGGCCCCAGGGCCCCAGAAGCACAGAACAGCAGCACCTGGACCCTTGGGCAGGAAGTGGCTATTCTGACTGTGGGCTCCTCATAAAAGGAGGTGAGCCTGGTGAAAAGAACCAGAGGAAGAGCAGCTGCTGGCGGCTGTGTCTGAATGCAGCGGAAAGCAGAACTGGGAGTGTGTGCACGCAGAAAAGGGGAGGGGGGGCAGTCCGGGAGGCCCCTTCGTGGACCGAAGATGCTCTGCACAAACAGCTGGACAAACACAGGAGGGGAAAGGAGGGGAGAGGGCTGCACAGCTGAGGCCGAGCCTTTAGAAAAAGGGGTAGAGGTGGGTGCGAGGTAACTGGGACTACAGGGGGTGTCTGGGGGTGGGGTGGTCACGTTTAGACCCCCCCAAACCCCCGAGGGGGCCCGCTACCCGTTACCCACCCCCCTCGCTGGTGGCTAAGGCTCTGGAAGTCCTCTCCCGAGACGTCTGAGAAGGCCTACTCCGAGGCTGCACGCCCCCGCCGCACCGGGCAGCAGCCTTTCGCCGGCTCCCGCGGCCCCAAAGCGGCCGGCCCCGGACGCGGCCGGCCCCGGGATCCCTACCACGAGCCCCTTCCGGGCTGCCGCCCCGGCTGCTCCGGGCTCCCGCCGCCGCCAGGAGTCCTACCGGCTTCCAGTTCAGGGACGAGCCGCCACCGCCGCCTGCGCGAGACTCAGGCTCCCAACAGCCGCTCTCGCCGCCTGCAGCCCGCCTTCCAGGCCGCGCCGGATCCTCAGCTCCCCCTGCAGGCTGGCAGCCATTTCCGACCAGCGCCGGCGGAACTTGCCGAAGTGCGCCGCGCCGGAAATGGCCGAACCCGGGCGCTCGCGAGCTGGGGGTGGGGGTGGGGGCGGGGGCGCGAGGAGAGCGTGGGGGGCGGGGAGTTGGCGGTGGGCGGGGGGAAAGGGGCGTGGCTGGGGCAAAGGAGCGGGGCGGGGCGTCAGCAACTTTGCCGACCGCGCCCGAAGGACCGCCAAGGCCTTGGGCACCGCGAGCGGCCACGCCGGGGATTGTTGGGAGACGCCCGCGTGGAGGAAGCCCGTGCCCGCCCCTCTGGGCCCTCAGACCCGCGTCCTACCAATGCTCCTAACCCTTTCCGAAAAACCTCTCCGGGGCTTGCGAAGAGAATGCTCCCGCCGGTTCTGGATCGCGTTCTGACTCCAGAACCTCAGCCGCTTGGAGCGGCCCGGTGAACTTTAGGTCTAAAAATAAAGCCATCCCCACAGAAAAGGCCTTCCTCAGTGAGCTTACCGGTCTCTGGCAATGGTCTGGAGTTGTGAAACACTCTGATTATTTAACAACAAAGAAAAGGCCGGACGGCGTGATGCCTAGGAAAAAAAATCCCGGAGGTTTGCAAAAACAATGGTTTAGTCCAGTCGTGTTGGCGTGGTCAACCAAAACTGGGAGGAAAAGGCGATGCAGTTTGAAATACTTAAGAGCCAACCCCTGTGAGCGGAAAAGCGCACATATTCCTACTGCCCTAAGAGACGCGTCGCTGTCAACTTCAAACTTGCAAAGTCAGGACAAAACTTTTTGTTTAACTGAAATGATGCGAGTGGGTTGAGGAACTCCACCAATCCTGGAAGACACACCTGATTATTAATGTTGACTCAGGAATGCGTTTAAGCCATTATCCGTAAATGCAATATGATGTAAGATCAAATTTGCTTCAACTTTCTTTAAACATGCTTTTGATTTCCAAAGGGCGGGGCTTCTACTCCAGGGTTTTCCAACCAGGGAACCCGACACACACCAGGATACAAAGAAGCTGGGGAGGCAAGGCAGGGGAGAGCTGGGATCCCCGTACTTGGGTGGTCTGTACGTTAGACAAACTGCACGCCCTGAGACCCCTCCACAGCTGCCCTGTCTCATCCACACACCTTTCCTGGTGGAGCCCAGAAGCTGACATGGGACAGTTTGGGCTAAGGTTTCCATTTGCAAAACAAAACTTTTCAAAACCTAGCAACCTGTTCTCCAGAGAACACTCTTCATCTCCCCAAACCCATCCACCCCTCCTTTTTCTGATCCCCCTTTTCTTCTCTCTTTCCTGACATCTTCTTACTCTTCCCTCTCACCACACTCTTACCTCTCCTTTTCCCTTTATTACTAAGGACAAACTTAAACCTTCAAAGTCGTACCACTGTCATATATGTACAAAAACAACCCCTTTCTGGGCTTCCCTGCTGGTGCAGTAGTTAGGAATCTGCCTGCCAATGCAGGGGACACAGGTTCGAGCCCTGGTCCAGGAAGATCCCACATGCTGCTGAGCAACTAAGCCCGTGTGCCACAAGTACTGAGCCTGCGCTCCAAAGCCCATGAGCCACAACTACTGAGCCCGTGTGCCACAACTACTGAAGCCCGTGCTCCTAGAACCTGTGCTCCACAGCAGAAGCCTGCACACCACAACGAAGAGCAGCCCCCGCTCACAACTAGAGAAAGCCCGCGCGCAGCAACGAAGACCCAACGCAGACAAAAATAAAGTAAATAATTATCACACACAAAAAAATTCCTTTCTAATTTTTACCAATTTTGTTGGGAAAAGTTGGAGGCAGGGAAGCAAAAATCAAAATGCTTTAAAAATCAAAAGAAATGAAATGAAATGAAAATGGGGAAAACTGTTCTGTTGCCCAAATATCAAGAATAGCCTGGGCTTCCCTGGTGGTGCAGTGGTTGAGAGTCCGCCTGCCGATGCAGGGGACACAGGTTTGTGCCCCGGTCCCCCGGTCCAGGAAGATCCCGCATGCCGCGGAGCGGCTGGGCCCGTGAGCCATGGCCACTGAGCCTGCGTGTCTGGAGCCTGTGCTCCGCAATGGGAAAGGCCACAACAGTGAGGCCCACGTACCGCAAAAAAAAAATAGCCTAAAGTTGTTCTTTTTTTTTTTTTTTCTTCACACTTTATCTTCTTGGCTCTCCTCCAGAGGTCTGTGGCAGCAGGCAGAAGTCTGGCAGTGTGGGAGGAGACGCAAAAGAAGCCCAGAAGCCAGGGCTGGTTCATCACCAAGCACTGGTTCATCTCCACGCGGACAAAAGAGGGCCTGCAGATAGCTGCTTCCTGGCGGACTCATCCTAAATGTCTTCTTCTACATCTGAGTGACTTAACATTGCTGCCCCTAACGCCGACTTATTTGATTCCAACAATAGTTCAAGGTTTAGGGTGAAAAAGGATACCCAACCAAAATTTGGTCAAACCTTGACATCCCTAGAGCCCTGGGTGCTGCTGAGCACCTGCCTCCTTTGGATCTTGTGAGCCTCTTTTCTCCCACAGTTCATCTCTCTAGCTATGATGTGGGCCACTTTCTTTTCCTCTCCGCGTTCTCTTCCTAGTATCATCTAAACCTCGAAGCAGATCCCTCACTGCATCGCCCCAGTCCCTATTTTCCAGCTGCACTGGAGACATCACCATCATCATCCTATGAATACCTATTTTATGAATACTAAGCTAAACCCTTCGTTGGCATTGTCTCAGTTAAATCCTTGCAGGGTGATATCAGCTTACTGATAGGGAACTGACATGTCAAGAGGCTAAATAAATAAGGTGCCCAAGGTCACAGAGTGAAGTGCAAAGTACAGATGGAACTCCAAGTCTCCCCAACTTCAAAGTCAATATTCTTGACCAGAACAATCTGGTTGTCTTACCAGGACCTTAAGCTTAATGTATCCCACACTGAACTCATCTTTATCCCTTCCCCCTATGCTCTCCTCAAATGCCCTTATTTATAATAGTGTGACCATTATCTTTCCTAACATAGAAACTCAAAACCTGGCATCATTTTTTTTTTTGGCTACGCCATGCAGCTTGCAGGATCTTAGTTCCCTCGGCAGTGAAAACACCGAGTCCTAACCACTGGACCAACAGGGAATTCCCCTGGTGTCATCTTTGACATCTCTCTTTACCTGCACGTTAAATCAATTTTCAAGACTTAAAGCCTTGATGTGTAGGATCTCTACAATCTGTCCTCTGCAGTCTCACACCTAGTTCCTGGCTTCAAGTCCTCTCCTGGGCTGTTGCCTTACTATTTTAAGTTCTGGCTCAGGAAATACAATCACATTCACAGGGGCTCTCCTCAAGAAAGAAAGCCAAGACAACAGGACATACAATGAAGCTCATCTTCACTGATATGAAACCTCTCAATATTATGACTTTTTACAACATATTGTAGGCTTCTAATAGCAGAAGCCTATGGATCTTCTCTCTAAAGCATGGTCATAGGGACTCAGCAGTGCCCAGTCTCTTTATTTTTGGTTCCAAATTTTAAATTCCCAGAAAAGAGGTATGACTGGCCTGGCTTGGGTCCCTTTTCCACCTCTCGATCCAACAGCCTTGGTTGAGCAGCGGGTGAACCTTGTCTAAATATAGCAGTTGGAGCCTCTCCTATAAATAGGGCTTGTTGGGCTTCCCTGGTGGCACAGTGGTTGAGAGTCCGCCTGCGATGCAGGGGACACGGGTTCGTGCCCTGGTCCAGGAGGATCCCACGTGCCGCAGAGTGGCTGGGCCCGTGAGCCATGGTCTCTGGGCCTGCGCGTCCAGAGGCTGTGCTCCACAACAGGAGAGGCCACAGCAGTGAGAGGCCCGCGTACCGCAAAAAAAAAAAAAAAACAGGGCTTGTTCCCAGAAAAGGAGGCATACACCATTCATTCATTTGTTCATTCATTCATTCATTCATTCCATCAATAAGTAGCTGAGCACCTACCAAAATATATGCAAGGTTCTTTCATATATGCAAAATGTCTAGAGCATGACCCTGCCCTCATGCCATGAAAGTCACAACATAAAAAGAAATCAGACTTCCCTCGTGGTGCAGTGGTTAAGAATCCGCCTGCCAATGCAGGGGACATGGGTTCAAGCCCTGGTCTGGGAAGATCCCACATGCCATGGAGCAACTAAGCCCGTGCACCTCAACTACTGAGCCTGCACTCTAGAGCCCACAAGCCACAACTACTGAGCCCGCGTACCACAACTACTGAAGCCCGCGTGCCTAGAGCCCATGCTCCACAACAAAGAGAAGCCACCGCATCGAGAAGCCCGTGCCCTGCAACGAAGAGTAAACTAGACCCCACTCGCCGCAACTAGAGAAAGCTCGCGCACAGCAACGAAGACCCAACACAGCCAAAAATAAACTATTTTTTTAAAAAATAAGAAATCACTAGATAAAATCATAACAATATTCACCCTTAAGAGACCATCAATACAATTATATGTAATGGAAGATAATTCACCACACCGTATATAAGCCTCTGGTGGTAAAAGTAATCAGTACTAACACGTACATGTTCAACAAAACCAGTCCATGGCAGCACCACTAGAAACAGACAGAAACAGAATAAAAACTACCCAAATGTCCATCAGCAGTAGACTAGATAAAGTATAGTGTATTCACACAGTGGAATACTTTACAGCAATGAGAATGAATGCTTTGCAAATATACACAACAAAATTGATGAATGTCTCAACGTTTAGCAAAAGAAGACAGACATGAAAAAGTATATAGGGTATGATTCCACTCATAGAAAATATGAAAACAGGCAAAACTAATCTACTCTTAGGAAGTAGTTACTGGAGGGGAACAAAAGGGGCTGCATGGGCACTGGTCCTGCTGTTTCTTGAGCTGGCTGCAGTTACACAGGTGCATTCAGTTTGTCCCAATCCATCAGGCTATACACTTTACATATGTGTCCTTTTCTATATGTATGGTATCCTTCAATTTAAAAAGTTTTTTAAATTAAGTAATTAATGGTTAAGGCAAGGAGCCTTTAATCACCCTTGAACACTGTTGCTATGTTTATCCTAGAGATGCCAATTACTGCTGGCCCCGTCCGCCACCTTCTTAGAGACCCTAAACCCATCAGCCTTTGGAAAGAGCCGCCACTCCTACTGCACGGCCTCCTCCCCTCCAGCCCCAGCTGACTGGACTTGCTCTCACCTGGACACTTGGGAGCCGGACACTTTGAAGCTGAGTCAGGTGATAGAGAGTGCTTCATCTAAGAAATTGCACAGATTTGAGGCAAAGAATTTCTGGACATATGCACTGTGATAAGCAAAGAAAGTTGATCTGCAGAAAAGAGAGCCAATACACAGAAGGAAGCAAACAAACCTGTGGGAGATGGAGGGACACGCCCCAGAGGCTGCTTACTCTCCAGCTCTGGTACGCATGCGCCCCACCTGCCACTGGGTATCCATCAGATTGCTCACGTAACCATACTAGCACAAAAAAGAAAACCTTACTTATTTAAATTAGTGTGAATAGGTTTGTTTGTGGCACGTATTACCTCATTTAGTCCCTATGACAACCCTACACAGTAAGTACCATGACGATTCCCATTTCTCGGAGGAGAAGACGGAAGCCCAGAGAGGACAAGTAACTTGTGCAAATCACACACCCGGTAGGTGATGGTGCCAGGATTTGGACCCAAGTAGTCTGATCCCGGAGCCTGAAATCTTAACAACTTGACTACACTGCAGTGCGAGGGAAATGCTGAAAATGGCAACGTGAATTGCATGTTGCGTTAATGGATTTAACTAAGGCATCTGATTCTGTTAAATGGAGAAATGATAAAAAAAGATTTAAAAACTGGCTGTCCGAAGAAGTTGGTAAGTACTTCTTTCACAAGGGAGTTACAGTTTGAGGTGTAGATGCCAGAGAAACATAAAATGCATATAATGTGACAAATTATACTAAGTAAGACTGTGTTCTTACACCAGGAAATTGTTTATTTAAAAAATTTCAGCAAAACGCTCTCTTAGCAGGTCCCCACTGATTACCTATTTTCCCCAAAATGTTAATACCCAGGAGAAGGGAGTTTTCATGCTATGGAAGGAGAAATTGATGATAAAAGTTACTGCAAGTCTCAGGGAGGGAGGTGCCAGTTGTCACTTTCCATGATAATGGTCAGGCCCACAGTCCACTCAGCAGAGCTTCTAGATCAATCACAACCAAGCCATTGGTGACCCCCAGCAACCTTCAAAAGGTATGATTCAGGAATTGTTAGTGAGTTTAAGTCAGATAAGAACTTGTTCTCTCCGTAATGCTTTGATTTTAAAAGAAAGTGCTGACAACCACTACTCAGGATCTTTCTATATATGACTGAGCAATTTTGTGGCTTATATTTAGAACAATGCATGACAATTTCTAGATTAGAGTTCCAAGGTTACTCTTCTCTTTGGTCCATCAATGCCAAAAAAGACAAAAGGTCATCTTCTGAGGCTCCACGGATAGCACTCTTTAGCCTGCTAAATGGCTCAGTCTGAAAGTCCTTGCTTTGAAGTTAAAAAGAGGCTGTTTTGTCATCTGGCAAAAGGTGGGACAGTTTGGGTGGTTTGCGATAATTTGTAGTAAGAACACTGAGTTAACCTGAGGTCCAAAACAAAGCGTGTATTACCGTCAAAAAGAGGATTTAACTCGTTTCCTCACTACCTTGCACGTGGCTGTGAAAAATAAGTTTTGCTAATAGGAACCTACTGTAGAGCACAGGGAACTCTATTCAATACTCTATAATGGCCTATATGGGAAAAGAATCTAACAAAAGAGTGGATATATGTATAGGTATAACTGATTCACTTTGCTGTACATCTGAAACTAACACAACATTGTAAACCAGCTGTACTCCAATAAAAAATTTGTTTAAAGAAAGAAAAATAAGTTTTGTACTAGTTTCACATCAGGAAGCTTAGCCTGAGGCAAACCTGTTGTCTACACAAGACGTGTAATCTATAATGACCAATTAACATTCTAAAAGTTACTGTCCCTCAAATATAATGTATCTGCCTCTAAGTTCCCTTCTTCCCTCAAAAGCCTTCTCCCCTGTGTGTTTTTATTCTCTGCTCACCATGTCAGCACAGCTTTGCCGAGGCAGTCACACTGGACGATCAGTAGATATCAAAATGCCATCAAAATTTCCTAAGCCTGCTCCTGGAAGTTCCAAATAGTGATGCAAATGTTCCCAAAGGCAAATATACAGGCACCTAACACTTGCCCTAAATTACGCCAGTAAGTAGTAAAAATGTGCCCAGTTAGGTACATGCCACAACATGGCATGAATGACTAGCTGAAGACCTTAATGCAGTGAGAGCTATAACCAGAAAAAAGACAAGTCAGGCCAAGCACTAGATGGCTGAGTTCCAATGTCACATTTGTAGGTAGCTCCACGACTCCAAAATTGTCCTAATACCAAAAGTTACTCATAGATTTAAAAAATCAACTGCTCACTACTTTCACTTAAAAACGCTTCCTGTAGGGCTTCCCTGGTGGCGCAGTGGTTGGGAGTCCCCCTGCCAATGAGGGGACACGGGTTCGTGCCCCGGTCTGGGAGGATCCCACATGCCGCGGAGCGGCTGGGCCCGTGAGCCATGGCCGCTGAGCCTGCGCGTCCGGAGCCTGTGCTCCGCAACGGGAGAGGCCACAGCAGTGAGAGGCCTGCGTACTGCAAAAAAAAAAAAAAAAAAAAAAAAAAGCTTCCTGTAAACAAGGCATTCCAACTGAAAATTAGCCAAGTGTCTCAGAGGTACTTAAAGAACGTCAATTAACATCTTAGTTAACCAATTTGCCTGGAAAATCAAAATTGAAAGAGCAATTCCCAAATGTAATCTTGCTCAAAACTTTTAAAATATATAACTTTTTAATAACATATGGGTTTATGTATTCTTTTTAAGTAGTTTCTGCCAACCAGATTTTCAAAAGAAAAATGTGGAGATTTTAAACCAATTCATGAAGGTTTGCAACAAGATTTTATTAAAGAGAAATACTATTTTCCCAAATATTCCTAAATATGAATTCTCAACCTAAATAGTGAGAGCATGTTGCTAGTGGTCCCAGTCGATCCCAGAACAAAATAATCATTGACCCCTTCCTCAACCCAAGCCTTCAGAAGCCTTGCAAAGACTATGCCACAGGTCAAAAATGGAACCAAATGAAAGTGTGACCACATTTCTACAAATACATCAATTCTGTGGTCCAAAACGAACAACCCAAAGCTCAACTCTAATGGATAACTCTAATGTCGGATTATTTCACCCTCTTGTTACAAAGGGACACACATCATTACGTTGTGTAGGTTATGATGAAAAGCATAACTGTAAGGTGAAGAGGTGATTATTTAGTAAAAGGATGGCTGATGTAAATAATCCAAAAACATTTTAACCATATATGAAAAATGCTAAGTATGAAAATCCTTTAAAAGTTCAAATACTACCTGCATTTGTATTATTTTTATGTACATTCAACTATGTTTCAATGATGCTCAATATTTCCTTATATTTCATATTTAATTAGCTTAAACAATAAGCATGTAAATGTTAGTAGGCACATAAATTAATAGCAAAACAATCACAAAAACTGATAAATTAAATATTTGCCAACTCTATGGCTTCCTTCCAGCTCCTGAGCCCAATTTTGTAAAATCGCTATCTTTATGTGTCAACCATTTCCATTTCTCCCTTTTTCACTTACTTTGAATGGACTATTATGTGTTTCTACATGATTCTCATAGTCATCTCTAAAGACATTCCATGTCTGTCTCAGTGGTTCCTGAATGACAGTTTTTTGTTTGTTTGTTTGTTTGTTTGTTTGTTTTGCGGTACGCGGGCCTCTCACTGCTGTGGCCTCTCTCGTTGCGGAGCACAGGCTGCGGACGCGCAGGCTCAGCGGCCATGGCTCACGGGCCCAGCCGCTCAGCGGCATGTGGGATCTTCCCGGACCGGGGCACGAACCCGCGTCCCCTGCATCGGCAGGCGGACTCTCAACCACTGCGCCACCAGGGAAGCCCCTGAATGACAGTTTTTAGATCAAGAACAAATGAAGTTTTCATCAGTCTACAGTTAAACGAGAAAAGCCAAGGCAAGTTAGTGAGTTTTTTTTTGTTTTTTGGTTTTTTGGGTTTTTTTTGCGGTATGCGGGCCTCTCACTGTTGTGGCCTCTCCCGTTGCGGAGCACAGGCGCCGGACACGCAGGCTCAGCGGCCATGGCTCACGGGCTTAACCGCTCCGCGGCATGTGGGATCTTCCCGAACTGGGGCACGAACCCGTGTCTCCTGCATCGATAGGCGGACTCTCAACCACTGCGCCACCAGGGAAGCCCGTGAGTTTTTAATAAAGCTAAATTTATTCAATTGAAAAGACTGTCCTTTGAGATTATGTCCTTTCCCTTTTCTTGTGCTAACATGTGTTTTTATGAAATGATGATAATGGTAAATGGCAGTTTTTTCTTTATCTTCCTTATATGATGAAATACTGAAACATACCTATTTTGCTCCCTACCACTATCAGTTATTTTTTATTTTACTAGTCCGTTAAATCCAAAAGTCAACTAACTACCAGTCTGTCTAAATATCTCCCTTCGTGGCATTTTAAAGTATAAGCCCACACAGACACAATCAAAAAAAATGTTTGTGGGGGCTTCCCTGGTGGCGCAGTGGTTGGGAGTCCGCCTGCCGATGCAGGGGACACGGGTTCATGCCCTGGTCCGGGAAGATCCCACGTGCCGCGGAGCAGCTGGGCCCGTAAGCCATGGCCGCTGAGCCTGCGCGTCCGGAGCCTGTGCTCCACAACGGGAGAGGCCACAACAGTGAGAGGCCCCTGTACAAAAAAAAAAAAAAAAGTTTGTGGAAAGACTCCTGTGTTGGCAGACCTCCAAAACGTCCCCAATGATCCCTGCCCCTGGTATTCACACCCTTGTGGTCCCCTCCCACTCTATACCAGGGATGGTGTGTGTGACCAAGAGAACACAGGAAAAGTGATGACGTGTCGCTCCTGAGATTAAGTTATACAAGGCTTTTCAGCTTTCACCATGGTTTGTCTCTTTCTTCCATCCCTCACTCTGGAAGAAGCCAGCTGCCATGTCATGAGCAACACTACAGAGAGGTCCTTGTGATAGGGAACTGAGGCTTCCTGCGCAAAGCCAGGTGAGTAAAACTGGGAGCAGACCACCCCAGCTCCAGCCAAACCTCTGGATGACTGCAGCCTAATGGAAAACCCTGAGCCAGAACGGCCCAGCTAAGCTGCTGCTGAATTCCTGACCTACAGACATTGAGATATAATAAATAGTTGTGTTTTAAATGACAAAGTGTGAGGTAATGTGTTATGGAACAATAAATAACTAATGCAACTCCTTTATCCTTCTTCAGCTACAAGATGAACAGCTCTCTAGCCCCAACACAGTGCCAAAACTGCTTAACATGTATTCATGCCTACATTGGGAGAGAGGATTAGTGAGGTCTTGTGATCTCCATTACTCTGGCTTTAGTTTGCTTACATCGACTTTTTCCTTCTCCGTTGCTTTTTCTACTTTTCTCATATTGACCTAAGTACTCAGTAAACTGAAGAATCCATCTCTAGCAAGGGAATCAATTCTACAAGTCTGTAGGCTTAGTTAAAGGAATCATCCTATGTAAATATGGTATTTTATAATATTTTAGAAATCTGGTAAATTTCTATTGACAGAATCCCTCACCTTGGCTGTCAGATCTTCACAAGCCCATCATTATCGCAACAGATGAGCATGTCTCATTCACAGAGAAAGCAGAAACAACAGACATAATCTCTTTTAAATTCCATCTTCCCACTTTTAAACCTATCTATAAATATTGGGGTGAAAAATTATTTTAGCAGCTGATGTCAGAGCTCCTCTTAGGGATAGAAAATGCCTTATTGAGGAAACTACCTTGATATGAATGAAGTTTTTTTTTTGTTGTTTGTTTTGCGGTACGCGGGCCTCTCACTGTTGTGGCCTCTCCCGTTGCGGAGCAACAGGCTCCAGACGCGCAGGCTCAGCGGCATGTGGGATCTTCTCGGACCGGGGCACGAACCCGTGTCCCCTGCATCGGCAGGCGGACTCTCAACCACTGCGCCACCAGGGAAGCCCAATGCTTGAAGTATGAAAGAAGAAAGCTAGACTTACAATAAAACTGAAGAAAAGAGAGAGCTAAACAGAGCTTTACATTAAAAAAAAGAAAGAAAAAAAAAAAGACCAAGGAGATGAGGACTGAAAGAGAGCAAAAAGGAGAGGAAATGGGACGGGGATAAGGAGAAATGGGGCTCAAACAACAACGTGGGAGGTAAAAGCTTGGGGAGAGAGCTCCAGGGACAGCAGAGCTGAAAGTAGGTTTACAATAGAAATATCTATTATTGGACTTTACATTGTTTGTGTTGCTAAGGACATAAAATCCCCTAAGCCTTCAGTAATATCTGACACATGCACAAATGCCTTAGGTGAGTGATTTGGAGGGAAATCCAGGAAAAAAAGATCGGGGGCGGGTCTGAGTTCTACAACTGGGTCAGCGTGGAACCAAGGAATAAGAACAAGGGAATTGAGTTACAAGTGACATGAAGAATTTAGTGGAAGCAGAAATGCAAAAGCCAAAGGAGCCATAAAATCAGCTCCCAGGAATTAACAGAAATCTTGGAGCAGGCATTGAAGGCCCCAATGGATGTGGGATGGGGACAAGCTAACTTCAACACTTAAATCTCAAAAGAGAATGCTACTTTAGCTGACATCTGGGTACATATTCACGGATTCTCCTCTCATCTGTTCTGGCTTTTGACAAAGAAGCCCCAAAGTGGCACTACTTTTTTTTTTTTTTTTTTTTTTTCGGTACGCGGGCCTCTCACTCTTGTGGCCTCTCCCATTGCGGAGCACAGGCTCCGGACGCGCAGGCTCAGCGGCCATGGCTCACGGGCCCAGCCGCTCCGCGGCATGTGGGATCTTCCCGGACCGGGGCACGAACCCGTGTCCCCTGCATCGGCAGGCAGACTCTCAACCACTGCGCCACCAGGGAAGCCCTCTACTTTTAACCTAGACCTTTCTTCTGAGCTCTTAAGCCAAACTGCCCACTAGACATCTTGTCCTAGGTATTGCACAAACCCAGCCTTCCAAACCAAAGTCATAGAGACTATTAACAAAATGACCATTTTCTCTGTCTTCGCCAATTCTTTTTCTTCCTAGTAACCATTTTCATCATTTTTTTTTTTTTTTTGGCTGTGCTGCAGAGCTCATGGGGTCTTACTTCCTCAATGAGGGATGGAACCCGTGCCCCCTGCAGTGGAAATATGGAGTCCTAACCACTGGACCGCCAGGGAATTCCCCCATTTTCATCATTAATATCAACTGTTATCCTCCTGTCTCCCTGTCCACTGTGTCCAACTGGCTATCAGAGTTTGATATCCAGAATCCTATGTCCACCTCTCAGTCCTGCTCCATCCCTCATGACCCCAGGCCTTTAGAGCCACATGGGCCTGGGTTCAAATATTAACTATGCCATAAACTTACCAAGACTATTCTTGGCCAAGTTCCTTAACCTCTCTGACCTCAGGTTTTTGTGATAATTAAATGCAAAATGGCCAGCACACAGCTGGAATTCAACAAAGATTCTCCTGCGTCCCCTTCCTTCAGGTCTTCTTCATCACCTGGTCTAATGCAACGTCCACCTCGTTGGTCTCTTCTGCCCTTTCTCCTCCAAGATGCCCTACAGTTAAATTCTCTAGAAAATAATATGATGCTATCATCTCTTTGCTTTAATATCTTCAACGTTTCTTTTTTCATATGGAACAAAGTCCAACTGCCTTCCTGTCCCTTCTCCCCCATCCTGGTTACTCTAAAATATTGAGTCTTCACCAGCTACATCATATACATATTGGCTTACATCTCCACACATGTTGATCCCTCTGGTTGTAATTCCCTTCCCACACCAAGTTGTTCTGTCCAACTCGCAAGCTTCTTCATCCCCTCAAGAACTTTTTCAAAAGCTGTCACTTAACACGACAACGAAAACTCGGGCAACAAAAGCAAAAATAAACAAGCTAAAAAGCTTCTACATAGCAAAGGAATCAATAAGTTGAAAAGCCAACCTACAGATTAGGAGAAAATATTTTCAAACCACATATCTGATAAGGGTTAATATAAAAGATATATAAAGAACTCCTAAAACTCAGTGGCAAAAAACAAACTACCCAAATAAAAAATGGGGAAAAACCTAAACAGACATTTTTCCAAAGACGGCATACAGTCAACAAGTACAAGAAAGGTGCTCAACATCACTAATCATCAGGGAAATGCATATCAAAACCACGAGATGTCCCCTCACACGTGTTAGGATGGCTACCATCAAAAGACAAGCAATAACAAAATGTTGCCAAAGATGTTGCCAATAACAAAAGACAAGCAATAACAAAATGTTGCCAAAGGGAACCTTTGTGCACTGCTGGTGAGAATGTAAATTCATCCAGCCGTATGGAAAACAATATGGAGGTTCTTCAAAACACTAAAAACAGAACTATCCTATTCTGGGTATACACCCAAAAGAAGTGAAATTAGTACCTCAAAGAGGTACCTGCACTCCCATGTTCACTGCAGCATTATTCACAATAGCCAAGATATGGAAACAACCTAATTGTCCATTGATGGATACACACAATGAAATATTATTCAGCCTTTAAGAAGATGAAACTCCTGCCATTTGTGACAACATGGATGAACCCAGAGGACATTATGTGAAATGAAATGATCTAGATGTGGGAAGATAAAAACTGCATGATCTCACTTAGATGTGAAATCTAAAGACGTCGAATACATACAAGCAGAGAGTAAAATGGTGGTTTCCAGAGGTGTGGAGGTGGGGCAAACAAGGAGATGTTGGCCAAAGGGTACAAAGTTGCCATCATGTAGGATGAAGAAGTCTAGAGATCCAGTGTACAGCATGATGACTGTAGTCAGCAATACTGTATTGAATACTGGAAATTTGCTAAGAGGTTAGATTTCACCACAATACAAGGTTAACTATTCTGGGGCAAGGAAACGGTACGATAATTAGCTTGACTATCATAACCGTTTCAGTATGTACATGCATACAAAAGCATGTTGTACCCCTTAAATATACACAATTTTAATTTAAATTTTAAAAAATTTAAAAGCTGTCACTTAAAGGGTGACACCTATCTTAACTGGTTCAGATTTTTTTTAAAAAACTACTGTCTATGCCTACATACACATACAAACACACATAAAGGGAAAAGAGAAAATGATAAAACAAGTGCAGATGTGATAAAATGTTAAAACTTGGTGAACCTGGAGAAGAATCATTTGGAACTTAAAAAAAGGTGCAAAGCTATATAATTCTGACTTTTATGTAAGTTTGAAATTATTTCAAAAGAAAAACAAAGCATGATGCAATCTAACCATGAGGTAACAATCAAACAAACCCATGCTGAGGAACGTTTTACCAGACAACTGACCTATAATCTAAAAATGTCAGTATCGGCCTTCCCTGGTGGCACAGTGGTTGGGAGTCCGCCTGCCGATGCAGGGGACACGGGTTCGTGCCCCGGTCCGGGAGGATCCCGCATGCCACGGAGCGGCTGGGCCCGTGGGCCGTGGCCGCTGGGCCTGCACGTCCGGAGCCTGTGCTCCGTGACGGGAGAGGCCACGGCAGTGAGAGGCCCACGTACGGCACACACACAAAAAAATGTCAGTATCATGAAAAAAAGAAAGGAAGGAAGGAGGGGAAGGCTGAGGAAATGTTCTAGATTAAAGGAGACTAAACAAATATGACAAGTAAACATAACATGTAACCCTGAGTTGGATGTTAGATTGAAAAAATTTGCTATAAAATACATTATTGGAACAAGTGGTGAAATTAGAAGATGGACTCTTTACTATATAATAGCATTATAGCAATATTAAACTTCCCGAATCTGAAAACTGCACTGTGGTTACCTAAGAGAAGGTCCTTGTTCTTAAGAGATACATCCTGAGGTATTTAGGGGCAAAGGATGATGATGTCTGTAACTTTAAAATGTTTCAGCAAAATTAATAGTAACAATAATAGTGTGTGTGTGTGCACGCATGTGTGTGTGTGTAACTAGAGAAGACCAAATACAGCAAAACGTTAACAACTGGTGAATCCGAGTTAATGTTTACCATTCTTGCAACTTCTCTGTACATTTGAAATTTTTTCAAAATAAAAAGTTTTTTAAAAAGCTATCAGTTAAGTGAAACCTTTTCCCACTCTCTCAGATAGAATTAATGCCTCCTCTAAGCCGCTGTGGTTTTATTTTTACCCTAAAATGCTCACATTGGGTTGTAATTATTTGTTTAAGCATTTGTCTTATTCTATTAGATTGAGAGCTTCTTGAGGCAGGAACTTAAATTGCCTTTTGGAATTTAATCATGGGAGGAGTATTCTAATTCAAGGCAATTTTATGTTGCTGTCACGGTATTACTGGAGTACTCTGATGCTACAGTTTGGGCTCACAGCGAAACATGGCTGGACATTCTTGAGATGAGAACTAGAACAGAAAATGAACCTTTGGTTCAGAGCAAAGCACAGTGCTGGAGTTAATCTGATCAATGTACCTGTTCTGTCCCTGTATGGACCCTTCTGCAGGCACAGCTGGGAAGCCCACCACTGGTTCCCAGACGGGCACACAAAGCCACTACAGGAGGAAAAGGTCTTATGAAAGCTGGAGCTGACTGCCCTTGATGCCTGGAATACAACCCCCGGCATTTCTGTCTTATCGCTCCTGACACACGTATCACAGGAGGGCAGCCCCATCCTCAGTGGGCCAGAGGTCTGATTATAAAACTCATGAGTTAAGAGATCAAATGGTTGGAAAATGAAGGATAAACCATGCTATTCCCATCTCCCCAGTTTGCTTTGGTCAAGAACATAGAAACTTCCTGTCTACAGTATTGAGGAGACACCTTCTATTCTTTGCCCACTTCCCTTATTTATTCCTCCTCCAGGAAGAAAAAATTACTTCTGTGATTGATAAGACTAGGTACAGGGTCATTATACACTCACTGCCCGTGCTCCTGCTGAGTTTCTCTCTCAGAACTGTCTATCCCACAGGCCATATACTTTCTTCTCTGTTCATGCAGTAGCGGTAAAGCAGTTTCCTGTGACTTAGCCTATGTCTAGGGGGGAAGTTCAGTTCACGCAGGAAGAAATGAGATTCCTGTTTTGTCCTTGGGTCCCAGCTACATCCTCCAGACCAGCTTAAGCAGCAAAGAAGGTGGTATTTGAATCCCAGTCTGTTTCCTCTGTCATCTGGTTCAGGACTCAGAAAAGAAAAGGACATGAAGGCCCTCTCAGAATCCCAACAGAAGATCAAATTCTTCTAATCTTTGGATCTCAGTGCCTCTCGTGGTGCTTGTTCTATGACGAACCTTCAATAAATTTTTGTTGTCTTAAACTCAAACAGTGTGACACACATGGGCCCATAGCTGCTCACAGCTATAATCGGGGTGGTGGTTGTTTTTTTAAAATTGTACAAAGTGATTTTTGAAGCTTTTCTAGATTGGTTGCAGGCTCTGAGGCTACAAGGAAGCAGGCTTTGGTTAGCAGAGGGGAGAGAGCTGTGTCTTTATGCTTTGCTAGGGTTGCGATACCAGAGACTGACATCCCAGGGGAGCTGTCAAACAGCTTGACAGTTCTAGCAAGAAGGCGGTAGAAACACAATTTTAGCAATAATAATCCAACAGCTTTTGAAATGTTCCTTTACCCTTGAAACGCCTTGTGTTGCTGAAAGTCTATTCATTACTGATCATTCATCTGTAGCAAGTCATCTCTTTATGGCTCTGTACACGGAAGTGACAGCACTGAGAGAATACTGGCAGAGAGACAAAGGCTCCTAGGCACAGTAGGAGAGTCAGAAAGGTGACAGTAAACAGCAGCTGGAAGAGGTGGGAGATTAAAAAAAAAAAAATAGAAAAGGGGGAAGCTACAAGAAAATCATCTTACCCAAGGGGGCTTTGGTTTTTAAAGGGGACACCATGGCCCATAGACATTTTTACTGGGACCATCATGGCTGGTGCTTCCATCTTCTTTGGACCCTTCCTCTTTTCTCATCCGCGAATTTCCTTCCTTAATCATCCCCTTGCTCTCCAGGATGTCCAACCTCTCCCTGTCTCTGCCACATCCTTCACCTCAACCTACAAACATGCCCAAGGTCCTTACATCCCCAGACACCTCAAAACCTACCCTGCAGCCATCGCCCCCCTTGCCTTCTCATCCCAGCCTGTTCCACTGCCACCCAAAGCATGGCCTGCAGACCAGCGGTATCAGCCCCGGATGGGAGCACGTCGGAAATGCAATTCTCAGACCCACCCCTGACCTACTGAATCAAAACCTCTGTGCGTGAGGGGGTCCAAGGTCTGTGCTGTGACACGCGCCGCGGGTGATTCTGAGGCACACCCGAGAAGCACCATCTTGGATTGCCTGCCTCTGTCGCTTTCATGTTTGACTCCCCAAGGCTCTGGCTTGGCCTCTTTTCTCCTTGAGCTTCATCCTTTCCCTAAGTGATCTCAGCCACCCAAAGGTTGACTTGGTTATTTGTCTGTTTAAACACAGGTGTGAGTAAATCTGAGGATCCCCCCCCCATCCTTGGCCTCTTCTCTGAGCCCCCAGAATGGCTGGTAGCTTTCTGGAACTTTCTGCCAAAAGGGTGCACAGTTTTCTAAACTCAGAATGTCTAAAATGAACCCAATATCTGCTCCTACACCCACTTTATATTGATTTTAATAATCTGGGCTGTAGGGCAGCTCTGCCCCCAACATGGTCATTTCGACTCTCCTCTCACCTCCTTCCGGTCAGTTTCGTGTACAGACAGTTCTATGTCCACCAGCGCCCCAGTGCGGGCCCTGTCAGCTCTCATCTTTCCTAATCAGTTCATCCTTCAGCGGCCACCTCGTGACCTCCTTGGTTAAATCCCTTTAATGAATCCCCGTTGTTCAGATGCTAACTTCTAAGCCCCTAAACAGGCCTCGCCTTCTATTTCCCATCCATCTCCCTTCCATAAATTCACAACAGATATTTCAGTAATACCAAATCACCTCCAGTTCTTGGAATGGCCCGTGCAGCCTCACAACTATGTATCCCAGCACATCCTGGCACCTGATTCTGACGCCTTCTGCATAACTTCCCACCTCGGCTCGTCTTCCTGGCCAGCTTCTATTCATCCTTCCAAAGCTCACTCAGATGTCGATTCCTCTGTGAAGTCTTCCTCACCCTATGGAGTACTCACTCTTGTCTGTCTCTTTTACAAGACTGCAATATCTTGATGTTCAGGAGCCTGCCGTGTGTGCCTCTGTATAGCCAGCACCATGCATAGGCCCCGACCCCTGGGGGGTTTCATAAAATTCCCTCACTCAACAAAAACGTACTGAACACACATTATGTGAGGAACATTGTGGGTACAATAAGCAAGACAAAAAATACCTCTGCCCTCCCAGAATTTATCCTCTAATGAGGAAACTAACAAGTAGGCAGATAATCTTAACACTGTACTCAATTCCATGAGAGGGAAAAGTTTAGGGAGTTACATGCGGGAACACCTAATTCAGTTTGGGGGTAATCTTCTGGTGCTTTTGGTAATATATGCAGAGTCTTCGGACTCTGCAAGGAAAAATTGTTACGTGTTTTTTTTTTTTTTTAAAGAACATCAACAGCAAATTGTTGTTATTACCAATAACAGGCATATTTGTCCCTCCTAAATAATTCTCCCTCCCTCTACTTAATTCTGAAAAGAAAAAAATGTGAAAATAACTCTGTCCCCGGTAGCTGCTATACAGGTAAGCAGGAGGCCCTGGAAGACTTTGCTTTTAAACAGAGCTGAGGAAGCAGTAAGTCCTTTGGCTGCTGACAGTAACAATAAGGGTGCTTAATCACTGTCTACCTTAAACGAGCTTCTTGAATCTTCAGGAGCTCTGTCAGCCTACAGAGGTAAGAAAATGCTAAAAGGCAGAGCCACAATACGAAAGTTACCTGCAGAGGTCTCTTCCCCTCATCCATTTCACACCCTTTGGACCACAGGAAGTAGAACTTGTGTTTCAACCATTCAGCAAACTAGGTTTGCCTGTCCTACACTTTTCAGAGAGGAACATCAGTTCTGATCTCCAATGCACTATGAAAGGACACCGAGGTATGACACATGCCACTTGTGGGTGAGCCTGCCTTCTTCAAACTGATGAAAACACATGAAAGGACATGTGACTAAACTGAGCAAGGCTTATATCCACCATACACTGACAAAAATATCTGCTTAAAGGAAGAATGTAATTTGTACCATTTGGGAGTTCTCTAGGGTTATGATTTGTTGCCTCTCTAGCTTTTTGCTCAATTTCAAGGTATATTCATCACTAGCAAGCAACTTAACTGCAAATATCCTAGGTCAGCCGTTCTCAAACTTAAGTAAGCATCAGAGTCACCCAGAAGGGTTGTTATAATGCAGATTTCTGGGTCCCACCCCTAGAGTTTCTGATTCAGTAGGTTTGGGGTGGGACTGAGATTTTCTAGTTCTAACAAATTCCCAGGGGATGCTGCTGCGGCTGACCCAGGAACCACACTTTGAAAACTGGTAAAGTCAGGAGTATAAGTGCTATACCTGACGATCGTTACCGCCAGGAGAGAATAATCTGATCTGCCTTAAGAAGACCATATGGTGGGACTTCCCTGGTGACCCAGTGCGTAAGACTCCGCACTCCCAATGCAGGGGGCCTGGGTTCAATCCCCGGTCGGGGAACTAGATCCCACGTGCGTGCTGCAACTAAGAGTTCACATGCCACAACTAAAAGATGCCGCAACTAAACGTGCCGCAAAGAAGATCCTGTGTGATCACACACGAGCCTGCCTTCTTAGTCACACATGATTCTGGGTGTCTCTGAGAGGGTCTTTTTTTTTTTAATATTTATTTATTTATTTATTTGGCTGTGCTGGGTCTTAGTTGCAGCATGCGGGATCTACGTTGTGGCATGTGGGGGTCTTTAGTTGTGGCATGAGGGATCTAGTGCCCTGACCAGGGATGGAACCTGGGCCCCCTGCACTGGGAGCACGGAATCTTAGCCACTGGACCACCAGGGAAGTCCCCTGGGCCTTTCTGAAGGAGATTCACATTTAAATCAACAGACTGAGTAAAGCAGATTGACCTCCCTAATGTGGGTGGGCCTCATACAATCAGGTGAAGATCTGAATAGAACAAAAAGGCTGAGTCAGAGGTAACTCTTTCTGCCTATTTATCTGGGACATCAGTCTTTTCCCCACCTTTGGACTTAAACTGAAACACTGGCTCTTTTTGGGTCTCAGACTTGCCAGCTTTTGGAGAGAACTTAACACCATCAGTTCTCCTGGTTCTCAGGCTTTTGGACTCAGACTGGAATTAAATCATCAGCTCTCCTGGGTCTCTGGCTTGATGACTGAAGATCTTGGGACTTCTCAGCTTCTACAACTGCATGAGCCAATTCCTTATAATAAATATCTTTCCATATATATATATATAAACACACACTCAGACACACACACACACCCTATTGGTTCTGTTTCTCTGGAGACTCCTAATATAGCACTGGACAAAAATCTCTTTCTAACTCACTTCTTTTCTTCTTTAATTTATACTTCATTAAAAATCAGCACTATTCCTAGCAACCTCTACCAAGGTTCCTTTAAAGGATGTCTGTAACTTGACATTTTGGTAGAGGTGATTCAGATTCAATGATTCACCGGTGATTTCAGCCTTATTGTGCTGACAGCCCTGGAAGTGATGTCAGGTTTGAGACTTGCTGGAAGGGAAACACATGCTCACTTATTACCCATTGTAATGTTGAATTTTCTCTATTACTATCAGAGAATAAAGACGTTAGAGGTGATACCAGAAGCAGAAACAGCACCCACAGTCTCTATGATTTGCGAGGATCTTCTTTCATTTCTGTCCTTCGTCTTGAATCTTCTATGTGTCCTCTACAAAAATGACAGGGTTTTCTCCTCTTCGTTGCCCGCTAACTTTGTACAACACACACATTCCTTCTCAAACTTCTGAAAGCTTGTAGATGTACTTTTGAAAGTCAAGAGGCGATGGAGGACAAATCAGTTAATAAGAGTAACTTGGAGAGAAGCATATGATAAGCAGGGAAGAGCAGACAAGCTCTACGACATTAACACTCCACTGCACTTTAAGTACTGATGTAGGTAACTACTTTAACAACTACGCCATAAAAAAGAATGTCCCAATGCCTTGATGCTTAACGCAATTGGAATAAAGTTAGCTTCCCTTATAGTTAGTGCAGTGCAAGTCAAATTGCTATGCAGAGTAAGAGAGCTACCACAGAGGGCTTCAGGGACTCTGCTTCTTCTGGAGCGAGCAGGGCTACAGTATAGGTTACCAGTACCTAGGAGATATTTGCCAATCTGCCAGGCCCAGGGACATTTGTATGTTAGTCATGATATATGGAATACTGTTGGAGTTGGCTTGAGGAGATCCAGATGATTTGAATCTGGGTCAAAATAATAATAATATTAATGGTAGCTTCCATTTAATGGGCAATGATAATTACCGTAATAGTTAACAACTCTAGGAAGAAGATAATTTTAAGTGACCTACCCAAACTCACAGAGCTAACAACTAGCAGAGCTGGGATCTGACCCCAAGTGCTTCTGATTCCAAAGCACATGCTCGTAACCACAATACACTTTTTTTTTTTTGCGGTACGCAGGCCTCTCACTGTTGTGGCCTCTCCCGTTGCGGAGCACAGGCTCCGGTCGCGCAGGCTCAGCGGCCATGGCTCACGGGCCCAGCCGCTCCGCGGCACGTGGTATCCTCTGGGACCGGGGCACGAACCCGTGTCCCCTGCATCGGCAGGCGGACTCTCAACCACTGCGCCACGAGGGAAGCCCCACAATACACTTTTGCCTTTCAAAGTGCTAGGGATGACCAACCTTTAAGGAAATACCACCAAGCAAATAAAAAAATTAATAGATAGGTAGAGAGATCCCATTAGGCCTGGGGTAGCAATCTAATTAGGATGGTAACCACTGCCCAGGAAGCCAAGAGTCCCAGCATTGACCAGAAATATTCATGGTACCTTGTATGTAGAATAAGGGAGAAGCTGACAAGGACCCTTCTTTGACCAGACTTTGGTCCAGCTCCTCTGAGCTCTCCTCTTGATGAGACTGTGTCCTGGGCCTTCCATCCTTAGCCTGCTTAAGCTCAGTTCAGCAAGAATTCAGCCAAGCCAGCTTAGCAAGAATCCCACAACCCTTGGGACCTAACCAAGCTCCTCTTGGTATTTTCCATCCACTGACGCCACTCATCCTGTCCATTGGCTACAATCCTCCAGCTACCTCTGTTGTATTGAGAGTTGAGTTCAATCTCTCACCCCTGTTGCCACAGTCTTGACCTTATCGCATTAGTCTTGGATAAAGTCTTCTTTGTCTATTTGACTTGTCCAAAGCAATTTTTCTTTGACAGGGCCTAGGTAAACACTGGAAGAGCTCTCTCATCCTTGCAGTCCCAGAGCACCTGGTGATGAGTCAGCAAGCCTGCCATTATAGAGAGCTCCCTGGTCTTCAAGCCCAGCCTGCCAGGAGAAGTAACCAGAATGCATGATTGTGGGAACCTTTCTGTAAGCCAAGGAGATCAGCCAGAGAGTAGGAGGCAGGAAGGAGGGGACCAGGCTACTGTTTTTCTTTTGTTTGTTTGTTTTTCACATCTTCTCTACCCATTCCTCTGTCAATGGACGTTTAGGTTGCTTCCATGTTCTGGCTATTGTAACATATATACAATGGAATACTACTCAGCCATAAAAAAGAACAAAATAGTACCATTTGCAGCAACATGGATGGGCCTAGAGACTGTCATACTGAGTGAAGTAAGTCAGACAGAGAAAGACAAATATCATATGATATCACTTATATGTGGAATCTAAAAAAAGGGTACAAATGAACTTATCTATACAGGCTACAGTTTTGAGAAAGGAAAAAGCCTTCCAGTTTAATCTGGTGAGCTGAGTACAAGATCCTTCTCCTCTCCCATCCAAGGATATTGTATTCAAAATACAATATTCAGACCTGTAAAAACTCAAGCAGTTTACAACACTCATCCTATCTGAAAAAATACTTCAGGTGCTTGCTCACACAAAATGAAAAAAATCTGAGAGAGAATGACATGGGTTCCATGATACCACGGCAGGTGACTTCACGAACGAGGTGCTCAATGTTCTTCTGTGAGTGCTGGCCCTTTCTTTCTGCCCTGATGCTGGCTGCAAGATCAGCCACCAAAACTGGTCTCAGATTCTGGGCTTATTCCTTTCTTTCATCACTGAGACCCCACATAGATTTTTTGTCATACTTTTGGTGCCGGTGAACTATAGAACCCTAGTTATCCAGAAGGCTCTTTGGAAAACTGAAATTTTCTTGCTGATGCCTTAAAATCTCTGGTCCTTTTTCAGGGTTTATTATTTTCAAAATGGTTTTCAATATATTGGTCCCCTCTCTGGCCAGAGTAAATGATACAATGAACAAAATGCAAGTTGTTCCTCAACTCAGGACCCTGTATCATCATGGAAGGGGTCACCATTCCCCAGCATCAAAAATGTTTGCCCTGAAACCCAGAAGAACAATCAAGTGATATATACCTCAGGATCACAGCCACTTAGTGGCAGGATCTGGGTTAGGACCCCCATATTCTCACTCCCGGTGCTATGGAGTGAATGGTGCCCCTCCCAAATTCATATGTTGAAACTATAACTCCCCGTGTGACTGTATTTGGAGGTAGGGCTTTTAGGAGGTAATTTAGGTTACATGAGGTCATAAAAGTAGGGTCCTAATCCAATAGGGTTTGTGGCCTTATAAAAAGAGAATAAGAGGACTTCCGTGGCAGTCCAGTGGTTAAGGCTCCGCACTTCCAGTGCAGGGGGCATGGGTTCGATCCCTGGTTGGGGAACTAAGATCCCACATGCTGCAGGGCCAAAAAAAAAAAAAGAGAGAGAGAGAGAGAGAATACGAGAGAGACACCTCTCTCTCTCTCCAGGTCCACTCACTGAGGAAAGGCCACGTGAGCACACAATGAGAAGACAGTTGCCTGCAAGGCAGGAAGAAAGCTCTTACCAGAACTTAACAATGCCAGCATTCTAACAGCCAACTTCCGGTCTCCAGAATTGTGAGAAAATATATCTCTGTTGTTTAAGCTACCTAGGCACACTGCTATAGACTGAATGTTTGTGTCCCCTCCTAAAAGGCATACGCTGAAACCTAATCCCCATTGTGACTGCATTAGGTGGGGTCTTTGGGAGGTGATTAGGTCATGAGGGTGAGGCCCCCATGAATGGATTACTGCCTTTATAAAAAGAGACCCCAAAAATGTCATGAAGAACCTAGGGGTAAGACAGGAATAAAGACACAGACCTACTGGAGAACGGACTTGAGAATATGGGGAGGGGGAAGGGTGAGCTGTGACAGGGCGAGAGAGAGTCATGGACATATACACACTAACAAACGTAAGGTAGGTAGCTAGTGGGAAGCAGCCGCATGGCACAGGGATATCGGCTCGGTGCTTTGTGACCGCCTGGAGGGGTGGGATAGGGAGGGGGGAGGGAGGGAGACGCAAGAGGGAAGAGATATGGGAACATATGTATATGTATAACTGATTCACTTTGTTACGGGGCAGAAAGCAACACACCATTGTAAAGCAATTATACCCCAATAAAGATGTTAAAAAAAAAAAAAGAGAGACCCCAGAAAGATCCCTTGTCCCCTTCTGCCATGAGATTACAGCATCAATGTGGAAGTGGGCTCTCAGAGACACTAAATCTGCCTTGATCTTGGACGTTCCAGCCTCAAGAACTGTGAGAGATAAATGTCTGATGTTTATAAGCCGCAGTCTATGGTATTCTGTTATAGCACCTGAACAGACTGCGGCACTCAGCCAAATCCTGGTTCACTTCTCTTCGCTCATTCTCTCATCAACTGTTCATCAACTGCATCTTTACAAATGGTCGTTCTATCACGGATGGAGGTGTTGACTATCGACGTGAAAGCGTGCAGCTAGCTCCTTCTACAAAATAAACACTCATATTTTGGCATTAAAGCCCTTCAGCTTACTTATTTGGCTTCTGCCTGTTTTGCAAGCATCCCTAGAAAAGCCCATATTCATAAATTTATAGCAGACTTAGGGAACTGACTATTTTACTTCTTCTTTTTTTTTCCCCAGAAACTCTATTTCCACCAAATTTCACCAAACTGTTTTTTGAGCTTCATGGTGAGCTGTTTTTCTAGCACTCAACAGAACATCTGTCATGATTTTATTTTCTGATTGAGGTATAATTCACATATAACACTGTATCTGTTTTAGGTACATATCTATCACATGCATAATGCATACTGTCAAACTCACTCTCCTGAAAATATCCACGGCTTAAACAAGAAGACAGATGCTATAAAATGTAATTTTACTTTTACTGAGTATCAGCTTTGAGAATCCATTTAAATGGATTTGTTGACAGTGCTAAGATAGACGACTGGGGAGACTTTAAAGATGGCGGAGGAGTAAGACGCGGAGATCACCTTCCTCCCCACAAATACATCAGAAATACAACTACACATGGAACAACTCCTACAGAACATCTACTGAACGCTGGCAGAAGACCTCAGACCTCCCAAAAGGCAAGAAACTCCCCACGTACTTGGGTAGGGCAAAAGAAAAAAGAAAAAACAGAGACAAAAGAATAGGGATGGGACCTGCACCACTGGGAGGGAGCTGTGAAGGAGGAAAAGTTTCCACACACTACGAAGCCCCTTCGTGGGCTGAGACTGCGGGTGGCGGAGGGGGGGAAGCTTCAGAGCCGCGGAGGAGAGCACAGCAACAGGGGTGCGGAGGGCAAAGCAGGGAGATTCCCGCACAGAGGATCGGTGCCGACCGGCACTCAGCAGCCCGAGAGGCTTGTCTGCTCACCCGCTGGGGCGGGCGGGGCTGGGAGCTGAGGCTCGGTCGGAGCGCCGGGAGAGGACTGGGGTTGGCGGCGTGAACACAGCCTGTAGGGGGCTGGTGCGCCACGGCTAGACGGGAGGGAGTCCGGGGAAAAGTCTGGACCTGCCGAAGTGGCAAGAGACTTTTTCTTCCCTCTTTGTTTGCTGGTGCGCGAAGAGAGGAGATTAAGAGCGCTGCTTAAAGGAGCTCCAGAGACAGGCGTGAGCCGTGCCTAAAAGCGCTGACCCCAGAGACGGACATGAGATGCTAAGGCTGCTGCTGCCGCCACCAAGAAGCCTGTGTGCGAGCACAGGTCACTATCCACAACCCACTTCCGGGGAGCCTGTGCAGCCCGCCACTGCCAGGGTCCCAGGATCCAGGGACAACTTCCCCGGGAGAACGCACAGCGCGCCTCAGGCTGGTTCAATGTCACACCGGCCTCTGCCGCCACAGGCCCGCCCCACATTCCGTACCCCTACCTCCCCCCGGCCTGAGTGAGCCAGAGCCCCCGAATCAGCCGCTCCTTTAACCCTGTCCTGTCTGAGTGGGAACAGACGCCCTCAGGTGACCTACATGGAGAGACGGAGCCAATCCAAAGCTGAACCCCAGAAGCTGTGCGAACAGAGAAGAGAAAGGGAAATCTCTCCATGCAGACTCAGGAACAGCGGATTAAATCCTCAAAATCAACTTGATGCACCCTGCATCTCTGGAATACCTGAATAAACAATGAATCATCCCAAAATTGTGGCGGTGGACTTTGTGTGATTTTGTCTGTATAGTTTTGCTTTTACCATTTGGCCTAGGGTTTTGCCTGTCCTGTTTTTTTTCTTTTTTAGTAGTTTTTAGTGCTTGTTATCATTGGTGGATTTGTTTTTTGGTTAGGTTGCTGTCTTCTTTCTTTCTTTTAATACTTTTTTTATTTTTAATAATTTTTTTATTTTTTAATAACTTTATTTTATTTTTATTTATTTATTTCTCCCTTTTCTTCTGAGCCATGTGGCTGGCAGGGTCTTGATGCTCCAGCCGGATGTCAGCCCTGTGCCTCTGAGGTGGGAGAGCCGAGTTCAGGACAATTGGTCCACCAGAGACCTCCCAGCTGCACATAATATCAAATGGCGAAAGCTCTCCCAGAGATCTCCATCTCAATGCTAAGACCCAGCTCCATTCAACGACCAGCAAGCTTCAGTGCTGGACACCCTATGCCAAACAAGTAGCAAGACAGGAACACAACCCCACCCATTAGCAGAGAGACTGCCTAAAATCATAATAAGGCCACAGACACCCCAAAACACACCGCCAGACGTGGTCCTGCCCACCAGAAAGACAAGATCCAGCCTCATCCACCAGAGCACAGGCACCAGTCCCCTCCACCAGGAAGCCTACACAACCCACTGAACCAACCTTAGCCACTGGGGGCAGACACCAAAAACAATGGGATTACAAACCTGCAGCCTGTGGAAAGGAGACCCCAAACACAGTAAGTTAAGCAAAATGAGAAGACAGAGAAGCACACAGCAGATGAAAGAGCAAGGTAAAAACCCACCAGATCAAACAAACGAAGAGGAAAGAGGCAGTCTACCTGAAAAAGAATTCAGAGTAATGATAGTAAAGATGATCCAAAATCTTGGAACTAGAATGGAGAAAATACAAGAAACGTTTAACAAGGACCTAGAAGAACTAAAGAGCAAACAAACTGATGAACAGCACAATAAATGAAATAAATATTCTCTAGAAGGAATCAATAGCAGAATAACTGAGGCAGAAGAACGGATAAGTGACCTGGAAGATAAAATAGTGGAAATAACTACTGCAATGCAGAATAAAGAAAAAAGAATGAAAAGAATTGAGGACAGTCTCAGAGACCTCTGGACAACATGAAACGCACCAACCTTCGAATTATAGGGGTCCCAGAAGAAGAAGAGGAAAAGAAAGGGACTGAGAAAATATTTGAAGAGATTGTAGTTGAAAACTTCCCTGATATGGGAAAGGAAATAGTCAATCAAGTCCAGGAAGCACAGAGAGTCCCCTGCGGGATAAATCCAAGGAGAAACACACCAAGACACATATTAATCAAACTATCAAAAATTAAATCCAAAGAAAAAATATTAAAAGCAACAAGGGAAAAACAACAGATAACATACAAGGGAATCCCCATAAGGTTAACAGCTGATCTTTCAGCAGAAACTCTGCAAGCCAGAAGGGAGTGGCAGGACATATTTAAAGTGATGAAAGGGAAAAACCTACAACTAAGATTACTCTACCCAGCGAGGATCTCATTCAGATTCGACAGAGAAATTAAAACCTTTACAGACAAGCAAAAGCTAAGAGAATTCAGCACAACCAAACCAGCTTTACAACAAATGCTAAAGGAACTTCTCTAGGCAGGAAACACAAGAGAAGGAAAAGACCTACAATAACAAACCCAAAACAATTAAGAAAATGGTAATAGGAACATACATATCAATAATTACCTTAAACATAAATGGATTAAATGCATCAACCAAAAGACACAGACTGTCTAAATGGTTACAAAAACAAGACCCATATATATGCTGTCTACAAGAGACCCACTTCAGACCTAGGGACACATACAGACTGAAAGTGAGGGGACAGAAAAAGATATTCAATGCAAATGGAAATCAAAAGAAAGCTGGAATAGCAATTCTCATATCAGACAAAACAGACTTTAAAACAAAGACTATTACAGGAGACAAAGAAGGACACTACTTAATGATCAAGGGATCATTCCAAGAAGAAAATATAACAATTGTAAATATTTATGCACCCAACGTAGGAGCACCTCAATACATAAGGCAAATGCTAACAGCCATAAAAAGGGAAATCAACAGTAACACAATCACAATAGGGGACTTTAACACCCCACTTTCACCAATGGACAAATCATCCAAAATGAAAGTAAATAAGGAAACACAAGCTTTAAATGATACATTTAAAAAGATGGACTTAATTGATATTTATAGGACATTCCATCCAAAAACAACAGAATACACTTTCTTCTCAAGTGCTCATAGAACATTTTCCAGGATAGATCATATCTTGGGTCACAAATCAAGCCGTGGTAAATTTAAGAAAATTGAAATCGTATCAGGTATCTTTTCTGACCACAATGCTATGAGACTAGATATCAATAACAGGAAGAAAACCTGTAAAAAATACAAACACATGAAGGCTAAACAATACACTACTAAATAGCCAAGAGATCACTGAAGAAATCAAAGAGGAAATCAAAAAGTACCTAGAAACAAATGACAATGAAAACACGATGACCCAAAACCTATGGGATGCAGCAAAAACAGTTCTAAGAGGAAATTTATAGCAATACAATCCTACCTCAAGAAACAAGAAACATCTCAAATAAACAACCTAACCTTACACCTAAAGCAATTAGAGAAAGAAGAACCAAAAAAAAACCCAAAGATAGCAGAAGGAAAGAAATCATAAAGATCAGATCAGAAATAAATGAAAAAAAATGAAGGAAACGATAGCAAAGATCAATAAAACTAAAAGCTGGTTCTTTGAGAAGATAAACCAAATTGGTAAAGCACTAGCCAGACTCATCAAGAAAAAAGGGGAGAAGACTCAATAGAATTAGAAATGAAAAAGGAGAAGTAACAACTGACACTGCAGAAATACAAAGGATCATGAGAGATTACTACAAGCAACTATATTCCAATAAAATGGACCACCTGGAAGAAATGGACAAATTCTTAGAAAAGCACAACCTTCCGAGACTGAACCAGGAAGAAATGGAAAATATAAACAGACCAATCACAAGCACTGAAATTGAAACTGTGATTTAAAATCTTCCAACAAACAAAAGGCTAGGACCAGATGGCCTCACAGGCGAATTCTATCAAACATTTAGAGAAGCGCTAACACCTATCCTTCTCAAACTCTTCCAAAATATAGCAGAGGGAGGAACACTCCCAAACTCATTCTACGAGGCCACCATCACCCTGATACCAAAACCAGAAAAATATGTCACAGAGAAAACTACAGGACAATATCACTGATAAACATAGATGCAAAAATCCTCAACAAAATACTAGCAAACAGAATCCAGTAACACATTAAAAGGATCATACACCATGATCAAGTGGGGTTTATCCCAGGAATGCAAGGATTCTTCAGTATATGCAAATCAATCAGTGTGATAAACCATATTAACAAAATGAAGGAGAAAAACCACATGATCATCTCAATAGATGCAGAAAAAGCTTTCGACAAAACTCAACACCCATTTATTATAAAAACCCTCCAGAAAGTAGGCACAGAGGGAACGTACCTCAACATAATAAAGGCCATATATGACACGCACAGCCAACATCGTTCTCAATGGTGAAAAACTGAAACCATCTCCACTAAGATCAGGAACGAGCAAGGTTGTCCACTCTTCACCATTGTTATTCAACATAGTTTTGGATGTTTTAGCCACAGCAATCAGAGAAGATAAAGAAATAAAAGGAATCCAAATGGGAAAAGAAGAAGTAAAGCTGTCACTGTTTGCAGATAACATGATACTATACACAGAGAATCCTAAAGAGGCTACCAGAAAACTACTAGAGCTAATCAATGAATATGGTAAAGTAGCAGGATACAAAATTAATGCATAGAAATCTCTTGCATTCCTATACACTAATGATGAAAAACCTAAAAGAGAAATTAAGGAAACACTCCCATTTACCACTGCAACAAAAAGAATAAAATACCTAGGAATAAACCTACCTAAGGAGACAAAGACCTGTATGCAGAAAACTATAAGACACTGATGAAAGAAATTAAAGAGGATACAAACAGATGTATACCATGTTCTTGGATTGGAAGAATCAACATTGTGAAAATGACTATACTACCCAAAGCAATCTACAGATTCAATGCAAGTCCTATCAAACTACCAATGGCATTTTCCACAGAACTAGAGAAACAATTTCACAATTTTTATGGAAACACAAAAGACCCCGAATAGCCAAAGCAGTCTTGAGGGAAAAAAACAGAGCTGCAGGAATCAGACACCCTGACTTCAGACTATACTACAAAGCTACAGTAATCAAGACAGTATGGTACTGGCACAAAAACAGAAATACAGATCAATGGAACAGGATAGAAAGCCCAGAGATAAACTCATGCACATATGATCACCATATCTTTGATAAAGGAGGCAAGAATGTACAATGGAGAAAAGATACCCTCTTCAATAAGTGGTGCTGGGAAAACTGGACATCTACATGTAAAAGAATGAAACTAGAACACTCCTTAACACCATACACAAAAATAAACTCAAAATGGATTAAAGACCTAAATGTAAGGCCAGACACTATGAAACTCTTAGAGGAAAACATAGGCAGAACACTCTATGACATAAATCACAGCAAGATCCTTTTGACCCACCTCCTAGAGAAATGGAAATAAAAACAAAATAAATAAATGGGACCTAATGAAACTTAAAAGCGTTTGCACAGCAAAGGAAACCATAAACAAGACCAAAAGACAACCCTCAGAATGGGAGAAAATATTTGCAAATGAAGAAACTGACAAAGGATTAATCTCCAAAATTTACAAGCAGCTCATGCAACTCAATATCAAAAAAACAAACAACCCAATCCAAAATGGGCAGAAGACCTAAATACACATTTCTCCAAAGAAGATATACAGATGGCCAACAAAGACATGAAAGGATGCTCAACATCACTAATCATTAGAGAAATGCAAATCAAAATTACAATGAGGTATCACCTCACACCAGTCAGAATGGCCATCATCAAAAAATCTACAAACAATAAATGCTGGAGAGGGTGTGGAGAGAAGGGAACCCTCTTGCACTGTTGGTGGGAATGTAAATTGATACAGCCACTATGGAGAACAGTATAGAGGTTCCTTAAAAAACTAAAAATAGAACTACCATAGGATTCAGCAATTCCACTACTGGGCATATACCCTGAGAAAACCATAATTCAAAAGGAGTCATGTACCAAAATGTTCACTGCAGGTCTATTTACAATAGCCAGGACATGGAAGCAACCGAAGTGGCCATCGACAGATGAATGGATAAAGAAGATGTGGCACATATATACAATGGAATATTAGCCATAAAAACAAACAAAATTGAGTTATTTGTAGTGAGGTGGATGGACCTAGAGTCTGTCATACAGAGTGAAGTAAGTCAGAAAGAGAAAAACAAATACCGTATGCTAACACATATATATGGAATCGAAAAAAAAAAAGGTTGTGAAGAACCTAGGGGCAGGCCAGGAATAAAGACGCAGACGTAGAGAACGGACCTGAGGACACGAGGAGGGGGAAGAGTAAGCTGGGATGAAGTGAGAGAGTGGCATGGACATATATACACTACCAAATGTAGAATAGATAGCTAGTGGGAAGCAGCCACATAGCACAGGGAGATCAGGTCGGTGCTCTGTGACCACCTAGAGGGGTGGGATAGGGAGGGTGGGAGGGAGACGCAAGAGGGAGGAGATATGGGGGTATATGTATGTGTATAGCTGATTCACTTTGTTATAAAGCAGAAACTAACACACCATTGTAAAGCAATTATACTCCAATAAAGATGTTAAATAAAAAATAATAAGATAGATGACTAAGCTAACACCAGGTCAAGGACTCACTGGTATTTTATTTTTTTTAATTTATTTTATTTATTTATTTTTGGCTGCATTGGGTCTTCATTGCTGCCATCAGTTTTAGAGAATCAATTTCCAGATATTTAAGATAAATTCAACCATGTATCTGCTAGAGATCCTACCTGTGATGAACAAATTCTTCCTTTCCCCAGTATTCCTTCTTCCATGTCATAAAAGCAGAGGACACCTCTCACCCATCCTAATCTTACTAGCGAATGTTTCCCTAGGCACCAAACAGAAAGAGGATGGGAAAAACCAGTGCTGGTGCAGAGGCAACAAATGACTGTAAGGACAGAGTAAAGCGTGCTTGTGCAAGTCAGGAGGTTTCAACAGAACTGAAGGAGGCCTAGTAGAGTTGCAAACCGATAGAACATGAAAAATAATTTTTGATGACAGATCAATGTAGGATTTGGGGCTCAGAATGAGTTCAAAGAATTAACTGAGCTGTAACAAAATGCTTTCCATTCCCACCTACTTTTTTTTTTTTTTTTTTTTTTTTGTTGCAGTAATCGGGCCTCTCACTGCTGTGGCCTCTCCCGCTGAGGAGCACAGGCTCCCGACGCGCAGGCTCAGCGGCCATGACTCACGGGCCCACCCGCTCCGCGGAACGTGGGATCCTCCTGCACCGGGGCACGAACCCACGTCCCCTACATCGGTAGGTGGACTCTCAACCACTGCGCCACCAGGGAAGCCCCCACCTACTTTTTATATGAACAAGATTCTTCTGCACGTTCATTGAGAAATAGAATTGATAGTGACCTTTGATCCATTCTAGCAAAGAGTAACAACCAAACCCAGATACATAAACTAACTGTGGTGAAAAGCCCATCACGCTCATTAAGGGATGTATATCCACTAAAATCTAACTTTATATTTACTAATTTGAAATACAGATTGCTGTTTATTTTAAATAATTTTTTAAATAAATTAATTTATTTTATTTATTTATTTTTGGCTGTGTGGGGTCTTCATTGCTGCATGTGGGCTTTCTCTATTTTCGGCGAGCTGGGGCTACTCTTCATTGTGGTGTGCAGGCTTCTCACTGCAGTGGCTTCTCTTGTTGCGGAGCACGGGCTCTAGGTGCATGGGCTTCAGTAGTTGTGGCATGCAGGCTCAGTAGTTGTGGCACATGGGCTTAGTTGCTCCACGGCATGGGGGGATCTTCCCAGACCAGGGCTGAAACCCATGTCCCCTGCATTGGCAGGCAGATTCTTAACCACTGCATCAGCAGGGAAGCTCCTACAGATTGCTGATTGCTGTTTTGACCAGGTGTATTACTAATAATTACAATGATAGCTTTATCAGAAGAAATTTCTCAATGGTCATAGGAAGTAAGGTTACAGGAAATAAAAATATATTAATATCAAGGTATTGTAATATGTATTGATATTAATATATTTTTATTTATTAATAAATAATAAGGTGACCAGTAAAAGATTTCAAGCATAAAAATATGCATAAGAAAAGTCTCGGACTTCCCTGGTGGCACAGTGGTTAAGAATCCACCTGCCAGTGCAGGGGACATGGGTTCGAGCCCTGGTCCGGGAAGATCCCACATGCCGCGGAGCAACTAAGCTCGTGTGCCACAACTACTGAGCCCGTGTGCCGCAACTACTGAGCCCACGTGCCTAGAGCCCATGCTGCGCAACAAGAGAAGCCACCACAACGAGAAGCCTGCGCACCACAATGAAGAGTAGTCCCCGCTCGATGCAACTAGAGAAAGCGCGCATGCAGCAATGAGGACCCAACACAGCCAAAAATGAAAATAAATAAATAAATTTATTAAAAAAAGAAAAGTTTCTGTGGGAAGTGGAATGGAAGTTCAAATTCAGGGGAAAAAAGGAATGATATATTGAATAAAATGTATGATGTTTAAAGGAAAGCTTGTCCCTGTATTGTTTTAGTGGATGATGGTGGGTATCAAACACTATTAGATTCCTCTGTATACATTTAAAAGAATCATGTAACAGTTCTGAATGTGTATGTCACACATACATATGTATGCACACATCTGGATATATACACACATAGTCAGCCTTCCATATCTTCAGATTTACATCTGTGGATTCAACCAACCGCAGACTGAAAATACACCAAAAAAAAGAAAAAAAATTCCAGAAAGCAAAACTTGAATTTGCTGCACACTGGCAACTATTTACATATCATTTACATTGTATTTGCAACTATTTGCATAGTATTTACATTGTGTGAGGTATTATAAGTAATCTAGAGATGATTTAAAGTATAAGGGGGTATGTGAATAGGTTATATGCAACTATGATACCATTTTATATAAGGGACTTGAGCATCTTTAGATTTTGGTATCTGCAGGGGAGTCCTGGAACCAATTTATATTTTATATGTATATATCATATATATATGATAATAAAGCCTCAACATGAATGTATTTTGTGGTGAGATTATGCAATTATATACAATAGCCAAAATTTATCATATCCTACACTTTAAATTGACAGTTTTTTTTGTATGTTGAAAAAAAAACAAGCAAATAAAGAGAGGGAAACCTGCCCCATTAAAATTGAAAGAAGAAAAAAAACTTGAAATGAAAAAACATAGGAATAGAGGGATATTTCCTTAGTATGATGGATAAATATCTTCTGTGTGTATAAGAGCTTAACATACACATGTACACATACATATGCATACATGTATAGTGAACAATTACTTTTTAAAGTCAATACTGACAATATACTGTAAATATATCCTTACAAACTATTTAAACTTGTAATACAATTTTAGATATAGACTGTAAATGTGTGAGGGTAAGCTTAATTTTACAACATTCCTCTGGAGGATATGCAAGCAAAAAATTGGAAGACCACTGGACACCAGTACAGGATAATACATATGGGGGGATCCAACATAATAGAAACTGGGAGGAAAATTAGTACATTTTTGCTACTAGGATGTAGGTAGACTAAATTATAATGACGCAATGTTTACATGTGCAGTAGATAAAAAAAGTTTAAAAGCAACTCTTTGTTCTCCCGCTTACTGTGGGGCAGGCAGGCACTGTCACACGTAGAGGAAAAGGAGTGACAGGACAGGCACCCAATTAGCCTGGCTGATGCCAAGGCATCACCAGATTGAATCTGGTAAAACGACTCTCAGATCCGGGAGAGAAGACCATGTGTAAGCAAGTGAACCTGCAGTAACACCTCAACTCAAGACTCATTCCATAATTACTTGAAACAAGACCTCATAATAGTTTTCCTTTGGCAGGGAGAAATCAGTTCAGTTGAACTCTAGCCAAGTATAGAAATCTTTTTATCATTAAGGTTTAATTGGCTTATTCTCCCAAATTACACTGGAAACAAATTTATTGTGCTCCTAGGGTACCATATTATGTTATTTATAAATGTGGATAATTCAAAAGCAATAAAATGTTTGGTCCTTGCTCTCAATAAAGTTGCCATCTAATTGGGAGGACAACATCCAAATTAAAACAACTGAAGAACAATTCAAAGTAACATGTAAACAGTATGTAATAATCCCCCAAGAGAAACAAGTACTCTCATACTTTCCCAGCAGAAGGATAAATTGGTACAAGCCCCTGGGGAAGGAATGTGGGCACTGAGATCAAAATTACAACTGCATACCTCCTTTGACCCAGTAATATGACTAATGGGAATTTATCCTTCCACCATACTTAAAAAGTAACATATATACAAAGTTACTCGTTGCAGCATTATTCAAAATAACAAAAGATTGGAAAGAACTCAAATACCCTTGAACAGAGGACTGGTTAAATAAATTATGCTACATATATCCAATGGAAAATTTTGAAAGTATAAAAATGCATGAGGAAGCTTTCAATGCACAGATATTTTTCAAAGTCTCCAAGATAAGTGGGGGGGAAAATCCCAGCAAGGCACAGAAAATGTGTATACAATGCATCATTTTGTTTTCAAGAAGGGGAAAATGGGAATACAGAATATATTTGTATTTGCTTTAATATTCATAAGTAAAGTCTGGATGAATACACACAAAAACTAAAAGCTGATTACCTGCAGTGAGTTATAGGAAGGTGAAAAGTGGCTGGAAGATCTCAGGGCAGGAGTAAGACTTGCCGTCTAAACTGCACAGGTGTATTCGGAACCACGTGAATGTCTTCCTATTAACAATTAAGAAGAGAATAATGAAAAAACATCCCCCAACAAGGCGGAGCAGAACGAGGAGGAAGCTGGTTTCTGCAGGAATCCTCCTGGCCCTGGGTGGAGTTTCGACTTAAGCTTTGGGCAGCTCTGCAAACAGCTGGGAAACTGAGAGAGCACAGAGCACACAGCTTATGCGCTGGCCGCATTGCGCTGTTTGCGCAAGTGCCATCACGTCCCAGGGCTTCTGAGCCTCTGCCCAGCTGAAATGCCTCCCTGCCAGGTGCGTCTCCTTCACCACAGCCCAGAGCCCCCTCCTCCCCACCTCCGCTGCTGGTCAGGATGCTCACGACCCGCCATCCTCACCAGTTACCAGAATCCTCCAGCAGCTGCCTTTAATTTTTACTATGGGAGGGCAGAAGGGGGAGGGCAGGTCAATTAAGTTAACTTCTATTAAGAGAGGAGTGAAGTGCAGGAGGTCAAAGAGTTGGGACAGATACCTGGCCGGTTGCCAAGTCAAGCTTGGAAAATACTCCCCCAAGATACCACCGAGAAAACTGCCCAAACGTGAATGCGGCCAGCTTCAAGTTGTGTAATCATGGGTGACCTTTTTCTCCTGCTATTTATACTCTGATGTGCGTTCCAATTTTTTTTTAATGAGTATAGATTACTCTTAAAAGCCAAAAACTATTACATACAATGGGAGAGATGTATATATTAAAAACCAAACCACTATTCTTACGTAGTCCTGAAACTCTGAAAGATAAAGGAAATTGAGATGGGCAGCATAAGAATTTTATAGCTGTAAACAGTAAGTGTAAGAATACTATAATTTTTTTAAACCTCCTACAGTGCTGAAGGTGTCACCTGACAGTAGGTCAGTGTGACCCACCTAGTCAGGCTGGGCAGAGTGGAACTGTCCACGGTTCCAGGGCAGGAAAGTCCAGTCATTAAAGAGATGTCTCCGTTCGCCTGCCGATGCAGGGGACACGGGTTCGTGCCCAGGTCCGGGAAGATCCCACATGCCGCGGAGCGGCTGGGCCCGTGGCATGGCCACTGAGCCTGCGTCCAGAGCCTGTGCTCCGCAACGGGAGAGGCCACAACAGTGAGAGGCCCGCGTACCGCAAAAAAAAAAAAAAAAAAAAAAAGATGTCTCCATTAGTCATATGCTCTCCAGCTGAGAGCCAGCGCCTTCCCACTGTCTTCCTCTCCTGGGATTTGAAACTCGATATCCTGCAAGTCAAAGCACTTTCCTCCCTCCACTTTCTAAACCCAAACGTTGATGACGGTCCTATTCATCTCAGAAAATTAACAAATACATTTTGAAACTTGGCCAATTTTTTTCTCAGGTCCTTAGTAGTCCTGGGGAAAGTAAGCTAACATTCAAATTACTTGAGTAGGTTTGGGCGTAGCTGAGGCTGTTTCTCACCATTTAACAAACAGTTTTATTTAAATGACCGTCAGTCAAAGCGAGCGAGCGAGCGAGCGAGACAGAGAGAGACAGAGCGAGCGAGACAGAGAGAGACAGAGAGAGAGAGACAGAGAGAGAGACAGAGAGAGAGACAGAGAGAGAGAGAGAGAGAGACAGAGAGAGAGAGAGAGAGTGGCATGGACATATATACACTACCAAACGTAAGGTAGATAGCTAGTGGGAAGCAGCCGCATAGCACAGTGATATCAGCTCGGTGCTTTGTGACCGCCTGGAGGGGTGGGATAGAGAGGGTGGGAGGGAGGAAGATGCAAGAGGGAAGAGACATGGGAACATATGTATATGTATAACTGATTCACTTTGTTATAAAGCAGAAACTAACAAACACACCATTGTAAGGCAATTATACCCCAATAAAGATGTTAAAAAAAATAAAAAATAAATGACCGTCAGTAAAGTTAGATGCAAACCCTCAACGCTTGGAAAAAAACATAGTAGACCTTGATATTTGCAAGGAATCTATCCTAAAGCCTTCCTGAGCCCCAAACTTGGGAACAGCTCTATTGTCCAAAACACCCCACCTTTAGGCAGGACTCTTTTGACTGTAAATCATAGAAACCCAAATGACAGAAACGGAAGTGTGCTGGAGGACAGAATTCAAGGAATGGTTGAACAACCAAATCTAGGAAGACAGAGATGCAGTAAGCTTCCCTAAAAACAAGACCCAGGACACATACATCAGGACTCTGCCCATCTCTCATTTATGCGTCCCACTGCAAGCCATTTTCATTGCCTTCCCACATGGCAGGGAACGTGACCATTAAGAGTTCAAGAACCACCACTGGAAAGGAATTCCTCAAGCTTTTTCTGGTTGTAAGTTCAAAACTCCTGAGAAGAGTCTTTGATTGGCCAGTGAAGGTCAGGTGTCCACCCTAGGCCAATCAGCTGTAAGAACATGGCAGCTCCAGCTGAATCACGTGGTTGAAGTGGAGGAGCAGCGGTTCTCAGAACGCAGGGAGTGCCAAACAGACCAAAATAAATAAGCAAAGTAAGAGAGGGCTACTACACTCCAATAAAAAGGAACAAGGTAAAACTGAAAAATGTAAATGTCATTTCAGACCTTTACGGGAATCATATGTTTAAGTTTTTATGCAGCAAAGCTGCAGCGATTTGAAGAGGCTGGGTGCTCTCAGAGCCAAGAGCTTCCCTCCTATACACCAGCCTTAGGGCACACACAATTCAAGATTGTTGTTAGCAAAATCCAAACTGTTATGTGTCCCGGCCTTCTGATTATAAACGACAAGGGTCTAGAATGCCTCAGAGAAAATGCCATTTTTAATGGCAGGTGCTTCTCTGAAATGAGTACATTTACTATATAAAAAAGCAATGTGGTTCTCAATGAACCTGAATCCTGACTCATTTTGACACACCCTACTCCTGCTCACCAACTCTGGCCAACCAACTCCTATTGTTTCTGGGCAATAGCAACTCTCCACTTAGTCCCTTTCCCTCCATCTACAACTGTCCTGGTTCAGAACCCAATTATGACCCCATTTTGAATCATTTTGTACACAGTAGAAAGAGAAATATGATGCCTGGGTCCTTTTTTGCCAAATACCTATTGAAGAGAGAAGGACTTTTAGTACCAAAAGATAAGATTAATGAAGCCAAGACTAGGAAAATGACAAGACGAGAGCATGGGTTTTGGAACCAGACAGCTCTGGTTTGAATCCAGCCCTGTCACTTACTCTCTGCATGACCATGGCAAGTTATCCAATCCCTCTGAGGCTGAGTTTCTTATAAAACAGGCATAATAGTATTTATCTTGCAGACGTATTGTGAAGATTAAATCAGGTGACAGATTGTTAAATGCCAAGATGCTAAGGGACTTCAATATATGCTAATATTAGAGGACTCGTGCTAACCTTACAAAGGTCAATATACAAATGCAAGTGGAGTGCAGAGGGCCAGGAGGCTAAATCTGCATCCCTCTTCCAACCTTACTTTGGCTCCCAAAGATATGCCATTTTTTCCTCTAAGCCTGAAAGAACTGATTAAATAACTGTTCTCTGTTTTCCTTATTAAGCACTGTTTTGATGCAGACCATTATCTAAAGGAAAAGGTATGGAGTCATTCTTCCTTGGGACGGAGTACAGCCAGACTCTGTATTTAAAGAGACAGAAAATTTGACAATGTTAATTCTCAAATTTTTTAGTAAAATTTTAGTAAAATTTGAGTAACTTAAGTAATCTCCCCAGAATATTGTTGAACTTGATGGGGAGGGGAGGGGTATGTGTCATGTGCCAGTAAATTTGAATGTTTGAAGGATTATGACTAAATTAGGGTCCGAAAGAAGACAGGAATTCAGTAAGTCAAACACTTAAAGTATTTTGCCCTGAATTGTTATATGATATAGACTGTAATGTGAATATGATGATAGAAGATGGAATTAGAAAAGATATTGCCATTTTGAACATGTATTCAACAATAAACTCTTCCTGAATTTTCTTTTTTTGAGTCAAATTCAACATAGGGTAAACTAATCTCATTGTGACCTACTAAGCATGATGAGGTCAACAGAATCTCCGGAGAATCTGTAACCCAGACATTTCTATCTTTTTTTTTTTCCTTATTCAAAGATCCTAAAAGATCATGACTAGGGAAACCAATTCTGATACTAAAAATAAATATTATGTTGCTTTCTCCATTTATAGGTAAAATTTATAAGACTCTACATCTCAAGCCTCTTATCTGTATTCCAGAGATATGCTGCTATCTTCCTACTATCAGCAAACAACCAACATAAATGTGCTAAGTGAAAAATATATATTACATTGCTGAAAGAAATTCTAAATAAATGAAAAGACATCCCATGTTCACAGACTGAAAGAGTTAATGTTGTTAAGATGACAATACTTCCCACATTGACATACAGAGTCAAGACTATCTCTATGAAAATCCCAAGGTGTTTTATGCAGAAATGAAAACTCCATGCTGAAGTTCATATGGTATTTCAAGGGACCCAGAATAGCCAAAATAATCTTGCAAAAGAAGGACAAAGTTGGAGGACTCACGCTGCCTGATTTCAAAACTTATTAAAAAGCTACAGTAATCAAAACTGTGGTACTGGCATAAGAACAGACATATAGAGCAATGGAATAAAATTTACAGTTCATAAATAAACCTCCACATCTATGGTCAATTGATTTCGACAAGGGTGTCAAGACCAATCAATAGGGAAACAACAATCTCTTCCATAAATGGTACTAGGAAAACGAAATATCCACATGCAAAAGAATGAAGTCGACCCTTGTCTTATACCATATACAAAAATTAACTCAAAATGAACCAAAGACCTAAATTTAGAGCTAATACTATAAAATTCTTAGAAGAAAATCTAAGGACAAATTTGCATAGCCTTGGATTTGACAATGGTTTCTTAAACATGACACCAAAAGCACAGACAACACAAGAAAAAATAGATAAAAGGGACTTCATGCAAATTAAAAATTTCTGTGCACCAAAGGACACTATCAAGAGAGTGAAAAGACAACACACAAAATGGGAGAAAATATTTGCAAATCATATATACAATAAGAGTCTGAAATACAGAATACATAAAGAACTCCTAAAGCTCAACAACACAAAAACAAACAACGTGATTTTAAAATGGGCAAAGGGGGGAATGAAAGGGGAGGGAGGAATAAGTAGGTGGAGCACAGAAGATTTTTAGGGCAGTGAACTATTCTATGTACTACTATAATGGTGGACACGTGTCATTATACATTTGTCAAAACCCACAGAGTGTATACAAGAATGAACCCTAATGTAAACTATCGACTTTGGGTGATAATGATTTGTCAATATAGGTTTATCGACTGTAATACATGTACCTCTCTGGTGTGGGTTGTTGACTGTGGGAGAGGTTGTGCATGGGTGGGGGGGCGCGTTATATGGAAATTCTCTGTACTTTCCACTCAATTTTGCTGTAAACTTAAAACTGCTCTAAAAGCAGGGGCAAGGAGGAGAGGAGCAAAGGACTTGAATAGACATTTCTCTAAAGAAGATAAATAAGCACATGAAAAGATGCTCAACATCATTAATTATTAGGGAACTGCAAAGCAAACCACAGTGAGATACCACTTCACACCCGCTAGGATGGCTATAATAAAAAATATAGAAATAACAGGTGTTGGAGAGGACGTAGAGAAACTGGAACCCTCAGACATTGCTGGTGGGGATATAAAGTGGTGCATCCGCTGTGAAAAACAGCTTGGCAATTCCTCAAGAAGTTAAACATAGAATTAGCACATAACCCAGCAATTCTACTCCTATATAAATACCCAAGAGAAATGAAAACAAGAATTATACAAATACTTGTACACCTATGTTTATTGTAGCATCATTCACAATAGTCAAAAGGGGGAAAGAGCCCAAATGTCCAACATGAGATGAATGGATAAACAAAATGTGGTATCCATATAATGGAATATGATTCATCCTTAAAAAGGAATGGAGTTCGGATACAGGCTACAACATGAATGAACCTTGAAAACACCATACTAAGGGAAAAAAGCCAGACACAAAAGGACAACATTGTATGATTATACTTTTATGAGAAACCTAAAAAAGGCAAATTCATACAGACAGAAAGTAGAATGGTAGTTGCCAGGGGCTGGTGGAAGGGAGGAATAGGAAATTATTGCTTAATGATTACAGAGTTTTGCCATAATGATGATGCATGCACAACATTATGTATTTAGTTCTGAGTCACACACTTAAAACGCTTAAGATGGCAAATTTCGTTATATATATTCTTCCACAGTTACTTTTAAAAAGAAAAATGTAACCTGTGTTAACTGACCTGTGAACATAGGAATTAGAAGCTGTTGTGAAAGTTTACCAGGAAGGATACTGTTACAGTGTTTAAGCAAACAGAAGCATGGTGGTCTAGATGAAGCCCAGGAAAGATCAAGATCAAGTATTGATTAGTGTTTTTAAAGTACTAGATAAGCTGATTCTAAAATCCATATGGAAGAACTAAGAATAACAAAAAATAATTTTGAAAAAAGAAAAATGAGGGAGGCCACCTCTCCCTATGAGACATCAAGACGTACATGAAAAGTTATAGTATTTAGACAGTGTGATTTTAGCCCAGGAATAGATAACTAGATCGACCAAAGAAGCCCCAAGCAAATCCCTGACTCTATGGAAACTTGGTATCAGACAGACATAACCAACCAGTGGAGAAAGAAAAGACTATACAGTAAAGGGGCTGGACCAGTTGATTATCTATGTGGAAGGAAAAGAAAAATGGATCCCTACCTTACAGCAATGACAGAATTAATTCTAGATGGATCCCATGCTTAATGTGAAAATCAAATTTTTAGAAAATTTTAGACAGAAAATAGAGGAAAATATACACATGATTTTGAAGTTGGGAAATTGTTTTTAAAATAAGACTCAAAAGCACGAATAATAAAAATTGCAAAAGAGTTGACTACATTAAAATTAAACTTGTCTGTACATCAAAATATGCCATAAACAAAGTAAAAGATAAGCAAGGGACTTGGAGAAGACCTCTGCATGGTAAGTGACTGGTAAAGGTTAAGTAAACAGAATACACAATGAACTACTTCAACCAGTGAGAAAAATGACAACACAACAGACGCAAAAGCAAAGAATGTGAACAGACAATTCAACAAAGAGGAAACACAAATGGCCAATAAACACATGAAAAGATGCTCAATCTCGATAGTAATCAGGAAAATACAAACAACTGCGAGACACCACTTCACATTCATCAGATTAGCAATAAATTTTAAAAGTCAGACCGCAGTAAGCACGACTAAGGCCGTGGAGAAGGAGAAGCTGTTATACACAACATCAACTGGTACAACCATCCTGGAGAGAAATGTGGCCATGTCAGTGAGCAATCACGATGGCCAGCAACATCCCAGAGACACTCCTGCACACGTGTACAAGGACAGGGGTACAAGAATGTGCCTCAGAGCACCGTGTGTAAGGGTGCTTATCCAAGCACTTACAGGCAGCAAGGGACAGGATGAAAGCACGCATTGTAATGATAATTCAGGACAGTGGTGGCCTCCGGAAGGGAGGGAGGGAGGGGAGTGAAACTGGGAAGAGGTACACAGCAGAGTTTCAGCTACATCTGTATTTTTTATTTAAAAAAAGGAACTGGAGCAGAAAGGCAAAATGTTAATATTTGGCAAAACTAAATTGTGAGTACATGATATTCTTTACGCTTTTCTGAATACTTGAAATACTTCATAACAATACTTTCTTAAACTCTAGCAGTATTATTCAGCATGACTTTGGAGGACATGAACATTCCAGGTCACTGGGCAATTGCAGAACAGCAAAGGAAGAGGGATCTTTAGAGGTGGAGCAGCGGTATGTTTCCTAAAGACTCTGAGCCAGAAGATGAAGACGATGCAAAACCAAGAGACACAGGAGGCACCAATTCTGTTGCCTTCACCTTAGCCTGGTAGGATGACCAGCATCACGGCCATGCCACTGGGAGTCTCCCCGTCCCCAGCTACGCTCCTCTCTTAAGGCTGCACCTCGACTCCTCCCTCTAACTGAGACCTCTTTCCTAAACACGGATGGGAGTCAGCTGCAATTTCTAATTGATTGAAAAAAACACTCTAAGCAGAGCTGTCATATATTCCTTCTCTGATCATTTCCTGCAGAGATAATGAAGTATTTTAATACAAATGAAGAAAACTCAAGTTTCTTTCTCTCACAGCTCCTACTGCAGAGCAAAAAGTGTTGGCAAGGATGTCAAGAAAGAACTGTAAGCATAGATGATCTTATTTGCAAAGCAGAAATAGAGACACAGATATTGAGAACAAATGAATGGATACCAAGGGGGAAAGTGGGGCAGGGGGTGGGAGGAATTGGGAGATTGGCACATATACACATATACACTATGATACTATGTATAAAATAGTATACACTATGATACTATGTATAAAATAGACAACTAATCAGAACCTACTGTATAGCACAGGGAACTCTACTTAATGCACGGCAGTGACCTAAATGGGAAGGAAATCCAAAAACGAGGGGATGTATGTATACGTATAGCTGATTCATTTTGCTGTACAGTAGAAACTAACTATACTACAATAAAAATTAAAAAAAAAAAGAAAGAAAGAACCGTCAGCAAAAGTGACGATCACCAATGGCTCACCAAGTAAAGGCAGGAAGGTGTGGTGGTGAAGCCAGACAACCTGGTCTAAATACCAGCCCCTCCACTCATTTGCCAGTTGTATGTACATAACCTTTCAGAGGCTCAGTTTCCACACTCTCAAGTAACAATAAAAATCCCTACCTTACAGGGTTAGAGAAAATAAGATTATATATGAAAATCGTTTGCACAGTGGCTGGCACATAATACACTAATAGTAATAATAGTGTATTATTATCAGTAACCATGGACTGGACTACATTGAATTAATCTTTGAGTCTGCTGAAATGTAAGCTCCATGAAAACAGGCAAATCTGTTTTGTTCACTGATGCAACCCAGGCACCTGAAACATTGTCTGACCTGTACTAAACAATAAATGTTGAATGGACGTGAATCCCAGCATTTGGCACACATGAGAGCTTACTGTGTGCGGGGTGTTACACATTCTGTATCTCATTTAATCCTTACAACAACAGTGTATTATACTAGTCATTTTATAAAGGAGGAAACTGAGGCCCAGAGAAATTAACTTCCTTCCCCAAGCTCACAGAGTTAAATGGGAGAGCCGGGATTTGAATCCTAGTTGCCATTTTTCAGTTATTTGTTGAATTAATGAATAAGTAATGGTTCAGAATCACTTGACAATCTAGTAAATGTTCACAGTAGTTAGGGTGAGAGTGATGGGTTACCCTGGGTGGCCAGGTGAATTATTACTTATTACATAATCAATGAATTACTGTTAAGTTAGTACTTATTATGTGTATCATGGCTTTGTGGCAGAGACTGGCCATGTTCCAGGCCAGGGGTGGAACCCACTGGTGTTGTCAATCCCTCTGCTGGGGTAGTAATGAGGAAGGATTTCTCCCCATTTTACAGAGAGGGTTACTGGACAAAAAGACGAAAAGTAAATGTCCCAAGGTGATAAAGAGAATTAGTAAACTAGAAATAAAATCCAGTCACCTCCTCCCCTCTCACAAAACTCCATCTTAACAGAACTACTGATTTGGAACCCACTGCAGCTAGGAAGAAAAGTGGTATTAAGGCAGGAAAGTAGAGGAGATGTTTTCCTTTTCCTAAGACCTCAGCTATTAACATATTTATTTACAATCAATTACTTCTGAAGAAAAAAGTCATATCCAACAATGACATTAATAGGAACTATTTTGTTGGGAGTAGCTTTTAATTTAAAAATAACTTTACAGAAGTTTTTTGTAAACAAGTTTAAAGCATAAATGAGAAAAAAGTTATTTCATTACCATCATATAATCTTTACGTATATCTTCCTAGTCATTTTTGCACATTTGTCTTTTACAAAAATGGGATGTACACATTTTATAGCTTGATTTTCAATCAATTAATAAATTATAACTATCTTTATATGTCACTAAATGCATTTTTAAAAATAATGGAACTCCACTGTATTTAAATGTTAAGTCCTTGAAAATTGAAGGTTGAAAATTCAAGTTGTTCCTAATTCTCCCCCATTATAAACAAGGTTGAGATGAACATGGTAGAGCTAAATCTTTTTTGCATGTGTTTAATTATTTCCATAGGATAGGCTTCTAGAAGTAGACCTGCTGGGTCAAAGGGTGGCATTTGGAATTTTTAAATTTAAGCACAAACATCTGTTTTAAATATATTTTTAACTTGTCTTTCGCTTCCTTTTTAGTTTCTTTTTTAGTATCAAATACATGGCAAGCCCCCGAGGGAGGTTAGCAGATGCTCTCCTTATATTCCCTTTCTCTCTCTCCTTTTCAGAAGGAACAATGTCCGTGAGTTAGGAAGAATGAAGGAGTAAAGATGAAAACAAAATAATAATGTTGACCCAGAGTGAGAAAGACTAGTTGGCTAGGGAAATAAAACCCTATCATCGGAGGCATATGCAGAGTTAGGCCCCATGGTAAAATCTACAGGAAATGCAATATGTAGGTACACTCCTAGCCCTTGAGAAGTTTAAATGCAGTTCAAAAGCAAAATTATAACCACATGAAAGATTCAGCTGCATATAACATGTCCACCTACAAAAGGCAGAAGAGTAGGCGATTCAGTTAACTGAAATAATCCGTTTAAAGCAGGAACCATAATGAAAAGATACACTGAACGTTTTATTTAAAATGAACACTTGAAGACATTTATGCACAGAATAGGTCAATTAATTGAAGTTTCATAATGCTTTGGTCGACAGGTTCCATTTTTGGTTTCCTTAATTTAAAATTTTTTTTAATAAATTAAAAATTTTAATATAAAAACTCCTTTTTTTTTTTACTTTTTAAAAAAAATTTTACTTATTTTTGGCTGTGTTCGGTCTTCGTTGCTGCGCGCAGGCTTTCTCTAGTTGCAGAGAGCGTGGGCTTCTCTTTGTTGCGGTGTGCAGGCTCTACGTGTGCAGACTTCAGTAGTTGTGACTTGCGGGCTCAGTAGTTGTGACTTGCGGGCTCTACAGTGCAGGCTCAGTAGTTGTGGCGCATGGGCTTAGTTGTTCTGTGGCATGTGGGATCTTCCCGGACCAGGGATTGAACCTCTGTCCCCTGCATTGGCAGGCAGATTCTTAACCCCTGAGCCATGAGGGAAGTCCCTAAAAACTATTTTCTATTAACTAAAAATTTTCCCCAGGGCTTCCCTGGTGGCGCAGTGGTTGAGAGTCCGCCTGCCGATGCAGGGGACACGGGTTCGTGCCCCGGTCCGGGAGGATCCCACATGCCGCGGAGCGGCTGGGCCCGTGAGCCATGGCCGCGGAGCCTGCGCCTCTGGAGCCTGTGCTCCACAACGGGAGAGGCCACAGCAGTGAGAGGCCCGCGTACCGCAAAAAAAAAAAAAAAAAGAAAAAAAAAAAAAATTTCCCCAATGTCTGTTTTCTCACCCATATCCAATTCTACTATAATTCTTTTTAGAAAGTTACTCCTACCCAGTCTTTTCCAAATTTCAACTTGTTTTTATAGAAGCAGTTCTCTTTTCAAGCTCCTATTTCATACTGGGCATCAGTCAGTAAGCCTCACAGAGGGAAGAGAGAAGAGTAGTTCATACAAAGAGTTAAACAGAAGTCTGTTACTTCTTTTATACAACATTAGTGTTCCTCAGATCAAATCCAGATGGCATCTACTCAGTAATTACCCTTCCAAGGAGAAACGGTGGAACAAGGGAATCAAATGTGTAACTTCTGGTTCTTCGTGGGCCAATGGCATAGAGGACAGACTCTACAGGATATTTAGGCATCTGTAGACCAGGGAGATTTGCATCCTGAAAAACTGTCAGAATCCACCGAGATGTACAAGATCGGCAAGTACATCTTAAGAAGGGAAATATGTGAGGCTATCGGCGATAAGCTTCCTTTGAATTAAAATAAAAATCGCACTACAGGGACTTCCCTGGTGGCGCAGTGGTTAAGAGTCCGCCTGCCAGTGCAGGGGACACGGGTTCAAGCCCTGGTCCGGAAAGATCCCACATGCCGTGGAGCAAGTAAGCCCGTGCACCACAATTACTGAGCTGGCGCTCTAAAACCCGAGAGCCACAACTACTGAGCCCGCATGCTGCAACTCCTGAAGCCCACGTGCCTAGAGCCCATGCCCTGCAACAAAGGAAGCCACCGCAATGAGAGAAGCCCGCGCACCACAACGAAAGGTAGCCCCCGCTCACCGCAACTAGAGAAAGCCCGCGCGCAGTAACGGAGACCCAACACAGCCGAAAATCAATAAATTTTTTAAAAAGGCAAAATGTTATAAAATAAAAATCGCACTACACTAATCTGTTAGAAGTGCTGCTATCATGGTGAAGAGGAGGCTGCGCTGCACTAAAAGTCAGGAGCTCTGAGCTCCAGTCCAATTAGACCACCGTGAATAGCTCCGTGGTTTGTGTAAATTACTAAGTCCCTCTGAGCTCCCTCTTCCTTACCTGTCAAGTGAAGTGAATTAGTGCAGGATAATTACTAAGATCCTCTTTAATTCTATAACTCTACTATTTTTAAAAGAAAACCAATAAGCATATAAAAAAGAAAAGCAGTAGACATTACAGACTTTCCAGTAGCTTAGCGAATCAATCTAGATTCTAAAATCACCTACTACAATCACATCTCATTTTATTTTACAATTTAACAAATATTTATCAAGTGTCTACTCTGTGATGCTGGGGATATTTCAGAAAACAAGGGAAATATCTGCCTTCGTGGACCTTATAGTCTGCTGAGGGATACAGACGATTTAATGAGCAATGACAATAAAATGCGGTAATTGCTAAGGTGGAAAAAGAATATTCTTGTAGGAAGAGTGTGTACATAATGCAGTATGGAAGGATTTTCTCTGCCAAGAGTTTTTCTTTTCTTCTATTTTCTTTTTTTTTTTTTTGGCCACACCTTGCGGCTTGCAGGATCTTAGTTCCCTGACCAGGGATCGAACCTGTGCCCCCTGCAGTGGAAGCACAGAGTCCTAACCACTGGACCGCCAGGGAATTCCTGGAAGGATTTTCTCAATACAGTTATATCTAATGTGAGACCTGAATGGATAAGAAGAGGCTCATTAGGTGGGGGGCCAGGAGGAAAATGGTCCAGCTGGAAGGAGCACTGCATGAAAAAGGCAGAGCTAGGAGGGAGCTGGCTAGTCTGCCATGCATCTGTGGCTGAACTGTCTGGAATAAGGGATGATGTGAAAAGAGAAGTAGGCAGGAGCTGTATCATACAAGGCCTTCCGGAACATAACAAGGAGTTTTGTCTTGAACTTCCTATCCATTGGGGGGCCATCACGTAACATTTTCGAAAGATTACCCTGGTTGTGATGTGGAGAACAGGTTGGAGGGCAGCAAGACCCAAGGAAGAAAATTACTGGGGGCTGCTGCAGGAATCGAGACAAAAGATGGTACCCTGAATTAAAACACTGGCAACGGGGATGCAGAGATACTTAGAAGACGGGACAGGACTTGGTGATTAAGATGTGTGGGAACAGAAGTCAAAAATGATTCCTAGACTTCCAGCTTCAGAAACTGGGTAGAAAATCTTCCATTGTGTTTCCTAAGAGGATTGGCTAGAAGCCTGGAGTTGCTGGCAGAAGTCGTGCCATCATTTAGAAAGAGGCCACCTTAGAATGGCGCCAACACAATGGAAAACAAAGCTAAGAGACAGAGAGGGTGAAGCTGTTTCTGACGTCCTTATGTTACATCTCTGGACCAGCTATCCCAGATCTACTACTGGACTTTGCAGGCATATGAATCAAAGAATTTCCCTTGTTGTGGTTTTTGGTGGTGGTGGTGTTTCGGTTGGTTTTTAGTTTAATTTGTTTTTTCTTTTTTATTTATTTAATTTTGGCTGCATTGGGTCTTCGTTGCTGTGCATGGGCTTTCCCAAGTTGCGTTGCACGGGCTTCTCATTGCAGTGGCTTCTCTTGTTGCGGAGCACGGGCTCTAGGTGCGCAGGCTTCAGTAGTTGTGGCTTGCGGGCTCAGTAGTTGTGGCTCACTAGTTGTGGTGCATGGGTTTAGTTCCGCGGTATGTGGGATCTTCCCGGACCAAGGCTTGAACCCGTGTCCCCTGCATTGGCAGGCGGATTCTTAACCACTGCACCACCAGGGAAGTCCTGTTTAGTTCAACGTGAATTGAGGTCTGTCGCTTGGAACCAAAAGAATCCTGGGAAGAGAGGGGACAGTGGGAGTGGAGAGACCAGGGTAGAACCACCACTGAAGAAGCGACACAGGAAGATGAGCCCAACGAGAAAGACAGAGGAAAGGAGGAGCCCAGGAAACTGCAGTGCCAGCAGAAGGGTTTTCAGAGATGAATGTGGTCGGTAAAGCCAAATGCTCTAGAGAGATACGGCAGACAAGGACCAAGATGTATGCGTTGGGTTTAGCCACAAGGCAGTAGTTGGTGGCCTTGGTGAGGACAGTGTTAGTCGAGGGGTGGTGGTACAAGCCAGACTGAAATGAGGTGAGGAAATAGAACAGAAACAATTCTAAGTCAAGGCACTGAGTTTGAAGGGAAGGGCTGTGGAGGGAGATGCTTTCAGACGGATGAGGAGGGAGAATGTGTAAAGGCTAACGAGGAGGATACAGGAGAGGGGACAGTCAGCTGGGGGAGCCCCTGAGGAGGAAGAAGGTCCAGAACACAGGACAAAGCACAGACTTAAAGGTCGGCCCCAATTCAAGGGAAGGACACCTCTTCACTGGAAGCCGACAGAGAGAAGGATGCGGGCGGAATTAACTAGGCGTCCTGGCAGTGGCAGCAGGAACTCGATGATGCGACTGTCTGACAACCTCCATCTTCTCCAGAAAGTAGCGGGCGGGGCCCTTTGCTGAGGATGAGGTGAACAGAGGTGGAGGGGGCGGGGTTGGGGTGGAAGGGGCGGGGTTGGGGGGGTGGAAGGCTTAAAGAGAACGGAAGCCATCTGAAACTGTGCCGTGGCGAATAGGAGAGATACTAGGAAAACACAGAATTGACTGGAAGCTAAGAGGGCCCACTGGATGACAGAAACCATTCCATAGTTTCCCCCAAATCTGGTACGTCGAGGAAAGGATGGAATCTGAAAGTAAATGTTTGATCACAATGAGGCAACTGATTTATAAATTATCTCTTTCATAAATTAAAACATGTTAGTGTGTACTGGGATCGTTTTCATGACTGATCTAAAAGAGGAACTTTTACGTTTGCTGACAGGACACTCAGCTTTTCTGCATAGTAAACTGCCAACCTGATGGAGATAAACCACAGGAAGATCTCACAAAATGATGTGACAGAATCCAGAGTGGCGGATAAGATTCAGAAGGCTGGAACGGGAAAACGAATCTGGGTCTAAAACACAAAACCAAACTCAACCTGTGCGCGTAAAATAAAGGTCTTGGGATCTCAGTGACCACCTAATTAAGAGATCAAAGTTACCAAAACAATGCTCTTTTTTTTAAAACAATATTTTTTGTTTTTTATTTATTTATTTATTTATTTATTTATTTTGGCTGTGCTGGGTCTTAGTTGCGGCACACAGAATCTTCACTGAGGCATGTTTAGTTGCGGCATGTGGGATCCTTAGTTGCAGCATGCGGACTCCTTAGTTGCAGCATGCATGTGGGATCTAGTTCCTCAACCAGGGATCAAACCCAGGACCCCCGCATTGGGAGTGCAGAGTCTACCCACTGAACCACCTGGGAAGTCCCCAGAACAATGCTCTTAAGAGCAGATACAACCCTTGGGTTGAACAAATACCAAATACCAAGAGGCCACTAGATAAGGTCCTTTCCAGTATCAAGACTGAAGTTTCAGTTAAGAGTGATAAGAGCTCATGTGAGATAACTGTATTTGAAGACCTCATCTACTGATCACATTAGTCATCCACGTTTTCAACTTCTATCCTTATATTTAGTTTCATCCTCAACAAAGTTTTTGGACCATACTGTCGCAACCCCTCCTGAAATGTCTTTTCCAAATTACGATGTAGTCTTGTGATACCTATCTTCAGAGAGGTATGATGTAAACACTCTGAAGAGCATTTTTTTTTTTTTGTCTTTCATAGTTGAGGGTATTTACTACTGAATTATTCAATATTCTTCATAAAGAAAAAGCAAACAGAAACAAAAAAAAAAAAACCCAGGTGGGAACTTTCCTATCCAAGGCCTTCCTTGTCTGGGTTTTCATTTATCTGCCCCACTTCTTTTTTTTTTTTTTTCCCTGCGGTACGCGGGCCTCTCACCGTTGCAGCCTCTCCCGTTGTGGAGCACAGGCTCCGGACGCGCGGGCTCAGCGGCCATGGCTCACGGGCCCAGCCACTCTGTGGCATGTGGGATCTTCCCAGACCGGGCACGAACCCACGTCCCCTGCATCGGCAGGCGGACTCTCAACCACTGCGCCACCAGGGAAGCCCTATCTGCCTCACTTCTTACTTATCATTTCCAGGTTCTTAAGCTGGAAAGTTCATTCCTCCTGGCCCTTCAGAGTACTCTGATTCTCTCCTCAGCCTTCACACATCTAGGTTACCACGTGCCAGAAGCAAGGTGACGAGCTAAGATTACAACCTCATCCCTAACTTTGAAGGATTCAGACTCAGTAAATGATGCCAATACAGAGTGACAGGAGCTGAGACAGGAGGCAGAGGGGGTGGAAAGGCGAACGTGATCATCTCCTCCAGAATGGGCAGAAAGGGTTAGGAGGGCCTCCTGGACAAGGCAACACTTCAGCAGAGTCTTGAAGGATGACGATTTCTCTGGGCAGCGAAGGTGAGGAAGAGTGGGAAGCAGAGGGAACAGCAGAGTATAAAAACCCATGAGGGGCTTCCCTGGTGGCTCAGTGATTAAGAATCTGCCTGCCAATGCAGGGGACACAGGTTCAAGCCCTGGTCCTGGAAGATCCCACATGCTGCGGAGCAACTAAGCCCATGTGCCACAACTACTGAGCCTGCACTCTAGAGCCCGTGCTCCACAACTACTGAGCCAGTGCACAACTACTGAAGCCTGCCACCATAGAGCCCATGCACCACAACTACTGAGCCCATGTGCTCTAGGGCCCACATGCCACAACTACTGAGCCCACACGCCTAGAGCCCATGCTCTGCCACAAGAGAAGACTCCACAATGAGAAGCCTGCGCACCGCAGCGAAGAGTAGCCCCCACTCACCGCAACAAGAGAAAGCTCGCGTGCAGCGACAAAGACCCAATGCAGCCAAAAATAAATAAATTAAAATTTAAAAAAAAAAAACAACTCTTGAGACATGGAACAGGCTTACTTCTGGGGGCTGTAGGTTGCATAGCACAAGTAGAGCACAGGGTGTAGGGAGAGGTCGGAAGATGAGTCTAAGCAAGTGAGAAAGGACCAGACCAGACACTGCCTCGCTCAAGAGCAGTTAAGAAGTTTGAACTTCATCCTGGCTCAGGTGTGAACCAATCATTTTTTTCCTTGGCTTAGCCAAGATTAGAATTGTTGAAAGCAAATTTTCACTAAAGCACAAAGGGAAGAGCAAACAAATACAAAACAAAAAGCAAACAGTAAAAAGCATAAAAATGAACAGCTCACGGGTCCCAGATCTCTTAGCTGCTTCACAAAGTTCTAGCTCCAGATGAGAACTTGTACACAGATGGCTCAGCCCAAGCCCTCTTTCTCTCCTCTACCCATCCATGTTGGCACTGAACAGCTTACCACTTGCTTTGTCCCTGGTGCAAACGTGAGGCCGATGGGGTGTCAAGATCAGCACAGGCCTTATTCAATTCTTGCTTCAAAGCTTAAACGCCTGTTGGACCACTAAGCTCTGGTTTCCTGCCAAGGGATCCTCTACCCCATGAGAACAATGCAAATGACCGAGCTCAACTGAGGGTTAGAGGTTTTCCTACTCAGGTGTCCAATTCAGCCCACTTCTCCAGGTTCTTCTAATGACTCATCCTTAGGTAACTTCCTGAAAGTGACTGTCCGGAATCCCACCACTACAGCAATCTTTTTTTTTTTAATAAATTTATTTTATTTATTTGTTGTTGGCTGCTTTGGTTCTTAGTTGTTGTGTGTGGGCTTTCTCTAGTTGTGGCGAGCGGGGGCTACTCTTCGTTGCGGTGCTCAGGCTTATTGTGGTGGCTTCTCTTGTTGCAGAGCACGGGCTCTAGGTGTGCAGGCTCAGTAGTTGTGGTGCACGGGCTTAGTTGCTCCGTGGCATGTGCGATCTTCTCGGACCACTGCTCAAACCTGTGTCCCCTGCGTTGGCAGGCGGATTCTGAACTACTGTGCCACCAGGGAAGCCCCGCTACAGCATTCTAACAAAAAATACTTTACACGTTCAGTTTTGCCTCCAGATGGTTTCCACCAAAGGTAAAACCCACTCATCTGCATGACGTCTTCAGAGCTGACCTATAAAACGTTATCGAAGATGCTGTCCACAGCTTCAAAACTGTATTCAACAGAGCCCGTGTGGTAAATCCTCCCCTGAGTTTAGTTCCAGGAAAAAAACTGTCTCCTCTAGAGCTGAATTTGTATACTTTATCTTGCCAGAGTAAGAAAATGATGTAACCCAACGTGTTTCCTTTTATACCATGGCTTCCAAGAAACTTAAAACCAAATCCCATGCCAAAATGTCTCATCTCAGATGCCTAGTAGGACCTACTTCCACTTCATTGCTATGACCATTTTTGTTTTATATTTTGAAAATAGCTAGAATAGACTGTGCGTCTCTTATACACCAAGCACCCTGCTTCTCCCGATGTGCCCTTCCTCCTCACGTCATTTCAAATCTAGTGCTTGTTTTACTTAACTACCCCAGTGCCTTATTTTTAAAGTTATGCTTTACCTCGTATCCTATACTTCATATCTCCTAGAAGCAGACAGGTCCAAATATTGTGGATTTTTTTAAAAGACTCTATTCACGGGGCTTCCCTGGTGGCGCGGTGGTTGGGAGTCCGCCTGCCGATGCAGGGGACACGGCTTCGTGCCCCGGTCCGGGAAGATCCCACATGCCCCAGAGCAACTGGGCCCGTGAGCCATGGCCGCTGAGCCTGCGCGTCCGGAACCTGTGTTCCGCAACGGGAGAGGCCACAACAGTGAGAGGCCCGCGTACCACAAAAAAAAAAAAAAAAAAAAAGACTCTATTCACATTTATGCACATAGTTGTGAACAGCCAACCAGGCTTTATCCTTAGAGGCACAGATGGGGAAGTCATTCCATAAAAGTTGGGCTTTTTCCAGACTGCACTGTCTTCCACATCACTCTCCTTTTTTGTACCACTGCTTGTCTCCATGTATGGCTCTTTTTGTCTGCCTTTTGGGGTGTCTGCTGTGGGTATCACCCTGACCCTCCACACAGGTGTTAAGACTCCAGGCAGTACCATACCATATAAAGAAGACCCTAAAGACTCCATACAAAAACTACTAGATCTAATAAATGAATTCAGCAAAGTAGCAGGATACGAGGTTAACATTCAGAAATCGGTTGCGTTTCTTTACACTAACAACGAAATATCAAAAAGGGAATGTAAAAACACAATACCTTTTAAAATCACACCAAAAAAAAAAAATACCTAGGAATAAACCTGACCAAGGAGGTTAAAGACATATATGCTGAGAACTATAAAACATTAATAAAGGAAATTAAAGAGGATTCAGAGAAATGGAAAGAAATACCATGTTCTTGGGTTGGAAGAATATTGGTATAATGGCAATACTACCCAAAGCAATCTACAGATTTAATGGGACCCCTATCAAATTACCCATGACGTTTTTCACAGAATTAGAACAAATAATCCAAAAATTTATATGGAACCATAAAAGACCCAGAATTGCCAAAGCTATCCTGAGGGAAAAAAACAAAGCAGGAGGCATAACTCTCCCAGACTTCAGACAAGTGACAGTAATCAAAAGTGTGGTATTAGTACAAAAAGACACATGGATCAATGGAACAGAATAGAGAGCCCAGAAATAAACCCACACACCTACAGTCAATTAATCTTCGACAAAGAAGGCAAGAATATAAAATGGGAAAAAGACAGTCTTTTCAGCAAGTGGTGCTGGGAAAGTTTGACAGCTGCATGTAAATCAATGATGTTAGAACACACCCTCACACCATACAAAAAAATAAACTAAAATGGCTTAAAGACTTAAACATAAGACATGACACCATATAATTCTTAGAAGAGGGGCTTCCCTGGTGGCGCAGTGGTTGAGAGTCCACCTGCCGATGCATGGGACACGGGTTTGTGCCCCGGTCCGGGAAGATCCCACATGCCGCGGAGCGGCTGGGCCCGTGAGCCATGGCCGCTGAGCCTGCACATCCGGAGCCTGTGCTCGGCAACGGGAGAGGCCACAACAGTGAGAGGCCCGCGTACCGCAAAAAAAAAAAAAAAAAAATTCTTAGAAGAGAACATAGGCAAAATATTTTCTGACATAAATAGTACCAATGTTTTCTTAGGTCAGTCTCTCAAGGCAATAGAAATAAAAACAAAAATAAACAAATGGGACCTAATCAAACTTACAAGCTTTTGCACAGCAAAGGAAAACATAAAAAAAACCAAAAAAGCACAAAAAGACAACCTACAGAATGGGAGAAAATATTTGCAAATAATGTGACCGACAAGGGCTTAATTTCCAAAATATACTAAGAGCTCGTACAACTCAACAACAAAAATACAAACAACCCAATCGAAAAATGGGCAGAAGACTTTAACAGACATTTCTCCAAAGACATATAGATGGCCAGTAGGCACATGAAAAGATGCTCAACATCACTAATTATTATAGAAATGCAAATCAAAACTACCATGAGGTACCACCTCACACTGGTCAGAATGGCATCACTAAAAAGCCTAAAAATAACAAATGCTGTAGAGGATGTAGAGAAAAGGGAACCCCTACACTGCTGGTGGGAATGCAAGTTGGTGCAGCCACTATGGAAAACAGTATGGAGGTTCCTCAGAAAACTAAAAATAGAATTACCATATGATCCAGCAATCCCACTCCTGGGCATATACCTAGACAAAATTATAATTCAAAAAGATACATGGGGCTTCCCTGGTGGCACAGTGGTTAAGAATCCGCCTGCCAATGCAGGGGACATGGGTTCAATCCCTAGTCCAGAAGGATCCCCCATGCCATGGAGCAACTAAGCCCATGCATCACAACTACTGAGCCTGCGCTCTAGAGCCTGCAAGCCACAACTACTAAGCCCAGGTGCCACACTATTGAAGCCTGTGCACCTAGAGCCTGTGCTCCGCAACAAGAGAAGCCACCACAATGAGAAGCCCGCGCACCGCAACCAAGAGTAGCCCCCGCTCGCCACAACTAGAGAAAGCCCGCAAGCAGTAACAAAGACCCAATGCAGCCAAATATAAATAAATAAAATAAATTTTTTTTTTAAATTAAAAAAAAGATACATGGGCTTCCCTGGTGGTGCAGTGGTTGGGAGTCCGCCTGCCGATGCGGCGGGCGCAGGTTCGTGCCCCGATCCGGGAGGATCCCACGTGCCGCGGAGCGGCTGGGCTTGTGAGCCATGGCCCCTGGGCCTGAGCGTCCGGAGCCTGTGCTCCGCAGCGGGAGAGGCCGCAATGGTGAGAGGCCCCCACACAGCAAAAAAAAAAAAAAAAAGATACATGGACCCCAAAGTTCACAGCAGTACTATTCACAATAGCCAAGACATGGAAACAACCTAAATGTCCATATACAGATGAATGAATAAAGAAGATGTGGTACATATATACAATGGAATACTACTCAGCCATAAAAAAGAATGAAATAATGCCATTTGCAGCAACATGGATGGACCCAGAGATCATCACACTAAGTGAAGCCAGAAAGAGAAAGACAAATACCATATGATATCACTTATATGTGGAATCTAAAATATGGCACAAATGAACCTATCTATGAAACAGAAACACACTCACAGACATAGAGATCAGACTTGTGGTTGCCAGCGGGGAGGGGGGGGCAGGAGAGGGATGGGTTGGGAGTTTGGGGTTAGTAGATGCAAACTATTACATTTAGAATGGATAAACAACAAGGTCCTACTGTATAGCACAGGGAACTATGTCCAATCTCCTGGGATAAACCATAATGGAAAAGAATATGAAAAAAGAATGTACACATGTGTATAAACTGAGTCACTTTGCTGTACAGCAGAAATTAGCACAACATTGTAAATCAACTATACTTCAATTTAAAAAAAAAAGACTCTAGGCAGTGCCCACACTTGGTCTATGCCAGGGGTGAGGTACATGAGCTGCACTCAATATTTCTGCACCTGCAGCCCCTGGACACACCTCATGGGACTCCTATAGCGCTTAGCAGCTTCTTCATTGGAATCACAACTCTCTTAGGCATTTGGTACCTCCCACTTTACCTCATATCACCTCCCTTCAACCCTACCCGTTCCCCCTATTGATCTTTCCAGGAATCAAGGAAGGTTTATATAACTTAGGACTTTATGTCCAAGGGAAACTGGCAGAGCATCTAGAATAAAGCTGGCAGATGGCTGTAACTAGACAGAAAAGTTGGAAACTGGAGAGGATATTTGGTACAACACAGGCCCTCAAATATTTGGTAATGAATGAATGAACAAATGAATGAATGAATAAAATCCAACTTATCACCAGTTTCCCACCTTGATTACCTAGACAAAGCCAGCAACCAAATACCAGGTTCTAAGCACCCATGTTTCTTCAGCGATTGGAATCCTGTGAATTTGCTGCAGTAAGGCTGATAACAATGGAAAACTTGGTTTCTCTTTCTGCTTAAAAAGAAAGCCAGAGCACACCTCCTTCCGCCCAAAGAGCTTCCTTGTCACTACCAGGTGTGACGGTCTGGCAGAGGCCATGTTTTTGCTTTGAATTCTCCTTCTGCCTGAACTTGCTCAGTGACCCTGGGTAAGTCACTTGCTCTTTTTTGTTTTTGGAAAAATACACATAAAATTTACCGTTTTAGCCTTTTTAAAATGTATAGTTCAGAGTCATTAAATACATTCACATTGTTGTGCAACCATCACCGCCGTCCATCTCCAGAACTCTTTTCGTCTTTCCAAACTGAAACTCTCTACCCATTAAACAGCAACTTCCCATCCCCCTCTCCACCTGTCCTGGCAACCACCATTCTACTTCCCATCTCTGTGAATCTGACCATAAGTGGAATCATAAAGCATCTGCCCTTTTGTGACTGGCCTATTGCACTGAGCATTATGTCCTCAAAGTTCATCCATGTTGTAGCATGTGTCAGAATTTCCTTCCTTTTAAGGCTGAATAATACTTCATTGTATGTACAGACCACATTTTGTTTATCCATTCTTCTATCAGTGGACACCTGCGTTGTTTCCACCTTTTGACTACTGTGAATAATGTCATGAACACAAGTGTACAAGTATCTGAGTCCCGGCGTTCACTTTTTTTGGGTGTACACCCAGAAGTGGAATTGCAGGCTCAGGCAGTAATTCTCTGTTTGCTAGTTTGAGGAACTGCCACACTGTTTTGTTCCATGGGACTTTTAAATGCAGAGACAGAACTGCTTAAAGAGCTGGCCACTGCAGTCATATTGTCATGCTGACTCCTGAGAGATGTTTCGCGGGTGTAGATTTGCCCAGAAGGGTTGTCTTGCCTCATTCTCTAGAGAAGCAGGATCCAGCTGCTGTTTAGAATAAGTCCTGCTTTAGACACAGGACCTGGGTCTGAGCCTGACCCTGCCTCAGGATCCACTTCTGTGAAGTAGGTCAATAATACTTAATTTTCAGGGTTTTTATAAAGGTCAGGGATCATGTACACAAAGCACCAGGTAAGCACTTAGAAAATGAAGCTGTGAATATCACCCTACTGACTGCAAAGGGTGGTTATGAAAACCAAACCACGTAACGGATGAGACAGCTGGAAAGGGTCATGCTTTCTACAAATGCTAAGCCCTCCTCATTTCCTTCCTAATCTCTGCTATGGTCTCCTAGCAGTTTTTCCTGCCTCCTGGCCTCTTAAGTCTATCCTCCACTCCAGCTTCAGAGTGAGCTTCCTAAAGCAGACAGGATCCTGTCCCTCCTGATAAGGCTTTCAGTGGCTCCCCTCACCCTCACCAGGCCTTCCTGTGTTCAGTCTACTTCTCAGATCTTGCCACTCTACCCCCATGATCTTCTTAATGCTTGTCCCCTCCACCTGAAGCACTCTTCCCCCAGTGTTGGCTAAAAGTGAGTCATCCTAGAATTACTAATTTCCGACACTTCCGGGCCTTTCCTGACTCCACCAGACTAGACTCGAGGCCCACGGCACCAGGAGCAATTATCTATCGCCGTCCCAAGTACACGCTTCATTACAACCATCTGTGGGTTGATTTCCCCAACGCGATCAGCTTCTTAACGTCAAGGGTTAGACGATACATCTTTGCATTTCCGGCCTTAGCACAGTGCTAGGATGTTTACTGAACAAATATATATATATATGAATAACAGGGTGGTGCTTTTATTATTGGAAAGTTGGAATAGTTCACGAGGTTAACTCCTGAGTTCATCAGGATAACTGTTTCTAAAGTCTCATATTACATGACCAGTATTAGAATAATTAGTATCATTATATAATGAAGAGTTTTTTTCAAAAACTGGCACCACAAAGGATGGGAGCCAAAAGGGAAATATTTCAAGGTACTTCCTCTATCCCTTCTCCCTCTAAAATAAGTGGGATGTTTTTAAATTGAGCTCCTCGGGTCTTCATGGTTCTTCTGAGAGATATTTTTGCTTCCTTGGCATCTGAGAAATAGCCTGACCTCTACGTGCATGGCCCTGATGACACGACCCCTGATAAGAGATCATCCCTGAAGCTATTTTTCATGAGTGGGCTAAAGTAATGAGTCCAGTCTTGCACTTAGTAGGTGCTTGATAAATATCTGCCCAAGAACTGAGTTCCTCATGAGTTGCTTGTTTGCGCTAAATCCTGTGAACTCCAGTCTGTGGCTGGAGGTCAATTTCTTAATTTACCTCCTTCAGAAGCAAGAACAGTGCCAGCTGTTCCAGTTTTGAAGTAATCAAGGCATTGGAAGGTTGTAAAAGCAATGGGACAATTATTTAAATTGACCTAAAGTGCATATACAGTATTTACAGTTGATGTGGGAATCATCTGATCTGCTTATTTTTAGTGAGCCCATGAATTGGTATTTAAGTTTCATTATATGGGTGTCACTGTCTTTCCATATGAATCTCTTGAAGCTGAAGCCTTAATTGATGCTTGCTATCTACTGTGCAAGGTTATCTTTTTTTTTTTTTTTTTTTGGCTGCGTTGGGTCTTCCCTGCTGTGCATGGGCTTTCCCTAGTTGCGAGCGGGGGCCACTCTTCATTGTGGTGCATAGGTTTCTCATTGTGGTGGCCTCTCTCGTAGCCGAGCACCGGCTCTAGGCGTGCACGCTTCAGTAGTTGTGGCACATGGGCCTAGCTGCCCTGTGGCATGGGGGATCTTCCTGGACCAGGGCTCAAACCCATGTCCCCTGCATTGGCAGGAGGATTCCCAACCACTGTGCCACCAGGGAAGCCCTGTTCAAGGTTATCTTTAACATGTTCTTAAACGGCTCCTTTTAAGCTTCAAACAGTGCCCTCTAGTTCTTATGCGTGCTGGTGATTATTAATGACTTTCTAGATTGTGGTTTTACCTTTGGGGTTTATTGCCACTAACTGAGGACCTTATGGTGGGAATCACTGATGAACACTAGCTAAGAAAATTTTTTTTCTTGCTTTTAATCTTTTAAAGATTTGTATCATTTTATGCACAAATACACAATGCTTTTAAATGAATATTAACATTAGATGTAGAAAATACAAATATTTTCCAAATACAAAGTATTATACATAATGAGAAATTCATAATTTCATATTTGATGGAAAACAGACACTCCTGGGGGAAAGTACCCAGAGATGGGCTTAAGGATCATTAAGAATTTCTGCTTAACAAAGATTTAGAATCCTAACAACTCCTAGACTTACCTTCTTTCCTTGGGCATAGGCGAGATGATAACTGTTTGAAAGAATTTTCTTGTTTCTGATTGTTATCTCAAATCAAGAGGTGTGTCTAACAAAAAAGGAACCTGTGCTCACAGCATTTTACATTTTGAAGGAAAAATAAAGGCAATTTAGTCGTCCAGACTTCTCAGAGGCAGAAATGTTTTAGAGCCAAGCTTCCCTGATTTCCCATCTTCTGCCTCTTGCACTGTCAGCTAATTTGTTAATGAGGATCACGTTCACCTGAAGAATATATCGTTTAGATGGTCTTCCTAGTCATAATCTTTATTACTAAACAACAAATGAAACTGCTTGGATTTCACAAGTAAAAGCTATCAACTGATATTTATTGGGTGAGGGTTTTAAAGAAAAATAAACCTTTAAAATGAAAACTTATTTTACATCGGAGCTAGGGATCAGAGGACTAAAGTGCTTTTCTGAGCCTTTACAAGTGGGCAAAGGTGGATTCACTTTAGAATCGCAAGTTTCAGATGAGGATTATTTCAGATTGGCATCTTTACCAAGGGGAGCTCTGGGGTAACAGGAAGTGAGACCGAATGGATGGAGCCATGCAGTGTGACCCAGAAAACAGGCTGAGGAGGACAGACCCCAACAAGCTTAAGCTATCCCAGGTGCCCGCATATTCCAGTGCCTTCTATCTGCCTAACTTTATTTTTTGAAAAGCTCGAACTGTGGGATCCCCAAACTAGGGTCAGCTGGGTTGAGGCGCTCTGGGGTGGGGCGCTCAGGGACTGTTGGGAAGCACTGTCCTGGAGAGTAGTTCTGGGGTGTAGAACTTGAGGACACCCACTGGCTTAGATCACAGGACAGCAACCTCCTGATGGCTCTAGGGTGGCGGAGGCGGGCATGTGACAGACGCCACTCACTGAGTACCTGAAACAGCGGAGACTCAGGACCCACACCCACCCCGAGAATTAGACCCCTATGGACATCTAACTTTTTAGGAGTTTTCACAAAGGCACACATTCTGAAGACACGCAGCCCACACCCACACAAGTTCTCACTCATTCTAACCCCACCCCGGAGTTTTTGCATCCCTACACAAGACAGGAGGGATGAACCAAGAGCTTGAAATTACCCTGGCACAGACTCCCCAAATCAGGTTTCCCAAAGCCCAGCAGAGTCGGGGGGGGCGGGGGGGACAGGGATGATGGGACGGAAACAGAAGACTTTTGAAATAGATTCCTCCGAGCGAAACTGGTAGCTCCATCTCTAAATATTAGCAACGTTAAGACTTCTCCTGTTGGCACAACTAGGAAAAAAAAGACTTCACACCCCCCAAAAGGGACGGTCCGGGAGAGCACCCCCTACCTTGCTACAGCGCCAGGTGGACAGGTCTCCGAGGCCGGGGAAGACACAACCTGATCCGGGGCGGCTGGCCGCAGGAGAGGCGCAGCTGCGAGTGAAGGCTGCCGGAGCTGCGGCCCTGGCCCCGCCCCTCGGACGCCCCGCCCCCAGGACGCCCCGCCCCTCGGACGCCCGCAAACCCTCGGGACTCGGCTGCCTTAGCCGCAGCTCGGTAACCTCCGGACCCGAGCGCCCGGTGCATTGTGGGACGCCGGAGCCCGCTGCTGAGGCTGCGCTGACCCCTGGCGGGCGCGTCCAAAAAGCAGCCCCGGGCTGGCGGGGTGAGTCTGCGGGGACCCGCCGAGGGAGAGGCGGGGCCGGGCACTTCTGGGACAGCTGCGAGCTAGCGTGGGTTACCTGTTGTTCACATCTCAAACTTTGCTTTTCAAAGTGCCTGGGCCCCCCTCTCCCAGGTAGTGACATAAGTAAAAAAAAACAAGAAACTTTCAGTCTCGGAAAAGCTTTTTAAGCTAGGAAAAGTAATTTTAAAATCATAAAACTAAATGACATCAAGATTATGGGAAAACCTGAACACTTAGTTTTTAGTTCTGTTGAAACCACAGATCGGCTCAATCTGTCTAGAGAATAAAAATAATATGGAACAGAAACTATGAAAGTGTGTAATTCAGGACTTTCTCTTCCTCAAGGAAATAGTTCAAGTGGAGTAAAATCACACAATATTCACAGTGAAAAATTAGAGTAACAACTAAAATACGTGAAAGGCACAAAGATAAAACGTCGCTGTTTAAATAAGAATATGAACATCATCACTAAGTAGAAATATTTCTATCAAATAATGTTAAAAACAGAACCCAGGAAAGCACATGGCCAATGATTGTGTGAAAATATGTGTTGACAAATGTAAATAGAAACTTTGGAACAATGTAAATAGTTTTATATGTCTTAAGTTTGTCTTATTTTTATTAAAAAACTTTTTAAACGTTTCTAACTTGTAGGTACTAGTTCTAATTTTGGATGGCTTTGCAATATTTCAGTTTCCCCTCATTCTACATGATAAAGAAAAAATTCTGAGGTTTTAACAAAGATAAGACATTAAAGAGTTTTGCTTATCTGCAAACCCTGATGGGGCACAAAAGAAAAGTAAATTTACTGGAGAGTGTATTAGTTTCCTTGAGCTACAAACTACCACAGACTGGGTGGTTTAAGCCACAGAAATATATTGTCTCACAGTTCTGGAGGCTCAAAGTCTGAGATCCAGGAGGTCCCATTCTGAGGTGCTGGGAACTAGGACTTCAATCTATGAATATGGGGTGACGGGACACAATTCAGCCCATAACAGGGAGCAAGAGCTTGAGATTCAAAGTATAATCTTACGAAAAGGGCACTCACCCAATGACAAAAATAATAGTAATAATGTATGTGTTAGACCTGCGCGGTCTCCTAGGAGTTTCGACTCGCCCAGGAAACAACAAGAGTCGGAAGTCGATGCAAAACGCAAGAGGTTTATTGAAGGCCGGTGCACCGGGGTTCCTTGGTCCTCACGCAGGAGGTCGAAGAAAGAACCCTTTTGGGCGCGAATATGTCAGTTTTATAGGTTCCCACTTCCCTGTATGTAAATTATAGATTTGGTTGTGTTCTCCTGCTGATTGGTCCCGGCTTAGGCTCGGACCAGAGAGGGAACTTGTCCCCAGCTGCCTGATTGGTCTTTGACAGACACCTTTTTTACATTTTGTTATCTCCCTCCTTCTCGGAAGGGGGCCGGACATCCTGGAAATTCACCCATTGTCTAAGAAGCCCCTATTGTCTGGAGAGTTCTTAATCATTAGCTGGAACAATGTCCCTCGAGTCCCACATATGCAGTCTCAAATGTATCAAAATCATGACAACTTAGAGTAAAACCAAACTGATGACAACATTCTTCTTTCTGTCCTCTAACACATTTCAGGCCTTTCCAGTGGAACCAGAGATGTTAATGGAATAAGGTAGCCTCTAGCTTCACAGATAGTAGATCTGATGTGTCTGGCCTCCTGCAGGAAGGGCTTGGAGAAGGGTGTGTCCAAGTGCCCAGAAGAAGGGCGGCATCTCTTACATTTGAGCACCGAGAACAAGGCAGAGAGGCCATGGGTGGAGAATTATAGGAAGCAGGATCCTGTCATTGGAGAGCACACACAGACACCCTCCTGTGAAGAACTCAGGTTTAGTTCAAGAAGCCGATAAGTGCCTCAGCTTGGGGAGGGTGCCCTGCGAAGGTGGAATCCAGTCTTTCTGAGCCGAGCCAGCCTCTCCCAAGTAACCTCACCACATGGGTGGGAAGAGAAGCTTTAAATCATCCCTGAGCCCTGCCTTCTGAGGTGATGGGGACCCAGAAGATCTCTTGAGAGAAGGAAGTCCTGCCTAATACTTCCAGATTCGTTTATTTGTTTGTTAATCTTCTGAAAGAACCAGAAGCCCACTTAGAGGTGTACTGATAAAAATAACTGGCTCTCCAGAAAGAAAAGCTCTGATTCGTGGTGCTTGCAGATTTCTGTGGTGTAAATAAAACTGAGCAGAACCCTGTGGGGCTCCTGGGCATGGAAGCCTTTCTGTGTCCCCCATTTCTTGTTTGTAGGGAATAGGCTTCATTCAGCCTCCATGACCTTCCCTGAGTTCCAAAGGGCCGGTTCAAACAGTTGCTAATCAGGGAAGGGAGGGGATGCAGAGACAAGGGAGGATCAGTCGAGAAACAATAGTGCAGCCTCGGGCAGGGTCCTGATTCTGCCTCAAGGGACACACATAACAATATCTTTGAGCTCTTCTGCAGAACTAAAACCCCCAGCAAATGGAAGATGTTTACTACTCGAAGCATTCTTCATTCCAGAGAGAAGGTCACAAAAACAAAAGCTTGAGAACAAAAAGCTCATCAGGAGACCACCTGAGGCCAGATTAAAGGCATGCAGGCCCCGCCTAATCCTTATCAGCAGCCCTGCCCCTGAACTATAGCTATAAAACTCCTCACCAAATCCTCCCGGGTTTGGACACACAGTTTTTCAGGGCACAAGCCTGCTGTGTCCCCGTCTGCCTGGCAAAGCAATAAAGTTATTCTTTTCTACGTCACCAAAAACTCCGAGATTCGATTTGGCTGTGGCCCAGACAGGCTGAGTTTTCAACATCATAAATACTTCCACCGTGGCTGATTTCAAGCTACCAACATAAGGTCTCTGAACACAGAGTTGGAATGCCAGCATGCCACCAAGCCCTGGTAATTGGCTTCAGAGTCTCAAAGCCAGGTGGCGGCCAGGGAGCCGTTTCTGGGGGCACCCCAGTGAGGAGTAGAGAGAAGGGCAGCTCTTATGGGTGTGGAGCAGAGCCTCCAGCTGGGCAGCCGTGCTAGCAGGGAGCCACGGGCAGTGGGGAGGCCCAGTGAGAATCGGGGACCACACACAGCCTCCAAGGCAGCGGGGATAGGGATGGGGTGAGGAGACCAAACACAGCAGGAGGAAGTGCACTCAGAGTGAAGTAAGTCAGAAAGAGAAAAACAAATACTGTATGCTTACACATATATATGGAATCTAAAAAAGAAAAAAAAAAGGTTCTGATGAACCTAGGGGCAGGACAAGAGTAAAGACGCAAACGTAGAGAATGGATTTGAGGACACGGGGAGGGGGAAGGGGAAGCTGGGACGAAGTGAGAGAGTGGCATGGACATATATACACTACCAAATGTAAAATAGATAGCTAGTGGGAAGCAGCCACATAGCACAGGGAGATCAGCTCAGTGTTTTGTGATCACCTAGAGGAGTGGGATAGGGAAGGTGGGAGGGAGACGCAAGAGGGAGGGGATATGGGGATATATGTATACATATAGCTGATTCACTTTGTTATACAGTGGAAACTAACACAACATTGTAAAGCAATTATACTCCAATAAAGATGTTAAAAAAATAAAATAAAATAGATAATTAATAAGGACCTACTGTATAGCACAGGGAACTCTACTCAATGCTCTCTAATGACCTATATGGGGAAAGCATCTTAAAAAAGGAGTTGATATATGTGTATGTATAACTGATTCACTTTGCTGTACAGCAGAAACTAACACAACATTGTAAATCAACTATACTCCAATAAAAATTTAAAAAAAAGAAAGTCACTTTATGACCCTAAACATGGGCCACTGCCAGGAAAAATGAGGAAGTAAACAGCCAGCATCTTCTTTTTGTGTCTTTCCCTTCCAGGCACCAGGTGTTGATAACTGGTATGAATCACTAAGGGTAGAATTTTAGGCATGAGTGGGAAAGAAATTTTTCGGATGTAACAACGCTGCAGGCACTCCTCAAATCACACCATCACACACATCACATACTCAGCTTGGCTGAAAGGCCGGTCCTACCTGGACAGATCCTCTCAAGACTGAGACACTCTGACAGGAAGTGGGCTTTGAAAGAACATCCTGCTTCCTGGAGTTGAGCATAACCGGGAACACTAGGCTACCCTGATGTAGTCTGAGTGAAAAGGGCTTGAGATGATAAAAGAGGACGTGGCTAAAAGAAGGAAGCAAAAAGAACCTTGCGGAATAAGCCCTGTAAATCAATTTTGTTTCCCTTCCATTTCCTAAGCCTGGAGACAAAAACCACAGCAAGTTCTAAGACAGCCTGTGCAGAGCCACTAGGTACTGCGGTCACCAGGGTGCTCTTGGGAGCCTTCGTGTGTTCCTAGCTCCTGCTCTATATCCAAGTCCACACTCAGTACACAACTGCTAATGAATTCACTTAGAAAGGAAAGCTCCTAAGCATTCAAGCAATATCAGCCTTGTGCAAAAATCTTAAGGAGCACAAGATTTGCCTTTTACATCTGACTGTCTCTCTCTGTGGGGCTTCCATCTCGCTGTCTCCATTACTGACTCTTCATCTCTACAGCTTCCCCATTTCCTTCCACATAAAATTATCTTGACCTGTTTATTGAAAGGATCTTATATACGAATTCATACTAAGGTATGCATGACTGAAAATAGCCTACTATACTGCCTTTTGCAAGAGTAGTCACATTTTTCAAAGTAATAATTTCATCAGTGATAGATTGGTTATAATTTTTTTTTAATCCAAGAAATGAAGATATACCACACTAACACCAATCAAAAGAGCACTAGAGGGCTTCCCTGGTGGCGCAGTGGTTGAGAGTCTGCCTGCTGATGCAGGGGACACAGGTTTGTGCCCCGCTCTGGGAAGATCCCACATGCCGCAGAGCGGCTGAGCCCGTGAGCCATGGCCGCTGAGCCTGCACGTCCAGAGCCTGTGCTCCGCAGCGGGAGAGGCCACAACAGTGAGAGGCCCGCGTACCGCAAAAAAAAAAAAAAAGAACACTAGAGTACCTTTATTACTTTCAGACAAAGTGGGCTTCAGAGCAAGGAAAATTACCAGGGATAAAGAAGGGCATTATCTAGTGATAAAGGGGTCAATTCTTCAAGAAGACATAATAATACCTAACATGTATACACCTAACAACAGAGCATCAAAATACATGAGGCAAAAACTGATAGAACTGCAAGGAGAAATAGATGAATCCACTATTATAGTTGGACACTTCAACAGCTATCCACTCTATCAGAAATGGACAGATCCAGAAGGCAGAAAATCAGTAAGGATATAGTTGAACTCAACACCACCAATCAACTGGATATAATTGACATCTACTGTCAATTCACTTAACAACAACAGAATACCCATTCTTCTCAAGTGCACATGGAACATTCACCAAGACAGACCACATTCTGGGCCATAAACACACCTTAACAAATTTTTATCCTTTTTTTAAAATTGAAATATAGTTGATTTACAATGTTGTGTTAGTTTCAGGTACACAACAAAGTGATTCGGTTCTATACATATACACATATATACATATACATATATATTCTTTTTTAGATTCTTTTTCCATTATAGGTTATTACAAGGTATTGAGTATAGTTCCCTGTGCTATACAGTAGGTCTTGTTGGTTATCTATTTTATATACAGTAGTTTGTATATGTTCATTCCAAACTCCTAATTTATCCCTCCTCCTCTTTTCCCCTTTGGTACCATAAGTTTGTTTTCCATGTCTGTGAGTCTATTTCTGTTTTGTAAATAAGTTCATTTATATCATATTTTTAGAGTCCATATATAAGCAGTATCATATTATATTTGTCTTTCTCTGTCTGATTTACTTCACTTAGTATGATAATCTCTAGGTCCATCCATATTGTTGCAAATGGCATTATTTTATTCTTGTTTATGGCTGAGTAATATTCCATTGTGTATATATACCACATCTTCTTTATCCATTCATCTGTTGATGGACACTTAGGTTGCTTCCATGTCACACCGCAACAAATTAAAAAAAAAAAAACTACATACAAAGTATGCCCTCAAACCACAGTGGAATTAAACTAGAAATCAATAACAAAAAGATCATCAAAAAATTCTAAAATATTTGGAGTTTAAACACACTTCAAAATAACACATGGTCAAAGAAGCCTCAAGAGAAGTTTTTAAAAATGTAAACTAAATGCAAGTACAACTATCAAAATTTGTCAGATACAGTGAAAGCAGTGCCTAAAGGGAAATTTATAGCATTGAATACATTTATTACAAAAGAAGAAACATCTAAAACCAGTAATCTAAGCTTATACTATAGGAAACTCATAAAGAAGATCAAATTAAATCCAAAGTAAGCAGAAGAAAAGAAATAACAGACATTAGAATAGAAACTAATGAAATCGAAAACAAGAAATCAATAGAGAAAATCAGCAAAACCAAAAGCTGATTCTTTGAAAAGATCAATAAAATGGATAAACCTCTGGCCAAGCTAATCAAGAGGAAAAGAGAGAAAATACAAATGACTAATATCAGAAATGAAAGAGAGGCTTTCATAACAGATCCCATGGACATTAAAAGGGTAATAAAGTAATATTATGAACAAATCTATGCCTACAAATTTTGATAACTTAGATGAAATAGGTCAATTCCTTGAAGATGCAGGGATTTTTCCAAACTCTCTTCTACCAAAACTCACACAAAGAGAAATATATAATCTGAATAGGCTTTTCTCTATTAAAGAGAGTGGATTGATAATAAACTTCTAAAACTGAAAGCACCAGGTCCAGATGGTTTAACCAATGACTTTTAACAAACATTTAAGGAAGAAATTATATCGATTCCCTACCATCTCTTCCAGAAAATAGAGGGACAAGGAACATTTCTTAACTCATTCTATGATGACAGCATTATCTTAATAGCAAAACCAGACAAAGACATTACAAGAAAAGAAAACTACAAACTAATATCTCTCATGAACATAGGTGCAAAGACCCTTAACAAGTTATAAGCAAATTGAATCCAACATTATATAAAAAGAATTTTATACCATGACCAGGTGGAATTTATCCTGGGTATGCAAGACTAGTTCAACATTTAAAAATCAATTAATGAGGGACTTCCCTGGTGGCACAGTGGATAAGAATCCGCCTGCCAATGCAGGGGACACGGGTTCAATCCCTGGTCTGGGATGATCCCACCCGCCTCAGAGCAATTAAGCCCGTGCGCCACAACTACTGAACCTGTGCTCTAGAGCCCGCGAGGCACAACTACTGAAGCCTGCGTGCCTAGAGCCCGTGCTCCACAACAAGAGAAGCCACCGCAATGAGAAGCCTGCACACCGCAACAAGGAGTAGCCCCCACTCGCTGCAACTAGAGAAAGCTCGCGTGCAGCAATGAAGACCCAACGCAGCCAAAAATAAATACAATTAAATCTTTAAAAAAAAAATCAATTAATGGAACCCAGCATATCAGGCTAGAAAAGAAAAATCATATAATCATATCAATAGATGCAGCAAAAGCACTTGACAAAATTCAACACCGATTCATGATAATAGCTTTTATACAAAATTAATAAGATAACAATTTTTAAATGAATAAATTATCATCAAGAACACTAAGAAAGAGAACACTCGCCTTGCTAGAATTTTAAAACATGTTATAAGTGGACAACCATCAAAAGGGGTGAGATTAAAATGCCAAGATAACTTTTGCAATGAAGATAGGTTTTGACCAAAACATCATGCTGCCAGACTGGTGATGTGTTTTCTTTCTCCCATCAGAATGCTCCTCTGGACCTAGACAGTCAAACAGCAATTAAGGAAGAGCCCTTTGCCCTTTGCTGCTGGCAAAGGAAGTGATGATCCCAGAATGCCAAGCCTCTGCTCTCACAATGATGACAAGGTCTGGGGTGACAGTGTGTCTGGGGCTTCTGCAGCTAGGAGCGAACAGAATCAATTCTGTATTTAACCCCGTGTCTCCTTTGACATTTCTCTGGCAATCTTAGTCTTCAAAGCACAAGGATTTAGAAAATGAGAAGTATTTTCCAGACATAAAGAAAGAAAAGAAGAAACCAAGAGCTGTAAACAAGGGCAACAAAGAAGCTATGTCAGTATCCTTTCTGTGTCTAAGTGGCCTTTCACTCCTGGGTGTCAGGGTAACAAATCCACTCCAAAGGCGAGGTCAATTACCCTCTCTTGCAATGAAAGGGTGGAAATCATACTCTGGCTAAAGCATTTCAGTTATGGTATGATTCAAAACTCTTGCTGAGAAAACTGAAAAAGTAAACACTGAAATGCATTGAAAATCCAGAATATTACAGCTGGATGAGACCATATACATTAAAATTTTAATGTCCCATTTAATAAATGAAGAAACCCCAGTCAAGAGAGGTTAGAAGTCTGGCCCTTGGACACATGACAAGGAGAAGCAATACAGGACAATAGCCTCCAACAGATCTGGGTGTGATTCCCAAATGCGAAGTCATTGCACCCATCTGAGCCCCTGTTTCTTCAACTGTAAAATGGGCATAACAGGAATCATTTCACAGGATTGGTGTGAAAATTAAGATAGAAACCTGCAGAGCACTGGCATAGTTTTTGCCACAAAGAAGTCCTCACTAATTATTTTCCTTTCTTTTGGTTCCCAGGGTCAGAGCCAGAACTCAATGCCTGGGCTCTGGAATCACAGTTCATTCCTCTTTCCTCTGGTCCAAATGACAGCAACAGGTAGAGTATTTGCAGGTATCAGGTCGAGATGGGGATGAAAGGGATCCCTGGGTGTGTTCCACTGGCTCTGTAGCTCTGCTCTCCAGCAAATGAGATACTGAATGGGGCTTAGCTTCTGCCTCTGCCCCTGATAAGCTATACATGAAAACCTAGATCCACCTGCAGTTCAATTTTTCCATCTGAGAAATAGGGCAAAGGTCATTAAAGGGCTTCCCTGGTGGCGCAGTGGTTGAGAGTCCGCCTGCCGATGCAGGGGACACGGGTTCGTGCCCCGGTCCGGGAAGATCCCACATGCCGCGGAGCGGCTGGGCCCGTGAGCCATGGCCGCTGGGTCTGCGCGTCTGGAGCCTGTGCTCCGCAACGGGAGAGGCCACAACAGTGAGAGGCCCGCGTACCACCAAAAAAAAAAAAAAAAAAAAAAAAAAGTCATTAAAAATTGATATTATCTGATATTTTGAAAGCCTTCCCAACTGCTCAATTCAATGAGCGTTTCTTAATCTGTATTTACATCTGTATTTGCTGCAAGAACCAGAAGTGTGTGTGTGTGTGTGTATGACCATCCGTAGAGGGTGATGGGAATAGATGGAAAGGTGGTCCTATTCTAAATGGAAAAATGATCGGGGTCAGTAAGGACTTTGGTCAGCCCAGGTCCTCATACATACAAAGAGAAAGAGCCAGTAGGCCAAGAAAAGGAGGCTGCATGGTCTTGGGAGAGTGAGGCTCTCGGGATGTGGAAAGAGAAGAGAACGTTCTTCTGAGAATGCACAGGAAGACAAACGCAATAGCAACTTAACAAAGAGCACTAGGGGATTCTTCCTATAGCCTCATGGCTCCCCAGATCTACATTTTCAGCCCTGACCTCTGCCCAGAACTCTAGACGAACACTTGAATGGTTTCACAGGCGTTAGAATGAGCTTGCTCAGAAGAGAACTCTTGATTCTACCCTCCCACATTCAAACCAGCTCCTCTGCCAACCATCCCTGTCTCAGAAAAAGGCAACACAATCCACTCAGTTGCTTAAGCCAAAAATCTAGGGATGTTCCTGGGTCTCTTTCTTTCATCTTCCTCAGCGCCGTAGAACCTTCGTTCACAATGCACCCGAATCCATTCTCTTCTCTCCGTTTCTTCTGCTCTGACTCCACCACCATCAAGTCCGGGCCACCATCAGTTTTCGTTTTAGCATTGCAGTATCCACCCAACCGATCTCCCTGATTCCAGACTTGCCCCCTCTTCATAAACCCACCAGAGTGACCTTCTAAAAATATAGACCAGATCAAATTATCCCAAAGCTTAAAGCTTTCCAACGATTTCCCACTGCACTTGGAAAAAAATTCCAAATTCCTTCTTCTAAGTCACAAAATCCTCAATGACCTACCCCCGCCCCCTACTGCCTTTCTAACTCATCTCATGCCTGCTCTCTCTGTTCAGTCACTGGGCTCAGGACAAGTTGGCCTTGTCTCTGTTCCTCAAATGTGCCAAGCTTGGTCCTGTGCTAAGGCCTTTGCACCAGCCGTGCCTCTGCCTGGAATGTGTTTCCCTCACACCTTTGCCTGGTGGTCTCCTCTAGAACTCAGCATGATGTCACCACCTCAGACGATCTGTGCCAGAAGCCACCCATTCACTCACCATTCTGGCACCCTATTTTACTTCTCTGCGCAGCTCATATCACTTGCTGATGGTTTTCTTGTTTATTTCTTTAGTTACTGTCTGTCTCACTCTGTGAGATAGCAGGAATCTTTCAATCCACGCTGTTTCCTGTTCTGACACAGGGAAGGCACGCAACAAATACTTATTGTTCGAATAGAAAAAGGAAAGAACTCCAAACCACCAAAAGTGAACTAAAGAGCCTTATCTTGGGGGGAGTGTTCATTTTAACTGAATCCCAAGACTGTCTCACAGAAATCTGGTGATGTTCAGAAGCCCACCAGGTTAATGGAAATGAGAAGAGCGTGGGCAAGTTCAGCACAAAACCCTGAACCCTTTTCTAGAGGATCCCAACTGTCTGGACATCTAAGGGCCTCTCCACCAGGAGACCTCTGGAAATAGAGTTCTATGTGTTTCTGTAATGAGACCAGCCCAAATGTTTGTTTTCAGACAGATGAATTTTGTTACAAATGCTCTGCTATGTAAGTCCTACGGCCTCTTTCATGGGAGGCGTTTTGGAAGGGAGAGGTTATCTCAAGCCAGGGCTCAGGTGTTGTTAAGAAGAACCAGTTTCTTAAAGCGAATGTGAAATTTCCTTATTTTCACCTCATGCCATGCACTTTCATACCTTTTGCCTTTCCTCTGGCTCCTTCCCATCCCCCACCTCCTGAAATCCTACTTCTTCATCTTTACGGCACAGCTACAGTGCTACCACTTCTCAGAAACTCCGCGACCTCCTGCAGTTGAGGTGAGCCAAGGCTTTCCCAGATTCCATTACCATTTTGCACATAAATCCATTAGATTACTTATTTTATTTTATCTTATAATTACTTTTTACACCTAGAGTTACCCTAGAAGATTATAAGTTCCCTGAAAGAATTATGTCATTCATTTTTTAAATCTCCTCTTAGCAAGGATCACAGTTACTTATACAGAGGCAGTGTTCGATAAATGAGTGAAATGAACAAAGGAAATAAGAGAGGGCAGTGTGACTCCTACCCAGGTGGCTAAACCAATTTATGGCTCCGAAGAGTGAGGGGGGTGGGGGAGGGGCGGGGGTGGATTTTAAGCTTCCGACAGCATTTACATATATTCACAGCTACCTTCTCACCTCCCAGCACAAACCCAAGCTTTGCTGTGCTTTGCTCGAGTGACCCAGAAAAGAGGAAGAGACCTCCCCAAACAGTCACCCCCAATATATGCGACATGTGATGCCGAGTCATCCTGACGGGTGAAGATTAACTGCTAAGACAGGAGTGAGTTAACAGAGTTAATAGATGAAAATTTTAGGTTAATGAAGAAAATGTCTGATTTTACTTGCGTATGTGCTTCTAAAGTTGTTCTACGATGCAATCCCTAAAATGATGGAGTTAAACTGTTTTCAGAAACACATTTTTCAGTAAATAAGACACGGACAATTCATGGTCTGTGACTGTCACGGATGTCAAATTTGATCTACGTGACCAAGGCTCCCATCACACCCAGCGGACAGCCACACAATGGGACTCCAGGGGTATTTATTTTTGATTTTGTCTTCAGGAAAATGAATTCACTCGTCTTTACAGGCAAATGACATCATTCTGAACGATTTTAATCTGTTTTAAAAGCTTTGTCCTCTCCATTTGTTTCTCTTTTGTGATCAGCAAAAGAATATTCAATGCTGAAGAGCCACCCCAAAACAGCTACAGTGTTCTCTCTGCCACCCTTACTCGTCTTGACCTCGACATCCCATGGCCAAGTTCATTCCTCGAGCTGGAGCCCCGTCTCCTCCCTCTCTTTTCTTCCCTTCTCTGTTTCTTTTCTTTTACAATCTCCTGTCAGTTTACTCCTTACATCCCTCGCTACTTCTCACTCTCTGGTGACTTACTGGGTCTTCTGAAAACCACAGATACAAATCTCCACGGAGGATTCTTCTCTTTTCAAGCACTTTGGTTAAAGTCACCAACGTTCGGTACCTGTTAAAGCTAGATGCTTTGCTAAAGGATATGTTATCCTTCCGACTCAGTAATCCCACCCCTGGGTTTACAGCAGGGACATGAGTGTCTATGGCCGCTTACAAGGATGTTCACAGCAGCTTTCTTCAAAAGTTAGAAAAAGGGGCTTCCCTGGTGGCGCAGTGGTTGAGAGTCCGCCTGCCGATGCAGGGGACACGGGTTCGTGCCCCGGTCCGGGAGGATCCCACATGCTGCGGAGCGGCTGGGCCCGTGAGCCATGGCCGCTGAGCGCGTCCGGAGCCTGTTGCTCTGCAGCGGGAGAGGCCACAACAGTGAGAGGCCCGCGTACCGCAAAAAAAAAAAAAAAAAAAAAGTTAGAAATAGCTAAATGCCCATCAACAGCAAAATGGATAAATTGTGATATATTCACACACTGGAATGACTCACAGCAAAGAAAAAGAATGAATTATTGCTATATACAACACCATACATGGATAAATCTCAAAGACGATGATGAAAGAAGCCAAACACACAAATATCTATCTATTATCCATTATCTATCTATCATCTGTCTCTCCATATGTACACATCAAACAGACAAAGCTAATGTACAGTGATAGAGACGGGAAAAGTGCTTACCTTTGGGGGTATGCTGACTAGGAGGGGGCATAGGGGATCCTACTGGAGTCCAGAAACATCCTATATCTTAATCTGGTTTGTGCTTACCTAATCCTAGCATACTAGGTCAGCCAAAAAGATTGTTCGGGTTTATCTGTAAGATATGGAAAAACCCAAACAAACTTTTTGGCCAACCCAATACATGTAAAAAGTTGTCCTGATTAATGCAATTTACTCTATATAAGTTATACCTCACTTAAAAAGTAAGAAAATATATTAAAATAAAAAAAACAATAAAGTAACCCATGAATCACCACAAATTTCAGAACAGAAAACAAGCTGTGCTCTATCCCTCTCCCCCACATTTTAATTTAGCTGCATCCTCTTGTGTTTGTGCCAGGATGGCATACGACGGGTGCTGTTGGCATATGATGTGAGAGAGATGTGCAAAGCAAGCAGACAGCCTGGCAGATGGAAGCATACACACCTTGTGAGGGGAACAGATCTGGACCTTCCTTCTGCAGTCTCCTCAGCTGTGGATATAGAAGATGAGCATATGCCCCGAGAAAGATGGTGGAATTAGCAGTTTCTCTATGACTCTTTTCCCAGAATTTTACCCTCACGCTCTACCTCATAGTCAAGGAAAACTCAAAGTGCTAACACCCGGTCTTTAATTTCTGCCCGTTTAATTCACTCTGGACACGTGGTACAGGACCCATCGCACCTCTCTTCTTTCCCTTTCCTCTTCATCACCTATTTCATCCTTTTCATCACATCATTCTCCGTGCCCTCCTCCCACTATGTCTTCTTCTTTTTTTTTTTTTCCACTATGTCTTCTTTATCTTCCTACTTCTTTTTCTTTTTTTAAAAAAAATTTATTTTATTTATTATTTATTTTTGGCTGTATTGGGTCTTCGTTGCTGCGTGCGGTTTTCTCTAGTTGCAATGAGCAGGGGCTGGTGTTAGTTGTGGTACGTGGGCTTCTCATTGCAGTGGATTCTCTTGTTGTGCAGCACGGGCTCTAGGCACGCCGGCTTCAATAGTTGTGGCACTCAAGCTTAGTAGTTGTGGCACACGGGCTTAGTTGCTCTGCAGCACGTGGGATCTTCCCAGATCAGGGTTCAAACCCGTGTCCCCTGCCTTGGCAGGCGGATTCTTAACCACTGCGCCACCAAGGAAGCCCCCTACTTCTTTTTCTACCCCATCCCTCTGTGTGATTCCCTCTCTCTTCCCAATCTTCCCACTAATGTCTTTCCTCTATAATGTGGGAGAAAGATCTAACAATTTTCTTTTCTTTTTTTTTTAGAAGATCTAACAATTTTCTACAGCATTACAGATTATTTCATTTTAAAAAGGAATTTGGAAAAGCCTAGATTTTGTTTTATGAAACATCTTTCCTGTTAACTTAGACACACGTGTACATGATCACATAGAAATCTGCTTTTTAAAGTAGTTTTCATGGAATTCCCTGGTGGCGCAGTGGTTGAGCATCCCCCTGCCAATGCAGGGGACATGGGTTCAAGCCTTGGTCCAGGAAGATCCCACATGCCGCGGAGCAACTAAGCCCGTGCAGCTCAACTACTGAGCCTGCGCCCTAGAGCCTGCAAATCACAACTACTGAGCGCACACGCCACAACTACTGAAGCCTGCACGCCTACAGCCCGTGCTCCGCAACAAGAGTAGCCCCTGCTCGCCGCAACTAAAGAAAGCCCATGCAGCAAAGACCCAACGCAGCCAAAAATAAATAAATAAATAGATAAAAATAAAGTAGCTGTTACTCTAAAAGTTAAAAAACAAAGCCTGTTGGAATTGTAGTATGAGGGGCTTGCTGTTTTCCCCTGAGGAAAACAATTTCCAGCAACATTGTTATTAAGGACCGAAAATATTTACTCAAAGTGGAAGTCACATAGAATTTCTACATGACCTCAGTTTATAGACACGATAATTGACAAAGCGCCTCGCGGTGGAAAAGCAGTTGGGGGAGATTTGCTTCATTGCTACCTTATGATCCTCAGAGAAAAGAGTGGGAGGGGGTGTGCATGGAGGGTGGAGAATGGGGAGAAAGGAGAAGACTGGAGAAATGAAACGGATGTGGGTGGAGGCCAGGCAGGGAAGACACAGATGGAGCCAGAGCTGGACCAACCATTAGACTCGCCTTTCAACCCGCAGTCGTCTTTAGCTGCCTGCTCAGTATTGGGAAGGGGGACAAGAGCTGCACGGTGGGTGTGGACACTTTGCGGTGCCGGGTAGGAGGGAAGGGCGCCCTCTGGGGGCAGCCGCTCCGCCTTTCCCCCCACGGTCCCAAGGCACTCAGCTCTCTCTCACCTTGCACACCACCTCGGCAAACCAGAACCCTGAGTTAGCCAAAGCCTCCTCCACGCTCCAGAAGGCCAACTAGGAGCCAGGGGTTATAACTCCACCCCATCCCCAGAAGCCCATTGACTATTTCTTAAAGCTTCTTACTCTACTCTCCCCAAGAGAAAGTGCTGGAAATAAAGCATTCTCCACCTCACTACATTTCCAGCAAGGTATGGGCACTCTTTAGAGATGGACGTCTGGGCAACTATAACTGGACCCACCTTTGGCTCAGCTCTGCAAGGAGTTATTGAGGGACCCTTTAGAAAATCCACGTTAGGAACATGGAAAACGCATGCCATTTAACCTGATTCTCAGCTCCTGAATCTTGAAAGTTAGGGGTGATAATACCTACCACCCAGGGCTTTTTTGAGGGTTAAATGTGCGGCAGTAGCTGGCATATAGTAGGTGCTCAGTAAATGTTGGTTCCTTTCCACTCCCATCCCACTCTACCTCACCCCACAGCCCTTAAAAAAAGGTGGGGACTTCCCTGGTGGCGCAGTGGTTAAGAAAATCCGCCTGCCAATGCAGGGGACACGGGTTCGAGCCCTGGTCCGGGAAGATCCCACATGCTGTGGAGCAATTGAGCCTGTGGGCCACAACTACTGAGCCCGCGTACCACAACTACTGAAGCCCATGCGCCTAGAGCCTGTGCTCTGCAACAAGAGAAGCCACCGCAATGAGAAGCCCACGCACCGCAACCAAGAGTAGCCCCCGCTTGTTGCAACTAGAGAAAGCCCGCGGGCAGCAACAGCAACGAAGACCCAACGCAGCCAAAAAAAAAAAAATGGTGAGTTGGTAAGTTCATTTCCTCCTCCTACTTGGCCTGCAATCAAGATAAACCGCCCCCTACGGGCAGGGCTGATTTGGTTCACGCCTCCCCGCCTCTCGGTAACTGCATATGTTATTAGGTTTGTGAGAGTTTGGTGCAGCTGCTTTGATGTAGGAGCGTTTTGATTTGGCCTCTAATGACATCATTGTTTTTCACCTTCAGAAAGATATCCACCCTCGGTCCCTGAGACTCCCGTGGATGCCGTCCATCTCCCATCCCCGGATGGATGTCAATTTTGTACATGACATAGGAACAAAACAAACAGCAAACAACAGTTTTACATTTGGACACTACTGAATGAAACAATTATGTCACGGAGTTCCTAAGTCAAACAGCAGCATCAAATCAGTTGCTAAAATAGCAACCAAAGTGTTCTGCATTATGACAATCATATTCAGAAACCGGCTGAGCAGTCACTACTTCGGAAAATGTGAGTCCTGTGTAGGGTGTATTTTAAAATCATCTTACATGCAAACTATTATATATAGGACGGATAAACACCAAGGTGCTATTGTAGAGCATAGGGAATATGCTGTGATAAGCCATATGGAAAAGAATATGAAAAAGAATATATATATGTATATGTACATATAACTGAGTCACTTTGCTGTACAACAGAAATTAACACAACATTGTAAATCAACTATACTGCAGTAAAATTTTAAAAATTAAATTAAATTAAAATAAATAAATAAAATAAAATCATCTTACAAACAGCCTTCGGGAACAGTGTGTCATGTTCAAAGACAGGTCCTTTGATTCTGCTGAGCTCTTTGATGGTTTTGGTCACGCAAAGGGGGGCCCAGGGCTAAGTTTACCTATTAGAGCCAGAAAGTGTTTTACAGACTTTCTTTTCTTTTCCTTTTTTAAAAAATCACAACCCTTATTATTTATATTATGATTGAAACAGTTCACAAAACAGTACTTATTCTTACCGTGCACACATTCATATTTTCTATTCTATTTCATTTCTAAGAAAGCCTGGTGGTGACCCTCTGTATTGATTCTATTACCATGAATGGGTTTTGACATAGATTGAAAAACAGTGGGCTGGGATGCTGACCTACTCTGTCAAATAGAGAAGAATAAGTGTGTAGTTCCCACCGGTAACTGGGAAAAAGCATGTGAGGGAGAGAGAGAAGAAAGGGAAGTGAAAAGAGCTATGAAGATGTCGTGAGACCAGAACAATGAGGGGAGAAAATGACCGAGAGTCACTGGCAGGCAACCTGGTTAAGGGACTGTAACAACAGATTTTTTTTCTTTCCAGCTTTACTGAGATATAATTGATATATAACGGGAAGTTTAAGGTGTCTGCCGTGATGATGTGACACGTGTATACTGTGAAATGATCACCACAATAAGGTTAGTTAGCACATCCTTCACCTCACAGAGTTACCTTTTTGTGTGTATGTGGTGAGAACTTTTAAGATCTACTCTTAGCAACTTTCAAATACACTATCGTTAAGTACAGTCACCATGCTGACATTATTCATCCTATAACCGGAAGTTTGCGCCCTTCGGCCACCTTCACCCATCTTCCCCCCACCCCTGGCAACCACCCATCCTCTCTCAAACCCAGAAATTTCCGATGGCCATTTTGAAGCTGTTTGCCTTGGAGCATTGTGACCACTCCCTACTCCTGAACATTCAGTTAAGTCTGTTCCTCACACAGATGCCTCCTGTACGTCAGTTTTAGGTGGGATTGGAGGTGAGGCTCAATGTCATTTCTGGGTAGATATAGTGCAGAACACAGACAGCGCTTATGGGGTGAGGATGAGACCCATAAGCTACACGAATGGTGGAGGCAGGGCTCAGAGTCAGGAAATCACAGAAATGCAGGCAAACGTCTGGACTCCCCCTAGCTTTGCAGTAGGCGTTCAAACCAATGCAACTTGGATCTTTTTTTAAAATTTTATTTATTTTTGGCTGCGTTGGGTCTTCGTTGTGGTGCACGGGTTTCTCAGTGCGGTGGCTTCTGTTGTTGCGGAGCATAGGCTCTAGGCGCACAGGCTTCAGTAGTTGTGGCACATGGGCTCAGTAGCTGTGGCTTGCGGGCTCTAGAGCGCAGGCTCAGTAGTTGTGGTGCACGGGCTTAGTTGCTCTGCGGCATGTGGGATCTTCCCGGACCAGGGCTCGAACTGTGTCCCCTGCATTAGCAGGCGGATTCTCAACCCCTGCGCCACCAGGGAAGTCCCAGTGACTTGGATCTTAAGGGCAGGGTTATGCCAGGATTTTTAGACCAAAGATCCCAAATCCCAAGTTCTCAGGAGCAGTTTCATACCCCAGAAAGAACCCAAGAGGAGAGACGTTAGAGCCAGCCTGAGGGAAGGTGGGAGGGAGAGGCTGGGAGAAGAGAAGGGCGGACTGCGGTCAGTAGACTTGGGACCTCCAATCTGGGGAGAGGAGCGGAGGGTTGGGACGGAGGCTGGATGAAACGTGTGAGGGGTGAAGAATGTCTGTGGGATAAAGAGGCTGGGAGCGATGTAGGGGAGACGGGAAGGTTCAGAGAAACCCAAGGACGGTGGATGTGACTTAGGGTGGAGGAACGGGGAGAGTGTTTGGGGCAGAGAATTGGAGGAGAAAACGTGTTAATGCAGGGAAAACCTATCTACCCATAAAGATGGGCCTCAGACAGACAAATGAGAGGTGCCCTACCTGGGCTGTCACTCAGTCTCTGAATGTCAAGGTAGCATGTTGCCAATTGCTAAAGGTGAAGTAGGGAAAATGCTTCCTTAGAGACCAGCATCAAAAGGGAGCCACCCTCCTGAGCAGTGTTTCCTCAGCAAATCATTCATCTCTGAAGGTACGAGGAAGGGACTTGTAGAGGTGAAAACGGACATTTTTGAATCAATACAAGGTCAGCTCAAAGATGTCCAGGGGCAGCAAAGACTGCAGAAAGACGAGCTAAGAATTCCCTCCCTTCCAGCACCCGTGGGCTACAGAAATGGGAGCAGGAATGAAGGGAACCTCCCTTTTCTGGGGAGGGAGGAACCTCCCTTTGCACTTCTGTATAGTGTGGGCTCACGATTAAAGGTGGGATTGCAGTCTGTACTATTGAAGATCAAAGATCTGCTCTATCCAATGGTTGAGGAGAGTCTCGTATTGCTCAGATGACATAGAGTCTGACCCTTCCCTGCTTCCTCTGCCTCTTTCTCTCTGTAGCCACCACCTGTTCAGACAGACCAGAAAGCTGCTGAAAACCAATCTTGTTCATTCATTCAAATTCTATTAGGTTTCTTGCCTTTTGACGTACCTTCCTCACCTATCGCAGCATGCAATGTAAAAATGTGACAATAGGGGGAGCGATTGTGCTCCCGACATCTGATTATACCCAGGGCAGGAAGCTACGTTCTCATTCACAGCTGAAGGTTCATAAGGGGTAAAATTAATTGTCACAGTTGAGCAAAAAGTAGCCAACAGGGTCTTCCCTGGTGACACAGTGGTTGGGAGTCCGCCTGCCAGTGCAGGGGATACGGGTTCAATCCCTGTTCCGGGAGGATCCCACGTGCCTCGGAGCAACAAAGCCCTCAAGCCACAGCTACTGAAGCCTGCGCGCCTAGAGCCCATACTCCGCAACAAGAGAAGCCACCGCAATGAGAAGCCTGCGCGCTGCAGTGAAGAGTAGCCCCCTCTCGCCGCAACTAGAGAGGGCCCGCGCGCAGCAGCGAAGACCCAACGCAGCCAAAAGTAAATAAAAACATTTTTTTAAAGAACTTAAAAAAAAAAAGTAGCCAACAACTACCCCTCCTGAATGTTTCTTAGAGAAAAATATGAAAGATCCAACTCAGTGGCTTTTAAAATTAGGAAAATAACTAGGGAAACTAAACCTTTATTTACTGAACACTGTTCAAAATGTGACGATTATTAGTATTCACTTTTATATTATGGCCAATTTTCAGAAAAAAAAAAGATGGCATGGGGCAATAAACCAAAGATAGATGGAGAAAGAGAGAAGGCATGAGAGAAGGGACAGGAGAGACATTGGCCAGGGAGGAAGGGTGTTAACAGTACAATAGTCAGAATTCTAAGGGGGCAGCAAGAGGGTCAGAGAAAGGAAAAGGGAGAAAAAGTCTAGAATAATCGTTCTTAAGTTTCTTCTCATTACAGTCCACTTTGACAATATGAAAAACTATGGGCCTTTTCCCATACAATAGACTTATTCTTATATATTCAAGGGATCTATGAACCATAGGTTAAGAACTCCTGGTTTAAGGAAGTTCCCTGGTGAACTAGTGGTTAGGATTCTGGGCTTTCACTGTCGTGGCCCGGGTGCAATCCCTGGTCGGGGAATTAAGATCTCACAAGCCGAGTGGTGCAGCCAAAAAAAAAAAACCCAACTCCTGGTTTAAACAGGGCCACAGAGTAGCAAAAGCAAAGAGAAAGATCCAGCAAGGCAGAAAGATGGAGACATGGGTAGAAAGAGCCTCAAGGAAAGAAAGGAAGATGAGCATTCTCCTCCCCATCCTATCTTCTCTCTCATCTAAACTTATGCCCCATGTTAAAAGGGAGCACCGTGGTTGTGGCACATATATACAATGGAATATTACTCAGCCATAAAAAGAAACGAAATTGAGCTATTTGTAATGAGGTGGATGGACCTAGAGTGTGTCATACAGAGTGAAGTAAGTCGGAAAGAGAAAGACAAATACCGTATGCTAGCACATATATATGGAATTTAAGGGGAAAAAAATGGTCATGAAGAACCTAGGGGTAAGACAGGAATAAAGACACAGACCTACTAGAGAATGGACTTGAGGATATGGGGAGGGGGAAGGGTAAGCTGTGACAAAGCGAGAGAGAGGCATGGACATATATACACTACCAAACGTAAAATAGATAGCTAGTGGGAAGCAGCCGCATAGCACAGGGAGATCAGCTTGGTGCTTTGTGACCACCTAGAGGGGTGGGATAGGGAGGGTGGGAGGGAGGGAGACACAAGAGGGAAGAGATATGGGAACATATGTATATGTATAACTGATTCACTTTGTTATAAAGCAGAAACTAACACACCATTGTAAAGCAATTATACTCCAATAAAGATGTAAAAAATAAAAAATATAATAAAAATAAAAAATATAAGAGAAGAATAACCCAAACTTATTGATAGGAGTCATTCTAGAGTAACATCAAAAGGGATCCACCCTCCTGAGCAGTGTCATCTTAGCAAATTATTCACCTCTCAAGACCCAATGAAGGGACTCACATAGGTGTAACGGGCATTTTTGACTCAATACAAGGTCAGCTCAGAAGCTGTCCAGGGCCCAGTAGGAGTCCTGGATGCCATGGATGGGCAGCAGGAGCAAAGCCTGCAGAAAGACGAGCTACGGCTTCCCTCCCTTCCAGCACCCGTGGGCTACAGAAATGGGGGCAGGAATGAAGGGAACCTCCCTTTTCTGGGGTGGGGGAGGAGCCTCCCTTTGCACTTCTGTATAGAGTGGGCTCATGGTTAAAGAAGGTGGCTGTCTGTGTTGAAACCATCAACCTGAAGTGTCTAAAGCTGACCTTTGCCCCAGGCCTCTTCCCTTTCCTTGGAGTGTTGGCTGGGGCTGACCCAGAAAGCCACAAATTCCACCTTGTCTTCCAACTTAATTTTTAACTCCAAATAGATGTTTTTGGCTCTAGCGTTTTTATTCTAGAGTTCTACCAAGAGATAAAGAGCTCTAAGAAAAAGGTACTGTAGGGGGTTTGAAGCAGGGATAATATAAGAAATGAAGTTTCTGGATTAGGCCAGCCCTTTTACAGGAAGAGGGATACTGACATGATATTCTTAACCTCATGTTGTTTTCTTAGGGGTTATATTTCCGAAGTATCTAGGGGGGCTGGAGGCAGGAATTGCTCAAAAGAACAGAGGCTTTGTTTTGGATGACTTGGAGCAGACAATGTCCCTATTCAAGGGATCAAGGTGGGCTGGGCAGGGGTAATGGATGGAAGAAGAAAGGAATAGATCAAGTGTGAAAAGTCTGTGCCAAACAGCCTCATGAGCTTCCTTCCAGCTAATCTGACCCTTTTCAATGAGAAGGGTGAACTAAAGTGTTGCTTTGATGATCGTTCCACTTTTTTCCATGGGGGTGAACGTGGTGGGAGCCATATGGCCTCCATTCATTTGCAATCCTACAAGAGGAGGCTCTGGGCCAAACGTGAATAATGAGCTCCTCCCCTCCAGTCAGTCAACAAGCAAGCTCGTTAGGACAGCTGACTCAGAAGTGCCCTGTCACTCCCGGGAGCTGTACTGCGCCCACTAGGCTGGCTGGCAGGTGTCTGCCTACTTCACACATGCCCACCTCACGGCACAGGCAAGCTGCTGCACAGAGAGGAATTCGGGGACAAAGGGAAGGGGAAAATCTCAGGAAGTATTCAGAACTCACCATCCCCTGCTTATTTGTCCTTCGGTGATAAAGAGGATTTACTTGTTGCCTAAGGGATTCAAGAATCCATGATGGGGCTTCCCTGGTGGCGCAGTGGTTGAGAGTCCGCCTGCTGATGCAGGGGACACGGGTTCGTGCCCCGGTCCAGGAAGATCCCACATGCCACGGGGCGGCTGGGCCCGTGAGCCATGGCCGCTGAGCCTGCGCGTCCGGAGCCTGTGCTCCGCAACGGGAGAGGCCGCAACAGTGAGAGGCCCGCGTACCGCAAAAAAAAAAAAAAAAAAAAAAAGATGGAGACATGCCTCAATCCACTTCAGTCCCCCTCACAAGAAGATCAATTAGTATCCGTCCATAGACAAGACACCACTGAGAAAAATCCCAGAAAGTAGAGGTGACGCTGAAGCACCCCCCTGGACCACAGAGACTGAGAAGGACCACATTAGAAGGCAAGAGGAGTGGCTACGCTCTGACCACGTTGCCCCTCCCCCAGGCCGGCACAGCACTACCTGAAGAGGGCCCCTCGCCTACAGTTTGCTCCAGTGGGAAAAAGAGAACCCAAAGTGGACACCCAGCTTTCCCAGTATCGCGGAACGCACTTCCAGGGAGGCGCATTCAGGTCTCCCCTCAAAGAGATCACTTGGGGAACCGGCTGGGCTCCACCATCGGAGACAGAGCGCCAGGCTAGCAGCAGCCAGCGCTCAGACCTCCACAGACCGCATTACTACTTGCCGTGCGCCGGTGCAGAGATCCCAGCCAGTGGCTCTGCTTGTGGTCCTGTCTGGCCAGGGAATACTGTTGTTTGGCAGTTCTGCCTGATTTGAGTCTCCAGTCAAGGGCCCCCACCAGCTCATTCTACTGCCTCACTTCAGCAGGAAAGCAAATACACAGCCTCAGTTCCTGCCCATCCGGGAAACCTGGCCAGAGAACCTGGGCAGCGGCAGAGCACATCCTATAGTGCTGGTTGGTCTGGGATCTGAATTGACATATTTCCAAAGAAGATATTCAAATGGCCAACAGGTACATGAAAAGATACTCAACATCACTAATCATCAGGGAAATGCAAATCAAGTGTCTCCTTCCATTATTTGATGCCCCCATCTTCATATGTAGCCTCTAGATTCCTGGCTTTTTTTTTTTTGCGCTACGCAGGCCTCTCACTGTTGTGGCCTCTCCCGTTGCGGAGCACAGGCTCCGGACGCGCAGGCTCAGCGGCCATGGCTCACGGGCCCAGCCGCTCCGCGGCATATGGGATCTTCCCGGACCGGGGCACGAACCTGTGTCCCCTGCATCGGCAGGCGGACTCTCAACCACTGCGCCACCAGGGAAGCCCTAGATTCCTGGCTTTTAATAAAAGATATAACTCAGGAGCAGCCAGATGGAAGATATGCACAGGGCAAAGTATGGGGAGACAGTGCAGAGTTTCCATGCTCCTCCAAGCACGCCACTCTGAGGCAGGAGATAGATGGGCCCCAGACTGAGCAGTTGGAGTCTGTCCCTTGTGGACAGATACTCCAAGATGAAGACAATAGGAGCGAGGAGGAGCTGAGCCCTGCCCAGATAAGAGATCAAGAGACCACATATTTCTCATTCTCGAGGTCAAGGAGAACCTCCTGACTACACATGGCGCAGAAATGTTCCTTGGGGGTCAAAAAGGGTGGGGGCGCCACCCCATAGTAGGTGATGTCAACCTACCCATAGGCCTCTGCACTAGAATCCATCTTGGCTCAGAGATGCACGTGCACACATGGGAGGACCCTGAGATGTACCAAATGTGGGCTCAGAGCCAGGCAAAGCAAGATGATTGGCCAGAGGAAACCCGGAAGAAATGCCCCATGTAAGTGATTCAAGCTATCACGAGGGCGCGACTCTCTCTCTGAGCCCGCCCACGTGAGTCTGTTAACACGAACTCTTTTTCCTCCTAATAACACTTGTTTCACTACTTTCCGTCTCTTTGTGGAATTTCATTTCTAAAAAGACGACAGGCCAGGGCCTTGTCACTGGCTACTGGCCCTCGTGGTCTGCTAGGATTCAGAGCTCTCACTGCCACAGCCTGACTTCAGTCTCTGGCAGGGGAATTTTGCTTCAAGCTGCCTTAGGCTGAGACCACCCGAGATCAACTCTCCCCAAATCTCTATGTGTTCACCAACCCAAAAGCTTCTACTTTAACCTCATTCTTGAGAGATAGTTTTGCTGGTTGATAATTCTTGGTTTACAGTTATTTTGCTCTCAGTAAATTAAGATATATTCCTGGCTTCTGACTTCCATTATTGCTATAGAGAAATCAGCTTTCAGTGTAATCGCCATTCCTTTGAAATTGATCTTTCCCCTCTCCGGCTGCTTTAAGATTTTTTCCCCTTTGGTATTCATCAGTTTTCCTATGAGATGTCTAAGTGCCGTTAAAAAAAAAAAAAAAAGCATGCATTTTAGGATTCGCTGGGCTCCATGGACCTAGTGATTATTGTCTTTCAACAATTCTAGAAATTTCCTAGCAATTAACACTTCAAATATTTCTTTGTTCCCATTATTCTTTCTGGAATGTTGATTAATCTCATTTCATATTTTCTATCTCTTTCTTCCTCTGTGCTGCCTTTAGGGTAATTTCTTCAAATTAATCTTGTATTATTTATTGCTGCATGACAAATTAGTCCAAAACCTAGCAGCTTAAAGCAACAAACATTTATTACTTCACACAGTTTCTGGGGGTCAGGAATCCAGGAGTGACTTAGTTGGGTGGTTTTCACTCAGTGTCTCTCACAAGGTAGCAGTCAAGCTGCCCCTGGGGCTGTAATCAAATGAGAGCAGTTCTATTTGTAGTTTTTTAAGGAACCTCCATACTGTTCTCCATAGTGGCTGTATCAATTTACGTTCCCACCAACACTACTGGGCATATACCCTGAGAAAACCATAATTCAAAAAGAGTCATGCACCAAAATGTTCATTGCAGCTCTATTTACAATAGCCAGGACATGGAAGCAACCTAAGGGCCCACGGACAGATGAATGGATAAAGAAGATGTGGCACATATACACAATGGAATATTACTCAGCCATAAAAAGAAATGAAACTGAACTATTTGTAGTGAGGTGGATGGACCTAGAGTCTGTCATACAGAGTGAAGTAAGTCAGAAAGAGAAAAACAAATACCATATGCTAACACATATATATGGAATCTAAGAAAAAAAAAAAAAGGTCATGAAGTACCTAGGGGTAAGACGGGAATAAAGACACAGACCTACTAGAGCATGGACTTGAGGACATGGGGAGGGGGAAAGGTAAGCTGTGACAAAGTGAGAGAGTGGCATGGACATATATACACTACCAAATGTAAAATAGATAGCTAGTGTGAAGCAGCCGCAGAGCACAGGGAGATCAGCTCGGTGCTTTGTGACCACCTAGAGGGGTGGGATAAGGAGAGTGGGAGGGAGGAAGATGCAAGAGGGAAGAGATATGGGAACATATGTATACGTATAACTGATTCACTTTGTTATAAAGCAGAAACTAACACACCATCGTAAAGCAATTATACTCCAATAAAGATGTTAAAAAAAAAAAAAATGAGGGCAGGACTAGGGCTGGCAAGCTGCGTCCGAGACAGCTCATTGAGGAGGCCTCTGTTCCTCCCCACAGGGGCCTCTCAGCAGGCTGCCTGAGTGTTCTCCTGACAGACCAGCTGGCTTCCCCAAGCCAGGGATCTAAGAGAGGGAAAGCAGCAGCAGGAAGGCACAGTGTCTTTTATGACCCAGTCCCCAAATCACATACCTTCACTTTTGCTTTATTCAATTTGTTAGAAGCATATCACTAAGTCCGATCTATACTTAAGGAAAGGAGAATTAAACTCCACCTCTTGAAAGGAAGAATATCAAAGAATTCTGGACATTTAAAAATCACCACAGGGCTTCCCTGGCGGTCCAGTGGTTAAGACTCTGTGCTTCCAATGCAGGGGGCACGGGTTCCATCCCTGGTCAGGGAACTAAGATCCTGCATGCCACACAGCGCGGCTAAAAATAATAATTTTAAAAATAAAGTTAAAAACCATCACCACATATATTTCAGTTCAGTAGTCTTTCATCAGTTGTGCTTAATCTGTTGTTTCTAATTTTGATTATTAAATCATCCATATCTGGAAATTCAACTAGGTCTCTTGTTTCAAATCTGCCTAGTCACTTTTCATAGTATTGTGTTATATACCCAATACCTTCTTTAATTTCTTTAATTTCTTTAAGTTGTTATTTTATATTGTGTGTTGACTCTAACATCTTAATCCTTTGGAGAATAGGCTGTCACTTGTGATGTCTTGTTCTTTTTTGTATGTTTTGCTGGTTTTGACTATGACCTGCTCCTTTCCCTTGGAAATTTCTCTGTGGAAATTCCTTGGCACCTAAATTAAAATTGCTTTCCTCTTCATTTGCTTCTGACAACTGCCTGAAGTAGCAAGCAATCCAGAACCCTTTGAGTTATATTCTTGGCTAAAGGTTCAGATCACACACAGTGTACATTTGGACCAAAAAATGTGCATGAGGGCCTTTACACATTCTCAGGGGGAAATTCCACCATACTCCTGCCAACCAGTGCTAAATTTGAATTCAGATTTCTTTGATATCCTGTTCTGGGTGACTTTCTTTTCTTCCTTCTCCTTTACATTGAAGGTATAACCCATTGAAGTCCCAGCTTTATGCAGAGATCTATTACATTCTCCAACTGATGTTGACCTTAGGGTTAATCTCTTATCCCCCAAATATGGTGCTGTCTCCAGGGCTCAGCAAAAAAAAACTCTTAGAGCAGAAGCTGGTATGGGTGCTGCTTTATCGCCAATGTTTCTTGCTTTCACTTTGTTTTTGACTTTTGTTGGTAAGATCGTGGCAGTTCAGCAATACAAACACAAAGGTGATTTTTATATATAATCCAGCATTTTAACTGCTTACATTGGGAGGGTCATTGAAAGTACCGAATCTTCCAACTGCTGGAAATGTAAGTTCCCCATTTTCTCTCCAATCCACTCCATGCTGGCCCCCCTCCCACTCTATTTAAGTTGTTCTTTTCAATAACCTCCACATTGTCAAGTCAAATGATCTTCCTCAGTCATCATCTCCTTTATAAAACACTTCTCTCCTGGCTTCTCTAACAGGTTCCCTGGATATTCTTATCTCACTGGCTTCTCCTTCTCAGTCTCCTTTCCTGACCTTTTGTCTTCTACACAACTTCTCTCTATCCAGTCTTCTCCAAGGTGATCTCATATAAAGTGATGGCTTTAAATCCTACCTATATCTTGATGATGCTCACATTTCTATCTCAGGCCAAAATCTCAACCTGAGCTCTAGACTTATATCCAACTGTTTACTTGGCATCTTCACTTGGCATCGTCACTTTAAACCTAACCTGTCCAAAACAGAGCTCTTGATTTTTCCCGTCAGCATCTATTCTTCCTCCAGTTTTCTCCACCTTAGGAAGTGGCCCCTACTCCACCTCACTGCTATAGCCAAAGAACCAAGAGTTATCTTTCATCGTCCCTTTTCCTCAACTATCACATCCAATGTTTAAGACATCCTGAATCTTCCTTTTTCTGTCCATCTCTACAACTACCATCTGAGTGCTAGTCATTATTATCTCTAACCTGTACTCATGCAATTGCTTTTTTATTGGTTTCCCTGTGTGCATTCTTGATTTTCATAATCCATCTTCATAGAGCTACCAGAATAATTTTTTAAAAAGGAAAATTAGGTCGTGTTAATCACTTAATTAAAATGCTTCAATGGCACTCTTTTGCACTTTGGACAAAATCCATATTCTTTACCAAGACCTTTAAGCCTCTCCCTCCAGGACAGTCTTAGTCTTGTAACACTTACTACTATCTGAAATTAATCTGTTAACGTCTTTACTTATTTATTGTCTGCCTCCTCCCTTTAGATTCAAAATTTTGATTAGAGAACTAAAACAGAACTGCCTGTTTTGTTCCCTGCCGTAACCTCAGCAATTAATAGGTGATTAATAAATTCCTATCGATTGGATCTTTCATACTCTATGAAAGTTCTCTGAACGCCCAGTCTTCTTGGCAGAAGGAACTTCTTCCACATCTGTGCTCAAATAACACTTTGAACACATCAGTATTACGGTCCTCATGTGTTGAAAAGCTTATCTCCTTACTAGCATGTGAACTTTACACGAGTATAAATCATGACATTTCCTTCTTTGAATTCCTAGGGTCTTACTCACTACCTGGTAAGGAGTAGGTAGACAAATGAGTGTTTACTGAATAAATGAATGAATTCATGGTCACAGAGACTTCAAAGATCATTTTCTAAAATTACTTTCATCAACAGACAAGAAAAACAATATGAATATAACCCTCGGCTCTGGAAAAACAACTAAAACTGTGACAGCTAAAACAAGTTTATAGTTAAATATGCCATGTCTCTGCCAAAGAACTCCTACCAATGGATAGGACAAAAGAGAGGAAGAAAAGGACTTCTGGATTAAAGGTGTAGTTTGTTCTCCTCTGAGTTTGCTGACCGATTTTAGTGCTGCAGCAATGGCTCCAGAAACAAACCAATTTCTGGCAGCCACATGGCCCACATAATCTTTGGAATTTTTAGAAATGCTTATCATTAAGGGAATCTCTCCTTGCTTTGTGGTAAGGGTTCATTTGAAATCTACTATATTGATGGCTAAGGGCACAGGTATTACCCCGTCCTCAGGATTCTTACCAACAGTTCCCTTAAACTGGCTCAACCAAAGCCCAATCTGTTGCCAGAGAACAATGTCCCTTCGTCTGCCCTTGCAGCCACCAGGACTTGTGGGAAACAGGAAGCTTGCATATAGATATTAGTCATGGATCTAGTCCCCGTATTCAGCAAACACTTTTCTAGAAAATCCGGTGCCAAAAAATTCTTAAAATAAAACTGTATATGCTTCATTGATTCACTTCATGTGAAGCGTTTAAATGCTTCTATTGTATTTATTATTGTTCAGTAGCTCACGTAATATTATTTGAAGTTGATGAAGACTTTCCATTAGCCCCTTAGGGCCTTTAGTTTTGCGCTAAGAGAGAGTGAAAAGGGCTCAACATAATTTTTCGGCAGCAAAATAGAAGATAGTGACTAATCAGTACCTTAGCAAAAACCTTTTGTTATTTTCAAAATACTTTTGAGTGTCTGCTCTTTTTTTTTCGGTATGCGGGCCTCTCACTGTTGTGGCCTCTCCTGTTGCGGAGCACAGGCTCCGGACGCGCAGGCTCAGCGGCCATGGCTCACGGGCCCAGCCACTCCGCGGCATGTGGGATCTTCCTGGACCGGGGCACGAACCCGTGTCCCCTGCATCGGCAGGCGGACTCTCAACCACTGAGCCACCAGGGAAGCCCACCTGCTTAGTTTTGTGTTGATTTCTTTTTTTAAATAAATAGATTTGTATATAACCCTCTTTTGTTAATGCATGTGGTGCTCTGGAGTACCCAGAGACCAGGTGGTAAAGCTATGTTCCTTACCTTTTTAATTCTTGGCACACTTGAAAATCTCGACATTCTCCCAAGGCTCCTCTCATGTTCTCCTTATCTCCTTCTGACAAATGGGTGGGTACGCTGGTGGGGGTGTGGGGCTGATAAAAACATATGCTTGATTAGCAGAGAGAAATGAAGAGCAGTGTTTAAAAGAGGAGGAGGAAAGTAGGATGGAAGAGAGGATAAAAGGAAAAATGGGAATAAAAAGAAAACTGGAAAATAATGGTGAAAAAAAATGAAGAATAAAATTAGAAGAAGGCCACCAGGGACTGATTGCTCTTATTAAATAATCTCAGTACCTCCAACCTATCCCAGCCACCTCAGCAGTCTGTTCCATGGCAACTGGCCAACTCCCTGAAACGTTTCTGGTCCCTAATGGACTCCTTGGACCATTTTCCATTACTCACTTGTTCATTGCTTACACTTTGCAGATGTACAAGTGTGAGGCTGAATATATTAGCCTTCTATTGCTGCCCTAACAAATTACCCTAAATTTAGGGGTTTAAGCAATACAAACTTATTACCTTCTGTAAGTCTGACATGGATCTCACAGGGCTAAAATGAAGACGTCAGCAGTTCCTTTAGGAAGACTTTTGGGGAGTGTTAATTTCCTTGATCATTTTGGTTGTTGGCCGGCTTGAAAATGACATGGAAGGCCTTACAGAGTAGTAAGCTTCATTCAAGCCGAGGCTTATAAAAGATGGTTCTGAAGGGTTTTTGTACTGGGTTGGAAGTTGGACCTTATGATTTCTAAGGTCCCTTCCAACTAAACACTGTACAATCTAGGCAAAAAAAACGCTAATAGCAGTTTAAATCCTGATCTGCTGTCCTGTGTGTGAAAAAAAAAAAAATCAACTGATTTGCTTATGTGGGTAGGATTTTCTATTGGGAAATTGATACTTTAATGTATTCATTTTTTCCCCTATTATGTGCCTAGTGGCGGTATATATTGAGGATATAATAATGAACAGAGATGGGACTCATCTATATCAACAAGTGTGAAAGAGCTATAATACAGAATGGTGTGTTTATATATTTCTATATTCCAGATTAGTGTGGATCCTGTTATTATGAATGAAAAAATTAGTAATTAGAAGAACATAAAATATGACACCTAATTTAAAAACAGCAGCTTAGGGGCGGGGACCGATGGGGCCTGGCGGACAGGCTGCAACGGGGTTGGACTCGCCTGGACGCCGGTGTGCTGGGCTGCGAGGGGGTGAAGCGGGAGTTGCGACCCGCCCGGGATGGGCCAGCCCTGGTCTGGCGGGGCCGAGCCAGAGGCGAGGGCGGCAGGGGGGCCAGGCCTGCCGGGCGGGCGGCCCTGGGACTGAGTTGCTTTAGGTCGTGACCAGCCTTTGAAAAAGGAGAAACCCAAATGGAAAAGCGATTATCCCATGACAGATGGGACAACTGCTCAGCAAGAGAGACGAATTTTGAGATACTGCATCAGCTTTTGAAGGCTGTAAAGAGATTTGGGATGCCTTGAAGGCTGCAGCACATGCTTTTGAAAGCAACGATCATGACCTGGCACAGGCAATCACTGATGGTGAGAACATAACGTTACCACATGGTGCGCTTACAGAGGGCTATGATGACCTGGGGAGTAGGCATCAGCTTCCGGTCTATTGCGTGGCACCACCAATCAACATGATAGAGGTAAAGAGCAACATAGAGACTCTGGATATTCCTGAGCCAGCACCCAATTCTGGGTATGAATCTCAGCTCCGCCTGCGCCATTCCACGAGCAAGGACTCAACCCTGTGGTCCACGGCACAGACACACTGTACCACATGAAGAGGCGGCTACATGCAAGCAGAAGGAGTGGAACTGGGCAGTCAGCGCTAGTTCTTTTCTGGCAGATCTCTCACTGACAAAAATGAAGCTGGAAGACATGAAGATCGTAAAGGCCTATGTTGTACAGGTTATAATGAGCCAACCTTTGCAAAACCCAACACCAGTTGAGAACTGAACTGGTCCTGCTGGCTGTCCCCAGATCCCTCCTGCTCCTTTTTACCGTTATCATTCTCTACTCTATGGTGTGAAATTTATTTTCACTGCTCTGAATTCCATATGAATGGATTTAGGAGGAATTACCAGTGAAAAATTCCATCTGTGATGGAGACCAACAAAAATAATTAATAAAACATAAAGAGCCAGCCGTTGAGACTCATGTAATTACAGTTTCTAATTCGAGAGGCAGTTAAGAAATAGATAACCATTTATTTTAAAATACCCAACAACTATGTAATGGCTGTAAATGATTTGGACTGTAAATAGAACACTGCATTCATGAAGAACCAAGCACCTGTAAATACAGAATTCTTAAAAAATAAATCACATTTCTGGAAATCATCAATAACACTTATAAAACTTGAGCTTTTTAAAATGGAAACTGAAAGGAGCAGTACTTGAGGTTCACTTCTTTTCTGGTCTTAATTCCTTGCTCAATTAATATTTAGCCATAAAGGAGTAGAGACCAGCAAATTGTGTTTCAGTATTGCTTTCCCTATCCCCATATGTTGAGCTCCTTATTTACATTCACACTAAATTTTGGTGCCTTCCAGCACGTTGGTGGCAGGCACCTTTCTGGAACACTAGGCAATAATTGAGTCAGTGCATTCAGATCTCTGACTTTCAACTGATACTTGGTTGAAAAGTCTATTTTCCTCTTGCTGCATAGGTATTTTGAAATGCCTATATAATGAAGCTGTTTCATATCCAGGCTTAGAAGGTCACTACTATGTAATACCTTCACTGATCTACCTACTCTGTGTAGAACTTTTCAGAGCTAACTGTACCCCCAAATGCGTGGATACTAGGCCAGGGAATGCACAGAATCAAGTACGGCTGTTCCCACTGTAGGATAATAAAGTAATTATCTCTTCTCCCCCAATTTGCAGGAAGGAAAACCCATTCTATCTGTGCCTGGGAGAATTGTGGCTACCTTCAATCTTTTGGAAAAAATTTCAACTTATAATTTGCTAGTGTGAAAGATTCACTGACATCATTTAAACATCGGCAGTGAGACCAAATGATGATACGTTGCTTTAAACTTTAGTGCTTTCCATAGTTCACTGTTACCTATTGTTGTGATGGATGAGAATTTTCCTCTCTCATCTTTCCTAGCAAAGAGGCAAATTAAGAAGCATCTGCAGATTTTATCAGAGGACTGAAAAATTTGGTGAGATAACCTGATTCTTCTGTACTAGGACTGGAATAAAGCTGCCAAGGATTATTTTTAATTTGGAGCCTTTTCAAAGCTGGTTCCATAAGTGAGAAGGGGGCTACCACATGACCTCTGAACCCCTGAGAATCCATGAGATGGAAAAGTAGAGGCAAGAAGGCATTTACGTTGTTCTCAAATGAGAAATAATCAAACCTCCACACCTACTTTGGATGTGAAGCACCATTATTAATTTTGATGGCAAAATGAAACTGCTATTTAGTTTAAATGTAATGTTTAAAATAGTATTACATTTCGTATAGCCTGATTACACATATCTATAATTGTAACGTGTCACGTTTCTGAGAGCTTTAACTACTTCTCTTTTTTATGCGATCATTTTAAAGACTGTGGCTACATTTAATTTAGGTTTACTGACAATTGAATCTAAATTCAAGAGGCGACAGCAGCATTAATTCCAAAGGAGTATTTTTATACATGGAGGTGGAGGTATGCGAGGGTATTTCAATATAATGCCCCGTCATCAAAATGTTTCCTTATTGTGTGCCACATTGAACAGCAACATCTCTCAAAGGTGTCAACTGGAGGAAAAATAGTGTTCAAATTATTTTTCTTAAGTAAATTTGGTGATATAATAAAAAAATAAAAATAGCAGTGTAATATGTTAAATAGAGTCTAGAAGATGAGGTAGAAAACTATACTCAGTCAGGTACTAATGACAAAATACAGAACAAATCATTTAATTTTATTACAAATTTCCAATTTATAACCAAAATATACAACCACTACATTTAAAATCAGTTTATACACTCACAGTTAAAGTGCTAAGTAAAAACATTTACAAAAACTGACATCAGTCTACTGTAAACAAAATAAATCTACAAGAGCAGAGTGCAAAGCACACCCAGCTAATGTGAAAGTACATTTCATGCTCTAATCAAACGCACTTGTCCTATACAGAGCTCAACAGTAACTTCTCCACTCATTTGGAAATGAATGAACGATTTTAAATACATAAAAAAGAAACATGAAGAACTAATGCCACAAAATACAAGTCTTTATGAGCATAAAGTTTCTAACTAGATGTTTATATGATAAAGCAAGATTAAAATTTTAGAATCAATTTTAGAATCACCTCATCAACTTAATTCAGATTAGAGTTTGAAAACTAAATTGCTAAGTGCCACCTGTTTAAGAATAATGGTTTCTGAAAATAATGAAAAAAATATCCTTTCTACCTTTATATCTCTTGAAAAAAAGAGAAGGTGGTGGTCATTGTTGATAACAGTAAAATGAGGCAAGACTTTTTTAAAACAAGAATGGACAGTGCCCATCTGTAAATTTAATATCAAGGAGCAGAGCCGGAACGCAGGCCTACCTGAAGGTAGGGCAGACAGAGCCTGAAACACAGCCTTAGAAGAGCGTGGGTGAAGGATATCTAGGATGTTCCAGACACAGCCTTTGAACTGAAAAACGTGAGATCAGTAAGGCCCCGACTTCATATGACGCATGAAATAGAAATGACTAGCTCCTTTCTTCAAGGTCACTGAAAATATACAGCACTTTCAGTCATCACATGGGTTCAGGGCAAGAGGAGCAGATTCCCAAGTTAGGTCATTTAAATGATATCCCTTGTCTCAAAATAGTTCCACCAACACTAAATTATTTCCACTTTTAAAGCTTAATATTCTACTAACTGATAGTAATCTGTGCTAACAACAATGTATTTGTTTGTTTTTAAGAGAGGTGAAAGGGCTATAGTCACTAACACTTTATTCCAAACCAAGACCCCGAGATTAATACTGGAGTGCACTAGGTCACCTCTTGTTGGCTATCTGTTACCCTTATTATTCACAAAAATATTATTTATATGAGGAGATGTAGTATGACTTTGGAACAACGCAATCTGCAACCTTTTAGAACATAGCTCTATTTAAAATTGGGGATTTCCTGTGTAGGAGCTTCTTAATTTTATATGCTTTTTTATACTCATATATTTTAATTCTTACAACCTGAAACATATGCATAAAGAAAATCTTTAAATGGCACTTTAAGGCAAATTTGTTGACTACATAACATAATAGTATTCATTATTTTAGAACGCCTATCAAGAAGACACAATTCTGTAGCTGGCAAAATTTGAGTCCATATTAGATATTGGGTGGGGAGGGGAGTTATTTTGCCTCTAAATGATATTTAGATGTATGAAAATGTTTCAATAATGAAAGCTTAAAAACTACACACAGATTTAATAAAAGCCGTATGTAACTTATGTATTCCCGAAAGATATTTGCTTCAATTACCGAAGTCATTTTGTTTTTTGGGGTTTTTTTTTTTGTTATTTTGCGGTACGTGGGCCTCTCACTGCTGTGGCCTCTCCCGTTGCGGAGCACAGGCTCCGGACGCGCAGGCTCAGCGGCCATGGCTCACGGGCCCAGCCGCTCGGCGGCATGTGGGATCTTCCCGGACTGGGGCACGAACCCGTGTCCCCTGCATCGGCAGGCGGACTCTCAACCACCGCGCCACCAGGGAAGCCCACCAAAGTCATTTTGATTAAACACCTTTGAAAACTGGGCAATTTAAAAGCAAAACAAAGCAGAATTTTCTTGATAGACCTACGGTTATCTGTAGTTTGAGTCTCTTTCATAAAGCCTGGTAGGTTGATTAGAAGAGTTGAAATGGGAAGTCATTACATCTGTTCTAAAGGATCTTTGTTTGGTTGTTTCTTGAATATATATTATGAAATTGTTAACATTTGATCAACAAAACCAGCAACTTCACATAGCTCAGAATAATATTATCCAACTATGACCACATGATATGAATCTCCTTGGGCTGATTCTCAGAAAGAACAGTCCATCTATGGAAGAGTTTTCTGCTGAGATGACTGTGATAACCTAACATATACAATACTGCACAACATTAAGAAAATAAGACAAAACAAAAAAAAGTCTCAAAAAAAAAAGCTCACATTAAATAAATGTGAGCTTCAGGTATCGTATATTACAGAAAGCGAAATAACTATTAACTATAATAAATTGTAGACGTATATACTTACATAAATAATATCCCCAATTCATTAACAGATTAAAATATAGCAAAGTTGGTATTTTCCTAATTTAAAAAGTTTAAATTAGAAGAAACAGTTTCCATAGCTCTTTCAAATAAAAATAAGACAATTTAATAGCTTTTGAGTGTCAAATGAACTTTTCTTTTTGGGACTGGGAGTAAGGGACTGTGATGTTGCTGTCTTTATCATGCCAAAGTAAATTTCTAAACTGCATCACTCCTTCACATATGCAATACGTTTAAACTGCAATGAAAAAATAAAACTCTTGAAAACAGAATTTGACATTTCTGAAAATAAAAGCAGAAAAGTTGTTTGAAGTTGGTATTAAAGATCTGTGAAATGGGATAATTTTAGAGAAATTAACTTTTTAAAAAGATGAATGATAAAGAACTCAGATTTACTATGATAATTCACAAGCTAAGGTAAAAATAGCACCTGATGACAAGAATTTCCAGACTAATATTTTCAAATTAGAGTCCTTTTCATGATTAAAAAAATAATTTCAAGTTCACATATAAAGAAAACATAATATTTTCAAGTACACAAACACCTCAGCTCAGTGTAAAGAACTACTGTGTTGATCTTGTCTCAGAAATATAGAATTATTTCATATTAAATCTTTCTGCCAACAAGAGTAGTTCAAAGAAAAATTATCTGAGGCAGGACTAAGGGAGGGAGACAGGGAAGAAAGACATAAACTTCCTTTTCAAAACTGGGGGAGGGGATAAGTAGGTAGAGAAATAGAAAAATAGTGGATGGATAAATATAAATTAAATCACCCTAGGATTATCTGTTTTATCTTATAGAATATCCCATTATCAAAACCCAGAAAATACTCAATGAAATGTTTAGACCTCAGACTCAAGCTTAACAAATGTAATATCAAAACATGAAGAGACAGAGAACTGAAAATAAAGTGGTTGTTTTTAACAGGCAGTTAAAATAACACTGTAATACAGGCATGTCTGAATGAGAAAAGCTGGGCATCTAATTCAATTTCTGGAAGTCAGGAGAGTTGTCTGATCCAGTGAAAGACAAGGAATCAAGTCCAGCCAAAGAAATCACACCAGAAACCAGTACACCTTCCTATATCAACTTTCCATTATTCTTCTCTACCCATCAGACACCAAACCCAATACCTAGACTGTAAATCTATAGACCAAGGGTTCAAGAGATTGATATGAGCTAATGAACACAATTAGAAGAAAGACAATGATCTTTAAAAGTAACAGGAACCTCCTTGGCCTGGTTCTCAGAGAACGTAATTAAATCTACAAGAGAACTCTGCTGAGAGATGGAACTAATGGAATTTCCACATTTTATTACAGAAGGAGGCTTTAGAGAAACATCTTCTTCAGAGCCAGAAAAAAATAAAAAATAACACACCACATTTATCTCTAACAATATTTTAAAGCAGGACATTCACTTGCCCATGGCAATCTTGCAACTATATTTATGCAATGAATCTAAGAATACAGCTTAAGAATAATTATTGAACAGAAAAATTTCAATCCATTCCTCTTAAATTCCTTTTACATTTTATACTCATTTTAATGTCAGTAAAATCTAATAGCTTTTTTAATTAGCTATATGGGCCAGTGCTATCACTGCTTTGTTTACTAATTTTACCTTGAATACATTTTGTTAAAAGTTTAGCCTAAATAGCTACATTCATATTTAAGAGAACAAAGATCACAGAATTTTACATGTTATTTTTTTCTGTATGTCAATTTTAAGGTGCTTATGCTGGCTCTTTAGGAGACTTTTCCCTTGGGAGAAAAAAAGGTCATGTCAATTATTTGTAACCTTTCTTTTACTTTTATTATCTGTAATATAATTTTCCTCCTTTAAAATTACTTAAAATCAGGAATTTCCTGGCGGTCCAGTGGTTAAGACTTGGTGCTTTCACTGCCATGGCCCAGGTTCAATCCCTGATCGAGGAACTAAGATCCCACAAGCCGTGCAGTGTGGCCGAAAAACATAAAATAAAATAAAATAACTTAAAATCATTAATGGGAAACAAAATTAGCAACATATCTGAATCCTATTAATTTGAGTATAACTTGCATTAACAGTACAGGCTGATCTAGTAAATATAGTTCATGGGAAGAATAACAAGAATAAAAGTAAGCCTAAATAATGATTATAAAATAGTCAAGGGATAACCAAATCAGAAACAGGTGGAATTTGAGACACTACCTGATCTAATCCCCTTGTTCCTTTCATTTACAGATGAGAAAACTGAGGTCCCAAGAGGTAAAATTCCAAAGTTACACAGCTCATTGAAAACAGAGGCAACACTAGAGATCAGGTCTTCTGACACAAAGTTTTGTGGTATTTAAAAATAACATAATGCATTTTTACTAAGCATTAAAAAAATCTGCCAATTTAGAAAAAAGAAATTATTAAGCGCTAAAGTTTTTTCTTTTATGTCAGTAAGCATGTCAACACAGGTAAAGAAATACTTGCAAGTTAGCAATACAAACAAGCTGACTTATATCACAGAAACCCCAGGGCAATAATAATAACAACAACAACAACAACAATAATAATGTTGTAGTTCACCCTACTTCAGGAAATATGATAAAATAACAAGCTTGAAAAATAGCACTGTCTTATAAATACTAATGTTACTAGCGAATGGTAATTACCAAAATAAGGGAACACTGAATTTTCAAAACCCGAATTACTACAAGGTAAAAAACTTGCTTCTCTTGATCAGGGAAAAGTGGTGACAGTGGCCAATAAAATGAGAAAAAAATTATGAACAATGCTATCATACCAATGAAAATGTCCAAGAAAGGACATAATAGATTTTCTGAGAAAAGTGATTATTAAAAAAAAGTACTCTGAAGGAAACCAACCTTCAATACATTTAAATAGACTGAATGACTCTCACTTATAGGAATAATGTTGTACTGGTATGGGGATTTGACTAAAATATAGGTGAAAATTTACCTTCTTTTATCTTTATGGCAACAAAATTTTTACTTTCTAATTAGAGATCACAGAATAAGAAAGATGCTTATTAACTTATTATATTAAATCTTTATAAATCAACCAAATTGGAATGTCTGCAAAGATGGCTGGTTCCGGATAGACCTTAACATTTTCTTTCTCAGAATACTTCGGATTCTGAGAGAAAATTATAACCCGATATCAATTTGGCTGTTAAAGAAATATAGAATTTACATTAGAAAAAAACACAGGAGACTAATTATAGTCAGATGGAAGGTAAAGGTTGCTTAGTCTTCCTACTCCTTTCTCAAAACTCATATAATTGGAACAAAAAAGAAGGGAAGAGAACTAAAATATTAAGAGATGTCAACATACTTTTTTCATATAAAATAGATTAAAATGATATAAGAATAATGTACAAAATCATACAGCTACCAAGAAACATAGCTGAATTAAATGTAAACATTTTTTCTTATTTTAATCAGTTGTAAAAAAGGCATAAAAGAAGTGTAAAAGAATCATGAGTTCCTTTGTAAACCTAGGTTCTATAAAAATGCTCTTTTGTGTGCTTATGTGTGGAAAAGAACGGAGAAATCCTTACTTTATGCAGGTTTAAAAATTATATATGCAAATATACAAACAAGATAATATTATCACTTAAAATGTAAAGTTTTGCTACGATGAAAACCAACCAGTTACAGTAATCACATTTTAAAAATTGTTCTTAATTGGAAAGAACTGGGCACATGAAAGTCCTCAAAGAAAGAAAAATAAGGCTTACACTTCTCTTTATATTTTTCTTATAAATTTCATTGAAACCAAGCTAATGTAGTTATATCATTCTGTATCAAAGAAAACATAATGGAGATCCCCAAATTTCTGATGAAAGTGACCTACAAATTCAGCCATATAAAATTTGAAAACATATTCTGGTATAACATATAATAAAGAACGAATACAATCTAAGGGCATAGCCACTCTTGAAAAAGAACCTCATTTTTAAAGGATTAATTGGATTGCTGACTTAAAAGTTATACCAAATGAATACTGGTCTAATTGTCTATTCTGTTGTTACTGCTAAATACCACTGAAGACCATTATCCTTGCTTTCTGTAACCCCAAAATTCTAACAAAAACAAACACTATCAGTAGGGAAACTTACAGGTTAAAGAGCACTGTAATTCCTGTTATCTCATTTGATCCTCACAATGTCCAGTGAGGTAGGTTTCGGGGCCCCAAATTACCTTATCCTTATTTTACATCAAAGAAACTGAGACCAAGAGAAATTAAATGAGCTGTCTAGTTTACATCATAATTATGGGTCTTTTGATTCCAAGTATGATAATATGTAAATATACCTTTGGCATGTCAAAAGCAATATAAATATCATCATAGTGAAATTTTGGTATATTAATGTTTTCTAAGCTCAAGCCAATGATCCACTACTTTATCAAAAAACTTTAAGTAGTTCCTTTTATTTCATGGGGATATAGCCTAAACCAATACAGTTACAACTTCAGTTACTGCCCGCTATTATCACAAAGAAACTAATGAGGTAGGTTAAAATGTAGTAAATTTTTCTAATTTGAAGAGATTCTCAGAATTTTCATAAATCTGCTCTAAGAAACAGCTTTTAGAAAATCATCATTAATCAAGGTTTACTTGAATATTCATTTACCCAACCACTACACAAAGATCTAACTTCACATAAAACCAACAAGAACCTAAATACCTCTAAGAATAGCTCATCACCTTTTAAAATTAATATAAAGTGTTGGTACAAGTTTGTATATATATTTCTTTAATTAAAATAGCAATATGGACTGTTACTCTAGGAGAAATACACTTTATTTGGTGCAATTCACATATTACTAACTGCCGCAGATTATTCTGGTAAAGCAGAGACTTCATTTCACTTAGTTTAAATTTAGACTCTTCAAATTTCTTTGAAGTGAGACTTCACTGCTAGAGTAAAAGTGAGTTGCATAACATGAGTTATTCATTCATTTAAATATTTATTGAAAACCTACTATGTACTATGCCCTCTGCTAGTTGTTGAGTTACTAATCAGTTGTTCTTTGAAACTACTGTTTCGAGCTTAATATTGTCTTGAATTGTTTGCTTTAATCACTGAAAAAATTCAATACAATATTGCTGAAATCAGAGTACTTCTCGAAAACCTTTCAGTTATATATTAACATTTTGGAGAGAACTATTATTTTCTCAGTTGTCAACTGAACAAATAAAATACTAAACATTATCACATGCCAATCACAACACAAATTAAACATATGGTAGGAAAGATGTCAGGACTTGCTTATGTTGGATTAAGCTAGTTGAGACTTGAAATTGTTGTTTTGTTATAGTTCTTCAACTGTTTCTTTAAAGAAAAAAAATCTTAATTTGGAGCGCTAGTTTGATAAATAACACAACCCAAACTAAATACGGTTATTTAAAACAATGCATTAACAATATTAAGTAAATTTTGTGGAGCAAAACTAAGATACTGAAAGTAACCGAGAGGCCAATATATCCTTTACAAATACAACAACAGTTTAGTAGAGAAGATACAAATGAATATATAAAAATCAAGAAGCACAAAGTTAAGATTTTCATAATGATGTTCACTTAACTGTCTATACTTGGCCCACAAAAAAACCAATTAACTTTTTTTTTTTTTTTTTTTTTTTGCGGTACGCGGGCCTCTCACTGCTGTGGCCTCTCCCGTTGCAGAGCACAGGCTCTGGACGCGCAGGCTCAGTGGCCATGGCTCATGGGCCCAGCCGCTCCGCGGCATGTGGGATCTTTCCGGACTGGGGCACGAACCCGCATCCCCTGCATCAGCAGGCGGACTCTCAACCACTGCGCCACCAGGGGAGCCCCCAATTAACATTTTGGCAATTGATAATATAATGCAGATGGCGATGGATGACAACATCTTTGAGCTGAAACTGGTACCTTCTATAGTAACTTATTTTTTTTGTCTGAATGTTTGTTTTGGTCTCTCATGCTGTTCTCAGGGGAAATCCTCAGACAAAAGCCTCAAGAATTACTGATTTATTTATAAATGAGTTGTTATAAGTTTGGCTTTCAGAGTAAAGGGTTACTAACTGTCAGACGTGAGGGAATTCAGACTCTACTTGTCTTGAGTATTAACTCCAGTTTCAAGGGAAAAGACGATGAAGATGGAGGAAAAAGTAAAGCATTTGAGCCAAATATTCAACTATATCTTAAGAAGAATTAATAATAAATATGAAGAAATACATACTTTGAAAGAAAAAACATGATACACAAATTATTATTATCAGAAAACTGACTTCTGTGCCTGATAAAAGCTTCTGTCAACACCTAATTTCTTGGTGCTTTTTGTTTTAAAGGAGAGGAAAAAGTACACATGAATTAAACACATGTCAAGGAATGTACTATGGTAGCCCTCAAACAAATCTCTTAAATCCTCAATAATCTTAATCCCTTATAGTTCCTAACACTTTAAAATTTTCAAAGAGCTTTCATATGAGTTTTCACCTGATACCTATTTGACAATTTTGTGAGGTAGGTATTTATCTTCTGTCTTCATTTATAAACAAGGGAACTAAGGCTCAGAGAAATTGACCTGTTAAAGGTAAAAAATTAGCATATGGCAAAGCCAGGCCTCTTTAGAGTCTAGAATATTTTTTGAAGTGTGATTCTTGGATACTTGCATAAGAATCACCTGTGGTATTTCTTTTTACAACCAGATTTTAAAGGCTTACCATCACCTTTGACTTAATGAGTAAGAATCCTTAGAAGTGGGATCCAGAATTCCCGTTGTATACCAGGTAATGATATAAAAGCATAACACTGAATCCAGCTAGATTTTCACGTGATACAACATGATGCCATCACATCATCATCAGAGGCAAGTTAGTTTAAAACACCTTGCAGCCAGGTTTCAGATTAGAATCACCTGGAAAGCTTTTTAAAAAACTACCAGTTGTCATCTGAATGAGAGGAAGGTGTCCGGTATCAGAGGCTCCCCAAGTGATTCTTATCTGTAGTCAGGGTTGAGGATCCCTTGTTTAAATATACTTTTCTATAAAACACATCCAGCATTTCCCAGAAGTTTTCTTTCCCTTCCGATCAATTTCATGCCTAATAAACTTCACAGTTTTTATATAAATTATTTAAATTTTATAAGACAAAATGTCAAACATTTTTGAGTTGATATTTTTAAGAGTAAAGGATACTTCACAGCAGGACTAATCATGCTCCATTTAGCTACAGTGATTTTCAAATACCCCAAATTAATCACCTCTTTGGACTTAGGTTATATGTATTTCAGCTATAAACAAGAATGATCCAGAATCTGAAAATAAGGGTGTGGGGCAAAAGCTGTAGCCTATTGGCTACTGGGCAATGCAAGCGCAGACAATCAACCCACTGACAGGAGGGGCCTGGATACCAAGATCTGGTGGCTTTGGCAAGATCACATCTCACTGTAGAAAAATACAACAACGAATACAGAGGAAACATTTTGCCATTTTGTAATTATGGTTACCACAAAAAACCTTATAATGTGTGATGCTTATTCTATTACATGCTTCCACAGAACATATCTGAACATGAAGTTCTCTAGGAATCAATACTACTACATGGGAAAACATGGCTACAAAGTAAAAATTTTCCATCATGCATATGGATAAGTTATAAAAACACAGCCAGTAAAAGTAATATTTACAAAAGTAATAAAAACAGCACAATTACCGGGAAAAATGCCCATCTCCGCTTTTACTCCGTCGCTAATCCTGCTCCTGTATTTCTCTGAATAAAGATTATTTTGATAGAATTTCAAAAGAGCCTTCAATAGACTAACCAGATTCTTCTGTTGATTTTATATTCTATTAGCTAAAATACCCTTGCTGATTTATTAAATTCTCCTACAGTTTAAAAACACAGTTCTTTTTCACTTAGTGGAAAGGAAACTACAAAGTCCTACTGTTTATCTGAGAAATAAACCTTGCATAGAAAATTTCATTAATTCTGAAATTTTGTTTTATTAACAGAACTACCAGAATGTTATCTCACAACTAGTTGATATTATATGAAGGTTCACTATAAAGCAGTCACCACACATTTAGGATTTTTCTAAATATAAAACAAATGGGTTTATAAAAATGCTTACCAGACAAATAATTATTTCTTCATAACCTAGAAATAAGAATTATTTATGCGATAATTCTTAGCATTTTGGATGCCTTGATGTTACAAGTTTGTTGCAATATAAAAAGCAAAAGTTTACTTTTCAATGGACACAATCTGCACCTGACTGAAAGCATCATAACAGTGAGTTATGGCAATCAGTCATGCAAAGGCAAAGAAGAAAATCTGCTTTTTAAACAACACAAGTTTTCCACCTTAGGACAATTTAAGCACTGGTTCCATCTTCTTCAATAACCCGATTCATGCTGGTGCCATGTGTGATGTGAGTCATAGGATTATTACTGAGATCTCTGATGCTGCTATGTCGTGACTGTTCATTGAGGCGATGAGAACTACTGTGCCTGGAGTGATCCGTGAGTCGTGACATGCTGCCATGAGGTAGTCTCTCCTCCATTCCTCTGTAACTGCAGGGAGTGTACCTAATATAGGAGAGTTTGTTTTGAAGTAGGTAACAGAACACACTAGAAAATAACACTAAAAATTTTCATGAAAATACCTCATCAAGTGAAATAATTAGGAAACTAACAAGTGAAAAAGTAACAACCAACTTTTGATGATTTACACTCTTGAATTATTCAAGTGGCCAAACAGAAAGGAGAGAAAATTTACTGATTAGGCTCAGAATTAAGGTATGCTTTGCAAAAGGACAGAAGCTGAAGTGAAGAAGAGCTGACTGATCTGGAGCTATGCTAACTAAGTAATGATACTTTTCTCATTCAAATAAGTTTTGGGTTATGAGGTGGGTTCCAGGAGAGGAAGAACAGCAACAGAAGAAATATGACATTGTCCCAGGGAGTTTAGAAGAATGGTTATAATCAGTAGGACAGCAAACTCCAATTTTACTAAAAGAGTAGCATTGGAAAAGTGAGCAAATGAAATTAGAGGAGAAATTACCGTGACCCTAAAAAAAAAAAAAAGTGAGGGAATTGGCAAGCAATGATGACGCTAGGTGCCGACAGCTTCTTTCCAGAGAGCCCAGTTAACAGCTGAATTAACTACCTGTAAATGGTCTTAATTACTTTTCATTAGGGCTTCAGGCTGTGAGGATGCTATTTTGTAAAAGCTACATCAACTTAAATACAGAAGTAGCAAACTCCTAAGACTTTGTAACCCATATTCCTGCAAAAGCAAATTCTCTCCTTTATCCCTAGCCCAAGACACAGCTTTTGAGTATGTCAACTGGGCTACCTGGCTTATTGCAGACTGTCTTCTCCGTCATTCTACTTATCTTGAAAGGCAGCAGTGGGAGCTGTTAAATTTTCTTTTGTTGCAATTCTGACTCACTGAGCCCCCATCAGAGGTAAGAAAACTCACACTCAAACATACTATACACTTTTTGTAAAAAATATTTAATTTAGAATAACAAAGATCAAAGAAAACAACTGAAAATAATTTATAACTTTAATTAATACATTAAATTTTTTTTACATTAAATTTTAAGTAGTATTTCTAAAAATAAAAAGGTAGCAGGCCATTCCTTTTTCAAATGGTCATCAAAACAACTAATCACAAGCAGCTGAAGACCTATTGGCTGTCAAAAAGCATTTATCATTTCCCTCATTTAATGATTATAACAAATTTCATGACTCAATATGAATCATTTGTAAAATTTAAAGATTTTAAAGATTGATTCATATACCACTGAGCTGATCTAGTATTATAGCAGTGCTTGTCAAATAATGTTTTCATTAGATCACAGAGTTTTAAAATTAAGTCCTTTAAAATTATAAAAGAAAGCATGTCTTTTTTCCCAGTTTGCATAAAGCAAAAAAGAACATTTAAGAATAAAAAGCTACATTTAAAATATTTTTTAAATTCCTCATGTTAACGGAATGGTTTATAAAAGAGCATTTAATTCTTATTTATTAAAAGAATTCACATTCAGAATACAAAGGTTTTACCTTTGGTTTGCAAGTTTTGGTAAAATAATTACAATGTTTGCAAATGAAAATATTTCATAATAAGCCTGTTATTCTAGTTAATAATTATGTTACATAATAATCATTGCCCTAAACTGAGTGAAAGATTTCTCCAAATATGATTTGCCAGCCAATATGGAGACTTTTCACCTCTCAATGACTTCATAAGTATCTATTTCAAACAAATATGGCAAATGAAAAAGAGCAAAATATGATCAGTGTTCTAGGAATGATATCAAGGTAATTAAAAATATGAATTGAGTATTTTCTAAAATGAAATCTGTCTTTGAGTTTAATTTAATGAATAAGACTAAAAGAATACTTTTTTTCATAGAAAAAATTGAGTTCTTATGTCTAATTATTTTTTTTTTTTAACTTTTTATTTATTTAGTGTGTGTGGTATGCGGGCCTCTCACTGTTGTGGCCTCTCCCGTTGCGGAGCACAGGCTCCGGACGCGCAGGCTCAGCTCACGGGCCCAGCTGCTCTGCGGCACGTGGGATCCTCCCGGACCGGGGCACGAACCCGTGTCCCCCGCATTGGCAGGCGGACTCTCAACCACTGCACCACTAGGGAAGCCCTGTCTAATTATTTAAGTGAAATATATGGCTATCCACAAAATTCTAGAATATGAACCACCTGCCCATGGATAATTAGGACTCAACTACATAGTAAAATGTCACCTATTTACCAAACTAACCACTCTTTCTCAAACCTCCATCTACCTACTCATCTACTTCCTTTTTTTTGTTGTTGTTGTTTTGCGGTATGCGGGCCTCTCACTGTTGTGGCCTCTCCCGTTGTGGAGCACAGGCTCCGGACGCGCAGGCTCAGTGGCTATGGCTCACGGGCCCAGCCGCTCTGCGGCATGTGGGATCTTCCCAGACCGGGGCACGAACCCATGTCCCCTGCATCGGCAGGCGGACTCTCAAGCACTGCGCCACCAGGGAAGCCCCCACTTCCTTTTTTACATCCTCTCATCTAACTACCAATTACTTATTCTTTGAAGTTGACATACATGTGAAGGTATATTTACCCAAGTCTTATTTTATTTTATGTAGCACTGAGATCAGTAATTATCCATCAAGGAGTCTGGACTAGAGTGAGTACTGAGAAGCAGGAATGTGTGTAAACGTGTGATCTCACAGCCAAGATACCATGAAATGATGAGAAAACCATGGCCAAATATAGTGTTCACGTGTAAACTTAAAAACTGATGCAGAAAGAAATCGCCACGAGATGGCGTGCCCACATTATTTCTAAAGTTGTTTGATAGATTTATTTGTCTCCTAATATGCACCGGGCTAGATACTGTAGGGGAATATACAAATGTCTGTCACCAAGTTCACATCCTCCAGAAACTGCAAACTTAGCCAAGGAAAAACAACTGTATTGAAAATAGGTCACACCGAAAGGATGATTAAAAAGCAATTAATTAACTGCCATGGATATGGGAATCAAGCAGGCCTTAAAGGATGAGTATGATTTTAATTAATCAGAGATAAGAAAGGCCATTACAAGAGGTCATAGTATATCCCCTAGTTTCCATGACACTATACTTTCATAGATTCCTTCATATGTCTATAAGCACTTTCTCTGAATCACATGCTAGGCTATTCTTATTGTATTATTATTACTTTTTTTTAAAGGCACTTAATTGTTTTTTTAATTTTTAAAATTTTTGGCTGCGTTTGGTCTTTGTTGCTGCACGTGGGCTTTCTCTAGTTGTGGTGAGTGGGGGCTACTCTTCGTTATGGTGTGCGGGCTTCTCATTGCAGTGGCTTCTCTTGTTGCGGAGCACAGGCTCTAGGTGTGCAAGCTCAGTAGTTGTGGCTCGCGGGCTCTAGAGCGCAGGCTCAGTAGTTGTGGTGCGTGGGCTTAGCTGCTCTGCGGCATGTAGGATCTTCCAGGACCAGGGCTCAAACCCGTGTCCCCTGCATTGGCAGGCAGATTCTTAACCACTGTGCCACCAGGGAAGTCCCTCTTATTGTATTATCATTACTGTATTTACCAAGGTCTTGTTCTTGGTCTGTTCTTTTTTTTATTAAGATTCAAGGAATTCTATCTCACAATTTTAATTACCAACTACCTTATATTAAAGATTATAAACTTTCTTATCTAAACTCCCATTCCATTCAGATTACTGATGCTGAAATCCCCCTATATTTAATTGCCTTCAGAAATTCTCTACTCAATATGAACTTATCTTGTATTACCATTCACTCACCCTACTTATCTCCTCTGAGATATTTTCATGGGCCAATCTGATCTTCCCCTTTTCTGAAGTTCTATAACATTGATCATCTCTAATACTCACTGTTTTAATTATATGCTGGCTTGCATTATTTTTTAGTTGGTTCTTATGTATATGTCCTATCTTTCTCATAAGGTTATATTCTTCTAGAGTGCAGAAATTATACTTTAGCTTTCTTCTATATATCTCTTTATACACAGAATGCCACATGCATAAGAGCTGTATTCTAACTGTTCATTCCTTATTGAAAAGGATAAGGCTAATAATGTCAAACATCAAATAATGCTGAGAGTCAGTTCATGGAGGGTGGTGTTGACAAAACGTACTCTGAAAGATTCTTTGATTTCCTCCCTCTTTATGAGTGTCTTAAGTTAAGACCTCTAAATTACTCTAGAAACTTCCCAACTGGGCTTACTTACAATCTCCTCTCCTATGCTGTTGTCAAAGTGATCTTCCTAAAATACAAATCTGATTTTATCACTCCAATGCTCAAAGTCTTCTAATAGTTTCTCATTGCTGTAAGGGAAAAAACCCCAAACTTCCCAGCATGTTTCATCTCCTACAGTTGCCCTGGTACTTAACTGCCCGTTTGTCCTCCTTCCCTCCTCATATGCTGTTTCCTTGTCTGAAATTTCCAACTGCCTCCTCTGAATCCTATTCAAATTAAAGTGCTATCCTGTTTGTGAACAAGACTTTCCATGGTGACTTAAATGGTTTTCTTCTCTGGAATCCCAAAGCACTTTGTACATGACTTTATCATATCCATTAAAGTATACTACTACCGACTGTTTACTCTTCTGTCTTCCATCTCTGTGTCCCTAGCACTTAGAAGAATGCTTTTTATTTAGGAGTGCTGAATGGAAGGAAAAGGTAGGAAAGAGAAGATCTTTGAATGTGATTAAAAAACAGGTCATTGGTGATGTTAGAAGTGGGTAAGAAGGTGAAAAAGACTAGAAATACAAGGAATGAAGGATGCAATTGGTAGAATGGAAATATTCAAAATATTCATTTCAAAAATCTGGCAAGGAAAAGAAAAAGAAATGGATAAAAGATAGAAAATATATGATAGTCAAAGAAAGGCTGCTACTTTTTAAAACATAGGGTAGCTGACCAAGTTAGAAGGCGAAAGCAAGCAAGTTGAGAGGACAAACCAGAAGGACTAAAAAGACAGTAAGTATAGGAATCATATCCTACACTAGGAGGACAGGGAACACTGAGAGAAAGGCTGGAATGAGACTGGAAGGATACAGGACAGCTGTAGAAACAGATGTTTCAAAGTGAACAAAGAATTTCAGGCATTATAATTTTCATTCTTCCAGTTTCCCAAACTAGAAATATTAAAAAAGAAATCTTTGGCACATTCCTTCTCTCCAATTGCTTTAATCCATCTCCAACTCCTATCACTTCATTTCTTCTTTTCAAATATCCTTCAGATCAGCTCTTCCTCTCTTGCCACTGCCACTGTTCTTCCATAAGCCTTCATCATCTCTCGGCTGAATTAATGCAAAGCTCCTAAGAAGTTTCTAATTCTAGTGTCTCCACCATCAAATTTAACAGGAAAGCACATCCAGCCCACTCTCAAACATTCTCTGTGAAGCTTTTTCCCATCCCCTTCCCCACCACAATTAACCACCCCCTCGTCCAAGCTACTAAACAGGGGTTGGCCAACTATGGTCTGCCAGTCAAATGAGGCCCCTTGCTATTTTTGTAAATAGTTTTACTGGAACACAGCCATTCCCATTTTGACTACATATTGTCCATGGCTGCTTTCATGCTACAACAGCAGAAATGAATAGTTGTCAACAAAGACCATATGACCCACAAAGACTAAAGTTATTTATTATGTGGCTCTTTATAGAAAAAGTTTGCCAACCTCTGGACTATACCATTATATTTGCATTTTACTTTAATTATTAACTTATAATAATGATAATAAAAGTTGATATCAGGCACTTACTGAGATGGGCACTGTTCCAAACAATTAGGTACATTATCTCATTTATTGTTTACAACATTGCTAAAGGGGCAAATATTATTACTATTTCCATTTTACAGATGAGGAAACTGAGGCTTATCATTCCAGACTCCATGCTTTTAACCACAACACGAATAATGACTACACTATCTTTCTTGAGCTTATTAAGAACAAAGATCATGCCTAAATCATCTTTGTATTCCCAGAGCCTAGCACAATGCCTGACATGGTAGGTATTCCATAACTGTTTGCCAAATTAATCTTACTAAAATAACCACTTTTACCCTGCCTTCTCCCTGATCAGTAATACCCGTCAATGACTCCATATTGCTTGCTGCATCGAGTCAAACTCTAAACTCCTCTGACTGGCATTAAGTCTGACCATAATCTGGGACAACTGTACCTAGGAAAGTTCAAAAACGTTAATAATGATCAGCTTCTTTTTCAGAATTGGCTACTCTTCCAATAGTAGTAGTCACATTGGCTACTCGCCGTGTGACTCTAATTCAGCACACGAAATAAACTAATCTACCAATAAAACTCACCTGCCATCACGGGATCTGTGGAGGCTGCCATGGTAGCTGCTCACTTTGCTGTGGACACTCCCTGCTTTGCTTCTCTGATCATCCACCATGGCCAGCTGAGTTGAAGAAGCATGTGTGGATGTTCCTTGAGTGGAAGTTCCTCTTGATTTTCTTATAATAGGAGTATTTGGATCCCTCAGGAGGGACTGAGCGAAATCAGGTTCCTGGAGTACCTGTCGGCTCTCATTCACTATCCTAGACAACAAAATACTAAGTTTAAGATACAGACTAACATCTCTAGTTTTTTGACAAATTGATGTTTTTCTTGAAATTAATTCCTTCCCAAATAATGTCTTTAGGACAGATATAAGGTAACACTGTTGACCAAAGAGAGAATATAACAAAAATCTGTGTCAATCTGTTCCCAAAAGTGGTAGGATAGAAAGAGGTTCGTATTAGAATAAGGAAATCAGGATTTTAGTTCCAACTCTGTCAATAAATATATAATCTTAGGCAACTCACTATCCCCTTTTCTTAATTTTCCTCATCTATAAAATGAAGGTGCACAATTTCATCATTTCTAAAAAGTCCCTTTCAGCTAAAGAAATTTATCATTCTCAAGGACACTGAAATATTACAAAGGTACTATTATAAAGTAGAAATACTATTTTCTTGCATGGTTTATGGAAGTAGTAGAGGCTTCATCATGGCATAGACACATTTTTTAATTTGTAAGAGCAGTTGTTTTAAGGTAACAAGTTGACTTTATGACAGAACATTTGTCTAGTGCTGGAATAAACATGAATGATCATAACTAGAACAAAACATATGAAAAATTAATTTAAGCAAACATACAATTAAGTCCCAGAACCATTAAAGGCTTAGGAAAAAAGAATTAAGGGGATGAATTATGTCCAGAGCAAAAGTCTTTTTTTTTTTTTTGTGGTACGCGGGCCTCTCACTGTTGTGGCCTACTCCCGTTGTGGAGCACAGGCTCCGGACGCGCAGGCTCAGTGGCCATGGCTCACGGGCCCAACCGCTCCGTGGCATGTGGGATCTTCCCGGACTGGGGCACGAACCCGCGTCCCCTGCATCGGCAGGTGGACTCTCAACCACTGCGCCACCAGGGAAGCCCCAGAGCAAAAGTTTTTAACTGCTATGAAAGGGTTAAAAGCAGACAGATGTTCATGATGATGAACAAAGTGGTAATTAATAAAAGAGCCAATTAAATAGTTGCAAAGGTCAGTGTATCAGTTTGTGTAAATAATGACTATGAGAATCATACATAAAGTTAAAATTAGACAATTTCATTAAAAAAAACCTCTCCAACATGTAAAGATTGGATCATACATTGAGAAAGTGCATATATTCTAAGTTTTCGAATTAGAAAAAGATCATTGTTGTTATTGCCATTGCTGTTTTAGTGCTGGGGCAGAAGGGCTGAAAGACTAATATTTGTTGAGTACCTGAATTGTGCCAGGTATTTTACATATACTCTCCTTTAATCTTTCTTAATAATGTTTTTATTATAGAGATTAAGTCCTAAAAAGATATTAGATATCCATTAAGAATAAATATTGTGATCCCCATTTTATAGATGAAGAAACTGAGGTTCTAAGGGATTAAAGGACTTTCCAAAAGTCATACAACAAAACAGCAGTTGGGGGTGTGAGGGAGGGAGATGCAAGAGGGAAGAGATATGGGGACATATGTATATGTATAACTGATTCACTTTGTTATAAAGCAGAAACTTTGACATACCACTGTAAAGCAATTATACTCTAATAAAGATGTTTAAAAAAACAAAAAACAGCAGTTGGGGATCAAACTTAAGTTTAAATGGCTTCAAAGACAATCATAAAGTAATGATAAAACATAATGTTTATGTATATGATAAAAACAAAATGTCAAAAACTAAATAGAATAAAGTACAACTCAAAGATAGTTAAAACAACATTTGTTCTTGTGTTATCAATGGCCCTATTCATATATACATACATCCCAAGTCACTCTGGATTGCTGAATTTGTTTTCTAAACTTATTTTTAAAAATTGGTTCAAACTGACTTCTGGTCATTCCAAAAATTTAATCCACCTTCAAATGGTGAAGGTCTGTCCCCTCATTTTACAAATAAGAAAACAGAGGTCCAGAGAAATTAAGTGCCGTGACCCAGATAATTCCAAAAGAAGATTTCTAAAAATATTTCAATCAGTGTCAGAAATATTAGCATAAGCACAGTCTTAAATGTGGCTTCATTCAGAGGAAGAACACTAATTTGATTTGCATAATTTTAGAAGCCAGTCTTTTGACACACAGTATAACAGAGGGGTTAAGAGCAGGCTAGAGTCACACTGCTTGGGTGTGAATCTCAATTCTACCATTCACTAGCTATTAAACCTTGGTTCTATGCCTCAGTTTCTTATCTGTAAAATGACGATCTCCCTCACAAGGTTGTTTAGAGGATTAAATGATTTAATAATATGTAAAATGCTTAGGACAGTGCTTGGAGTATTAAGTGTGCTCAATTAATTGATAACCATTATTATGATTACTCCATAGTCATTTCTCAAAGGCTCAACCAGACAAATGCTAGAAATGGCTGTAGGGTGCTCACACTCTTGAGGAGTGGTACTCTAGCCCAGAGCACTGGAGGGTCACAATGACTTTGTTGGGTTGCGGGGGTGGTCCATGGTTCCAGAAAACCAAATAGAAGGGTTCTTGGGAGTTCTAACCAGGTTCAAAAGGATTCTGACCCAACCAGGATCCCCCAAATAACTGGAAAGATTCCTCAAAAGGGTAGCTTGGGCTTAGCTCCATCTGGAGTTTCTAGTACAACAGAATTGTTGTATTACAGAATTGTTTGTGTATGGTCCAGAGATGACCAGGAATGTTTAATTCAAACCCTCAGAATTATGTTTTACTGTGATTAAAACATATTTAAAAATTTCAAAAAATATACAGATAAATCCCCCAAGGAAGGATGTTCCACAAAAAGCAAGGACTTGGTCTGTTTTGTATGCTACTGAATCCTTGGCATCCCAATATAGTTCAAAGCACACAGTAAACATTCATTAAAGACTTTCTCAAAGGATGAATTCTTAGGAAATACATTTTTGTTGTTGAACTCATCTTTCCCCTTCTTTCCTTCTCTGCCCTATGAAACTGTATTTAAAGGGGAAATGCATTATCTGATATTACTAGCAGTAGTCTCAGATATGGTAATAAGAAATGTACACTTTAAAACTGTGATTTAAAAAAATCTCAATCTAATCGATGTAACAGAAGCTGCTAATTACTGGTATTTTAGAAAATACAGATCCTGCTAATGCAGTACTTTAAGTTGTATAAAAAAAGTACATTAACCCATAAAAGACACAATAACATTTTAAATATAATCTTAAGAGTTTTATAGACTATCCCACCAAATCCATTTTCCATGGAACTTAGGTTAAGTAAAATCATAAGAATATAGACTCCACTAACTTGGAATTTGTGATAATTCAAATACAGTATACATATAAGACTTATACTTAGTAAACACTTTGAAGTCATTTGTTCCTTTGTGAACACTGCAGGGTCTTATTTTGTTTTGTTTTGTTTCATTAATTATGGGGTCAAAAAATTCAAGATTCCTCAAATATGCCCTGAGAAGACTGCTTTGGCAAATCTTATATTTTACCGTGACAGTCTAATATGCAATGTGGCCAACTATGAATTAAAATAATTTCTTTAACATATTCCATTTTATCTACTAATATCATTTTGCTATTTTGGCTTTAACGTGTACCTCATGAGAATGGAATAACATGCTGTCTCTTTAAATAATTTATGGTACAACCTGGAAGAATGATGGACAGTTGGAAATGGAAGTCTAATCTAATACCTATGTGACTTCAGCCAAGGCACTTAACCTCTCTGTGCCTCAGTTTTCTCATCTGTAACACTGAGATGATAATACACACCAGTCCTCAGAGAAGCGTCAAGAAGATCAAATAAGAATTATATAAAATCATTAATTTGTTTTTAATTTTAAGAAGATTATGATTTGGATTTTTTAAAATAAAGATTGGTCTTCCCTCAAATATTCTGAATTAGTAAGGAATAAGCCTTAAGCCTGGTTCTACTTGGCTATCTTTTCTGAATAAGTTTTTAACTGTGATTTAAGGTTTAATCATAACTGGTGGAAGCTGAGGTTACAATCTTTTTGGAATACTTCCTCCAAATCCAAATTATTTTAACACAGGAAACACAAAAATATTGCGTAAATGTGAAGTTTGTGAACACCATGACAATTTACTTCAACTTACTCTTTTTTCCTACGACCATGAAAAAAACTGGCCCATTCAAAGCATGTCTTTTTGCTTCCAACCCAAAAAATGGAAGGAATACCAACTATGAGAGCCATCAGGTATTTCATCAGAAAGACAATCAGGTCTGGACGACTCATTTGAGTAACCTACAAGAAGGGAAAGAAAAATATCTTACACATATAAATAGAATTTTCTATTAAAGGCCATTATAAAATCTTTTAAATAAAATAAATAGTAAAATAATTCTATGTCTGATATTTTCACTTACACAGTTCTATAGTTAATTTTCTTGTTATATGGAAAAGACACACTACTGAAAATTTGACAACAAATTTATGTTCTATATTTTGAGTTCTATAGTCTTCTTATTAGCTCATATTGGATACCTTCTAAAGAAAAAGATTACTAATATAGAAAATATACCATGAATAGGAATAGAGGCTCAAATAATACCTATATTCTTCTTGGCCAATTTCACTCATCTTATCATTGGTCATCACAATACACAATTAGGAAAGTGTTAATCTTTCCCCCCCATTTTATTAATTCCTGTTTTTATATTTAATATGCTCTTCCTCCTACCTACTTTCATGTTTACTTTGCTGGCTGTTTTCAAGCTTCCTCTTTAACCTATGAGTGAGTTTTTTAGTTTCTATTCAGATGAGTTTTTTTAAAAGTTCTCTTTATTGTTGATTTCAAGTTTAGTTACTGTGGTCATAGAATGTGGTCTATTTGATTCTGGTTACCTTAAATTTTGGGGACTTCTTTTGTGATTTAGGACACAGTCCATTTTAAAGTATTCCTCATGTACTCAAAAATAACGCTTACTCTCTATTTGTTGGGTACAAAATTTTCTATATGTATTAGATCAACTTTATTAGTTGTGTTGTTCAAATCTTCTATACAGGCATCCTCAGAGATATTGTAAGTCTAGTTCCAGACCACCACAATAAAGCAAATACCACAATAACGTGAGTCATGGGGATAATTCTGTTTCCCAGTGCATATAAAAGTTATGTTTACACTATAATGTAGTTGAATAAGTATGCAATATTTACTCATAAGTGTCTAAATAACAATGTTCATACCTTAATTAAAAAATAATTTATTGCTAAAAAATGGCAACCATCATTGAGCCTTCAATGAGTCGTACTCCTTTTGTGTGGGGAGTCTCGCCTCAATGTTGAAGGCTGCTGACTGATCAGGGTGGTGGCAGCTGAAGGCTGGGGTGGCCGTGACAATTGCTTAAAATAAGACCACAGTGAAGTGTGCCTCATCCATTGCCTCTTCCTTTCATGAACAATTTCTCTGTAGCAGGCAATGGTGTTTGAAAGCATTTTACCCAAAGTAGAACTTCTTTCAAAACTGGAGTCAAACCCTGCCACTTCTTAATCAACTAAGTTTATATAATATTCTAAATCCTCTGTTGTCATTTCAACAAGATCTTCACAGCATCTTCACCAGAAGCAGATTCCACCTTGAGAAGTCAGATTGTTCATGCTCACCCATAAAAAGCAACTCCTCATCCATTAAAGTTTTATCATGAGATTGTAGCAATTTAGTCACATCTTTAAGGCTGCACTTATAATTCTAGTTCTCTTGCTACTTCCACTATATCTGCAGTTACTTCCTCCACTGAAGTCTTAAAGCCCTCCAAGTCATCCATGAGGGCTGGAATCAACTTCTTTCAAACTCCTGTTAATGTTGATATTTTGACCTCTTCCCATGAATCATGAATGTTCTTAATGGCATCCAGAATGGTGAATCCTTTCCAGAAGGTTTTCAATTGACTTTGCCCAGGTCCATCAGAGGAATCACTATCTATGGCAGCTATAGCCTCAAACAGTGTAATTTCTTATGGGAATTCCCTGGTGGTCCAGTGGCTAGAACTTGGCGCTTTCACTGCAGTGGCCCGGGTTCAATCCCTGGTAGGGGAACAAAGATCCCACAAGCTGAGCAACACGTGGCAAAAAAAAAAAAAAAAAAAAAGTGTATTTCTTAAATAATAAAGACTTGAAAGTTGAAATTACTCCTTGATCTGTGGGCTGCAGAGTGGATGTTGGGTAGGCAGGCATGAAAATAACATTAATCTTGTACATCTCCATCAGAGTGCTTGGGTGACCAGATGCATTGTCAATAAGCAGTAACATTTCCAAAGGAATCTTTTCTGAGCAGTACATCTCAACAGTGGGCTTCAGTAAACCATGTTGTAAACAGTTGTGCTGTCATCCAGACTTTGTTTTTCCATTTTGAGAGCACAGGCAGAGTAGATTTAGCATAATTCAAAATGGTAAATGAACATTAGCTTCAACTTAAAACTCACCAGCTACATTAGCCCTTAACAAGAGTCACCCTGTCCTTTGAAGCTCTCACGGCAGGCACTGACTTCTCCCCTCTAGCTATGAAAGTCCTGGCAGCATCCTCTTCCAATATAAGACTTTCATCTACATTGAAAATCTGTTGTTCAGTGCAGCCAGCCGCCTTCATTAATTTTCTTAGCTAGATCTTTTGGATAACTTGCTGCAGCTTCTGCATCAGCACTTGCTGCTTCACCTTGCACTTTTATGTTATAGAGATGGCCTCTTTCCTTAAATCTCATGAATCAACGTCTGCTAGCTTCAAACTTTTCTTCTGCAGCTTCCTCATCTCTCGGCCTTCATAGAATTGAAGAGAGTTAGGGCCTTGCTCTGGATTAGGCTTTGGTTTAAGGGAATGTTGTGGCTGGTTTGTTCTTCTATCCAGACCACTAAAACTTTCTCTATATTGGCAATAAGGCTTTCCCACTTTCTTATCATTAGTGTGTTCACTGGAATAGCACTTTTAATTTCCTTCGAGAACTTTCCCTCTGTGTTCACAACTTGGCTAACTGTTTGGTTCAAGAGGCCTAACTTTTTGCCTGTTTCGACTTTCAACATGCCTTCCTCACTAGGCTTAATCATTTCTAGCTTTTCATTTCAAGTGAGAGATGTGCAACTCTCCCTTTCACCTGAATCCTTACAGACCATTGTTAAGGTTAGTTGGCCTGATTTCAATATTGTTGTGTCTAAGCTAATAGGGAGGTCCAAGGAGAGCCTTTTATATGCACATGGAAACCAAAAAATTTGTGTGACTTGCTTTATTGTGATATTTGCTTTATTGCAGTGGTCCGGAACCAAACCTGCAATATCTCTGAGGTATGTCTGTAATGTGAGAATTACCAAAATGTGACACAGAGACAGGAAGTGAGCAAATGCTGTTGGAAAAATGGTACCAACAAACTTGCTCAACACAGGGTTGCCACAAACCTTCAATTTGTAAAAAATGCATTATCTGCAAAGCACAGTAAAGCGAAGTGCAATAAAACGAGGTACACATGTTTTCCTGACTAATTTTCTGTTTACCTATCCATTTTAATAGAGGTATGCTAAACTGTGGGCTGATCAGTTTTCCTTCTAATCCTGTCATTTTTCACTTTTAAGCCTATGTTACGTGTTATATAAATGTTCTAGCTGCCCAATTTACTTTTTTAGTGCTCTTCACCTCTAACAGTATTTTATGTGACATTAATATTGCCACATCAGCTTTTTATTTCATCATACCAGCACATCTTCAAGGTGTATCTTTTCCTATTTACCAATGTATTTCTTTCAAGTCTGTTTGGGTTATACTGCTGCTTTTAAACAATATATAGTTTACTCCTTCTAAAGTATAAACTCCATGAGGAGTTTTTTTCCCCAATGGTTTTATCCCCAGAGCCTAGACCAGTGTCTGGCACATAGTTAAGTGCACAATAAATACTCACATACATTTACAATATATACTTATACTTCGTATTATGAGAAAAAAAATACATTGAAAATTATTCAGCACTGCTAGAGACTGTTTCAAGATGGCAGAGTAGAAGGACGTACACTCACTCCCTCTTGCGAGAGCACTGGAATCACAACTAACTGCTGAACAATCATCGACAGGAAGAAACTGGAAATCACCAAAAAAGATACCCCACATCCAAAGACAAAGGAGAAGCCACAATGAGATGGTAGGAGGGGTGCAATCACAATAAAATCAAATCCCATAACTGCTGGGTGGGTGACTCACAAACTGGAGAACACTTATACCACAGAAGTCCATCCACTGGAGTGAAGGTTCTGAGCCCCATGTCAGGCTTCCCAACCTGGGGGTCCAGCAACTAGAGGAGGAATTCCTAGAGAATCAGACTTTGAAGGCTAGCTGGATTTGACTGTAGGACTTCAACAGGACTGCGGGAAACAGAGACTCCACTCCTGGAGGGCACACACAAAGTAGTGTGTGCTTCGGGACCCAGGGGAAGGAGCAGTGACCCCAGGGGAGACTGAACCAGACCTAACTGCTAGTGTTGGAGGGTCCCTTGCAGAGGTAGGGGGTGGCTGTGTCTCACCATGAGGACAAGGACACTGGCAGCAGAAGAGCTGGGAAGTGCTCCTTGACGTGAGCCCTCCCAGAGTCCGCCATTAGCCCCACCAAAGAGCCCAGGGAAGGCTCCAGTGTTGGGTCACCTCAGGCCAAACAACCAACAAGGAGGGAACCCAGCCCCACCCATCAGGAGACAACAGGATTAGTGTTTTACTGAGCTCTGCCCACCAGAGCAACACCTAGCTCTACCCACCACCAGTCCCTCCCATCAGGAAACTTGCACAAGCCTCTTAGATAGCCTCATCCACCAGAGGGCAGACAGCAGAAGCAAGAAAAACTACAGTCCTGCAGCCTGTGGAACAAAAATCACATTCACAGAAAGACAGACAAGATGAAAAGGCAGAGGGCTATGTACCAGATGAAGGAACAAGATAAAACCCCAGAAAAACAACTAAATAAAGTGCAGATACGAAACCTTCCAGAAAAAAGAATTCAGAATGATGATACTGAAGATGATCCAGGACCTCAGAAAAAGAATGGAGGCAAAGATTGAGAAGATGCAAGAAATGTTTAACAAAGACCTAGAAGAATTAAAGGACAAACACCTCAAGGAATTAAAGAACAAACAAACAGAGATAAACAATACAATAACTGAAATTAAAAATACACTACAAGGAATCAATAGCAGAATAACTGAGGCAGAAGAATGGAGAAGTGACCTGGAAGACAGAATGGTGGAGTTCACTGCTGCGGAAGAGAATAAAGAAAAAAGAATGAAAAGAAATGAAGACAGCCTGAGAGACTTCTGGGGCAACATTAAATGCAACAACATTCGCATTATAGGGGTCCCAGAAGGAGAAGAGAGAGAGAAAGGACCCGAGAAAATATTTGAAGAGATTATAGTTGAAAACTTCCCTAACATGGGAAAGAAAATAGCCACTCAAATCCAGGAAGCACAGAGAGTACCAGGCAGGATAAACCCAAGGAGAAACAGACTGAGACACACAGTAATCAAACTGATAAAAATTGAAGACAAAGAAAAATTACTGAAAGCAACAAGGGAAAAACAACAAATAACATACAAGGGAACTCCCATAAGGTTAACAGCTGATTTCTCAGCAGAAACTCTACAAGCAAGAAGGGAGTGGCATGATATACTTAAAGTGATGAAAGGAAAGAATCTACAACCAAGATTACACAACCCAGCAAGGATCTCATTCAGATTTGAAGGAGAAATCAAAAGCTTTACAGACAAGCAAAAGCTAAGAGAATTCAGCATCAAGACCCGTATATATGCTGTCTACAAGAGACCCACTTCAGACCTAGGGACACATACTGACTGAAAGTGAGGGGATAGAAAAAGATATTCCATGCAAATGGAAATCAAAAGAAAGCTGGAGTAGCAGTACTCATATCAGATAAAATAGACTTTAAAACAAAGAATGTTACAAGAGACAAGGAAGGACACTACATAATGATCAAGGGATCAGTCCAAGAAGATATAGCAATTGTAAATATATATGCACCCAACATAGGAGCACCTCAGTACATAAGACAACTGTTAACAGCTATAAAAGAGGAAATCGACAGTAACACAATAATAGTGGGGGACTTTAACACCTCACTTACACCAATGGACAGATCATCCAAAATGAAAGTAAATAAGGAAACAGAAGCTTTAAATGATACAATAGACCAGATAGATTTAATTGATATTTATAGGACATTCCATCCAAAAACAGCAGATTACACTTTCTTCTTAAGTGCACACGGAACATTCTCCAGGATAGATCGCATCCTGGGTCATAAATCAAGCATCAGTAAATTTAAGAAAATTGAAATCATATCAAGCATCTTTCCTGACCACAATGTTATGAGATTAGAAATCAATTACAGGGAAAAAAACGTAAAAAACACAAAAACATGGAGGCTAAACAATATGTTACTAAATAACCAAGGGATCACTGAAGAAATCAAAGAGGAAGTCAAAAAATACCTAGAGACAAATTACAATGTAAACACAATGATCCAAAACCTATGGGATGCAGCAAAAGCAGTTCTAAGAGGGAAGTTTATAGCAGTACAAGCCTACCTCAAGAAACAAGAAAAATCTCAAATAAACAATCTAACCTTACACCTAAAGGAACTAGAGAAAGAAGAACAAACAAAACCCAAAGTTAGCAGAAGGAAAAAAAATGATAAAGAATAGAGCAGAAATAAATGAAATAGAAACAAAGAAAATAATAGCAAAGATCAATAAAACTAAAAGCTGGTTCTTTGAGAAGATAAACAAAATTGATAAACCATTAGCCAGACTCATCAAGAAAAAGAGGTAGAAGACTCAAATCAATAAAATTAGAAATGAAAAAGGAGAGGTTACAACAGACACCACAGAAATACAAAGCATCCTAAGAGACTACTACAAGCAATTCTTTGTCCATAAAATGGACAACCTGGAAGAAATGGACAAATTTTTAAAAAGGTATAACCTTTGAAGACTGAACCAGGAAGAAATAGAGACTATGCGCAGACCAATCACAAGTAATGAAATTGAAACTGTGATTAAAAATCTTCCAACAAACAAAAGTCCAGGACCAGATGGCTTCACAGATGAATTCTATCAAAGATTTATAGAAGAGCTAACACCCATCCTTCTCAAACTCTTCCAAAAAACTGCAGGGGAAGGAACACTCCCAAACTCATTCTATGAGGCCACCATCACCCTGATACCAAAACCAGACAAACATACTACAAAAAAAGAAAATTACAGACCAATATCACTGATGAATATAGATGCAAAAATCCTCAACAAAATACTAGCAAACAGAATCCAACAACACATTAAAAGGATCATACACCATCATCAAGTGGGATTTACCCCATGGATGCAAGGATTCTTCAATATACACATATCAATCAATGTTATACACCATATTAACAAACTGAAGAATAAAAACCATATGATTATCTCAACAGATGCAGAAAAAGCTTTTGACAAAATTCAACACCGGTTTATGATAAAAAACTCTCCAGAAAGGGGGCACAGAGGGAACCTACCTCAACATAATAAAGGCCATATATGACAAACCCACAGCAAACATCATTCTCAATGGTGAAAAACTGAAAGCATTTCCTCTAAGATCAGGAACAAGACAAGGATGTCCACTCTTCGCCACTATTATTCAACATAGTTTTGGAAGTCTTAGGGCAATCAGAGAAGAAAAAGAAATAAAAGGAATACAAATTGGAAAAGAAGAAGTAACTGTCACTGTTTGCAGATGACATGATACTATACATAGAGAATCCTAAAGATGCCACCAGAAAACTACTACAGCTAATCCATGAATTTGGTAAAGTTGCAGGATACAAAATTAATGCACAGAAATCTCTTGCATTCCTATACACTAACGATGAAAAATCTGAAATAGAAATTAAGGAAACACTCCCATTTACCACTGCAACAAAAAGAATGAAATACGTAGGAATAAACCTACCTAGGGAGACAAAAGACCTGTATGCAGAAAACTATAAGACACTGATGAAAGAAATTAAAGAGGATACAAACAGATGGAGAGATATACCATGTTCTTGGATTGGAAGAATCAACATTGTGAAAATGACTATACTACCCAAAGCAATCTACAGATTCAATGCAATCCCTATCAAATTAGCAATGGCATTTTTTACGGAACTAGAACAAAATATCTTAAAATGTGTAGGGAGACACCAAAGACCCCGAATAGCCAAAGCAGTCTTGAGGGAAAAAAACGGAGCTGGAGGAATCAGACTCCCTGACTTCAGACTATACTACAAAGCTACAGTAATCAAGACAATATGGTACTGGCACAAAAACAGAAACACAGATCAATGGAACAAGATAGAAAACCCAGAGGTAAACCCACGCACCCATGGTCAACTAATCTATGACAAAGAAGGCAATGATATACAATGGAGAAAAGATAGTCTCTTCAATAAGTGGTGCTGGGAAAACTGGACAGCTACGTGTAAAAGAATGAAATTAGCACATTCTCTAACACCATACACAAAAATAAATCAAAATGGGTTAGAGACTTAAATGTAAGACTCGACACTATAAAACTCTTAGAGAAAAACATAGGAAGAACACTCTTTGACATAAATCACAGCAAGATCTTTTTTGATCCATCTCCTAATGGAAATAAAATGGAATGGAAATAAAAACAAAATGGAATGGAAATAAAAATAAACAAATGGGACCTAATGAAACTTAAAAGCTTTTGCAAAGCAAAGGAAACTACAAACAAGATGAAAAGACAACCCTCAGAATGGGAGAAAATATTTGCAAATGAATCAATGGACAAAGGATTAATCTCCAAAATATATAAACAGCTCATGCAGCTCAATATTAAAGAAACAAACAACCCAATCCAAATATGGGCAGAAGATCTAAATAGACATTTCTCCAAAGAAGACATACAGATGGCCAAGAAGCACATGAAAAGCTGCTCAACATCACTAATTATTAGAGAAATGCAAATCAATACTACAATGAGGTATCACCTCACACCAGTTAGAATGGGCATCATCAGAAAATCTACAAACAAATGCTGGAGAGGGTGTGGAGAAAAGGGAACCCCTCTTGCACTGTTTGTTGGTGGGAAGGTAAATTGATACAGCCACTATGAAGAAAAGTATGGAGGTTCCTTAAAAAACTAAAAACAGAATTACCATATGACCCAGCAATCCCACTACTGGGCATACACCCAGAGAAAACCATAATTCAAAAAGACACATGCACCCCAATGTTCATTGCAGCACTATTTACAATAGCTAGGTCATGGAAGCAACTTAAATGTTCATCAACAGACGAATGGATAAAGAAGATGTGGTACATATATACAGCAGAATATTACTCAGCCATTAAAAGGACCGAAATTGCGTCATTTGTAGAGACGTGGATGGATCTAGAGACTGCCATACAGAGTGAAGTAAGTCAGAACGAGAACAACAAATATCGTATATTAACGCATATATGTGGAACCTAGACAAATGGTACAGATGAACCGGTTTGCAGGGCAGAAACAGAGACACAGATATAGAGAACAAATGTATGGACACCAAGGGGGTAAAGCGGTGGGGTGGTGGTGGTGGTGTGATGAATTGGGAGACTGGGATTGACATATACTAATATGTATAAAATGGAAAACTAATAAGAACCTGCTGTATAAAAAAATAAATAAAATTCAAAAAAAAAAGAACAGTCTAAATGAGCAACAACAGCAAAGGGAACAAGTAAATACGGATTATTTTGCAACCGCTAAAGATCGTAAATATGGAAACTATGTAGCAACTTGGAAAATAGCTTACAGGGTAATGTTACTTGAAGTAACCAGGAAACATATGTATGCATACACCATGATTCAACTATTTTAAATTTTGTTTTCAAAATGAGACAAAAGGAAAACTAAAAACAATATGGTTAGAGAGTGAGATTTTGAGGCTTTTATTTCTTTATAAAGTTTGCTCTAATGTACTATTTTGTTTGTGCTATGAATAAAAATCAAGGTGGAGCAGTACCAAAAAAATAATTATTCAGCACCTCCATCTCCTTGAACAAGATTATGCTCCTAGCACACTTTAGCTACCTATACTCGTTATTATTTTCCAGACATTCAGAACAACCTTTACAAAAAGAACTGGTTCTGTTATTATTATTGTTAATTAACTTTGCCAAAAAGTACACTCGACTCCTATCTTTGGGGTTCTCTTTTCTTCTTGCTAAAGGATGCCCTTTAGAAATTCTTACAGTTAGGGTGTGCCAGAGATAAATTATTTTAGTCTTTGCCCAAAAATGTCTTTATCTTGTCCTCAATCTTGAATGGTGGTTTAGATGGATAAAGTCATCATCTCTCAGCATTTTAAAGACATTAATTCATTAGCTTCTATGATTGCTGTTGAAAAGCTTGTGTAATTGATAATCTTTTGGAGATTTATTTCTTCTCTCTGGTAGCTTTTAAGTTTGTCTCTATCCTTCTGTCTTATAGTTGCAATGAATGTTTCTCATTGTGATTGGTTTTTATTTGTCCTGCTTAGTATGCAGAGTGTACATTTAATCTGAGAACTCAAGTTTTCAATTCTGAAAAATTCAAAGACATTAGCGCTTTAGTTATCACTTCTTAGTCATTCTTATGGCCTCCTGTTCTAGAACTCCCGTAAGATGTATATTGAAGTCCCTCAACCTAATTTTTAAAATATCTCTTAATGGCATAATTAGATAATTTTGAGTATTTTATGTCTCTCTGCATTCTGCATTCTGGGTGATCTCTTCAGAACAATTTTCCATTTCACTAATTCGCTCTTCAATCATGTCTACTTTAGAGTTCATTCCATCTATTGACTTAATTCCCATAACTTCATTTTTAAGCTAATTGGTTTTTATATTTGTCTATTCTTATTTCATTTCTGCTAATTTATCATAATTTCTTATTCCTTTAAAGTGGTTTTTATTATTTATCTTTTGAAGAATCCTAAACATACTTATTTAAAAATAAGTCTTTAAAAATTTTTATTACTTTTATTTCATCTGGGAGTGAATCCATCTTCTGACTCTTTTTATTGGACGTCTTTCTAGGTTTAGCTTTTCTGTTTCATTGTGCTTTGGAATTTTAGTTTACAGATCTTGCATGAGAGAGTTCTCCCTCTGTCTTTCTCTCTCCCTCACTCCCTCCATATATCTCACCTGTTTCATTCCTTTTTTGTCTTCACCAGTACCCATGAGGCCCTAGTTAAAAACCAAGTCTAATATTCGTGACTGCACACTCCAGATATTATCAGGTACTGCAGGTTCAGGTACTGAGTCATTGCAGTTTGGCCCTCCTACATCTCTAGATAAGTATTTTAAGCATTTTTATACTATATACAGCTTCAGAGAACAGTTGTACCTTTTATACAAACTTCCTTTCAGGAGCAGGAGAGTCCCATTTCCAATTCCTACTTTTAACCAGAGCACCTAGTTCTGGTCCTGACTCCCATGTGACACTTTTACCTCCCTATATCCCATAGAAAATGAATGCCCTAGCCACCTCCAGCAACTTCAGACCTAGATTCTAGTAGCCCCTGTTTTTATCTCTAGTCATCATTTTGCATTTCTATTCTACAAATTAGTTTATTTTGCCTTTTAGGCTGACTCTGTTTAAAATTTTTTCTTATTACATTTTATCTCTAACTGGCACATGATTATAGTTGGACTGGTAAGTTCAAAACATGGAACTTAAACCACAGTCATAACCTGCAGTTAAGGTGTGATTCCTCTAAGATTTACATAAAAGTCAAACAACAAATATTTATGGATTATCTACTACTCTAAGAATAATGTTATTCAAAAAGCCCCATGAGACTTATAAACAGAAGTAAGGCTTGACTAGTGTTCCCACCAAGCTGATAATCTAGATGAAAACACAAATTAAAGAAACCATAGAATAGTTAAGAACTAAAATTAGGAAGAGTCACTAAAAGCATGATCACCTAATCTATGACAAAGGAGGCAAGAATATACAATGGAGAAAAGATAGTCTCTTCAATAAGTGGTGCTGGGAAAACTGGATAGCTACATGTAAAAGAATGAAATTAGAACATTCTCTAACACCATGCACAAAAATAAATCAAAATGGATTAGAGACCTAAATGTAAGACTGAATACTATAAAACTCTTAGAGGAAAACACAGGCAGAACACTCTCTGACATAAATAGCAGCAAGATCTTTTCTGATCCACCTCCGAGACTAATGAAAATAAAAACAAAAATAAACAAATGGGACCTAATTAAACTTAAAAGCTTTTGCACAGCAAAGGAAACCATCAACAAAATGAAAAGAAAACCCACAGAATGGGAGAAAATATTTGCAAAAGACGTCACCAACAAGGGATTAATCTCCAAAATATACAAACAGCTCATGCAGCTCAATATCAAAAAGAAGAACAACCCAATCAAAAAATGGGCAGAAGATCTAAATAGACATTTCTCCAAAGAAGACATACAGATGGCCAAGAGGCACATGAAGACATGCTCAACATCACTAATTATTAAAGAAATGAAAATCAAAACTACAAAGAAATATCACCTCACACCAGTTAGAATGGCCATCATCAAAAAATCTACAAACAATAAATGCTGGAGAGGGTGTGGAGAAAAGGGAACCCTCCTACACTCTTGGTGGGAATGTAAACTGGTACAGCCACTATGGACAACAGGATGGAGATTCCTTAAAAAACTAAAAACAGTGCTATCATATGATCCAGCAACCTCACTCCTGGACATATATCTGAAGAAAACCATAATTCAAAAGGATATATGCACCCCAATGTTCATTAAAACACTATTTACAATACCCAGGACATGGAAGCAACCTAAATGTCCATCGACAGAGGAATGGATAAAGAAGTTGTGGTACATATATACAATGGAATATTACTCAGCCATAAAAAAGAGCGAAATAAAGCCACTTGCAGTGACATGGATGGACCTAGAGATTGTCATACTGAGTGAAGCAAGTCAGACAGAGAAGGACAAGTATGATACCGTTTATATGTGGAATCTAAAAAAATGGTACAAATGAACCTATTTACAAAACAGAAATTAAGTCACAGATGTAGAAAACAAACTTATGGTTACCAAGGGGGAAAGGGGGGGGACGGATAAATTGGGAGACTGGGATTGACATCTACACACTACTATATGTAAAACAGATAACTAATAAGAACCTACTGGGCTTCCCTGGTGGCGCAATGGTTGAGAATCCGCCTGCCTATGCAGGGGACATGGGTTTGTGCCCCGGTCTGGGAAGATCTCACATGCTGTGGAGCAGCTGGGCCTGTGAGCCATGGCCGCTGAGCCTGCACGTCCGGAGCCTGTGCTCCGCAACGGGAGAGGCCACAACAGTGAGACGCCCGCGTACGGCAAAAAAAAAAAAAAAAAAAAAAAAAAAAAAAGGACCTACCGCATAGCACAGGGAACTCTATTCAACACTCTGTAATGACCTATATGGGAATAGAAACTGAAAAAGAGTTGGATATATGTATAACTGACTCACTTTGATGTACAGCAGAAACTAACACAACATTGTAAATCAACTATACTTCAATAAAAAAAAAATTAAAAATTAAAAAAAAAGAATCACTAAAGCAGATCACAAATAACCTTCTCATTAACAAATACAATGGCTTCTTGTTAGCTTGCTTTTTTTTTTAAACACTTCTACATAGTATCAGTTATTGATGACCATCTCAGACTTTACAAAACTTTCATCTTCCCAGCTTCTACGATACTGCATAGTCGGGTTTAATCTCCTAATCAGGCATTACCCTTTCTTCTTGACCTCCTACTCCCGCTCTACCACCCTTTCATCCCCCACTACCCTCTATATAGGTGTTCTTAAAGTCACTCCTTAATTCTCTCTATACTTTCAACTTATCATTTAGACTTAGAAGTCATCTAGTCTTACTCTTTACCTAACAAATTAATTTGCTTTTAATTTAGTTGTTCTATGTATATAATCAGTACAGTGGTTATGATAAAATACAAAGTTGTCTCTTCCATGTTCAAACAGCTCTAGCCATTCTGCCCTTCTGTCCTAGTTCTGCCCTCTGGAGCTACAGAGAATAAGACTAGTCAATTTAATAAGATACCCTTAAAAGAAAGAAAAAACAAAACAAAACACACTAGTATAATAACTGGGAACAAAGAGACAAAAAGACTATCCAGAAAATCCAAGAGAAACTGAAAAACAAAAAGAAACAATCAAAGGATTCAGTAACTAAGTTGGACAAGATTAATATGCAAAAACTGAATGTTTTCCTATATACCACCAATAACCAGAAAAGAAACATAATGAAAACAATTTCATTTATAATATCAACAAAAACTATAAAACACCTAGGAACAAACCTAACAAGAAAGAAAAAGAAAATAATAAAATGCTATCAAAGGACATAGAAAAAAACTGAAGTAAATGGATTAAATACTCCATATTTCTATATGGAAATATTCAATGATTTAAAGATGTCAATTCAATTATCCCCCAAATTAATCCTATAAAGTTGATGCAATCCAAAAAGATCAGTAGGATTTTTCACAGAACATGGAAAGTTAAGTATATGATAAAAGTATTTCAAATAAATGGGGAAAAGATAGACTATTTAATAAGTGACGTTGAAATGGCTGGCAGTCTACCTGGAAACAAAACAATTTAGATGCCACCTCGCACAATAAAGAAAAATAAAATCTAGAGAGATAAAAGCAAATTATAGAAGTATGAAAAGAATTAAGAACATTTTTATAATGGGGGTGCAGAAGGCCCTTTTTAAAGAGTAATATGAAATAAAGAAGTTAAAAAAGGAAAAGATGGACAGTTTTGATTATTAAAAACTTAAAACTTGCAGAACAATAAACCGTAAGTCAAATTAATAGACTAATAGTTAACTAAGAATATTAACTGTGTTATCCATCAATAAAGTAAAAAGAAATGGAAGGAAGTAATGAAGATAAAAGAAGAAATTAAGTAATTTCAAGACCAAAAAACAAATTAATAAACCCCAAACTTCAATATTTGAAAAAAAATTCTCTAGCCTGATCAAAACAACAAAGGAACGAAAACAGCAAATACACACACACACATACAGAGAAATGATAATAAGTAAAAAATTACAAAGAGAACAAAACTAAAATAATCTTAAGAGATTACTTTGCTCAATTCCATTTCAATAAACTTAAAAATTAATGAAAACAAATGACAGAAAAATATTTAAAAAACTGATTCCAGAAGCAAGAACACTGCACCTAACATACCCTATAAAACAATAAATCTATATATGTCTCATTTATGAACTTGTATGCAAACAGAATTCAACAGCAAATTCAAAGAATAAGTCATGACCAAATATAGAAATGCAAGGACAGTTCAATATTAGGAAACTGATTTATAAATTCAACACATTGTTGGATCAACAGGAAAATATATATAATCATTTTCACGTATGCCAAAAAGGCGTTTGATAAAATTAAGAATCTATTCTTGGCTTTTAAATACTGTAATAAAATACATACAGATGATGAATAAGCCCTTAAGGTGACAAAATAATTCTATCATGCTTAAAGGGAACACCAAAGGCACTAAATATTTGCATTAAAGTCAGGAATACAAGAACAGTATTTACCACCACCACTCTTCCGTTTTTTTCTGGTGAGCTTATTTTTTTTTTCTTTTTTAAAATTTTTGTTGGAGCATAATTGCTTTACAATGTTGTATTAGTTTCTACTGCACAGCAGTCAGTCAGCCATATGTATACACATATCCCCTTTTTTGGATTTCCTTTCCATTTAGGTCACCACCACCACTCTTAACCTTGTTTCAACAGTTCTAACAGACTGCAATTAAACAAAAGAAATAAATTAAGGGTATAAAAACTACAAAGAGGGAGATAAAATTATTATTATTTATAAATAATAATAATTTTATTTCTGAAAAAGCTAAGAATAAAGTAAAAACTATTATATATCATAAGCAAGGTCACTAGGTAAAAAGTAAAATACAGAAATCATATATACACATATACGATCATATATATATATATATATATACATATATATATATCAGTTAGTAGGTAAAAGAAAGAAAAGTCTTCATTTGCCACTGTTATGGGTCCTCCTAAAATTCACATGTTGAAACCCTAACTCCCGTACCTCAGAATGTGATTTATTAGAGATAGAGCCTTTAAAGAGGTAATTAAGGTTAAATGAGGTTATATGGGTGAGCCCTAAACCAATCTGATTGATGTCCTTATAAGAAGAGGAAATTTGGAAACATAGATACCAGGGATGCACCATGTGAGAAAAGATCATATGAGGAAAAAGACCACCAGAAAAAACCACGTGAGGAAATACTAAGAGAGTGGCCCCCCGCAAGCCAAGAAGAAAGGCAACAGAGGAAATGGACTATGCTGGAACCTTGATCTTAGACCTCCAGTCTCCAAAACTGTGAGAAAATAAATTTCTGTTGTTTAAGCCACCCAGTCTGTGGAACCTTGTTGTGGTAGCCCTAGCAAACGAATACAACCATAGTAACAAAAGAGATAAAGCACCTAGGAATACATTTAATAAGAAAAATGAGTGATGTATTTGAAGAAGCTTTAAAACGTATTTCCTTTAAAATGTTCTTTGCTAGAAAGAATCACTATCATAAAAATGCAAATCTTGATTTAGTCATAAATTTGAACACAATTCCAATAAAAATACCAACATAGTTATCTGAATTAAACAGGATGATACTAAATTTCATACAGAAAAACAAACAAGCAAGGCTTAACAGGAAAATGCTGAAAGAGAAATAGATTAAGCTTTAATAAAATTGTGTTATACTGGGGCAGGGGCAAACAGTTTTAGTATTTATTTTATGTGATATTTCAAACCATTCAGAAAAAGATGAATTATTCAACAAATGAATTCTAGATAAGCATCTAGAAAAAAATAACACTGAAGCCATACCATATCTCATACCAAGATGAATTTCAAGTAGATCAAAAATTCAAATGTAAAAAGATATGCAGAAGATATACTGTTAAATTATGGTAGATAAAGGGGCTAATTTTGTTAATAAATAAAGAACTACAAATACAGTCCCCTCCCTTGGTATCTTTGGGGAACTGGTTTCAGGACCTCTCATGGATACCAAATTCCACAGATGCTCAAATCCCTCATATAAAATGGCACAGTATTCTCATTTAACCTACACACATCCTCCTGTGTGTGTTAAATAATTTCTAGATTACTTATAATACCTAATACAATATAAATGTCATGTAAATAGTTGTAAATACAATGTATTGATAAATAGTTGCTGGTGCACAGCAAATTTAAGTTTTGCTTTTTGAAACTTCCTGGAATTTTTTTTCCCAGATATTTTTCATCTGGGATTGGATGAATCCATGGATGCAGAACCCATGGATATGGAGGGCCAACTGTAAATATAAGTCCACCACCTAAAGAAAAATAGGCAAAAGATATCGATAGCTTGCTGAAAATGAAATCTAAATATAAGAGCTCAGTCTCACTCACAGTTTAAAAAAATTAAAATTACATGCTAATTCTATTTTTTAGCCTATCAGGTAAGATCCAGAAGTCTCATAGGCCATTTTATTATCAAATGCATGGTAAAATATACAGTCGACCCTTGAACACGGGTTTGAACTTCACAGACCACTTATACACAGAATTTTTTCAATAAATATATACTACAGTACTAAAAAGTTATACAGAGATTTTCCACTACATGGGGGGTCAGCATCCCTAACCCTTGCATTGTTCAAGGTTCAGCTGTAGTCTCATATATTGGAGATGGTAACAGAAATTCATACAACCTCTACAATTTAGTAATGTTTATCAAAATTATACCTTTTATGAAACTAATACATGTCAATTATATCAATAAAATATTACAATCATTAATAAAGCAATCCTTTAAAAAATTTATGATACAACTATATCACATATATATAAATCTGTTCATACATACACAGATTGTTTGCAATAGTAAAATATTAGAAACAATGTGGTTTATTCAGTCAGTGGCATATTATGAGGTCATAAAAAAACACTAAGGAAGCCTTTTCTCTTTAGGTATTGATCTCTAACATATACTGTTAAATGACAAAAGCAAGATGAAGTGTGTAGTTACTACTGAGTAAAAACAAGGGAGACAAAGAATATACTTGCTTTTCAAAAACAGAAATATAGATCAATGGAACACGATAGAAAGCCCAGAGATAAACCCACGCACATATGGTCACCTTATCTTTGATAAAGGAGTCAAGAATATACAATGGAGAAAAGACAGCCTCTTCAATAAGTGGTGCTGGGAAAACTGGACAGCTACATGTAAAAGAATGAAATTAGAACACTCCCTAACACCATATACAAAAATAAACTCAAAATAGGTTAAAGACCTAAATGTAAGGCCGGACACTATAAAACTCTTAGAGGAAAACACAGGCAGAACACTCTATGACATAAATCACAGCAAGATCCTTTTTGACTCACCTCCTAGAGAAATGGAAAAAAAAATAAACAAATGGGACAATAAAACTTAAAAGCTTTTACACAGCAAAGGAAACCATAAACAAGATGAAAAGACAACTCTCAGAATGGGAGAAAATATTTGCAAATGAAGCAACTGACAAAGGATTAATCTCCAAAATATACAAGCAGCTCATGCAGTTCAATATCAAAAAACCAAACAGCCCAATCCAAAAATGGGCAGAAGACCTAAATAAACATTTCTCCAAAGAAGATATACAGATTGCCAACAAACACATGAAAGGATGCTCAACATCACTAATCATTAGAGAAATGAAAAACAAAACTACAATGAGGTATCACCTCACACCGGTCAGAATGGCCATTATCAAAAAATCTACAAACAATAAATGCTGGAGAGGGTGTGGAGAAAAGGGAACCCTCTTGCACTGTTGGTGGGAATGTAAATTGATACAGCCACTATGGAGAACAGTATGGAGGTTCCTTAAAAAACTAAAAATAGAACTACCATATGACCCAGCAATCCCACTACTGGGCATATACCCTGAGAAAACCATATGTCAAAAAGAGTCATGTACCAAAATGTTCATTGAAGCTCTATTTACAATAGCTCGGAGATGGAAACAACCTACGTGTCCATCATCGGATGAATGGATAAAGAAGATGTGGCACATATATACAATGGAATATTACTCAGCCATAAAAAGAAATGAAATTGAACTATTTGTAGTGAAGTGGATGGACCTAAAGTCTGTCAAACAGAGTGAAGTAAGTCAGAAAGAGAAAAACAAATACCGTATGCTAACACATATATATGGAATCTAAAAAAAAAAAAAAAAGGTTCTGACAAACCCAGGGGCAGGATAGGAATAAAAACGCAGACATAGAGAATGGACTTGAGGGTGCGGGGAGGGGGAAGGGTAAGCTGAGACGAAGTGAGAGAGTAGCACTGACAGATATACACTACCAAATGTAAAATAGATAGCTAGTGGGAAGCAGCCACACAGCACAGGGAGATCAGCTCAGTGATTTGTGACCACCTAGAGGGGTGGGATAAGGAAGGTGGGAGGGAGACACAAGAGGGAGGGGATATATGTATGCATATAGCTGATTCACTTTGTTGTACAGCAGAAACTAACACAACATTGTAAAGCAATTATACTCCAATAAAGATGTTAAATAAAAAAGAGAAAAAAAAGAAACAGACACAGAGGTAGAGAACAAACGTATGGACACCAAAGGGGGAAAGGGAGGGGGGGCGGCAATGATGGTGTTGGGATGAATTGGGAGATTGGGATTGACATATACACTAATATGTATAAAATAGAATAAGAACCTGCTGTATAATAAATAAATAAATAAGAAGAAAAATAATCTACTTGCTTTTATATACATAAACATCTCGGAAATGATACACAAATTCCTTGTAACGTTCAAGTTACCCTTGAAAAGGGTACTGGGAAACTGGGAAATACAGGTATAAACAGAGGGGAGACCTTTTCCCATATATTTATGTAACTTTGGGGTTTTAAACCACATGAATATATTATCTTTTAAAAAATTTTAAGAATCAAAGAAGTACAGAGAACTTAATTTTTTTTTTTAAGTATGAGCATTCCAAATACAAAAATAAGAGTTGGGTGGCATATGAGGAAATACCTTCATTGTTGGGGAGGGGGAATATACCTTGGTATAATCTTTCTAGCACATAAGCTTATAATACTTATCAAAAGTTTAAATGTATATACCATTTAATCCAGAAATTCTATTTCAAGAAATACACCCTGAAGAAATAATAGATTAATAATAGGGGATTACTTAAATAAAATATGGTGCATCCAAATAACCAAATAAGTAGCCATTCAGAAATGATAATGTAAAGTGAAAAAAGGAAGTAACAGACAGTGGTGTGCTGGTAAATGTTTGTTAAACATTTACCAGCACACATTGGTAGCTTTCTAGATGAAGGGAAGTCCTGGTTTGTAGCATCTGCCACTTTCTGTGGTATAAATACACCAACCATGGCTATTTCAAGCTACCAAAGTGATATCACTGAATGTGAAGTCATGTAGAAATGTGCTCAACTATCTCTTGTGAGCCAGCCCTAGTATGCTACTAGGTGTAGACTACTGTATCAAATATAATCACATTTTTATTTTAAGATTATACATAATATCCATAACACAACATACTATTTATACATATATCATATATTACTTTTTGGTGTGTTTTGTTACATACCACCATGCATTGTTCTGGTCATCTACTGCTGTGTAAGAAACCACACCAAAATAGATTTAATGGCTTAAAACAAAATTTATTATCTCTAACAGTTCTGTGAGTTGACTGGGCTCAGCTGGGTGACTTTCACTTGGGTTCTCACATGTAGTTGCAGTCAGATGACAGCTGGGGCTAGAATCATCTGAATGTAAGACAGAGGTGGACATACATATAAAGATGACTTCTTCACTCAAATGTCTGGCATCTTAACTAGCATTGCTGGAAAGGTGGGAGCTGGTTAGGGATCTCTCTCCGTCCCTCCTTCCCTTCATGCAGCCTTTCCATATATGACTAGATTGGGAGTCCGTACATCTTGTGGTTTAAGAGCAGTCTGACTTCTTACTAGAGGCTGGTTTCTCCCAGAGCAAGCATTCCAACAGACGTGGCAAAAGCCAAAGTCTTTTTATGACTTAGTCTCAAGGTCATGCAGAATCACTTCTGCTGCATTCTACTAATCAAAAGCAAGTCACAGGGCCAGCCAATTCAAGGAAAGGGACCACACAAGAGCAAGAAGTGTCGTTCACTGGCTGGAAGCAAGGGGTGGGGTGCATATGTAAACAGTAGCTACCAAAATGATACAAAAATATACAGGAAAATGTAAATAGTGATGGGGAAGTGTGTTTTTCCTCTGAGCATGTTTTTACAATAACTTTTCCTGATATTTTGAAATTTTTTAAAGTGGAGAAAACCATATATATATCATCAACATTTATAAAACATATTTAACCAGGAAAACTTTTATCATATCAACAGAATGCCAAAAGCTTATGATACAATGTAAATTTGGATTAGTAGATATCAATAAATGTTCTGCAGATGAATCACCCTAAAACTATCAAAAAATTATATTGATATTTAATACACAGTATACAGTGAATATCACAAATATTTAAAGTAAGCTATATAAACAGATCAATGATCAACTAGATAGAAAACATGATGAATTAACTGTAAATGAATCAACGCACAGGACTTATATTCTGCATTGACACACACACACACACACACCCCTTCTTGCTATTTCTTCCATTCTCTGCTTTGGCACACTGCTTCTTAAAGATAGATTTTCACACAGTGTTAAGAAAGAACAAATACATATAGTATGTAAAATGGGTTAAAACATGTAAAGTACTTAGAACTGTGCTTGACACCTTATAAATGCTCAAACATGTGGTACTACATGAAGCACTACTGTCCCAGAAGATACTAAAAGGTAATCCATAATAAGATAGTCTGTGGTAAAATAAAATTTGGATATTATAACCCCCTCCTGGAGATTCACATGTACATTCATATAATATTAAAGGCTCTGAGAAGTGCTGAAGGAACTGTTTATCTTTGTTTATCCTAGTGTTTCCTATGCCGCTATATACTTAAATTTCCCCATCTGAAAATTAAGGGGTTGGAATAGGCAGTCATTCATCCTATTAATCTTGAAAAATTTTCTAGGGGAATTAAAGACTAGTTTTTATTATGTCCGATTTTACTACAAAAGTTATTTTCCTTTTCCATGATTTAAAAACCTACAGTACTAGCTAAGATGTACATGATTATATACATTTTTTTTTATTGTAAACATTTTTTTGACTCACAAAAAAAGAAAAAGTTCCTATAGAAGTTGAGGGAGGGGGAATTCCCCAGTGGTCTAGCGGTTAAGACTCCAGGTTCCCAATGCAGGGGACCGGGGCTTGATCCCTGGTCAGGGAACTAGATCCCGCATGCCGCCAACTAAAGACCCAGTGCAGCCAAATAAATAAACAAATATACATTAAAAAAGAAAAAGTGGAGGGAGGTAAGGGAAGAATGTGACCATTGAGAAGCATTCTTCAAATCACATCTGCTTATATTCAATGAATAGTGATAAAACAATGAATGAAGAAAAACAATTATTTGTAAATGTAAAGATGTGGCTTACAGAAACAATATAATGAAAAGGAACAAGGTCAAGAATCTAAAAATTAAAGCTAGTAAAGTTGTAATCAAAGAAGTATAGAGGGAGATTTAATCAGAGTTGAGCACTGAATTAGAGGTATTGTGTGATGTGAAAAGAGCACTGGCCAGAGCAACGTGACCTCTATATATTAAATAGGGGGCCCGAACTTAAAGACTTTGGGATTGCCTTCAATTCCAGATGACTGATCATCTGTAGTCTAAAACACTCTTCTTCAGAGATCTTATAGATACAGTCAAATCCCTTTGTTTTATATATGTGGAATCAAAGTCTAGGGAAGCGAACTGATTTGCTCAAGGTCACGCAGCTAATTAATTTAGTCACTTAAATACTGAGTGCCTACAATGTCCTGGTAAAGAAATATAACTATAAATGAGTCAGAAAATTCCCTGCCCTTTAGAGTTTACATTCCAGGGAGGGATGGGGGCAGGGTGACGATGGAATGTTGTCAATAAACAAGGAAATAAATCTTTTAATTTCAGGTAGTAATAAACTCAGAACTAAAGCAGGGTAGGGAATAGCATTTGGGATGCAGTATGGTAGATGGGGCATGTATCAAAGTGGTTAGAAAGGCTTCTCCAAGGACTTAACAATTAAGCAGTGATTTGAACTATACTGTGCAGTAAGAGTATTTCAAGAAGGAACAGCAGTAACAATAATCCTGAGAGAACAAATTTGTTGTCTCTGAAGAACAATAACATGGAAACCAGCGTGACTAGAGCCGAGGATGCAAGGAGGAGAACAGCAGAAAATAAGTCAAGGAAGTAGGAAGGGGCCAAATTACATATGGCCCTGAAGGCAACATTAAGAATTTTGGGTTTTATTCTAAGAGTAATAGGAAGCCCAATATTGGAGAGTTTTGTTTGAAGGTGCAACAAAATCTCATGTTTTTAAAAGATCGCCCTGGCTACTGTGTTGGAAAAAAATTGTAAAGGAACAAGAATAGAAGCAAGAAGATGAACTGGAAGGCCACTGTGGAAGTATCAGATAGCTTGGACTAAGGTAGAAGTGGAGGTGGTGATAAATTGATGGATTGAGTGTGATGAGGTACGTGAGAAAGGGAGGCTCAAAGATGGCTCCAAATATGAGTCTGAGCAACTCGTGAATGATAATACCATTTACTGAATGGAAAGAACAGGGGATAGGATGCAGGGAGCAGGTTTAAGGAGAAAAATAAAGAATTCTATTTTAGACATGTTAAGTTGGAAATGTCATATAAATAGATATATGTCTGGAGCTCAGAAGCAAAGTTGAGCTATATAATCTAAAATATGGGACTGGATTAAGTTTTCCCAGAAAAGGAGGAGGGGAGAAAAAGAGAGCCTAGGGAAAAACCGCATCTTGTAACTTCTACAGTGCTTTTAAACTGCATTGTATTGTCTTTCATAAATTAGAAATACTGTCCACATAACAGAAATGCTTGAATTACAGGGAAGGAGTGCTAAAAACAAAATCAGTAATAACAGCAACAACCAAAACGGTCAATTAGGCAAGACAGTACAGAGGAGAACTGGAGGACAGAGGGTTGCAACATGGAACATTTTGTATTATAAGGTTCAAAGCCAAACTCCCAGGGAAGACAAGTCAGTACCTGCCATGATAAGGATACAGTGAGAAATCAACTCAAGCAACACCTATTTTGTGAATGTGCTATTGGTAAAGAGCGTTGGAGCCAGAAGGCCAAGATACTGGGGAAGAATGCAAGTTATTGCTATAAGGAAAGGAGTTTTGCCTTATAAATGAGGAAAAAGAAAGAGGAAGGAGAATGCCTTATTATCTGGTTGTAAGTCACACAGGGAACACACAAAAATGCAGGCAGTTAGTATGTAAAACAGAACATGTACTAGCTAGAAAGGCAAAACCCACTAAAGAAAAATAGTTAAATAAAGGAAAAGGAATACAACATTCAGTTTTTATTTTAAAATATCCCTATAATGAACTGAATGCCTACAGACCTTTTTTTTTGGGGGGGGGGGCGGAATCCACTAAATATCTTAGTTCCTTGTATAATTAATATGGACAAATGAAAAACTTCAAAGTATTCTTTTGTAACTGTCCTTTGAAAATACTATATTCCTATTGATGTTAAAATATACCACCTTGCACATGAAAAGATACTCAACATCACTAATTATTACAGAAATGCAAATCAAAACTACAATGAGGTATTACCTCACACCCGTGAGAATGGCCATCATCAAAAAGTCTACAGACAACAAAAGCTGGAGAGGGTGTGGAGAAAAGGGAACCCTCCTACACTCTTGGTGGGAATGTAAATTGGTACAGCCACTATGGAGAACAGTATGGAAGTTCCTTAAAAACTAAAAATAGAACTACCATATGATCCAGCAATCCCACTCCTGAGCATATATCTGGGGAAAATCAAAATTCAAAAAGATACATGCACCCTAATGTTCACTGCAGCACTGTTTAAAATAGCCAAGACATGGAAGCAACCTAAATGTCCATTGACAGAGGAATGGATAAAGAAGAAGTGGTACATATATACAATGGAATATTACTCAGCCATAAAAAAGAGCAAAATAATGCCATTTGCAGCAACATGGATGAACCTAGAGATTATTATACTAACTGAAGTAAGTCAGAGAAAGACAAGTATCACATGATATCACTTATATGTGGAATCTAAAAATATGATACAAATGAACTTATTTACAAAACAGAAACAGATTCATAGACTTTGAAAATAAACATGGTTACCAAAGGGGAAAGGTGGGAAAGAGGGATAAATTGGGAGCTTGGGATTAGCATATACATGCTACCATATAAAAAATAATCAACAAGGACCTACTGTATAGCACAGGGAACTCTACTCAATATTCTGTGATAACCTATATGGGAAAAGAATCTGAAAAAGAATGGATATATGTATATGCATAACTGAATCACTTTGCTATTCACCTGAAACTAACACAACATTATAAATCAACTATACTTCAATATAAAATAAAAATTAAATTAAAAAAATACCACCTTAACAATTGAAAAAACTCATCTGATATATTTTTTTGCTCCATTTACTGGGAAATGAAGGAGAATCCCAGGCAGAGAAAGGAGACAATCAGCATCCACTTACTTGATCACTGTCCTTTTTCTACAACAGCCAGGCTAGCTGTGAACAGCCTATATTCACTATCTTCTGAACAACGGATCTTCACTAACACCACTCTAATTTTATTTATTTATTTATTATTATTTTTTTTGCGGTATGTGGGCCTCTCACTGCCGTAGCCTCTCCCGTTGCGGAGCACAGGCTCCGGACGCGCAGGCTCAATGGCCATGGCTCATGGGCCCAGCCGCTCTGCGGCATGTGGGATCCTCCCGGACCGGGGCATGAACCCGTGTCCCCTGCCTCGGCAGGCGGACCCTCAACCACTGCGCCACCAGGGAAGCCCACCACCACTCTAATTTTAACCAACAGAATTTTGCAATATGACTTTATTCGATCACAACATGGAAAATATTTTCCTGTATTTTGTTTTCCCAATTTAGATCCATAATCCACCAAAGACCCTGGGGCTTAAATTCTTTTTAATTTAAAAAAAAGCCTTGCAGAAGAAGAAAACCACCAAGGGCATATTTACGGTTATTGTGATGCCCCAATTATTGTTTCTGAGACTCTGGCTTTGAATCACGTCGGCAGAGTCCCTGCCTGGCTTCTTTCCCTATCAAGTGGAATCTATCCTTTACTAATGGAGACACATATTGTATTAGATTTGTTTTCATTAAAAAAAATTTTCATTACAAAATGCTGTCTTATATTGAGGCTGTGGTCATCTAAAGCCCACATAAAAATAAACTATTGGGTTTCCCTGGTGGCGCAGTGGTTGAGAGTCCGCCTGCCGATGCAGGGGACACGGGTTCGTGCCCTGGCCTGGGAAGATCCCACATGCTGCGGAGCGGCTGGGCCCGTGAGCCATGGCCGCTGAGGCTGCGCATCCGGAACCTGTGCTCCGCAACGGGAGAGGCCACAGTGGTGAGAGGCCCGCGTAACTCAAAAAAACCCTTAAAAAAACAAACTATTGATCGGGCTCATGCAGAGTCTGTCATGTTGATAAGTGATAACAGTTCTGGAATGGAGGTCTTTGGATTCCAAATTTTGTGCCCTTATTACATACACTACATAGGCTTTATCTGCCTTTACTGTTATTCTGCTTTGAAAACTCACATACTCACCTTATCAGATATAAAGACCTATCAGAATTAAGACCTACAGTAATTAAGACAATGACAGAAGATCAAGACAAGGATAGAAAACAGACCGTGAAACAGCAAAATAAGTTTCATAGATGGAAACCTGATACTGTCTGACAGAGGCAGCACTACAGATCAGTGGAGAAAGGATGGACTAGTCAATAAATAGTGCTAACTAGACATCTACATATTTTAAAAATGATATTGCCTCCTCACTCCAGATCTGAAAATAAATTCTATAGACTAAAAATCCAAATCTGAGAAGAAGCAAAACTTTAAAACTGTTAAAACAAAGAATTTTTTTTTTTTGCTGTATGTGGGCCTCTCACTGTTGTGGCCTCTCCCGTTGCGGAGCACAGGCTCCGGACGCGCAGGCTCAGCGGCCATGGCTAACGGGCCTAGCCGCTCCGCCGCATGTGGGATCTTCCCAGACCGGGGCACGAACCCGTGTCCCCTGCATCGGCAGGCGGACTCCCAACCACTGCGCCACCAGGGAAGCCCCATAAAACAAAGAATTTTTTTTAACAAGGTAAGCTAACCCACCATCTATTTTTTAAAATTTATTTATTTTTATTTATTTATTTGGCTGTATTGGGTCTTCATTGCTGCACGCCGATTTTCTCTAGTTGCAGTAAGCGGGGGCTACTCTTCGTTGCCGTGCGTGGGCTTCTCATTGCGGTGGCTTCTCTTGTTGTGGAGCACGGGCTCTAGGGGTGGGGGCTTCAGTAGCTGCGGTACATGGGCTCAGTAGTTGTGGCGCACAGGCTTAGTTGCTCTGTGGCATGTGGGATCTTCCCAGACCAGGGATCAAACCTGTGTCCCCTGCATTGGCAGGTGGATTCTTAACCACTGTGCCACCAGGGAAGTCCCAAAGGAGAATATCATTTACAACCTTTGGGTAGAGATTTCTTAAATAAGACACAATTTTAAAAAAAAGAAAAAGAATATATATATATTAAAATTTTAAACTTCTGCACATCAAAGGACACCATTAAAACAATGAAAAACCAAAGTTAGATGATATCTGTAATGCATAAAACTGACTAAGAAATTATAATCCAGAATATATGTGTGTATATACAAGCAATTCACAGAAGAGGAAATCTAAATAGCTAATAAGTTATTTAACTTATTGTAAGTTATATAAGAAAAGAAGTTCAATCTCACTAGTAATCAGGGAAATACAAATTAAAATAGCAAAGAGGACTGCCAATAAGATTGACAAAAATTTAAAAGTCTGACAATTGGTATCAATGTGATGGTGAGGCTGTAGAACAATGAGAACTCACTGTACTTTCATATGAGGTTCTAAATTGGGACGACTTTGGAAAACAATTTAGCAACATCTGGTAATGCTGAAGATTCACAAGATCCAACAGTTCCATTATGAGTTATACATTCTAGAGAAACTCACATGGATGTGCAATATTCACAGCAGTATTATTTATAATAGAGTAAAAACAATGTGCAACCTAAATATCCATTAAGAGTAAAATAGATAAACAAATGTGATATATTCATACAACAGAATACTGAACAGCAAAGACAGCAAATCAACACATACTGTACATATTACCATAGATAAATCTCACAAAAAGAATGAATGACAAAAGCAAGCTGCAAAAATACATACAGTTTTGACACTGTAAAGTTTTTAAATACTTCAACTAATATATTGTTTAGGTAAATATATAAATGAGTAAATATATAAGTAAATACACAATAACACCGAATCCTGGATAATGATAGTTTAGAAGGGAGATTCAATCAGGGAGGGGGACCTGGTGTTTTGTTATTGTTTTATTAAATGAGTGATAAATCTATTGTTCAATGTATTATTCTTTATAATATACATGTATATGACATACAAAAATACATATAATACCTGTATGTCCGAAACAGTTATAATACCTTTTAAAAATAAAGGACAAAAAGGAAGTCAAGGGCTTCCCTGGTGGCGCAGTGGTTGACAGTCTGCCTGCCGATGCAGGGAACACGGGTTCGTGCCCCAGTCCGGGAAGATTCCACATGCCGCGGAGCGGCTGGGCCCATGAGCCATGGCCGCTGAGCCTGCACGTCGGAGCCTGTGCTCCGCAACGGGAGAGGCCACAACAGTGAGAGGCCCGCATACCGCCAAAAAACAACAACAACAAAAAAAGGAAGTCAAGGCTCCTATAATTTCAAAATACTTTGTTCCTTTCAGAGAGGCAATAATTTTGAAATTAAATTGGCACTAGGTAGGGTAGAGAACTAATTAGTAATTCACCCCTTTAACTAGATCTTTATCAATCTATCTTCCTTCCTTTTACTTCTAAGTTTATCTTCTGCCATCCTTGGCCCACTGATTTATTTGTAACCCTGTGAAAAATATGTACAGTAAGCTGGTATTTCAATTCCCAAGCTTTCCTTCAATCAATAGAGGAAATGATAAAACAAACTCCACATTTCAAATATTTTGCAAAAATCTCATTTTCTTTTCCAAACACAAAGACTACCTTAAAAGAATGCTTTCTTCTAAATTCAAGAATGGCTAATGGCAATGAGGAAAGGTAAACAATTTAGATCCTAATTAACTTTACCAATGACTGCTGTAAAATTCTGGGTGATGTCAACTTTTAGATAAATAAAAAATAAAATTTAATGATTAAAGAACAAATTTTTATCCCATTATTTAAGGGACACACAACTTTCCAAGTGACAGACTAGTCAGGGAAGATGAGAAAATGGCTTCAGTAAATGGACAGGAAATAAAGGAGAGCGTGTCTGATTAGAAAGGAATTGGTACAGAGCATATATACTCAGAAGAATAACCATAGAATATTAACATCTCAAAGATTTATCATGACATCTGGATATATTGTGTCTATTATTTAATTAACCTCATGGAAAACTCACAAATTAGGTAAGAAAAGGCTTAAAGCCAAAATTCACTCAAGAACTTAAAATGAACACAGAAATCATAGTTGTCTCAATTCTATTCCTATGCTTTGATGACATTATGAAACAGAAAATTCTACTTCTTCAGAAGTTACATTTGATTAAGCAAAGGACAACATCTTGAACTTTCATCCTAATTATACTGAGGGAAAAAATGATCATTACTCTTATGTCACTTTAATCTTAAGAACTAGAAATAGCTAGAAAATGGAACATTATTCTGCACACATACTTTACAATAATGGATGCAATAACTGGGAAACAAATAATTTAAAACTCTGTAGAATTTATGCTTAATCTTGATGCACACAGAAAACTCTTAATCAGAATTCAAAGGATAATGATGCTCATTCATCTGTGAAAAGCATAAACTTTTTTTTTTGGATTAAAGTAATAAACTATTGTTTTTCCTCAAACCAAATCAAATTAAAGGTAAATCATATTGAAAAGTTCCATTCTCTCTTCTATATATGACTGAAGAGTAACAAGTAAAAATTTTAAAAATTAGTTTGTTATTAAGTATAGAATAATGAAACAGAAAACATGGCTTAGACTTTCCTAAGCATTACAACAAAAGATCAACTTCCGGGCTTCCCTGGTGGCGCAGTGGTTGAGAGTCCGCCTGCTGATGCAGGGGACACAGGTTCGTGCCCCAGTCTGGGAAGATCCCACGTGCCGCGGAGCGGCTGGGCCCGTGAGCCATGGCCACTGAGCCTGCGCGTCCGGAGCCTGTGCTCCGTACCGGGAGAGGCCACAACAGTGAGAGGCCCGCGTACCGCAAAAAAAAAAAAAAAGATCAACTTCCTCAGCCCGGAAAATTTAGGGGACAGACATGTTCAGAAATGAGTTCTTTGAAACTCCACAAAATTGTCCTGTAATCTCATGATTTACAACAAGAAAATAAGATATTAAAGAAAAAAATTTGAAGACAAATAAATGGAAAGATATTCCATTCTTATAGATTGGAAAAATTAATATTGTTAAAATATCCATATTGCCCAAAGCAATCTACAGATTCAGAGCAATCCTATCAAAATTCCAATGGCATTTTTCACAGAAATAGAACAAATCCTAAAATGTGTATGGGACCACGAAAGACCCAAACAGCCAAAGCAATCCTGAGAAAGAAGAACAAAGCTGGAGGCATCATTCATGCTGTCTGATTTCAAACTGTATTACAAGCTACACTAATCAAACAATATGGTACTGGCACAAAAACAGACACATAGATCAATTGAACAGAATAGACTCCAAAAATAAACCAGTGCATATATGGTCAATTAATTTCTGATAAAGGAGCCAAGAATACACAATGGGGAAAGAACAGTCTCTTTAATAAATGGTGTTGGGAAAACTGGACAACCACATGCAAAAGAATGAAACTGGACCACTATCTTACACCATACACAAAAATAAACTCAAAATGGATTAAAGACTTGAACATAAGAGGTGAAACCATAAAACTCCAAGAAGAAAACATAGGTGGCAAGCTCCTTGACATCAGTCTCAGTAATGATTTTTTGGATCTGACACGAAAAGCAAAGGTAACAAAAGCAAAAATAAACAAGTGGGATTACATCAGACTAAAAAGCTTCTGCACAGCAAAGGAAACTACCAACAAAATGAAAAGGCAACCTCCTGAATGGGAGAAAATATTTGCAAATCTTACATCTGTTAAGTACAAATATTGAATCATTACGTTGTATACCTGTAACTAATATGTTATATGTCAATTATACCTGAATCAAAAAAAAAGAAAAAACTAATCTCACATTCAACAATACTTGAAATAATAAAACAATTTGCATCTTAGGAAATACAGGCACAACCAAACTTTCTAATTTTTTTTTTTTTGCGGTACGCGGGCCTCTCACTGCTGTGGCCTCTCCCGTTGCGGAGCACAGGCTCTGGACGCGCAGGCTCAGTGGCCATGGCTCACGGGCCCAGCTGCTCCGCGGCATGTGGGATCTTCCGGGACTGGGGCACGAACCCGTGTCCCCTGCATCAGCAGGCGGACTCTCAACCACTGCGCCACCAGGGAAGCCCTGGGCTCTTTTAAGTATACTGTGACTTACTTCTCAAAACAACCTTATGGAAAAACAAACTCTGGAAATACATACAAGAAACCATATATGGTGGTTACTGGTAGAGATGGAGAGGGGGCAAAAATTGAGAATATGAGGAAAAAGAGTAGGAATAATGCTTCACAATATATATTTTTAACATTATAAACATTACAAGTCACCTATTCAAAAAATTAAATTAAAAAACAGAATCAGAATTTTAAAAAACCATAAAGAACAAGAGGCCTATGAGAAGAGTAATAAAAGGGGGGTGGGGAGGGCATCTGTCAGTTGTTCTAGATCATCAATTGATATCTGATGCAGCTGATTATAGCATAACCCAATTTTGGTCTATATATACATTTTGCTGTATTTTTTTTTCTACAGGATTTTAGATGTATTTCCAAATTACACATTGTTACTGGTATTTTATAGAAACAATATTTGTTTAGCTGTATATATATGTTCACAACTTTATTTCCTCATCATTCCTTCTTGCATCTCGTACTATCTATGAGATCATTTTCATTCTTCTTGAAATATAACCTTTAGAAGTTCTTTTAGTACAAGTCTTTTGGTGGTAAACTCATTTTGTTTATATGTAAATGGCTTTATTACATCTTTGTTTTTGAGAACAAATTTGAGTTTTCCAGAACATGCAAAGATGAAGTTTGCAGTGCAAGATCTTTATTAGGGAACAGTATCTGTGAAGGAAAGAGTGGAAGCAGGATTGGGCAGAAGAAAATGACCTGCTGTGCATTCTCAGAAAAGCCTTTTGCCAAACTGGTAAGGAGTTGTGGAGTGAATAAGGACCTTCAGAGGGTCCCATGCTGGGCCAATGGCCAGGCCTTCTTAGCCCACCTAACAATCGCTGGTTGCAGGCCACCCCAGATATGGCCTGACCTCAGATAAAGCAGCTCTCTGCACCTGAAGGGTGTCTGCTGACCCCACTCCCTGCAGCTGAACAGCATGCCTTTCTTTAAAGGGCATCTGGCAATGCATCCCCAGGTCTACCACAACAGTTTTACAAGGTACAAAATTCTGGTTGAAAAGTTTGTTTTTGTTTAAATATTTATTTATTTGGTTGCACCAGGTCTTAGTTGCGGCAGGCAGGTTCCTTAGTTGCGGCATGCATGTGGGATCTAGTCCCCTGACCAGGGATCAAACCCAGGCCCCCTGCATTGAGAGCGTGGGGTCTTATCCACTAAGCCACCAGGGAAGTCCCTGAAAAGTTTTTTTACCTCAACATTTAAAAGATAACATATCGTCTTCTGGCTTTCACTGTTATTGTTAAGGACTCTGTTGTCATTCTACCTGTTGGTCTTTTTTAGATGATCTGTCCTTTTTTGAGACTGTTTTCAAGATTCCTATCTTTGGCATTCTACAGTTTCACTGAAGTGTGGATTTCTTTTTATTTATCCTGCTAGTGGTATACAGAACCTCCTTGGTCTGTGAATGCACAGGTTTAGCAGTTGTGGAATATTTGCAGCCATTATCTCTTGAAATATTGTCTCTCCTACATTTTCTCAATTCCCTCCTCCTGGAACTCCCTCCTGGGACTCTAATTATATTCCTATTAGGCCTTCTCATTCTGTCCTCCATTTCTCTTAACATCACTTTCATATTTTCCTTGTCTCTCTTACTGCATTCTGGATACCTTTATTTTCACCTACTACTAGTTCATTAAATTTCTCTTCAAACAGCAGTCTAAACTGCTGTTTTATATTTCAGAAATTCATCAATTGAGTATATTTCAAAAATTATCTTTCTAGATGCTTAAGTTTTTAAAAGTCTTCTATTCCAAGTAGTTTCTTGTAGATCTGTAATCTTTGTGACTGTATCTGTTATTTCCATAAATGTTACACACTTATCTATTACTCAGTTTTGACAATTTCAGTATCTACAGTTCTAAGTTTGATGTTGCTATATCCAATGACTCTCAGTCATAGTGGCTTGTTTTCTCATGTGTTTGGTGTCTTTATTTTGTGAGCTATTTGGTTAATCAGTCAGTGGGAATCCTGGAGAAAGAATTTGTTCCAGCTGATTGCCAGTAGGTACAACTAACCTGCAAAGACTTCAGCCTATGACTCTGATGATTTAAGCTAGCAAGGGAGTTCTGGCTCCCTTTCTCAACTTCCCAGCTGGCCCAAGTCTCAACTTCCGCCACCGTTAGCAAACACACTTCAGTTACCTTTCCCGTCTCATCCACCTAATTGACTCTGTTTGACGAGCCCTAGCTCCTTATTGTGCTGGTTCCAATTCATAATAATTTTTGAACTGGAGGACTCTTTGGAGATCTTCCCAAAGAGTATGTAAGACCTGTGATGCCTCAAAGAGTGTGTTCTTTCCAGATTTTACTGGTTCAGACTTTAATTGTTGATGCTCCTATTCAGACTTATTGTCAGAAGTCATATTGTCTGAAGAAACCTGAGTGTATTTTATTATTTTCTTAATGTTCTACTTTAAGACAAACTTCTTAGCTCTTTCTTCAGCGAACTTACAATATTAATGAACTCAATGACCTTAACACAGCTTAAAAAGTCACTGACAGAATGTTTGTGATTCAGTAGAGGAAATAAAATGGAAGATTTCACATTTGACATGATCAGGTAGGTGGTTAGTAGTCTCTGGAATCAGAAATACAATTCACACCCCAGCTCTAGCACTTACTGTAAGAATTTGGATAGGTTGGGGCTTCCCTGGTGGTGCAGCGGTTAAGAATCCGCCTGCCAATGCAGGGGACACGGTTCGAGCCCTGGTCCGGGAAGATCCCACATGCCACGGAGCAGCTAAGCCCATGGGCCACAACTACTGAGCCTGCGTACCACAACTACTGAAGTCCAGGTGCCTAGAGCCCATGCTCTACAACAAGAGAAGTCACCACAATGAGAAGCCCGCACACGGCAACAAAGAGTAGCCCCCACTCGCTGCAACTAGAGAAAGCCTGCACGCAGCAACGAAGACCCAACACAGCCAAAAAAAAAAAAAACAAAACGAATTTGGATAGGTTGTATATAATTATGAGACTCAGTTCCTCATTTATAAAACTGAATACAATCTAACTTAGTGCGCTACTGTTAGGATTAAAGGAAATAATGTGTATAAATTTGCTAAGTACAGGACCTGATACATAGAACATAATAACTAGAAGCTTCTCGGATTATTGCTTCTATTTTACTATTCCCATAAACTACTCAAATTATTTCTTTAAACTGGTGTGGTGATGACTTCAAAGACAACTGTAAATAAGATTTATTGGCATGTCTTTATTATAGTGATGTACTAGAATTTATTTTATTATCATGATATAATACCAGATTTTATTGAATATTTTTAATACCATTATGTGATACAGTAAAATGATGATCCTCAAAACTCAGTAACGAGAATGAAACAGTGACAATTTCCATGGGACAGAAAAGTGCCAGAGGTTATGAAAGAATTCTCAAAGGTGATAGAGAACCACTGTTATGAAGGAATTCTCAAAGGTGATAGAGAATAATGCTTGCTGTAGTTCACGGGTTGGCAAACTACAACCTACAAACCAAATTTGCCCCAATTACATTACTGTAAACAAAGCTTTATTGGAATACTTCCATTTGTTTACATATTGTCTATGGCTGCTTGTGCATTACACCAGCAGAGCTGAGTAGTTCCGACAAAAACCACACGGCTGGCAAAGCCTAAAGTATTTACTATATGACCTTACAGAGGAAGTCTGCTGTGCCCTGCTGTAGACTGTGGCAAGTACACTGAATTTTTTTCTAAACATGTGTAAACCATTTTATACCAGATATATCTGCAGTTAAGACTTAAATTGAACTCATGGCTTAGGCTATTTATTCTGTTTAGCAGACGCCAAGATAATAGCAACTTGTATGTTTTAAAATATTAATATTTGGGCTTCCCTGGTGGCGCAGTGGTTGAGAGTCCACCTGCCAATTCAGGGGATGCGGGTTCGTGCCCCGGTCCAGGAAGATCCCACATGCCGTGGAGCAGCTGGGCCCGTGAGCCATGGCCGCTGAGCCTGTGCTCCGCAACAGGAGAGGCCACAACAGTGAGAGGCCTGTGTACCGCAAAAAAAAAAAAAAAAAAAAAAATTATCCCAAAGTGCCATTTGACAGCATTTTACAACCTGTACATAATAGTATGAATAGTTTTTTAAATAAATTTCTTTAATATTCTATATTTCTAAAATATATTATTTTAAAATATTTTCCTACAAGAGACTTAGAATATTTTTTCAGGAATTCTCACTCTTTCCCTCTATTACAGACACTAAAAAATTTTGAGGAAAAATTAATTTGGTGCTAGGAAGTCACAGGCAGGATATTTACCACTTTAAAGATTAGTAGCATAAAAAAAGATTAGTAGTATGTACTATATATTTTATACAGAATTATTTGTTGTCAGTAATGTTGGAACTGCAAAACACACCCATTTCCTTATTGTCCTTTCATAAACAATGCTGATTCCTTTTGGAATTGTCTGGAAAAGGGAAACACTCTTATCAGAAAATGAAGCTAAAATTGTTAAGTTAGATTTGATGTTATTCTGCTATTTTTGTACGTTTCTGAATCAAGATTAGATAAACAACAGATGGGTTGCCTTGTGTGGCTGAAAGAATACAAATAATGTTTTTTTGTTTGTTTTCTACACAAATAATGTTTTTTTAATTCTACAAATGGCTCTAATGTGAATTTGACAGTCTTAGCTAGGCTGCTTCTATTATGCTAACACATTTATTTATATTTTGAAACACAGGTTCTAGTATCAAAATTCCTTGAGATATACAGCATTGGATAAGATGGATGAAAAGAGATGGAAAAAAAATGAAGGGGCACTTTAGGAAAGGAAACATGTTTTTTTGAAAATCAATGTTTAAAGAAAAAATGATGATTCTAGTACAGAGTTTAAGAACAATCCTTTTTTAAACCTCAGGAATTATGTACTTGTAACAACAGAATACTGAAATTTTTCTTTGTGCAAGGCTCTCTAGTACGAGGTTTAAGTTTATTTTCTCATTTAATCTTCTCTGCCACCCATGAGGCAGATATTACTATATTTAACATATTATTTCCTACATTTTACACGAGGAAACTGAGGCTCAGAGTGTTAGAGACAGGACTTCAAAGCTCATGTTTTTAACCAGTATTTTACATGTGAATGGTTTTCCAGAAATATCAACAAACTTTGAAACTTGTAAACTCTTTCATAAAATGCTTTGAGCCTCTTAGAAGCCCCTGAATAAATAAAGGGAATTACTTTTAAAGAAAAAAGAGAAAAAGAACGCTAAGTACCTGGAAAATTACTAATGTGTTATTTAAATAATACAGAAAAATAAATAAATACATAAATAAATGATTAACATATAAAATGAAACACAGTCTAGGAATAAACGTTACTGATTTTAAACTGTGAAATATACATTATTCTGAAAACTCAAGCTATATTTCACAATTAATTCTTGATATAAGCATTAAATATTACCGTCTCAAGTTTCATTTAATATGCACTTTTTAAATAGACTGTTCTTGAAAAAACAGTTGGTATAAAGTATTTTAAAATCCAAACAGCAAATTTCTGTTTTCAGCAAGGACACTCATTTTAAATATTTTAAAATACTTTACACAAGCCCATTTTTCTTCAAATTATGGACTTAAATACATGCAATTTACATTAAACCCAATCGGTATTTTGAAACAATGTGATCAACTACCTCATAAGCTGATTTTTCAAATGTTTTAAAGCTTCAGTACTATAAGAAATGACTATAAAGCAACCTCACTGATTTTCAAGTGAATATATATTCAAATATTACGTTCTCTAAGTCACCCGAGGAGGCTACCTCAAGTATAACATCATTGCTTAACACATTTTAAAAACTTCTCATTAGGAATTATCATCAGAACCTGCTAAGCATTCTTTTAGGTATGCTCAGTAATAGCAAATCTTGTTCAATTATGTATGGATATTACTTCAAATAGAAATTTAACATCTCTAATGCTCAATTCAAAAGTCTATATAAGATTCCCCTAAAGTAAAATTCTGAATGAAAGTCAGTACTAAAATTCTAGTATTTGAAGGCTTCCCTGGTGGCACAGTGGTTAAGAATCCGCCTGCCAATGCAGAAGACACGGGTTCAACCCCTGGCCCAGGAAGATTCCACATGCCGCGGACCAACTAAGCCCATGCGCCACAACTACTGAGCTTGCACTCTACAGCCTGTGAGACACAACTACTGAGCCCACGTGCCACAACTACGGAAGCCCACGCTCCTAGAGCCCGTGCTCTACAACAAGAGAAGCCATGACAATGAGAAGCCTGTGCACCTCAACGAAGAGTAGATGCCGCTCGCCACAACTAGAGAAAGCCCGTGCATAGCACCGAAGACCCAATACAGCCAAAATAAAAACAAATAAATAAATAAATTTATTAAAAAAAAAATTCTAGTATTTGAGTTCCACTTATATGAGGTACCCAGAGTAGTCAAATTCACAGAGACATAAAGTAGAAAAATGGTTGCCAAAGGCTCGGAGGCAGGGAGGAATGGGGAGTTACTGATTAATGGGTGCAGAATTTCAGTTGAGAAAGATGAAACTTCTCTCTCCTTACTTCAAAGATACCATGACAGAGGTTTTTTGTTTTTGTGTGGTACGCGGGCCTCTCACTGCAGTGGCCTCTCCCGTTGCGGAGCACAGGCTCCGGACGCGCAGGCTCAGCGGCCATGGCTCACGGGCCCAGCCGCTCCGCGGCATGTGGGATCTTCCCGGACTGGGGCACGAACCCATGTCCCCTGCATCGGCAGGCGGACTCTCAACCACTGCGCCACCAGGGAAGCCCAACAGAGGGTTTTTACAGGAGGATATACCAGCCCTTTCAAAGAACAGACAGACCCTATTTATTGTAAAAACTGTTTCAATGAATAGAAGAAAAAAACCTCATTTTATGAAGCTATTATAACCTTGACACCAAAAAGGAAAAGGACAGGGCAAGAAAAGCAAAATGACCACAATCTATATCACTCATGAGTATAGATGGAAAAATCTTAAATAAAACATAAGAATTGGAAAGCAAACAAGATATGAATTTGTCCTTATTTGCAGACAAGAGGATTTCTACAAAGAATATCTAAGAGAACCGATATGCAGTTAGAACTAACGGAAGAGTGTAGCAGGGACGCTCAATATAAGGTCAATATGCAAAAATCAGTGGCATTCTTGTACACCAGCAATAACCAAATGAGAAGTGTAATACAGAAAAGACCTCATTCACAACTGCAACAAAAACTGTATGGTACCTATGAACAAATGAATGAATACATACATAAAGAAAGAAACTAAAAGATACTAAAACTCAGTATTACAAAGATAGCAATTTCTCCCAGATTCATTTAAAACCTAAAACAATTTCAATAAAAATCCAAAGTGTTTTTCATGGATAAATTATTCTAAAATTCATATAGAAAAGTGCCAAGATGGTTAAAATAATTTTGAAGAAGAATAAGGTAGAGGAAATGTGGAATTGTTACAAGGTTATACAAACAGACCAGTGCACAAAAGAGAGAGCCTAAAAATGGAACTTGTATACTATAGCCGTTGCATTACAGTTCAGATGGGCTATTTGATAAATGGTGCAAAAAGCATACTGCTTATTCATATGAAAAAATAAAATTATGTTACTCATAACATACATAAAAATAAATTTCAAGGGATTAGAGCTATGAATCAAAACATCAAATTTTAAAAACTGCTAGAAAAAATATGGCAGACCATTTTTATGACTTTGAGAGGCAGGGAAGGATTTCTTAAAACACAAAAGGCAGAGAAAACACAAAGTGAAAAGACAAGGTACAGAGCAGAATAAGATACCTGCAATGCAAACAACTGACAAAGAATTAAAACAACAATAACAACAAAAGGCAAATAACCTAACAGAGCAATGGACAACAGTAACAAACAGGCAAATCACAGAAGAGAAACCCCAAATAGCCAATAAAAATATGAAAACATACTGAACCTTATGAGGAATAAGGGAAATAAAAATCATGATAGACTTGAGACATTGTTTCAAAGGTTGGCAAAAAGCTAAAAGCCTGAGAACACCAAGATGGGGAGAAATGGGGAATTCATACTCTATACTGGGAGTGTAAATTAAAATAACCACTTGAGTTGAAGATGCATATATGTTACAATTCCACAATTACACTTTTGGGTATACAGCCCATGGAAATTCTTGGTCATGTACAAGGAAGACAGGTATTACAACAGCAAAAAAACTTGAAAACTATATGTCTGTCCATCAACAAAATAATGAGTGAACAAACAGCAGTATATTTATACATTAGATTACTGCAGTTAAAATGGACAAGTTAGTGGTACACATATCGGCATGCATATTCTCAAAAACTTAAAACAAATATAGCATTTCCTAAAGTTTGGTATTGGATGGTTTAAAAAAACATTTATATATGTATGTATGTGTGTGTGTATACATATCAATAACAGCAGCAACAATAAATGAAAAAATGAACAATAGAGCTAACATTTGACCACTCATTATGTAGAAGGCACTCTTCTTCTAAGTGTTTGCATGTAGACTCCTAAATACAACCCTAGTAGACAGATTCTACTACTATTTGTATCTAATATGATTACTCTTTCATTACTATTAGATTCTATTACTCATTTTACAGATGAGGAACTGAAGTAGAGAGAGATGAAGCTGATCTAAGGTTATAAAACTAGTAAATAATGAGAGTTAGATATGAAGCCAGTATTCCTAACCCAGACTTTACAGCTTAATAACTATGCTACTGTTATTATACCATTCTCTATTCTTTTTAGGATGTTGGAAATCCAACATTATTTCTGTAAGTTGGAAATAAAAAATCACTTTTAACCTATGACTATAAAGAGATGCATACACACACATTTTTGTGCAACTCAAACTGGTTCTAAAGATGCTAAAAGAATTCTAGGAATGTCTTGAAAATAGCAGCAGCCCAACTATTCTAATTTACTAATTTACATGTTTGAGGTTTGGTATGTTTCAGATCATTATTTCAGAGCGAGACATTATTTGTTCAATAGCCCTAAGACAATATATATTTGGAATCCTAGAAACCTTATATTGAGAAGCGCACAATGTAATCCAACCATCTCTTTCACTCTCGTTAGGGGCAAACTTTGATTACTTAGCTTCAGGTCTGAAACCTCACATTAAGAGTTTTAATAAGTAATTCTGTCAAGAAGTGTAATACAATTTCAATTATTCATTTTTTCTGGTCTTTCAATTATGAGTTGTTTTTTTAAAAGCCAGTAGCTAATATTTATACAATAAAATTAATTTTGTATTGGACTATTTATACCACAAAATAAAAAAGGGGGAATTGGCATTCTCAGTCATCAAATATTTATGAGCATTGACTATGTGCAAATCACACACTCCTTGTCTGCAGTACCACTGTTACCATTTCTTAAAAAATGTCTTTTCGGGGCTTCCCCGGTGGCGCAGTGGTTAAGAATCTGCCTGCCAATGCAGGGGACACAGGTTCGATTCCTAGTCCGGGAAGATCCCACATGCCACAGAGAAACTAAGCCCATGCACCACAACTACTGAGCTTGTGCTGTAGAGCCTACGAGCCACAACTACTGAGCCCACGTGCCACAACTACTGAAGCCCGTGTGTCTAGAGCCCGTGCTCTCCGTGACAGGAGAAGCCATGACAATGAGAAGCCCACGCACCACAACGAAGAGTGGCCCCCGCTCGCCACAACTAGAGAAAGCCCACGCACAGCAAAGAAGACCCAACACAGCCAAAAATGAAAACAAATAAATTTATAAAAATAATATATGTATTTAAAAAAAAAAGTCTTTTCGAACTTCCCTGGTGGTGCAGTGGTTAAGAATCTGCCCACCAACGCAGGGGACACGGGTTTGAACCCTGGTCCAGGGAGATCCCACATGCCATGAAGCAACTAAGCCCGTGCGCCACAACTACTGAGCCTGCGGGTCTAGAGCCTGCAAGCCACAAGTACTGAGCCCACGAGCCTAGAGCCCGTGCTCCGCAACAAAAGAAGCCACCGCAATGAGAAGCCTGTGCACCGCAACGAAGAGTAGCCCCCGCTTGCCACAACAGAAGGCGCGCGTGCAGCAACAAAGACCCAACACAGCCAAAAATAAATAAATGAAATAAATAAATTTATTTTTAAAAAGTCTTTGCTTCTCAATCTACACATTCACATTCTCAATGCCATCATCTACTAACCTACAGAACGTGCTTTCAAAAAATATGAAAAAGAAGTTCTTGCTTTCAAAGAGTTCACTGTCTAGTAGGGAAAAGAGACAAGTAAACGTAAGTTATCTATAATGCATAAGTACTTTAATAAAGGTATTTAAAAGGTATTAGAGAAACGTAAGGGTTGGGGGAGATGAAAGGGTGGCTGGTGCACTTTGAGAACGGGGAAGCTGGAGCATAATGAACATGAAACACCAAGTGGAGGCAATTCTTTCAAGAAAACTTGTCTTAAAAGAAAGAAGAGAGGGTAATAGCTAGGAGCATAGGTTCTAGAGAGGTTTTAAGATGAGAGAGATAAATACTTAGCATCAATCCCTCTAAACTGCTTTCCTTGTTCCACTCCTCTCCTAGAACTAAATCCAAGCGGAGTGTGAACAAGTCACTTAGTAATTCTAAGCCTCAAATGAGACAGATGTTTAAGAACTCTAAATTATAGAGGGAACCTGAATAAATGATCTCTAAAGTCCTCTCTAGATCTAAAATTCTATGATTCTATGATTATTTGATCTCTTTAAACTCAAAGGTAAAACACTTCAGTATGCCAAAAAGAAAAACCAAGACTATTTAAGAGATGAACTTGTTTGTACAACTGTGTCCTATTTTTTTTTTTTTGCAAAACTGTTAAAACAATCCTTATTCTGAATATCAGTAAAATTTCCACAGAAAGACACTGCCTTTTAATCAACAACTTCCCCTCAAACCTGCAGACTTCTAAATAATCAACAAGCAACTATTTTGGGATAACAGAAGTAAAGTGCTTAAAAGCCCACAGCTTGGACTTGTAAAAGTCATCTTTTAAAAGGAAAATGTTTATAGAAACATGTGTATGACATTCTTACTACAGTAAATTTGTTCATTATCTTCACTTTAAAATTTTAATGTACAGGTCGTTCATGAAGAGTTAAAAAAAGACAAAATAACAACAACAAAAAAACAATTAGCTAAGATTAGCTCTTTTCACTGTCACATATTCTGAAATTTAGAACAAGGTTTCCCTTACCTGATATGGACATGGAATGTGATATTCTCTGCAGCGTTCTTGTATCCATGTTGTTTCCCAGATGCCACGGTAAGCTTGCTCATAAAAGTAGCATCCAATCACAACCAAGAGTGGTACAAGATAAAGAATGCTGAAAACACCAATCCGGATCATAAACTTCACCAGTTTATCTTGGTTCTCCTTTTCTAATGGAATCTCAATTCGAACTCTGTTTAGGGATATGATGCCGGCTAAGAGAAGTGAAACCCCAACTACCACATACAGGCAGAGGGGTGCAAGAACAAAATACCTCAATGAATCAACATCGTAGAGGCCAACAAAACACACGCCACTGATATTGTCACCTTCAATTTTATTCATCGCTAAAAGGATGATAGTTAGCGTTCCAGGGATGCCCCACGCGCTGGCGTGAAATAGCAATGCCTTCTTCTCAATAGCTTCACTACCCCACTTTGGCACAGCTGCCAAGAACCACGTGATGGTAAGAATTACCCACCAAACGCTGCCAGCCATAGTAAAAAAATAGAGTACCATAAAAAGCATGGTACAGGCTTTATTATGAGATCCTTGTGTCACTGTGGAAGCCTTATATTGTGCAGGGCTAGATGCATTGCAGGCTACTCGGTCCTCAAGCAAAAACCCAATAAAGAAAATTAACGATACCATCATGTAGCAGACTGCATAAAATATAATAGGTCTTTCAGGATAACGGAATCTTGTGACATCAATCAAAAAGGTTAAAAAAGTAAATAATGTGGCAGAGAGGCAAATGATTGAAATCAATCCTATGAAATATCGAGCAAATGAAAGTTCTTCTCTCCTAAAGTACATATTTGGACAAGGAGGTGAACAATCACGCACGTGCAAAAAAGAATAGCCAAGATCAGGATCAATTTTCAACTCTCGGGGACACCAAAAACCATAGTCCCTCTGCACTGCCACTGGGGCTCCTTCAGTAGGATCTCCAGCTAAATTCAGATCCACAAGTCGAGGATACGGCTCATCACAATCTGGGAACCTAAAAATACAAGACGAGAACCATTTTTACTTATTGGGAACCTAATGATCTGGATTTCCAAATTTAGCACCTGTGGTGTATTCTTATGTCCTTGGAGCACATTACAATTAAGTGGAAGAAATAATGCAAATGGTCATATTTTGTTTGTGGGTCATAAAACTAGATTTTACACAGCTGACAAAAAAAAATGAAAAATTTATACTTAATTTTGTTTTGGCTTCAAAAAGATTACTCTTTATTAAAGTAGTCAGGCATAGCCATCAATAAATAGTGTATTTACATACTATTTATTTAGGACACACAGTTTAGAGTAAGATTTCAAAATATAAATTAAAAAAATATATATATATAATATACATTAAAAAAAAGCTCCAACAGAATAGTAGCTAAAAGTTACTTCTTTCTAAAGTTTAATTACAATATAGTCCTCAATTTACCCTAGACTCAAATAGAACTTTCTTAAAAATAAGTGTTAAAAATCTTCCCTAATTGCATGGCCCAAAGTGTTTTGAGTTAGATTAGCACTAAAAATCCTTACAAGTGGCTTAGTTTTAGATCTTTTCTTCCCATTTAAAATTCACTCTCTGCTTACCATATTGGTTAATTAAAGTCCTCCTAAGGTCTCTAATGTCAACTAGTTCTTTCCTACCACTACTAATGTCTCTCCAATCCACTGCATTCTCTATTCCAGTTATTCTCAAACACTGACGTGCATGAGAAAAACTTAAGGTCATTTTAAAATACAAATTCTTGGTCCTCACCACCTCAAATCTTATTTCAGTATGCCTGTGTTAAGGCCAAAGAAATCTGCATTTTGACAATTTTCCAGACTTGAGAAAGCGTCATAACCATAGTACAGAAAAAACAGGGCTGTGCTGCAGACATACACTATTGAGAGTACTATTCTCATGAACTTCCTGCATCTTCAATTTTCTTGCCAGCATCAGTTTCTAAGCCTTCAGACTCCCACCAACTAGATATTTAGCAGTTATATGCATCAAATAGTTTCCAAGAAACTATCACTGATATTAAGTTTGCCATATATATGTATAACCTTACACTGAAGCTGATTAATCTTTTATTTTCTAATACAAACCATTTTCTTCACAGGGCTTGGATTATAAAGCCAAATGACAGAAACTTACTGCATGCAGGCATTTACTGGAATTCTACAGTATGCCAGGGCTTTAACAGAAAAAGACCCCAAAACCCAGGATCTCTATCCTTGAGTCCAAAAGGAGGCAAAAACTTGTAAACACAACACAAAATACAGCAGTGTGATATATGAAGCAATCAAAACTTATATAAAATATAAAAATGATATAAAGAAGGATTAATTATTTCAGGGGAAGAGGTTATGAAAGACTTCATAGAGTAAGACCCTCAACACAGGATCTCTGAATCAGTATTTGCCAGTATTGGCAGTATGGCAATCAGTATTCTAGCAAGAAACGGGAACAAAGGCACGGAGGTTTGAACAGGGTGTGTTTAGCATTGCTGGGGCATGAGGAGTGCATGAATTGTGACAGGAGATAAGGTTTGGAGAGGTAAGCACATTCCAGAAATATATGTGCATGTGTGTGTATGTATGTATGTATAAACATTGATATAAATATATCAATGGCTGTATCTGTATATCCAACTGCCAATTCACCATATACACACCCCTCACTCTTTAACCCTCCCAAAACCAAACTCTTGATTTCCACTCCTTAGTTTCTCCATTTCCACAAATGGTAATCCCATTCTTCTAGTCGCTCAGGCCAAAAACCTTACAGTCCTCCTTGAAACCCCTTCTCCCTCATATCCACCTCACAACCTACCAGCACTTCCTGTCATTCTACTTTGCGATGTTTCCAGAATCTGACCACTTTCCATTTCATCTACTGCGGCCACCCAGTCTGAGCCATTAGTACCTCATCCCTGGACTTGTGGAGTGGTTTCCAGTTTATCTCCAACTCCACACAAGAGCCAGAGTGATCCTTTAAAGACATGTCACTCCTGTGTTCATGATCATGTCTCTTCTGCTCAAAATTCTAATGGCTTCCCTTCTCACTCAGTCAAATCCAAATTCCGTAAGAGAGCTCTAAAGACCCACCCCCAGTCCTTTTCTGATCTTATTTCCTTCCCTTCTCCCTTACTCACTTGGCTCCAGCCTCTTTGGTGTCCTGTGAATATACCAGCATGCTTCCACTTCAGAGCCTTTGCACTTGTTGCTCTGCTTCTTCTGCCTGGACTGTTCTTCCCTAGATATCTATATAACCTGTTCTCTCATTTCATTCAGATTCCTGTCTCACTGCCTCCTTATTGAAAAGGACTTCCTCAACATCTCCATAGAAAATAGAGTCCTTCTGCTTCCCCATATTGTATCACTATCACCTAACTCTATTCTTTCTTATTAACATTCATGACCATCTGACATTATCTATTTATTTATCTCCTACTACTACCACCACAACTAGAATTTTAGCTCCATAAAAACAGAGACTACGTTTTGTTCACTACTCACCTTCGCTATCTAGAATAGTGTCTAGCACACAGGAGACATCCAATTAAAATTTGCTGAATTGATGATAAATTGAATAAATTTATCATATAGCCCTCATATAGTTGAATAAATATATTCATATAGCCCTCACCAAGTAATTAGAAAGATGACTAGAAGGAGTGTGGAAGACACTTGAGCTGGGCAAAAATGAGAGCAGAGATATCAGTTGAGCCATAACTAAAACCAGATAAGGCAGTGAGAATGAGACAGCTATGAAATTATTTAGATAAAAGCAACAGAATTTATAACTGACTGGATGTGGGAGCTTAGGTCAATGAAGGAGGACTATGCCTTCCAGGAATAAAAAAAATGAGCAAGGAGTAAAATCAATTTTCGACATGTTAAAATTGAGGTATTTGAGACAAATTCAGGTTACCAGTGGCTGCTGGATATGCAGATTTGGAACTTAGCAGAAAGATGCCAAGGCTACAGACTTAGACTTAGGATCCATCAGCATATGAATAAGAATTAAAATCAGTGAGATGGGATTATCCAGGGAAAGCATGCAGAATCAAAAAAAACAGGAACAGAACTCTAAGAAACACCAGAAAGAGGAAGAGGATGCAAGAAAATAAATTGAAAAGGACTGGTCTGAGATGTAGCAGACCACAACAGTTCATGCAAAATGGCCTAATGGATTTTCAGGAAAGGAGGACAGGCTAAGGTTGAGGGGAATACGGGTCAAATACAGAATAAAGGTGAAATATGGGTTTGAAATGAGTGACATAGATTTGGCATAAGTGCTGAGGAGAATGAACAGAAATTTTCTTGTTGACCAAATTGGAAACTGACCAAAGACAAAGAGCAAATAGAGTTGCTATGGTTTAAAATGTCTATCAATAGGAAAATGGATAAGCAAAATACAGTATATTTATACAATGGAAGACTACTCAGCAAGAAAAAGCACTACTGATGAACACAAGAACATATTAATGAGTCTTGAAAATAGAGCAAAGAAGGGCAATCTCAACCTGAGCAAAAGAAGAGTTACACAACAAGTACATATTGTATGACTCCATTTGTATGAAGTTCTAGAATAGACAAAGTAATTATTGATACTTTGGAAGGATGTTAAACAGTAGTTTCTTCCAGAGGATGGTATAGACAAGGATTGACCATCAAGGAGCATGAGGGCATGAGGTAATGGTAATGATGATGTTCTACATCTTTCTGAGGATTTGGCTTACTCAGGTGCAGGCCCTTGTCAAAACTCAGATATCTTTAGATTTGTGCATTTCCTTGTAAAGTTTTAAACTGAAAGAAAAAACTGTAGACAAATGTTGAATTCTAGTTAGTGAAAGACCTGATAAAATATTTGTGAGGGCAATAACTGTTGTCTCTAATTTACTTTGAAATACAAAGAATAAGGTAGATTAATGGATCAATAGAGGGATGGACAAATGTGAAAAGCAAACATAATAAAACAATGGTAGAGATCTGGGGTAGTTAAAAAAAAAAGTTGCTATGGTTTAAATCATTAAATATGCAACATAATTAATTTGTAAGAAATTAGTTGAGCTGGAGATCTGAACAAGTACAGTGGAAGGAATGAGTTGAAACTGCTAGCAAAAGTATTACTTTATGTGATGGACCACAAAGCTTAACCTAAGTAAGAAAATAAGTAAGATCAAGAAGGGAGCTATAAGGGGCGTGGGGGAGAACCCAAAAGTCTGAGGGTGTCCATGAAGTTGAAAAACAGGTACAGTAGGAACAAGGATATGAGAGATGTGGAAGAATGAAATGTTATTATGAAAGATTGGTTTGCCAGAATTTAAGAGTTAGACAATCCCAGGCAATACTGAGGACATAAAACAGATTTAACCCTATCAAAACAAATAAACATAGATCATAATGACACTTCTATACTTGTATAAAACCTATTAAAATAAAAAGACCACTAAACAATAGGAGTTAGATACAAAAAACATAAAATAGGGTTCCTGCCCAGGTAATTCATAACTGTTGTTATAAATACCAAGAAATCTACAAACTTCTGAAAGCGGGACTATAAATATTACCAGGTTTTGGGGAGAAAGTGGATGAAGGGTTTGATGGGGTAGATAAGAGAGTGTGTTAAATAGGTGGGAAATAGAGCAGACAAATATGAGAAAGCAAAATGCCAGTGAACTGACTACAAGTAACTAATACATGTTTTATTAAGTTCTTCCATCTGTCAAATGAGAGTAACAACATGTGCCTTTCACCTGTCTCCAAGGGCTACTGTCATATGATAAACAAATTAATTTTAAACATGAAGGAGAAAAAAGTGTTCTGTGCAGCACTGCCCATAATAGCAAAAACCTAGAAGTAACTTAAATGACCATCAGTAGGAGATGGCTAAATAACTATAGGATGGTAATACAATTGGCCATTATACAGCAATTAAGAGGAATGAACCAGAGTTACAGATATAAACACAGATACATGTAAAAAAAATTTAATGTTGTTTATGGATATGTATATATGTAGTAAGAGTATAAAAACAAAGATAGGAATGATTAACAACAAATTCAACATAATGATTATCTCATCTCTGGGGAGAGAAGAAGGAAATGCAATCAAGATGGGTACTAAGAAAGGAAACTTCAACTCTATCTGTACTGTTTTATTTCTTAAAAAAAGAAATCTGGGGACTTCCCTGGCAGTCCAGTGGTTAGGACTCGGGGCTCTCACTGACAGGGCCCTGGGTTCAATCCCTGGTTGGGGATCTAAGATCCCAAAAGTCATGTGGTGCAGCCAAAAAAAAAAAAAAAAGGAAAATCTGAAACAAACATTGCAAAATAGTAAGATTGGACAAAGCTAGGTAATAAGAGTTATATAAGTGTTCATCTTATTCTTTATCCTTGAAACTCTAAGAATACAAAAGGCACAACATTATTATACAAGAAATACAGTATTACTACTGTATATAACTAATAATAATGTTCTCTCGTACCAATCTATAACACTGTCTGGTAAATATCCTCAAACCTTTAGGAAATGCTTACAATCTATATATTGGAAGTGATTTGAAAAGTATCTGACATTTTCTGGGTCTGGGTATATTAATACATGACAAAAACGGAACTGACAGGACTACTGTAGTCATTAACACATTTAAATCATAAAGATATTTGAGTCCCATTAAAATCATTAAACATATTTAATAATGAGGTAACAAATGATTATATTCTCTATATTTTCTAATTTTTTAATAAATGGCATTACTTTTATAACCAGAAAAAATCTGTAAGGGAGAGAAATCAACAAGCAATATCTTGATTATGTTTTTCTTAATTTGATTATTTAAAAAATTTCTTCATAGAATGTTTTTCTTTTCCCACCTTTTTCATTTAGTGCTTCCAAATTCCTAAGGAAATGAACAGCTCTGAGGCCATGAAACTGCTGTTCACAATTATGACTAATATACACACTTCAAAAAAGTTCTTAAAAACTGATGAACCAGAAGACAAATAATTTTAAATATACTGCAACATAAGTAATGGTCCATGAAAATCTATGATTTTCGCACCTACTGCATTCCATATCTTCAGGCCAAGGAACACCAAACATCTCCATGAGCTTCGAACACTCACTGTAAGCCCGTTGACAGAGCCTACGGCAGGGAAGTGTGACACGTCCATATTCCATACAAATAGGAGCGTAGAGTGCACAAAGAAATGGCCGGAAATCCCGAGAACAATCCAAATTCACCATAGGGTGGAATGGCTAGGAGAAAGTTAAAATCAAATCATTAGATAAAGAGTTGCACACAAGTTAAAGTTTTCTACATATAATAAGGCAATATTCTTTTTTTTTTAATCTGTTTTAGAAGATTTCTGAAGGCAATTAAAATTTTCTAAAGGGGAGGGAGTTTGTTTTTTTCAACGAAACCCTCTTAGCCCTATCCCTGGAGATTCTGATTTGGTTAAGTATGAGGTGTATCCCAGAATCTATACATATTTTAATTGTTACAGGTGATATTAATGAAAAGGCCTGGCTGAGAACCATTAACAACAATATGATGCATTTTACATAGAAAAATCCACAAAAGATATGTGTCAAACGCTCAGAAGTGTGATTAGTGCTTGGTGATAGGATTACAAGAGATTTAAATTTTCTTCTTTTTATGTATTTCAATTTCTATATTTTCTTCAATTGACGTGTATCAATAGGAGAGAGAGGACAAGAAGTGAAAGGAAAGGGTGGGGGAGGAAGAGAAGTAGTTATACACAGTAGTACATATTTTGAGGGTGGGAGGTAGTAAGAGATCTCACTTTGGTCTTACATTTTCTTTTTCTTTGTACATTAAAAAAATTCTTTTTAAAAAACGGGAGTTCTTTCAACTCTGAAATCACATGATGTAAACAGAGCTCACAATGTTAAGCTGATATTAAGGAAACAAAAAGAAAAAACAGTGGCCCCAAACATAAAACCATACTAAAATCATCATTATAACCATAGGAATAGATCAATTATCCCAAGAAATGTGCATCTAGGCTTTTGACTACCAAATATCTTTTCCACTTGTTTATATAACAGTTTCAGAGTCACTGCTGATTTTGAACTGATAACAGATGTTCTCACCACCAGGCCTTTCCATTAAGACTCAATCAACTTATTTCTACATCGATATAAAACATTTTCCAGAGTCCTTCTATACACAACACAGTCAGAAAACCAAGTCTCTTAAAGAAACTGGTGTCAAAGAAGTTAACTATAATGGATGTGATAACTGATATATAACAATAAACTATATGTGACTATCACTTCCAAGTAGGAACAGGTAATTTGTGTTAAATCAATGTTTCCATCAAGAACAACTTCAAAATACAGGAAAGAAAGTTTTAAAAATACCTATTTAAAGCTATTAGAGAAGTAGTGAAGGAAAAGAACTAGACAGACCAAGAATCTAGAGAGCTCGGAAGCATGGAGTGGTGGCCTGATTAAGTGCAGCCACTTTTCCAAGGAGGTATCTGTTGAATCTGGGTATAAGGCAAGAAGCTGAGAATCAAGCCTAGGCTGGTGCTAGAGAACCAAGAAACCAGCAGAGCTCTGGTAGTCTTGCAAGACTAGAAATAATACATGTATATGTATAACTGAATCACTTTGCTATACACCTGAAACTAACACAACATTGTTAATCAACTATGCTCCAATTAAAAAAAAAAGACTACAGACAAAATGAGAAACAAAAGGAACAGATGGGTGAAAAGGGGAAGTACCTAGAATTGGGCCTGACAAAGAGCCAGTTTTCCCTTCAAGATATTTGAAAATTCTGAAGCTACACAGGGAAGGAGGCTAGGAAGCTAAGGAGAAAGCTCTGAAAAGCAGAGTGGAGATTTTGGAAGTTTTATCAGTATGAGGAAACATGAATTAGAGGTTCAAGTCTTGCCAGGGGAAGTGGGAAATGAACATACCACACTCTCAGCTGGAAGCCCCTGAGTGACTACACTTCAGTAGCAAGGGCAAATGACAGGGAGGCAGAGACCTATGAAAAATGAAACCCAGCCTCAACTCAGCTCAGTCCCTCACTGAATTAAGGTGATCAGCCCCCATTTATCTGCTAAGCAGAAGAAAGGGTGAGCTTTCTCTGGAGTAGTAATATAACATCATGTAGAAGCTCACCAATATTTTGTAATGTCTACTACTCAATAAAAAATACTAGGCATTCCAAGAGACAGGACCATATGACTGAAAAACAAAAGAAAAAATTACAGTGTTTTGGTAATCCCAGCTATTGGACTTAGTAGACAAGACTGTATATAAGAAATATGTTCAAGAAAATAAAAGATGAAGAATTCCAGAAAATTGGAATCTATCGTAAGAGGAACCAAAGAGAAATTTTATAAGTGCAATACATAAATGCTGAAATTAAGAACTTATTAGATATGTCAGAAGATAGAACTGGAAGAATGGAAAACAAGGCAATAGGAAATATCCAAACAGAAGCACACAGATCAAAAAATACTGAAAAATACAGAAAAGAGCATAACAGACACGTAAAACACATGAAAAAAATCTAAAATATGCATAACTGAAACCTCAAAAGAGGAAAGAGGGAATGAGCAGAGGCAATATATTAAAAGATGATGGCCAAGGATTTGTCAAAACTGATTAAAGACAACAACCCACAGATTCAAAAAGTTCTGCAAATCCCCAGAAGAATAAATATAATTAAAAAAAGACACCTAAGCATATCTCATTTAAATTGCTGAAAACCAAAGAAAAACATCTTAAAAGCAGCCAGTGGGAAAAAAGACACCTTACCTTCAACAGAACAACTGTTGTTGGACTTTCGAATACTATAAAACAACAGAATGACTACTTAAAGAGCTGAGAGAAAACAACTGCTCACCATAACTCTATGGCCAGCAAAAATACCCTTTATAAGTGAAGGCAAAGTAAAGACATCTTCAGACAGACAAAAAACTGAGAAAACTAGTCACTAGCAAACCTGCACTAGAAGACAAAAGAAAAATAATCTAAGATGAAAATTCAAAAGGAATTAAAAGCAACAAAAGAGGTGAATATGTGGGAAAATATAAATATTCTCTGTATAAACAAACAATAATGGGGGCTTCCCTGGTGGCACAGTGGTTAAGAATCCGCCTGCCAATGTAGGGGACAGGGGTTCGAGCCCTGGTCCAGGAAGACCCCACATGCTGTGGAGCAACTAAGCCCATGCACCACAACTGCTGAGCCTGCGCTCTGGAGTCTGCAAGCCACAACTACTGAAGCCTGTGAGCCTAGAGATCATGCTCTGCAACAAGAGAAGCCACTGCAATGAGAAGCCCGCGCACTGCAATGAGAAGTCTGTGCACCGCAATGAAGAATGGTCCCTGCTCACTGCAACTAGAAAAAGCCCGCATGCAGCAACAAAGACCCAACGCAGCCAAAAATAAATAAATAAATAAAATAATTTTTTAAAAAACCCAATGCAGAGACAAAAATATGAAAAGTTTAAAAAATAAACAAATGAAAATAATGTCTTAAAATACATACAAAATACATGTAAATTAATATGTGTAATAATAAAATGATAAAGATGGGGGTCAGAGGAAGACTAATGGGAGAGTGATCGAAGTTATTATTTTTACTATAATACTATAAGTCAAGGGTACATATAATTTCTAGGGTAAGCAATAAAAGAATGCACAACTAACAAGGTAATAAAGAGAAATAGAACAATACAAAAGAAGTCAAGACAGCAGAGAAAAAAGAATACAAAACAGTTTGGAAAAATTGAAATCAAGTAATAAGATAGTAGATATTAACCCAAGTACATCACTAATTGCATTATATATAAATGGCCTAAAGACTATGTAAAAGAGTAAAGTTGTTTGACTAGGTACAAATCAAATCAAAACAAAACAAAAAAAACCCTATGCCGTTTACAAAGACACGTTTTTCAATATAAGGATAGAGATAGGTTAAAACTAAAAAAACGGCAAACAATAAACAATGAAAGAACCAACCAAAAACAAGACTACACTTTATGACAAGGAGTGTTCCCAGAGATAAAGAAGGTCATTTCTTAAAGACAAAATAAAAGAATCAATTCACCATGACTAAAAAGTAAATCTAAACATATATGTACCACTTAACACAGCTTTAAATTATTTTAATAAAAAACAGAAGTAAAATGGGACATACACAAATCCACAATCAGAGTGAGTTTGATACACTTCTCTCAATAAGAAGAGTGAGACAAAAATTCTATGAGAATACAGAAAATCTAAACAAGTCAATTAGAAACTTGACCTAAACAACATATTTATAATCACGGCACCCAACAATGAGTGGAACCTATTTAACATACACATGGAATCTTTACCAAAACTGGCCATATTGTAAGTCCTAAAATAAGCCACAAAAAACTTCTTAGTACTAAAACCATTCAGACTGTTCTATGACTAAAATGGAATTAAGGTAGATATCAATTACAAAAAGAACCCTAGAAAATACCCAACTGTTTGGCTGTTTGGAAATTAGACAAAAAAACTTCTAAATAACTCATAATCAACAAAGGAAATCATAATTGAAATTTAAATTGTATATAATTATATATATTACATTTTAATGTTTATATATATGTATAATCTACATTTAGAATTAAGTAGTAAAGACAATAAGTAAAATGTCAGCAAAAGCTATACTCAGAGGAAATTTATAACCTGATATGCATATGTCAGAAAATAAGAAAGCCTGAAAAACAACCAATGGTAAGCTCCATCTCAAGAAGCTGGAAAAAGAATGGCCAATCAAACCTAGAGAAAGTAGAAAAAAGGCAATAATTAGTAAAAGAGGAAAAAACCCACAAATTACCAATATCAGGAATGAAGGACAGAAAATTACTACAAATATAATGAGGATACTATAAATAATAAATTCGACATGTTAGGATGACATGAACTAATTCCTTGGAAAAAGATCACAATTTACCAAAAATCATAAAAGAAGAAATATAAAATCTAGTTTTTTATCAACATTTATGAAGAAATTTAAGCCACCATTAGAAACTATCCCCCCAAAAAAACTCCAAGCCAAGATGGTTTCACTAGAAAAAATTTATCAAACGTTTAAGGAAAAAGTTACAGCAATCATATACAAACTCTTCCCCAAAAAAGGAAACTTTCTCAACTCACAAAACCAGCATAATTTTTATAACAAAACCCAACAGGGACTATATAAGAAAGGAAAATCACATTTCATGACCATAGATGTAAAAATCATATCCCAAATTAGTAAATTAATCCAGAACAATATAAAAAAGAATAATATATCACACCAAATAAAGTTTTGTTCCAAGGATACAATGCTGGTTAACATTTGAAAAATCAGTTAATGCAATTAATGGCATTCACAGAAAAAGGGCAGGAAATCACACAATCTATTCAACAGAGGCAATAAAAGCATTTGATGAAATCCAACACCCATTTATTATGAAAACTCTTAACAGACTAAGAAGGGAATTTCCTCAATCCTATAGAAAGCATATACATCAAACCATAGCAAACCTCATACCTTGTAGTAAATGACTGAAAGCGTCCCCTGAGATCAAAGATGAGGCAAAAGTACCTGTTATCACCTATTAAACACTGTATTGGAAGTCCTCGCTAGAGCATCAAGAAGAAATAAAAGGTAAAGGATTAGAAGGAAAGAAATACAGAGAGCAGTTCTTCTGGGTTCCCTTACCCTGCTGTTCTCCACCCAGGAGCCCCTTCCTAATAAAGTCTCTTGCTTTGTCAGGGAAAAAAAAAAAGAAAGAAAGAAAGAAGAAATAAAAGGTATATGAACTGGAAAGAAACTGTCATTATACACAGATGACATGTGCTCCAGTTACCAAATTTGTATCTCTGTTCCAAACTCACCCTTCAACACATGCTCTGTGATAATGGATGGGATTCCTTTCATCATTTCTTTACATTGAACATGATTTTAAACTGTCTCAATAGTGTTGGAGAAATACTGCAGGATGAAGGGGGCTTCTCTTGTTGGTTGGGGCTGCTGCATAGTCAGCAGTGTAAATGTGAGGAAATCTATGCCCATGTGCCTAGAATGATCCTTCATCAACCTCACAGTCCCAGCCCAGCCTAGTAAACACCTTCCTGTAGCCCTCCCAAAATAGACACTGTAGGCTCAAGGCCTCCTGCCTGCAGCAGTGCCCTGACTCTCTCTATTTACCCAATAGTTGCCTATGCCCTGAAGGGTTGCGTCCTGCTTGCCTGGTAACTGTGGACCAGCTCTGGCCCAAGCAACCCTGTGATGTTCTCTGCTACCTAGTGAGCTGTAACTATATCCTGTACAACTAAGGTCTTAGCCTTGGGGTGGGGGCCCCTTCTAAGATTGTCCCTCAGCCCTAGAGAACCCTGTAGAGCTCTCTATATATCTTATAATTATTCTTCTTTAATAGTTTATTAATTATTCATATTACACTTCCCTTGTTTAAATCACTGAGTGGTTCTGTCTCCTAATTGAACCAGACTAACAAAACATGGTTGTTACAAAGAAAATCTAAAGTAATCTATAAACCATCAAATAAATAAATTTAGAGTCACTGGATACAAAGTCAATATAGAAAAAAAAAATCAACTGTATTTCTACAGTTGATAGAAATATAACTGTAGTAAATACATTAAAAATAAACTTCAAAAAAAGCCAAAAGAAGAGGAAATTAAAAAACAATTCCATTTACAAGAGCATTAAAAAGAATAAGTACTTAGGAATAAATTTAACCAATGTGATGCAAAACAGAAAACTACAAAATACTGTTGAAAGAAATCAAAGAAGACCTAATAAACATAAAAACTTCCCATATTCATGGATTGGAAGACTTAATGTTGTTAAAATGGCAATACTCCATAAACTGATCTACAGATTCAATGTAGTCCCTTCAAAACTCCCAATGGCCTTTTTTTGCCAAAATGGAGAAGCGGATCCTGAAATTCATACGGAATGCAAGAAACTCCGAACAGTCAAAACAACCTTGAAAATAAAGAACAAAACGTTCCCACTTTAAAACTTATTACAAAGATATAGCAACCAAAACAGTATGGTACCAGCATAATGCTAGACATACAGACCAATGGAATACAACTGGGAATACAGAAATAAACCTTCACATGTGTGTCAATTAATTTTCACAAAGGTACCAAGACCACCTGGTACCTAAAGGTACCAATAGTCTCTTCAACAAATGGTGCTGAGACAACTGAGTATTCACATGCATAAGAATAAAATTGGCTGATTGCCTCACATCACATCCAAATTAACTCAAAATGGATCAAAGGCCTAAATGTAAGAGCAAAATCTATGAAACCTGTAGAAGAAAGCATAAGGGTAAATCTTCATGACCCTGGCTTTGTCAATGGTTTCTTAAACACCAAAAACACAAGCACAAAAGAAAAAATAAATTGGACTTCATCAAAAGTAAAAGCTCTTGTGTATTAAAGGACACTAGCAGAAGCAGAGTGAACAAGACAATCCACACAGTGAAAAATATTTGCAAATCATATATCTGATAAGGGTCTAGTATCCAGAATACATAAAGAATTCCTGTAACTCAAAAAAAAAAACCCAATTTTTTAGATGGGCAAAAACACCTGAACAAACATTTCTCCAAAGGAGTCATGCAATGACCAAATAAGCACATGAAAAGATGATCAATGTCATTAGTCATTAGGAAACACAAATCAAAACCACAATGAGATACAACATCACACCCACAACCCCATCTAAAAAACAGAAAATAACAAGTGTTGGTAAGAAATCAGAACCCCCATACATTTGCTGATGGGAATGTAAAATAAGGCAACCACTAGAGAAAACAGTTTGGTGACTCCTCAAGAAGTTAAACATAAAATTACCACATGATCCAGCAATTCCACTCCTAGGAATATATCCAAAATAATTTAAAATCATGTTCAAGCAAAAATTTGTATATGAATGTTCATATCAGAGGAGCATTATTCATAATAACCAAAAAGAGCAAAATAAACCAAAAGCAAAGGGAAGGAAATAATAAAGAATAGAAATCAATGACACTGAAAACAAAGAAGGGCAATAGGAAAAAAAAAAAAAAAATCACTCAACCCAAGAGCTGGTTCTTTGAAAATATCTGTAAAATTGATAGGCTTCTAGTAACAATGATTAAAAAAAGAATGAGAGAAAGGAACACAACTTACCAATATCAAGAATGAAAGAGGTTATCACTAGAGACTGCCGACATTAAAAATACAATAAGGAATATTACAAACAACTCTATGCACGTAAACTAGATGAAGTGGACCAATTCCTCAGAAGCCAGACTACCAAAACTCACCCAAGATGAAACTGATAATCTGAATAGTCTTCTAACTATTCAAGAAATTGAATCTGTATTTTAAAACCTCCTAAAAAAGATATCCAGGCCAGATGGTTTCACTGGTAAAATCTAACTAACAATTTTAAAAGAATACTAATTCTACACAATCTCTTCCAGAAAATAGCACAGAACTAATCCCAACAAATTCTATGAAGTCAGGATTACTTAATATTAAAGCCAAAGATAATACAAAGGAAGAAAACTACAGATCAATACCCCCAGTGAACAAAATGCAAAAATCCTTAACAAAATAGTAGCAAATCAAGTCCAAAAATATATTAAAAGCATTATATACCACAACCTAGTAGGGTTTGTTCCAGAAATCCAAAGCTGGTTCCATATTCAAAAATCAATCAATGTAATCTACCAAATCAACAGGCTAATAACAAAGAAAAAAATCACATGATCATACCAAATGATGCAGAAAAAGCATTCATGATTTTCAAAAGTTTCCAGCAAAGTACATACAGAAAGTAACTGCCTCAACTTGATAAAGTACATATACAAAAACCCTACAGTTAACATCATACTTTGTGGTGAAACACTGGATTCCTACCTTTAAGATTGGAAACAAGGGAAGAATGCCTGCTCTCACCACTCTTACTCAGCATAGTACTGGAAGTCCTATCAGCACAATAAAACAAGAAAAGGAGGGGCTTCCCTGGTGGCGCAGTGGTTGAGAGTCTGCCTGCTAATGCTGGGGACATGGGTTCGAGCCCTGGTTTGGGAAGATCCCACATGCCACGGAGCAACTAGGCCCGTGAGCCACGACTACTGAGCCTGCGCGTCTGGAGCCTGTGCTCCTCAACAAGAGAGGCCGCGATAGTCAGAGGCCCGCGCACCACGATGAAGACTGGCCCCCGCATGCCACAACTAGAGAAAGCCCTCGCACAGAAACGAAGACCCAACACAGCCAAAAATAAATAAATAAATATATTAAAAAAAACAAAAACAAGAAAAGGAAATAAAAAGTGTAGAGATTGGAAAAAGAAAAATGTCCCTATTTGCAGATGACATTACTATCTACATAGAATATCTCAAGGAATCTCAAAAAACACTTTTAAATTAGTTTAAAGAAAAAAGTATTCGTCCTAGAATTAATAAGTTCAACAAGGTTGCAGAATACAAGAAAAACATACCAAAAAATTGTATTTCTATATACAATTGCATTTTTATATATAATGAGCATGTAGAAACTAAGTTAAAACAATATATTTATAATCACATTTATTTTTAAAAAAAGAAACACCTGGGTAAATGTCCAACAAGACATGTATAGGGCTTGTATGCTGAAAATTATAAAATGCTGATGAAATCAAGGAAGATACAAATAAATGGACAGATATACAGTTATACTGGTTTGCTAGGGCTGCTGCAACAAAGTCCCACAAACTGTGTGGCTTAAACAACAGAAATTCATTGTCTCACATTTCTGGAAGCTAAAAGTCTGAGATCAAGGTGTTGGCAGAGCCATGCTCCCCCTAAAGGTGCTAGGGAAGGATCTGTTCCAGGTATCTCTCCTAGCTTCTAGTAGTTCCTTGGCTTGTGGCAGCATAAATCCGATCTTCACACAGCATTCCCCCTGTGCCTCTTCACATATCTTCCCTCTATGTGTGCCTGTGTCCAAAATTCCCTTTTATAAGGACACCAGTCATACTGGAGTAGAAGTACCTCAGTACTCCACTACTCCAGATGCTATTTCCAAACAAGGTCACATTCTGAGGTACTGGGGGTTAGGGCTTATTAGGGGGACTCAAGTCAATCCATAACAACACTGTTCATGGACTGGAGACTCAACATGTAAGGGTGTCAATCTTCCCCCAAATGGTCCTTAGACTTAATGAAATTTCTGTCAAAAGCCAGCATGCTTTTAGTAGCTAAAGACAAGCTTATTCTAAAATTTATATTTAAAAAACAAAAGAAGTAGAATAACTGAAACAATTTTGAAAAAGAAAGTGGGAAAAATCATGCTCTCCAATTTTAAGACTTACTATATAGCTAACAGTAATCAAGACACTGTGGTATTGGTGGTAAAATAGACACAAAGATAAAACAGGACAGAATAGAGAACACAGATATAAATCCACACAAGAATAACCAACTCATTTTTCACAAAGAAGCAAAAGCAATTCAATGGTGGAAGGATAGATAGTCTGTTCAACAAATAGTGCTAAAGCTAGTGGATATTCACAGCCAAAAAAATGAAACTTACTTTACACAAATTAACTCAAAATTGATCATGGATTTAAACGTAAGACATAAAGCTATAAAACTTAAAAGAGAGAGAATCTTCCAGACCCAGGCTGAAGAGTTCTTAGAAATGACACCAAAATCACAGTCCGTAAGAGGGAAAAGAAATTGGTAAATAGAACTTCATTAAAATTTAAGACTTCTGTTTTCCTAAAGACCTTGTTAAAAGGATGAAAAGGCAAGCTATAGACCAGGATAAACTATTTACAAACCACATATCAAACAAAGGATTTGTATCTAGAATTTATAAAGAACTCTCAAAACTCAAAAGTAAAAAACAAATCAATTGAAAAATGAACTAAAGACATGAACATTTTATCAAAGAGAATATATGAATGGCATATGAAAAGATGTTCAATATCATTAGACATGAGGGAAATACAAATTAAAACCACATGAGATACCACATCATATTATAAAAGCTGAATAAAAAATAGTGAAAATAGTAAATGGTGGTAAGAATGCTGAGAAAGTAGATCTCTCATATACTGCTGGTGGGAATGTACAATGGTACACCTGCTATGGAAAATAGCTGAGCAGTTTCTTAAAAATCCAAACATATGCTTATCATATGATCCAGCAATCACACTGCTGGGCATTTATCCCCCCAAAAGGAAAACTTATGTCTGCACAAAAACCTGTACAGGAATGTTCATAACAGCTTTATTTGTAATAGCAAAGAGCTGGAAAAAACTCAGTATCTGTCAATGGATGATTAAACAAATTGCAGAACATCTATATAATGGAATACTACTAAGCAATTGAAAACAATGACTACTGATACATGCAACAACTTGTATGGATCTCAAGGGTATTATGCTAAATTAAAAAAAGCCAATCTCAAAAGATTATATATACTGTATGATTCTATTTATATAAATTCTTGAACTGACAAAATTATAGGGCTAGAGAACAAATTAATGGTTACTTGGAAATAGGAAAGGGGGGAGGGAGAAAGGAAGCACAAGGGAGTTCCTCGGTGGCACTGAAACAGTTCTGTATCTTAACCAAAGTGATGGCTACACAAATTTATACGTGTGATAGAACTGCAAAGACAATATACACACATGTACATGTGCATTCACAGACACAAAAATGACTACATGTAAAAACTGGTGAAATATGATAAGGGCTATAGATTGTACCAATGTTAACTTCCAGGTTTTGATACTGCATAATAGTTATATAAGATAGGAAGACTGGGGGAAAACTAGGTACAGTACAAAGAATCTCTCTGCACTATTTTGATGTATGTACATACATCACACATATATGCATATGTATGCCTTAAGTGAGTCTCAAACTTGCGTGGTCCTCAGCAATGCATACAATACCAACTAATCCAATATCGTGATGTTACTATGTTAGTAAAACCTTCATTTGTGAGCCCCATCATGAATTATAAAATTGACTTGAGTGACTATTTTGTGCTGCTTGCACTGAGTCTAAAGCTATAAGTTTATGCTTCTGCCACTTGTTAGCTGTAAGTACCTTGTGCTGTATCTCAGCTAGCATTTACTGACACTTACTATAGGCTAGGCAGTGTTGTAAGTGCCTCACACATCTTTTTTAATCTTCTCAACAATCCCATAAGGTAGGTACTATCATTAGTCATCCCATTTTATAATACACGTGAAAAACAATGAGACACAGAAAGTTACGTAGCTTGCCCAAGATCACATAACTACAAAGACAGCCCCAAGAGTTAAACCTCTGCATTCTTACCCAGAGGCCTTGAGCTTAACCAATGTGTTCTATGTAATCTCTGTAAATTTCATGTTTTTCCTCTGTAAAATGGTCTTATTACATACAAATAAGAATAGGGACTTCGTTGGTGGTGCAGTGGTTAAGAATCCATCTGCCAATGCAGGGGACACGGGTTCGAGCCCTGGTCCGGGAAGATCCCACATGCCGCGGAGCAACTAAGCCCGTGTGCCACTGAGCCTGTGCTCTAGAGCCCACAAGTCACAACTATGGAGCCTCAGTGCCACAACTACTGAAGCCCACGCGCCTAGAGCCCGTGCTCTGCAACAAAGAGAAGCCACCGCAATGAGAAGCCCATGCACCACAACGAAGAGTAGCCCCCGCTCACCGCAAGTAAAGGAAGCCCGCATGCAGCAACAAAGACCCAATGCAGCCAAAAATTTTTTAAAAAATTTTTAAAAATTAAATTAAATTTAAAAATAGAGTACAGGGCTTCCCTGGTGGCGCAGTGGTTGAGAGTCTGCCTGCCGATGCAGGGGACGCGGGTTCGTGCCCCGGTCCGGGAAGATCCCACATGCCATGGAGTGGCTGGGCCCGTGAGCCATGGCCGCTGAGCCTGCGCGTCCGGAGCCTGTGCTCCGCAAGGGGAGAGGCCACAACAGTGAGAGGCCCGCATACCGCAAAAAAAAAAAAAAAAAAAAAAAAAAAAGAGTACAGAACCCAGTAAAAGACATTTTAAAAGGAGATTAGGAAAGAGTTGCAAATTAATAGAGCCGCAGAAGGCCTATCTGATGGGCATGAGGAACCCTGCTGATTTCCCATTCTCAACTCCCAAGTGAGAAAGTCAATTGTCAATTGGAATGGTGTTTTTAAAAAGCAAAACAAAACATGCATGAATCTCTAAATCACTATGCTGGGTGAAAGAAACCAGACATAAGAAAGTAGATACTATATTAATTACATTTATATAAAACTCAGAAAATGAAAACTAATCCATGATGACAGAAAGCAGATCAGTGGTTGCTTGGAACAGGGAGCCAACTCAGGGAGGTGGACTACAAAGGGACACAAGGAAGCTTTTGAGGTGATGGAAATGTTTTATATCTTGATAGTGGTGATGGTTTCATGGATGTATACATCTGTCAAAACTCATCAAATTGAACACTTTAAATGGGTGCAATTTATTGTACACAAATTATACCTCAATAAAGCTGTTACATAAAAACAAAAAAAATTAATATTTTTCAAATAAGCAAACTGCCTTGATTTTAACCCTAACAATTTTTAACCTCAGCAAAATCAAAATTAAATGAGCTAGGCTGAATACTGCAAAGTTGAGAATATGTTAAGATAAGGAATACTATCAAAGCTCTATAAAGGAGAAAAAAGGAACTTTAGCTGATTAAATTTTTAAAAGATTCTTACTGAGTACTCCCCTAAGCAGTAATACTTTTATTCACTAAATTAAGACCAGGGTATACAAAGTTTACAAACTGAAAAGTAACTTTCTAAAATTAAATTTCTGCTTTCTTCAACGAAGGTACAAGACATGGAACCTTCTATTCTTTGTTCAGATTCAAATCAACCAAGCCTTTGTGCTCTCATTCTCTTTCTTCTTTGAAATTTCCATTCCTGTTACCATAGGAACCTTCTAGCTGACAAGCCCTCAAGCATAGCAACAGCCTAAGCTTAGCAAGGAGTGTGAAAAGGGGACAGAGTCAAAGGCCAAAATTTGACTCAAGAGAATCAGAATTCCAATCTTTGTCACTCTACAAAGGGTCTGATAACCATAGAAACTGTATCCTACTAGGTTTGGGAATATTATGACTAAATTCACTAAATGTGAAACCAAATGTGGAATGGCATTGAAAATTCAAAAATGGTATTCATTCTATTTCAGATCCAAATTAGAGTGAGAAATTATTAAAAAACAACTTTTTAGAATAATTTTAAATGATTAAAAATAAGACCTTTTAAAAACCTTTTTGTAATAATAAAATTCCTAATGAGAAAAGGTCTAAAACTTTAAGAATTATACTTTATATATACATATTAAAAAAATTCTAGGTCTGCAACAAAATACCTTTAATCCCACAGATCTGCTTTTCTTTTACAAATCTTACTTTTTAAATGTCTTATGACAGCATATTAAATACTTTCCAATATTCTTTCAGTGCGTTGGTTTGCAGAAAGATGACATTATCACAGGCCTATATTTATCTTCTTAAGTCAAATGGGAGTTTCCAGAGCTGCCCATAAAATTTTTTTTTTTTTTTTTTTGCGGTACGTGGGCCTCTCACTGTTGTGGCCTCTCCCGTTGCGGAGCACAGGCTCCGGACGCGCAGGCTCGGCGGCCATGGCTCACAGGCCCAGGCGCTCCGCGGCACGCGGGATCTTCCCGGACCGGGGCACGAACCCGCGTACCCTGCATCGGCAGGCGGACTCTCAACCACTGCGCCACCAGGGAAGCCCTGCCCATAAAATCTGACTTTTCTTCAGAAAGTAAACTTTTTTCAAATATCATGAACAGTTGTAAATTTTGGTCTGTCTCAAAAGATAAAACTTCACAAACCAAATTCCATCACACTTAGTAATTTAATTTAAAATAAGTATTTTTGGGGCTTCCCTGGTGGCGCAGTGGTTGAGAGTCCGCCTGCCGATGCAGGGGACACGGGTTCGTGCCCCGGTCCGGGAAGATCCCACGTGCCGCGGAGCGGCTGGGGCCCGTGAGCCATGGCCGCCGAGCCTGCGCGTCCGGAGCCTGTGCTCCGCAACGGGAGAGGCCACAACAGTGAGAGGCCCACGTACCGCAAAAACAAAAAACACACAAACAAAAAAAAAGTATTTTTAAGGCATTCTTTTAAAGTGATTTGTCACACAAGAAAATCAATTAAAAATTTAAAAGCTATTTTTTTCCTATAGTCAGAAATAACTAAATGCAATTAACTCTCCACTACTTGTGTGTACATTTTTCAATTTAGAAGTTTCTTAATTCCTGGTTGGTTTCCCTGTCACACAATAGGCTTCTCAATCCAATTCACTAGATTGTTGTTTGCTTAGGGAAAACTACCTTATTAATATTAACCTAAACAACAGATAATAAGAGAGGTAAATCTGCTGGATAATGCATATATTCTAAAGATATAAGCAATGAATTTCAAGAATAAACATAATCAAAGAAATTTCATTTCCTAAGAAGCCTATCCACAAAATATTACTGGTAGAAAGGGGTATATTATTCTCTTAAAAACAAACAGAAAATCCACCTTTCAAGGTTAATTCAAATATGATCTGCAGCTATCTCTTCTACATATGATCCTTCTCTCTTTTGAATCCTCTTAGCACTTTATGCCTATTTATGGCATTTACCAAGTTCTTCCTTAAGTTTCAGTCATTCAATCAAAATACACTTAATAAATACCAAGTCTTAGACACTGCAACTGGGAGGTAGACAAAAAAGGACAGCTGAGATTTTTAAAAATAAAGTTTCTGTACTAATTTTACTATTTTGAAAACACAATGTGTTTCTTACAGAAAAATCAGAAAATACTGATACAAACATTAAATGAAAAACATAGAAAACACAAATAAATTGTGCTAATTCAGGAACAATCACTGTTGGCCTTGGCAAAAATCTCTCCAGATCACTTACTCTACATGAACATGCTTTTTTTTCTTCAACTAAAACAGGATGATACTACACGAAATGTTTTATTATCCACTCCTTTTTTTTCTACTTATTAATGCATCAAGTACAACCATTAGAATATGACAGGCAAAGATGGAGATGAGACTATTAAGGCAGAAAGAACATGAGAGGTCTAGAGATGAGAGTTGGTTTGCTTTATTTTTTTTCTTAATTACCCCACTTATAAGTGTAAACAAAATGTTGAAAGCTTCAAGTCATTTTGATCTCCACTCCCCCCACCTCCTGCCAAAAAAGGGCAAAGTAAAATATTAGTGTTCACAGGAAAGTGGTATCTTTGGTATTGGTAAGAGGATTACCATTACCATCGCCAAAAAGCCCATCACTATTTATCAATTACAACTTCAAGAGATTAAGTGCTTAGGTACAGCACTATAACCACAACCATGACTACCACCACCCCTTCGGAAGACACAGTTTATAAAGTTCATTAACTCACTCAAACATTTCTTTAGCAATTATTATGTGTTAGGCACTATGTTAGCTGCTGGCCCTACAAAGATGAATAAGGACATCAACAGCAAGCTCTGCTTTCAAAAGCAAATGTCCTTCAGTAAGAACTGAATTTAAAAAATGAGGACAGGGGCTTCCCTGGTGGCGCAGTGGTTAAGAATCCACCTGCCAATGCAGGGGACACGAGTTCGATTCCTGGTCTGGGAAGATCCCACATGCCGCGAAGTAACTAAGCCCATGCACCACACTAACTGAGCCTATGCTCTAGAGCCCGCGAGCCACAACTACTGAGCCCACGCACCTAGAGCCCGTGCTCTGCAACAAGAGAAGCCACTGCAATGAGAAGCCTGCGCACCACAATGAAGAGTAGCCCCCGCTTGCCACAACTAAAGAAAGACCGTGTGCAGCAACAAAGACCCAATGCAGCCAAAAATAAAATAAATAAATAAAATAAATTTATATAAAAAAAATGAGGACAATCTCGTACCCATTAGAATGGCTATTATTCCAAGACAAAACAAACAAACAAAAAACCCAGAAAATAACTAGCACTGGTAAGGATATAGAGATATTGGAACCCTCGTGCACTGTTGGTAGAAATGTAAAATGGAGCAGCTGCTATGCAAAACTGTGGTGGTTCCTCAAAAAATTAAACATAGAATTATCATATTATCCTGAAATTTCACTTCTGCGTGTATACCCAGAAAAAGTTTAAAGCAGAGAAACAGATATTTATACATCCATATTCATAGCAGCTATATTCACAACAGCCAAAAAAGTGGAAGCAACCCAACTGTCTGATGAATTAATGGTTAAACTAAATGTTTTGTATATACATACAATGAAATATTATTCAGCCTTAAAAAGGAAGGAAATTCTGACACGTGCTACAACGTGGATGAATCTTGAAGACATTATGCTAAGTGAAATAAGCCAATCACAAAAGGACAAATATTGTATGATTCCACTTAAATGAGGTACTGGAGTAGTCAATTTCTTTTTGTTTTTGGCCAAGCGGCCCAGCTTGTGGGATCTTAGTTCTGTGACCAGGGACTGAACCTGGGCTCGCAGCAGTGAAAGCGCGAAGTCCTAACCACTGGACCACTGGGGAGTTCCCTGGAGTAGTCAAATCCAGAGAGAAAGAAAAAAAGAAAGAAAGAATGGTGGTTGCCAGGGACTGGGGAATGGAAGAATGGGAAATTATTGTTTAATGGGTACAGAATTTTAGTTTTGGAAGCTGAAAAAGTGCTGCACAAGGATAGTGTGATGACATACCAAGGCAACTGTACTTAATGCCACTGAACTGCACACTTAAAAATTGTTAGGATGGGGGAATTCCCTGGTGGTCCAGTGGTTAGGACGCTGTGCTTTCACTGCCAAGGGAAGGGGTTCAATCCCTGGTCAGGGAACTAAGATCCTGCAGGCCGCACGGTGCGGCCAAAAAAACCCAAAAAAGATTGGAATGGTAAATTTTATGTTATGTATATTCTGCCATAATTAAAGAAATCTTTTTGAGGACTATCTATAAACGCTACTATGGAATATCCAGGATATACTGTTCAGTGAAAAAAGCAAGGTAGAGAAAACAAACAGTATGACACTATATCAAAGGAAAGTGAAAGAATATATAAATATAGACAGATACTGTATAAACATTTTATATAATTGTTATATTATATTTACAATTTTTAATGGAAGGATAAACAAAAAAACTTTAAAAAAAGACTACCCCCTAAGGGAAGGAAAGAATAAGGTGGAGGGGAGAGGGCCAGAAACTAGACTTCTCTGATTGTACCTTGTCCTATATATAAAGTTCTGAAACATAATTATAAAACAAACTTAAGCAAAAAAAAAAAATTTTAAGTCATTCTTTAAAATCAAAATGAAACACAAACCTGAACTGTGTATTGAATTAAACCAAACAGAGAAGTACTTAAGTAATAAAACACAGTAATTTGACTGTACATCCTTGGTGAAATACATCCCTCAGGACTAAAAGAAGTAGAAAGAAATCTAAAACTGCTTTCAGTAATTACATTGTTAGTAATAATACTGCTATTATTCTGAAATTATATAATGTCTCTATATAATAAGGTTTCAGTATAAGAGAAAAACAAAACTAAAATTTTAAACTGTTAAATAAAAACTCTGCAATATGATTTAATTGCAAGTATCAGTATAAACTCATGATGTACTTTCTTTTTAAAAAAAGTACTTCCTAGCTCTGTCTATGAAAAGGCCTAAAAATGACTAACCTAGTATAAATAAGCGTAACACCCAGATAGGAGTCCGTGAAAATCCTTTCCAACTAAAAGGAACCAGTGCTCCCTAAAAAACCTGATAAATCAAGGTCTAAGGCAGAATTTTATGAAATGAGGTTAGATCATACCAGAAAGCAAGGAAGCTATTAGAAACCACTAGGGTAGTGTCAAATACACTTAGGAGCTACCTTGAAGCGGCTCCCACTACCAAAGACAGAACAATTTGAGCCCTAATAAAATAATAACTGCAATGAACTGAAACACATCAAATATGGTAAAAATCCATGAGTTCATAATGATACTTAAAAAGAAAAAAAAGACCTCATTAGTCACTTTTGAAAGATTCTTATGAATCAATTTATTATCCTAAAAACTAATAAAGGAAAACAATCAAGTATTTATCCTGTCTTTCTTATAAAAACTGAACACAAGAGTAACTTAATAGTCCAATAGTCAAAGAGGAAGTTTCTGTTTATAAAGTAGTCTGGCTGAGAAATGAAGAATGACAGAACTAGAATATCACCATTTTGCAAACCCCTAATAAAATTATTGACCTAAGAGATGATCGATGGCTGCTAAAATTACAAAGAGTAACAAGCAGACATTACGTGCCTACGAAGTATTCTTTCAAAACAAAAACAGAGACAGAGGAACATGGTAAATAACATCACAGGGATGCAATCTGCAAAATAAAACTATGAGAAATAGGGCAAACATACTACAAGAAAAAAGGGAGAGGGGTAAGGGAAGGAGAAACTATAAACTGTGACATCAGTTGAATGCATTGCATGAACTCTGATTTAAAAAGTCAACTATAAAATAAACTGTGAACTTCTAAGAGTAATTTAAACATTAATTGTATATTTGATGATACAGGTATGATGTTTACATATTTTGAAAGAGTCCTTACTTTATAGAGATATATACGGAAATATTTATGGATGAAATTATGGTGTTTGGGATTTGCTTTAAAGCAACCCAGGTGGGTGTACAGTTATAAATGAAACAAGACTAGCTATGTGTTGATAATTTTTGAAGCTGGATGATGGGTATATGGTGTTCATTATATCACTCCATACATTTCTGTCAATATATAACTGAAATTTTCCATAATAAAAAGTTACAGGGAGGGACTTTCCTGGTGGTCTGGTCGGTCCAGTGGTTAAGACTCCGCCTTCCAATGCAGGGGACACGGGTTTGATCCCTGGTCGGGGAACTAAGATCCCACATGCAGAAGGGCATGGTAAGACCAGGAAATCACTTTAACTATTTAAGAAAATTCAGATACTGTAAACCACCAGCCTAAGGCTGAACAAAAGAACCCATTTTCAAAGTCATGTTCCCTTCAATATTTAGTAACTGAATTATGAGTACTATTAGTATAGTCTGTTCTTTAAAGTTTTATTATCAAAAACAGAAAAGATGTAATCATATCATAACTTGGACAATTTTAAACTTCTGAATGGCTATTATCTCCCAAGTTCCAGTGCTTCAAATTTCTTTATAAAAGAATAATGTCTGAAAACTAAGATGAGTAACATTCCCCAAACATGAAATCTTCAATCCATTAGAGTTTGAACCTAAATACATAACTTTTTAACATGTAGTTTTAAGATGTAGTTAAAAACAACATTATTTTCCTGTTGTCTATCAGACACATTCATTAGCTTGGTTAAACAGGATAATACAAGAATCATTTTCTACGACATGTCAAATAATAGATCAAGTCTTACCTCCATTGCTAAAGCTGCTGTCTGTTGGTCATAATGATTCAGAAGATTAGGCATGAAGGTAGTATTATAAGGCAAATCTTGGCACATCCTCAAGGTAATAGGTTCACAAGAAAACAAACTGTGCCCACCTATATGCCTCACAAACAAAGTCAAGGGCCACAGAATGAAGACGATCCAACTCACAGCCATGCTTCCTCGACTGAATGAGAATCAGATGATCAGGCCTACTCAATATGTATGTTAGATCTCTATACACTTGCAGGTCTCAGCTTGAAAGTACTTCTTCTATCTTTCTGTTAAGTTCTTCAAACAGAAATACTCTTTGCACCGTCAGAGGTTTGTTAACTTGGTCTCACAAAAGGCATTTGTTTTTGGTTTCACAATATGGGAAAATGACATCATCTTGCCTCTTCTTTTCATTTTATTACATAGGGCACCACTTGGCCAACAGATCAAGTTGATCAACCACATTCCCAAACAACAGATTCCATCTTAGGAGAAGAGCTATTTCTTCCCTTGACTGAAATATCTGAAAAGAAATTTTTTAAAAATGGGAGAAATTAGTCATTTCCTCTCAAAATATTATCGACTTGATATTAAAATCTTTGATTAGCTCAGTATAGTTTCAGGATACAAAATCAGTATACAAAAATCAGTTGCGTTTCTATACACTAACAATGAACTACCAGAAAGAGAAATTAAAAAAAAAAAAATCTTTGATGAGAGATATAATACTGACCTAATAGATAAAATACATGGGTATTTCATATAGTATAGTTTTTCTACTTTATCATTTATGGTATAGATATATAACATAAACAGCATTCAAAGGCAAATTCTCTTCCCTCAGTTGCCTATATAACATATCGTTTAATTTCCCACCTATGATGGCAATTTTTCATTTGTCACAAGACATAATTGATCCATTTTGAAAAATCTGTATGCTGTTGTCCTAAACTTTATTTAAATATCTGCCACGCTTATAACCTAAGTTATTTCATTTAAATTTTATTATATGTGTTTTAATCATTAATAGTGCAGTTTTTACATTAAATGATTTGGCAGATGGTATCTGTGAAAGATGTAAAATATAAATAAATAGAAAGATATGGATTCAAGCCTCTTTATAGCTCTTTGACTCACTTCACTTCTCTGAACTCAGAACTTTCCTTCCTGAAAATAGCACCTCCCTAACAAAGATGATTTATGAGTGAATTATGAAGTAATACATGTAAAATTACTCTATAAAAGGTAAAGCAACATCAAACATTAGGTAGTTTTATTGCTGAATAACAGCTGATACAAAGACTACTATCAACCAATACTGAACTGGCAAACAGAAGATTCTAAAAGTAGTATCAGGACATTTTCCCAATATTACTTCATCCTTTTAGACAGTACAAAAATTTAGTACCATAGATGTAGAAACATTCGACCAACAAATGCTTCATTACACACAGCCAAGTTGCAGAGACTAGAAATCATCCCTAGAAAGTTATAGCAGGAATAGGAATGATTCCCAGTTATAGTTTCTTCCAAGTTGTAGAATCTTTGACTTGACACTACTTTTCCAGGGGTAAAAATATGCATCTCATTTGGGGCTGGAAGGGTATAGGTGGAGTGGAAGGCAGGTCTGGCAGGAAAAAAGCATATACTAAGCTATCATACTTTCATTTGGTTTCATAATGATGTTAAATTTGCTTTTATTTCATTTTGTTTCATAGATATTAGATATTTCTGTTTGCGGTAGACAGCCTAGATTGGGAAAACATGAAAAAGACAGGTTCAGAAATTCTCAGAGACCCGGGTTAACAGACAACTTAAATATATACTAGGGCCCGTGAGAGCTTAGACCTTGAGACCTGGAACTGGGTTGGCTTAAGCAGGGAAGGAAACTGTCCTCTGTCCACTGACTATCAATGACTGGGACCTCTGCATCCCAAGCTTTAATTACTAGGCAGAAAAAACTATTTGGAGAAAGTAAAGCAATGGCTGAATCGTCCCAATTTCTCCCCCTAGTATTTGGTCTTGAGTAGTGGACGGGAAAAGGAAAGTCTGTGGCCTCCAGAATTAGGAACACTAAAGATACAAGCAAACCTGTCCCCAAACATCGAATCTCTCTAATACTGAAATCTCTAAACCAGAAATATTTGCAAAAGCTTCTGGGCCTGCCATATTTTTTCCTCCTTCAAGCTGGTCCCAAAAATGTGATGTCTGGCTAAAGAAAACTGATAATAAACACAGTCATTTATATTTAAGCTTAATTACCATGCAGCACAGTAACAATTATGCATATCATTAAATGTGTCAAATAACCACTGAAAGCTTTATTTGGTTACAGTATTAAAACATCCATATAAGTTCCATCTTTGTAGTTTGCTGCTTATGTAGCATGTTCATCTGCTTGCAATTAAAAAAAGTTAAAGGGGGGCTTCCCTGGTGGCACAGTGGTTGAGAGTCCGCCTGCCAATGCAGGGGACACAGGTTCGTGCCCCGGTCCGGGAAGATCCTACATGCCGCAGAGTGGCTGGGCCCGTGAGCTATGGCCGCTGAGCCTGCGCGTCTGGAGCTTGTGCTCCGCATTGGGAGAGGCCACAACAGTGAGAGGCCCGCGTACCGCAAAAAAAAAGAAAAAGAAAAAAGTTAAAGGGAACATTGCTCCCTACTGAATATGTATATAACAATAAAAATTTCAAAAATTTCACTTAGACTAATCTATTTTTCAAGCAGTATGGGTTTCAAATATATGGTTCAAAGAAGACTACCACATAAAACTTGAGGAAGAAACTAAGCAATAGCTCATTGGGTTTTTGAAACTAGATGAGAAACCCCCTTATACTTCTGCCTACTCTATTTACTTGTTTTTCTCTCAATTATTCCTTTTGCCTCATTTACAAGCAAGGCTCCCCACCACCTTACAAAAGTGCTTTCCTTTATGTACTACGACATTCAAATTTTCATGTATCAGGACTTCCCTGGTGGCACAGTGGTTAAGAATCCGCCCGCCAATGCAGGGGACACCAGGTTTGATCCCTGGTCCGGGAAGATTCCACATGCCATGGAGCAACTAATCCCGTGCGCCACAACTACTGAGCCTGCACTCTAGGGCCTGCGTGTCCCAACTACTGAGCCCACATGCTGCAACTACTGAAACCCATTCGCCTAGAGCCCGTGCTCTGCAACAAGAGAAGCCACCACAATGAGAAGCCTGCGCACTGCAACAAAGAGTAGCCCCTACTCGCCACAACCAGAGAAAGCCCACGCACAGCAACAAAGACCCAACGCAGCCAAAAAATAAAAATTTCCACATATCAAAACATTTTTGTAAAATTATTATGTTAGGCTGGGGTATAATCTTAATACATCAAGAGTAGTTTATGATTATTAAAATAAATAAGAAAAAAAACCAGTGGAATGCCGTGAGTCAAAAAGAAAAATAGGAATAGTAAAAATCTTAAAGAATTTATATTTCCCCCAAATCAGAGGTGCCCTAATCTTAATGTGTAGCAGATTCATAGATTCCCCCATAAGTCTAAGAAATTGGAACCTCTGGAAAATGATATGCATTATAATGATTATCTCAGGTTCTATTACAGGTGATCTATAAGTCATATTTTGAGAAATGCTATCCTAAAATAGAGTAATTTAACAGTATAGGATATTTGTACATAATTGTGTGCTTAGCAAAAGTAATACATAAAATGAATTTTTTAAAAAGCAGGTAAAGAATACTTTAGTAGAAAAATGGGAAAAAGACATAAATTTACAAAAGAAATACAAATAGCCAACAAACACATGAAAAGATATTCAACTTTACTACTAAAAACATGTGAACATGATATATAACATTTTTTCCAATCAGATAGGCAAAAGAAGAATAACAGAACACAGTATAGGAGAGGGTGCAGGGAAAAGAACATTTTCAACATTCCAACACTTTCAAATACTATACGTTTTTTTTTGGCCGTGTGGCTTGCGGGATCTTAGTTCCCCCACCAGGGATTGAGTCCAGGCCATGGTAGTGAAAGTGCCTAACCTCTGGACTGCCAGGGAATTCCCCACTTTCAAATACTACTGGTGGGAATGTAAACTAGTTGGTATTTCAAAAAAAACAGCTACGTACATCAAAAGCCCTTAAAATGTGTACAATCTGATCCAGAAAACCTGTTCTATAATTTATTCTAAGAGAGTAAACACAGGGACTTCCCTGGTGGTGCAGTGGTTAAGAATCTGCCTGCCAGTGCAGGGGACACAGGTTTGATCCCTGGTCTGGGAAGAACCCACATGCTGCAGAGCAACTAAGCCCATGCACCACAACTACTGAGCCTGCGCACCCTAGAGCCTGTGCTCCACAACAAGAGAAGCCACCACAATGAGAAGCCCGCGCACCACAACAAAGAGCAGCCCCCGCTCGCCACAACTAGAGAAAGCCCGCGCACAGCAACAAAGACCCATGCGGCCAAAAATAAATTAAAAAAAAAAAAAGTAAACACAAGTACACATGATGTATAACCAAACTGTTAGTGCAACATTGTTTATAAAATAAAAACCAGAGGCAATCTATAAGTCTACCAATAAGTAACTGGTAAAACTATGGTACAACCAATACATAATATACTCACTAAAAAAGATGAGCAGGATCTGTACATGTTGACATGGTAAGACAGTAACAATAAGTAAAAAATAAAATTTAAAAATGGTTTGCAAAACAGCATATATATATATATATATATCACTTTTGTCAAAAAGATACATACACAGAACAGAATAAAACTATTTCAGTGGTTTAAAAATAAAATATTACAAGGAATTCCCTGGCAGTCCAGTGGTTGGGAGTCCACGCTTCCACTGCAGGGGGCATAGGGTTCCATCCCTGGCTGGGGAACTAAGATCTCACATGCCTCGTGGCCAAAAAACAAAAACAAAAAATTATAAATAAAATATTATAAATGCTAAAATTTTATTTAAAAATCTGTCGTATATTATTTGTGTATGGGATAATTTAACTCTGCTAAATCTATAAATGTGTGCTGACTGGCTGACAAGAATACTAGCTGAATCACTGATTTATTGGCTGCTAATTATGCAACAAGCCAAGGGACACAAAACTGTCCTACTGGGCTTCCCTGGTGGCGCAGTGGTTGAGAGTCCGCCTGCCGATGCAGGGGACACGGGTTCGTGCCCCGGTCTGGGAAGATCCCACGTGCCGTGGAGTGGCGGGGCCCGTGAGCCATGGCCGCTGAGCCTGCGCGTCCAGAGCCTGTGCTCCGCAACGGGAGAGGCCACAACAGTGAGAGGCCCGCGTACCGCAAAAAAAAAAAACAAAAACAAACTGTCCTACTGTAGATAGTAAGAAAAGCAAAAAACTGATGATCAACATAGTATGAGTCAAAAACTGATTTTCAATATTGAAAAAAATCACATCACTTATCAGCTGAATCAAATGTTGTTATACACAGTTTTAAAAAAAACTTTTTTTTTTTTTTTTTTTTTGCGATAAGCGGGCCTCTCACTGCTGTGGCCTCTCCCGTTGGGGAGCACAGGCTCTGGACGCGCAGGCTCAGGGAAGCCCTAAAAAAAATTTTGATATGTATTCTAAACTGCTTTTAAATAACATAATGAAATATCTGCTTCTAATCAAGATCATGTGAGTATGGGTAGCAACAGTCATTTTTCCTAAGGTAGAATCATCCTTGGAAAAGCTGTAAGTTGAAGTTCTAGACAGCAGGACACAGAGAAGATTCGGGACCCCAAGAGATACTGCCAAAATATAGCAACTCATTAAATAAAGGTTTAAAGTCCTTCTGGCATTCTTAGTGATATTATATTTTTTTACTATAAGAATCTGCAGAATCTCCACTGAATAAAGGGAACTGCTGGATTAACATAACTGGAGTGAACAGCCTCAGGAGGCAGGGTCCAGTAAAAAGTGAGCAATATGGCAACAGTTGCTCATGCCCTAACCCTGAGAAAAGAGGCACATTCAGTTCTCTACAGAGCAATATAACATGGAAAACTGATTTCAGATTAAGCTACTTGATTATCATTTCATCACAAAACAAAAAGGAATAGATACATTTAAACATACACTTTAATTTTTATCAATGTGTAACATCAGGAATCTGGTATTACCCAATTTACCAGTTTTCTTTTGATGACAGAAAGTAAAAGCCCTTAAAATAAATTGAGTATTTGTCCTGAAGAACAGCAATAAAGGGGATGCAGTCTTGGAAGACTGTCTTCCCAGGCTGGCTACAAAGCCAGACCCAAAGAACTCAAGTGGGAAAAGCAGGAGATGGCAACAGTGAAGAGGAAAGCAGGCGGAATCCCAGAAGAAACAATGACAACAGTGGGCCCTGAGGGCTTGTCAAGAGGGTGCTGCAACAAAAGATTATGTTCAGCAATTCTATTCCAATTCACACTTTCTGTACAGAAAGTGATCTGGTTCATCATTCTCAGTTTAGATTTAATTTTCTTGACACTCTATAAATGTAGATAACATTTTGCATTTCCAATTCAGAAATACCATCTAAAGGTTGCCTCAAACACGGTGGCTACAATGGGAACAGGAGAAATATTCCTTGTCTTTTTTCAGAGGAGTTTTCCAAGAATGCATTACAAGGATTAGCAATGACTACCTCTAAAGAGTTTCTTCTCTCAAGTAAATTACAGTCTTGTTGGAGAGCAAAATATACATTCAGAGCATACTCACTGCTCTAAGTGTTAGGTTCCTTTTCCTAAAACCCATGTGGTTTTTGGCCTTTTGTTTTCCATATCTTATTACTTAAAAAATAAATTCATTCTAGAAATACTGTTTCCTGGTTGCAAAAAGAAAATTTATGCAGCTCCATATTTAATTCATAGGTCCCAGATTCCTATTAATCTCAGAGTATCTCCTTCCTACTTCATCTCTGTAATTTTTAAAGTTCATCTTGTCATCTACTGATTACAATGGATAATCTAATCTTCCAGTGTGCTGAGTGATATGGCTTAGAAAGAAAAACAAACACAGGAGAAACAAATACATCTAAGTTCAAAATTTAAATGAATGGTAGGCATCAAAATCCAGTCCATTTTACAAATTATACATTACTTTTAAGACTAGAGAAAGCAGAAGATCTTTTAAAATGAATCTAAAAACAAAACTGGAAAGTTAAAAGATAGCCATACTCTGGACTAAAAAAAAAAAAAAAAATCAGGTGACATTCCAGCCTTGGCTTCCCTTTTCAATTAAAATTTGTTCAGAAAATGGTCTAATATCAAGCCCCTGATTTTTGTTTTCCCTTTAGCATGGTTGTATGCTTTGACTATAAAATTAGTTCAGTGAGATAAAATTTGGGGACCAGGATTTTTTTTTTTAAGCCGACTAGCCTAGTTATATTTATCTCAACCTTCATTTGCAGTGCATTCCTCGGATCCACCAAAACTGTCGCTAGTTCTCAGTATAACAAATTGGAATTCAAAGAGAGATCCATCATTTTTGATGCAATAGTCAGTTAAAATTGCTTCCTAGCCAATGAAGAGTTGTTACTCTTCAAACATTTATTCCTAGCCTTATGGAAATGCCACTATTAAAAACCTTCATTTCTTTCCTCAAGACCCTGCTACACATCTTTTCGCAAACCTACACTGAACAATCTCTCGAACATATTTCAAAGTCTTGCTTTTCATTTGCACTGTTGCTCTTTACGTGGGCAGCTGCAGCTTTAAGCAGCCCTAATTCTAGAGTTTTAGGGGTTAAAAAAAACAAACCTGAGGCCAACACTGCTCTCCCCTGCAAAAGAAGGTAAAGATGAGTAAGAACTGTTTCCTACCACCTGTCTCTTAAAGAAAATAAAGTCAATAGCAGCCTAACATCAACAAACTAATATGCTCAGAATAAGTTTTCAGTATAAAATCTCATAGTTTTACTAACAAATATGAAATTTAAGTTGGGGAGAGACATTTTTTTCCTGTCAAGTGGGAAACAGAGGACTTATTGTGAGTTAAAGACTCCCCTCTCTTTGCCCAATGATGAAGCTTTCACATTGTACTATACAAAGAAAGAATGTGCACTTTACTATTATATTCCCCTCAACCCTCCCTATTTCAAATATCTCAATTATAGGACTCCCAAGAAAAAGCCACCTAAGTGTTCAAAGCACAGAATAAAGCTCAGAGGAATATAGTAGCTAAGATGAAAAAAGGAATGAAAGAGCCTACGGTCCTTTCTTCTTTTATTAATGGGACACTGTGGTAGATTCAAGAGAGATGTGGAGGTAGAGAATATTAGTGGATGAGAAAAAAAAAAAAGTAGGAGGAAAGAGAAGGTAGGATGGTAGGCTTTACTAATCACCTTCTTATTTTCCTGATAGTTTCAAAGCCCTTGGGGGGTAGAGGAGGAACATGTTATTGCACTAAATAAAAGGCAACCGGGTAAGAGAAGGGCTGCATCTCAATTATCTTTTATCTTCAGCTCTATCCTTGCAAGCCTGCCCCCTTAAGCTTTTACACCACTTTCCTGTCTTATTACCTCTATGCTGTGGTTTGGTAGGTAGTTCAAGCAAATGCTTTTTTTTTTTCCCCCTGGAGGAAAAAGATGGTATTGATTTGCTTAAAAGTACGGATGGAAAGCATTATCTTGAGGAGTAAACGCTTCTTAATAACAAAACTACTGATTTATCTATTCTTTTGACTGTCAGCACACCGCTAAAGGCTAAAAGAAGGCTGAAGAGGGAGGTAACATCCCCAATGTCAGGTCTTTGTTTCCTTGTTCTTGCGGTACTGGCTTTGCCAAGTAACCCAATTCCTGTAAATAAACATGACAGGTCTATGAGAACTACTTCTATAAAATAAGATCTTGTTTGGCTGTTTTTATATAGCAGTTATTCACTTCCATAGCTGCTAGTCTGCTCTGCTGCTCCATCCTTTTAAATTTAGAAGGGAACCAAAATTCAAATTTTCATTTTAATTATGGGCCAAAAACCGGACCTCTTTCCCACAGCAGATATTTTGCAACTTTAAGTTGACTCCTATGCCTGAATTAGTGGCATGTGCTTTTGTTCTAAAAAAAAAAAAAAAAAAAAAAGGAAAACAGAAAGAAAAGAAAAAAAAAGAAGCAGCCGTCTTTCTTTCTCTTATTGAGGAGGTACCTAACTCTTCAAAAGCCTCTAGGAAGCTGCTAAAACGTCTTGAAATATTTTAACAGCAGCTTCATTTCAGAGGCTATGGATGAATTGCCCCGCGGTACCCCAGGGCAAACACACGGAGCATCAAAGCGGGCAGCGGGGGAAGCCTCGAGGAGGGAGCAGCAGACTTTGCGAACTGACTGGAGGGCGGGGAGGGAACAACTTTTAGGACTGGAAACAGGAGGCCGGTCAGATGCTGAGACACCGCCCGGGCCCGGGGAAGCCTCGACGCGGGTCTCGGGCGGACCGCCGCGCCCCGACGCGCAGCCCTCGGTGCATTGTCCTCCCCGCCGGCGGCCGCGCCCTCCACCACGCCCCGGGCGGCCCCGGAGCGCCACACGCCGCCGCGGCGCCCACCGAAGCGAAGGGCTGGGCCGGGGTCGGCGCGGAGGGAACGCGGGCCACACTCGCACAGGTTGTCCGGCGCGAGCTCGGGACCGCGAGGGTTAATCCTGTCCGCGGGCATCTGTCCGCCTCAACCCCCAGCCCCAAACCCCGCTCCCCCGCGCCCCGCCGGCCCGCCGCCCACCCCGAGAAGCTCCGAGACACCCCGCCACAGCCCGGCACCCAAGGCTTTTGTTTCGGCCGCGACGAGAATAACGATCCCTGAGGAGGAGCTGCCGGGGCTGCTGGTGGCTCCTCGGCATAGGGTTAGACAGAGGAGCGGGCAGCCGCGGCAGCACCTCCTCAGTCCCCACACTCCCCGAGCCCTCTTCCCGCTGAGCCGGACGGGGGAGCCGCACGCTCCGGGACTCACCTCACACCTCGGGTCCGGGCTCCTAGAGCGGCTGCGGCGCCGGCCGTGGGTGGGCGCGGGTCCCTCAGGTAAACGTAGCGAAGGAGGACCGCCAGCGCGCGCCTCAAAGCGACCGCGAGCTTTCGCGAGCGCCGGGGCGCGCGGCCAGCGGAGCGAGCGCGCGCGCGCACGCACGGCGCAGGCGCGCTGCGCACGCGCGGCCGAGCGTTCCCATTTTGAGCCCAGCTGCCTGATACCCGCTCCGCTCGCCTCGTTTTTCCCGGTTTCGAGCCGCTGGTGGTGCTGGCGTCTCCTACCCACTGCGGCGTCGTTCCGAGCTCTGGAAGCGTTTTTCTTAAATAACCCCCTTTGCAAAGCCATCCCTCTTTTCCCTGCTGAGACAGCGCGGCGACTCTCATCTCTCAACCCTGGGATGCTAGTATTGCGAGACTACCAGGACCTGTTTTGAGAACCAGTGTGCCCCCGGGGACCCGGGAATTGGAGATGGTTAAGAGGCGGGTCACCAGCTGCTGAGGGTGGCACTGGGTTCAGGTGGAGGTAGTCAACTGGCCTGTTGCAGAGCTCCAGGCTGAAACAACAGAGCAGACAGGATACCTGCCCATGAACAGTTTATATCTTCTTTACCAACACCTTAGTGGGCAGGTGGAGCTTGTGGATGATTGGTGGCATTCCCCCATATTTTGCTCCTTAGGAAACGTTTCTCCTCGCTTTTTCTACATAAGTAATTTTAGAACTGAAAGATTTCTTAGAAGTCATCTAAACCCAACCTCTCATTTTTCAGACGCGAAAAAGAACGGTCCAGAAAGGTTAAATGAATTACCCAAGGTCACACAGCGTTTTAATGGCTGAGTTTGGATTCATTTCAAGCCAAAACTGTTCCTCCTTTTGCCTACATTATTTTACCTACCTTTCTCTTCCTTTTCGTCCGTTTTCAGCCTAGACTTCACAGGCATCATTTTGATCTCTGGTAGCACACAGGACTTAAAGTAATATTTTGATCTTGTCCCACAATATGAATGTACTTAACATAACTGTACGCTTGGTTAAGATGGTAAATTTTGGTTCGTATATTTTAACATAATCTTTTTAAAGGTGTTCCCTAAATGATAAAAAATGTTGAGCTGAGACAGCCATAAATACAGTTGAATGTCAGAAGATGAGCTATGGGAAAGCGCATCATAAAAGAGATCTGAAGAGACATTTTCAATTTCGTTAATAAATAACTACTCGTGCAGTAACATTAAAAAAAAAAAAAGAAAGTAGTATTGATCCTTAGGCTGATTCTTGTCAAGTCATTGTGTCCTGTGGAGCCAACACTGCCTCTACTGAGGGTGAGTGAAGCAGCTAAGAGCGTTTGTGAAAATCTGTGTGGACCTGCTTCATGTACTTCCAGATCCCTTGTACCTGCAGATCTTCTGGAGATGTGCTGCTAGCACATTTTTTATGCAATTTACACACGGACACATTGAAGCTGTCAGGCATAGAACATATCTTGGTTCACACCGGGAGGTGGGAATGATGTAGAAATTATCACTGAATGTATCAACATGATCACATCTCAGAAATAGAACAGAGTGGAAAAACCAAACTACAAGATATGTAAGTTATGATAGCTCTCTAAAACCGCCGTATTGTTTATGAGATCAACCATGTATATATAGTAAGCATAAAAAGTGGACTAGTGGGCTACACACTAATTTCATGATAGTGGTTGCCTCTAGGCAAGCAGGGTGGGGAATGAGATCTGAGAAGCATGCAAAAGGGGCTTCAACTGTTAATCACACACAGGAAGCAAAATGTTAACATTTTTAAAAATCTCTGTGGGGAGACAGGGTGTTTCTTAGGCAAGTCTCTAAACTTTTCTTTGTGGTTGAAATGTTTCATTTAAAAGTAATGTTGAATTATCAAGGATATTGAGCCAGTGCGCTCACCATGAACACAGGTCTAGAGGGTGCTGGTTGAGAGGATCGAAGAAAGGGACCTTATTTTCATGGATAAAAATATTCAGCTCTAACAGGGTTAAAGTGTTCTGCTCTCTTTAAACCCATCTCTCTTTCATTCAATGTTGTAACCACCAGTAGAAAATCTTTAATGAGCGGGAACTTCACAGAGACACAGCACTCTCCCAGCATGTTGTTAAAACTGGTCTCTTTCTGGATGAACCCGTCTTGAAACCATACATGTTAACTGTAATACACGGTAATTTAGTATTGCATCTACCTACATCCCCCAGGCCTCTGGCCCTGCAAAAAGGCTTTGTTTATTCATTTTACATACAACCTGATCATGCGGAAAAACCACTAGGCTGGAATTCAGACAACCTAGGTTCTAATTTCAGTTTGGCCACTTGCTGATCCTTTGTCAACTCACGGAAAGCAACAACCTCTATGAGCTTGACTTTTCATTTTCTTTTTAAATGGGAGATATACAAATGCTGCCTATTTCAAAACTATGAAACGTTACAAACATAGAGTTTACATTTGTTTGCATAGGAGTACATTTTTATCTATTTTAGGAAATATTAGATAGTGAGAAAGTCTTTTTTGTTTGTTTGTTTAGCTGCTGCCCATAAGAACTGCTTTACATTTACCAGAGAAGCTCCGTTCTGAAATGTTGAATGTTCTGTTTTTCTCTAACACTTGTTTATAGTTCTATCACAGTAGTTATCACTGTGGTCCTTACAGTAGTTATTTCTACATTGCATTTTCCAGGCTTCCTCAATAGATTTCTTTTTTAATCCTTGCATTCTCACTCCGCCTCTCATTACATGGTGGATACTCCACAAATTTAATTAATTAAATTAGACCGATCCTAAAATTTCCCAAATTTGGAGCTATTCTTATTAAGGCATGCCATCTGCTGGTTCCCTGGTGTATGTGTCAATCGGCCTGAATTCTTTAATCCAATAGATTAAAAGTCATGTTGAAGCATTTGCGAGTTTGTGCGTTGGGCAGTTTTCCCACGTTCTTCCACTTCCTGTGTGCAGGTGCTATTCTTTCACTGAACCTCTCTAGAATTCTTTTTCCTCCAACCTTCTTTTACCTGTCGGCCACTCTTAAAACCCGGAGAAATGGAGTTCACATTTTGGAACCCTGGAGCGACCAGAACGATGTAACTGGGCATGCTCAGTAGGTTGGCCTGATTTGGAACACACGTCTTGAATGAGGGCTTTTAAGGCTGTTTATTTCGGGATCGGCTGCATCTTCGTACTAGCATTATATTGGGAGATTGCAGTCCCTCCCACCCTCTTGGCGCTCACACTTTTTCGTTTTATCCATGCGCCCAATTTTGGAGCCAGCCCTCCAGGATCTCCTGACCAATCAAGAGACCACACATTGTTGCCTAAGAGACCCCGGATGCCAGCGAAAAGATTTATAGGCGGTGATTGGACTACTGGAAGGGGTGGGGGCTAGACAGAGTCAAAGAAACAGCAACTATGGCAACACCAGCGCCAGAGGCTTGAAGAGAAAGACGAACCAAAAGAGGTGAGAGCAGTGGGCAGTGCATGAAAAAGATGGAGACTTTCGTTTGAGAGCTCCTCTCTCAGATCCACCTGGGTCTCTCACAAACCTTGGCAGTGCCCCCCGGGAATTACATTTTGCTCCGTTTCAGCTGCAGTTCAAGTGACAGATGCTTCATATTTCTGAAATTAACAACCAACAAATAAGTGTTTCTATGCCTATCAAGCACTAGCTCTTTGCACGGTATTATAGTTTTTCTGTTTCTACCTAGTTGAATATCAGATGAATTCATATTTAAGTCTAACCATACCCTCTTTCCTGATAATTTCCTGATAATATCTGATCTCCTCTGATGATACTGCAATGTACAATGGGTGAGATGTATGTTAGTATAGAAACTCAATCCTCTTCCACTCTGTAAACTCCAAATAAAAATCCGATCGTCCTGAGTTTAATACCAGTGGTCAGTTCCTAATGTTGAGTTTTATCCTTCCCTTCCACTAGTCTTAATCCTTAAACCGCCTCCCCTCCACTGTTGTATTCATTCATTCAGTTGACAAATATTTATTGAGCACCCATTACGTACGTACTACTGAGATTAGGATTCAGGTGAGCAGTGTCAGAAAACCACATAAGCAAAGAAGCATCAGTTTTGTACCATGTTCTGTGATCTGAAGTTCAGTGTGTCTGGGCAGATAGTGCATGAAGGGAGAGAAAGGAGGATGAGGCTGAAAAGGTAGGTGGAGGTAAGTTCGTAGTGGACCTAGATTTGCATGCTAAGAAGCCTGGATATTCTGTAGCCATTATCAAGCCTCTGAAGGTTTTTGAGCTGAAAAATGACAGGTATTTTTTAAAAATACCTCCCTAGGAGAGTGGTGATTAGCAAAGGTTGGGGGGGTGGGGAAATGGGGAGCTATTGATCAAAGGGTACAAACCTCTGGTTATAAAATGAATGAGTTCTAGAGGCCCTATCTACAGCATTGTGACTATAGTTAATAATAATGTATGCTTGAAATTTGCTAAACGAGTAGATCTCAAGTATTCTCATCACACACACACACACAAACGGTAACTATGGGAGGTGATGGATATGTTAAATAGTTTGATCGTGGTAAGCATTTTACAATGTATACATGTATTAAAACATCACGTTGTATACCTTAAATATATACCTTTTTTATTTGTCAAGAAAACAACAAACACAAAAAGAAACCTCTCTAGCAGTAGACTTTTAGCTCCATTATAGCCAAGACTCTCGTCTTTGTACCTCTAATACAGGCCTAATAAGGTCCTTAGTGCAGCTGAATAATGGTGACAGTGTGAAGAATGGCTTAGAAGGTGGGATTGGAAGTACGTGGCCACTGGAACTTTACCAGAGGAACAATCTTTGCCTTTAAACATGGAACTAGAACCACACATCGGGGGCAAGGGCCATAAGCCCTTTTTCTTCCTTTTTATCCAAAGAAAAATTAAAGATGAACATTCAACGACAGCCATTAAGGGGAAAAGAGGTCATAAAAAAGCAACAGTGGGTTTCCCTGGTGGCGCAGTGGTTGAGAGTCCGCCTGCCGGTGCAGGGGACGCGGGTTCGTGCCCCGGTCCGGGAGGATCCCACGTGCCGCGGAGCGGCTGGGCCCGTGAGCCATGGCCGCTGAGCCTGCGTGTCCGCAACGGGAGAGGCCACAACAGTGAGAGGCCCGCGTACCGCAAAAAAAAAAAAAAAAAAAAAAAAAGCAACAGCAAGCTTTGTATGTTGAAGGAGGGAAGACAACTTGCTTTGTCTTGTTATTTTTATGTATGTTGTATAAAAGTGTCTGAGTGGTCTATACTGTGAACCGGTGTGGGCGTGCAAATATGCACGGTGCCCATCTTCTAGAATGGATGGAGGAGGAAAAACTGTAAAAAGATAATGACAAAAGACAGAGCAGGGCACCTCCATTTGCCTGCTTCAGCAAGACTATTACCAAGAGGTCTCTTTCTCCCGGCCTGGCCCATCTCCTGAAAACCAAACTTTCCTCAAGTTGATTTGGAGAAAGCCTAATTCAAATAATTTCTAGCTCTGAGGACCCAGGACAAAGAAAACAACCAGTGTAAGGCCTTGGGGAGGCCCTAGAAAAGCTACTTTGTCCTAATCAGAAATTGTGCCTAGAATCAGTCAGATTGTTTCCTACACAAACTGGAAAGAGAGAAAGAGTTTCTCAGCTTACAGCAGGAGTTTTCATCATATTCTCAAAGAGTTTTATGGCCCTGAAAAAAAAAAATGAAAACAATCGGTTTAGGGAATTCCCTGGTAGCCCAATGGTTAGGGGTCCGCACTTTCACTGCCGAGGGCCTGGGTTTATAGAATTTTTTAAAAATTTTATTTATTTTTGGTGGCATTGGGTCTTTGTTGCTGAATGTGGGCTTTCTCTAGCTGCGGCGAGCGGGGGCTACTCTTCGTTGTGGTGCACAGTCTTCTTATTGCAGTGGCTTCTCTTGTTGTGGAGCACTGGCTCTAGGCACACGGGCTTCAGTAGTTGTGGCACGTGGGCCCAATAGTTGTGGCACACGGGCTTAGTTGCTCCACGGCATGTAGGATCTTCCCAGACCAGGGGTCGAACCTGTGTCCCCTGCATTGGTAGGTGGATTCTTAACCACTGCGAGGGCCCGGGTTTAATCCCTGGTCGGGGAACTAAGATACCACAAGCTGCACAGAGCGGCCAAAATAAATAAATAAAAATTTAAAATAAAACAAAGAAAAAAACAATTGGTTTAAAGAGAAGAAAGGTCAAACATGAATAAATAACAATAACAAAAAAGAAATATGTGATTTTTAACTGGGCAGATCTAGATTCAGTGACCATGCTTTGTACCTATAATTTGCCTGCTCACGTGTACTTTTATAGCTGCCAATTAATAACACTGTAATGAAATCATTTCTTACACCTTTTGCAACATAGCTGTTTGGCGCTAAGAATATAAGGACTGATCTGAGCCCCCTTATGCCAGTGGAGTGGTGACAGCAAAAAACTGTAGGAAGATACTGTCTACTGTTTAAAACCCTGAGATTTTAAAACATTGGCTTTATCTTCAGCTCTAACTTAAACCTGAGAGAGAATATTACATGTCAAGTGAGAGCCTCAAAATTTCAGATCTAGCATTTGGGGAATCCTCTATCAGCTAAACACTAGTGATTTTTTTTTAAAAGAGCTGTCCAGCATTTGTTGCTGTAATTTTCACAGCCCAGAGATCAAGCAGGCAAGTAAGTCCTAGCCCCCTCACTCAGCACCACTTCCTTGGATATGAAATCTACCTACAGAGAGGAAGAAAAGCACAAATAAGCAGAAACATGGAGGATACATACTGAAAATACCATCAGTCTGGTTTAAATATTTTTCACCTTAAAATATTTTGTTGTGGGCTTCTAAAGGACAGGCTTTGAGGCACTCTGTAAATGACGGGGAGTTCTAAGAAAGGCTGCAGGGATTCTCCTTATCAAGACCACTCATCTGTCAGGCATTCTGCTTGAGCCTTTTTTCTCAAACCTTTGCAACAGCAGTTGAGGGTAGATATGCACACCCTTATTTTACAAATAAGGAAACTGAGATGGATTCAATAACTTGCAAAAAGTTACACAGCTAGTAAGTTTTAGAACCAGGATCCAAACTGTATAAGGTAAAAAGTTTTGGTTGCAAACAACAGAAATAGATTCTAGCTAATGGAAGCTAAAGAGGAGATTGATTTATTGTATCAGCTGGCTTACAAAATGAGTAAGAAAGGACGAGGGGCTTCCGAAGGTTGAGGCAGCAATAACAGCTTGTTAGTCTGCTCAGAGCACCTATGGTACTTTGAATGACCACCTCAGCTGTAAAGTAAGGATAAGCCAGCATCAGTAAACTGGCCTAGGGGAATTCCCTGGCAGCTCCAGTGGTTAGGACTTGGCTCTTTCACTGCTGTGGGCCTGGGTTCAATCCCTGGTCAGGGAACTAAGATCCCACAAGCTGAGTGGTACAGCCCCCCCCCCCCCACCAAAAAAAAAGTAAACTGGTCTAGCTTGGTCTCATGACTGGGGAGCGGGAGGCCACCTTGATTAACCAACAGAGCAGACTCTAAATAATGAGGGAAAAGTAATTCCTAATGGAAACTAGAGTGCTTTAATCAAATGAAGGAAGACATATTTAGTACTGGACATCTAAAAACAGCACATTTCCCCCATTAAACCCAAATCTGTCTGTGTCCAAAGTCTTGGCTTTATCTGTTGTACCATTCTACCTCTTAAATATGGTATCAAGCTAGAACCCTTGTTACCTAGATGTCAGAAAGATAAGAGGGGAGGAGGAAGGTCACAAGGGACAAAGATAGAGTGTTTTCATATTGCACTGTGATTTTATAAATACTTCTTCTTTCTGGCCAATATGGTATGTTCTTAGCTAGGAGAGATTCTGGATTTCTCCCATGGTTCAATGAAAATCAAGCAGAGTTAAATAGACCTGGGTCTGATTTCCAGTTCTCCGCTTAGTGTCTGTATAAATTTGGGCAGAGAGTATTATTTCAGTGAGCCTCATTTTCTTCATCTGTAAAATGAGCTAAAACCCACCACCTCACCAGATTGTTATGAGTTTTATTTATTTATTTATTTATTTGTTTATTTTTGGCTGTGTTGGGTCTTCCTTGCTGTGCGCAGATTTTCTCTAGTTGCGGCAAGCAGGAGCTACTCTTCGTTGCGGTGCGCGGACTTCTCATTGCGGTGGCTTCTCTTGTTGTGGAACATGGGCTCTAGGCGTGCGGGCTTCAGTAGTTGTGGCATGCAGCCTTCAGTAGTTGTGGCTCATGGTCTCTGGAGCACAGGCTCAGTAGTTGTGGCACATGGGCTTTGTTGCTCCGTGGCATGTGGGATCTTCCTGGCCCAGGGCTTGAACCCGTGTTCCCCGCATTGGCAGGCGGTTTCTTAACCACTGCGCCACCAGGGAAGCCCTGTTACGAGTTTTAATTGAGCAAACATAGAAGTTCCTGACATATAAAATGTTCCCAATAAATGTTAGCCCTCCCATTCCCTGGTCCCAACGTACTAAAAGATTATATGGTATTAGTGTTTTTAGTATTCTGAAGATTATATGATTCATTTCTTCTACAGGTATAGTTTTTCCTATGGAAGAATATCCAGTTATTTCATGATGGCATTTGCACCTCCAAAAAACATAGGTGGTCCCAAAATACAGGCAAAGATGAGTACCTGGACACCCCTAAACCATCAGCTTTTGAATAACCGGGTAAGTGATAAGAGCTATTTTATCAGTTGGGTCCACACCTTAAAGAAAAAATAGTATTAAAATCTTGGTTATCAAAATATAAACATTAATTGTTTAGGACTGTGTAATGGATAAAAAAACAAAATGAAGGACTTTTTCAGAAACTTTAACTGAACGCTTGCTACATGGCCAGGGTTGGCAGTAGACACAGAGTTCCTGCCTAGAAAGGAAGGTCTTAGATTTGCTCTTTCCTCCACTGTCACTCCTCCTCTCTCTCACCCCAAATGCCTTTTCCCTTCTATCACTGGTTCTTTGCAGGAACCACCGGAAATGAAAGAGGAGGGGGTGATGTGTGAGGAGTTCCCCCCAAAATAGGTTTTCTTGCTAGAGTTGAGGTTACTGGATAAAGCTGTACATTTAACCAAGTAAATAAAATGATTCAATGTCAGCTGGTTACTCACATTACTGGGATTCTCCTAAGAAGTTTATTTGCCACCTGCGTTCTGGGGAGGTGCCAGCAGAATACACCAGAAAAAGCATTGCAAGTGTGGACAGCTGGGTATCATGTGGGCATGAGAGATTGCCAACCTCTGGGGATTTCTACTCCTGCTTCAATTAGGGGCAGAATTTCCAACAGGTCTGTGAGCTCCTATATCAATACTTATATACAAGGACCATATCTAGTTGACAGTAAATTACGATCATCAATAAAACTGACCTCATTATCTTGCTCCTACACACCAGTTCCTCCCCCTAAGGAAGGGCATCACTTTACACCAAATCACTCAAGCTGCAAATCTTCCTTCTCCCTCTTGGGTCCAGGGTTTGGTTTTCCCCATCTTACAAGCTAATAACTTAGCCTGTTACTTATGGCAAAGTCACTACTGTTTTACAGTAGAAGACAAGAGATGCTTGGGTCAGAGACAAAGAACTTTCTTACAATGCAGCAAGGGGCGTGAGCATCATGTTTGCACAGGTTCTCCTGGCCCACCTTGTGCCACAGGGGTGACGCAGAGACCCAGATAAATACTACGCACACAGTGGGTCTGCACCACAGCTGAGGAACAAGGAGCCCAGGGAATCCACTGCTTTCAATACTGAGCATTAGCAAGGCTGATCTTGGTTCTAAAGGGAGTTAGTACCTCACCCCTCAAGGTTCCTTGCTGCCAGCACAGCCTGGAGTAATGGCCCAAGAAAAGGGCAGTCAGGACCTTGCACTCCTGGCATTTCAAGATATTTAGGCAGTGAGAAGCTCAGGAAGGAGTGTCTGCCACTGCTCTGCCTCACTCCCACATGCAATTTGTTTTGCAGCTCTGAGTCTTCCTCCTAGGTCTCTTCATCCGGACCCCTTTTCTCCTTTCACTGCGTACCTCCAGCTCCACATTCTCAGTTCACGCCCTCATCACCCTTTGCCTGGCACATTGTAGTAACCCCCCCAACTGGTTTCACTGCCTCTATCCCTAGCAATCCATCCTCTCTTCTGATCCCAGAATGATCTTTCTAAAGTACCAAACTAATCCTATTAACTAATCCTATTAAGTAAGACTGATAACACGCTGCTCCAAAGGGTAAATTCCAACCCCCGCCCCACACATAGCACTGAGGACCCTTCATGAGTTGACTCAACCAGCATCACAGTTCAAGCCCTGCCTCTGCCTCCTCTCATCCTACGTCTGGGCCAAGCTCTCTCATCCTACATCTGGGCCAAGCTCTCTCATCCCCTCCACGCCTTTGTAGTGCCCTCCTCATGGCCTCCTGTAAGAGTTATCTGAAATGTCATTTCTCGGGGAAGCCTAATCCCCCTTGCTTTTCTTTCCTCTCATGACTGTTTACCGACTTCTCCACTTGACTCTAATGTGTTTTTATATGATTTTTCTTTTTTGTTTTTTAGGCCGTGCCGTGCGGCCTGCGGGATCTTAGTTCCCCAACCAGGGATCAAACCCGTGCCCCTTGCATTGGGAGCATGGAGTCTTAACCACTGGACCACCAGGGAAGTCCCGACCCTAATGTGTTAAGGGTTGCGATTCTGTCTTTTCTCTCTGCATCTCCAGAGCCTGATGTGTTTCCTGAAGCACAAAGAATGGAGTCAGAGGTCAACTGTACTCACTGAGACCTCCTTCATTGACTCTGACCTTCTTGTCCCCACGTCTCTCCTTCCTTAGCCTGGATTTGACCCTTTGCCTCTCTGAACTAACAGCTATGCTAATTGCTCTGGCAAAGCTGGAGCGTCCATCCTGACCCCTTCTGCTCAGGACTTTCCTGTTGCTACTCATTTGATGCAGAACATGAGCAAATTTGGGAGAGAGAAAGAGGAACCAACATAGCGATCGGAATACTGAGAAGTAAAAGGGAGAGATACTGGAAAGGAAAAAGATAAAGGAAGTGAGGAAAGGAGATCGAGAAATAGAAAAAAAAAAAAGGAGGCACGAGGAGAAACAAAAGGAGAAGCAGAGAGAGAAATCCAGCCTTTACCCAGCCATGAGCAAAAAGCAAGTCTATTGACAGTCTTTTTAAATTCAGCTCAACAATTATTTATTGAGCACCTGTTTGCAATGCTCTTAGTTCTCCAACAGTTTATATAGCAGCTTCTCTGCTTTCTGCCCCCAGAAACTCCAGTGTTTAGTTTTGAAATACGTTTTCTCATAGAATTGTAAAGGTTTTATGCACGTGGAAAAGTGACTTGAATTGAAATACGTATTCGTTGGATGTCTTGATTTTCGGAAATTTTCTTTGAAAAATGAGAAGTCTTCATCGATTTAGCAGCCATGGAGAAAATGTATCTTGATTGTCTGATTGTCTGATTGCCTGTTGCAGGTTGGGTTACTGGAGAAGCAGACTCTGAGATTGGCATGTAGGGCGTTGATGGGGGAAGGCTCCCGGGATCCATACCTGGGGAGGTGTGGGGAGGGAAGAACAGGATGTAGATTTCGGGCAGAGGAAGAAGCTGGGCTGTCAGGCAGTTGCAACAAGGCCTCCATGGACCCTGTAGGACACCCCGAAGATCCTTCAGAGTCTTGCATTGCATCAGGGGGCCTGGCCTTTATACTTCCACACTGAGCATTCAGTGGATGGGATCTTAGTCAGGGCAGATCTCTCCAGCTCACAGCTGTCGGCCAGCAGCACTCCCAACAGTTGGGGGGAATAAATCCTTCAATCCTGGAGGGGAATCTGGGCCACGCATCATAGCAAGCATGACACAGCCTTATCTTGGTTCCTGAAGAGCTGTTGTCAAATTTCATGATAATTTCTAAAGATGATATTTATTTTGTTGTTCAGAACTCCCATTTTATTCCAAAATTGCTTTATTTTGGTTTAGTTAGGTTCTAGTTTGGAGTAAAATTATTTTAAAAAATCTTGGCGGACTTCCACTGCAGGGGGTGTGGGTTCGATCCCAGGTTGGGGAACTAAGACCCCACGTGCCACGGTGTGGCCAAAAAAAATTTTTTTTTAAAAATCTTGGCATGTGTATATACCCATATGTCTGTGTATTAATGTACATAGACACACCCATGGAATTTGGATATGTATATACCAAACTATTAATAGTGGTTTCCCCCAAAGAGTTGGATGGCATGGGAAGGAGGGAGGGAGGTCTGTTAGAAGAGTTTTTGGTTTTTACTTTACACAGTGCAATAATATTTCAAATTTTAAAACAATTCAAAAAACAAATATAAATAAAAGCAAACAAAGAACAAAAACTCAGAGTTGAAAATACAGGTTCCAGATCAGCTGTACTAATAATCTCCTGCTTGACTTCAGTGAGTCACTGACATCTCTGGTCTTTATTACCTTCCTTTGGAAAATGAGTGGGTTGGGTCAGATGACCTCAAAAGTCCCTTCCAGATCTAACATTCTGACTGTGTGAAAGGGATTAAAAATAGATGGCCAAGGATACAGCTCGGCAGAAGGTGTCCATACAATAACTTCAAGGGCTACTCTGTATTTCTAAAACAGGGCGTTTTGTCACCAATGATCAGCGTAATTTTGAGGTTCTGTTTTTGGTTTTTAATTTTGCCTTTTTTCTGCTCTGTAGTAAAATGTGAAATACGTAACTGTCTCAGACTGAAAGTCACAGGGTTTTAACTTCACAGCAGGCTTTAAGCATAGAGATTGAATTCGAATGTAAACACCTAAAAAAATTAGCATCATCAGTTTAGGCAAATATAACAGATTATAAAATAATTCAGGTATTGTGAACTTTGAGAGAAGGAATGTTTTAAAAGTATGTATTTCTTTGCCATCCAGTGTTTTAATTGAAAATGATCAACATTTCTTTTTGAGTATGGTTCGCACGTGTAGTACAGTACACGTTAAAAGGGTGTTCTGAGAAAAAGCACCTAACTACCATACATCTGTCATAATTTAGGAGCCCCGAAATGTCTTATTCCTAACTTTAATGATGTCACATGGTAAAATATGGAACTGCAGTGTCAACAGACTAAAATAACAACCGTGGAATTTTGACTTAACAGCAGGCTCTGAGTAAACTGTGATGTAAACAGACTACAGCATTCTGCAAGGAAAGAAGACCCACTTTAACGTTTCCACTTGAAGCCATACATTTCCCAGCTCTTTTTTTTAATTGAAGTATAGTTGATTTACAATGCTGTATTAGTTTCAGGTGTACAGCCAGCTGATTCAGTTATACAAATATATATATATTCTTTTTCAGATTCTTTTCCCTTACAGGTTATTAAAAATATTGAGTATAGTTCCCAGTGGTATGCAGTAGGTCCTTGTCGGGTATGTATTTTATATAGAGTAGTGTGTATATGTTAATCCCAAACTCCTAATTTATCCCTCCACCCCCTTCCCAGCTCTTAAAGATGTAAAACCTGATTGCAAATCCTTGGAAGGAAGACTTGCTCCAAACCAGAGAATACATGATTCTGAGTCTGACTGAGGACCTGACAATTAAATAATTTGTCCCAAATTATATTTCTTGTCAAGGGCAGAGTCAGAACCAGATCTGAGTTTGTCTGGTGTTTCTCCTCTCCCCCTTTACTCTCATCAGTTTCCACTTGGGTCTAAATGCCTTTTGGTAAAGAACTGGATTTGCTTGGATCCTGCTTAGACTTGGTTGTTGGCTCTCTAAACACTCCACCTCCCACCCTGTTCCTTTCCTGCCACCTTCTTGCTGACTCTCCTCTCCCCTTCAAGTCAGTGCCCCTTTCTTTCCAATGCCCCCTGTTACCATTGGACACCACGATGGTCATCCCAACCTCCTTTTGAAAGGAGGTTGTGGTCTTTGGATCTAATCTTTTCTTCTTCCCACTGTCAGGCCAAAGTGTGAGCAGCGGTTCACTGAGAATATAGGGCTGGGACTTCCGTGGTGGTCCAGTGATTAACACTCCACACTCCCAATACAGGGGGCCCAGGTTTGATCCCTGGTCAGGGAACTAGATTTCGTATGCTGCAACAAAAAATCCCACGTGCCACAACTAGAGATCCCACATGCCGCAACAAAGATCCCGCATGCCACAACTAAGACACGGCACAGCCAAATAAGTTTTAAAATTAAATAAATAACACAAGTATCAATCTGTCCAACTAAATATAAGCTTTAAAAAAAAAAGGAGAACGTAGGGCTGGAGGTCGGGATAGGGAAGACCAGGGATCTAGGGAGGAACCAAGTATAGAGTTGAGCTGAACAGACAGTCTGGAACCAATGATTAACTCTTTGGGCCTCTGCTTATCCCCTCTAAAATCAGAGGATTGAACAAAAAGATCTTAGGATTCCTTTTAGCTCTAAAATTCTACGACGTCTGAAACTGTTGTTGTTGTTCCATCAGCAGGTGTTTGTTGAGAGCCTGCCGTGGAGCCTGTGGAGCATAGAAAGGAAAGTGGTTGTAATCTACATGGGAAGATGAAATGAACAGAATCACCTGGCAGGCAATAGCAAACCCTAGAAAGTCCAGGTGGAGCATGGGCTGCAAGTGGAGGAGGAGTTGGGAGGAGTGAGGTCAGCGGGTGCCGGAAACGTGCTGGTGCCAGGGACTTGGGCTGGGAATTAGATGATTGATAGGATTTGGTTAGACACAAGAGAAGGGTTCAGGAAATATCTGAATCCTGATTTTTCAGTCTTCTGTATTCTCTAGGTTCTCTTCTATTTTTGTTGTTGTTGTTGTTTTGTTTTGTTGTTTTGGCCGCGCCTGGGGCATATGGGACCTTAGTTCCCCAACCAGGGATCAAACCCGCACCCCCTTGCAGTGGAAGTGCAGAGTCTTAACCACTGGACCACCAGGGAAGTCTGCTCTTCTATTTTCATTTAGAAATTCTGAGTTTCTGTTGCCGTTATTTGAGGGTCTTAGTAGCCCAGGTCGCAGTTAATTAGGGGGAAAGGGAGAATGGTATTCTTTTTTTTTTTTAAAGAAGATAGTGGGTGTAGGAGTTTATTAATTAATTTATTTATTTTGGCTGTGTTGGGTCTTCGTTTCTGTGCGAGGGCTTTCTCTAGTTGCAGCATGCGGGGGCCACTCTTCATCGCAGCGCGCCGGCCTCTCACTATCACGGCCTCTCTTGTTGCGGAGCACAGGCTCCAAACGCGCAGGCTCAGTAGTTGTGGCTCATGGGCCTAGTTGCTCCACAGCATGTGGGATCCTCCCAGACCAGGGCTCGAACCCGTGTCCCCTGCATTGGCAGGCGGACTCTCAACCACTGCGCCACCAGGGAAACCCGAGCATGGTATTCTTTTTCTTCTTCTCTAAAGTATAAAAAGTGCCTGCCTGTGATGTATGAGGTTCCGGGGTTAGTAGCAAAGATGACATTTTACAGGCCTTGAGGTTGTTGTTGAACAAGTTATTTCAATCTCCGTGTCGTATGCCCTTTGAAAGTAGAGTTTGAGAGTCTGAAAAAGGAAGGAAAATATATCTGTTGGAAGAATGAAGCCAGCGCCTCATCCTCCTCCACAAAAGGGAAGAAATAGGCCTGTGCTACTTCCCAAATAGGAATGATCTTAACAGTGCGAGAGAATTTAGATAGTGCCAAGAGGAAGGGAAAAACATCAGGCCCAATTCTGAAAGCTGACAGAGGGTGTAGTGTAGGAGTGAGAGAGACATTCACATCTGTTCACTGCTGTCTCTTACTTCCTCTCCCCAGAACTCCCTCCTCCGCCAAACATTCTCACATTAGTTGTCCCTTCCTCACTCGTTCAAATATACAAATGACTGATGCTCAGAAAAACCAGTTTCGAAATACACTCACATTGTACTGATACATTCATAAGGATATTCATTTGTCACGATCACATTCATTTAGTCCGGCAAACGTGAGTCCCTGTAATATGCCCTGTACAGCACTCTGCACTGCACTGCAAGGTGACTAAGACATGGTTTCTATCCTAAATAGTATATAACGACAAACCTATACAGATAAACACTGAGCTGTAAGCCCAGAGGCGCACATATGCAAGTTTCTAATCCTACAAACATATAAGTCATGTACACCCCCATGATATGTGAACTCATGGAAATATAAAAACAGAGCCACTCACTCATAACTTTCACAGGTTCTTATACTATTGATGCTGAAGTATTTGGGGGAGGTTCTCCATTTTCCTGTTTTTCCTTTGTCAGTTTTTTCATCTCCTTTCAAATTCCAAAAATGATTTCACTTCACAATTCCATTCTTATTTCTTTTTTTTCTTTTTGGCCATGCCAAGTGGCTTGTGGGATCTTAGTCCCCAGCCAGGGATTGAACCCGTGCCCCCTGCAGTGGAAGCGCGAAGTTCCAACCACTGGACTGCCAGGGAATTCCCAGCTTTTCTTATTTCTTGCCTTTAAAAAATTATTTCTTCTTTAAGATGAATTATTTCACATGGAGAAACTGAGAAAAAAGAAACTTTGCCCAAGTTAAAAATAAGTAAAGGTATTTCCCCAGTGGTCCAGTGGCTAAGAGTCCTCACTCCCAATGCAAGGGGCCCGGGTTCAATCCCTGGTCAGGGAGCTAGATCCCGCGTGCCGCAACTAAAAAAAAAAAAAAAGAAAAGGTCCTGCACGCGGCAACGAAGATCCCGTATGCCGTAACTAAGACCTGGTACAGCCAAATAAATACATAAAATAAATATTAAAAAAATATAAGTAAAGTACCTTTTCAGGTACAAAATCTGTTTTATACTCAGTAGATATAATGAAAAGCCTGTCAATATTTATTGATACTTTAATGATGTCTTTTTTGCAATGGGTATATTAAACCGTGAAATATGAAATCATTCCATTCTTTTTTTTATTTATTGTAGGTATTTGAAGAAAGAAGAGCTCTGCTTGGAAAATGGGTAACTATTTAAAGTATACTTACTTCTCAGTCAGAAAGGGAAAGACAAATACCATATGATATCACTTATATGTGGAATCTAAGGTATGGCACAAATGAATCTACCTACAAAACAGAAACAGACTCAGAGACATAGAGAATAGACTTGTGGTTGCCAAGGGGGAGGGGGGGAGGGAGAGGGATCGACTGAGAGTTTGGGGTTGGTAGATGCAAACTATTACATTTAGAATGGATAAACCACAAGGTCCTACTGTATAGCACAAGGAACTATATCCAATCTCCTGGGATAAACCATAATGGAAAAGAATATAAAAAAAGAATACAGATATATATATGTATAACTGAGTCACTTTACTGCAAAGCAGAGATTGGTACAACATTGTAAATCAACTATACTTCAATAAAAAAAATAATTTAAAAAAATTAAAAAGTGGGACTTCCAGTGATTAAGACTCCATGCTTCCACTGCAGGGGGTGTGGGTTCAATCCCCGGTCGGGGAACTAAGATCTTGCATGCCGGGTGACACTGCCCAAAAAAAAAAGTATACTTACTTCTATATTGTGTTATGTTATCATGGAGCCCAAAGAATTCAGTTTGGACATAAGGTAATGAGCGATTGCTCATTCCCTCAGAAGTCTGACTGGTACTTTCTGTATGTATCAGTTAAGGTTCAGTCAGAAAAAAAGAAATCATGCCAGTTATTTTAACAGACATAATTTAATAAATAGAACTGGTTAAATAAATACCAGAAGACAGAAAAGACAAAAAGGGAACACTGAGGTACCGTGGAGCTAGAGATGCAGGAAGTAGCTACCACCAGCTTCACTGATACCTCAGGAGCCCAGAGAAAGGACTCTGGAGCTGGGACCATCCCTGTAGGGGACGTCTACAGAATAAAATAGAGGATATCATGGCCAGCTGATTCTGATATATCTGAGGAAGCATGATGGTTCTGGGAGTGTGGAAAAAACAGGATTCAGGAATCAACTGCTACTGCCAGGGTGAAGAGCTAAGGTGATAAGTGCCAGGAACAGCAAGGAAACAGAAAGGAGTGAGGTTCTTCTCCCTCAGTTTCCCTCTAGTGACCCCTCCCCATTGGCAGTATTTAACAGGGAGCCCGCCGTCAAAGCAGAAATTTGGTTTGTGGAGCCCTAGCCTTCCATATTCACAGAATATGGGGTGGGTTTGGATCTGAGAGAGGATAGCTTAGAAACCAGCACAGCTCCCCCACTTAACTCCTTAGCTTCCATATACACCCCTCTACATATACTTAAACTTCCAAAGGAACACTGTAACAACATGCTTTTACCTAACAAGATATGACTATCCTTAGCACAAAGACTTTCACACTCTTCCTCAAAGGAAACACAGCCTCAGTGACTATTGTCCATCATGATCAAAGTCCCCATCTCTGAGCAATGCGTACTCCTCCTCAAATTCCTCTGCAGTCTCACCTGATAGTCTCTTCACTTCAAAGAACTGAAAACACGGCTATGCAAAAACTTGCACTTTTAGGTGAATAGTCTTTTGGACCTTCTGAAGTTTTAACCGTGTGAATGTTTTTAATCGTGTGAATGTATTACCTATTCAAAATAGTACTAAAATTTTATAAAATAAATTCACTAAAGGGACTTCCCTGGCAGTGCAGCGGTTAAGACTCCGTGCTTCTAATGCAGGGGACATGGGTTCAATCCCTGGTCAGGGAACTAATATCCAACATGCCGCACGGTGTGGGCCAAAAAAAAAATATATATATATATATATATATATATATATATATATATATTCTAAAATAAATTCACTAAAAATTAATTTTAAAATACTGCAGTCTAGCTAAGTTTTTCTCATATTCTATTTATGTTTTTAAACTAACTTTGCATCTGTTACCAGAAACTTAAAAAAGACATTTATTTAGAATGACTGTATTTGCAGTCATTCCACTTACTACTAGTGGAAATCCCTAAATTAATATAACCAGGGCTAATGTTCAGCCAGTACTCAGTGGTGTGGCTGACCAGCTACTGTCTGTTTTGATTGGTTGTTAGCATTGCCAGTTGTTAAATATTTTCAATATCACCCTGGATGAAGTTCAAGGTCTTCAAACTTTTTAAAAGGTCCTGTTTATTCTTTTCTTTTACCATAACTAATAGAAACATATATTTGCAAAGATCACTAATTATCTACCTACTGCAATTGGCTGAACTACAGGGGGTAGGCATGGTTCTATCATACTCCTTGTTATACATTCCTTGATGCTATCAGACATTTAATAAATATTTTCTAAATGATACTCACTGGTTTTTCTCTTTTGCCTAACAACAAACTTATTCCTTAAATTCACTAGATCACATAGTAATCTTTATACCCCCATGAAAGCTACATCAGTTAAGTTTCAAGGGGATATTTCCAATTTATTTTATTTTATTTTATTTTGCCTCGCCCTGTGGCATGCGGGATCTTAGGTCCATGACCAGGGATCAAACCCATGCCCCCTGCAATGGAAGTGCAGAGTCTTAACCTCTAGACCGCCAGGAAAGTCCCTCCAATTTACTTTAATTCAGTTTTCTCTCTCCATTTTAGTTTTTAGGGTTTTTGTTTGTGTACTTTACAAACAACATTAAGAGATTGATAACATAAGAAATGCATTTTCCAAAAAAAGAAAGGAGAAATAAGGATGTCGATTTAAACATAACATTACTTGGGATATTCATTGTAGGGACTAAGTATTGGTTTTAAAGGTCCATCTAGTATTAGAAATAAAGTCATTTTTTAAAACAATCTGGATAGTAAGAGGCAAGATTTAATATGAGACCTATTCAATGATAAACAATTCAAAAGTATTTTATATTTAGCCATAGAATGTCATTTTTGTTCATACATTTGCACATGGCAAATGTCTGATGTTCTGTACAGTTACAAACAAAATGATTAAGAGAAACTGAAAAAAAGCTCTTCAACTTTGCTGTTCCATGCTATTACTTAATCCGTGTTCTCTTAAATCTTCTCTGCCCTTCAATCCCTGTTAGAAAAGGCAACTACTTCCCAATGGACAGAAAACACCAGCGGAAGTATTTCAGTTGAAAAGATAGTATTTCAGACTTTTTCTCAGCTTCTGCTATGTTGTTAGAAATAATTATAATGTTATAAAGAATTTGATTAAAGTAGATGGCATCACTTTTAACTTGCTGGAAACAACCATAATCAGAGTTAAAATTCAAAAGAGAAACAGGAAAATATTTTGCAAGTTGCTTGATAAAGATTAATATCTGATGAATGGATAAAGATGATGTGGTGCATATATACAATGGAATACTACTCAGCCGTAAGAAAGAATGAAATAATGCCACTTGCAGCAACTTGGATGCAACTAGAGATCATCATACTAAGTGAAGTAAGTCAGAAAGAGAAAGACAAATACCGTATGATATCACTTATATGTGGAATCTAACATATGGCACAAATGAACCTATCTACAAAACAGAAACAGACTCATAGACATAGAGAACAGACTTGTGGTGGCCAAGGGGGGAGGTGGCAGGGAAAGGGACGGACTAGGAGTTTGGGGTTGGTAGATGCAAACTGTTACATTTAGAATGGATAAACCACAAGGTCCTAATGTATAGCACAGGGAACGATATACAGTATCCTGTGATAAACCATAATGGAAAAGAATATTGAAAAAGAATGTATATATGTCTATAACTGAGTCACTTTGCTGTACAGCAGAGATTGGCACGATATTGTAAATCAACTATACGTCAATAAAAAAATTGAAAAAAGATTAATAGCTGAGATATATAAAGTTACTACAAATCAATAAGAAAAATACAAATACCCCTACAGAATAATGGGCCAATAGAAGAATGAGAAATACACAAAAATATATGTGGCCAATAAACATGGAAACTATGTTCTTTTTACTAAAATTAGAGAAATGCAAATTAAAATAATGAGATTCCCAACCCCTCTCTTGGTCTATGGGGCAAAAATTGAAGAGATAAATAATATCCAGCTTAAGTAAGCATTCACTGGGGAGTAGTAGGATATGCTTAAAACACAATTAGAGGGAATGTAAAATAATAAAGACTTTTTAAAGACAATTTGACAGGATCTATTAAAATTTTAAATGCAGAATCTTTGAACCTATAATTCCACTTCTGTTTATCTGGACTAGAGAAATATAGACATAGGACATGAAAAAACGTGCACAAGAATATTGCAGTGTGTGTAGGCACGTGTGTGTGTGTGTGTGTGTTTTGGAAACAACCTAAATGGTATCAGTAGTATATTGAATAAATAGATCATGGCATATGTGTACTTCTATGAATGACTGGAGAAAATATCATGCTCTGAAGTTCATTGCATATCTGGACGTTTATGGCTATATTTTGTTTGTTTTTAAAACTGTTGTGTAGTATTCCATGGGGTGGGTATACTCTTATTTAACTGCTTCCCTATTTTTTAAAATAAATTTATTTATTTAATTATTTATTTTTGGCTGCTTTGGGTCTTCACTGCTGCGCATGGGCTTTCTCTAGTTGTGGTGAGCGGGGGCTACTCTTAGTTGCTGTGCGTGGGCTTCTCATCGCGGTGGCTTCTCTTGTTGCAGAGCACGGGCTCTAGGCGCGCAGGCCTCAGTAGTTGTGGCATGCAGTCTCAGTAGTTATGGCTCACAGGCTCTAGAGCGCAGGCTCAGTAGTTGTGGTGCATGGGCTTAGTTGCTCCGCAGCATGTGGGATCTTCCCGGACCAGGGGTCAAACCCATGTCCCCTGCATTGGCAGGCAGATTCTTAACCACTGCGCCACCAGAGAAGCCCCCTATTTTATTTTAAATTTTATTGACGTATAGTTGATTTACAATGTTGTATTAATCTGCTGTACAGCAAAGTGATTCAGTTATACATATATATATTTTCTTTTCCATTATGGTTTATCACAGGGTATTGAATATGGTCCCCTGTGCTATACAATAGGACCTTGTTTCAACTGCTTCCCTATTGATGACTGTATGTATACGTAAATGCATAGAATCGCATGAACATCAAACTGTAAACAGTGGTTATTACTGGGGAATGGAGTGAGATTTGATGGGAAGGAATAAAGAGGATTTTCATGTTTAATTCTGCAAGTACCTATCTGAAACTTTTAAAACAATAATGTATTCACGTTTTTATTGTGAAATTAAGTGTTTGATAATAAGATTCAGAAACTCAAGCAGATTGAGATAATATAACCAGTAAGCAAAAAATAACAGGCCTCTGTCTTCATCTTGCCCCTCACTCCCCGGGAACTTTCCTTGCTATTCAGTGTAAGATGAGTGGCACTGACACTCTAGCCACTGTCCTCACTTCCTGAAAGTGCAGCAAGAATCGTTGTAACAACTACTCTGAAAATAGGATTTTCACAATTCTATTGTCAAGAAAGCCCTATAAAAAGGCATTAAAAATAATTATAAAATATAATATGATAGGATATAAGATAGTATAGCATAATATAATATAGCATAGTGTCATATAATATATAACATTAAAAAGGAACTAACTGTGAAGTGAGGTACCTACCAGGATAGGAAAGTGACCCTAGCTGCTCCCCAGTCTCACACATTAGATCCCTGGCTACAATGTTATGGCTCTTTTTTCTTGAGAGGTGATGCAAGAGATGTTGGGATGGCTACACACTACCATATGTAAAATAGGTAAACAACAAGGACCTACTGTAAGGCACAGGGAACTATATTCAATATCTTGTAATAACCTATAATGGAAAAAGAATCTGAAAAAGAATCTATCTATATATCTATATCTATATATAGATATAGATATAAAAAACAATCACTTTGCTATACACCTAAACCATTGTAAATCAACTATGCTTCAGTTAAAAAATTAAAATTAAAAAAAGAGATACTGGGAGATTACCAAATTCCTGTACAGTTAACTCTTCCACGGATTATTTACTTTTTGGATTATTCCTAGCACCTTTTAAATTCCAAAGGGATTTTCCCCAACTGTTCAGCATTCTTCTGAGTCATCTACCCACATTCAATTGGTGGGAGTTCAAGGAATGCAAATGAGTTTTCTTTTAGCCTAAATAAACACAATTAGAAAGGAAAATCCCTCAAGGCAAAGAACACCAATCAAAGCCAAATATAAATTATCTTTGTTGTAATCAGGGAAATAAATGAGGAACCAATGTAATGATCTTTTTAATCTCTAGAGGAAAATGTTTTAATGTTTTCTTTTATAGATTTCTTCAGCATTTTATAATCCTAATGTTCTTTTATATTCATTCTAAATCACTTGTTCTTCAATCTGAGCTCATTCTCTTTTTGTGGGCATCCAGGAAAGTAATTGAGCTAACCTCAGTCATTCGAAATGTACTTCCCGTCCTTGTCAATGTACAAACCTGGTAATTTTATGCTTTGTAATTTAATTGTTTGCGTATCTATTCCTTTTACATTGATTTACCCCACATACTTATTATTTTTAACATCACTGTGATACTTTATAATATTAACTGCCATGACTACGAATCATGCAGCATATTAGGAATTTTAGACATATTTTATTTAATCCTCATGACAATCCTGCAATTTAGATATAATTATTCTTAATGTGTAAATGAAGAAATTAAGAGGTTGTTAGTGAGACTCAAATGGCCTCATTCCCAAATCCACCATCCATCCGTAATGCCATACTTTCTCTTATCATGCTGATATATTAGTTTGCTGAGCTGATCCACTCTTGTTAGGCATTTGGGGTTATTTCTGATTTCTTGCAGTGCTAATAATATCCCATAAAAATTATTTTGTAAGCATAATCATCCTGGGTCCCCACGTAGCTCAGTTTCTACAGAGCCACATAGCACTGCCCAAAAGTAATTTTAAAAATGAATACCAATATTCATTTGGTCTCTCAAAGAAAAATCACAGGGGATCCAATTCAAAACTCATAACAATACTTCCCACATCTGCTTCCTTCATTCCCCAGTTCTCTCACACTCTATAACTGCTGCAGAGGCAATTACAGTCTGAACCCCTCAAACTCCCTACAAGCCCTGCAGCTCTTCTATCTCTGTATGCCTTCCCATTGGCTCTTTATTTTATAGATCAAAGCAGCTTCTTGGGCCTGACCCTTCCCCTGGCCCTGGCCATTCTGGCCCAGCTTCTCTATATTCATTCTAATAATCCAACCCCAAAGGAAAGAAGTCTCATTTTATGGGAGTTGAAAATATGGACTGTGCAGAAACAAACATAGAAGAAATGTGGGAACACTCACACGTGAATATATTTTATTCATGTATTTGTAAGTTAAGGTTTTGGGGTTTGTTTTTTTTTCATTTTAGGATTCCCCATCCCCCCAACCCCACCCCCTGCGCATGAATTATAGTCTCCAAAGTGAGATTCATGGGTCACTGAATAGATCTGTAACAGTGAATAGTTTTAATCAAGAAGTATTCCTACTAAAAAAAAAAAAAAAAAAAAAAAAAAAAAGAAGTATTCCTACTAATTAAATAGATACATCCTATGATTATAACGACGTTGACTTGTCATAAGGCTTATAAAAATACATTTTTACTTTATATGCCTTTTTAGGTGGTCTGTGTATTTTATGATTACAACTAAAGTTCATTATAAAATTCTGATTACTTTATAATAACGAATAAACCTCTGTATGTTAAATGCAATAGTATACAAAATACAAGTAGCCCCAAACTTCCCTGTTTTCTCTTCTCTAACGGCCTAAAGAAGAGAGATTTAGACCCTGGTAATGGCCCCTTCAGCAGCTAGGTGTTCCCCTAAGAGGCTTTCTTTTGGTTTTGGCCAGCCCTCAAGTTCTTACCTCTGATCAGTCACTGATCTTGGGACTGGTTTGGGGTTATCTCTGAGGAAAATTGTGACGTAACCAAAGCTCTTGTTTGGCATGCCCCAGATGGTTTTGGCATCTCCTTCCTATCTCTGGTACTTTTTTCCCAGGTCCCCCTATCACCTTTTCCTTTGCAATCATATCGATCATTTACATATTAGTAGAACTTTAACCCTGTATATTCCCCTTCTCAGGGATATTTGCTTGCTACGCCTTATCTCCGATTGTGAACACAAAGGTTCGTTTCTCATCCTGGAGTTTTAATCACTAACGAGTTAATAGAGAAACTGTTGGGGGAGAGAGGCTGCCCAAGTGTCTTCTCTTGAGGTTGTACAGACGGTCCCGACTTAGGGTGATGCAACTTAGTGAATTTTCGGCTTTATCATGGTGCAAAAATGATAGACATTCGGCAGAAACCATATTTAAAATTGTAAATTTGGGGGGGGGGGTTTCAGGCTAGCTGTGTGCAGTAGGATATTCTTTTATGATGCTGGGCAACCAGCAAGCCACAGTTCCCAGTCAGCCACGCGATCATGAGGATACACAGCGAATACACTCACAACCTTCTGTACCCAGACAACCATTCTGTTTTTCACGTTCAGTCTAGTATTCAATAAATTACATGAGATAGTCAACACTTTATTACAAAGTAGGCTTTGTGTTAGATGATTTTGCCCAACTGTAGGCTCATGGAAGTGTTCTGAGCACGTTTAAGGTAGGCTGGGCTAAGCTAGGATGTTTGGTAGGTTAGGTGTATTAAATGCATTTTCGACTTATGATATTTTCAACTTATGATGAGTGTATCGGCACGTAACCCCATCAGAAGTTGAGGAAGATCTGTATTTTATAAGTATATATATTCTCAGTTGATGAATACGGCCAGCTCTCAACTTACTGTTCTTATGTAACTCCAAGTTTTGAGGTCAAGTGCACTTCTGTGTCCACACCCCAGTCTTGCATGGGCTCACCCACGCAAACATGAGAAAGGGCAGATAAGTGGTAAAACGTGGAATTTACTAGCTAGGGAAAGAAATACATGCTATTCATTAGGAATAAATTACTAAACTCACTTTCTATGCCATTCTTATCTCTTCTTTTTACAATGCATCTCTGGTGTCAGACTAAACCTGGAGCTTTTTAAATTTTCTTTTCCTTTTTTTTTTTCCCCCAGTTTGACAAATGGACAGACTCTCAAAGGAGAAGAATCCTGACAGGGCTGTTAGAACGCTGCTCCCTGTCACAGCAAAAGTTCTGCTGTCGAAAGCTTCAGGAAAAAATTCCAGCAGAAGCTCTGGATTTTACTACCAAGCTTCCAAGGGTGTTATCTTTATATATCTTTTCTTTCCTGGATCCCCGAAGCCTTTGTCGTTGTGCACAGGTAAAGACAAAGAAGCGGTGTATGGCATCTTGTAAAGACAAAATGCTGAAGCTTGAGGGAAAAAAAACAGCACGTACACAAAACCAAGAAGTAGATGAGATGCTCAGTATGATTAGTCTGTACAGTTTGAATTAACCCTCATCTCCTTTGTGTCTGACTCTGCATTTAGTGCTCAAGAGCAGGAAAAAGTGTAAGACACTACTAAGTGTCCACAAAATAGTATTAACTAGCTGGGGAAACAAATACACATGTACGTAATGGTTCATCAGCAGAATAATCTTATATTGCACAGCACAGAACTACAGTAAAATCCCAAACTGTAGAGTGCAGGCCATTCTTAAATAGAAAAGCTTAAAATAAGGTGCTCATGCAATAATTACAAAAGAATATGAGACTAAAAGTCTTCAGAGTGGGCAGATGTGCTCCCAGGGGTGAGGTTGGGAAAGGATCTGACCATTATTTTCTTACAAGCAATTCCATGGTGTATTAAAGTATATTATTTAAGATATAAGACTGATAGTCATTTTGTTGATTCTTTTCATAGTCTAGTAAGACCAGAAATTACCTGTTACTTTGCATTCACATACATGTAACATGGTAACTTTAGTTTTTAAGATTAAGAAAATGAATGCAGTAGGATATATGAATTATTCAGTGAATGGTGTTGAGACAATTGGGCAGCTATCTGGAAAAAAATTCTAGAAGGATAAAAGATTGATATGAAATTAAAGGAAACCATTAAAGTACTCAAAGGAGGGAATTCCCTGGTGGTCCAGTGATTAGGACTCTGCACTTTCCCTGCGGGGGGCCCAAGTACACAGGGAGAAAAACATATGGCCAGCAAAGAGCTAATTTCCTTATTTTTTAAAGAACTACTATAAATCTACATTAAGAAAAAAAAAACAACCCAGCAGAAAAATGAGCAAAGGAAGTGAACAAGTAGTTTACAGAAAGAAAAGCAGATATTTCTAAAATATGTAAAATGTTTAGCCTCATTATCATACCATCTTTCATGACTCAGATGGGTTGAGTCATATTTTTTAATGATACTATTTTATATTGGTGGAGGTGTGGGGAAACAAGCACTTTCATATATTGTTGGTAGAAAAATTGATGCAACCATGATGGAGAACAATTTGTAGCATTCAATTTTTAAATAAAGATTCCCTTTGCCCCAGCAGTTCCACTTCTTGGAATTTGTCTGATGGGCATACTTCAACACATGCAAAAATTATGTCTGTGTAAGAATATTGCAACATAGTTTGTAGTAGCAAAATGTTGGAAACAATGGGAGTGTCTGCTAATAGGGGACCGGTTGCAACCATCTCCACAATATATCATCAGTGAAAAAAGCCAAAGTGCAGAGTTGTCCTACCATTTTGGAAAGAAAAAAAAAGAGTACATCCATATCTGTTAATATTCTGGAATGACACACAAGAAGCTGGTAACAATGGTTACATCCAGGGAGGGAAGTGAGTGGCTAGATGATAGGGATGAGAGAGACTTCTTTTTTACCGTGTGCCCCTTGGTATCTTTGAATTTAGTATTAATGTACACATATTACTTATTCCAAAAATGAAACAATTTTTTTAAAAAGCATAGCGGGGGCTTCTCTGGTGGCTCAGTGGTTGAGAGTCCGCCTGCCCATTGCAGGGGACATGGGTTCGTGCCCCGGTCCGGGAAGATCCCACATGCCGCGGAGTGGCTGGGCCTGTGAGCCATGGCTGCTGAGCCTGCGCGTACGGAGCCTGTGCTCTGCAACGGGAGAGGCCACAAGAGTTGAGAGGCCCGTGTACCGCAAAAAAAAAAAAAAAAAAAGCATAGCGGGACTTCCCTGGTGGTGCAGTGGTTAAGACTCTGTGCTCCCAATGCAGGGGGCCCAGGTTCGATCCCGGTCAGGCAACTAACTAGATCCCACATGCATGCCACAACTAAGGAGCCCACCTGCCGCAACTAAGACCCGGCACAACCAAATAAGAAAATAAATAAATAAATATTTAAAAAGAAAAAGAAAAAAAAAATCATAGCATTTAAAAAAATACATTTATTTACTTATTTATTTTTGGCTATGTTGGGTCTTCGTTGCTACGCCCGGGCTTTCTCTAGTTGCAGCGAGCAGGGGCTACTCTTCGTTGCGGTGCATGGGCTTCTCATTGCAGTGGCTTCTCTTTGTTGCAGAGCACTGGCTCTAGGCATGTGGACTTCAGTAGTTGTGGCTCGCAGGCTCTAGAGCGCAGGCTCAGTAGTTGTGGCACACAGGCTTTGTTGCTCCGCAGCATGTGGGATCTTCCCGGACCAGGGCTTGAACCCGTGTCCCTTGCATTGGCAGGCAGATTCTTAACAACTGCGCCACCAGGGAAGTCCCCAACATAGCATTTTAAATGCCCAATAATAAGAGAGTATCATACAGTCATATGATGAATTACTATGCAGCTATTAGAAAACATGTTTTGGAAGAACAGAGATGCTTATTATGTGTAAAATGAAGAAAGCATGATTTTAAATTGTATACAGAGTTTCCCAGTTTTGTTTCGTATATGCCTAGGAAACAGATGGCAAGGAAAAGAACTCTACCAAGTTGTTAATAATGGTCATCTCTGATTGATGGGGTTATGGGTATTGTTTTTCTTCAAGCTTCTCAGAATTTTCCAAGTGTTTCACAATGAGAATGTTATCATTCCAGGGAGATGTTATTTTAAATTAACTAATCCTCTCATCTATGTGCACCATATGTCAGTCTTGCAAGATTTCAGCATCGTATTTTATTCCCAGAATTGACTGTGAAGCAGTTGTTCTTCAGCTAGATTTAAAGTAAACAGTAAAGTCATTGCACCAAAATGAGCTTTGAGTTGTTTAAAAATATGGTGGGGGATGCTTTATAGTTTTTTGTTTTGTTTTGTTAACTTTGTCTTTTTTTTGGCTGCATTGGGTCTTCATTGCTGTGCGCGGGCTTTTTATAGTTGCAGTGAGCGGGGTCTACTCTTCATTGCGGTGCGCGGGCTTCCCATTGCAGTGGCTTCTCTTGTTGCAGAGCACAGGCTCTAGGCGCGCAGACTTCAGTAGTTGTGGCACATGGGCTCAGTAGTTGTGGCGCACGGGCTTCGTTGCTCCTGGCATGTGGGATCTTCCCGGACCAGGGATCAAACCTGTGTCCCCTGCATTGGCAGGAGGATTCTTAACCACTGCGCCACCAGGGAAGTGTCTGTCTTATAGTTTTGAAAGTTCTTACCTACCCTTCTCCTCATTCCTGTTTAGTTTAAAAAACAAAAAACAACGAAAAGAAAACTTTATTTACCCCGGTGGGGGGACCCCCAACTTAAATACCCAGGTCTAAACCAGATCTAAGGTTCCTCTTTTCAGAGGAAAAGAGTGAGAATTGAGCAACTTTTCTCCCCATCCCCTCCTTCCCAAACCTCACCTCTCGATTGAATTGAGTTAACTAACCATACGGAGATTAAGGTCTGTGTAGTTTCATGTCTGGTTGAACAAAGTAGATGTGATTTCTGTTTCTGCCCTCAGGGCTCTATCAGATCCTCTAAGCTTTTTCCTTCTTCCAGCTCCTGAACCTGTCATTACTTCTAATTGTGCCCTCTCCGGCATGCCTCTCTTCTGCACGTCTCATCTTCAGCGCGTAAAACAATCCTAGACATAATAGGACGGAAGGAGGGAGGAAGAGAGGGATAGATAAATGGATGGATGGGTAGCAAGTTCCATTATAGAGTGTTTTGCTTATTTGGGGGGCACTCAAACATTATTCATTATATAGTTAATCTTGAAAAATAGGCCAGTTTTCCAAGGATGAAATTTGAGTTTGAAGGTTAGCTGTCATCTTTGCAACTCTTGATAAGAGACATAGAATGCCTGGTCTCAACTTTATATATGGATTCGACTCTAGTTTCTAACTCAATACCTGGAGTAAATTATTGTAAGTGCTACTACACATAATAGGGTCACCTCCACTATTTGCTGGATGTGTAGGATTGACACTAAAGCTATGGAAATGGAATGTATAGAACAAATACTTAATGCTCTATTGAAACTTAAAGGCTATTTAGGACACTCCAATATAGTATTAGCAATGGTGTTCCCTTTATAAAGTTTATATTTAGTTAAATCATAAGAATGGAGGGAAAAAAAGGAAGCATATCATGAAAAGAATAAGCAATGTGCCAACCGGAGTCTCTGTAACTTTCATATGGAGACCTTCAGGAACCTTTAGGAAGTTCCAAAGTCTATCTGAGCCTCAGTTTCCTCATTTGCAATATGAGAATAATAATTATACTTCCCTCCTTAAGTTGCTATGAGAATGGTTAATAGGTGCTCAATAAACATTAGTTGACTCTGATTCTAAGTCTGAATTAACATTAAAAAAATCCTTCTGCCTGGCTAGGCAGCACTTTAGGCAGTAGGTAACTAAGCTGTGATTTGGTGGAAAGGGACAGCTCAAAACCTAGAGAAAGTGAGCATGTACACTGAATAGTTTTTTTTTTTTTCTTTAATTTTTGTTGTTTTTCCAGGTGAGCTGGCATTGGAAGAACTTAACGGAACTGGATCAGCTCTGGATGCTCAAATGTTTACGGTTTAACTGGTACATCAATTTCTCTCCAACTCCCTTTGAGCAGGGTATATGGAAGAAACACTATATTCAAATGGTGAAAGAACTCCATGTTACCAAGCCCAAGGTAAATTTGGGGAAAGAAGCAACAAAATTACAAACATCCACTATGTAGGAATGCTAGAACTAAGACTAAATGATCAATCTGGACGTTGGGGAAGGCAGTTGACTCAAAGGAAATATACTATCGATGTGACTTTAAAATTCTCCTTTTCTGAGAACTTGATGGCGCTTTTCAAGGTATCCATGTGAGTTGAGAACTGTCACCTGACACTGCCAAACCACAGTTCCACCCAGGTTAGGACTGGGAGCTCCTCGCTCTTCAGATTCCTGGATTTCTGTGTCTCTGGCGCCTATACCACAGAGTTCTGACACTGGGATTCTGGGGGAGTGTGCTGTCCTTATTACCTATGGGTCATCACACTTTACGTAACTGATTCAAATTGTCTATGATTCTACCAGACGAGCTGAAGTTTATTTTTGTATCATTTATAAAGAAGAGTTTTGCAATAAATTAGTAATTAGGGAAGGGCATATGGGCATGTTAAAGTTCTTTTTACCCTAGAAACTAGCAATGTAAAGCATGTACATATAATCCTAAAAAGTAAATAATCTGAGCATAATATTTTCTAGTGGTTTTGCACGCATTATAACCAATGTTTATGTTCATTCTTGGAGTCACCGTTAATTAGGTAACTTATGGGAAATTTTTATGAGCTTTTTCTTTATGGCATGATCTAATATATACTTACGGAGTTATGCAGTTTTGTACAGTAGATGAGTTCCTGAAAAATTATGTGTAAATTAAAATTTTTTAATCATTTTTTAAACCACAGGGGTTTTCTGTAAAAAAGCTGCAGTGAATCCTTTTCAAATTGAAGAATCCGTTTGAGATATGAAGAGTCAGCTCCTGAGCTATTTAGAGTGCTCATTTAGGTTTCGTTCTATTGTTTGCTCGAAGAAGAATCCATCTACATTTAATAGAGTAATAAACTATGCATAATTAATATTGTTATAATCGCAATGATAAAACTAGTCTTTCTGAGTTCAATAATTGGTGTGCTCCATGAAGATTTCTTTAAAAAAGCAATTTTTTTTGTTTGTTTTTTTTTTGGCAGTACGCGGGCCTCTCACTGTTGTGGCCTCTCCCGTTGCGGAGCACAGGCTCCGGACGCGCAGGCCCAGCGGCCATGGCCCACGGGCCCAGCCGCTCTGCGGCATGCGGGATCCTCCCGGACCGGGTCCTGAACCCGCGTCCCCTGCATCAGCAGGGGGACTCCCAACCACTGCGCCACCAGGGAAGCCAAAAAAAGAAATTTTTAAACTGAACTGGTAGACAAGTTATTTAAAAAATTACAATAGCTATGACTTTTTATCAAAACACTTTTCTTTCTTTTTTTTAAAAAAAAATTTATTTTTACTTTTGCCTGCGTTGGGTCTTCGTTGCTACACGCAGGCTTTCTCTAGTTGCCACGAGCGGGGGCTACTCTTCGTTGCCGTGCATGAACTTCTCATTGCAGTGGCTTCTCGCTGGGGAGCACGGGCTCTAGACATGAAGGCTCAGTAGTTGTGGCTCGCGGACTCTAGAGCGCAGGCTCAGTAGTTGTGACACACAGACTTAGTTGCTCTGCGGCATGTGGGATCTTCCCGGACCAGGGCTCAAACCCGTGTCCCATGCATTGGCAGGCGGATTCTTAACCACTGCGCCACCAGGGAAGTCCCCGTGAGGCTTTTCTTGACTCTCGCTCTCAATTGTAGGCAGGAAATGGCATTCAATGGCTGAAGCATGAGCTGGTCTGAGGCAGAGGAGAGAAAAGTGATTAACCAACTTGTAGAATGAAAAAAGGTTTTGAGTATTATATACAACACTGACTTTAATGCTTCATCTTCAGCAATAACTCTTTCTCCATAAAATATTTATGCATAACTATATTTTAAAATAATGAATAGTTCTGATGCAAGAAAATTGCCACATCTTTGCTTAGTATTAAATTTCTGTAGGTAGTACTTTTTAATATACCAATTTTAATACCAATTCTACATAAACTCTTTCAGAAAATAGAGGAAGAAGGAACACTGCCCAACTCATAACCTTTATACCAAAACTAGATAAAGACTTTAAAAGAAAACAAAACAAAACCACAGACCAATACCCCTCATGAACACAGACATAAAAATCCTTTAAAAATATTGGCAAATTAAATCCAGTAATATATAAAAAAAGAATAATAAATGATGACCAAGTGGGATGTATCCAAGGAGAATAAATTTGGCATAATATTCAAAAATCAATCCATGTAATTCACATAATAAAAGAGAAAAGATGTATGGTCATTTCAATATATGCAAACAAAAGCATTCAAAATTTTTTCAACATTCACGATTTTAAAAATTCTCAAAAAGACTTTGGGTAAAGGGAATAAGATTTTTGTTTACTTAACAGAAAAGTCATCAGTTTTTCTTTATTACCTATTCTGTTAATGGGTCAAATATTGTGTACTTTTCAGAATTAATGACGCTTATTTATATATAGTTAGTAGCATGCACGCCTAAATTTTCTTCCCTGAAATTGCTTTTTATTATCATGTATTATTTATTCCCAATGGTGTTAAACAAGACCTCTTCCAGCAAAAACAGACAGATTTCATTCAATATGAACTCAGAGAAATGAAATGAACGTCCATTTTATTTACTTTTTTAATTTCATTTTTTTGTCTGCGTGTCTGTGTGGCTTGGGATTTTAGTTGCCTGACCAGGAATCGAACCCGAGCCCTAGGCAGTGAAAGCACAGAGTCCTAACCACTGGACCACCAGGGAATTCCCTGAATGTCCATTTAAAATGAGATCTGCACAAAATATTGAATACTAAACCAGTAATGAGCTATCAGTTATATAAATGTAAAATGTCTTCTTACTCTATTAATTGCAATCACTCACTAAATGAGTAAATATTTATTAAATACTGTTATGTGCTAGGTGCTAAGAGTACAATGGTCTTAACCCTGCTTTCTGGAAGCCTAGTCTAGTGGCCCAGGACACAGACAAGCAAATAATTACAACGTTGAATACTAAGTGCTATCTGGTAGTAGAAATATATACAAAGAACAGTTGAAACAAGGATAAGAAATTAACCGACTCTGCTTGGAGAGACTGGGGAATTTTTTAATTTTCACAAACAAGTCAAGCAAACCAATTTACTGAGCAAAGCTTCCCTAATCTCTTAAAGAACAAAAATTAAACCTTTAATGGCTTCTCAGCATACCACTACCACTTCCCTTAGGCTACAACCACATAAAAACCTTATGAATTTTATACACAAAAAATAGATTTTCATTTGGGGCAATTAAAGCAGAAGTATTCAGGGCTTCCCTGGTGGCGCAGTGGTTGAGAGTCCTCCTGCCGAGGCAGGGGACACGGGTTCGTGCCCCGGTCCGGGAAGATCCCACATGCCGCGGAGCGACGGGAGAGGCCACAACAGTGAGGACTCGTGTACCGCAAAAAAAAAAAAAAAAAAACAGAAGTATTCTTTGCGAATGGCTGAAGTTTTGATAACTGAAAAAATCTATGAAGTCTACCCCTACATAATCGAAATTGTCTCTGTTTTAGGTATACTTAGGGCTGGGGTACTTTTTTTAGAATGTGTATATTTTTATGAATAAATTAACTGCAGTTGTGGAAAACTGTACAATGATATTGTAGGAGAGGGGACAGTTCAGGATAGAGAGGTTCAGTGTGTGGACTTGAAGCAGGATAGTCCTGGATTCAAATTCTGACCCCGGGTCAATACTTACGTAGTAGTAGTGAGCAAATTAATTAGTTTATCCTATTTCAGTTTCCTGTTCTGTAAAATGGGAGTCGTTACAATTACCTTTTAGAGTTATTGTGAAGGTTAAATAAAGTAACGCATGAACACTTCTGAGACAGTGCCTGGCACATAGCAAGTAGTCCTGGGTTGGTGGCTGCTATAATCATCGTCACCATTATCATTGCCATCACGGTGATGATGATGTTCTTTGTTTTACTTCTGTTATTATTATAGTATTTTGGGAACAGAAATAATTAATTTTCTTCTTCTAGACACCTCCAAAAGATGGGTTTGTGATCGCTGATGTTCAACCAGTTACAAGCAGTTCTCCAGAGGAAAAGCCATCCCCTTCATCAGCTTTCCGGTCCTCTTCCTCTTTGAGAAAGAAGAACCACCCAGGGGAGAAAGAACTCCCACCCTGGCGATCCTCTGACAAACATCCAACTGATATCATTCGCTTCAATTACCTGGACAACTGTGACCCCACTGAGCAAAGCTGGCAAGGGTGAGAGTCATGCCCTTCTCCACTTCTTTTGCTTTTAGAAACAATCTACTGACACTTCAGTCTATGAAAAGATGAAAACAGAACTTACTGTGAAATACAAATGCTTTTCACTATGTAGAAGCAAAAAGTAATTGAAAAGTAAATGAACCATTATTGGTAAATTTGTCCGGTTCTTTAGGATTTGTTTGCATTTTGTAGCTGTGATGCTTTCCTTACAGCTTCTTTTAATATTTTAATACCTCAAATTCCAATCCAGTACCATAAGGTTCGTTCTATTCTTTTCTTTTTCCTTTTCCACAGTTGTATCTCCCTTCCGTGACAGAGGGATATACAAATATGTACATCTCCATATACATATCTCCATATATATACATATATAATTTTGATTATATATTATATGTACATATATAATTTTATATAAAATGTATTATATATAGTACATACACAGAGTATATATTTACTTAGCAAATTCTGAAAGTAATTTCAGAATTGCTAACTCATATCATTATCGAAACAAATCTAACTAGAATTCAATATTTGTTTCTGGTTCTTTTTGCCTTTAGCCTGGGTATATACTCATACTACTGTGTTCAAAAGTCATGTGGGTTCTTTTCTTTAAATATCCCTTTCCCCATGTGAGTATGTTACGTGATTCTAGAGTTAAAACTATACAAAAAGCGTACAGAAGGTGGACTCAGAGAATCACCCCCTCCATCTCCTCCACTCTACCGCACACTCATCTTTTCCACTCCATTCCCACTTACAAATCTCGTGCGTTTCTGGTTTATCCTCCCAGTGTTGCTTTTTGCACAACGTTGCAAAATATGCCATTTTTCAACTCTCTGATCGGCAAAAACTTTAAAGTTTGTCAATATATTCTGTTGGTGAGGCTGTGGGCCAGCAGGCACCCTCATACACTGCTGGTGGGAATATACATTGGCGCAAACCTTGTGGAGAAAAATTGTACAGCATCCAGCAAAAAATATCTGTATTTATTTTGACCCAGCAATCCCACTTCTAGGAATCAACCTTGAAAACACCAAAAGTACGTCAGCACAAGGATATTTATTGCAGTATTGTTTATGACTTTGAAATATTGGAAATAACTTAAGTGCCCATAAATAGGAGAGTGTTTGTTGAATAAACTATGTATGGTCCATTCACACAATGGAGTATTAGGCAACTGTAAAAATGAATGAGGAACATCTCTATGAACGGGTAAGGAGTGATTTCCAGGGTACATAGTTAAGTGAGAAAAGCAAATTGCGAAAGAGTGTCTCTAGTATCCTACACATAATGTAGAAAGAAAAGAGAGTAAGAAAATATACATCTGTATGTACATATGTATCTGTTCATTTGTTAACACACACACACACACGCATGCACACAGGATAAACAAGAAATTAAGGAAACAAAATTTGAAAATGTTTTAATACATTTTTCATAGTTTTAGGTTCTATTTCAACAGATTAACATCAAGGCAGCATAAGATAGTGACAGTGTACAGGCTCAGGGGCCATACTGCATGGGTTCAAATCCAGACTCCCACACTTCTAGCTGTGTGACCCTGGGGAGTCCCTTAACCTCTCTGTGCCTGTTTCCACCTCTGTAAAATGGCAATAGTAGTAATACCCAAGTCATAGGATCACTGTGAGGATTAATATATGTAGCATGCTTATAATAGTGCCTGGCACATAGTAAGTAAGCATTTTTTTTTTAGTAGGATGGCTTCTAAAAGGATATTATTTGGCTAAAAAAGGAAAGGGTAATCCCAGAAGGCTTGATGACTTAGGAACATTCAAATTACTTTGGGGTCCTTTGGAGGTGAGATGAGAGTGGTATCCCTAATTAAGCAACAATTGAGCTCTTTGAGAGCACAGACTATGCCTTACTCATCTTTGTTACCACTGACTATCATTGCAATACTCATTAAATGGTGGATTTCAAAGGAAGTGTAGCCTTTTGATCATGAACTTCACATTCATCTAGTTGTATCAGAAAAAGTCTAAATAGTTTGCTGATAATTTAGAAAGTTCGAGGGGGGTGGTGGGGAGACAAGGTATAAAACAGAGTTTGAAAGAAATACTACTGTTTACATTTAAATGGGTGGAGGAGAAAGATACATATATACACATTCATATTTTTATATACATACAATATCTCGGGAACAAACACAAGAAACTGATACTACCATTTGCCTTCAAGGAGAACGTTAAGTTGGAGACAAGGATGGACAGGAAAGTTTCACTGTATATCCTTTTGAACTCTTGAATTTGGAACCACTGTGAATGTATTAACTGTGTATTGGTCGGTGTATCCCTGAGGATAGTGTCTAAGTTTGTATGTGGCCCTTAGTCTGGACTAGGTTGGTAAATTAGAGAGAGGCAAATTTAGTTACCTAGGCTTATGAATGGTACATTAACCTGAGAAAAACCAATAGTCTCCTGAGTTTTCTGTGAGACTCAAATACTATTTGTGAAAGGCAATAATTACATTAAATATACTTAACACTCCAATTAAAAGGCAGAGATTATCAGAATGGGTAAAAAAGGCAAAAACCAACTATATGCTGTTTTACAAGAGCTACACCTTAAATACTAAGGCACAGTTAGACTTAAAAATAAAGTGGTAGAAAAAGATGTACCATACAAAGAGGAAGCATAAGAAGGCTAGAATGACCGTTAATATCAGTTAAAATAGACATAAAGACAGAGTATTCCCAAACAAAAAGAGGGACATTTCATATGATGATACAGGGATCTATAAACTAAACAGAAAGACATAACTGTTGCAATGCATATGTACGTAATTACAAAGCCTAAAGGTACAGAAAGCAAAAACTGAAAGATTTTAAAAGATAAACATACAGTTCCACAAACATTTTTTTTCAAGTGCATGTGCTACATTCACTAAAATAGACCAGATGCTTGAACTCTTCCAAGAGTCAGTGCTGTAGGGGGAAAAAAGAGGCGGGGGAAAATGTTCTAGACATAAGAGACATAACAAACCAATGCAGTTGGAATCTAGGCAGGATCTGGTTCAAAAAAGAAAGACTATAAAGGGCACTCGGGTTAACTGCAGAAAGTTAATATGGACCATATATTAAAATGACATTAAAGAATTACTGCTCATTTTCTAAGGTATGATGGCACTCGTGTGGTTGGGTAGGCAAATGTCTTTACCTTAGGAGATGAGTGAAGTATTGGGGAATGAAGTGTCTGCAATTTACATTTTTATGGCCCAGGGGAGGGGAAAATATATATACACATACACAGAGATGAAGCAAAAATAGCAAAATGTTATCAGTTGTTGAATCTAGTTGGAGAGTATATGTGTAATCACTTTACTGTTCTTTCAACTATTCTGTATGTTTGAAATTTCTTAATTAAAAGCTGATGGAGGGCTTCCCTGGTGGCGCAGTGGTTGAGAGTCCGCCTGCCGATGCAGGGGACACAGGTTCGTGCCCCGGTCCGGGAAGATCCCACATGCCGCGGAGTGGCTGGAACCGTGAGCCATGGCCGCTGAGCCTGCGCGTCCGGAGCCTGTGCTCCGCAACGGGAGAGACCACAACAGTGAGAGGCCCGCGTGCCGAAAAAAAAAAAAAAAAAAAAGCTGGTGGAAATTTTTGAAAATTAAGTATCAGGAAATATTTGGGCAAAGCTGGTCTTTTTTGGTTTTGTTTTGTTTTTTGGCCGCGCAGCTTGAGGGCTCTTAGTTCTCCGACCAGCGATTGAACCCGGGCCCCCTGCAATGGAGGTATGGAGTCTTAACCACTGGACCACCAGGGAAGTCCCAATAAAACTCTTTATAATGAAAATTCAAATATATGCAAAAGTAAAGAGAATAGAACCTCTTATAACCACCATCCAGCATTAACAGTTTCCAACACATGACCTGTCTGGTTTCATTCATTCCTCACCCACTCTGCTGTTCCCCCTGGTTACTTTGGAGACAAATCCAAACGTCATATTATTTCATTCATACATATTTCAAGGCCTCTCCTTAAAAGATAGACTCTGTCTAAAAATCATAAGATGATACCATATCACTTCTAAGTCAATGAATGATGCCTTAATATAATCAATCAAGAATCAAGTCGGTTTTCAGGTTTCCTTGAATGTCTCATAAGGGTTTGATATTTTTCAACAGTTGATTTGTTTAATCAGGTTCCAAATAAGGTCTACATATTACATTTGGTCCATGTGTCACTTAAGTTTTTGGGGGTTTTTTGATCCATAGGTTTCTTCTCTGCCCTCCTTTTTTTCCCCTTGCAATTTGTTTATTATAGAAATCAGGTCATTTACCCTACAGACCTTCTCATCTTCTGGTTTTTGGGGACTGTACTCCCAGCATGTTCCTCTGTCTCCTGTACAAGTACCAGTCTTCAGATCTGGAGGCCTGAGTATGTAATGCTCAGGTACTTCCATCATGAGGCACATGGTTTCTGTTTGTCTCTCTTTTTGTGATGTTAGTGGCCATTGATGATCATTGCCTTAGTCCATTATTTTAGGCAAACTTTTTCTGGAAAGGGCTGAACAGCAAATACATTAGGCTTTGCAGGACATATCTCTGTCATAACTGCTTAACTCCAACACTGCAGCCTGAAAATCGCCATTGACCATATGTAAGAAGTAAGAGTGACTGTGTTTCAGTAAAACTTTATTTACAAAAACAGGCATGAGTCTGCATCGGCCTCTGGGCTGTAGTTTGTGGATCCCTACTTTGTCCTATTACATACAATAGTTTTAGAAAACAAATATTAGTATTAATACAAACAACAGGATTGCTGAAAACAGTTTAAAATTTCTTTGCCTGTGTTTTTGTCCTTAGGATATATTCTACTAAGACTATTCAGACAAATTACTATGTTAAAGTCCCACGAAGTAATTCCTTTATGTGGGGTAATGCCACCAACTGGAGAGATAAGATCATTTGTTTCATTTTGTTTTTAGATTTTTGGGAATTTTCTTCCTTCATTTTATTTTATAATTTTGATATGGTTCCAAAGTCAGATACACAAAACAAAGTGTATTTGGAGAAGTCTAGCTTCTGTTCCGACCCCTCCATACTGTTCCCTGTTCCTGACTGGAACACAAAGGAATCCTGCTGATAGGTAACTAGTTTTCAAAATGTCGTGGTGCAGTCCTTCCATTTAAAAATATATAAACAAATACACACACACACACACACACACACACACACACACACACCCCTTTCTGAAAGAAATGGTGTCACACAATACATACCACTTTATCCCCCTTTCTTTTTTCATGTAACAATATATCCTGGAGATCACTCCACAGTTATATAAAGAAATATTCTGCCTTCCTTTTTACAATTCACAGTCCTCCATTGTGTGGATGTGTCAGAGTTTATTGTACCCATTCTCTATTGATAGATATTTGGCTTGTTTCCAGTTGAGTGAAGACAATCTTTTAAACCACAGGTACAACAAAATCAAATGGACAAACAGCTATGCCAACCACCAAAGCTTTAAAATGATATTTATAATTTTTCCAATGCTTTCCAATTTACAGAAGAAGGAAAAGACACGAAATGACCCCAGATTTCAACCGACAGTCATGTGATAAGAAAAATAAATCACAGGACAGATCTAAACTAGGAAAAGCACAGTCACTGGTAAGTATTTCTTACAAAAGATTCCCCAACATGATGTTAATGATAATTGCTGGATCTCTAATCCTATTTGCAGGATTGAATTTGGTGTTTTTGTTTGTTTTAATTTTTAAAATTATTTATTTATTTATTTAATTTATTTATTTGGCTGTGTCAGGTGTAGGTTGCAGCATGCAGGGTCTTTGTTGCAGCCTGCAGGATCTTTCGTTGCAGCATGTGGGCTCAGAAGTTGCTGCGCGCAGGCTTAGTTGCCCTGGGGCATGTGGGATCTTAGCTCCCCAACCAGGGATCGAACCCGCGTCCCAGGCATTGGAAGGCGGATTCTTAACCACTGGACCACCAGGGAAGTCCCCGAATTTTTTTTTTTTAATCAGAATCATCAAGTGGTGGTTTAAATCCTAGTCTCTGACACTGACTGACTAGCTGTGTGACCTTGAAGATGCCCTTTATTTTATCTCTCTGAGCCTCTGTTTTCCCACCTGTTTAAAAAAAAAGAGAGAGAAAAAAGCTTGGATGAACTGATGTGTATGAATCTGCTTTGAAAACTGTACAGTGTAAAGGGAGCATTATTATCATTGGTTCTTTCTTCTTCTGTGAGTCCTTTGGGGTGGGGGGAGGAGAGCCTATAGAAATTTCTCTATAGAAATTACTTATCTGTAGAGTGAAGGTTCCACTAATCTAAGAAAAAGGCATGATTTCCATAGCTTTCCTGCCACCAATGGAACATGATTATAAAAGTGCATTTCAAATAACTTCAGAAAAAATGAATTAAGAATTTTCTTTTCTTTCCCTAATTAAAAAATAGCTAACTGACTACCTAATAAAAGTCAGTGATTATGACTAGGGAGCATTATTATTTCATAGCAGACTTTCCCAAATTGTGGTTCTGTACCCCCAATAGATCCCTTTCAGCACATATGAGAATCTTTGGAGCAAAGTTGAAGGGAATAAGGGTGGAATAAACAGTTTCTATTAGTAGTAAACATTTAGAAAAAGGCTGCGGATACACACTCAAGGAAAATTAATATAAAATGGGTGTCATTTGGGAGAGGAATAAGTGTGTACTCGTGAATAAATCACTTTTATAGTTCTCCTTTAAAGCTCAATTACTTTCTGTTTAAATGCATTTTCAAGTGTTATGTTCCAAAAAGAGAGATGAGCTTTTTAAGATAGGGTAGTCTGTATTCTGAGGAGCCAGTGTTGTTGGACTGGGTGAGGCTTATCACAGACATATGTACAGATGCCCAAGGGAATGGGGAAGCTTAAAACAGAGCAGTAAAATTGTCAGTGAAAACCATTAATTGAGAAAAATAACTTTATGAGGCTTATCGCCCAAGCCATTCAGGCATGCTTCTGCCTAGTTCCCTGGCCCCTCCTAGGCCAGCAGTAGAAGACATATCTGGGGGAGAACAGGGAATTTGAAGGAAGATAAAAGTTGGTGATGTATGCTTACAAATTATCAGCACAATCGAAGCTTTCTCTGGCTTAATAAAAACAAAACAAAAATCAAAGGCTAAACAGAAACCTTCCCTCTGGGTTTTTGATGTTTACCATCTGGCACACACTAGCAGGCCTTGCTTAAGTGAAAATAGTCATTATAAATTAACAACTTCAAAAACTGTGCTAATTAAAGCTGAAAGGGAAGCCAGGGCAAATTAAACAATGATGGAGAACCATTAAGCTATTAATAAGTGAAGTGTACAATTGTATCGATCTACTTGTATTGTTTCTGTAAATATGCTAATTAGAATCACTATTTCTGGGGACTTCCCTGCTGGTCCAGTAGTTAAGGCTCCGCACTTCCTCTGCAGGGGGTGCGGGTTCGATCTGTGGTCGGGGAACTAAGATCTCACATGCCTCATGGCGAGGCCAAAAAAAAAAAGAAAAAAAAGGTTAAAAAAAAAAAAAGAGAGAATCCCTGTTTCTGCTTAGTTCTGAGGAGCACAAGGCATAATTAAACCCTCCAAAAGTGAGCTAGGATTTTTGACTCTGTAATGGTGTCCGCGATAAGCCTGCTGTTTGGACCACAGGCTGCAGGTGGCTAAGGCCCCCTCCCCCCGAGGTGCCAGTTTGCCCCACTGCCCACCATATCCCTCAGAGGAAAAGAGCAACCTCCTAGATGAGGCAAGGTGATTGTGAAAATGAAGAAGTAGTGGCAGTGGGGCCTGAGAGGAGAGGAAATGGGTATTGAGGAAATTCAATTAGGGGACATAAGAAAAGTAGGGAGTAAATAAAACTCCAACAAGTGCAGCTGTAGAGAGAGTGTGGTAGACACAGCCTGGGTGTCATTGCAGTGGAGAAAATCCCGTATTCATTAGATAGAAAATCCTTGCATCATTTAGACAGGTTTATCTAGGAAGATTCAGGAGGAACTCGAGAAACAGGTGACTAGGCAAACTTAGGGGAACACGTTATAAAGCCAGGATGAGAAGGACAGATCACCAAAGCCCAGGAAGGACCTGAGGCCTGAACACTGGAGTATTCCTTGCCCCTCTAAGTGGCAAAGGGGTATGTGATACTTGGAGAAGTTAAATCTTTGTGAAATGGAAGGGTTGGGGACTTCCCTGGTGGCGCAGTGGTTAAAAATCCACCTGCCTAATGCAGGGGACACGGGTTCCAGCCCTGGTCCAGGAAGATCCCACATGCCGTGGAGCAACTAAGCCCTTGCCCCACAACTACTGAGCCTGCGCTCTAGAGCCTACGAGCCACAACTACTGAAGCCTGTGCGCCTAGAGCCCGTGCTCCGCAACAAGAGAAGCCCCCCACTAGCCACAACTGGAGAAAGCCCGTGTGCAGCAACGAAGACCCAACGCAGCCAAAAATAAATAAATAAATGTATTTTTTTTAAAAAAGTGAAAGAGTTGGAAGGAAAAAAAAAGCGCGGATGTAAAGTACAAAGAATATTCCTTAGGCCATCTCTCCAGGGCGTGGCTGTCAGGCCACTGAGACATTTTCACTTTTTGCCTGTCATTACTTAGAGCCTTCAAATGTGAGAGTTCTTCCCCATATCAGAAACATTCTCCAGGAAACAGTTTCAAATCCACGTATATTGCTGTGAGTTGGTGATGTTTTCTATTATCATTAGGTTTGCGTTCTCAAAGCCTGCCCCTCACAAGGGTACCTGATTTCCCTTTTTTTTTAAAAAAAAATAAATTTATTTATTTATTTTTGGCTGTGTTGGGTCTTCGTTTCTGTGCGAGGGCTTTCTCCAGTTGCGGAGAGCAGAGGCCACTCTTCATCACCGTGCGCAGGCCTCTCACTGTCACGGCCTCTCCCGTTGTGGAGCACAGGCTCCAGACACGCAGGCTTAGTAGTTGTGGCTCACGGGCTTATTTGCTCCGCAGCATGTGGGATCCTCCCAGACCAGGGCTCGAACCCATGTCCCCTGCATTGGCAGGCAGATTCTTAACCACTGCGCCACCAGGGAAGACCCTGATTTCCCTTTTAATTCTAGCACTGCCTCATCATAGCTGCTTCATTGAACCACCTTTTAGAGTGAATCACTGATAGAAGATGGGAATAAAGCCTAGATCCGATCACTAATGCTTTGTAATTTTGAAGGTGGTTTATTAAAATTATATAAATATCAGGAAATGCCCATTACCATTAGTTATTATAACAAAATTCCATACAGAACAAAGCAATGAAAAAATATAAACACCACAGGACAGCCGGGTACCATCTTAAACTTCAGAGATTTTCCGATCTTGTGTAAAGACGTGAAAAAAATTTTTTTGTTAAATCTTAACAGCTGACCCCACGATTCCTCTTTGGGAAGGGGAAGGAGGGAGCTGTCTCCCTGGGGGAAAGCCGCTGAGGGGCTTGTAGGGAGGGATGACACCTCGAGGGCTTGGATGCTGCAGGCACCTGGGCTCCAGAGGAGGAAAGCCTGCGGAGGCTGGAGATTAGAGGAAGACCTTGTTGCTTCTGCTCCTGCAAGGGGAGTGGAGGGGGAGCAGAGAGAGGGGAGGAGAGAGATAAGACCAGGAAAGAGAAGCCAGCCTGATGGAGAGAAGCTGAGACAGGGAAGGGGAGAGGGGCCAGGTTAGTGCTGGATAGTAACCCATCCATTCCCATCAAATTTATTCCCTATTACTGGGATGTAAACCCCGCCTTCCAACTCTCTAGTAAATTCTACTCAATTTACACATGGAAGCAAAGTCTCAAAAGTCTAGAAACCGGGGACTTTCCTGGTCGTCTAGTGGTTAGGACTCCACACTTCCACTGCCAGGGGCACGGGTTCGATATCCCTGGTCGGGGAACTAGGATTCCGCATGCCGTGTGGCACGGCCATAAGAAAAGGGGTGGGGGGCAGCAAGAATGGAAACAGAGGAAGAAGTTAGGAGAGATGCTGGTAGCTCAGACCAGCATGTTAGCGGTGGTATTGGTGAGGAGTGACCATATTCTGCATTGTGGTAGATTGGATGTGGCATGTGAAGAAAAGAGGAATAAAGGATGACTTCACTTTCTAATATTAGAAAGAAAAAAAAGAAGTCTAGAAACCTAGAAAGCCCTTCAGGACAATTCACAAAAACCAAGGGGGTGAGCTTTGGTCTTCCCAGGGCCTGGAATTGGGACCCCAGGGACCTCAGCTGATATCTTGTTTCTCGTCTGTTTTCGTTTTTCTTTTTTCTACCAAGTTAAGTATAAAAACAACTACCTTTTTGTCTCACACTCAACGGAGGTTAGAAGTCCTCACTTTCTAGGTTCTGATCTGGCCAAGAATTTCAAAAAGCTTACTATTCACAGCATTCAGCTAAACACAAGTAACAAAAGCCTCTAATTGCCGGTTTACTGTTAATTGCTTTAGATAAGACTTTATCTTTTCCTGCGCTTTGCTAGCTCCAGCCTCTGCAGTTACCTTCTTGACCTCTTTCCAGGATAACCTGATTCTTAGTGTCTTGATAGTTTTGGGGGTTTTTTTAGGCATACTTTACAAAACATTTAATTCACCCATTTCAAGTGTACAATTCAATAACTTTTAGTGAAATTAGCAAGTTGTGTATCCATCAACATAAATCAGTTTTAAAACATTTCATTTTAAAACCCCAATAAGATCCCTTATGCCTATTTACTCTTTTTCTTTTTAACATCTTTATTGGAGTATAATTGCTTTACATTGTTGTGTTAGTGTCTGCTGTATAACAAAGTGAATCAGCTATATGTATACATATATCCCCTCCCTCTTGCGTCTTCCTCCCACCCTCCCTATCCCACCCTTCTAGGTGGTCACAAAGCACCGAGCTCATCTCCCTGTGCTATGCAGCTGCTTCCCACTAGCTATCTATTTTACGTTTGGTAGTGTATATATGTGCATGCCACTCTCTCACTTTGCCACAGCTTACCCTTCCCCCTCCCTGTGTCCTCAAGTCCATTCTCTATGTCTGCATCTTTACTCCTATCCTGCCCCTAGGTTCATCAGAACCACTTTTTTTTTTTCTAGATTCCATATATATGTGTTAGCCTACAGTATTTGTTTTTCTCTTTCTGACTTACTTCACTCTGTATGACAGACTCTAGGTCCATCCACCTCACTCCAAATAGTTCAGTTTCATTTCTTTTTATGGCTGAGTAATATTCCATTGTATATATGTGCCACATCTTCTTTATCCATTCATCTGTCGATGGACACTTAGGTTGCTTCTGTATCCTGGCTATTGTAAATAGTGCTGCAATGAACATTGTGGTACATGACGCTTTTTGAATTATGGTTTTCTCAGGGTATATGCCCAGTAGTGGGATTGCTGGGTCATATGATAGTTCTATTTTTAGTTTTTTAAGGGACCTCCATATTGTTCTCCATAGTGGCTGTATCAATTTACTTTCCCACCAACAGTGCAAGAGGGTTCCCTTTTCTCCACACCCTCTCCACCATTTATTGTTTGTAGATTTTTTGATGATGGTCATTCTGACCAGTGTGAGGTGATACATCATCGTAGTTTTGATTTGTATTTCTCTAATCACGTAATGATTAGTGACGTTGAGCATCCTTTCATGTGTTTGTTGCCAATCTGTATATCTTCTTTGGAGAAATGTGTATTTAGGTCTTCTACCCATTTTTGGATTGAGTTGTTTGTTTTTTTGATATTGAACTTCATGAGCTGCTTGTATATTTTGGAGATTAATCCTTTGTCAGTTGCTTCGTTTGCAAATATTTTCTCCCATTCTGAAGGTTGTCTTTTCGTCTTGTTTATGGTTTCCTGTGCTGTGCAAAAGCTTTTAAGTTTCATTAGGTCCCATTTGTTTATTTTTGGTTTTTTTTCCATTTCTCTGGGAGGTGGGTCAAAAAGGATCTTGCTATGATTTATGTCATAGAGTGTTCTGCCTATGTTTTCCTCTAAGAGTTTGATAGTGTCTGGCCTTACATTTAGGTCTTTAATCCACTTTGAGTTTATTTTTGTATACGGTATTAGGGAGTGTTCTAGTTTCATTCTTTTACATGTTGCTGTCCAGTTTTCCCAGCACCACTTATTGAACAGGCTGTCTTTTCTCCACTGTATATTCTTGCCTCCTTTATCAAAGATAAGGTGACCATATGTGCGTGGGTTTATCTCTGGGCTTTCTATCCTGTTCCATTGATCTATATTTCTATTTTTGTGCCAGTACCATACTGTCTTGATTACTGTAGTTTTGTAGTATAGTCTGAAGTCATGGAGCCTGATTCCTCCAGCTCAATTTTTCTTTCTCAAGATTGTTTTGGCTCTTCAGGGTCTTTTGTGTTTCCATACAAATTGTGAAATTTTTCTAGTTCTGTGAAAAATGCCATTGGTCATTTGATAGGGATTGCATTGAATCTGTTGATATCTTTGGGTAGTATAGTCATTTTCACAATGTTGATTCTTCCAATCCAAGAACATGATATATCTCTCCATCTGTTTGTGTCGTCTTTAATTTCTTTCATCAGTGTCTTATAGTTTTCTGCATACAGGTCTTTTGTCTCCTTAGGTAGGTTTATTCCTAGGTATTTTATTCTTTTTGTTGCAGTGGTAAATGGGAGTGTTTCATTAATTTCTCTTCCAGATTTTTCATCATTAGTGTATAGGAATGCAAGAGATTTCTGTGCATTAATTTTGTATCCTGCTACTCTACCAAATTCATTGATTAGCTCTAGTAGTTTTCTGGTAGCATCTTTAGGATTCTCTATGTATAGTATCATGTCATCTGCAAACAGTGACAGTTTTACTTCTTCTTTTCCAATTTGGATTCCTTTTATTTCTTTTTCTTCTCTGATTGCTGTGGTTAAAACTTCCAAAACTATGTTGAATAATAGTGGTGAGAGTGGGCAACCTTGTCTTGTTCCTGATCTTGGAGGAAATGGTTTCAGTTTTTCACCATTGAGAACAATGTTGGCTGTGGGTTTGATATATATGGCCTTTATCATGTTGATGTAGGTTCCCTCTATGCCTACTTTCTGGAGAGTTTTTATCATAAATGGGTGTTGAATTTTGTGGAAAGCTTTTTCTGCATCTACTGAGATGATCATATGGTTTTCATCCTTCATTTTGTTAATATGGTGTATCACATTGATTGATTTGCATATAGTGAAGAATCCTTGCATTCCTGGGATAAACCCCACTTGATCATGGCGTATGATCCATAATGCTTTGTTAAGCTTTCTCACTTTTTCATCCCTGTCTGGGTCAAAAGAGGAGGAAAAAGGAATATTCTCTAAAGTGATTCCTGGTTCATGTCATGGAAAGAATAATGGTTTAAGAATCAGGACACTCAGGTTTCTAGCCTCAGCTCTACCGTTAACTAGCAGTCACTCAAGCTATTTGAGTTTTCATTTCCCCATTTATAAGTTTGAATTACATCTTTAAAGTCCATTCCAGGCTAAAGTCTGGATCTGTGGACGCCCATAGTTTCCTACCACATTTACTCTCTGCTCTCTCCTTATACCAAAAAAGAAGCCAGTATATTCATGAATTCTGATTGTAAACCAATAAAAACTGGTTTCTGTCTTCCATCTTTCTCTTTGAACTTTAGAAAACTTAATTAATTACAACAGAAGAATTTACAAAACACAGTTTATGCAGTGGCTTCCTTGCAGGCAATCTTTAATAGATTCCTTTCAAATTCTGACGAAACCCCCAGGTATTCGTTTTATAACGTCTGTTTGGTTTGGATGTGCAGAGGTAAAAATATCTAAAGGAGAGATTTTTATTTATTTAGTTCAGTGAAATTCCTGAGAATTCCATTTGGAAGGAAGAATAAGAAAGAGTATGGGCTTTGCGGTCTGAGAGACCTGGGCTTTTTTACTTAACAGCGCAACTTTGGATAAGTTACATAACCTCTCTGAGCCTCAGTTTCTTCATCTATAAAATGGGAATAATGATACCTCCCTTGCAGGACTGTGGTGAGGACTAAATGCCGCCAGGTATATATTAAGTACTCAATACATGTTCGTGTTCTCCCCCATTAAATACCATCTTCTTTTTCACTTTGCTGAACAAGAGCACAGGCTAGGGACTGAAACAGCCTAGGTTCAATGCCTGATCTCACAGTCTTAGCAGCTCAGTGATTTGGGCCAAATTGTTAGCAATCTCAGAGGCTCTGTTTCCTCGTCTGTAGAATAGAGTTAGTAACAACAGTGCTCAGCTCAGAGTAAGCGTCAGTAACTAGCAGAAGCTGTCAGAGTCACACCAAATCATCATGGAGACAGCAGGGGCCAGTGAGAGTGCTGACGGTGAGCAGCTGCTGAGACGCTGCTGAGCGGTCAGCCACGTGGCCAGGAGGAGGCTCCAACCTGTGGAATAAGCTTTGTTTCTTGCTTTTACCTTTACTTTCCCCACTTTTCTTTGTCTTCTTTCTCACAGTTTCCTCTGTGTAGAAAATAGTTGCAGCCAGAGCTATAGGAAATGTAAGCCATATATTTTCTTTTCCTGCCTGGCCTCCATAACATCTTCTGCCTGCTCATTACTCCTCATCTGTGTGGGGTTGTTTTTTTGTTTTGTTTTTTGCTTTTTAATTTAGCTGCTCCGGGTCTTAGTTGTGGCACGCAGGATCTTTAGTTACGGCATGCAGGCTCTAGTTCCCTGACCAGGGATCGAACCTGGGCCCTTATGCATTGGGAGCGCAGAGTCTTAACCACTGGACCACCCGGGAAGTCCCCAGTGTTGGGTTTTTGATTCCACGCTCCCAGATGGAATAGCGTGTGTTAAACTCAGCGCTGTGAATTCTGTCTTGTGCGGCTGCGCTGCCTACTAACTACAATATGGGCTTTTGTTAATTTCTGATACCTACAAGACCAAAAGGCTTCATTGCTAAGAATCCTGGGGGCAAAATTGACTCTCAGGAAGGGCCACTGCTTAGAGTCTTTGCATTTCTCCTTTGCCTCTGAAGGAGCATAGTTTACTTGTTCTGTCTTGTAGCCTCTTGTTTGATCATGCTACCCATAATAAATTACCCTGGCATTTCCAACAGGAGTGATTCTACCTGCTTCTCTTGCCCTGGGGCCAAATGGCTGCTTCTTTTTACTGAAGAGTTAAGCACAAAGTATTTGACAAAAATGAGCTTCTCTTGAGGATCTACCAGAAAAGAAGAACCGTGTTTATGAGTTATGTGATATTTTTAGTTATATACATATTAGTTATGATGGGTATTGTAATCACTGTTATTACTGGGGTTTAAAATATATATGTGTATATGTGGTGTATATGTATGTGCACGTGTAAAACATTTTGTAATACAGTATTTTACCACAAACTACAGTAGAAGCCAATATTCTACGACATGGATGTTTTGAAATATGAATACATGATCCCTACTAACAAACAACCATTGGAATGCGTTGGAGCACATCCCTACTTTATGCCACCTACTTGGGAGGCTGAATGGCACCATCACATAATCTTGGATTGATTGATTTATTATTTTTTTAATTTTTTGGCCACGCTGTGCAGCCTGTGGGATCTTAGTTCCCCCACCAGGGATCGAACCCGCGCCCCCTGCAGTGGAAGCATGGAGTCTTAACCACTGGCCCACCAGGGAAGTCTCACAAAATCATGGATTTAAGTTTCAAAACCCTGGCTAGAATTTTCTGCCTAGCCTTCCTCCACAGCTGACAGTTTCACCCCGAGTTAAAGACAAACCAAGAACAAAGACAGGCCTGGGGCTTCTTTAAAGCTGTGTTGATTATTTCTCGCTCACACCTTCCTCTGTTTCTCATAGAAGCAGAGTAAGCTAGGAGGAAAAGAGAGCACCCTCTTCGTCGGTGTCACCTGGAGGGGTGATCAGACCATCCGGGCAGCCTTCTGGGCTCGTAGGCAGACAGAGGACAGCAGGGGTCCTCTGCACAGAATCCCCAGATGGTAAAGTCCCGGAAGCAGCTCCATCCTGGGGGTGAAGCATCCACTCAGCTGAAGCCAGGATGAACAGTCACCCCGCTTAGACTCTCCTCCTGGAAGGAAACCCTTCTGGGGCGGGGTCCTCCCCAGACATCTTCATCCCCACCAGTGGCCGTTACTTGTCACTCAGCTCCCAGCCTACGCTTAGGCCATTTACAGGGGTGAGTCGAAGCTGTGTTTATATGACTAAAATGAAAAACTCCTGATTTTATGACTTTCAAACGCAATAATCCATATTTACATACAGTATTACCACATCACCCCTGAACTGGGAGTCATCATAAAGTGCTGAGGGTAGATTTTTTTTTTTAAGTCCTTATTGAATTTGTTACAATATTGCTTCTGCTTTCTGTTTTGGTTTTTTGGCCCCGAGGCATGTGGGATCTTAATTCACCGACCAAGGATCGAACTTGCGCCCCCTGCAATGGAAGTGCAGAGTCTTAACCACTGGACCGCCAGAGAAGTCCTTTTTTAGCTTTTTTTTACCACATCACAGGCTTGGGAAGATTAAATGAAGTAATATAATGCCCAGCAGCCAGATATTTGCAATTATTATTGTTGTTGGTGGTGGTGTTTCTAGAAGAGTGATTGGCACCCTACAGGGCTATCACTGTTGTGATTCTATTTATCTGTTTTCCATATCCACCTACAGTACTCCTTTTTTGCCATACGCGGGCCTCTCACTGTTATGGCCTCTCCCGTTGCGGAGCACAGGCTCCGGACGCGCAGGCTCGGCAGCCATGGCTCACGGGCCCAGCCGCTCCGCGGCATGTGGGATCTTCCCGGACCGGGGCACTAACTCGTGTCCCCTGCATCGGCAGGCGGACTCTCAACCACTGCGCCACCAGGGAAGCCCCACCTACAGTACTCCTTTACCTGATCTATTCTCTTAAGGGATCCATGGGTTTATCGAATGGTGTTGTTTGTATCAGTGATCATTTGCAAATGTCTGCAAATAACATAAATGGAGAACAAAAAAAAATTCAACTGGGGAGCGACAGACACAGGTCTATAGTATACACACTGGTATGCAGATTTTCCCTGTAACAGCCCTTCTTGGGCCTTAGCCTCCTGAGGAGCCCCCCTCTTTCTGGGGTCACTCAGCCTCAGTAGCCTGTTGCCTTTCTCACTCCCTTCTCTGTGCCCAATAAAATGACATCCAGCCGGAAGATAGGAATTTTCTCTCCCTGCTTCATATTTCCCCTGCAAGGTGGTTTCAGCCATTGCCCTGAAATGAAAGAGAAGGAGAAGTCATTCATATGTGTATTCATTTATCCAACAAGTATCTTACAGCCACTGGAGGGAGCTCGAGGGATGTGTGACCCTAACAAGACCCAGTCGTGCCCTCGTGCCCTCGAGGGACTTAACAGGCTGAGGGACAGGCTCCAGCCGCGTAGGGATGACTCCTGGGTATCTGGATTGGGCGATTGTGTAAAGGTTCATGCCATCTCCTACTGAGACTGGACATGCTTGGTGTGAAGTACCTGTGGGACGACAAGTAGGCGTATTGAGAAGGGAGCTGAATGTATGAGTCAAGAGCTTGGCGGGGAGAGCGGGGCGAGAAATATAAATCCAGCAGTTGAAGATTTAGGCACTGATTGCCCAGGAAGTGGGCTAAGAAAAGAACCCCAGAGAGTTCTGATGTGTGAAGCATGGCTTTCCATGCATCTTCTCCCATGTCCTTCCATTTAAAAACGTGACAGCAACATGGAGAGCAACTATTGTGTAAATATCTCTAGAAAAAGAACAGTAAGTTCCTGATGAAAAAAATACATTTAGGGGCTTCCCTGGTGGTGCAGTGGTTGAGAATCCGCCTGCCGTTGCAGGGGACACGGGTTCGTGCCGCGGTCCGGGGAGATCCCACATGCCGCGGAGCGGCTGGGCCCATGAGCCATGGCCGCTGAGCCTGCGCGTCTGGAGCCTGTGCTCCGCAACGGGAGAGGCCACAACAGTGAGAGGCCTGCGTACCGCCAAAAAATAAAAAAATAATAAATAAATATACATTTAAATTACCCGATTCTGTCTTTGTAGGAGCAGGTTGAGGAAAGGAATACTCTATGTGAAGATGCTCCGGTACTGGAATTACTGGTAGATTGCATGGCTGTCGACACCCTTAAACCATCAGAAAACGGGTGACGGCAGACAGACCTGCATATATGTAAAGATAATTTATATCAGGGACTTCCCTGGTGGTCCAGTGGTTAAGACTCCACACTTCCACTGCAGGGGGCGCAGGTTCAATCCCTGGTCAGGGAACTAAGATCCTGCATGCTGTGTGGCACAGCCAAAAAAAAAAAAAAAAATTATATCAGCATCGTTTCTAAGAGCAAAAGATTGTGAACAGCTCAAATAGCTATAAATTTGGCTCATCTGTAAATGGACTATAATACAACCCTTGAAAGATTGAGGAAGTTTTTTTTTTTAAGTTCCCTTATGCTTCTTTCTTTTTTAAATTTTATTTATTTATTTGGTTGCGTCGGGTCTTAGTTGTGGCAGGTGGGTTCCTTAGTTGCAGCTTGCGGGCTCCTTAGTTGCAGCACGTGGGCTCCGTAGTTGTGACAGGCAGGCTCCTTGGTTGTGGCTCCAGGGCTCCTTAGTTGCAGCTCTCCAGCTCCTTAGTTGCAGCACACAGGCTCTGTAGTCGTGGCATACAAACTCTTAGCTGCGGCATGCATGTGGGATCTAGTTCCCTGACCAGGGATCGAACCCAGGCCCCCTGCGTTGGGAGAGCGAAGTCTTATCCACTGTGCCACCAGGGGAATCCCCAAGGAAGTTCTTTAAGTACTGTTCATACATGCAGGCACACACACACACACACACACACACTTACGCATACTCTCATATATATAGTGAACAAAAAGTGATGGTATATTACCAATTGTATGAAAAAGGAGAGGGGGAGAATATATTTGCATTTTATGTGTATATTTGCTTGCAATGTATAAAATATCTCTGGAAGGATACACAGGAAAAAAAGATCATCTTGGTTGCCCTTGAGGAAGAGAACTGGAGGACTCGGAGGTGAGTGGGGGAGATTTTTTTTCACTGTCCCTTTTTGTATCTTTCCAATACTCAACTATGTAGAAAAGTAACCTGTTCAAAAATAAACAATTATTTTAAAAAAGAGAGAAAAGGAAAAAAAAGTCAGTGGAGCTGTAGGCAAAAGCTCTTAAGAGAAGAATCCCATGTAGGATAGAAGTGTAGTAAAATACATCTTGCCTGGTCTCCAAGTGCTCAGAAGTGAAAGTTCTTGAAACCGCTTGAAACGGGTTCAACTATCCTGCTAAGATAGTCCTTGTTAAGTCTCTGCACTGAAGAAATGGACTTTTCTGGGGGAAGGACCGAGACGGAGTTTCACAGCAAGGCAGCAGCCAAAGATGAATAGGAAGTAAAAGGTTTGATGAGCCCCAATGTGAAGGAAAACCCTAGTCTTTCCCTCCTGTTGTACGAAAAAACCTCAGCCCCGTCTATCTCCTAAGTGCTTCTTTTACTTCTCACACAAAACACACATGTCTGGCACTTCTGGTCACCAAGTGTGTGGGCGTTTTCCCCACACCAAGCAGTTCTCTGCAACACCAGCTGGGGGGCCTGCAATTTAACTCAGTTCTGGTACCATCTACCTGGAGACGGCGTCAGAGCCCACAGGTTAAGGGCTCAGTCCCACAAGACTGCTCTCCGCTCTCCTCCCCCACACTGCAGTCACCAGTGTCACCTGTGCTTCTGACCAAGCAGCTATAGATCAGAGGTTCCAACAACCCACTCCTTGGGTTTGATTAATTCGCTAGAGCGGCTCACAGAACTCAGGGAAACACGTTTGCCAGTTTATTAAAGGATGTGATAAAGGACACAGATGAACTGCCAGATGAAGAGACACATAGGGCGAGGTCTGGGAGGGTCCCAAGCACAGGAGCCTCTGTCCCCGTGAAGTTGGGGTGCGTCATCCTCCCGGTGTGGATGTGTTACCCAAAAAACCGGATTTGCCTTTTGGTGGGTGTCGAGCCAAGAAACATGGCCAAACCAAAGAATGGGAGAAGGAAGGAATTATTATCTGCAGCAAGGAAGGAGGGGGACTTCCCTGGTGGTCCAGTGGTTAGGACTCCATGATTTCACTGCCGAGGGCCCAGGTTCAATCCCTGGTCAAGGAACTAAGATCTCACAGCGCAGCCAAAAGAAAGGAGAACACCAGGGATCTTTCCCAAGCTGTGCCTCCCTGAATAGCAAAATTGGGGAAGTTTGAAACTAAGGATACACTCATATTCATGAAGGGTCTTAAGCAGTGGAAAATGCAGTGTAGAATTGGGGCAAAGGTTGACAGAGTGCAGGCTTCAACTGATTGAAGTCACGAGGGTCAGAAAAGGTCAACGTCATCATTCCATCCTCCACCTGGGTGGCGGCCTTACTTTCCGCCCCCAGAGATATGTATGTACTCAATGATATGTATCAGAGTGTTATGTATCTCTTTTTTTAAAAACATCTTTATTGGAGTATCATTGCTTTACAATGGTTAGTTTCTGCTTTATAACAAATTGAATCAGCTATACATATACATATGTCCCCATATCTCCTCCCTCTTGCGTCTCCCTCCTACCCTCCCTATCCCACCCCTCTAGGTGGTCACACAGCACCGAGCTGATCTCCCTGTGCTATGCAGCTGCTTCCCACTAGCTATCTGTTTTACATTTGATAGTGTATACATGTCCATGCCACTCTCTCACTTCGTCCCAGCTTACCCTTCCCCCTCTCCATGTCCTCAAGTCCATTCTCTACATCTACATATATCTCTTGAGAATCTAGGACTCTTTTATCACAGAATCATTGTTTCTTGACTGCTTTTTCCTTTGTTCCCTTAAGATCATTAATTACTGAGACCTGTTCAAGGGCAAGCATTGTGGCCAGGCTTAGATCACAAAATGGCTTAGGTCAAAATGGGTTCTCTTGTGTCAAGAAAGCCATGCCTGGTTCCCTTTTCTCCGGGGACCCCCTACCCTTTCTGCTTATAATACCCAATGTTAGTGTAAAAGAAATTTCCAAGTTATTTTAACCAGATCATCAGATCGCTGGACCAGGACCCAAGACTGTCAGATTTGTACCCTTTTATATAACTTCCCCATATTTTGCCCTTAGATCTTGTATTTTCTCTTGTAATGATGGACATTAAAGTCTTAAAATGAAAAGGGTCTGCAAACTTGTTTTCAGGGACAGCAAGGAAGCCTGTATAGTCAGGCCACTCAAGATGGCTGTTCTCTTGCTCTCTGTAAGTCCTCTGCCCTACCAGGGCCTGCGTCACCTATATCTGACGCATGTGACTGACCTTCCTATGTACTTGCCTCCGCCCCAGCTAGTGATTGTTCTTATCAAAGGGGTGGTGAGGGGCGTGCCTCTCTGCTGGTTTCCCTGGTAACCAATGAGCCCACCTGACGTCATTTTCCCTATAACTGGTAACCTCCCCACCCCCGCCCCCGCCCTGGGAGCGGAGACTGCCGCCATATCCTGTCTGCCGCTTGCTGCAAATGGGGGGAACTTGCTTCAGACATGTAAGCTCCCCCATCCATTAAACCACTGATGTCTCTGTTGTTGACCTCGGGCTCTTTCTTCAGTCTTGAACCTGGGGAAGTGCAGGGCCCATAGGCCTGCGGGGTGCAGCCCAACAGGTGGACATAACGAGACCATCTTCGGGAACCCATCTAGGAGGGATGAGAAACCCACAATCTGAGTAGGTGGTGACGGTTACTAGGAGGAGAGAAGGGGGTGGGGGAGTCCCTGGGACGTGCCAGGGTGGAAGAGGAAAGCTTGAGGGGAGCCTGCCTGGGCCTGTGAATCTCCCTGGGGGACTTAGGAGAAAGGGTTCCTCAAGTACAGTGATAAATTATGCTTTGCACTGTAATAGGATTAAATTTGAAACTGTTACAGATGAGGTGTTACTAGCCCATTCTTGTATCACAGAGAGCTAGGCTTTTTCTCCATTCAACAGGTATTATTTTATTTTCATTGTTCCTAAAATGATACAAAGGAAGGCTTCTGTTTGTTCTCTTACCTTATGCTGATCTTAGAACAACACAAAAATACTGACTACGCTGATCTTGAAACAACACTGAAAACTTCAAACATGGGAAGATGATTTACTCCCATTCCTTCCCCCTTTCCTCTTGGATTCGAACAACTGGCTATGTTTAACCCCAGCTTTGCCTACTGTTTCCCAGAAAAGTCACCAGCGAACATGGATGGATCTACTAAAGGCAGGACTGTAGATTCAATAGGGTGTGGGATTCCAGCTTTGTTCTCAGGGAACTGACAGTCTCATCAGGAGATAAAAAAATTATTGGGTTGGCCAAAAAGTTCGTTCAGGTTATCTATGTTCCAGAAGAACCCGAGCGAGCTTTCTGGCCAACCCAATACATTCAGAAACGGGTACTAACGCCCGAGAGCATACGTTCAGTGCTAAATTAGGGGTCTGGATGATAATGGCTTCAGGAATGCAGCTGAGGCAGAAATCCCTGAGGGTCAATACACTGAAGCTTCTAGGAGAAGGGGAGCCTCCAAGGACAGATTTAGAGGAGGAGTAAAGAGAGCACCTGAGGCAGGCGGAGGGTGTGGGCGAGACCAGCCCGTGTGGCACACCTCTGCGGAGGAGGAGGCACCTGGTTCGCTGGAGACAGCAGTCACGGCGGAAGCAATTTCTGATTCAATGACAGTCTAAAGTAGGATTTTCCCCGGATTAATAGAAACGCTGTGCGTTGCAAACGTAGCCGACAGGGCATTAGAGGGATGTAATGGATGAGCTGACTGCTGGGACTTGGCTGCTGAACGTGCAGTCAGGGAGGGGGACAGTGTTTGAGGAAGTTCAGCATCTGTGTATCTGCCAGCCCTCCTATGTCGCTCTGCACACAGCCGGGGCCAAGATGCGGGTGAGCATACATCCCTCCCGTTCCCTGCAAGCTCAGCTCGTATTATTTCTCTCTCTTGTTCTCTCCATTCTTTCCTCTCTCCGCTCACGGCCAGATGTCGAGGAGAAATCCTTTCTCGCTGTGAGTTTTGGTGGGAGTGTCAACCTGTGACATTTGCCTTTTGTGTGCATGCCCAGGTTAGTCGGGAGGATAAACAATGGGAACTCTACCGATACCCACCTGGTCTAAGAATCCCAAGTCTCCAGACCCAGCTCTCATGCCTTTTAGCTCCATGAACTTGCGCTGGCCCTTAAACTACCTGTCCTTCGGTTTCCTTCATTTGTAAAACGGAGATGTTAATACCTCCCTACCTACGTCGCAGAATTTTCTTGAGATTCAAATGAAATATAGTTGTAAGAGCACTTTGGAGACTAAGGAACTTCTTATTAGTAACTCAAGGTGAAGATGGTGGGGACGGGGTGGGGGGGGAAGGTGGTGAAGTTGGGAAACTCAGTACATCCCATCCAGCCCGGTGATTTTATAAAATCGTTTTTTATCATTTAAATCATTTTAACTATATAGCTTTTTTGGATGTTTTAACGACTCTCACTCTCGTGATATCTTTTTCCTCCCTAGATATCCCTAAGTGCAGAACCCAGCACCCCCCTACACGTTCCAGCTCATCTCGCTTGGCTTCCACATCGACCAGTGGGGCTCCCAGCCACTGAAGCAGCAACAAAAACTCTCATCAGCATCTCCAGAGACACTCTGGGCTCCAATCATTACCCCAGGCCTTCCAGCCAAAGTTGATTTAAAAATGTGAAAGGATTTTTCTAGAAATGACAGGCTGCTCTACATGGAGAGTTGCATGTTACTTGGCTCCTTTATTAGAAACAGTTTAGGTACCTTATTGTGAAAGTGAGTCCTACACTATTTCGGTAAAAGGTATTCATGGCACAGATGTTGACGTCTTTACAAACTGAGATAGAAATGTGATGATAGATACCATGGGGTTGATAAAGGGACATACGATAGCACCATTGGTGAGACTGGGTGTGTGAGGCTGGGTCCCAGAAGGATACGGCCAGCACACTCCCAAGGCTACTTGAGCAGTTTAATGATGGGAGTGTTTTTTTCTAGGGCTGCCGTGACAAACTACGGCTATCTGAGTCCACTCAGGCTGCTGTAACAAAAATACCATTGACGAGTGGCTTATAAACAACAGACGTTTATTTTCTTACAGTTCTGGAGGCTGGGAAGTCCAAGATCAAGGTGTGGGCAGGGTTGGTTTCTTCTGAAGCCTCTCTCCTTGGCTTGCAGATGGCCATCTTCTCCCTGTGTCCTCACACGGTCGTCCCTCTGTGTGTGTCTGTGTCCTAATATCCTCTCCTTATAAGGACACAAGTCCGATTGAATTAGGGCCCACCCATATGACTTTGTTTTACCTTAATTACCTCTTTGAAGATACAGTCACATTCTGAGGTCTCGGGGGTTAGGACTTCAACATAGGAATTGGTGTGGGGAGGTTACAGTTGAGCCCTTAACCCACACTGTGGGTGGGGTTAAGAGAATCAAGACGAGATGGTGAAGCCCCTGGAAACTAGCAACAGCAGAAGCCTTTATCATCCTTTGGCCTGAAGAAGCAAAAGAGAAAGGGCATGCTATTCCTAGAACCCAGTGAGAGCTGTAGCCACGGGAGAGGGACTGCCCAGCCTATGGTATGTGGTGGAGGAACGCAGCCATGATGGAGACCAGGGCCTAGCAGGGAGGGAGGGAGAAGACCCACCCCTCTCTCTCGCCACTCTTCACACTCCAACAGCACTTCCCTTTGGTCAAACCCACCTGGAAGTCAGAGAACAGAGAAGCCTGGGAGATGCAGCTCATAGGTGTCAGCCTTTGAGCCAGGGAACAGGCTGACAGGTGTGGCCAGGAGTGGGCGGGGAGGGGTAGAATTTGAGTGGGATGATGAAGAATCACCAGCACGGTGGTGGAAACATAGACATTTCCAAAGGAGGAATTATGATGCATATTCAGGCAACGTAAATGGGCTTTAAAGAGTTACTGGAAAACAGAAAATGCTACTTAACTGCAAAAATATAAGTCATACATTCTAAACTAAACCACCTGCTCATGTAACCATTTCCAGGTCCCCGAAGTGACCATTCTAGGATACTTATTTGCGTAAGTAAAGCAGAATGGTAGAAAAACAAATATGTTTGTCAATCTTGTCATGTTGAACACTTACGTTCTTACTTTATATACTGTAATGTAGGTATTTTCGAATGGTTCAAAATGGTGACCTGGCAGCATGGCCCAGGATACAGTGGTTTGGATGCCCAGGTGATCGGTGGAGGACAAAACGTGACCAACTTGTAATTGATCGGTTGGCATCACCCAGGATGAAGCCAACATGTGGCTCTGAGGCAGAGAAGAAAGAAGACACACCCAGAAGGAGACATTGTGTTCTTCCCATGGGCAAAGCAGATGGCTGTCAGTTAGGGTTTCCTCTTCCTGGGGCCTGAGCCCTCATGGTCAGCCCCCAGGAGCCAGGGGCAGCTGTGTAAGCTGGGGTGGGGGGGACCTGCAGCTCCAGGATTCTGCCCTGCTTTGTCCCAGTGAACTCCTGTGAATATGTCAGGAACCAGTCATGTTGGAGGCCTATGTCTGAATGGGCCAGTCTGGAGTAAGTCCCCAGCCCTTTCTGGAATAAACCAGGATATCCTGGGGCAAGGACATAATCAAGAGAAAGAAGGGCTCGTCCGGTACAAGCGGCCCCATCTTGTCTAAAGCTGTATTGGGTTATCTATTCCTGTGAAACAAACCGACCCCAAACTTAGTTGCTTACAGCTGTCTGTTATTCTCCTTTTGAATCTGCAGTTTGGGAGGGGCCTGGGGGAGAGCTTGTCTCTGATCCACACGGCATCTTCCCCCCAGCAGAGGGCTGGAAGGTCCATTTCCAAGATAGTGCAGGAACATGGCTGGAAAGTTGGTCCTGGCCGTCCACTGGGCACTCAACAGGGCTGAGGGTTGGGGGCCTCTGTTCCTCTCCACGTGGGCTGGGATTCTCATCGCATGGGGGGGTGGGTTCTAAGGACAAAAGTCCCAAGAGAGCCAGATGGAAACTGAATCACAGTTTTATCCTAGCCTTGCGTTGGACTGCACCCCACAGGCCTGCAAGGCCTGTACTTGCCAACTTCAAGACTGAAGAAAGAGTCCAAAGTCAACAACAGAGACATCAGTGGTTTAATGGATGGGGGAGCTTACACATCTGGACCAAGGTCCTGGAGCAACACCTCACCGTGTGTGGTGGATGGCAGGCAGGATGCGGCGGCAGTCTTCTTTCGGGGTGGACATGGGGGTGGGGAAGTGGAGATTACCAGTTATAGGAGAATTGATGTCAGGTGGGCTCATCGGTTTCCAGGGAAACTAGCAGAGGGGCACGCCCCTCACCAACTCTTTAATAAGAACAATTATCAGCTGGGGCAGAGGTAAGTACGTAGGAAGGTCAGTCATGTGTCTAAGGCAGGGGTCCCCACCCCCCGGGCTACAGACCAGTACCAGTCCACCGCCTGTTAGGAACCGGGCCGCACAGCAGGAGGTGAGTGGCTAGCTAGCAAAGCTTTATCTGCTGCTTCCCATTGCTCCCCATCACTCGCGTTACTGCCTGCACCGTCCCGCCCCCTCCAATCCGTGGAAAAACTGTCTTCCGTGAAACTGGTCCCTGGTGCCAGAAAAGTTGGGGGCCGCCGGTGTGAGATATAGGGGAAGCAGGCACTGGTCAGGCAGGGGATGTACAGAGAGCAAGAGAACAGCCATATTGAGTGGCCGGACCTTGGAAGTCTCCAAGTCACTCCATCATCCCCTGGTGATCACGAGGCTTGTCCAATTTCAAGCAGAGGGGTTGAAGACTGAGGAGAGTTGCAAGGTTCTGGAAGAACCCATGAGATGGGAAAGATTATTACGGCTGTTTCAGAGTAGAAACCAAATCTCTGCCTCAGGATGGCACCGTGTGACCCGTACCCATCATTGGTCACAGCATAGTTATGTGAACTAGGTACATCCCCTGTGTTAGTCTGCTTGGGATGCCATATAAAATACTATAGACTGGGTGGCTTAAACAACAGAAATTTATTTTCTCACAGCTCTGGAGGCTGGGAGTCTGAGATCCAGGTGTCAGCAGGGTTAGTGTTGGATGAGAGCTCTCCTTAGGTTGTCTTTTTTCACTGTGTGCTCACATGGCCTTTCCTTTGTGCCTTTGCAGAGGGGGAAGGAAAGGGAGAGAGGAAGAGAGATGTCTCTCCTGGTGTCTCTTCTTATAAGGACACTAATCCTATCAGATCAGGGTGCCACCCTTATCACCTCATTGAACCTTCATTACGTCCTTAGAGACCCCATCTCTAAATGCAGCCCCTCTGGGGGTTAAGACTTCAACATATGAATTTGGGGGGGGGCACATTCAGTCCCTAACATCCCCCGTAGTGATATGAAATAGACGACACTTGATAAATTTATATTGATATTCATTCATTCAAGAAAACTTCATCGAACACCTATTGTGTGCCGGACTCTCTACTAGGCTCTGGGAATACAGGTAGGAGAAAAAAACTGTTCCTGTCTTTAATGAGTTTATAATTGCGAGGGAGATAGAGCAGCCATTACAATACAGTGATCGCTGCCAGGAGAGCTTGCTGTGACAGCTCCTAGAAGGGACAAATATACCGCTCCGTGGAGGCTGCAGAAGTGATGTCCAAGCAGAAACCGAGGCTGAGAAGTATTGAGTAGGAAACTGTGTGGGACAGACAAGGGGATTAAGAAAGAAGATACACGGAGGCCTGAGGTAGAACTAGGGTGACCACGATCCTGGTTTGCCCAGGGCTGTCCTGGTTTTAGCACTAAAAGTACCATGTCCAGGAAACGCCTTGGCCACTGTGCCTTCTCCGTGGAACTGTAAATAGTCCAGTAGAGCTGGTGCACAGAGGAGTGGGCGTTGCCACAGGATTGGTGGGAGAAACGCTGGAAAAGTAGGAGGAGCCCAAACAGGAAGTGAGACACACTCAGGAGTTAAGACTTTCTCTTGGAAGTAGTTGAGCCATCAATAAGTGATCTTAAATAGGGGAGCAACTTGCTGAGACTTGCATTTAGAAAGAGCTCTATCTGCTGGATGATGTAGAAGAGGGACAATACTGGAGGCCAGTCAGGAAGCCATGGTGGTTTTCCAGGGAACAGAGATGGAGAATTAAAGTAAAGTAATGGAGGGAGACGGAGAGACCCAGAAGATTCAGAGTGTCTTAAGGAGAAGTAACAGAACTTAGAAATATACGTGTGGGAGGTGAGAGAGAAGGAGAAATCAAGGATGACTCCCAGATTTCTGGCTTGGGCAACTGGAAAAAGTCTTGGGAAGTCATTAAGATGGTTTGGAAATACCTTCCCCACTGCACCTGACATGAGAATACAAACAAAGCAGCCCTTCTTCTGCTTCCCACACAGCTCTTGTTGACCTAAGATCTCTGTTATTGTGCAGCTGCCCCAGAAATCTCGGGTCCATACAGCCAGGAGGCTTATGGGAACATCGGGATAGAAGGGGGAAGTCTGGGGCAAGAGGGGTGTTTATGACACTAGATTCTCCCTCGAGGTTTATGTACACTATCTTTTTTAAGCTTCATGAGAATCTTACGAGGGAGGTAGGTGGAGACTGTTATTCCCATTTCAGAATTGCTGGATGGGGATAAAATAGCATGCCCCCGGGGCCACTGCCACAGAACGGCAGGGCTGGGCTCTACAGTGTGCTGTGTCTGACTCTGAAGAAATGAACTGCTCTTTCCACCATGCTGCTTCCCTAATTAGCGCACTAGTCTCTACCGATTGGATATGTGGTCACATCTACTGCCATGCCTTCATTCTGTCTTCATTCAGCATTTGAGAAGGATGCAGGGACTTCCCTGGCGGTCCAGTGGTTAGGGCTCCACGCTTCCACTGCAGGGGGCATGGGTTGGATTCCTGGTCCGGGAAGTAAGATCCCGTGTGCCTTGGCATGGCCAAAAAAATAAATAAATAAAAGAGAGAGAAGGATGCTAACCAAAGGAAGGGCTCTACCTCCTTCAGGGCCCTAAGAGGATAGCTGAAGGCTGCTTGCAGGAGCAAAGTTTGCAAGAGAGCTTCTTAATCCTCTGTAACTGGTCCCCATGCTGATGATACCTGCAAAACTCCGAAAGCCATACTTCCTGTATAATTATCTTTGTGAACGTCAAGGCCAGACGAAGATTTGGAGACAGTGTGCCCGTCAACAGCCTGTTTAGGGAGGGACGGATTGTGGTGGGGGGAGATGAAACTCAAGGGATAGGAAAGCCATGGGCAGGACACTACAGGGAAGAAAGGAACACGGGAGGAGTCCCCAGGGCCTCCCTCTCAAAGACGGGAGTGCACAGTGAGCTTGTCTAAACCTCAGAAGGGGCTCTGGAAACCTGACAGCCATGTAAGTGGCGCCTACATGGAGGCTGCCCTCCCAGGTCCCTCCAGGACCCTGGAACTGGAGCCTTAAGAGAAACCTGAGAGCCAACTCAAGCTCCTTCGTAACCAGCCACGTTTACATTTTGATGCGAATCTTATCTCCTGTGGAGTCTTAATAGATAATCTATTCATTTTGCTTATGGTAATCTAATCCATTTTGCTTTTAGTCTTCTATTGTTATTTCTGCATGGATTTTGTTCCCGTCTCCCTTCTAGATTGGGAATTCTTCAGAAGATCCTAGTTTCACTCTTTCCATGTTTTCACATTTTCTTTTGTGCAGTAGGCATGTGTGTGGAGTTTGTTGTCATGGGAAGTGTCATCAGAAGATCTGAAATGATCATTTCTCAGCTGGCTTCTTTATTCACTGACACTGGCACAGAAAGGACACAAGAGGGCGCTCCTTCCCCTCTTATCTGAGTTCAGGGAGCTGCACCTTTTCTGTCCCTTCAGGTCTCTCTTGAAAACTTAGACACGACTGACGTTGGTGAAAACATGTTTTTTACTACTACTGGGGAGAGACTTTGGGGAATTTTGAATATTTATAGTGACACACTTAGGGAAATATTTATTCAGCTCAAGTCTTTGATTCCATTTGAATCAAACAAATACTCACATAGTCAGTTTTGGAAGCACTTACAGTCTAAGGAAGAAACATCTATTTTAAAAATTAACCAACCACTTTATACCCATTGGGATGGCTATTATCAAAAATGCAAAATAACAAGGGTTGGCAAAGATGTGGAGAAATTGGAAGCTTTCTGCTTTGCTGGTGGGAATGTAAAATGGCAACTGCTATGGAAAATGGTATGGTGGTTCCTCAAAAAGTTAAACACAGAATTACCATAAGATCCAGCATTTCCACTTCTGGGTATATCCCCCAAAGAACTGAAAGTGGGGACTCAAAGAGTTATTTGTACACCCATGTTCATAGCAGTATTATTTGCAATAGCCAAAAGGTGGAAGCAACCCAAGTGTCCATTGACAGATGAATGGATAAACAAAAATCTACTTAATTCTACTAAAGCATACCTTTAAAGATGGAGGAAAAAAAAAAACCCAGACTGAGAGAGATGTATCTTTAATCCCTATTTCATATACAGCCTTATCTCTTACCAAGGTGCCTTAGGGTAGTGAAGAACCTCATTGGCCGTGCATCGCCATGTCTGTCAGGGAGAGAGCCAAGGTTTCTGAATATGGCCCCTGCTAAGACTAGTGTCCCACCACCTGGGCTTCTGGTTCCATCCCCTTGGGTCTCCTGGGACCATGCTTTCTCAGTTTAGCATCTTTCGGGTGCCTACATTTTTCACCCCACAATTTACCACTGGTCTTTAAAATGTTATCATTTGACCCAGCGTTGTACCTCTCCTTCATTTCACCAAACACCCTCCTGCAAGTTACATGTGTGTCTTTTGTTCTTCAATAACTACTCTCCTTAACCTGGTCTCAGCCTTAACCTCATGGCAATTGTACTCTCACGGTGTCTTAGTCCATTTGGGCTGCTAAAACAAAATACCATAGATTGAGCAGCTTAAAAACAACAGACATTTATTTCTCACAGTTCTGGTGGCTGGCAATCCAAGATCAGGGTGCTGGCAGATTTGGTGTCTGGTCAGGCTCCTCTCCCTTGTTCACAGCCAGCAACTTCTTCCTGTGTCCTCCTCACCTAGCAGAAGGGGGTCTCCTTTATAAGGGCACTAATCCTACCAATGAGGGCTCCACCCTCATGTATTAATCGCTTCCCAAGGGCCCCAGCTAATAACCCCAGGATTTCAACATGAATTTTGGGGGGGACACAAACATTTATATCATAGCACATAGGTTACCAGGACCCTCCTCATTGCCAAATCAAATGGCCTTTTCTGTGTCTTCATTTGACTTGACCTCTCTGTAGCATTTGGTCTAGACGAGGATTCTTTTCTTTTCTTTTCTTTTTTTAAATTTTTTGGCCCCTAAGCATGTGGGATCTTAGTTCCCCGACCGGGGATCAAACCCGCGCCCCCCTGCAGTGGAAGCGCAGAGTCTTAACCAATGGACCACCAGGGAAGTCCGAGTTCTTTTCTTTTTAGAAGTCTGTCCCCATCTTGGTGACTGCTGCCGAAGTCTGTTCTCTCCTCTAGCTACTGTCTCATTTGACTTCTACCCACTACTGGCTTCTCCAATCCTGGTTCTTCTCCGTCCCTTAACTGTGGTCGGTCCCTTGAGTCTGTAGCAGCCATCTGTTTACTCTATCGACATGTTGTGGTCTTGCCTTAGAGGTCATCAGATCTGTGTCTACTTTACCAGATTATGATGATGACTCCCAAATCTCTATTCCCAATGCAGACCACCCTCCCTCCTTTAATCCCACTCTTTCCCCAGATTTACAGGGTGTTTGAGCTTTGGATGTTCTGCCAGTACCTCATACTCAGCAGCCAAGGATGTTTCGTTTATTTCTTTTTTATTTATTTATTTATTTGCTGCATTGGCTCTTCGTTGCTGTGTGGGCTGTCTCTGGTTGTAGGAAGCAGGGGCTACTCTTTGTTGTGGCGTGCAGGCTTTTCATTGCGGTGGCTTCTGTTGCAGAGCACGGACTCTAGGCACGCAGGCTTCAGTAGTTGTGGCACGCAGGCTCAGTAGTTGTGGCTCACGGGCTTAGCTGCTCCATGGCATGTGGGATCTTCCCAGACCAGGGCTCGAACCTGTGTCCCCTTGCACTGGCAGGCAGATTCTTAACCACTGTGCCACCCGAGAAGTCCCTCGTTTATTTCTTAAACACAAAATGAGGCAGGAAGGATCTTAGACACTTCTGACAGGGCTGCCCCACTCGGCTTCATGATTGTGGGGATCATTTAACTTCTGTGAGTCTCAGTTTCTTTATTGGGGAAGAGATTTACTTCCCCCAAATCCTATCTGTGAGGAATAAGAAAAAATATGAGTGTGTGTGTGTGTGTGTGTACTAAGGTAAAATAGGGACTTCCCTGGTGGTCCAGTGGTTAAGACTCCACACATCCATTGCAGGGGTCACGGTTTCTATCCCTGATCGGGGAACTAAGATCCCACATGCCACGCAGCACAGCCAAAGAATTTAAAAAAAAAAAAAAAGTAAGATAAAACATACAGGTGCCAAGGAGTGGCAGAGCAGGGAATGAGAGGCCATGCCTTCTCCTGAGTGCGCCATCGCACACAAATGGAATCTCAGGTGGTCTAGAGACGCTTGTACGTGAGCAGGTGCGCTCATGTGCGCTCAGGGTGGTCTGCCCTGCCTGCTGGCGTGGAAGCACATGTCATTCCTAGATCTGGCATATTCTTCCCCACTTTGTCTAGCAGAGTCTTTTACTCATCAGTTGTCAAGGAACTAAGAACTGATATACTCTCAGAAAGGCGCAATTCTAACCCAGTACAATCGAAATAATCTTATTTTGATCAATACCACCAATACCTTCCATTTTCTGTCATGGTGGTTCTCAACCCCAAAACACTTGAGGGAAATGACTCTCCTATTATATCAGTGGCTCTCTGTACTGATGATTCTGGGAGAGTGCATAAAAATCGGGGTGTGTAATGAATGTGATTTAGAACTCAGGGGAGCATGCACCCTGAGTTGAGCATCGTGGCTCTATTATAAGACAATCTTACAGAAAAGCCCCCCAAAATACTCCCTTCCTAATATCATTGAAACACCCATAACTGATTTTTCATGAGACCCCATCCACTTGTCATCGGTGTATTTAACAAAGATAGCAGCCTTTTGTACTAAAAAAAAAAAAGAAAAAAAAAAGCTGTTTCTCTTCCAGATTCCATAAAGGATTCTAAAGGCTGTAAGACAGGATCCCTGCAATCCAGGAAACTACAAGGTAGCAGGAAGGTTTCTTATAGAAAAGAAACAACTGGAGGGCCTCAAAACTCTAGTCTTCATTTTAAAGGTGTTAAGCACAGTTGCAGTTCAAAGAATACAGTCGGTGTGGGCCGGGATCATTAAAGAGTGTTGTGACAGTGAATCTTGCCCCAAGCCCCAAAGGAAGGGTGAGGCTTGGATAGACAGAGAGGAGGAGACAACAGAAGGAGTATGAGGACAGAGGCAGGAAAGTTTGCTACCAGGAGGGGTGTAAAGGCTTGACCCTTACCGCGTGAGGGCAGAAGAGGAAGCGCAGATGGGGAGTGTGGGGCTAAGGGTAGGCAAAACCTGAACAAGATGCAGTAAGGAGCCTTTGTGGGTTCTTGCATGGAGAAATGATACGACAAGATAAGTAAAACATAGAAGGTGAGATATTGGTCTTGGGAACGATTTTTTGGATTTGACACCAAAAGCAAGGGCAACAAAAGTAAAAATAAACAAGTGGGACTACATCAAACTAACAAACTTCTGCCCAGCAAAGGGAACCATCAAGAAAATGAAAAAGCAACCTACAGCATGGAGAAAATAATTGAAATCATATATCTGATAAGGGGTTAACATCCAAAATATATAAAGAACGCATACCACTCAGGAGCAAAGAAAATCTAATTTGAAAATGGGCAGAAGAAGAATAAAATAAAATGGGCAGAAGAACTGAAGAGACATTTTCCCAAAGAAGACATACAAATGGCCCAAGAGGCACATGAAAATGTGCTCAACCTCACTGATCATCTGGGAAATGCAAATCAAAACCACAGTGAGATATCACCTCATACCAGTTAGAATGACCATCATAAAGACATTAAGACAAGCAGTAACAAGTGTTGGGGAGAATCTAGTGAAAAGGGAACCCTTACACACTACTGGTGGAAATATAAATTGGTGCAGCCGCTGTGGAAAACAATTTGGAGCTGCCTTAAAAATTTTAAAATATAACGACCATATGATCCAGAATTCCACCTCTGGGTATATATCTGAAGGAAATTAAACAGAATATTAAAGAGATGTCTGCATTCCTATGTTCTGCAGCATATTCACAATAGCCAGGATAGGGAAACCAAGTGTCTGTAAACAGATGAATAAAGAAAATGTGTATATATACATGGAATTTTATTCAGCCATGAGAAAGAAGGAAATTCTGACATTTGTGACCACAAATGGATGGACCTTGGGGGCATTAGCTAAGTGAAATAAGGCAAAGAAAGAAAAACAAATACTGCATGATATCACTTATATGTGGAATCTGAAAAAAAAGGTCAAAACTCATAGAAACAGAGTAGAAAAATGGTTGCCAGGGGCTGGAGGGGGGATGGGGGAAATAGGAGAGGTTGGTAAAAGGATACAAACTCAGCTGTAAAATAAAAAAGACCTGAGGATCTAACGTAAAACATGGTGATTATGGTTGATAACACTGGGCTGTATAATTGAAATTTGCTAAGACAGTAGAATTTAAATGTTCTCGCCAAAACAAAAAACTGTTTTCAAAAGATTCCCAGGTGTTTCTCATGCACTTTGATGTTTGAAGAACACTGTTGCAAACCATTCTGTCCTTCCCCATGCACTTTTCACAGTAACATAGTGAGTTAGAAGAGATTATTATGATTTTAGGAGTTTTCACCAAGTAGAGAGTTGATTTGTTCCTTTAAGGCTGGACGGGGTTCGTATGGAGAGGTGTGGGCCAGGACAGAGTGCCAGGGAGATAAAATTGTTTATGCAAAGGAGAAAAAAAGAAAAAAGCGAATGTGAACAGAGATTAGACAACTTTTTCTGAAGTCAAGGATTCATGAAGGGGAGTAGTAGTGATAAGACTGGAAAAACCCTGAAGAAGAGGCCACGGTATTTATTCAGGAGTGCAGTGTTTTCTCTAACGTGTTCATGATAAAATTTTGATATAATTCCTGCCATCATCCCAAAGAGAAACAATTTTAAGAAAGAAGATGACTATACCTTTAATATCATAATGATCACTACTACCAGCACGTGTGACCAGGAGAAAACCAAGCTTTTAAAATAAATATGATCCGCGATTGCCAAATCTTTGTTATTATTTACTTGCTGCTGGTTCATTTAGTTTGTCATCCGCTAATGCTAGCAGATAAAAGTTTGGATCCTTACTACTACAGAGAAACAAATATTGGGGTGGGGGGGAACCCTTACAAGTTGAGGAAATTCTACCTGTTAAATGTTCTTTTCTCTATGAATTGGGGAAAGGTCAAGGATATTTGATAGGAGGGCAGACCACCTTGGTTCAGCTCATAGAACATCAGACTTCCCAGGGAATATGGATTAAGTCCCACTGTCAACCGTGGGAAGTAAGGACCCGAAAGGATAAATGTGTGCTTTTAAGCAGATTACTTTGGTAACTGTATACACGCTGGGTTGGGAGTAATAGGACCTTATATTTACCCTACTTTATGTTATACACATTCTTTTCGCAGGCACTCCTTAAAATGATTATATGAGGAAGTGTCATTAAAAACCAAAAACAGGGGCTTCCCTGGTGGCGCAGTGGTTGAGAGTCCGCCTGCCGATGCAGGGGACACGGGTTCGTGCCCCGGTCTGGGAAGATCCCACATGCCGCGGAGCAGCTGGGCCCGTGAGCCATGGCCGCTGAGCCTGCGCGTCCGGAGCCTGTGCTCCGCAACGGGAGAGGCCACAGCAGTGAGAGGCCCGTGTACCGCAAAAACAAAACAAAACAAAAACAAAAAAAAAGTGGACATTTAATTTAAAAGGTGGTTATGTGAGCAATATATTTTTTTTAATTGACAGGACTTAGTGAGTGGTAGGTTGGTGGGGGAAGGGATGGCAGGGAAGAGAAGAATCAACGGTGATCCCAAAGTTTTTCAGCTTGGGCACCTAAGAGAATGTTATTGCTATTAACAGAACCCTAGAGGAAAAGCGATTTTGGAGGGGGGGTTGTAATGGTGAATTTTCATTTTTCTTTTTCTTTTAAATAATTTCAAACTTAAGAGAAAAGTTATACCAAAAGAGTAGTATAAAATAACTACCACCTAACTACCTTTACCCAGAAACTCACTCAACTTTCACCTGTCTCAATAATGTCCTTTTCAGCAAAAGGATTCAAAATAGGACCACGCAGCGCGCTCAGCTGTCGCGTCTTTCAGATCTCCTTCCATCTAGAAAAGTGCTGTGATTTTCCTTTACTTTCATGGCTGTGACTTTTTTGAATATTACAGGCCATTTTGTAGGTTTGTCCCCCAGTTTGGGTTTGTGTATTGCTTCCTCCAGATTAGACCCAGGTGATGCACCTCTGATTGGACTGTCACAGAAGTGACCGTATTCTCACTGCATCAACAAAGTGATTTATCTCATTACTTACGTTAACTTTCCTAGTTTGATTAAGATGGTATCTGCCAGTTTTCGCCATGGTAAAGTGACTCCACCCTCCCTATCTAATTACTAAAATATGTGGTGAAGAGATACTTTGAAACAGTGCTGACAAGGCTGGCTTCCTGGCAGTGCCACCAATGAAGTTGTACTGGGCCCTGCACTTAGGAGGGTCCCAGGTTTGGTTTACTTTTTGCTCGGTTCCCACAAAGAAGGAAGGAAGGAGGGAGGGAAGGAAGGGGCAAAGAGGTTCAAGTTTAAAATTTTTTTAAAATTATTTATTTATGTTTTGGCTGTGCTGCTTGAGGGATCTTAGTTCCCCAACCAGGGATCTGAACCCAGGCCCTGGGCAGGGAGAGCTCAGAGTCCTAATCAGTGGACCGCCAGGGAATTCCCTGCATTCAAGTTTTGACTTGTTACCTTTGAGTTGCCCGGACACCTAAGCGTTAGAAGAGCAAGGCTAGGGCTTGGGAGTGAAATCTGGGCTGAAGATAAAGGCTGGGGCGTTACATGCACAAAGGTGGTGATTGAAACGGGGAGGATAATCTCTCCAAGGGAATGAGAAAGAAAAAGAACTGGGGACCTCACTTTTGGGAACGCGCACAGATGCGGTACAGAAGGAAAAGGGAAGCCCGCAAAAGACCTAAAGAAATGCATCAAAGAGGGAGGGAAATCCAATGGTACCGCGTCAGAGAAACCAAAGGAAAGGGGGGTTTTGTACGGAAGAGTAGTCAGCCATGTGAGTACTGCAAAGAAGATAAAGGAGACAGCTGACCAAGGAAGGACCCCTAGTTCTGATAACCAGCCACAAGGAAGACATTATCCGTCTGTTCTTGTATGCATCCGACAAACTTTGGTGGCGGAGGGGGGATGGTTAGCGCATAGGCTTGATAGAAAGGGTGTTGGCAAGACCGCCGTCCTGGGGCTACCACCTGTGTAGGCACACAGGGTCCCGCGCTTAGAAGAGTCGCAGGCCTGGTTTAATGCTCTTGAAATTCTTAATTTCTGAGCAAGAGGTCCTGCATTTTCGTTTTGCACTGGACCTTGCTGCTCCTGAGTGACCCCGCAAGTGTAATCTATTCTTTGGGAATATGTGTAGGTGACAGAGAGAGGTCAGTACCTTGTCCCAGGGGCAAAGCGCAGGTCAAATTTCACTTAGCCTTGGGCACGGTGTGTTGCAAAAGGGTAGTGGATGGTGGGAGGAGATTACCGAAGCTGCCGAGTGAGGGTGGATTTACAGAAAAGGCGAAATATGGGTTCAAGGTCTTTGGGGCGGCAGACTTAGCCTTGGTCAGGCAGCGGGATGGGAGGAAAATCGAGGTAGAAAGACAGCCAAGGCCAAAAAGGTGAGGGGACAGACTGAGGACAAGCCAAACGCTGCCTTAAAACCTTGTCTGGTGCCGAGGACTGAGCGGGCCTTAACGATCGGGCTGGTGGAGAGCCCGCAGGACCAGACGGCGGGGCGCGGGCGGGGAGAGGCCAGCCACCCCAGCGCAGAAGCGCGCGCACGGCCCGGGGACGCGATTCCCATCCGCGGGCCGAGCACGACTCGGGGACCAAGAGGCCGCGCAGGCCGCGGGGAAGGCAGCGCGTCCGGGTTGAGGGGCTGCCCGGCCTCCACGCTCCTCCTCGCGTCGCCTCCGCTCTCCCCGCCCGCCGGCCTTGCGCCCCGAGCGGCGCAGGGAGGCCTCCGTGGGCCGGGGCACGTCCGCGCCGCCGCCCTCCTGGCCCCGCGCGCCCGGAGGCTGAGCTGGCGGGGAGGGGCCTCGCGCTGCCCCCGGGCCCGGGCGCTTCCGCCGGCTGCAGCCGGGGCTTGGGCGTTGTGCCTGGGCAGAGACGGAGCGGGGACGCCGGGCGGCCAAGGGCCTTGGCAGCCGTCGCCCTGCGCGGTCTGGGGGCGTCCCGGGCGCAGCTCCTCCGAGCGCTGACGAGCCGGGACGCACGAGGCAGGACGCCCCGGCGGTGCTCGCATCTGGGAAGGAACGTGCAGAAGCCCGCCCTCCCCCGACGCCGCCCTCCCTGCTTCGCCTCGGCCTCTCGAATCTTCTTTCTCCAGCCTCGCTGGGCTCGCCTGAAGGACCCTGCTGGGGCTTCAACACTTTTAAGAGGGGGAAATTAACCTGATTCAAAGAATTGGGAAGGAAACTGAGAGGATTTGAGGTCGGTTTCAACCTCAGCCTGCCACCATAGTTACAGAAGTGTAACTTAATTTGACCAAAAAGAAAAAAAACAAACAAAAAAACAGGAGCACCCATCGTTCCACTAACCACAAGAAACACTTGACATATTGGGATATTTCTTCATATGAGGCTATGTATATTTTTCTTTACATAATTGATAATTCTGTGCAAATTATTTATCTTGCTTTTTGTGCTTAATAGCCTTACAAACATTTCCCATTTCCTTGAACACATTTTCTGTGCTAACATAAAATGTAAAATGTAACCATTTTCATTTTTTAAAATGAAATGTAACCATTTTCATTTTTTAAAGGTCCAAAGGATAAAAATATTTTTAAAGTTCCTGATTCTTTAATACTAAATTGTTCTCCACAAAGACTGTACTAATTTATTTTTCCAGTCGCACTGAATGAATGGCCAGTCTTAGTACACCGGTATATATTGATCAGAGAAAGACACCAGGGCCTTGATCAGGTAACCCTATCTCTCCTCCGCCCAAAATCTCTGCTCTACCTGCCTCCTTTCGTTAAAAATGTAAAGAAAAATTCAAAGACTTTTGGACTCAGACATTGACTATTGGGGACTTTGGCCAGTTCTTGTTTTTCAATTTCCCCCATCATTTTCTATTCCCCTAAAGCTTTGAAACGATACCACCCAATCAGTATCTTAAAGATGGAAGGGAAATCAGCCAGAAGGCTCTCTTCTAGAACCCTGCCCTCCTGCCTCCAAGTGAGGTTACTTCAGTGTGTTTCCTCAGAGTCTCAGCCTGCTAATAGATGCAGTGGCTCCCATGGGATCAGGCCAATAAGAAGTCAAAGCTCAGGTGTTAAGTAATTATTCCTATTAAGAATTCTCGGAATCCCTGAGAAACAACCTAAGTACCAGTAGAGGGATGAATGGCTAAAGAAGATGTGGGATACATATATCACATAGATAACAGATATATATAATTTGACCTTGAGGGCATTATGCTAGGGGGGATAAGTCAGACAGAGAAAGACAAATACTGTATGATATCACTCACATGTGGAATCTATAAAAAGCTGAACTCCTAAAAACAGAGAGTAGAATGGTGCTTACCAGGGGCTGGGGGATGGGGGAGTAGGGGAGATGTCATTTAAGGGTACATACTTGGAACTAGCAGACTGGGGATCTAATAAGTCCTGGGGATCTAATGCTCAATACAGGGATCATAGACAACAATATTGTATTATAAACATCAAACTTGGTAAGAGACTAGATCTTAATTCGTCCCACCACAAAAATGAAATGATAGTTTTGTGATGTGATATGATCAAAGTGCTAGCTAATGCTACAGTGGTAATCATATTGCAAATGTATCAAATCAACATGCTGTGCACTTTAAACTTCCACAATGTTATATGTCAAATGTATTTCAATTAAAAAAAAAGTCCCCATATAGCGGGAGAACTTAGAGAATAAAATAGAGAGAAAAGAAGCAACCTTGTGCACAGAAATGACCTCACTCTCACCTCATCCCACGAAGAATTAAAATCTAAATGGACAAGTGCTATAATAAAGGTGAATGCAAAATGCCAAGAGGGGAAAAAAAAATCTTGAAAACTGAGTGCCTCTCCATTCAGGACTGCTGAAGGGACTCTGGGTGACTTTCTGGAGCTTTGGCATTGCATAATATAGAATAATAGAATAAATAATAATAGCCACTCTATTGAGCCTGAGTTTGCATGCTCTGAGTGTTAGGTCATAATCACCCTTTGAGGAAGGTAGTATTATGGCCCTCATTTTACAGATGAGGAAACTGAAGTCAGAGTGGTTTTTCCGATTCCTTGATACTCTGAAACTGGTAGCATATGTTGCTTTCTCTTTTACCCCTTTGCAAAGGGGTAGAGAGAGAGTGAATATCAACAAGATCTTCACTTTTTCTTAAATTCTAAACCCTTGTGTACCATGTCAACCCAATCATAGTACAGCACTGATGGGATCAAACCACAAAGCTGCAGCAACCACTTTTCATATTTACTTCTATTTGGCTGCAAATTTGTCATCACGTGGTTTTACCATATTCTATCCACTAAGCTGGCCTGCATTCCCAGCCCCATACATTCAGCTCACTCCTGCACCCAGAGCCTCCTCTTCTGGCCTTACCTTTGAAGTTAGTTAGCCTTACCTTTGAAGTTAGTTATATTCAGGTATTTGCCTTGCATCTCCCATCTGGGCCACTGGCCTTGTGATGTTCTTTTTTTAAATAAATTATTTATTTTTGGCTGCATTGGGTCTTCATTGCTGCACACGGGCTTTCTCTAGTTGCAGCTAGCGGGGTCTACTCTTCGCTGCGGCACACAGGCTTCTCATTGCGGTAACTTCTCTTGTTGCGGAGCATGGGCTCTAGGCGCCCGGGCTTCAGTAATTGTGGCCCGCGGGCTCTAGAGTGCAGGCTCAGCAGTTGTGGCACACGGGCTTAGTTGCTCTGCCGCATATGGGATCTTCGCGGACCAGGGCTCGAACCCATGTCCCCTAGCATTGGCAGGCGGATTCTTAACAACTGCGCCACCAGGGAAGCCCCCTTGTGATGTTTTTAAAGACTGCTTTAACTATTCTTTCCAGAGTGGATGTGTTGCTTACTTCTTCTTTGGGGTTTCCTTAAGACAATTAACCATTCTCTTAGCATCACTAACTCACAAAATGATTGAATCTTCAAGCTAGAAGAGACCTTATCCAGTGTCTACTCATCATTTTCAAGAGGAGGTACTCTCTGGCCACTCTGCTAGTTGAGTCACCAAGGCTAGGACAGAGGCATCCCATGCTCTTTCCTGCAGCCTCTGATCACTGACTGTTTCCTTGGATTCAGGCTCTCCTGAACTAGCTTCACAATGAAAACAGGTAACCCATCAATGCCCTCAGATTGAGGAGAGGCCTCTGTCTCTTGGCTACTCGAGATGATTGCTTAGCCAATCCTGAATTCTTGAGCAACGTGGATTTTGCCTATATTAACTCTGCAGAATATCCTGATAAACTTTTTTTTCTTTTTTTTGCTGTGCCACGAGGCTTATGGGATCTTAGTTCCCCGACCAGGGATTGAACCCAGGCTCTCAGCAGTGAAAGCGCAGAGTCCTAACCACTGGACCACCAGGGAATTCCCATAATGGGTCTGCACTGGACTGGCTCAGCATCTGACCCTCAGTAGTATGACAGGAAAAAAAGCAGGGACAAAAGAGGACCTTTCAAAAATCCCACTCTTTCATGCAGAAGGAAAGGAGCATCCCTACTCCTGGCCCAAGGCTTAAAGCTTCCTTGGAGCTGGCAAGACTTTTATTTTATTTTGTTTTTCAAATGCTTTAAAATTTATTTTAAAACCTTACCACAAACATACAGCATACTAACACGTTTACAATTTATTGTCAGGGTTTTTTTTGTTTTTGTTTTTAATTTTAAAAGCATTGTTTGGGGACTTCCTTGGTGGTCCAGTGGTAAAGAATCCACCTTCCGATGCAGGGGACGCTGGTTCGATCCCTGGTCGGGGAACTAAGATCCCCCATGCTGTGGGCCAACTAAGCCTCGCACTACAACTCCTGAGCCTGTGCACCTCAACTAGACAGAGAAAACCCGCACAACACAACGAGAGAGAAGTCCGTGCACCGCAACGAGAGATCCCGCATGCCACAACGAAGATCCCGTGTGCTGCAACTGAGACCCGACACAGCCGAAAAATAGAAAATAAATAATGAATAAATATTTTTTTAAAAAGCATTGTTTGTGTCATATTTTTATGTTTATGTAAGTTATATATCACTTCAATTCTGCAATTTGCTTTCCTCCCTTTTTGTAAATTATTTATTTATTTATACAGAGAGATGCAAATATCAAAAGTCTATATAGCTTGATGAACTTTCCCAAACTGAACACACCCAGTTACTTGTATTCAGATCAAGAAACATTTCCTTCACCCCAGAAGCCCCCCTGTATAGAGCTTCTTGTTGTTCTTTCTTCCCTCTTTTCATAAATTTGCCTGACATTAAAACGGATTTTTATCTGATTTAAAGATGGCACATTCCCCAGCTTCCTCGCATGCAGCACGTGTGGAAAGAGAGCTACTTCTTTCCTTCCTAGTCTTAAGGCCAAGTTAAAATCAAGTGCATTAGAAACTTTGGCTTCTCGGGAGAAAGCCTGAGGGTAGATTCATAGATTCATACATACTTAAATCTGGAAGGGACTTTGGAAAGAGGAGGTTATGGTCAAGGTGTTGGACCTCTCAAGGGGCAGATCTAGAACTGGAGCTCAGGACTCCCAACAAACCACCATCATTCCTTGCATTGTTAATGTCATGTAAATAGCCACAAGGCAGAGTGGAGAGGCAGCAGGAAGGGCAACTTCTGGAAAATTCCCTGTGGATAGCTGAGTAATAACACTGTGGCAAAACTTGAATAAGGGTATAAGTGAGTCCCCCCTCCCCCATTCTCTGGGAGAGAACTCTGCTGCCCTCTGGCGGCTTCCTTAAATAGTCTCTAACAACAGTCCTCAGTCCCAGGTTCCCAAACTGTGTGCCATCTCACCCCAGGGTGCTGCAGAAAATTCACAGGGGCACCTTGGGATATTTTACGTTGTTGAGGGAAACACACTGATGGATAACACCGGTTCCACACTGTATGCATTACTAGTTAAAGGAAATACACAATTTCAACATAAGGTTGCATGACATTAGTTTCGATGACATCCTGCATTTATGGAGTTGGGTTTTTCGCGGCTGCTGTGTTAAAAAGTAAATTGATGGGGAAAAGGAAAAGAGGGTGGTTGTGCACATTCTGATTCCAAGGTTTGAGAAGTTTGCAGAGCCCCACAGGTGCACAAATGTCATGAGTACGTGATTGTAGCTGGGGAACTAACATCCTGCATGCCGAACGGTGTGGTCTGAAAAAAATGAAATAAAATAGATAGGCCAGAGTCTAGGATGATTTTTTTATATAGACAAGGAAATTAAGTCTCAGAAAGTAACTTGATGGAGGTCATCCAGATGAGGCAGATCCAGGTTTCACGGGACCTGAAGCTTATACAATCGTTGAAGTTCTCTGTACAGAAAGTAATGCACGATTAGGGGTTCAGAACTGGGTAGAGGGCTTGCCAGGGGCCTATGCAAGGAGGGGTCCTGATGCTTAAGATAAGAATAAGACTAGAAACGATAAGAATAGGAAGATAAGAATGGAAAGATAAAAATAGGAAACCAGGGATGTGGAAGCACTCCTAGAAATGTGGGCCTAGCTGGGTCATCTCCACACTTGACCCTCTGTGAGAAGGAACCTGAGAGTGGGAATGCAATTTCTGTGTCCTCTCACTGGAAAGTTGTGACAGGGGACTGGAAAGGGCTTTGCCATCAAAGCTGAGTTTGAATTCCGGCCCCACCACTTCCAACTCTGTGATCTGGGCAATCATCTCTGGTGTTACTGGAGCAATACAACCCACACCCCACAAGGTTGTGAGGGTTACGTGAGCTATCCCAGATGAAAGTCCCTGGTCTGCAGCAGGCACAGGCACTCAATCTCCCTCTCTTTCCTCTGCTCCCACACAGATATCATGTATATTTGGAGACAAAACAAATATAGACAAGCTGGTTGGTGGCGTTTCCCTTCTCGTGTGGGTAAATTAAGTAAATGCTCATATATGGCAAGCAACTGTCTACGAAAGATGCAAATCAGACCAAGTTGGCAGATATTTGTCTGGTGTCTTGCCTTGGTGCAGGCCTAGCTCAGTGTCTATTTTCAGGGGTTCCCGATCCTCCACAGAGCAAGGCTGAAACTCCTTATCCTGGTATTTGAAATTTCCCCACATCTCAAGTTAACCTTCTGGGAATTCCCTGGCGGTCCAGTGGTCAGGACTCCGCCCTTCAGCTGCTGAGGGCCCAGGTTCAATCCCTGCAGGGGGCTGGGGGGGGAACAAAGATCCCGCAAGCAGTGCGGCCAAAAAAAAGGATTCGACTTAACCTTCTAGCATCCCCCCCTCCCCCCCCACCGCCTTAACCCAACCCAAACCTGTCTTCTAACCAGACTGGTTTCTTCACTGACCTTTGAATATCCACCACGGCCTCAGGGAAAGCCAGCAATTGTCTCTCCACAGTCCTGAATCCTACCCATTCTTTAGGACCGGTCCCCTCTCTTGGAGTGAGCATTTTCTGACTGATCCCAGGCCCTGGGGATTGCAGTCCTCCCAACTCCTACCACTCCTCCCATTTGAACCCTGCATTCAGGAATTAACCGCACACTGCCTTATTTTGTTTTATAGCTTTTAGGGAGTTTGTTTTTCCTTCCAATTGCGTTGTAAGTCCAGTGCAATGTCATGGAAATAGCATCAGACGGAAAGCAGAGACTTGGCTTCTGTTTCTAACTTTCTGTATAACCCCGGGGCAAATTAACTCAGAAGTGAGGGGGTTGGATAGGGAAACTCTAAGATTCCTTTTCTTAAAATCAGGACCCTTCGGCCGGCCGAGGCCCAACTCAGTGATAGGCATGTTATACTTTCATTTAAAAAACATTCAAACATTTGTTGATCACTTATTTCCAAAGCACTGAGCTAGGTGCTAAAGGATTGAAAAAAGGAGACCAAAACACAGAGCTTGCCCTCAAGAAATTTACAAGGGAGGATTAGATGCACATATTCACTTGCGGAATTTATTGAATGAGGGGTCAGGAGCTAAAAGGTCAGCAACTGGTGGAGTATCTATCCGACATTCTCTCTGGGAGTGGCCTTTGTCTCCCCACTGCACTGTTTGAATCCCACCTCTGAATCCCAGCTTTCCCCCTATTCCAGTACCCCACCGTGTACATCCTACAAGGGCAGAGCTCAGAAGCTCCCTGCCTCTGTCCTCACTCTGCCACACATCCTGTTCCCCTCCTCAGAAGTCAGCTGTGCGGCTCTCAACCTGGGGAGGCCCCAGCCAACATGGCTCCCCTGCCTCTGCCCTTCCAGTCGCTATCTGCTGGAGCCTGAAGTCACTCCTCTAAAGCTGAGCCTGGCCTGATAGATTAATCTGCCTGCAATACATAGAGGGAGGCATCAGGAAAGAGAGCTAGGACGTAAAGAAACCCAGCACAGTGGCTAGCCCAGAGTGATTTCTTTGATGGCTTTATTATATGACAGGTGCTGTCCTAACTCTACTTACAGTAACTCATTTAATCCTCACAACTCTATGAGGTAGGTAGTGTCATTATCCTCGATTTACAAGTGAGGAACTAGAGGCAGAGAGAATCACACGGCTTGCCCAAGATACCTAGTAGGGGGAAGAGCTAGGACTGGAATTCAGGCCGACTGGTTCCAAGTCCACGCTCCCAACCTCGAGATGAAACTGCCTCTCGGTAAAGGTTTTTTCTGCCAGCTCTGATCTATTTCCTGAGCTACCCTGAGACGGACAGAAGGTAGAGGGCGGATACATTTTCCCTGGGGGATGTGTGTGTGGGGAGATCTAGAGGGTATTAACTGATAACCAAGGCTGGAACTACCGGTTCAGGGTAGTCAGTTTGACCCTGAATTGCAGGAAAGGATCAGGGCAGAGAAGGCCCTGGCCACAGGAGGTCTGGTCTTGGTTCCGGATCTAGGAAATCTCTTCACTTTTTTGAACCTCAGTTTTCCCCACCTTCAAAGTACGAGAAAGGAAAGGGAGCTGGGCCGGGATAGGTAATGAATGGAGAGGTGTCGGAAGGCGGTACAATACAGGACTGTGTGTGCAGGAGGACTTCTCTGCGGGTGCAAGCAGGAAGGCGATGTGTCTGTGCAGCAGGGGGCTTGTGAGTACGCAAGGCGCTGCAGACGGGGCAGGAAACTTCAGAGGCTCTGCCGAGTGGGGACTTGGGGGCGAGGAGTCGGGAGCGAGCCCAGCGGCCGGGCTGCAGGGGGAGACTGCGCGAGGAGGAGTAGTCACAGTGGCAAAGTCACTGGGAGGCCTAAGCGCTCGCCGGGCGAGGGGCCAGAGCGGGGCCCCAGCCCGGCCGGAGGAGGCGCTGGCGGCAGGCCGCGGCCCAGGCGGGCTCGCGGGAGTGAGAGAGGCGAGGCCGGACCCGCCCTCCCGGCCCCCGCGGCCTTCGCCGCCCGGGCCCACGCAGGCTCCGCCCACAACACGAGTCACGTGTGCGCCACGCACCCTCCCTCGGCGCGGGCTGGGGGTCGCGGGCGGGCGGGCGGGGAGCGGGGTCCTGAGGGAGGCGGCTCCGGGGGCGGGCCGGGGACTGGGCCGGCGGCCCGGACCCGGCCGAGGCCGACGGACGCGGAGAGGTGGTGGGCTGGCGGTACGGGGCGGGGCCTGTCGCGAAGGGCAGGGCCTGTTGCTGGGGCTGGCGCAGGAAACGGGGAGAGGGGGCCGGTCCTACCGGCTGCCTGTCGGGCTGCTTGTTTACTCCTGGCGGGGGAGCTTTAACCCGAAGGGCGGGAGGGGGGCTGGGAAAACACGGAGCTGGATCTGCGAGCTGCCGGAGCGGCAGTGGGGCGGAGGAGGGGCGGAAGGCGGAACGGCAGCGAAGGTGCCAAGGCTGCTGCGTTCCTGGAAGGGTCCAGCTAAAGACGCCCAGGACAGTTTTGTTTTTTTGTTGTTGTTTTTGGTGTGTGGGGTTTTTAAATCTAGCCTGTACAGCGCCCGCCCCCCCCCGCCTACACACACACACACACACACACACACACACACACACACACACTAGTTGGTGAAGGGTGCTCGCCCGCAAGCCTTTCGGCCCTGAAATTCCTTAAACCTAGAATGGGCTCCCCTCCCCGGAGGAAAGGGCTCTGCAGACGTGTTCGTAGGGACTCCTGCCTTACGAGGTGGATGTCTGCGTGCGTGTTGTCTCGGAGTGGGTCTCTGCCACTTTTCTTAATCCAGGAAATGATTCAGTTGCAGGATCGTCATATATTTTTGCGTGTCTGCGTGTGGCTACAGTTACACAAATAAGTTAGTTTATATGCTAGGCATTCCAGCCTCTTGAACTTCATTTTCCAATTTGCACGGTAGATGAAAAAGCTTTTGGTAAAATGCTCCATAATGTATTCGTAAAAAATGCCCTCCTCAATTAAGTCAGTTTTCCATTATCTGAAAAATCACCTGGTACCATACAGATATTGTCATATATAATTTGATATTGTACTAGTAACTACCATGTAACCATTTTATACCTGAGGAACTGAGGCTCAGAAAGACGAAGTGGCATGTCCGAAATCACCCAGCTGGTAAAAGAGCACAGGAACATGAGTCCTTTGACTCCTAGATGCTCTCCTTCCTTTCCTCCCTCCCGTTTGCGTAGTGGACATATGTGATGTCTCTCTAGCGTTCATTCCTCTGGGACATCAGTCCTCTATTCCCTGTGGTTTTACTTAGGCTCAAAATCATAGTAACCCATCCCTCTGGCAACAGTAGTCCAAAGTGGGGCATTTTAACTAAGCAGAATCAATTAGAGTCTCTCCCTGGAACTAATATGTGAATAGTGAGAGAGAGAATTTTGTTTTCTGCTGGTGTTGCTAAATCGGGATGTCATAGTTGGTAGTTGCCAGCAACAGGCTTCCCAAGTGTATGAAGGAAGCTCTTTTTTTTGCGGGGGGGGGGTGGTTCTTTTGAAATAGGAGAGAAGGGGACTCATAAAAGGGGGCAAAGCAGAAAGGAGAGATTTAGAGCACAAACCCTGACAACTTTGTTTAAACCTGAGGTCTGGCTGTGTCTGTGGCCAGTATAAACTCCTGGATTTCCCAGTTAAGTGAGCCAACAAATTCATTTTTTTGCTTAAGTTAGCATGAATTCAGTTCCTGTCACTTGTCTCCAAAGAGAGGGCTGACTAATAAGTTTGGCACAGGATTATTTCTTTATCCCTCAGAAAATAATGGAAGTTGGGTGCTGGCCACAACTATCACTTCTTAAGTATTCTAGTTCCCATGAGTCATACCAAGTGTCCCATGGATATGGGTAGACAGAAGAAAATAGAATTCTTCCTCAGTATTATTGTATGGTAAACAGGACACCAGACAACAAACTCAAATTAGAAGTTGGATAGATAACATTTAACCTTGGGCTATTGTAACAGTCTGAATCACGAAGAGGATAAGACTGAGATTTTTTTTTCTTTTTCTTTTTTTGCAGTACGCGGGCCTCTCACTGTTGTGGCCTCTCCTGTTGCGGAGCACAGGCTCCGTACGCACAGGCTCAGCGGCCATGGCTCACGGGCCCAGCCGCTCCGCGGCATGGGGGATCTTCCCGGACCGGGGCACGAACCTGTGTCCCCTGCATCAGCAGGCGGACTCTCAACCACTGCACCACCAGGGAAGCCCAAGACTGAGATTTTTGAGATGAGATTATTAGAAGGCTTTTAGTGAAAGGGTAAAGAAAGAGGATCCAGTAACGACTACTCTATTAGTGGATTCCAGCTGAAGTATGGGAAGGGGACCAGTCAGTTTCAGAGATGCAATGAAAAACGACACTGAACTACAAGGGGCAGCGGCCTTAGGCATCACGGGATCTTAGAGGCAGATGGAGTCCCTGACAGATCATTCTTCTTCTTCCTGAATGATTCTGGTGATGGACAGCTAGGTAGGCCATTGGGCAAAAGGTGGTCAGTTGTCCAAGGAGAGCAGGGAAGGATGAGCAGGTCCTTCACATACTTTTTCAGCTACTCTAAGGGTCTGGGGATAAAACTATAGAGGCACCTGAGAGACTGGAACTGGTCTGATACTGATACTGTTGTCATGAGAAGCAGAAAAGAAAAACATTAAAATTTCAATATATATGATACCAATCCCTTGCCACTCCCTGGCTTCCACGGGGAGGATTCTTGGCTGGCTCAGTCAGCTGCTAGGTCTTTGACAAAGTTCAGAGACAGAAGTCAGGGGCAGGCTATTTATCCATTTGAAGAAGGAGGAGAAAAAGGGAAAGGGGTAGTAAGGAGACAAAGAGAACAAGGTGAGGACAGTGGAAGACAGAAGGAGGAAGAGGGGAGAGAGACAGCTGCTAATGGGGGTAGGATTTGGGGGGACAGAAGCTTGAAAAGAGGATTTTTGGAAGCTTTGTTATGTGTAGTGAGATGAAATTCCTTCTTGGCTTTTCTCCTAAAGAAAATGTCAACAAAGACATATTATTTTTAAGGCTTTTATTGAACTGAATTGGTTTTTCTCCTGGCTGTGTCACCCAGATTTCACAAGTCTGCCATCAGCATTTCATCACCCCTCTAACTCACTAAAGGTGCGATAGCATCTCACCTCCTGCACCTTTCCCAATGCATAGAAGAAACCACTGACGATGATAACTTTCATTTATCAAGTGGTGGGTTAGCGTGTTGGCCGTGGGACCAGCGGATGCCGAAGTATGTGATAGTAATGATTTCCCAGCCATTTTGGCTTTTAGTATTCATGTCGAAGAAGCTTGGCAGGCTATTGGCTAGTGAATTTTCTCTTTCGGCGATTAGTTTGGATTGGGAGGACAGCCATGAAGGAAGAAGAGAAATATCGACAAATAACAACCTAGGGTGGTCTGGGACTGGATAGAAATCTGGTTCCTATATATGGCAGATCTTCACTCCCACGTTTGGATGCTCAATGGCTGAAAACCTAGGTGAGGTGCTAGCCACTTCTCTTGCCCTCAGGAATCATTGAAAGCTTATCAGGGGTGATCTGAGATGCAATCAATTATACTGTCAGATGGAGAAAGTTGGGATTTGGTGATTCGACAATTTATAAGTGAGAAGATTGTGAGTGGCCATGTCGAAAACAAGTATTGGCAAATCGGAGTGCTCCCAGGTGGGTAACGCAAAAGGATAATTGAACAGGATTTTGTTAACTCACAGGATTTCTACTGTAATGTATTTCTTTTTAATATTTATTTACTTATTTATTTTTGGCTGCGCTGGGTCTTCATTGCTGCGCGCGGGCTTTCTCTAGTTGTGGTGAGCGGAGGCTACTCTTTGTTGAGGTGCTCAGGCTTCTCATTGCAGTGGCTTCTCTTGTTGAGGAGCACGGGCTCTAGGTGCGAGGCTTCAGTAGTTGCAGCACTTTGGGCTCAATAGTTGCGGCTCGTGGGCTGTGGAGCACAGGCTCAGTAGTTGTGGTGCACTTGGTAAGTGGCTCCGCTGCATGTGGGATCTTCCTGGACCAGGGCTCGACCCCGAATCCCCTGCATTGGCAGGCAGATTCTTAACCACTGCGCCTCCAGGGAAGCCCCTACTCTAATGTATTATAAGGATTCTTAAGGCAGGATGTGGCCTAAAGCTAGATGAATTGTAGAGAATCACTGTGAAAAAAAAAAAAAAAGAATCCCCATGGTGACTATATGGATATATTATCAAGGTAAGATTATGGATTTCCTGGGCAAGTATTTGACTGACTTTCTTCAGAAAACCAAAGATCAGGAAGGCTCACTCTTTTCATCAAAATTAGTTTAGGCAGGTCTATGGAAAGAGGAGAAATTTTTTGTCACTAAATGATTTCAATTTGAAAAAATTAAATTTGAAGGAGAAGCTAAGTTTCAGACTTTATGTAGGGCTAGTATTTGAGGGGGTTAACAGCTTGGCAAAATGAAACTCTGGCAAGTTCTCCAGAGAAAAGGCCACCAGCCCCGTCTCTGGGAAGCTGTGGAGTGGGGAGAGTACTACAGCCATGGGAGGGAAAACAAAAATAGAAGTCTTAAGAGCAAAATCACATGACAAAAAACACAGGGCAGGAAAGTAATTATTGTTTTTGTGGGGCTTTTTGGCCATGCCACATGTGGGATCTTAGTTCCCCAACCAGGGATCCAACTCTCGCCCCCTGCACTGGAAGCACGGAGTCTTAACCACTGGACATCCAGGAAAGTCCCAGAAAAGTAATTACTGTTGATTGGAACCTAAGAAACTAAAATAAGGGGTGGCGTGGAGGTGCATTCACAAGGCACACTTTTCTGGCACTGCTTTGCTTCTTACTGGTTGTTTTGCCTTTACTTATCTCTCTTTTCTCCCAATCTGCTTTTCTCGTCACATTTGTTACCTCGGGGGTGAGACGACTTCAGCCCCCAACCCCACTGGGGTGTGACCCAGTCCTCTTCAGTTTCACAGTCTAAGTTTTCCTGTCTTTTTCCACCTTATTTAATGTTGCTTATCTCTGAAACAGCTCTGTGTTATCTCCTGGAGTGGGAAAGCTGGCTGCTTCAGCCCATTTTAAGGACTTTCTATGAGAAGACTGTTTTTACAAAGGTTACACTGGGGAAGCCGAATGGAGAAGGACTCCCAGTGAGATTGGGAGCGGTTCCAATAGTATTTGTTGAGTTGACGGAACTGGTATTTTCACCACGTGATATTTTCCCGTACCTGGTATGCTTCAGCGTGAGAGCCATGCCTAGATAGTCTTAAGCCTGGGCAGAAAGTTTTCCTAGGCCTCTCATTCCTGTGTCTCAGTTACTAGCATCTCCCCTGGGGCACCATGGAGGATGAAGTTGGAGCTGGTCCACCCTCAAATTGGTACTGTTCTGGATTTTATCTTCCTGCCCTGAACAGTGAGATGAACATACTTTTAATCCTCATTTTTTATGTCCTCACTAGAAAGCAGACAGGGTTGTTCCAGAATGGATTTCCTGTGTCATAGAAATCACAGAAGCATAAAAGGAAAAACCAGATGTGCACAGAGAGCCTGCCTGGGCTTACACATTCTTTCATACCCAGAGTTATAGGGCTTTATGGTCTGTCTTCCCAAAGTCAGCTCATTTTTTCCCCTTGTGAATATGCACTGTTTCTTGTATTCCCAGTTTCAGAGCTAGGAAGAAGTAAGCAAGGATCTGGGTGTTTATGCACTGGGGTGTGTCTGTGAGTATCCTTACACATGTGGGAGCTTGTTTGTTAAAAAGTATGGCTGTGCAGATGTAAGCAGCTACTCCAGGGACACCCTTAAGCTTTGAACAGCCTACTCGCAACCTGTCAATCCTATCTCTTCAATGAAATGCAAAGCCCACCTTCTCCTGGAAAGCCTTACAGATTGGGTAGATCAGAGGGAAGATGCCAGTTGCCTCAGGCATAACTGCAACCGACTTTCTCTTTATTATTATTTAAAAAATTTTTTTCTATTTGGCTGCGTTGGGTCTTCGTTGCTGCGCGCGGGCTTTCTCTAGTTGCGGCGAGTGGGGGCCACTCTTCTTTGCGGTGCACAGGCTTCTCATCCCGGGGGCTTCTCTTGTTGAGGAGCTTGGGCTCTAGGCGCACGGGCTTCAGTAGTTGTAGCACGTGGGCTCAGTAGTTGTGGTGCATGGGCTTAGTTGCTCCTCAGCATGGGGGATCTTCCCAGACCAGGGATCAAACCCGTGTCCCCTGCATTGGCAGAAGGATTGTTAACCACTGCGCCACCAGGGAAGTCCCTGATTTTCTCTTTTGAGCTCCTGACTCTTGTGCCTTTTAGAATGAAAAGCTTAAACTAGGTGTTGGGTCTGTTTTGGTCACTAGGACACATTGTACTTTTTCTAAATCAAAAGAAAAGGATAAAGTCTGCTACAAATGCAAAATTTGCAGTATTATCCTTTTCATTTGAAACTCATAGCCTGGTTTGAGGTTGTGATATGGAAGCTGTGTTTCAAACTGTGTATCACTGAGGTAATAGATGTCCCTGGTCTAAGTGGATGAGAAGCAGAGTGGCAGGCGATTGGGCTGCTGGTATCCTGATGCCCTAATGTAGGAGAGCTAAATTCTGGAGGGACTAGTTGGGATTAAAGCAGTGGATAGGAACCTGTTCAGGGATAACTTTTTGGTAGTCTAACCAGATCCTTGATTCGTGATTCTTTCTTTCTTCTTTTAAAATATTTATTCATTTGGTTGCACCAGGTCTTAGTTGCGGCTCTCAGGCTCCTTAGTTGCAGCTCATGGGCTCCTTGGTTGTGGCATGCAAATCTTAGTTGCAGCATGCATGTGGGATCTAGTTCCCTGACCAGGGATCAAACCCGGGCCCCCTGCATTGCGAGCGTGCAGTTCTATCCACTGAGCCACCAGGGAAGTCCCTCGTGATTATTTCTTGAATGTTTACCATATGCTAGACACTGTTCTAGAAGCTGGGGATAGACAGTAAACAAAACTACAGTCTCTACTATCCTTGAACTTATAGTCGAGTGGGTGGAAACAGGCTGTCAGGTGGTGATAAATGCTAAGAAGGGGAATAAAGCTGGGCCAAGGGATGGTTGGGTGGTGCTATCTAGATAGGTTAGTGAGGGAATGTCTTTCTCATAAGCGTGCTTTTGAGCAGGGACCTAAGTCAAGTGACGGAGCTGGCCATGTGGATATCTGGAGGAAGATCATTCCAGCCCAAAGGGACAGCCTTAAAAAGACTGAATTGGAAGTGGGTCTGAGGAAGAGCAAGGGGGCCAGTGTGGCTGGCACTGGGGGACCCAGGGAAGAGTGGTGCGTGGTGGGACCAGAGAGTTGACTGGGGGGCCTTGCAGTGAGGGAGGTGGGAAGCAGTTGAAGGTTTTGAACAGAATGGTAATGTGATCTGACTTAGGTTTTAAAAGGATCACTCTGGCCACTACGGTGTTGAGCAGAGTGTAAGGAGGCAACAGAAAAAGCAGGGAGAGCTGGTAGAAGTCTATTGTGGAAATCCAGCTCAGAGAGATGGTGGTCCGCCTAGTGATGGAGGGCTGGAAATGGAGGGATGTCACTGATTCTGGATATATATCCTAGATGGAATCAACAGGATTTTCTGGTGGATTCGATGTGTAGTAAAAGAAAAAGAAAGGAGTTAAGGATTAAAGAAAGGACTCCAAGGTTTTCTTGTTTCTTTGTTTCCTGAGCAACTAGAAAAATGGAATTGCCATTTACCGAGATAGGGAGAAGCCGATTTGGGAGGGAAATCAAACTCTGGTTTTGGACGTGGACATTTGAGATCCAATCTGATATCCAAGTGGAGGTGTTAGGTAGATCATTGGTGTTCAAGAAGCCAGGTTAGGTATAAAGTGAGGCTCTGGTGGAACCTGAAAACTCAGTTCATTCCATAGGCTGCGTCCCGTTCTAAATAAGTGGTTAGAAAGTCTTCACCAGCCCTGACATCTTCTCAGCATGAGGCACGCTTCCAACTAGGGATTGCCTGGACCGTGGATGGAAAAGCTCTAGTCACTCCCCAGGTTTCAACCAGCAATTCATTACTCACCAGTGTTTAGCAAGTGCCTACCCCACGCCCAGCACTCTGCCAAATGTTGGGTATTCCATGGAGACAAGACACACTCCTTGTCCTCCTAGGATGTTCAGTGTTGTGGGAAATTAGGACAAGGGAAGGGAGATTCCGGTCCAATGCACTGGGCTGGAGAGTGAGTATAGGTCCTACTGGACTTAAAGGAGAGGCACCTAATCCAGCCTTGGAGGCGAGAGAAAGTGCTATCTAAGCTGACTCTGAAGGATAGCCAGATAAAGACATGAGAGAGGGGGTGGAGGGTGTTCTGGGGCGGAGAGAAGAGCATGGGTCAAGCAACGAAAACGTCTGTTCAGGCAAAGGACAGAAGTTCAGTTTAGCATGTATGGAGCGCAGAGTGAAGGGGCTGGAGGCGGAGAGCCGCAAGTAGTAGCTGGAGAACTAATTAAGAGCCCCACCATGAAGGATCTTAATGAGCAATGCTGGGACTTTATTATAAAAGCTACAGGAAGCCTTGGAGGAGTTTGAAGCAGAGGAAAGAGGCTGGTGTAAAGCATGGATTGGAGGGAGGCAAGCCTGGAAAGTGTTACATCAGGGGATGGGAGATTGTGGCAATTTCAGACTCACAGTGCCCTGAAAATCTCCTCTAAATGTGTCCATATAACATGAGACGAGGCCTGGGTCTGCTTTGCTGAACCCCAGCTTAATGGGAGATGCTCTCTGAGAAGCTAATGACTTTGATGGAAAGGAGGTACCAGATGCCTACATTTTAATAGGAGGCCAAGGTAAGGGGCAGTTCTAGGATGGGACAGCCTCCAGGGAGGGCGAGCTCTACTCTGGGGGGTGGGGCTGGAGCCAAGATTGGAAACCAACCAGTTAGAGTTTTCTAAGCACCTCCTGCTTTATGTCCTGTGTGCTGCGCAGTATGTGTTTAGGACAGGGCCTGGAGTCCCTGTGGAGGTTCTGAGCGCTGGGTGTGTGTTTGGGAATGGATGCTTGTGAGGGAAAGTTCTCAGTCTGTGTTAATGTGCAAAACTGTGGAATGCATACTGACAAGTACATACCTGCAGTCAAAGGGGATATTCATTCAATATATGCTGTAAGAGAGCACGTGCCTTTTGATGGTCTGTCTCAGACAGAACAAGCTCTGGGTTCTGTTCAAATTTAGAGACTCTTTTGGTTCACGCTGCACACAGCAGGCACTCACATAGTTGTCAAACGAATGATTGTTTCCATTTTACTAAAGTTTGATCGTTTTAGGAAATATACAGGTTGGGTTACAAGTTTGAACTGGATGTTTTAAGAAAAATAAACTCACAGCCAGGCACCAACATCCATTTACAGAGTCTAGCAGTTTAAATCCTGGAATGGAATTATATACTAGCTGGAGTCCTATCTCATGTCAAAAGCTTTTGCTATTTCATTTCATTCAACAAACATTTACAGAACACCTCAGCCGGGCGGCACTGGGTGTTGTTGCTGGAACTCATTTCCCTTGCCTCTGTGCCACCTTAGTCTGGGTGCTGCAATTAAAGCTTAATTATATGCTATCTTGTATTGTTCCTTAATTGTTGCATGTGCATTCATCTACTTCCACCTAGGCTGGATATTCCTTGGGGGCAGGGACTATGTTATAAACTTCAGGATAGGTGAGGGACTTAGCAGAGAGCTGAATCTGCGGAAGTGAGTAAACACCCACTGTTTGAGGAAAAAGGGAAACAGAACCAAAAGCTATTTGTGACTTGTAGTAATACATAATATATCATAAGATACCTTAATAATTAGGGCACATACATCGGTTGTTAATTAGGTAAAATATTCCTTTAATAATAAAATGTAAAATTCGAATCTGCATTTTCATGTTAAGGGCAGGCTTTGCATATTAATATAATTGCTGTGGTCCCCCAAATGCTTTCATTCTTGTGCTCTCGAATGCAAACAAGAATGTTTCCTTGAGGATGAGAATTAAAAGGTAGAACCAGTCTTTGGTGAATTATTCGATGGCAGAATTAGCCTATAGCAGGATTTCTCAACGATGTCACTATTGACAATTCAGACCAGGTAATTCTTTGTTGTATGGGGCTGTCCTCTGCATTGCCGGACGTTTAGCAGCATCATTGGCCTATACCTATTAGATGCTAGGAGCACCACTACCCCCAGTTGTGACAATCAAAAATGTCTCCAGACATTGCCAAATGTCTCCTGGGGGTAAAATCATCCCCAGTTGAGAACTAATGTCCTATAGGAATTTTTTTTTTTTAGATTTTTTTCTTTCGTAACAAATGGTGGACGGTGGGGGAAGGGAAATAATATCTAGTGTTTATTTGGTGTGAGCTAGGCAGTATACCTATGTTTTTTATTTCATCTTACAGATAAAGATGCTGAGGTTCAGAGAGATAAAAGAACCTGCTGAAGATCACAAAACTAGTTCAGCAGTAAAATCAGGATTGCAAACCAGGCTTGTCTGACTGCAAAGCCTTTAGTCCTTTCCTACACACTCCCCACTGCCTCTCTGCAGGAAAAACAGCATACCTCAAATTGAAGGTGAACTGACTGCAAACTCAACAAGTATGTCCAAAAATATTTTAAAACTTCTGGGGGGAGGGGATTTATTTCTTTTATCCATTAAACTTATTTGAATATTACTCTATATGCTCACACATATCGGTACTGGGGCTTCTCACTACCGTGTGGCTCTGGTCTTATCTCTGAAAAACACAGAGCAACACAATGGCTCAGCTTCAATTCTCCTTGTTACAAATTATACAAAAGCCAGAGCCTAACGGTGCCAAAAGCAACTGGTATTGTTTACATAAGGGCTGAAGACTAATAGTTAACTTTCTCTCACGTTAATTCCAGAAACAGCAAATAACGCCTCACTTTACAACTACAAACGAGTGAGATCGAGTAAAATGTCATAAAATGGAGAAGGCATTAAAGCAAAGGAAGATGGAAAGGTTGGTTCCAGCGTTCCCTCCCTCTCGCCTTTCGCTCACGCTCGGCGGCTCGGGGCGGCGCGGCCTGGGTCTCGACCGCCCCCGCCAAGCGCCCGTCGGAGGCGCCCGGAGCCCGCTGGCGGCATTTCCCGCCTTGGGGCGAGCTCGGCCTCTCTCGGAGAAGCCTGTCCCGGAGCCCGGCCTGGAAAAACAACAGCAAGAAACTTTGGCTCGGTGGCCGGTTCAGTGAAAACAGGCTAAGACTCAAGTTTGGTTCGGGGCTGCAGCCGCCGGGTCCGGTTTGGGGGTGGGGGCGGGGGCGTCACCACTCGGTCAGGTTCAAGTGCGCATGTGCGCGAGGAGTCGCTCGGGCACTTATTGAGCGCCCACTGTCTACGAGCGGCCGGGGGTGTGTACGCCGGGCGCGCGCTGGGGGGGTGTTGGGGCGGGGGTCGCGGGCGCGCGTGGCCGGCGAGGCGCCCGCAGGCGGCGTGCGCGCGCGGCGCCGGGGGAGGGGGGCGGGGGATGGAGGGCGGTGGGGGGGCAACGGAGGGAGGGCGGCGAGGGGGTGTGTCCCCCGCCTCGCCCCGGCGCTCGCTGGCTGGCGCGCGCCTCCGCTCCCTTCCCGGGCGGGGAATCCGGGCCGGGTTGTGGCCGCGGCCGCGTACGTGAGCGCAGTGTCCCGGAGAGGGAGGGCAGGCCGGCCAGGTGGGCGCGAACGGAGCCTCGGCGGGCGGGCGGGCGGCCGGAGCGGAGCCGGGCGGTGGGCCGCGCCGGGCGGGCGGGGGCCGCGGCAGCCGCAGCCCCGAGCCGAGCCGAGCTGTCCGAGCGGGAGCTGCCCGGCCCGCGCCACCGCTCGTGGCGGGGCGAGGTGAGCTGAGCGGGGACCTCGCGGCGCTGCAGCCCAGGGACGGGGGCGGCCCGGGAACTTCCCACGCTCCGCACGCCCGTGGGGGCCGGGCCGGCGACAGGAGGGCCCGGGAGGCGGGCGCCGCCGGGGCAGCGGCCGGTAGGGCCGCGGGGGCGCTGCGGCAGTGGCCGCGCCGGCCGGGAGAGGGTGGCCGCCCGCCCTCCCGTGCGCCGCCTTGTTTATCTCGCCCGCCGCCGGCGCTCGCCGAGGAATCCCCTCCCCAACTTTGAGCGCTGGCCGGGAGTCGCCTCTCCGCCGGAGGGTGACCTGCCCCCTCCCTGACCCTTTCCGGCCGGGCCGCCGGCCCAGTTCTCCCGGCGCCCCGCGCGTTCCTGCCCGCTCCGCCGAGCGGCCGGACGGGCGAGTGCCGCGCTCCGGGACGCGCGGCGCGACACACCCTCCACCTCGGGGACTGGCCCCCACCCTCCCGGTCCCCTTCTGCCCTTCTGTCCACCCCGCTTGCTTCTGCGCGTCTTCACCCTGCCTCTCCTCGCCGGCGGCCCCTGACCCTCCTCAGTACTGGCACTGTGGGCATGTGCGGTGCCCGGGTGGGGGCCTGGACTGGGAGTTTGTCATGTGCAATCTCAAAGGCAGCATTTTCTTTTCTGCCTGGGAATTCAGGGCTCAGCGCCTTCACTTTGGGACGGACGCAGTAACCTACAGAAGCCCACCTGCCAGGCGGCGAGGGGTCCCGCTGCCTCCTTGATTGCAGGCAGCCTGGGCCAATGCTCGGTGGCTTTGGAGCGCTTCTCGCAGGCCAGCGTTCTCATGCCAGGCGGCCAGGTGCAGGGGTTACCTACAGGCCATCGGTCCGTTCTTTACACCCCCTTTTCTAGGAAAGTGTATTTGGTGCATTTTGCCTGGAAGTGAGTGATCAACAGGTATTGAAGGCCTTTTCGACACCCTCCTAAGATGTTGTGTAAACAGAGGTTCTGGGTCTCAGGGAACTTGAAACACCAGGAAACATAGCAATTAAGTTCAACTCCACAGGTACCTCTGGGGGGCTGCTGCGTTCTCAGCACCATGCCAGGTTCTCTGGGAGATAAAAGACACTCAAGAAATCTAAGGCCTCAGAAAGCCTACTGACCAGGTAGAAGTGATTTGAGAGCTCAAGTTCAGATTAATGTGCACAGACTGCGTAAGTGATTGCAAATGCTGGGGGACAGGGGGACTGTCAAAGGCAAGGTCAGGGTTGGGGAATGGACTTAGAGTCCTAAGTTAGGAAATAAGTTATGCACGTGAAGGATAACTGGCAAAGGCCAAAGGCACGGGAGGAAGAAGTAACCGGTGTGAGAGGTCAGAAAGGGACTATGGAGGAGAAGAGGTTCAAACAGTTATCTCAGTGAGGAGGATGCAAAAGATACATGAGATGATTCCCTCCAGGGTTTATAACCTCGGGGGGCGGGGGGACAGAAAGACTTGAGCACGGGAAATAAGACCTCAAGATAGGGCACAATGACCTGGCAAACTGCGAGGTGTAGAATAGGTGCTGTTGGCGTTCAGAGAAGGAATACGGTAGGAATCACCAAAACTGTATTTCTGGAGTGTGAGACCTTTGAGATGGGCCATGAGGTGCAAATGAACATGACTCTTCCTGAGAGACAAGGAGATGGCCTTGGCCAGACCACGGGATGTTTCCTGAACAGTAGGAGATAAAGAGAGAGAGGAACAATGGTTGAGCTTGTGAACGTCCTAGAAAGCCAGACTGGGGGATTGCATTTTACCTTGTGTGTCCTGGGGAGATAGTAAAGGCTTCTGAGCCAGAGACTGATGTAACGAAAGGGTATTTGGGAAGATTTTTAAAAGTAATGTTAGGAGACAAATCAGTTAGTAGGCTGTTAGAGTTGTGGAGTGTCCAGGGCTTGGACTGGGATAACTGGAAATGGAAGACAGGGTGGATTTTAGAAGCATTACTGTTGAAATAATCTGTTGACAGGGGCAGGGTGAAGGAAGGAGATGAATGGAAATTAATTCTTTGTGGAAATTGATTACACGCCAGGGCCTTGGAGCTGCTGTAGTTGGTAACTTGAGAAATCGGAAATGTGTGTTTTGGAGAGAAGTAATTGACACTCAGGCTGCAGGGAAGTTTCTTGTGTTTGCCAAGACGTGGAAACATAGGTGTCCTGCTAGCAGCTGTGGCTCTGAGGTTGGTGGGAAACCAGGGTGTGTAGGGTGGAAAAGGCTGCCAAAGCCGGGGAGGGAAGGCACTCCGAGGAGTGTCTTCTTGGTCATGGGGTGGGGGGCAGTAGAGGATGCTCGTGAGGGGGACTGGGGGTCTGAGTTGGAAGGCTCTGTTCTGTCTTGCCATTCAGAAGATACCACCTGGTCCTGAACATGAATTTGGTAAAGCAACTCGGAGGAAATGAGGCTCCAAGGAGGATGGGCCACTTCTTCCGCTAACCAGGAGGGTGGGATTGGAGGTTGGAGGGAAGTAGAATAGAATTCACTAAGCACATACATTGCTGGGCTCTGAAATGACGTTGAATTTTGCTCTCCACCGAGACCTTCAGTCTAGTGCTGTTGTCCCCTTGTAGATGTGCATGGGGGAAGCAACAAGATGAGGGGGCAGCAAGATGATCTAAAAGAGGAAGGAGATTTTGGGCCTAGGGATAGTGCCTTTCCCAGGGCCAGGTCCCTCCTAACCAGAGAGAGCCCTTGCCAGTTCCCAGGAAGCCAGCGACCAGCCCGCAGAGTGGGAGCTGGGGTTTCTCCTGAGCTCTGAATTCTGCTTTCCTGTTGCAAGGGTGACTTAGGGTGATTTGCTGAACAAATTCCCTAAGCCTCAACTTGCAGCATCTGAGGGCTGGTGAATTTGAAGGGTGATTGCAAAAAGTTGCAGAATGAGCGAGAATGTAATTGCAGTTACTTAGCCTCCCTGTTTCTCTGAGATGCAGGATCAGTGAACTGGCAGGGGAAGCTGACTCGTGTGGGGAGAGGTAGCAGTCAGATATTTTTTTCTTTTTAGAGAATATATGACTGTCAAAAAAAAAAAAACAAAAAACGTTGCGTGAAGCACTGGTGGAGCTAATCTACTCGTTAGAGAGCGCTGTTTTCTACACTGTTTCGACCATGACCTACATTAGGAAATAAAATTTACATCATGACCTAGTATACTCAATCATGTATGTAAAAATCTAATTTAAGTTCATGAGTACTACCTCTTTTGCTTGGTGCAGTCTCCTCTGGTACTTTTATTTTCTATTCCATTATTTTTCATTTAAAAATGCTTATTGTTTCCCACTAAGTCGATGTAACCAGTCTGTAATGGATCGTAACTCACAGTTGGAAAAACAGCTATAGAGCATTTTCATATCTAGGAAGTACTTAGGAAGCTGCACCTGGGCAGAGCTACGCTTAGTCGTGCTGGAGGTGGAAGGAAGCATGAGGAAGGGATTGAGGGATAGGAGAGATAGGATCCACCTGTGATTAAGGAGCAAGGCAAGATGACGAAAGGCCAAGATGAAAAATAAGTAGCCGTAGGGCTCAGGAGAAGGAGCCATGCTTGTTTGGCTTGGAAAAACTTTCTGGAATAGGGAAGGAAGTCTGGGAAGAACCCTTTGGGGTGTCTCATGGTGCCACACAGGTGGGGTGTGTATCACGGGCCACAGCTTGGAGTTAGGGGTGTACATAGTGTGCGGAAGAGTGAAGAACAGAGGTCCTTGGGAGAGGAGGGAGCCGTCAGGCTGGACAGGTTGGTTAGGATCAAAGGGCGGTGGAAGGGTTGTAAACGGGAGGCCCGAAGAATGTGTTCAAACCTTCAGATGAGTTGTCATTGGGACCACGCAAAGGTCTTCAAAAATTAGGAGCAATCCAGAAAACCTCTGGAGTTGGGACTCTGGTAAAGAGTCGGAGCAGGCAGGTCTGTGCAGCTGAGTGGCGGCTGCCCGCTGTGGGCGGGAGATGGCCCGGGGCCCCCAGCCGTCCCAGTTCCCGTTCTCTCTGTTGCCTCAGTCCAGTCGAAGTCAATTCCCTGCTCAGCCCTGCAGGCCTCTGGGTTTGTGACCTGAGTTTTCAAGAGGCTCGAAGGCCAAATAGGGACTTTGGGATCGCGTCCCTGGCTCTGGGTGGCCACCGCAGGGATTCGGGTAGGAGTGTGACATGGAATCTTAGAGCCTTGTGTGCAAATGATTTGTTTTGGGCAGGTGGGCAGGTGAGGAGCACTTTCTGAGTTGCTGCCGGCTGGCACTGTGAAATATTTTTCTGATGACTGGAATGGTACTAATTAGAGACGGCTTTGGGCTGTATTCTCTATGGTGAAGCCAATTTCTAGCGACCCCAAGATCTCTCAGGCCTTGTCATTTTCCACTTCAGGCTGACCTGGTTAGCTGGTGGCTCCTGGCACGTATCCTCTGAGAACGATGTCGGGGTAATAACTTGGTGAGATGTGAGTCATGGCTGCCAAGTGCCGCAAGACATTAGATTCTCAGGAGCTTTGGTTCTGTGAGTCAGTAATAAAGGAACGGCAAGGAGAGGGGCTGTGTCACTTCTTATTTCCTTCTTCCTAGGATGGGCCCGGGGGTAGGCTTCCAGGATCCAGAGATTGAGAAGCCAGGATTCGTAGTGACCACGGGATAATTGGTTCAAGGTGTGAATGCAAATGACTCCTAAAAACGAGGCTGATTTGGGACCAGCTGAAATGAATAAGTTCAGATCTCTGTGGTCTGGAGACACTTTGGTTTACCCTGGGGGTCCATAACTACCTGTGATTCAGAGCCCTTCCCTGGGGGAGCCACAGGTGACAGGGACTGAATAAGAGCCACCCGGCTTTATACAGGTGCGCAGTCTGATTATTTTAAAATACAGGTTTGGGGGAAAAAAACGTAGAAACTGAAATGCTTTTTGCTTAATTGCTTGAAGAAGTGTGCCCTTAGGATGCAGGGATAATCAGAAGTCAGCCAGATCGTATCAAATTGAACCCATTGCCTGTTTTATATGATGGTTACTGGGTCAGAGAAATGGTGCAGCAGCTATAGTACCCTTTGTCTTTAGTAAAGTACTTAACAATTTCTGAAGATATGAAGGTCCATATTAAATAAGTGGTAGAATGTGGGCTGAATGGTGTTATTAATTTAATTTGATAGTCATGTGCAAAAACTGTTAATTAGTGGCACCGAGTCAGCCTGGAAAGGGGTCTGAAAATGAGTGCCATAGGGTTCTGTTCTTGGCCTTGAGCTGTTCAACATTTATTCCAGTGTCGTGGATCAAGATACAGAAGGTATGTTTGTTGATGGCGTAGAGGTGGGAGGAATTGCTTATTTAGTAGATAAACCAAGGTTCAAAGACATCCAGAATGAGGGCCCAAATTTAAAAAAGAAATTCAGTAAGGGATAAACGTAAAGTCTGATTTAGTTTTTAACATTTGAATTGTAATGTTCATACATTCTGGTAGGATGATTCCGCTTCTGGAGACCACATCCAAAATGTAGATGATGCTTTGTGCACAGGGATTATTTAGAGGTTTTTTTTTTTTTTTTTCTTAAACTATAATGGAAAATTGGAAACAACCTAAATATCCAGTGGTGTGACTGGGCTGGAAGTAATCCGAAAGTGATTCCACTAATATTCCGTAATAGTGGAATATTATGGCCATTAAAACTAATGTTTAGGAATAATTTTAAAATAACATGGACAGATGTTTCTGCTAAAAGTTAAGGTGCATCTACAATATGATTTCAAATCTTAAAGAAACAAAGTGCATAGAAAATGACTGGAAGGAAATACACTAAAAATTCTAATACCAAAATACTAATATTGGTTACTTCTAAATGGATGAGTTGAGTGACTTTCTTTTTTTACATTTTAAATTTACTATTTGTATTTCTTATAGTGTGTATGTATATCACAGTGGAAAAAACACTACCATATATGTAAGTATATCTTTTAAAATATACTTTATTTTTTAGGCCAGTTTTATGTTCACAGCAAAACTGAGAGGAAGGTGCAGAGAGTTCCCACGTACTCCCTGCCCCCCTCACATGCACATCCCCCCACCATCAACATCCCTCACCTGATGGTACATTTGTTGTAATTAATGAACCTATACTGACGGGACATAATCACCCAAAGTCCATAGGTGACATTAGGGTTCACTCTTGGTGCTGTACATTCTGAGTTTGGACAAATGTACCCACCATTATAGTATCATATAGAGTACTTTCACGGCCCTAAAATCCTCTGTGCTCTGCCTATTCATCCCTCCCTCCCCACAACCTTTGGTAACCAGTAATCCTTTTACTGCCTCCACAGTTTTGCTTTTTCTAGAATGTTATACAGTTGGAATCATACAGTATATGGTCTTTTCAGATTGGCTTCTGTCACTCGGTAATGTGCATCTAATCTTCCTCCATGTCTTTTCGTGGCTTGATAGCTCATTTCTTTTTAGCACTGAATAATATTCCATTATCTGGATGTCCCACAGTGTAGTTATCCATTCACCTACTGAAGGACATCCTGGTTGCTTCCAAGTTTTGGCAGTCATTATGAATGAAGCTGCTATAGACACCCGTATGCAGGTTTTTGTGTGGACATAAATTTGCAACTCCTTTGCATAAATCCCAAGGAGGGCAGTTGCTGGGTCATATGGTAAGAGTGTGTTTAGTTTTGTAAGAAAGCACCAAACTGTCTTCCGAAGTGCCTGCACCATTTTGCATTCCCACCAGCAAAGAATGAGAGTTCCTGTTGCTCTATATCCTCACCAGCATTTAGTGTTGTCAGTTATCTGGATTTTGGCCATTCTCTTAAGTGTGTAGTGGTATCTCATTTTAATCTGCATTTCCCTAATGATTTGTGATGACATCTTATGTGCTGTTTTTGTTATCTGTATGTCTTCTTTGGTGAGGTATCTGTTAAGGTCTTTGGCTCCCTTTTTAAAATTGAGTTGTTTGTTTTCTTATTGTTGAGTTTTAAGAGTTCTTTGTATATTATGGATAACAGTCCTTTATCAGATGTGTCTTTTGCAAATATTTTCTCCCAGCCTGTGGTTTGTCTCTTCATTCTCTTGAACACTGCTATTTTAAAAACACTTTATCATTCAAGGACAGGATGGGTAAAGGACAGGATGATTCATTTAGTGACTAATCTTGAGTATTTACCTGCGTGTGTCAAGCACTGACGAGGTACTGGAGTCAAAAAAAGAAGACTCAGTCCCTGACCTGAAGTTGATGATCTGATTGAAAGGGAGAGACTGACAGGTAAACAGACAAGCACAGTGTAACCCTGGTGGTCCTCCAGGTGCTGAGGAGGGGGCAGATCATGTGGGAAAAAAGTTTTTTTTTTTTTTTTTTTTTTTTTTGGTACACGGGCCTCTCCTGTTGCGGAGCACAGGCTCCGGACGCGCAGGCTCAGTGGCCATGGCTCGCTCTGCGGCATGTGGGATCTTCCCGGACCAGGGCACGAACCTGTGTCCCCTCCATCGGCAGGCGGACTCTCAACCACTGCGCCACCAGGGAAGCCCGGGAAAAAAGTTTTGAGATTGTTCTGTTCATGAGTTAAATGTGAGCCCTGAGTGGGATGAGGCTTTTTAGAAATTGAATCCCATTCATAACTGGATCAGAAATTCATCAGTCCAATCACAGGGTTTAGTTTTAATGACCTCTGCTGGTCATGTGACATTCGGAACACTGGGGAGCCATGATTTAAAAGAAACATGAACAAACAAGGCTTCGCCCACAGGAAGGAGACTAGGATGCTGTGGGATCAGGAATGACCGGAGTACATTCATGGGGTGGGTACACAGTAGCACTTTTCAAATATTTTCGTGGTTATGAGGTATAGGAAAGAGTCGACTTGTTCATTTCTGCTCTGGTGTTGGAGTATGACCGATGGATGGGACAACTGCTTTATCCTCTCTAGCTTCAGATTCTTCTTCTGTAGAATGATTGCATTACATGATTCCTTATCCACTGAATGATTACACGAAGGTGATGAGCTTTAAGGTTCCTTTTAACCCTAAAGACTGGGAGAGCAGATTTCAGTTCTATCAGAAAAGGAATTTTCTTGCTGGCAGGCCTGACCAACAGTGGAAATGTCTGCCCATGGAGTAGTGAGCTCCCCATCATTGAAGGTGTTCAGGTTGGGCTGAATGCTGTGGATTCGGGGTGCTGTAGAGGAGAACAGGAATTAGGCTGGCCTCCAGAGTCCTTTCTAATTCTTGGGTTATTGTGTGACTTGTCAAAGCTGAAAGATAATGTGGAATATGGAATATGCCTCTAGTGTGTCGTACTGGGGTCAAATCATCATTTTAAGTTCTTTAAAAAAATGTTAATAAGTGGGTCCTAACATTTTCAAGAGATCTTCTGGGGTTATTTCAGAAAGGAGGAAGAGAACTATTCCAGGGTGGGTCAGGACTCAGTCTGTGGCCCCAGGGCTGCTGAAAATGGAATTTTGTCTTTAGGAAAAGCAAGAAGGTGGGCGTAGGGTGGAAAATGGCAAATAACAATAAATAAAACAGATCGACATATGGAAGACTAATATGTTTATTGGCCGGTTGTATTCAGTATAATGAATGAATCAAGATGGGGACCTTTAACTGACTCCTGGGTCCTCTGCTTGGCTGTGGAGGATCTGGGAGTGTCCTTGACCATCTCCTCCTTCATTTTCTCCACTGCAGATTTATATCACCAGGTGCAGCACGTTAAAAACCATCCCAACATCAGGGACGAGTCTGAACCTTGTGATTGCTCTGTAGGCTTAGTGAGAGAGGGAGCAAGAGACAGATTTAAAGAAACTTTTGTGTGGGATTTTCCAGGAACGCATATGTTTAGTTGCTATCCGACAGTAAATTTGTGGTTTGAATGAAAATTTTTTTGTTTTTGCGCTTTTATTATTTGTAGCTTACACGTGGATGTTTAATTTTGCCTAAATTTTACTTAAATGTATGGTTTATTTAGAATCCACCCTGATCATTTAAAAATTTTAGATTTTCTTCCTGATATTTTTGAATTACTTCTTTTGCTGCTGGGGACACTGCAAGGGCTAAGTCACTTAGCAAACATTTCTTGGAGAAACTCCACAAGGAGAACAGAGGTTTATCTCATCTTTTGGAGAAGAACACAAGATTTCTGTCGCCAAGTGATTCATGCCTACATTTTGGCATTTGAAAAAAGTCAGTATTGGGCAAGAAAGTGCTCTCTTCATGTGGAGTAATTTCAGGGTGCACACCTAGGGGGCGTCAGTTTTCGATGTATGTAAAAAATGTAGGCAGAACTTGGTAATTGGAACTAAAGTTGGAAGTCTTTGTGCACTCGATAAAGGGCCCAGGCCGCCTTTATCTCAGTATCATTTGGACCTCACACAGTGTATATGGAACGTCATCTGTGCTTTGTCGCATTGCTGTGAATCGGCTCCCTGGGCCACAGAACAGTGTATGGGAAAATACACTGTATGGGAAAAACTTAGGGTATCATACTTTTTTTTTTAAGGCAAAATATGATAAGAAGTAACAGCTCTCAGCCTTTTTTGTCCTTTGAGTACTGGGAAGCCATAAAACTCTTTTAGTAAAAACAACCACACTCAATGGTTGTTTTTCAAAGTGCAGGGGGAATGAAAAACTCCCTGTCCTCTATTTTTCTTCTGCCGAAAACGAATTGCTCCTGGTGCGCCGTTCTTAAATTCCTGTGTCCTCTATCCATTTTAATCTTGTTATCTATTTTTATGGTGACTGTCGCCATGGTACTTGTGCTCTTTACATAGCACAACAGAGATTTCAGATGTCTGATACGACAGCTCAAAGTTCTGCTGCAGCTAGCAGAGAAACTGTACTGGGGTAGTTTTTTTTTTTTTTTAAATTGAGGTGTAATTTGCATACAGTGGAATGCTCAGATCTGAAATGTGCTGTTTGATCAGTTCTGACGAATGCATTTTGAGACAGAACATTTCTGTCACCTCCGAAGTGTTCCATGGGACCTTTTCCAGTGAATCTTCCCCCCAATTGGAAGGACCACAGCTCTGATGTCTATCACCCTAGGTTAGTTTTGCCCTACCCTAGGTCCTTAATATTAGAATTTTGTGTTTCTAAGGACTTTTCACGTAGTGTCTTGAAGAGGTGGAGGTGGAGGAGTGTCTGTGTTGAAAAGTCAGCATTCTGTGTGGTTAGGTGGCCCCGGGGGAGTAAATGATATTTTGGAGCTTTTCTAATGTGGTGGTCAGAGTCTTCCTTCTCATTAGCCCACAGGATCTGGATTTATGTTAGAAATCCTGATTCCTGGATGGAAGAGTCGGAGGCACAGCCGGCTAGGCCTGGTGTGGGTTACGTGTGGTTGGGCGAGGGCTGCCATCATTGGCAAGTCCGCATGTGTGCATGCGTGTGCATGTGCGTGCGTGCGTGTGTGCGTGTGTGTGTGTGGTGTTGGAGAGCTGGAATGCTCAACTAGAAGAACTGAAATCGCTCCTAGGACATCCCTTTGAATTACCCAGAAGTCCCCTGACAGGCCTTTCTCTTTTTTCTTGTCTCTTCCTTGAACTAGTGTATAAATTGAACGGTCCACAGAGTCACAGAGTTGGGTTTCTAATATTGAAACAAGATCTGTGTTGCAGAGGCCACTGCTTTGCACTGCTGAGCGCTCAGCCTCCCAGGAAGCGTGTGTGAGATTGGAGTAGAAATTGCCCCCAAACACGTGACTGAAATGTACGGAGCAGGGTCAGTTTCTTGCTTTTTTTAAAAAAAATTACATGGTGAAATGCAATTTGCATTACACAAGTACTACTTGAACACATTCTCTGTAGGGGAAAAAAAAAATGCAAACCTTCCAGAGCAAACAAAATCTTCCTTGACAACCACTCCTAATCCCAGCCCTTCCCCAGAGGTTAACCACTGTTACGAGTTTGTTGGTATTCTCCAAATGCTTAACATACTTGCATTTATACCTAAAGAACTTAAAAGAAGCTAAGTGCACTGGGAGTACTAAGTAGTGTGCTGGCCCCTTCCACCCCACGACATCTCAGGGATGGCTTCCTGTCAATATGTATAGGTCTTATTGATTTTGTTTAACTCCTGCATAGCCTTCCTTAGAATCAGAAGGCTAAACTGTTGGTTGATTTAGCCTAATTGATGGCCATTTAAGTTATTTCCAAATCCCCTGCTGTTACAAACGCTGTTACAATAAACATGGCCTTACATGCCTCTTTGCCACACACGTCAGTGTTTCTCTAGGGGAGATCCTGAGAAAGGGGACTTGCTAGGGAACAGGGTACATTAATTTTAAATCTTAATGAAGACCCATTACAAGGTCAGTTCCAAGCTTAGATTTAACGCAGGCCGGGCATACATGAGGTGGGCTCAGACACGAGGCAATTGTTTTCTAAGAATGGGGCAGGCTTTAGGGTGTGCGAGTGTGTGGCCCCATGCTTCAACACGGTTTGGCTGGAAGGGTGGGTGTTGGGAAGGGCTCCGCTTAGCCCCACAGTCAATTCTGTCTGGCCCCCTGAGGACTTTGGCCTGCGTGTTGGAGAAGAATCCCTGGATGAATGAGCAGCGGTGGTGGACTCTGGATGGTAAATTCTAAACCCAGTTCGTTCCCTAGCTGGAGATCTCCAACGCATCTGTGATTCTTCTCCGTCCGTCCTTAGAATACGAAGTGTGGCCTCACACTAATTATACAGCACAGATCTATGAATGTCACTCTGGAGCGTGTTAAGTGCCTTAATAAACAAGTGCTGGGTGTTTGATGCAGGAGAAGCTCAGCGAGGCCTGAAGTTCTCTAAGGTCAGGGTCTGAAGCTGAGGCTCCGTCATTCTTCTGTTCAGTTCATCGGCAAGAACCTGCACGTGTGTCGAGTACCGGTGGATTATTTAGAACGCTGGTGTTTCTGTTCTGCGGCTCCCCCTGCCCTGGGTTTCTGGTGAGTCGGTGCTGCCCTGTGTGCTGTGTAGGTCTGCACGGGTGCATGTGGATCCAGATCTGGGACAGCTGGAACCCGGGACTGAGCGTCAGATTTGGGGAGTTCTCGCAGAGGATGGTCACGCTCCGCCTCGGGGAGGCCGGCCAGTGGGCCTTGAGCCACCCTGGGCAGGGCACCAAGATGGAGATTTCAGCTGGAAGAGGAGGGCAGGGTTGGGACCTGTGTGCTGAGAGCAAGGTGAGGGGCCGGGTCACGTGGGCTCTGCTTTGGGCCACGGGGCAGAGCCGGCCGGCTGGATGCTGAGCTCTTGAAGCAGGGAGCCCTGCGGTTGGTTCACCGTGGCCAGCTGGCCTCTGAATGGAATATGCCGGCTTTCTCGGTTCCCCTGTCTTGCCGAAGTCAGTTCTGTTGAGATTTCAGTTAATCAGCGGCTCACCCGTGGTCAACTTCTTGATTCCCTTTAGAGTCAGTTGTGTTACTGGTTCGGGTTGAATATCCTTTTGCAACCTCAGTTTCCAGATGCCAGCGGGACAGTGGCTCCTAAGCTCTCCGAGTGGCCCACCGTGTCATTTACCTGTCTGGTGCTGGTCTGAAATCGGGGAACAGGGGAGGCAACACATCTGTTGAGATCCTTTCCCATGCTGGGCACTGTTCTCATTTTTCACGGCAAGGCAGGAAACCGAGGCTCCGAGGTGGTGGCTTGTGGCCGAAAGTCACACAGGTCCAGGTGATGGGCTGCCACGAGCCCTTTTCCTGGAGAGGCGTCCTCGGCAGTGTGCCCGGGGTTAGCTTCTCTTGCACATTCTGTTTCTATTTTGAGGAGCCAGTTTTAGTTGCTCAGGTGTATCCAGACTTTTTTTTTTCCCCTCAGCCACAGCATTCCTGGGGGATGGGAAGCATTCCCGCTGGTGCTGGGGGAGATGCTGCAATCCCAGGAGATCAGAGCAGTCTCCCGGGAGAAGGTGATAGAGTGACAGCCTGAGGAGCCACTGCCATCCTGAAACAGAAAGCCTGTACAGTCAGCCGGGAAGTCAGAAGGGAGGGAGAAGTTGGATTAAAAGTTGATCTGTGGAAGCCTGTTATCGCCCTTCTGGCTAGACACGTCTCTTCCCTTGGCTGGTCAGCCATCCTGGTCTTGGAACGAATTCTGGCACCCAGCTCTTATTTCAGGTTTTTAAATGTTATCAGCCACTAGAACGTTCTGTCATCCCAACAGCACGTGTTTCTTATCTTATGACTTATAACTGCCAAGATTACACTTTTATTTCCCACTGGCTGGTTTGGCATCGGTGGCTCCCAGATGAGACTTGGATTCTAGAGGGGTATTTTGGGCACCTTGATCCCTTCCCACACCTGTTTCTCTCTTCTGGTTTGGTGTCTCTAGTTGGCCCATCCTGTCTGCGTGTGCATGGTTTCTCATCTATAATTTTGCATCTCCCACTCCTGGCCCGGCCCCCGGACCAGGTGGTTCCTTTCTCGGGCACCTGCAGCCCTGTGTGCTCTGATTATCCACCCCTGTAGAGGGCTGCTGCCTTTTTATTACCTATTGATTCCAGCCGGGAAAGTCACCAGGTGGCTCTCACCTTCCCTACAACTGCCGCCCCCCCACCGTCTGTTTATTTAGCATAGTCAGGGAATGTGACTATTCATTCAAAGGACTGCTGAGTTCCATATAGTTTTTCTGCTTTAACCACTTCAGTGAAAAAATAGAACCTGCATTTCTCTGCCTTCAAAGTGGGGAGAACGTAAGGGGCCCTTTTCTTGTATCTCGGGGTTGGCACCTCAGGCATCACGATCACAGAACTTTTCTGGCGTGTCCACTCAGGGCCTTACACTAATGGGTCCTGGACTGTTAGGCGTTTTAAGTTCTCCCCTCTGTGTTTTATATTTTGGGGGGTGGTTCTTTTGTTGTCAGCTTTCTCTTTTCATTATTGTAAGTGCCTCTAACAGATCCCTTCTTCCCGATGAAACTCACGCTGTCTTCCTCACAGCGTTCGTTGTGAGGATCAGACAAGGCCGTGTGAAGGCATTGGGGCTGGGAACTCTGGAGCCCTTCCCCCCGAGCCCCTGTCCTGCTGCTGGGTCTCCCCTTGAGGGGAAGAGAGAACGAGTCCAGGGAGGGGCCGGGAAAGCTGCAGACACCCCAGCTGGCTAGCTCGGGCAAATCAGTGGCCTTCTGGAGGACCCTCAGTTTTCTGAGCTGTAAAATTGGGATTAAATTGTCCCTCCCTGTTTCCTTGAGTTGCCAGGAGGTCAGAAAAAAAAAAAGGAAGCCTCGAATATGTGTATCAAAGTGACTGTAAACCCAAATGCCATTCAGGCATTCGTTGGCGGTTAACGTTCAGGTTGGAAGCTTACCCTGCAAACTGCTGCAGGGAACTGTCAGTTCTCGGAGGCTTGTTCTTGCGGAGATACTCAGCTCCTGGCTGGCTCCCTCCTTCCTGCTGGCTCTGGGTAAGATGCTGAGTCAGCAGTCATGCATCTCTGTGCCTCCTGCGTCTCACATAGTTTTGGTACAGCCAAATCAGGTTTAACCACAGTGCAGGCACCCACATGTATACACATGCGTGCGTGCCCCGTGCACGTACGAAAACAGTGCTGGATCATCTCTCCCTCTCACATGGCACGTTCGTAGGCATGCTTTTACTTATCCCTGCTTCCTTATAAAGCATTCTCTACCTGTTTTCAAGAAAACACTGCTATCTTAGAACCGAGTCTGAAACACTGAAGCGCTACTAAGACGCTATGACTGTTCTTCATTTTTAGGCGAGCAGCAGGTCTTATTTCTTACAACACATTATTTTTTAAATGTGGGGCTCTCCTCACCTATGGGAATAGCATCTCTTCAAAATCATAAATTTGATGGGATAAGCAAGGGCTTGCCGTCTAAGGGAGATGCAGTGCGTCAGAACTGATAGAAGTAGTTACAGATCACTGAGCCCTGTGTGCCCAGTACTGTGCTAAGAATTGTCTTGTTTCATACGGAGTAGTGTATGCACAGCAGAGCAATGAATAAAGTGCACTGGTGGTTTTGAAAGCAAATGGGGAGCTAGGTGTGAAGGAAGGGGAAGTGTAGTTCTGGGCTGAACTGTGAAAATGCTTTCCTTCCCTGCCGGCCGTGCAAACAGAATGGTCTCTTTTACTTGATTGAATGGCTGTTGTGCAGTCAGACCGACAAAAGTATTTGTTGATCAGGGTCATTTGTTATTTGCTGGAGAAAATTCAGTGTAACCAGATCAGGTGACCTATTTCTGTGGCCCATCTGCTGGGATATGAAAATAGCACGGCTATTTGGGGCCCTTATTTTCTCCTTCCATTTTTCTGTTACATCTATTACTCAGATGATGGTAGTCTAAACTATTATACATCGAGGCAGTGTAATCCAGTTTTTGTGGGGGTTTTTTGCGGTACGCGGGCCTCTCACTGTTGTGGCCTCTCCTGTTGTGGAGCACAGGCTCCGGACGCGCAGGCTCAGCGGCCATGGCTCATGGGCCCAGCCGCTCAGCGGCATGTGGGATCCTCCCGGACCGGGCCACGAACCCGTGTCCCCTGCATCGGCAGGCGGACTCTCAACCACTGCGCCACCAGGGAAGCCCTGTAATCCAGTTTTTAAAAACCTTCAGACGTTCCACAACTAAAGATCCTGCACGTGGCAACGAAGATCCTGCATGTTGCAACTAAGACCCGGCACAGCCAAATAAATAAATAAGTAAATAAATATTTTTTAAAAAAAAAAGCTTCAGAAGAAGACAACAATTAGAATGACCTGAGAATCCAAATGGTCCTTCTCTGAACAGCTGATTTAGAAATCTTGGTATTGAATCAATTACTAATATGCTCAGTGCTGTGATCTTAAGCTCATATCATGAAAACCTAAAATGCATACCACACATTTAAAAAATGGTGTAACAGGACCTGATGTATAACTTGAGAGACCTAGATGTTTTCGTGCAGGCCCTTGGCTACCCTTGGAGGTTTTTCTGTCCAAAGCCAGGCTGGGAAGAAAATCCTCTGGGAAGAAACGGTCAATATATGCTCAGTGAAGTGAATTTTTTTTTTTTTTACTTTTTCTGGAGAAGACACCCCAGAAGAAAATAAGGCTTAAGAAACTACCAGGCAGCATTTGGGTGGTGATGGTGGAGTATGACAGCTTACCTCTTTCTGCCAAGGTTCAGATAGCAAGGACCACAGATGCATTTGCATATAGTCATCAATATGCTGTGGACAGACATGGCATCTCTCAACAGAGATCGTCCCTGGCCAAGAATTGCTGAAAAAGAATTGTTTTGGACAAATGAATTGTCCTATTCTCCACTGAGTTCTGTTATAAAATAAAAGATGTGGTGTGCTGTAACATTTTGACCTTTGCATGAGCTTAGAATGTCACATTGAAAAAGAAATGAAGTTAAAACTTTACAGATTTAAGAGAAAATATTAGGGACTCCCCTGGTAGCGCAGTGGTTAAGAATCCGCCTGCCAGTGCAGGGGACACGGATTCGAGCCCTGGTCAGGGAAGATCCCACATGCCGCGGAACCACTAAGCCTGTGCGCCACAACTGCTGAAGCCCGTGTGCCTAGAGCCCGTGCTCCGCAACAAGAGAAGCCACTGCAATGAGAAGTCCACATGCCGCAACTAGAGGAAACCCGCACACAGCAACGAAGACCCAACGCAGACATAAATAAATAAATAAAATTAAAAAGAAAACAGCAACTTTCTGATAAAAGATTAAGAATGATATGCAAAATATTAGCCAAAGAACCCAAAACTCAAATCGATGTTCTGTGCGGTGGTTACCTGGGGAGATCATAGAGTAGAAAGCTTAAGGTTAGTGGAGAACCTGAAACTCTTGGAAGAGGAGTAATGCCCGGCACCTTGGTCCCTAAATTGTTCATTAGAGAGGCAGCAAAGCACCCATGCTTCGGCAAAGGGGAGTCTTACCCCAAACTTCACCCATCACCAATACCCCCATTAGTTGTGTAATGAATCAGTTTGACTTTATGACCTGTGTCCTGGAAGTGCTACTCGGTGACGTCATGGCCTGTTGCCATGGGAGGTAGGAGAGAGTACCCGTTGAGCGTGAGCGCATGCGCGTGCACACACACACATGGATGTGCTGAGACCTGGGATTCTCCGGCAACAGTGACATGTCAAATGGCAATTTGCAACTTAGAACCACAGAGAGGGTTTGTTTTCCTATTCTGTCGGTCCCAGTTATTTAACTGATGGCAGATGTCCTCATTAAGGGCTATTAGCGCATCAGAAGATGTTTGCTGAGCCTGGAGAAGGTCTAACCTCTTTTACATGGACCAAAATACATCTTCTCGGGTAGCCAACCCCTCCCTGTGGGTGACAGTGGTGGGGTGAGAAGCAAAGAGTACTCGGGATATCTTAAAACTGTACATCAGCCAGGAAGTCTTTTTTAGCATGAGTTATGTTTCGGTCAAGGACTTCGTAAGTCGAGAATGTAACATTGTAAAGCTGGATTTGACTATGTGTTGAAACACTGTTATTGTTACCCTGAAAAAGACGTTTCTTGATTTCTCTTTGCCGAACCTGAACCATGTGGCAAGTTAGGGGCTGGCTGGTTATTATCAACCATCAATAGCTCCCAAGAAAGAAACCAATAAGGGGGTGAGTTCAAAGTAGAGATCAGGGAAGAAAGATTTGAAGGAAGCGGTGGTTACATTGGTAGAAACATGCTGGGAGGGGGTTGGGACCCTCAAGCTAAGGTATAAAGTAACAGGCCGTCCTGGAAAGTCCCTCTAGAGTCTACATTAACCTGGATCCTCTTCCTGCCTGCATGGCAGACCTCTGTAGGTGCTTGAATTCACTTCCGAATCCCCGAAGGACTTGAGGGATGGTGTTATCTGTTGAGCCATGTTCCTAATGTAATGCTGATCAACACACCTGACCATCCTGCCCAGCCTACATTTAATCTAGATTCATGTTTTTTCACTCCCATGCTATCAATCCTCAGTGTAAATTTGGCTAAGATTTCCCTTAACTTTTGGGATTGATTACATTATCTCTCTGCACCCTCTCAGAGGGCAATATTGTGTATAAAGGTCTTCCCAAACTGCTAAATGATTAACAGTGACCTGGACTGTTGAACAAGGTTGGAGGAAAGCATTGGCCTTTATTTTGTAGGTGGGAGGCTAAGATGCAAGTGGAGAATGGGTTTTCAAGGAAAGAAAAAGCACACAAGGAGACTTGCAGGATTGGGAGCTGTTTTTTTGTTTGTTTGTTTTGCTTTTGCTTCTTTTTTTTTGTTTCCTGTAGAGGTTCACTGACATAGGGGAAAAAAAATACCATGTAGGTGAAAAGCAAGCTTGAGTGTTTTATTTTGAGAGATCTCACACCTATTGGAATAATGGTAGGATCAGGCCCTTTGACACCAGATAGACATGAGTTCAGTCCCTAGTGGCTGCCTTTCCTGGTTGTGTAGCCTTGGCAACCTAACCTCTCAGTGGCTCAGTTTCCTCATCAGACATAAAAGACCATATGTTTATCTTAAGTCGCTCTGAGGATTAAATTAGATACAATTTGCGAAAGCTGGTGCTATTAGGCATTTAATAAAGGTAGTTTCCCTTCCTTCTTTCTCTTCTGCTTTTAAAAATTAAGATTTGGGCGCACTATAAATAAAACAAATAATAAAAGGTATTTCAGGGTGGAATTCAGGCCAGTTAAAGGTGAAAGGCCAGAGAATGCATGTGGGAAGAAGCCGGAAGTGGGCAGGTTCACCAACTGTGCAAATCCAGCAGGCTTTGGAAGGTGCAGCTTCACAAAGCAAATAAAAAGCGTTCTTTACATTAAAAAAAAAAACAGACTTAACAAAAACATCGTCAGAGTCTGTTAGCCAAATATTTCAGGCTCTGTCTGGAAGCCCAGGAATTTTGGAAATACTACCCTTTCTTCATTTCAGTGGTAGAAACCTCAAACTTCCTGCTGTGGAAAGTGGGGGTGGCCACTGTGTTTTTTTCTTTCTTTTTGTTTTTTTTTTTTTGGGTCAAGAGCAGGATTGTTTCTTTCTCTGGATGGATGCTGCCATCTGATGTCTCTAAGTGGCACTGTGGCTTCACTTCTAGCTCAGCGACATTAAACTGAGGGTTTGAGATTCTTGTTTCTGGCTTGAGGCTTCGAGGACGGTGGTAGGTGACTGAGTTTTTAAAACCAAATTAGCACCAAATCAGCTTGGACATTTTTTTTGGTAGTGGTAAAGAATTTACTCCTTACGTTTTTATTCCTTTTGATGGCATACATAGTAAGGCTTTCCAGTAGAGTGTTACTAAGTATAAAGTCACCAGACACCTAGAGAGGAACTCTGTAGGATGCTGTGATTTTGACCTTTTTCTTATCTCTTTGCTTTCTAGGGAATTCATGGTGGAGATACCATACTCTCTGATTCTAGCCCTTGAAGCTCTGAGTAAAACACTGATAAAAATGTGCCAAACCCTTTTCCTCTGTATTTGCGACTTTATTCTTAACTTTTAAACTTATTTTTACCCTTCACGTTTTGTTATTGTGGAGATGTTTGCTGAGCATACTTTGCTGGGATGGTTGGGAAGGAGGCCAGGAATCGGGAGACGAGAAGATGGCATGGGACCCAAACGAAGCCCCGAGGTACTTCTGGACAAGGGTGAAAAGTAAAGAAGGTTTATGGAACTATTCAAAGAAAGTTTGAACCCATAGCTATGGTGCAGTTTTCTCCTGGCGTGGGTGCGGCCAGGGGCAGAGGGGTGGGAGGGAGGAGAAAGGCCGCTGGAACAGTCTCTGGAAATGCCAAGCTTAATAGACAGGGGTGGAGTTAGCCTGATGGGAATTCCAGGTAGGGGAACAGTGTTGGTATTGAGTCTATGAAAATCATAGTATTTTACGCCTGCCACGGCACTGGGGATATGCTCTGTACAGATCAGTTCCTCGACTAAATACTGACTGGAGAAGTGAGTTAACGAGGGAACAGGGCACCTGGGGCAGCAGAGATTCGGAGTGTGCTACGGTACCCAGAGGGAATGAGCCGCAGGGTGGCTGAGGAGCTCCGAGCGCTCTGGAGAAGGGGCAGCGTGAGTTCGCAGGGTGCCAGGTCTGATTCTTCCCCTTCCGCCAGCGGACCCAGCAGGCCTGGGAGCAGCTGTGGCCCCTGGTAGCGATCCACCCCTCGAGCCCTGTGCGGATGCGAGGCATTCTGGTTTCTGGGGGTGAAGGGACTGCAGAGTTCTGACCTGTTGTTGGGTGACCAGTGGAAGTCAGTTCTTGGAGAGGAGTTGGTGGGAATGAAGCTGCTGACAAGGGCAACCAGTAGCCTGAGGACCAGGGGAGGGAACCAGGGAGGAGGGTATGCCTGGGGTTGTGAGCACAGAGATTGACCCTCTGGTGCTGGGCAGTACCTTGTGACCCAGGTCATGACATGGACAGCAGAGATGGAAGTCAGTGGAGTCCAAGGAGGTGAGAATAGGGAAGTAGAGGCCATAGGTCATGGGCCCCAGGCAGAGGGTATTTGGAAAGAGGAGGGAGAGCATGGTGTCGTCCTAAAAAGACACAGACTTTGAAGTCAGTAGGTCCTGAGGGGCCCTGATTTGGCCTTTTACCCTGACCTTGGTCAAGTCTTTTAATCTCTCTGGGTCTTTTTTTTTTGAGAACAGAATAAGGATGGACACTAATGGTACCTGTGGAATGAGAGAATGTCAGTACCACACTTAAGAGTCTAGCACGTAGGAAATGCTCTTCAGTGTTAGGTATGAATACAATGTCTACACATAAGTGAGGTGTTAAGAGGTGAGCTGTCCAAATAACCTGGGGGTTATATCTTATTACCTAACGGGGGAGGGGGGGAAGGGATTATTCATCATCTTTTTAAGAACATGAAAGGTTAGTCTAATACAGAATTATTTAGAAGCCTGTGTCCAGAGGGCTTCTACTGGAACGTTCTCATTGCTCCTTGAAGGTTGATAAGGGGAGTATTAGCGTTGTGACTTACAGATGAGGAAACAGGCTCTGAGTGGGGTCCACAGTGCAGCCTGAGGCAGATCTACTGTGTTTTCCCTGCATCCTGCTTAGGAGGGAGGCTGTGGATCAGGGGTGGGATTTCCCAAGAGCAAGCTCGTTGACTGTTTTGAATCTCTGAGGTCCCATAAGATTGACTTCCTCTTTTTTGGAATGGTGTAGGCACATGAAGGTCAAGGGGTGTCCCCCCCCCAACCCCTGCCCTGGGGCTTAGAGAGTGCTGGCTGGTTAGAACCCCGCCTCTCAGGCAGGAGGATTTTGACTAAAGGAGCATCACACCAAGCTTTCTGGTGTTGTCTCCTTCTTAGCTCTTCTTCCCTATAAAATGCAGAGGACAGCGCTCCCCAGTGCCCTGCTTTCTGGAGTATTATGCGTGGGGGTGAGCTGATGCCTCTGAGCACGCAGAAATGATGTGTGCCGTTTCCAGAGCAGCTCCTGTCCATCGTGGGGTGACCGTGCAGAGGCCTGGAATGGTTCTCCTTGGTCCGTGTCAGGGCTGTGGCTCTGCGTTTCCATCAGCCCTGAATGCTCGAGTGGCCTGAGCCCGGAGCCTGTGGGGGGCAGGGTGCAGGCAGTTGGGAGGCGCTGAGAAGACCTGGGTTTGGAGTCAGGAGACCAGATCTCGTTCAGGCTCTGACACCAACTACCTGTACCGCCAGGAATAAGTCGCTTAAGCTCCCCCACTTTAGTTCCCTCAAGTGGAAAACAAGGAATAGTTAGCACGGCTCACTTCTGTGGCTGTTGGCAACTTTGAAGCCAGCTGAGCTTGAGAATCTGAGTGTCTGACAGACCCCCTCCCGCTCTGACTTAGTGCTGTTGTAATAGCATCCTGACCCGGGAAGCGGATGTTGGTGTGGGAGCATCTCTTAGTGCTGTTGTAATAGCATCCTGACCTGGGAAGCGGACGTTGGTGTGTGTGCTGAGATGCTCCCCGCGGGCAGAGCAGTTTCAGCAACACAACCCTGGGTACAGCCCTCAGGAAGAAGAATAAGGAATTTGTTAAATTTGCAGTGATGCATCCGCCTAAGAAAACACTGTGTGACTTATAAAAGTATGATTGTAGAATAACATGTAATGATACAGTATAGCCCACACAGGATAAGTGTAAATTCAGTTTACCAAACCATGATCCCATTTTTGTAGAAATAGAAATATATAAATCTGTGTGTAGAAGAAAGCTTGGAATGCTTTAGGAAACATGGCTATCTGTGGGAGGCGGCTTCTTGAGGGATTTGTTTTTCTTTGTGCTTATCAGTACATTCTAAATGTCCTACTAGTAACAGGTGTTACTTTTGTAAAAAGAAAAAAGTTGTAAAAGTTACTTTAAAATGTTTCATCCTTTTTGACGGACACTCACGGGTTCCGGCTGCGTGTAGGGCCTCCTGATGCCTCCAGATACGGGATAAAGGACTCTGTGTCCCCTTTGCCTCCCAGGAAAGGCAGCAGCATGGCCAGCGTTCTGTCCCGGCGCCTTGGCAAGAGGTCCCTCCTGGGCGCCCGGGTGTTGGGGCCACCCGGGGCTGCCCCACCCTTGGAGCCTCAGGCAGAGCTGCTTGAGGGGGCGGCGCCCCAGCCCTTCCTTGCCTCTAAGGACACGTCCTGCCAGGAGCAGCCCAAGGAACTCCTCAAGGCTCCAGGCACCTCAGGCCTCCAGCAGGTGGCCTTTCAGCCCGGGCAGAAGGTAGGTTGATCCCCGAGTGGACAAATGTCTGATCTCTCCAGGCTTGCATCTGGCAGCCCAGTGGTGCCCTGAGTGAAACTCTCTGGGCACGGGCTTTAGCACAGACCTTTTCCCTGCAGCCATATGAGCCCTTGGGCAGCAGGCTTCCCAAGGGAATGAGCAGACCCAGGGCTCCTCCACAACAGTTCTGGGCTCAGGCCGGTTCAGAACCTCAGTTCAAAGCATGGCCAGAGCTGTTTCTCTTAATCTGTCTCAGTTTGCAACTTTATAAAAACAAGGGAAAGAATCTCAGACTTACAGGAGACAGATAAGATTGCATCTTTGAATTACCTTTAGATGTTTGCAAGAGATGAAGGTGTTTGTTTAGTTGGAATGCCATTTGGAGTCCCTTTTCCAGTGTTTCCTCCCCTGTGTCAGGGCTCAGGCATCACCTGTGCCTGATGTTGGCACTAGATCCAGATGCATGGGCTTCTCCTTCATTGCCTTCTCAAGAGCTGATAATAGAGGCTCTGCTTTCTGCCTCTGTTTCAAGGCTTGTGTCGTCCAGACATCTCTTCCCATGAGGTGAGGCCACCTGGCAACTGCTAGGCACCCTTGAAAGTAGTCAGCCTACTTCTTCACCACTACCATCGTGCTCCCAGGTAGACTCAGGATTCTCTGAAGGGAAAAATGCAGGGTGTGAGCAATTCAAGGCGATAGTTGGGGACCAGCAGAGATATAGGACTTCAGAGGCTAGTCAGGGCAAGAAATCAGGAGGGAGGGACACAGATTCCAAATTCGTTTGATTTGAGAATTTAATCCGTTTACATTTAAAGTAATTAGTGATAGGTAAGGACTTGGTATTGCTATCTTGTTAACTGTTTTCTGACTGGTTTGTAATTCCTTTGTTTCTTTTTTCTTCTCTTGCTGTCTTTTTTTGTGTGTGATTTGTTTTTTTTTTTTTTTTTTTTTGGAGTCCTGTGCGTTGATTTCTTTATCTTTTGTGTATCTCCTAGAGGTTTTTTCTTTGTGGTTACCATGAGGCTCACAGAAAACATCCTATAGTTATAACAGTCTATTTTAAGATGATAACAACTTAACTTTAATTGCGTATAGACTCCAAGTTAAAAAAAAAAAAAAATCCCAGAAACTGACACCTTTGCTCTCTCCATCTAGAAAATTTATAAGGATTTGTTTTGGGAAGAACCAATCCACTGTGGCTAGTCTGGGTGTTCAGGTGGGAAGCAGGTACCTGGGAGCATCTGCTTGAATTAAAGATGAGTCGGAGAATGCAGTTTGTGGCATACGGCTCCCAGCTCCCAGAACTGGGGACATATGGAGTGAGAACTCCCAAGTGCTGACCACTGGCTGCTGTTCTTCTCTCCCCAGGTTTGTGTGTGGTATGGAGGTCAAGAGTGTACAGGACTGGTGGAGCGGCATAGCTGGGCAGAGGATAAGGTGACTGTCTGGCTGTTGGACCAGAAGTTACAAATCTGCTGCAAAGTGGAGGAGGTGTGGCCGGCCGAGCTGCAGAGCCCCATCCCCCAGGCGCCACCTCCCGAGCAGGGAACCCAGGCACCAGCCTACAGGCCTGTCTCCAGGAACATCGATGTCCCAAAGAGGTTTGTGTGACAGAACCTGGGCTCTGAAAGACACATGGGTGGTGAGGTATGGGGTTTTGGGATGTCTTGTGTTGGGGAAGGAATGTGGAACAACCAGGTGTCTAGTAGTCAAGATATCAGACAAATGGGATACAGTGAGAGGGCATCCTTTTCAAAAGACCCAGAAGGGCGTCTTTTCTTCCCTGTAACTCTATTATGGGTGATATAGCTTTGTCTGGCTAAGGGCTATTTTTTCCCCCTTTCATGCTCAAACTAAAATTAGGTCTTAGTTTTTCATGATGTGAGAGAAAAAAATGGCTTAGATCAGGAGTCAGCAAACATGTTCAGAATGGGCCAGAGTAAATAACGTAGGTTTTGTGGGCCAAATGATCTCTGTCACAGCTGCTCTGCTTGGCTGTGGTCACGTGAAATCAGCCACAGATAGTATGTAAACAGGCGGGCGTGTTGTGCCCCAATAAAACCTTACTTACGGACACTCAGATTTCAATTTCATGTCATTTCCATGTGTCATGTCAAGAAGGAATATTCTTCTTTTGATTTTTAAAACCATTTAAAAATTGTTAAGCCACTCTTAGCTTGTGAGCCAGGCTAAAACAGGCGGAAGGCTCAGTCTAGAGATTGCAGAGCCCTGGCTAGATATTTAAAACTATCGATGCTGAATGAAGTATGCTTACTTTGCTTTGGAATTTTTTTTTTTAATTATTTTTACTTTTCTGGCCACACCGCACAGTATGCAGGATCTTAGCTCCCGACCAGGGATTGAACCCGCGCCCCCTGCAGCGGAAGCACAGTCTTAACCACTGGACCCGCCAGGGAAGTCCCTGCTTTAGAATTTTATGACATGATTTTTTTCCCTGAGGATATGTATATTCTAATTTCTATGTTATATACTTGATGCACATTGATATTTTAAGATTAAAAAAGAAAATCTGCCAATGAGATTCTTTTCTTTTTTAAAAAAATAAATTTATTTATTTTTATTTATTATTGATCACTGTGTCGGGTCTTCGTTGCTGCATGCGGGCTTTCTTTAGTTGCAGCGAGCAGGCTCTACCCTGTTGTGGTGTGCGGGCTTCTTATTGCGGTGGCTTCTCTTGTTGCGGAGCACCGGCTCTAGGCATGTGGGCTTCAGTATTGTGGCACTTGGGCTCAGTAGCTGTGGCTCGCGGGCTCTAGAGCGCAGGCTCAGTAGTTGTGGCACACGGGCTTAGTTGCTCCACGACGTGTGGGATCTTCCTGGACCAGGGCTCGAACCAGTGTACCCTGCATTGGCAGGTGGATTCTTAACCACTGCGCCACCAGGGAAGCCCCTGCCAATGAGATTCTTATATACAGGATGTGTAAGCAGTTGAGCCCTGCCCCCTGCCCCATCTGTGTTTGTCTGTGAGTACTATTGTTGTTGACAGTACACCCCGTGTCTGGAGACCAGACCAGAGCAACAACATTTGTGATTGTCAATTCAATGGAATACTGGCAAAGAATTTGTCTTTCCATTCTGTGGAAATAAAAATACAAATAATCATATAAAAAGGGGGATGCTGACACATTTAATACATTACTAGCTTTCGTTTAGCTGCTTCAAGCCCAGTCGTATATTTTAGTGGATCTGAATTGTAAAGGATGAATTGCATAATACAGTCCTTTGAAATAGAGGAGCCACCTAGAAATTTATTTCAGACGGACTTTTCATACTTTAGCATTAACTTATAGATAACTTTAATTTTATTTCCAAATAATGTAACTTTATATGGATTAAAAAAATTATGTGTAAAATTTTATAGAACTCTGCTGTATAAAGCATTGAGATTTTCACTGGAAGATTTATTTTAGTATTTCTGGGTGTTTTGCTCATTGGCTTATGTACCAGGTTCTGTTCACATTCAGAAGCTATCACAATACCTCATCATTAATCTTGGGGGGAGGGAAAGGAATTGGTTAGTGTAATTGTTCCCTCTTAAATTTAAATATAAAACGAGGAAAGGAAGGTAATTTTGGTGATTTTGAATTCTAGCTGGCCGTCTTTTATGCCCATGCTTTATTTCATTGCTTGGACTCATTTTCCTTTCCCCCAAATAAAATTCCTGATTTTAAGCTGCAGACTTAGAGTTAGGAAGGGAATTCAAGGGAGAGTGGAACTGCCTCCGGGTGTCAGCAGTGGGATGGGGACCAGCCTGCTTCTGCGGGGGTTGACTGATATTATCAGTGTAGCTCAGAATTGAGTCTTTTTCATGAAGAATGAAGAGAGGTCTGAATGCTTTATTTAACAATATTACTTGAGCACACACTGACTGACTGGAGTCGAGGCGTGGAGGGGACAATCTAGGAATGTAAGATGCTCACATGACCAGCTGTGTCAGGAAGTAACCTTTGGCTCTCACCTGTCTGAATCCAGGAAGTCGGATGCAGTGGAGATGGACGAGATGATGGCAGCTATGGTGCTGACGTCCCTGTCCTGCAGCCCTGTGGTGCAGAGTCCTCCTGGGGTCGAGACCAACTTCTCTGGTGAGGAACGGGGTCCGGGTGGGTTCTGGGTGCGGCAGAGGCCCACGACCGACCTCTTCTGCTTTGGGCAGATAACTGCCTAAGTCGCTGGCCTGGCAGCAGGGTTTCTGGAGTCTCTTCTCCCTGGCATCCCAGAGTGGCTGAGCGACACAGAGTTAGCCGCTTCCATTCTTTTTCCTCAGTTTCCTCCTCTGGGGAGAAGCTTCCTGGTGCATTGTGAAGATGATTGAGCACGGGACTGAGCCACACTGGCCACTTGAGTAAGTTCTTCAATGGGAGTAAGCGAGCGAGGCACTTGAGGGGCTGAACATGGCCAGTGGAGGAACATTGAGTTCTAAAGGTAGAGACTGACCAAATGGTCCCCTAGTGGCCTCAGCCGATGCACTCCCCCGTTACAAGTGCCTGATTCAGCCTTGTAAATTCGTATGGAACAAATGAGCTGAAGTCTAAAATAAATCCAATTGCATAATACAAATCGATAGTAATTCACAGTAATCGATAGTAATTCACTATCGATTCCTATCGATAGTAAATCGATAGACTTCACAGCAAATTTATAAATTAAAAGAAAATTCTAGCACAACCCCCAAAATACATCACGAGTAATACGGGAGGAAGGAGGGTTGCTGGATATTAGTAGCTTGATAAGACTGGTATTGAACCTGAAGGGGTTTTGTTCTGAAACTTGTCATCAGGCTGGCCTAACTTACTCCCAGGGAATAACTTTTTCATTGGTGAGATAACTGAATTGCGAGCTTCTTAAAAGCTTATAGGAAAATACGGAGTCGGCTCTGAACACATACCAGGAGGAAAGTGGCCTTTATAAGCGTCCCTCATAAGTAATCTCCCTACATAGAAAATCAGTTTAAGGGGGTGAAAAGGCAGACTTACTTGTTTCACCTAAGGCCTGTCGTCAATGGCTAGGCTGCTAGAGGAAGCTATTGCAGTCTGACGGTACCAGTTGTGAGGCAGAGCATCACACACCTGCTCTGTGAGCACCTGGGGGCCACACAGGCAACGCAGGGAGGAAAGGAGTCAATCTTAAGTTCTTAGGAAACTCTACGAGTTTAGGAGATGCAGGAGGTTGGTCAACAGGAAGAAGATCCAGGAAAGTGTCATAAAGGGAAAGAAAATCGTTGACTGCAATTCCCATTAGGTTGCGTGTGTGTGTGTGTGTGTGTGTGTGTGTGTGTGTGTGTGTGTAATCCATCTACATATGTTCATACACACATCCCAACACCAGCATATACGTATCTTAACTGATAATATGCCATGATATCTTAAGTCCCCTTTGATAAACATTTTTCATTGTCCATTAAAGACTTTTTTCCCCATTACAATATCTTTAAAAAAAAAAAACACATTGTGGATTGATGGATTGATTTGGCTGCCCCGGGTCTTAGTTGCTGCTCGCAGGATCTTTAGTTGTGGCACGTGGGATCTAGTTCCCTGACCAGGGATCGAACCCGGGCCCCCTGCATTGGGAGTGTGGAGTCTGAACCACTGGACCACCAGGGAAGTTCCAGTCTATTTCTGATCTGACGTTGATGTCAGTGGAGAAATAAGGCCCCCCTGGCAGCTAATTATGTTGACGTATTCTGCAAGGTGAGGTCTCTACAACAACCAGAACCTTGCTCTGATCGTGGATACTCTTTGTGCAGAATCCACCCATTCCCTCTGGTCTCTGTATTGTTAGGATGGCTCTGCATGGGCGTGTAGAGAGCAGAGGGGATTACAAGGATTTCTTAGAAGTCCACCATGCGTTTGCAGGGGAGCACTTTGCTTTCATGCTCTGTTGACCCTGCCCTAGAAAACCTTATGACCTAAGGTAGAGCGATTTATGTTCCTCTTACAAGGTATAGGTTAATTTATGAGATTCACTTTTTGCTTTGTTTTGTATTTGTCCTTGTGTGCCAATGTGCCAGTGTCATTGTTGAGCCGTTTGAATTGTTCCTCGGTGGAAGGCTGCTGTACTGTAGGGCGGGCCTGCCGTTTGACCTGCTCTCTTCTTCTGTCCTGATGCTAGATGTAGCACTTCTGCTCCCTTGCCCTTCTCTCCCTGATAGTTTTCTTGAGTGGACGTGTGCGAACCCTTGACCTGCTGGCGGCTCCTGAGATCTTTCCTGAGGGGCTACCCTATTTTTAGCCCCACGTGTAGATGTCGTAAACTCTTGGTTTCCAGGAAGTCATTGCTTTGAGACTTGACAGTGACACTTAGGAAGGGCAGAATTCATCTGTCCCCTTCTGTTTGGGTGGGCTTTTCCTAGCGTGTGAGACTTAATTAAGGAGAGCCTGCGTTGGAAACACGAAATGCTGGGTGTCTAGATTAGCCTAGAAGGGGTTTGGAATATGGAGTGGGATGAGAGAAAAGCAGTGGGATGTTTATCCTGGCCACAGGGGATGTGGTAGACCATCTCAGAATCCAGGGTAAGGAGGCTCCGTGGAATGCTGCCCATGTTGGGAGTTGGGGCTTTTGGGGACAAGGCCACCATACCTGCATGTGTCACAGTTTTCCCCCCTTGCTATTTCCACATATCAAAATTTCAGATTCTCCTATAGTAAAAATTAATATGGATTTATGGTCTCGGCATGGAAGAATCTGGGTCCGGCCTAAAGCAGCCCGAAGAAAGGCAGCTTAAAAACTGAAAATTTGACATGACTCACCTGTGACCTTCCTGTTCAGACGCATTGCTGGGAGCAGGGCAGCGGGTTTAGGCCACGTCGGCTGTGTGGGCCTCCTGTCATCTTGTGATGAGTCTGAACTGCTCTCAGAGCTCGTCTTTCCTTCTCTAAGCATGTTCCCTGTGGATAACAGAAGAGCCACCTGGGCCACAGCTGGCTCTGGTAAAGGCTACACCTCCTGACAGCTGCGAGAGCTAGCTGGATGGTTTCTTTTCACACGCCGGTTTTGATGTACTTGCCTGGGTTTAAATGATCAAACAGGCATTTTTCAAGAAAGCCTGGTTAACAGGCCCTTAACCTGGCCTCTCCATCCTACTCTGCTGCAGGGAAAGCTTCCCAGGTGGTACCCAGCCGGCTTGTCCGTGCTTGGGAGGGAGGCAGGAGAGGCTTGGCCCCTCCCCTCTCCCCACTCTCCCCCTGCCTTTAAAGTGACAAGCACATTTTAATTAGGTTATCTTTCCATTAATAATACAGGTTTCCCCTGCTATCTGAACGTAGAACGTTTCTGTGAAAGTTGAAATGGTACAAAGCGAAGCAATTACCTTAGGACACATGTTGCTCACAGCTGCACAGAATAAATCAAGATGAAGCACGGACGCTCACAGACACAGTTCAAAGCTCTGGTCGCTAGGTGCTGAGGCGCCGAGTGTGGCTCCCAGGAAGGAGCTCAGTGGGGCCACTCTTACCGCTTGGGGTGCGCACTGCCTCTGTCACAGCTCGCTGCAAAACCAACATCGAACGCTATTTTCACCTTTTTTCATAAAGTGAAAACCCTCCTCAGATTTCTTTTAGTTAATGAAAACAGATACTAATGTATGGTTGTCACTTGGTGTTTGTGGAGGATTGGTCCAGGACCCCTGCGGATACCAAACTCCATAGACGCTCAAGTCCCTTGTGTAAAATGGCATAGGACTTGCATGTCACCTACGCATATCCTCCTGTATACTTTAAGTCACCTCTAGATTACTTTTAGTACCTAAAACAATGTAAATGCTGCGTACAATGTAAATAGCTGTAAATACAATGTAAATGCCTTTTAAATGTCGCTGTTTAAATGTTTAATTGGTGTGTGGCAAATTCAAGTTTTGCTTTGGGGAACTTTCTGGAATTTTTTCTTCCTGAATATTTTCAATCCACAGTTGGTTGAATTCTTGGATGCGGAAACTGCAGATTCGGAGGGCCGACTGTGGGTCTTTCCTCAAAGGGAAATGGTGTAAAGCAAACTTCCGAAAAGTGGGGGACACCCGCACACAAAATGCAGTTGCGGCGTGTCTGGTGGTCAGATCATCAGCATGGCTGTTGCCAGGAGGTGTCCGCTACAGCAGAGCAGGGCCACCCACAGACAGTGCTGCAATGAATGGACCCACTCCTCATTTTTACTGAAGCTCAGAAAGGGGAGGGGCTTGTTGGGGGCGGGGCAACATTTTTTTGTCTTTTTCTTTTTCCCCCTTGGAGTGGCAAAGTCAGGCAAGCCAGAGCCAGGAGTTAGATGCGGGAACCCAGACTCCAAACTAGAGTTTCCTGGCCTCCGCCCTGGGCTGTCCGTGCGGAATCCGGAGTGGACCCAGGGACAGGCCCCTGAGCATCCTCTGTCTTGTCTCTGCCCAGCTTCCCGCGCGGCCTGTGACCCGTGGAAGGAGAGCGGTGATGTGTCGGACAGCGGCAGTAGCACCACCAGCGGGCACTGGAGTGGGAGCAGCGGCGTCTCCACCCCCTCGCCCCCCCACCCCCAGGCCAGCCCCAAGTATTTGGGGGACGCCTTTGGCTCTCCCCAAACTGATAACGGATTTGAGACCGACCCGGATGCTTTCCTGTTGGATGAACCAGCTCCCCGCAAAAGAAAGGTACGTGGCGTGAGCGGGGAGCTCGGCCATGGAGGGGACGGGCCCGGGTCCTGGGCCTTCTCAGGCTCCATCCCATTTCAGCTTTCCTTTGCTGCTTCTCTTTCCTCCTGGCATTCCCAGGAGCCTGTTCCTCCTCTCCAACACCACGTCCTTGGCCTTCTCACCTCTGCCCCAACCCTGCCTTCGTTCCTGCTCTCCTGCAGAGGCCTCCGGCAGGCCTTCCTTCCTCCCCAGCAACCATCCCCACTCCAGGCGCCGATGCCAGCCCCCGGGACCAGCTGCCGAGTCCAGGCTCTGTGCCCCTGCTTGTCAGTGTCTCTGGTCCCTGGGAAACCCTTTCCTCGGCCTTCTGCTGGGTTCTGTTCGAAGGCAGCTAAAGCCCCCACTGGGTGAGGCTGGGAGGGGGCTCAAGGGGAGGACACATCCCCCTTACCCCATCTTCCTTTCCCCCAGAACTCGGTGAAGGTGATGTACAAGTGCCTGTGGCCCAACTGTGGCAAAGTCCTGCGCTCCATCGTGGGCATCAAGCGCCACGTCAAAGCCCTCCACCTGGGGTAGGTATGAGCCCAGGGCCCCTCTGCCGAGGGTGCCGTTCAGGCGTCCTCCACCTGCCGATTCCCTGAGACCCACAGTCCCAAATGCCTCCGAGAAACTGGCCGGCTGAGGACGCCACCTGTCCCTGACCTTGTGCCCTGCAAAACAGTCCCTTGGAAAGAGATCTTTGCCGGGAAGGAGGCCCCTCCTGCAGTAGTGGATGCTGATGCTGTTGATGGGAAGGGAGCTCTCTCCACCTTGCCGTTGTGTCTTCTCACCTCACCGTAGGAAGGAAGGTGTTTCAGTTCTGGACAGATAGAGGGCGACTGGTGAGAGCTTGTTGCTTCCCCTGGGGAAGCCAGGGCTCCCTTTGCACTGACCCCCTGGAGCTGGGGCAGCTTATGGCCAAGGAAACTGACTCAGAGCCCTTTCCCTGAAGGAGAGCAACTGCGAGTGGGTGGGGCCCGGAGAGGACCCGGGGTGGAGACCAGAGTCAGATCTTGCGGGAGGAGAAGCCTTCAGTGATGGGGAAAACAATTCCTGTTGATGGGCCAGCATGTAATCCCCTGTGAGCCCACGTCAGGAGCAGGGCTCCTGGGTGTCCTGCTGGCCTCCTTCCCAGACTCGCCAGGTGGCCCTGGGCAACTGCTCCCCTCGCACCTCACTCTCCCCTGTGTTTGGACCAAGGCAGCGTGTCCCTGGTCATTAGTGCGTCTCCCTCCCACGCAGGGACACCGTGGACTCCGACCAGTTCAAGCGAGAGGAGGATTTCTACTACACAGAGGTGCAGATGAAGGAGGAAGCTACTGCCGCTGGCGGCTCCACCGTTGACCCGGCTCCCACCCCCAGCGTGACCAGCCCGCCCCTTGCCGTTCTCCCTCCGCCTCCTCCCAAAGCCCAGTCCTCAGGCCCAGATCACCCTGGCCTGGAGTCCTACCTGCCCTCTGGTGCTCTAAGCAAGTCAGCTCCTGGCTCCTTCTGGCACATTCAGGCCGACCACGCATACCAGGTACAGGGTGGGGACCTGCTGGGAGCTCAGTCTGGTGGCCGTGAGGACTTTCAGCGTGTGACTGTCACTGGTCAGCCTGATCACAGGCCACTGACCACCCCGGCTGAAGGCTGAGTCCTTTGGCTGCATTACTAATCTCTGACTTCTACAAAGAAGAAAAGAAAAATGACTTCATACTCGATAAATATGGGGGTTCCAGAGTTCTACCTCAGTGGCCGTCTTGAGCGGTTATGAGAAATCTGGATGGATCCCTGGGTAACCAGGCTGATGGATTTGGGCTGGGGAACTGGTACATCGCTGGCTATAAAAGGGGATAGAAGAGTGCAGTTGGGTTTCCCAAGGCAAATCCCCAGTTCCCAGAATTGTGTTAAGAAATAATCTGGCACTCAGTTTTTCGAATACCTACTAAGCCACGGGCTAAGCTTTACGGATAGAATAAGACATAGTTCCTGACCTTGTGAGGTGTATGCTTTAGCTGGAGAGAGAAATGAATGGGTAACTATGGTTAATTATAATAAGTAATCAAAGTATCTTACTGGAGGCATAAGAAATTGTTGTGGCTACAGAAAGACCAAGCTACTATGCCTATGGGGTTGGTAAAGCTGTCATGGAGGGAGTGGCATTACGATGGACTTTACTGCACGTAGTAGGTACTGAACACCCTGCTTGCCACGTGTCGGTTTTCCTTAAAATCCTTGTATGCCTACAGCTTGGTTTTATCCGACTCTAGGCTGATTTTGCAAGTTTGTAATTAAAAAGCAGTGCTTTCCATCAGAAAGCCTTTACAGATCGAGCCAGCTCTTCTGCTCATTAGAATGAGTGGCCGCTTAGCTGTTTCATGTTGGGCCAACTTCAGGTGGCCCTTCGGGCAGTCGGCCAGCTCTGTGAGATGGGGCCTGGAGAGGGCGGCTGGCGTTTTTACAAACAACCCTCAACCTGGACGTGCCGCTTCCACGCGGTGGCCTGGGGACGCCAGGCCCTTAGCGCAGCCCCAGAAGCTCCCACTCGGAAGGCTTTTGGACTTCTTGGGCGAAACTTCCTCGAGCGTGTTCTCGGTGGGTGATCCAGCCAAGAAGTTAATCTGTGGAGATGATTAAGTCATGAGGCTGGCATGTACACCAGCTCCGAGAGAAGGGCTCCAAAAGAAGATTGGAGCCTGAGACTCGGGCGACCCCACAGAGTCGGTACTCTCATATTTCTCTTTGGAAGAGCATTTCGGGGTGTCCCAGAATTTCCTGGTCCGAGGTGCACCTGCTGCTGCAGACCGTGAGGTCACGGGGGGAGGGCTGGGCCCCGAAAGCTTCCTGAGCTGCGGCCCAGGCTGACGCTCTCTGATCTCCGGCAGGCCCTGCCGTCCTTCCAGATCCCCGTCTCACCGCACATCTACACCAGTATTAGCTGGGCCGCTGCCCCCTCTACGGCCTCCTCCCTCTCTCCGGTGAGTGTGCCCAGCTCTGAGCCCGTCACCACTTCCAGGGACCCGGTGCCGGAGGCCGCCTCCCCGCACACGCCTCCTGTGCCCCAGCTTCTCGAAGGTCTTTGTGCCCTCACCCCCCAGCTGGCCCCCCCGACCCCCTGCGGGTCACAGGCTCCTGTAGAAGGTGGGAGGGGCGCACCTGCAGAGGAGCACCCAGATGAAGCAAGTTGATTGCCAAGAAGATCACGGGGCCAGGCGGGGTCCGCGCCCTATTTAGCCGCGAGCGTCTGTGCGTGCTTGGTAAGGTTTTAATGCTGAGAGGAGAAGGGAGAGAACCTGGGAAAGCTGGCGAGGACGAGGGCGGGTGAGGAAGGAGAGAGGAGCTTGTGGGTGGGCTGTGCGGGTGGACCAGAGGTCCCCAGGCCACTGGGGACCAGCGCCTTAGGTGGCTTGCCTCTGAACTAAAGTAGATCGGAAGTCCTTCTGAACCATGCTTGGTGGGTTCCAGTCTGAAACGTCTCCTGCAGGGAGGCATCACACGCTGTAAAACGTGCCTTGGAGGTGCCATTGAGGTAGGGCCGTGCCTCCTTTTGCCCCACATGTAGTGGCTGCACCCCACATATAGTGGCTGCAGATCTGCAGCAGCAGGCCGCAAGGTGGCCAGGCCAAGTGGCTCCCCCTTGCCCGTGGCCCCTACCCCCAGCGGGCATGTGGCTTCAGGCCGGCTCGTCCCTCTCCACCTCCCCTCCCTAGCTGGTTTCTGCTCACCTCTGCCTGGAATGTCCTTCCAGAGAAGGCCTCCTGGCACAAGGCGGGTGTGGCCGGCTGTCCCTGGGGACGGTCCTCTCGTCCTCTCGCCTTGCACGTCTGCCCTCATGCTCACGCCCCTCCCCACCCCGTGCCCAGGTCCGGAGCCGGTCGCTCAGCTTCAGCGAGCCCCAGCAGCCTCCACCCGCCATGAAATCTCACCTGATTGTCACTTCTTCACCCCGGGCCCAGAGCAGCACCAGGTGAGACCCTCTGCTCCTGAGGCCTCCCTTCTGGCTTCGGTCCCCGCCCGACCCTCATCCGCAGGGTCAGAGCCCCAGGGAACCACCCTGGGTGCGGGGGAGAGGCGGCTGGTCCTCTGGTCCCGGGGGCTCCCACCCCTTCCCACCACCGCTTCTGGCTCAGCCTCGGGCCCGGCCGCGCGCCAGCCAGTGCGTGACTGTCCCCTCGTTGCTCCGCCTTGCAGGAAAGCCCGCGGGGAGGCTAAGAAGTGCCGCAAGGTGTACGGCATCGAGCACCGGGACCAGTGGTGCACAGCCTGCCGCTGGAAGAAGGCCTGCCAGCGCTTCCTGGACTGAGCTGTCCAGCAGCCCTGCCCGGCGGCCAGAGGACAAAGGCAGACGCCTCCTAAGCCCTCAGCAGAAACCTAAAAGCTAAAGCGTGGACATTGGGAGTTTGGGCTCTATTGGCTAAGGTTTAATACTTAAAACGTCTTTCCCTCCCTCACGGGAACGTTTTATTTAAAAAAAACAAAACAAAACAAAAAACCCCATGAAAATATTTTTTCCCCCTAAAATAGAAGAGAGCCAAAACTGACCAAGGGTATTCTGCAGCGAACCAGAGACCAAAGAACTGATTCCGCTCCCCTCCCCCCCGCCCGTCTCCCTAGGGGATTAGTTTGTCCGTAAAGAAAGAAGGAACAGCTCATTCTGTTTCCTGCTGAGGTGGTGAATTCTTTGCTTTCTCCACTCTTCCAGAAGGGACTGTAAGCAAGATGGATTTACTTTTCTTTAAAAAAAAAAAAAAGAAATTTCTGGCTGATGACTCAGAGAGCAGGGCCTGCCGAGGCTGGTTGGGGGGAGAGTGGGGGGAATCTGGGGGCTTTGTAAGGTGCAGCGGCCCTCTTCTCCGCCCGAATGTGGGAGAAGGGAGACCTTGTCCTCACCCGTCAGCTTCTGTGGAAGTCGAAGGAAAACCATTTTCCTGGTGATGACTGTTTGAATCCGGGTTCCCTGACGTTGAATTGCAGCCCAACCGATATTGTATGGCTTCTTCTCCAAGCCCAGACTCGTAGGTTTGTAAAGACTGTCCCCAAATAGCTGAGCCAAAAGGCTCAAAGGAATTCACGTTGCGCGGTGTGGCAGTTAAACACTACCTTGATCACCCTTTCCTGTTTTCTTGAGGAGAGACCAGAGGGTATATATAGTATTTGTGAGAGTTCTCCCCTGCTCCCCGAGTGAATCCACTCCCCGCCAGCTCTGGAAGACACCCCAGAAACACTTTGTTTTCTGTTGCGGTGTATTCAGAAGCCTCTTTCTGATTAAAGATCCCTTTTGTTTGGCTGAGAGACCCTGCCCCGAGGTAGGTTCCTCTTTGTCTCTGGTTTCACCAGGGATTTTCCCATGTCCCTCCAAGGCCGCAGGGCTGGGCTGGCGGAGAGAACAGACTGAAAGGTAGGTGGCAGCTTCCCCCATTGTGAGAGGGCGTTGAGTGGTCCCCAAAGGGTCCACTGGCTCACCTGCCCCTTTGGGGACCATCTGGTCTCCTTCCTGAGGTGACAAGTAGGACTCTTCAGTCAGTGCAGGAGACTTCTGGTTGGTCCAGTCAGTGTGATGGGGAGGGTCACTTTCATAACGGTGTCACCTTCCCAGATACCTGCTGAGTGCCGTTTCTGCCTGCCGGCAGGATGCAGGAAGTTAGAATCCTGAGGAGGTCACGTGAGGGGGACCGGGGTTGATTTAGCAGCTGCTGGCGCTTCTGGAGACCTCAGGAATGGAGGGGAGCCCGGACTGCGATGCTTGGGAGGTAAATAAGCCAAGCTATTCTTGTTGAGGAGGAAGGAGAGGGGGGTTCCGCGCCGTGACAGCCAGTGACGGATCCAGGCTGGGTGAGCTGGGCGGAGGGGAGGGCGTGTTTTTGTCTCGAAGCCTCACCTTTGTTCCGAGCGGGACTGGTCTGGGGACTCCTCAGGGCCTGCGTCCCAGATGTCAGGGGCTCAGGGAATCCCACCAGGCCACCCCTCTGGGGCCTGCACAGCGGCGTCCAGCCCTTGGCTGTGAGCGAGGCTGTCCTCCTGGTCCAGGTGGGATCATCTGGCTGCTGAAGCAGGAACCGTGCAGATGCCTTTCAGTCCGAGACACACCTGCAACCGTGCAGGTTTCCGAGTGTTGCAAACAGAATAGGGCTGTGATGTTGTGAAGGGTGATAGTGACCTGGGTTTGGTGACAGAAGGGAAAGACACTCTTATGCATGAGTGTTTTTGGTGGTGATGGGGTATATTTTTATAATTTAGTCAAAAAAAAAAAAGTATGTGGAATTCTGTCCCTTGGTAAAGCTTGAAACCAGGCCAGCAAGAGGTGCCCTGGGTTCTTCCTGCTGCCCCTTCAAGCTCCCTGATTAAAAGCTAATGCAGGGTGTTGCTGTGCTGACGCCTCACTTCCCACCCTGTGCATCTGCAGGTCCTCCCCGAGGGGGGAAGGGGCTTCTGAGATGGGGGTGGGGGGAGGCTCAGCCCAGCAGCCTCTTCCCTTCCCTTCTTAATCAGAGCTCTTGCTGGGTCTCGCCTTTAGAAAAGCTGTTTTAATTTCCCCCTCAGTTTGGACCGTGTAGATATAACTGGATATAAAGATTTTCTCTAAGTAAGGCAGGCTTCTTATGTCACTGGTGCACAGGGCAGAAAAGGAAGAGAGAAGAAATTGATGCAACGATTTAAAAACTGAGGGTCTTTTTTTCTTTTTTTTTTTCTTTAATGTTCTGGTGCGGCTTTCCCCGTCAGCATTTGCTCCTGCCTCCTTTCTGGTGGTGGTGGCCTCCTCTGGCCGCCCTCCTCCCGCTGCCCCATCTGTGGCTATCGTGTTGGTTCTTGACGTGTGGTCTGTCCTGGGGTTGTCCCATTCGTCTCTTCTCGGGGGTGGGGGTGGGGGTTTGTGAACTGATGCCGCGATCACGCCTGTTTTCTTCATCTCTGTATCTCTCCCTCCTTCCCGGCCCACCCGGGCGGCAGAATCTGATAGGAGGTAAGAGGCCGCAGGTGCGCACTGGAAACTAACAGGACGGATTGGCAAAAGCAGGTGTCTTGGGAAACTATTCCAGGGACGTTTCCCTTATTCAGAATATTTCTGGAAGTACCTTTGGAGTCTGTGGTGCCTGCTCTGAACAGCCTTAATGATACCAAATCCGCACCCGTGCTTGCGCATTCAGTGCAGAGAGAGACCGGCGAATAGTAGCTGTGGGCAAATGAGGTCACAGGTGCAAAGCATAAGGACCAACGTGCTAGTAAAATGGCTTGGATTTAATGATCTGACTTCTAAGCCGGCTGTGAAAGCAATTGTGTAATTTCAGAATGCATCCTGAGCGACGTCCTCATTGTTGCCGTCGGCCCGCGCGGCTCGACTTCTTGGAGGACATAATGAATTTGGATGTGGAAACTCCGATTTGTTTGAAGAAATCTGTCCTGTTACTTTCTGGTCCTCCCAGGTTCTGACTTTACCAGGGGCAAATAAAAAAAAAAAAGGAGAAGAGGGAGACAAATCCCATCTGTGAACTTGTCTTCTTGGCGCCTTTCCCCCCAGCTGTCTTCCAAGTATTATTTTTACTGTCAAAAAATTTTTTAAAAAATGTGAAATGTAATGTTTTTACAGCAACAATATGAAATATATTTTATAAGGAATAAAATGGTACATTGTCTGATTTAATGTGTGCCTGTCCCTTTGCCCCCTCCCCCCTACAAAGGATAAGATTATCATTGTCCTTGGTGTTAAACAAGTGATAGCCCTGGGGGCGAAGCATACACACTCATTTGCTTATAATAACAACAGGCAACATTATCAGGGACCCAGCCAATTGCTTACATGGATTACCTGAATAACCCACGAAGGAGTTACTATTGTCAGTCCCATTTTTATTTTATTTTATTTTAAAATTTTTTTATTTTTAAAATTTATTTTATTAATTTATTTTCTTCTTTTCATCATTCCCATTTTACAGATGAGGAGAGTGAGGCCCAGAGGTTACAAAAACCTGACCAAAGTCATCATCTGGGAAATAATGGCACTAGGATTATAATCTAGGAAGTAACCATTTTCTTTTATTTTTTTCTTTTTAATCTCCAGTTTTTATTTTTACAGTTTAATGATTTATCACAAAGCAAACACCAAAGTATCTACCAGTCATTGAAGAAACAGATCATTGCCAGCATTCCAGAAATTGCCTTTGTACCTCAAGCAAAGTGCCACTCCTCTCCTCTGCATAAAAGCAACCACTATTCTTTGACTTTCTATGTCAGTTACTTTCTTGCTTTAGGAAGTAACCATTTTCTCTCCTGCTTGTATTGACAACGGGGAGATGTTCCTGGCTGTGTACCTGAGTTTGTTGGGGAGTGGGCAAGTGACTAAGGAGAAAATGAGTCACATTCTGCTTATGGGGTGAGCTCTGACCCTAGGGAGTGACATGGGCTGCTTCCTGAATTCATGGGTTCCGTGTCCTGTGATTGCCCACGTAGCTGGTGCAGGGCTGGCGTGGGTAGGAGGGGAGCTGGTGCAGAAAGCTATGTCTCCTTCTGGTAGCTCAGGGACTGCTTTACGAAATTGGAGGCATTTCTGGGACGGTGAGGCATCTCTGGGAGGGGGTTCTAGGGCCCCCTAACAGCACCCAGTGGGGAGGGTGAGGCCACTTGGAGAAGACCCAGGGGACTACATTACCGCCGAAGTCGGTCAAGCTCAGCAGCCTGTGGAGGAGGTTGTCCTTGGCCTTTTCCTCACCTTGGGGTAGAACAGAGGGCTCCTTTCTCCCCCTTCCCTTGTCCTTGCCCCACTTCTCTAAGAAAGCCCCGATAGAATCATTGCTCTGTTGCAGTTGACCCCCTTCCCCCATCCCTCCTTTAAATCAGTTTACTGCCTTTGGGCTGGACATTGTCCGTTTGCGGCCCTGGGCCCTCCCAGGCCTACCTTTGTGGCTGCATCCGAGGACTCCCTAACTTTCTGGCTTCCAGTTGGGTTTGACCAACTGGAGACAACAGGCTGGAGCTGGAAGGGAAAGGAGGAGAGGAGTTGGGGTATTTGAATCTCGCCGACCTTTACTGCCCTGCACAGTGAGTGGCCGTTTCCCTACTGACCGCTAGAGGGAGCTACAGTTCTCACTGGGTTCCAGTAATCCCTCACCAGGGCCCCCCAGTTCCCCAACGGAGCGCCTTATCCTCCCTCCCTTACTGATTTCCCACAGGCCCGTCTACTTCTGTAGATGTTTGACTCTCTGCAGGCGCTCCGTTTGGGTGGACCCGAGGTTTCTTGGCTGAATTGATGATTACACATCGTAACATGTTTCGTGTTAATTGCGACCCAATCCGGGGGTCCCAAACCCGCAGGCTCTACATCACCTGGAACTTGTTAAAAATGCAAATTTCTAGTGAGTCAGAAACTGGGGGTGGTGCCCAGCAACCTGGCCCCCGCCATCCCGCCCGGTCCAATCACGCAGCTGTGTGTGGGCTTGCATCTGGGGACTCAGCACAGTCGCGGCGTTTCTGCTCATGTATCTCGCCCGTCACACTTTACATAAATCAGAGCCTCTCTCTTTTTGCCTCTGCCTCCCAGGAGAGGCAGCTCTGACCGTGTGTCCGGCGTCTGTGCTTCTCACTTCACTTCACAGCCAACAAGGGCTTCCCTGGTGGTGCAGTGGTTAAGAATCCACCTGCCAACGCAGGGGAGTCTGGTTCGAGCCCCGGTAAGGGGAGATCCCACATACCGCCGAGCAACTAAGCCCATGCACCACAACTGCTGAGCCTGCATACCACAACTACCGAAGCCCGCGCACCTAGAGCCCATGCTCCTCAACAAGAGAAGCCACCGCAATGAGAAGCCCGCGCACCACAACTAGAGAAAGCCTGTGCGCAGCAACGAAGACCCAATGCAGCCAAAAATAAATAAATAAAATAAAAAATAAACACATTTATAAAAAATAACAACAAAAAAACAGCCAACCAGTTTCTGCTGTGCAGCGGGGTGATCCACTTATACATATATATATTTTTTTCATATTCGTTTCCATTATGCTTTGTCACAGGATATTGAGTGTATTTCCCTGTGCTATATAGTAGGACCTTGTTTATCCATCCTATATATAATAGTTTGCATCTGCTAATCCCAGCCTCCCACCCCTCCCCCACTTTGCATTTTGGATCATATTCCTGGGTAATTTCTGGATTTAAACATTTCTCTTTGCCTTTTCTTTTAAAAAAAATTATTTATTTTGGCTGTGCCAGGTGTGAGTTGCGGCATGCATTCGGGATCTAATTCCCCCATTAGGGATCAAAACCCAGCCCCCTGCATTGGAAGCGTGAGTCTTAACCACTGGACCACCAGGGAAGTCCCTTTTTGTCCCTGTTTTTACTCTCACTAAAGGCTCTTCAGGAATAAAAATGCTCACTTTTTAAGAAAAAAAACCCAGCCAACCAATTTGCTAACCATTTGCTCAGTATAAGTTTAATGGAGAAATATCTGTTTAAAACAATAGGTCAAAAAGAACAGCTCTTTTACAAACAAGTTATGGCAGTGACGAGTCAAAACCCCACTCTTGATTTCCTGTTCCTTGAACCCACCCCTAGAAGAGGGAAGAGGTGGGTGAGAAGGAAAGATGGGGCTGTTTAAATGTTAGCTGGAAGAATTACAAAAATACACTCTGATGTAGTAACAGGATTGTCATGAAACATGCCATGGGGGGAGGGGCAGGAAGGAGGGGGGAAGGGAAAGACAACCAGATGGGGCTGGGCCCTGTGGGTGGAGGCCTGGAGACAAGGCCTGCCTCAGGGCCTTGGGGAGGAAGGAATCCTGATTCCCAGCCAGGTCTGGGGCTGGAGACATGCTGATTTGTGGATCACCCGGACACCTGGGGAGAAAGAAATGATTACAGTGGCAAATCTGGCAGTTTTTCTGACCCTTCAGTTCTGTTTTCCCTAAGCAATAGACAGGAGGCAAAGAAAAGCTATCATTCACCTAATTAGCCCCAAAAGCAACAAGAAGGGTTTCCTGTCTCCCTCTACATACCTGCTTTCCTGTCCCCCCGGTCTAGTGGAAGGACCAACAGAATGAAGGGAGGTCTGTGGGCTAGGGCTTGAAAGTCAGAAGGGGAGAACTGCCCAGAAGCAGTTCTCTCATCCCTGGAGTTTGGAATCTGTGTGTGGTAATTCATTTCTTCAGGCTAAAGAGAGCCCTCATTTATGGCTCTCTTTTATAATACAAGTGCTAATTTCACCAATTTCTCACCAGGAGTGAATCTGCTTACTTTCCACTGTCTAGAAGTTCAAGGCCAGGGACAGCAGAAGAGAGGAGGGAAGTATAGGGCCAGGGAAAGGGACGGTATATACCACGACCAGTTGTGCACTTTTCACAGGTCTGTCTAGAACTGGTCCTGCACCCCAGTGTCCTTCCTTTCTAGGACATCATTATGTAATAGGGAAGAACTTTTGTATCCTATCACATGTTAATCACTAAAGGGATGTTGCCTATAAGCTTAAGTTATACATAAAGGCCCATCTCTGGGAATCCTGCTTCCCAGGTAATGAGCATTAAGCTAAAATACCTTGGTTTAGCTCACAGGAAACATCCTGACCAGGCCCACCTGTGAATGACTGCAGGGAGGAAGAAATGAACACATCCCCACTGGAGGCTGATGGGAACCAGGAAATGTTGGACCTTACTCCCTCCCCTTTTAGTATAAAAGGAGCCTGAATTCTAACTCAGGCAAGATGGTTTGTCTCACCGTTTTCTCGGTCTGCTGGCTGCGTGAATAAAGTCATTATGCTTTGTCCCAACAACTCATCTCTCAGCTATTGGCCTGTCGTGTGGCCGAGCTTAGACCCAGTAACAATTATACTTTCTGAATAAGGTTTTGGTGTGTTTTTTTTTTTAATTTTTTGGCCGCACCGTGTGGCATGTGGGAATCTCAGTTCCCCGGCCAGGGATTGAACTCACAACCCCCTGCGTTGGAAGCGCAGAGTCTTAACCACTGAACAGCCGGAGAAGTCCCTGAATAAGGGCTCTTTATCCCGTGTGTTAGGTGACGCCATTTCCTCCAGCCTTCTAAATCTAGGTTGGTGTTGGATGTCTCAGGGGTCCAGAACAGCCTGGCAACAGGAGTCCCCCAGCCGTGGAGAAATCTCAAGCATGTGTGGGGCTGGTTGGAGTATGTATAGGCGAAGAAAGACAGGCTTAAGGGACTCCTAAATGCACATTTGCACTGGAACTCAGCAACCATGAATGTGTGGAAAAAAGAATGAGTGCGATGGTCACAGGAGGAGAGCAATCAATAACACCCAAATGAGCTGGTTAATATCTGCAGTGTTTCCGTCAAGAACTTTACATCTTGAGCAAAGCCACAGACAGAAGCTGGTTACCGGTTAGTTTCAGTGCCGCTCAGTTGGAAGCTTAATAGATAACTAGAAAAACCAATTACCTGAAGAGGGGCTCAAATAGTTTTTGTTTTGTTTTTTTAAATAAATTGATTCTTGCTAATGTGACTGAGTCTGAACTGTCTTTAGGTAAAGAAAATGGTTGCAGTTCAGAGTCCGACATGTCTTCAGTGTTCCTTGAGGGTCCCTTTAAAGGAGACTATCTTTAAGATTTGAAAGAATTCAATCCATGCTAGCTCTGAAAGATTTACCGTTAGGTCCTGTGCAGGAATGGCTTAGGAAAAATAGAATGCTTGTAAAGGATCCAAGAATATGACTTCAGAAACAGTGCAGGTTAATTCAGGGCCTTCGGAGATTAGTCATTCTGCTAAAATAAACGCGGCGGCCTTCGGCTCACAACTTAATACACATACCCATATTTGGCCATGGATGTTTTGCAAACAAGCCAGCCTACCTGCAAAGCACTACGTGGGCTGCCTCCCTGCTAAAGCGTGGATGCCAAAGATTCACACGTGTATTCATATACTTTGAAGGAAGATTTTTAACCATCTGGCTACCTTTGACGTACGGGAAGCAAAATAACACAGCACGTGCAGATTTTTTCCTCTTATGCCTCCGAGTCAGGGAAAAGCCCCCGCCTGGGTAACAGTGTCTGGGGAAAGTTTTTGACCAGCTGATTAGTTCTTTCTGTTAGGGGAAGTCTCTAGACTGTTTAAGGAAAGATATGAGATCCTGCAGATAAATCATATTCCCACACATGAATTCAGGCATATATGCTTGACGGTTGGGATTTTCTTAGATTTTCAGACAATTCCACTATGCTGGTTCCCTGTGCCACTCAAAGTTACGTATAAGTTGATGGGCTGAGGAAAGCTGAGTTTGTAATGCCTGGGCAATAAATTAGCATCTCTGATGTTTATCATCTGGTCTGCATTATAGGTACATGTATAAATGTGTCTATGGGGGTAAGAACATACCAGAAGGGAGAGAGGAAAAGGGCAAACAAACAAACACAAAACAAAAATGGCACCTGGAAAGAGGCAAAAACTGAGGAGAGATGATGATCCCTTAGTCCCTCTTCCAAAAGCGACTCAGGTCACTTGGGCCAGATTCTCAAAGCCTTGCTCAGGTTCCATTGGCTGCAAAGAATCAGCCCGTCTCTGGCCAAGTGGTCAGATGGACGAGTGATGTGTGGAAGAAAGAAAAGCAGAAAAGTGTCCTGACAAGAACTGGTCCTAACCAGAACTCCTTGACTGGGGGAGATTGGGAAAGTTTAATGGTTTCCATGGAAGCCAGTCACCTTGAGATACAGGGGGGTAAGGGAAGGGACAGCTAAGCCATTTCTGAAGGTGAAATAGCAACATCACAGCCACAGAAATCAGACTCTCTGCGAATGGCTAAGCGTAGGTCCAGTTCTCCGTTCTTAGTCTCGGAGGAAAGGTGAGTGAATGGTTTCTATGGCAACCAGATAGGAGGATTGGTCCACTTAACTGTCCCCATAGAAACTAAGCTCCTGGAGAGCTATAGAGGAATTAGTTATCTCAATACACTACTATTATCCCCATGGTAACCAGTCTCTTAATGGCAGTGGTCAGTGTCGAGAGCACTCCCAGGAAAATCTTTGCTCCCAGAGAGAAGGTGGGCAGGAGGTAGGGAGGTGGGTTTACCTCCCAGGTCTCCCAGGAGCTGAACCCCTGGAGGTGGTGTAGGGTGTGCGTATGTGTTTGGGGGCCAGCGTGCTTCCCCAGGCCAGGGAGGATGGCTAAGGCAGGGGTGGAGGAGGTTTCGTTTTGCCCCCAGCTCATTCGGGCCCCACTCACTCATGGGTTGAAGTGGACGGTACAGCTGGGAGGGGCTCTCCTTCCGGCTACGCATTACCATGCTGGTTCAGGGTGCGCCGGCGCTGGCTGGACTGCATGCTCAGGACCAGGTACTGCCTCATAAACTCACTGAACCGCTTCTGGTTGGCCAACTTCCGGGCCGACTTCCGGGCTCCGGTGAAACCCCCGAACCTCTTCTGCAGCTGCCTCTGCTCCGTGCCCCCCACCTCCTCCATGCCGGGCTCTGTCCCTTTCTGAGCTTGGAAGAGGCTCCTGACACGGGGCATTCTCTTCAGATGCTGCATCTCAGAGGCTCTTGGCTGGTCAAGAGCAGCTACCACGTGGTCTGGGTCAGCAGGGCTGAGCTGCCAGGAGCCCCTCGCCATGACCTTGGTGCACGGAGTCCAGAGAGGGCCGGAGAAAACCTTCCCTTCACACTCGAGGATGCACACCTGCAAAGATGGAGGTGGAGGAGGGAGAGAGACGAGGGACAGCTATTGGTCCAAGGCAATGAGGAGATCAAGCCCACGAGGAGATCCAGTCCTTCTGTCGTCTACTTTGGTGCCAACGCACGTGCTCCTGAAGCACCCATTTATCGAGTACCGTGCAGCAGTTTCACATGCAGTTATTTAAGTGCGTAGAATTTCAGAATTGGAAAGAAGCAGAAAACTAGCCCGGCTCTGTCATTTCACAAAGAAAACTGGGGCTCAGGGAGGTGAGGTTAACTCACCACAGGTGACACAGCAAGTTAACAGAATGAATGCACCAAACCTGCACCGCGTTATAGCCTTCGTCGGGTTTTTGGAGCCAAACACAGCGCATCAGGTCACCCATAAAGAAGAATTTTATTTTGTTCTCTTATCAAGCTTAGGAGAGGTCAGATCGGTTTAAGAAACGGGGGATTTCTTCAGTATGTAGTATGGAGTGTGTAGTATGTAGTCACGTGGTTAAATCTGCATGGCTATTTTAAGGTCACCAGGTAAAGATCAACCTTGGTGTGATTCATGTTTCACCTCACACACACTAGTCATCACTATCTGTGCATCAGTTACAGAAAATGGGGGTCAAACAGACTTGTGGTTGCCAAGGGGGAGGGAGAGTGGGGGAGGGATGGATTGGGAGTTCGAGGTTAGTAGATGCGAACTGTTACGTATAGAATGGATGGATAACAAGGTCCTACTGCATAGCACAGGGAACTGTATTCAATGTCCTGGGATAAACCATAATGGAAAAGAATATGAAAAAGAATGTATATATGTGTATAACGGAGTCACTTTGCTGTACAGCAGAAATTAACACAACATTGTAAAGCAACTATACTTCAATAAAAAAATTAAAAAAAAAAGAAAATGGGGGCCAAGACCTTGGGATGTAGGCAGGTTGGGCATTCGGGGAACATCGGACACAATCCAGTAGACCCGCCAGCCCCCGAGGAACTCCTGCTGCTTCTCTGTCTCTCCAGGCATCTCCATTTCTCATCTAGACTACCAACCTGACCATGATATCTCCCACCCTCCTGACTGGTCCTGGCCTTGGCCCTTTCCTCCCATGTTCCGGTCTCCGATTAGGTCTCCTGGAAGCCTCTGCCTCCAACTTTTTTTTTTTCCTATTTGCTGTTTTGACTTCACCCTGAATGCTCCTCTCTGTGTTTCTGGCCTTAGCCAGATGGAAACCGCCTTTCAACCTGACCTTGACATCATGGTCAGCAGGAAGCGGCAGAGCCCTTCGTCAGACCTCAGAGTCTTTGCTTGGCTTCCAGGGCATCAAGAGTTACTGCTCTGCCTGGGCAGGTGTGGGACATGAGAAGATGTGTGTGTGCCTCATCGGCCCTACCTGGGGAGCAAAAACATCCACCCAGGGCTTCCCTGGTGGCGCAGTGGTTGAGAGTCCACCTGCCGTGTCTTCTATCTCCATCAAAATGTCTGACCAACACATTAAGTACAATTTGTTAAGAATAAAGCCCACCTTCTCTTCTGGGGCAGAAGCTACCACCTGCCCATTCTGTACCCATCTCCCCTCTTCCTTACTAAGAGAGCACTTCTGGGACTTCCCTGGTGGCGCAGAGGTTAAGACTCTGCTCTCCCAATACAGGGGGCATGAGTTCAATCCCTGGTCGGGGAACTAAGATCCCACATGCATGCCGCAACTAAGAGTTCGCATGCCGCAACTAAGAGTTTGCCTGCCACAACTAAGGAGCCTGCCTGCTGCAACTAAGACCAGGTGCAACCAAATAAATATTTTTTTTAAAAAAAGAGAGAGAACACTTGTTTTCTTCCTGAAGGCCACATATATGTTTCCCAACCTCCTTTGTAGCCGCAGAGTGCTAACCACTGGACCACCAGGGAAGTCCCTCAGTCTTATTTCTGAATCTTCCTCTCAACACCCCTCATTGCTTCAGGCATATGAGGTTGCTCTTAGTGCCTCAAACACAGCGAGCTCCCTCGCCTTCCCCACATGTCTTTTCTCACTCTGTTCCTTCTGATGGAATAACCTCCTTCCATCTATCCTTTGGGGCCAGCCAGGCTCCAGAGCTACTCCTCAATGACACCTGCTTCTGGCTCCCCGGCTGGAATCGCTCTCTCCTGCTTCTGTGCTCCCACAGAACTTTGTTTTCCACTTGTGGAAATTTGAATGCTTAGTGTAATTGTAACACCTTACAAGACAGAATATGACAAGTTAGGGACCACATCTTACTCATGGAGGAGTCTTCTCCATCCAGTAAATAGGAGGGTTTCAAGTAGAGGTTTGTTACCCTGAGCTGTATTAATAAAGAATTCACTTTATATTTAGCTAAGCGTGACAAAGGGAAAACTTTAAAAAAAAAAAAAAGAAAAGAAAAAAGATGAGAAAGGGAGTCACTGGAAGAACAGGAGTTGTAGCTAGTTGCAACCAGACTCGAACTCCTCTGGCATTTAGCACACGCTTCTGATGTAGTGCTTGTCACCCTGTTGCAGCTCTTTGTCTTGTCTGTCCCATTAGACCAGGGTTTTTCACCTTTTTTGGGGTCATGGGCTCTTTTGAGAATCTAATTATTCTCCATAAGGGATTCCCTCCCTTTCACTGTATAACTGCACATTCGTGTCACATTTGCGTATAATTTTAGGGGGTTCATTACATCTTCTAAAGCCTAGCCATGGACAGGCATCCGTGGACTCCAGGCTTAGGACCTCTTCACTTGGCTGCTAGCTGTGCTGTAGGGAGAACGTGTATGCATTCCAGGCATCTCATAGCTGGAGTACAAAGTGGAGTCCATAGTGAGGATGTGAAATGAAGAGAAACAAGAGGAGGAAGAGGGGTTCTGCAGCTGAGGTCGCCCAATGGTCACACTGGGAGATGCCTCAACTCTTCTTGTGCATCGTCAAGGCATTGCATAGACTCCTTGGGCAGCACCTGGTCCAATGGGTCCTACACCTGGGTGTGAATCTGAATCATCTGCAGAACTTTTTAAAACACAGAATTTCATAACCCAGTTAAACCTCTGAGGAATAGAACCAGGGTTTAAAGCTTATTTTTACAAAGCTCAGGTAACTGTGAGATTTGCCCAGGTTTGGAAATGACCAGTGTGGTCCATGTTCGCATGTTATAATGAGGTTCAGTAATGGGTACAAAACTACATGGTGAAATAACAGTATAACCTGAACAGAACTCCAATGTTTCAAGTCCCAACCCAGGACACCTCCTAGTCAGCGACTTCTCTGTGCTTGCAATATGAATTGGTGGAAACTAATGGGAAAATAAGGATTCTATGAGACCAAAAAGTAAGGTTCTGATGGGGAAATTGCTTATTTTCTGCTGGACCAGAGAGAAGAAAGAGGCGGTATCCAGTGGGAGTGTTACTCTCACTCTCCTTCACTGGTAAGGTTTCCAAGGAACACCTTTGCCCAGACCACCTGCTGGCCAGAGGTGGTGAGATTGGCCCCCACTGATACACAAGATTTTTTCGAGCATGTCTTTTCCATTTAGAATTTCCTCAGAGATGCTGACAACTCAGTGAGATACATAGAGAAACCAGTTTTTCACACCCACAGACTCACTGGGTAAGAAAGAACGATGGGCAAATTCCATAGATGGGGAGGGTGGACTCTAGAACAATGGAGCTGCAGACTTGAGTGGTCTTTATGAACCCCTACCGGGGTTTGTTAGAATGCAAATTCTTAATCTATACCCCTGGAGATTCTGATGCAGTAAACTGAGGGTGGGCTCCAGGAATTTGCATCTTCAAGCATCCCAGGCGATTCTGAGGCTGGATTACACTTTGAGAAACCCTACTTTGGAACTGGCTCTGAGGAGGAAGAAACCATCAGGGAAAATGGTGGTTGGGGGCTCCTTCAGAGAGTCACTTGGGTCTGTACTACACCTGCTCCTGAAACACTTTGAAGAAAACTGGGTAGAACCAATTTGTAGTTTGTTCTTTTAGATCATCATCCTATCGGGTTATTGCTCTACAGCAGTGGGTCTCAATCGGGAGCAGTTTTGCCCCCCAGGGGACATTTGGCAATGTCTGGAGACACATTTGGTTGTCACACAGTGGGTGGGAGCAGGGAGGCTACTGCTATCCAGTGAGCAGAGGCCAGCTGTTACTGAACACAAGGTTGTGTGCCCGACGCACAGTGATGCCAGACGAACCGAAACACTGGCGTCTGGAACAGAGAAGGGTTTATTGCAGGGCCAAGGGAGAACAGGTGGCTCATGTTCAAAAATCCCAAACCCCCTGATGGTTTTGGGGGAGAAGTTTTTAATAGGCAAAATTTAGGGTGAAGGCTGCAGGGTGTGTGACTTTGTTCTGATGTGTTGGTGGTGAGGTAACAGGTGCTCCAGGAATCTTGTGCTCAGCCTGGAGTCACCATCCTCCTAAGGATGAGGGCCTTAGTTCCCACAGAAGAACACAAAGGTATTATTATACGTATCCCTTGAGGAGGAACCCTGCCCCAGGGCTGCACTATTGTTTGATTGCTCCTCCCTTGCCCCTGATTAACAACTGTTTGAACCTACCCTTTGGAACTCAGGGAAAGTTCTGGAGGCTGGATGAAGCCTATTTCCTACAAAAAAAGAAATGGGGGACACAGAAAGGATTTGTACCCAGGAGGGTCCCACAGAGTCCTGCTCTGTTTCACAGGGACACTAGCAAACATCCTACAATGCATAGGACAACCCCCTCCTCCCCAACAAATAATTATCCAGCCTAATATATCTACAGTGATGAGTCTGAGAAACCGTATGTTACAGAGTCAAGGAGATAACAGGAAAGCATGGGTAGCACTGGGAAAGCCAGTAGAAGTGAAACAGGAGGGAAGGGAGCAGGGCATAACCTCTCAAAGAATAATATAGCCCTAGAAGATATGACATAAACAGGTTAGAACCAACTAGGTCCAAGACGGTGGAAGATTCGACTTCCAGTGGAACGTTGAGCCTCATTACACACTCACTGTAATACATTAACATCTAAATGACACACCTACAGGTGCCATGACAGTTCCAGGGCTGACCGTAAAAGGTCAAAAAGTGGGCGGTGGTCCAATTCCTGGACGTCTCCTCCCCCTCTGCAAAATAGTTGGAATAATCCTCCCGTTCATGAGCCTGTGAAATTACCCAGCCCATAAAAACTAACCACCCCATATTTCGGGGCCTCTCTCCTTCTGAAGTGGCCCACACTGTTTGTGGAGTGTGTTTCTCCCAGGGCCGTTCTCACCTTTTGAGAGGGACTGCATTCTGTCTATGGAATGTGTATCTCTCTAAATAAATCCACTTCCTACCTTTCACTTTGTCTTTTACTGAATTCTTTCTGAGATGAGACATAAAGAATCTGAGTTTCATTAAGTCCTGAGACCAGGTGTGTGATCTCCATTAAAAGACCATGGGTTCCAGTCCCAGCGCCAGTGTTTCAAGTCCCAATCTGAGTTGTGCGGTTTCAGAAGCGTAGAGGTGAAACGGACCGTTGGAGCACACTCGGTGGGATCCTCACCGAATAGGAGCCTCAAAGTGCTGGCTGTATTGTTCTGCTCCTTCCATTTACAGAAACAGGTGGAAGCCGTTAAGCCCAGAGGCTATCAGATCTCCTGTGAGCCCCTGAGTTTCTAAGCCCAGATGGTAATTAGGTTGTGTGTCAATCAGAGAAAATGAAATTCTACCATCAAACCACATACAGAGCCCACACCGAGGCTCAACGTACTATTAGATGAATTAGGTGCTAACAAACTCGTCTCAATTCTTGATTTAGGAGAAGGTTTTGGGCAGAAATGAGGAATCCAAATTCGCGACAGCATTTGTAGCACCAGATGGGCATAGGAGCTTAATGCCTAAACTCTCTGGTCTGAGGGACCCACCAGCTTCTTTCCAGAGATGGGTTAATGGCCCGTTAAGTGAGCTGGACACATTTTCACAGCCCACACTGATGACATGGCTATATTAAGCCACAGTGCCGAGGAGCATCTGGAAAGTCCCAGACTGGTGCCAAAATGATCTGTAAAGCTGGGCTTGGGAGGAAACTGAGCAAAAGGCCGTTTGGATGTCTGGGATCGAAGATTAGGGAAACAGGCCCACGAGCCCATTGGAAGGAAAAGAAGCAGCTCATTGAGTTTGTCACGTTTCTGCCACTAAGGAATCCAACCACTTCTGACAGAGGGACATTTGAGATCTATTTGCTTTAGGAGGTCTGCCAGAATATTTGAGGGCCAACGCAAGCAGGCCAGCAGAGGAATAGTACAAAAGAAAAACGTATTAGGAACTCCGACTGCAAGTCAACGATTAAGAATTTTCATGTAATGAAGACAAACTACTAGCGGAAGGTAGTTTCTTCTGCTTTTAATAGAGTTTTAGGGAATTTAAATAAATTTCCCCAGACCTTTCTTGGGAGTCACCTTCTTCTTTGTCTCTGAAACAACTCAGTGAATCTAGTTTTTTTCTTCTTAAGCCGATGGGGTTAGTACCATTCACAGTTTAGCTGAAAGCCCAGGATATTGCAATGGTTTGGGGGTGTGTGAAATCTTTACTGACCAAAATGATAGTCTACCAAAAAGACAACCATACGTGGACCATTGCCCTGGAATGAGAAATAAAGAAATTTTTGATGAAGCCAAGGGTCCAGAGGGTCCTGGGAATAGCTCAGGATTATACCATTTTGTGGAGGGATTGGGGAGCTGACCCTTGCCTAAACGTCTGAGTCCCCCATCATTCACAGAGTGGACATACTCAAGGGCTGAAAGATTTGGAAATGAGATGCGGTTGCCTCAATTCTAGGCATCTCATAAAACTTAAAAAAAAATAGGTTAAAAGTGAATACAAGCTAGAAACCAAACAGTCAGGCAGCCAGGTCCTCTGGGGGTCAGCAGGCATTGGTAGGGATTATCCCTCACTGTGAGGCTAGAACTGGCCATTTTCTAACAGTGTTGTCTGGACCCCAGAGATTGAAGATGCTATGAAGAAATGGAAACAGGCTCCAATTTCTTTACTGGCTTGGAAAGACACCAGTGTAGAAACTGTGCAGTGCCTGCACCTATTAGGACACTAAAGGTCTTGCAATTTTACAATTTCCGTGGGACCTCTTAACTGAGTACTGCTCTGTGCCACACACTGCAACATGCTGGGGATACCCAGAATAATCAGCAAAGAAAGCTCATACCTGGTGGTGAGAGACTAGCCGATGCAAGTAATCATCAGAGAGCAAAGGAGCTAGGGGCTGGCTCAATTGGGGCCAGGTGGAGAATCAGCAAAGACTCTCCTACCAGGTGAAACCTAATCAGGGTTTTGAAGAATGGGTAGGATTTATTGGCTGGGGGAGGAGGGAGAGCCATGAGCAAGATAGCAGGTCAGGTTTGTGGAGCCGTGGAAAGGGAAGGGAAGCCTGGATTTCCCAGAAACTACGGAAAGTGATGGAAGCCCAGCAGAGAGGAGGTGAGGGGTGTACCTTTGGGCGTTACCTGCTGTCTGGGGAGAGCAGACGGCCTGGAAAGTGGATGCGGCATCTCAGAAGGAGGTAAGAAGCAGGGAATCTTGGCGATTATGTTCATGGGGCAGGAAAAGGAGCAGGACCGCAACAGGAGGCAGAAAAGGAAGAGTCACAGTGGGGAAGAGAGCCGGGTTCACCCAGAGGGGACGAGGAGAGGAAGCCTGCACATCTGCTGGGGGTTCTGTGGTTAGGAGCTGCTGGTGACCTCCGAGAGCAGCTAAGGAGTGAGGCAGAGGCAAGGGGCTCGAAGTCACAAGTGTAGATACTCTTTCAAAAACATGACAACGGAGGGAAGGAAAGAGCAAGTGGGAGAGGGGAAAAAGGAGAAATTCCCAGCAGGAAAATCAGTGGTACAAAGGAAGAAGGAAGGAAGGGCAGGAGGACAGATCCTGAGATGGCAATAAAGAGGCTGGAGAGAATCTGTCCCTGGTGGCCTCTGTTGTCTCAGAACAGGGCTCCCAAGGTCAAGGTGTCCCGGGAGTGGGAGAATCATAGTGCTTCCCAGTCAGGTGCGATGTTTATTACAAGCAAATCACCTAAATCCATGAATGCTTTACTTTGTAAAAAATAAATTAGAGCAGACTTCGGGTTATCCTTACAGTTGAGGTCCTAACACTTTTTTTTTTCTATTGTGAAATACACATATCATCAAATTTAGCGTTTGAACCCTTTTTAAGTGTACAGCTCAGTGGTATTAAGTATTGATATATTCACATTGTTGTCCTACCATCACCTCCCCCAACCACCTCTAGAACTTTTTCCTTTCCCCAAACTGAAACTTTGTACCGGTTAAACACTAACTCCCCTTTCCTCTTTCCCCAGCCCTTGGCAATCCCCATTCTACTTTCTGTTTCTGCGAATCAGACTACTCTAGGAACCTAAGGTAAGTGGAATCATATAGCATTTGTCCTTCTGTGATTGGCTTATTTCACTTAGCATACATCTTCAGGGCTCATCCATGCCGTAACATGTGTCACAATTCCCTTCCTTTTTAAAGCTGGATAATATTCAACTGTATGCATAGACCATCTTTTCTTTATCCATTCATCTCTCGATGGTCGGTTGAGTCATTTCTACCTTTTGACTCTTGTGAGTAATGCTGTTATGAACATGGGTGTACAAATATCTGTTCGAGTGCTAATGCTTTTTTGAGTGGGAGATAAAGGGTTGCAGTTAAAACTCGTGATTCAGGAATTGTTCACAACTTTCAGTCTTGTCTAGGCTGCAACCTCAGAGCCTTAAAAGTGTGGCGATTATGAGATTATTGCTTAATCAACTCCTTCACTGGTTTACGTGTAAACTAGTTGTCTGCTCTGTTTACTAAGACCAAGGGAAAGGTTTTGTTTTGGGTGAAATGTTAAGCCTCTCTGGGCTGCACAGAAAAGGCAGGTGGGCCTCCTGTGTTCTAGCCAAACTCAGCTTTTCTCAGTTCCTTAATTGCCGCTCCAGTCCCCTGAAAGGCATTTGCACCTGTGCCCCCTCCCCTCCCCCACGCCTCCCTCCATTACCTGGGCACCTGGGGCTCTTCCTCCCTGCCTCTTCACTCCAGATCTTCTTTCGGTTTCCTTAAAGACTTAGTTCCTCCAAAAGCCCCCTCTGCCCCTCTAGACTAGGTTGGGGTCCCCTGTTCTTGCTTCCCCGGGGCTCAGTAATTACGCTCATGGAGGGATTGGGGGTTCTTCTCTCCCACCAGTTGCAAAAACCATCCATCCGCTCACCTCAGGGCCCTTGGCCTAGTTCAGTGCTCAGCACATAGTAGGTGCTCAGGAAACCCATGATGGCTGAATGAGGAGGATGGATGAACTTTGAATGGGTTCTCTGGGGATGCGCTTCATGATTCGGTGGTTATTACTGTTCAGAAAACAGACTTGGAAACCACTGAGCTGGCATAGGAGGAGCTTGGTGTTTGGGTGCGTCGGGGGCCGTGTCTGCTCACGTTAGGGTGTTATCCCAGCGTGAGTACTTGATTCCTATATCTGTACGCTTGCCTTAAGGAACAGTAGGCGAAAGTTTGTTCTTAAAGGTTGAGGAGTTTCAAACATGGCATCTTTTGAAAAGAGTTTACTTGACTACAAAGAAAAAGTAATTGAGTTATATTGGATTTAATAGGAGAGGAATAACTAAACTATAATGAAAGCAGTTGACAAAGCAGCTTACTTAGTAAAAAGAAATTTAGTGCTCAAATCAAAATTTAAAATACGAGAGAGCATTTAGGTGTTCATCGTAGAACTGTCTATAATATCAAAACTGAAGGGCAACATACATGTTCAACAGGAGGGGATTGGTTAAGCAAAGTATGCTGTATTCATGGGAAGAAGTAACTTCAAATAATGTTAATAACGGGAAAATTATCCTTGTGTAACATAGCAAGTGAAAAAACTAGGATTCTTTCTCTGGTGGGATTAAAGGTGATTTAAATTTTTTTTTTATAGTTTTTGGAATTTTTCAAATTCTCTAGAATGAGTATGCATTATTTTTTAATTTTTTTGCGGTACGCGGGTCTCTCACTGTTGTGGCCTCTCCTGTTGCGGAGCACAGGCTCCGGACGCGCAGGCTCAGCGGCCATGGCTCACGGGCCCAGCTGCTCCGCGGCACGTGGGATCCTCTGGGACCGGGGCACGAACCCGCGTCCCCTGCATCAGCAGGCGGACTCTCAACCACTGCGCCACCAGGGAAGCCCAGTATGCATTATTTTAATGATGGGAACAAAATGGCAGCATGGGTGGGTCTTTATATGAACGTGGTAAAGTGGAAAGATGACAGGGTTTGCTTTCAGAAGATGCTCAAGTCCACATCTGTTTCCTACAGACCGTCTGACACTAGGAGAGTCACGTGACCTTGGGGGGAGGGAGGGGAAGACAGGCCTGCTCCAGGACCTACCTCAAGGTCGAAGCTGTTAAGAGCGGGGCGGAGCTTCTCTCTGCAGGCCATACAGTCCTTCTGACAGCTGCTGGACACGCTGGAGAAGAGGCTGAGAAGCAGGAGGTCACAAAACAGGATTTTCATGGTGCAGGAGCTGGAAGCAGGATGCTAAAACACAAGTGAGGGCGGGTGGCAATTAGCACAGCCCTGTGGGGGGCCAGTAGGGGCTGGAGACCCTCACATAGGGGATGCGGGAAAGACACTCTTCTGAGGGGACAGTGCAGCCGGGCCTGAGATTCCACCTCCCAGGAGGGAGTGGACTGTTGAGAGCACAGGTGGCCCAGGCCTGTCTGCCAGGCATAATGTTCATGCAGGGCTGGTGTCTGGGCTCCTGGGGGGAGCACCCCTGCGATTCCTGCCACTCAGCTGACCTCCACGTGCACGAACCCTTCCAGGGAGCTAAAGGCCTCACTTTGCAACTTACCAGTGTGTGGCCTGAAGACAACCTCTCCCAGCCTCAGTTTTCATAACTCTAAAAGGGGAATAGTGGTACCCACCTTGTCCCAGGGGTATTGCAAAGATTAGACCCATAAGGGACGTTTTGCAAAGTGCGGTGATGAGTGAGATGTGTAAAATAGATTTACATGTGACCGATCCTCCCCAGACTCCCCTGCCTCTGCCAGGAATGCCCCGAGGCCCAGAATTCACTCTTCCAGGACGGTTCTGCTAGGTTCCTTGTCTGTTTCCCCTGCTAGACGTGAGCCAGCTTCCTGAGCACAGAGCTAATATGTTCACCTTGCTAATCCGTGCAAAGCACAGGACGAGGCTTTGCAGAACCAGGCTTTGGAGTTATCTATTGAAAAATGAACAAAGAGGGACTTCCCTGGTGGTTCAGTGGTTAAGACTTTGCCTTCCAATGCAGGGGATGTGGGTTTGATCCCTGGTCGGGGAGTTAAGATCCCACATACCTCACAACCAAAAAACCAAAACATAAAACAGAAGCAATATTGTTACAATTTCAATAAAGACTATAAAAATGGTCCACATCAAAAAAAAAATCTTAAAAAAAATGAACAAAGGGACTATTCTAAGGTAATAGCTCTAATGGTTATCAGTTGTTTATATTCTTTATGTAGGATTGTCTCAAAGATGTACAGTTCTTCCTGTTTCCCTTTAAATTTTTCCTGTGATCGAGTCTCCCGAATCAGAAAGCTATTTTCTTGGACTCCATCGCTTTGGGTCCCTGTAGAACCATCTTTATTTGGAGGATGAAATGGAAAGCGGAACAAGGGAACTTTCTGGAAATGTGAATGTTCTTGATTGAGGTGTAGGTCACAGGGGTGTATACGTCTGCCAAAAACCCACTGCATTGTCCATTTAGATTCTGTGAATTTCACTGTACGTAAATTTTACCTTCATAAGAGTTGAGCAAAGGAAAACAAAAATCATTGCCTTTATTGCTTTTTCATCAGACTGTACTGAGAAAACGTAAAAGCCTTGCTATTCAAACGCAGTCTGCAGGTTAGCAGCGTCCCCTGGGATCTTGTAAGAAATGCAGTATTTCAGGCCCTACCCCAACACCACGGAATCTGGATCTTTTTAGTAAGATTCTCAGGGGATTCATACACATGCTAAAGTTTGAGAAGCAATGGTAGAAGATGCATGTGAAACGGAGCAAGTGAATTGGAGAAGGAGGGGTAGCCAGTGCCAGTGGCCATGTTGGGAGACCACCCCAGCTCTTCTTGGGCATTATCCAAGCATTTCGTACCAAGAGGATGTCGAATGAAAGATGCTCGATCAATGTTGGTTAAGTCAATGAGGTGACATTTGAGATGGCTTTTGAATGATGAGGAAGAGTCTGCCAAGAGGACAGAGAAGAGGGCGTCTGAGAGACACAGAACTACCTCGCTTTTAACTAGTGACTCCAACTTTTCAAAGGCATGTTGGAATCGGGATCACAGCCTGGGGGGGTGGTGAGCAGGCGGCTGCACTGGGGCCCCCTCCCTAAGGGAAGCACTTGCTAAGAGAGAAAGGGGCTCCGTCTGTCTAGATGAAACAGGGTCATGTTGGCCATCCTAAAGGGTCTGACCTTTACCCTACAGATTGGGATGTCTGGGGTTAATGAACAAGGAACTTGAACATCTATTCAGATGAATATATCTCAAATGCATTTTCCTCCTATACCCCCAGGGCTAGTGCCTTAGCTGAGATCTATTGCCTTGGTTACTGTGATCTCGCCCTCTAATTAGTCTGCCTAATGATCCGCCTCCCCGACCAAGCCATCTCTAGATGTGATGATGTTACTCATGCTTAAAATAATTCTGTAACCCCCAGTGGGAATCAGCACTGCTCCTGCCCAGCTCTCTGGCTTCAGCTCCTGTCACTCACCCTTGAATCTCCTCCATTCCTAGTGAATCACGCATAATTCCCAGCTCTAGCGGGTCCTTAACGCCTACGGCGCTTTGGCCCTTGCTGTGTCTTCTGCTCAGAATACCCGCCTCCAGCACATACTTCATACACACCTCAGGAAGTATCCCCTCTGGGAAGCCCTCTCCAAGCCCTGGTCTGGGTTAGATGAGTCTCCTCTGCTCCTGTGGCTTCGCAAAGCAGTACATCACACAGGGAAGCAAGCGAGGCCCAGGGGCCTGTCAAATAGGCACAACAGACCTCCGAGACGGGGTTGTTGGGATTCACGTTTTCTCATCTGCTGATCGCTAAAGACCTGGGTTCAGATCCCACGTCTGCAAGTCACCCTCTCAGGTTCTTATCTGTAAAACTGGGATGATAGTAGTACCTATCTTATTGGACGATTAATGGGTTGATGTTTTTCAGCAGTTAAAATAGCACCTGGCACAGAACAAGTACAACGTAAAAGCTTGTCAGAGAAAGAGCCTAGGACATAGCCTTCACTCTGTGATCCTATCATTGTCTTTTGCGCGGCCCTTAGCACTCTACGTGATAAGCTTGGACTTGTGTGTCTATATCTCCCACTGGCTGTGAGTTCCTGAAGGGCAGAGATCTCTGTTCTATGGTTCTCTGAATTTCCAGCACCCAGCACAGGGCCAGGCACTTAGGAGGTGCTCAAGAAAGTTTGATAAGTGACAGTGGAGTATCTCAGGAGCCCTCTCCCTTCTCCTTCACAAATGGAGAACTGGGGAGTGTCTGGGAGCACCGGCCCCCCGGGGGCCCGGGATGCTCATGGCACAGGAGCCACTTCAGGACCTGTGTCACTGACAAAGTGTCCAGTAGCTAACTGTTCAGCTTGGCGGCGGGGCATGGGAGGGGCGGGGGTTGGCGGGGAGGGGTGGGAATGAGTTTTGCTCCAGATCAAGGCAAGATGCCATCCTAAACTGGAACCCCATGCCCGTTCTGGAAGAAGACTTGTTGCCAGTGGCCGGGAGGCATGGTTGGAATGGTTAGCTACGTGCTAAGTTTGCACTGGTGCAACGTGTTGGTAGGCAACCCAGGGAAACCCATCACCACTTACAGGCTCTTTTGAAGAGAACACGTATCTTGAGTTCCAGACAGCCACCATATAAGCAAAGGTCTTAAACTGAGGACCGCTTGGCTAGATCTTTTGTTTAATTTGGTGATTGCCTTTACGTTTCTTGTTCTACTCAATTTCATTCTAGGCGGGAGACGGTTTTGTAGGATTTGTCCAGCATGCTATGCTCTCTATGGCCACATGATGGCAGTGTCTGTACTTCACAGAAGACGGAAAGGCGGGGAGAAAAGGGACTTTGCTTCCTAATACAAAATTGCAACACATGTTTGCACGGGCTGAGCTGATAAGTTGTGGCAGATGTTAATGAAGTGCTCTCCTGCTGAGGTTTTTCATGAACTTCATTAACCGCGGCAACTTGCACATTCAGGAAATGTTTGATGGATTGACTGCTCCTGTTATCTCAAATTCTGGGTAAATGGGTTTTTAGGAAGAGTTGAGGAAAGAAGATGAACTCCTGGGACATTGAGCATGTGTTCCATTTGATACGTTTCCTGCATGTAAAATGTGGGCCTTTGTTGGTCTGGCACTTGGAAAACCTTATCAAATCTACTTGGCATTAGCCTGGCCCTCCTTGCTGGTCCATGGTACACTTACCTCTCTTCCCATCTCTGACCTCCCTACCCCTCCACGTCCTACCCCGCACTTCTATTTATTTAAAATTTTAAAATTTAAAATTGTATTTTTTTCAGAAAGAAGAAAGTCATTTTTATTCAGACAATTTGCTTATTCCATTCCCCAAGGCTAATCAAGGCATGTGATTAATAATATTCCCTTAAAATTGCATCGTGGGAAGTGTTCTCACTTAGATTTAATGAAAAACACTTGGAAGCAATTGAGTGCTGGGGAGGCATGGCTGGTTATTATCTTTGTTTATGAATTAGCATGAGTTTAAAGAGTAGTTCATGCTGAAGGCTAAAGTTTTTATTTCTTTTTCGTAACAATGTTCCAGTCACACTGAAACAGAAAGATTGATGAATTTCAGTAGGCATTTAGCCTGTAAAAGAAGCCGGAAGACAGAGATTTCTACCCCTTGCTTTTAACTAGTGACTCCACCTAGTAATTAAAAACCAGTCATTACTCAACGTTATTCATTGTCCTCTGCAATTCAAAGAATCCTTAAAATGGGAATCACCACACAGTCCAACTCAAAGATGGTTTCTGATACTTAAATGAGATGAATATAAATAAAGGCTCAAAATATATGTAATAATCCTTATGAAGGGGACAACGCTTTGTCCTTTTTGGTACTCCTCACAACCCTCGAACAATTGTGCTCTAGATTAAGACTAAACTTTCTTGAAAACTCAATAGAAGTTTTTCATTTTTGAGCAGACTTGACAACATCTGTGTGCTTTGTTGCCCTGTGTATCAGTTAATGTGAAGTAAAATGAAGGTGAGTGATTAGTTAATTCCCGAGTTATGTTTGATCTTTGCACTTTGTGTGACTTTGGGCGAGTTGTTTCACCTCTGAGGGCCTCAGTCTTCTCACCTGCAAGATGGGGGTAACAATAGTTGTTGTTGTTATTGTTGTTCAAAGTTGTACACTAGAGACCATCAGTAAATAAAACTACCCTAAGTGTGTTTGAATTTTACATGGCTTGTATTCACTTAGTGAACCAAACTCAGCTAACCCTTCTATGTGGGGATGCTACGGGTCTGGACATCTTGTATTGAGTAAAGAAATGTTTAATTACCTTTTATTTCAGTAATAACACCTCATAAATTAATCGTGCCTCACTCTTTATGAAGATAACATACCAGTGTTTAGCTTAATCTATTTGCTTGTAATCTTGCTTCCAAGGGCAATGTCATTAGTTGCTTATCTGTTTGGAGGAGTACATATGAAGATTTAGCGAAAGCTAAAAGTTAATTGAGTTTTGTCTTATGACCTATGAGAAAGCCTGTAATTTTAGTGCTTCTAGTGGAGAAGAGAAGATGACAGATATGCCTTTCTGCTAGAGGTATATCTGTTCCCATCCTTCTCATCAACCACATATATAAATATTGTTCTTGTAGGTTACAAAAGAGTTTTATATTCTTATACAATCCTATAACCTGGGATTAATATTATCCCCCCTTTTGAGATGAACATAGGTTCATAGAGGTTAAGCAACTTGCTTAAGATCATCCAGTTTATACAAGAGCCAGAGAAACTCAGGTGTTTTGACTCTAAAACGTGTTCTGGGAAACCATAAGTTCCACACACTAGTCCTGCTTTGGAAAGGTTGGCAAATTCTGGTGGAATCTCATCGGGATGGTCTCTGTTTGCATTTAATAGTCATCACATTATTATTATATTTAGCATCTTCTGTGCCAGGCACTGTGCTGATTGCTTTATAAGCATCCACCCTATGGGGTAAATGCTGTTGTCCCCATTTTACAGTTAAGATACTGAGGCTTGAAGAGGAGAAATAACTTGAAGTGGCAGAGCTGAGAACCCAACCCGTCTGGTTTGCAAGCTCACGCTCTCACCAGACCTCTCAGTGATCTCGGCAGGGGAATCCCCTGGTGGTCCAGTGGTTAGGACTCTTCGATCCCTGGACAGGGAACGAAGATCCCACATGCCACGGCCAAAAAAAAAAAAAAAAAAAAAAGATTTAGGCAGTTTTCTGTGTTCGTGTACATGAATTCATTGTAAGGAGCTCCTTTTGTCCTGAACTCTGGGCTCCCCCTCTCTGATGACACCCTCTTTATTGTTGCCTCTCCCCAGTTCCTGGAGGAGTGTTTCATTGCCCACCAGTACCGGGGTTTGTCTTCCACACGCCCCATTTCTTTAATGCAGACGTGACTCCTACGCTGAGCTTTTGCTTGTTCACCAGCTATGACTGAGGCCCCTTTATTTCTTTTCCTCCTCTGACGAATACACTTACATCCAAAAAGGTCCCTCTTCTGCTCTAAATTTCCACCTGGAAGGAGACGATGGGCACAGAGGAGGTGAAGGGCAAAGCACGACCCCGCCCTGCACAGACCGGGTGTGCCTGGAGCTGGTGAGCAATGAATGAACAAAAGCCCTCTGCTTGGAAGCCAGAGGCCTGGCTCTGCCCTCACCTGTGGGATCTTGAACAAGGCCCTTTCTTTCTCTGGGGCTCAGTTTCCCCTTCTCCAAAAAGAGGCAGTTACAATAGATTAGATGGTCAATATTTTTGATATTATAAGTGGCCAAATATTTGTTACAGTAGCCCAGCTGGGGCTCAGGAGAGGGCCATATTTTTTCTTTTTTTTTTTTTAAGTCTTTGTTTTTATTTTATTTAAAAATTTCATGTTTTTTAATTTTTGCTCCCACCCTCCTCCCCCCGCCCCCTGCTGGGGATTGAACCGGGGCCCCGTCGTGGAGTCCTAACCACTGGACTGCCAGAGAAGTCCCAAGGGACACATTTTCTATCAGGGCTGCCACAAAAGTGGAAAGGTGTCATCGCTCTTAACTTGGATCTTCCTGATTCTGGCCCACGGTTCCACATATACTGTCAAAATAACTTAAATGGATTTTTCAAAGCTTTTATTTACTTTTACAGTAAAGCCTCTTAAGGTTCCTTTCAAAAAGATTAGAAAATACAGATAAGCAAAATAGCAATGGATCTAGATCAATAATCTTCAAACTTCTTTAACTTTATACTTCTAGCAATCAGACCGTCTTGAGCTCACCTTCCCAATTTACTCAGAAAAGTTACATACAATATAAAACCCCCTAAAGTGCAAATTCAGAAAGATAAGATAACCACATAGAAAATTAAGCCTCAGTTTCCCAAAGCCCAGTGGTCTGTCGGGCACCCACGCCCCTTTTGGAGACCCCTTGGCCTAGACTCCGTTAACATCTAGTGACATTGGCCACAGCTCTGAGGACAGGCTGCCAGGTCTGTTTTCCTGGCGCTCGGTACTGCGGGCTCCTATCAGTAAGCCAAGCACGTTTCTCGGCTGAATGAATGAAAGGATGAATGGGGACTCGGTGGGGGAGGAGCACAGGACAAGTGTGAGCTGAGGGGAGGTTGGCTCTGAGCCCTGGTTGCAAGGCAGAGCCCTGGGCGTGTGCTGGTGATCCGCTGACATTTTCACTGAGACCCAGGACTCCTCGGGGGCCAGTTCCACAAGTCACATGCCGAGCCAGGCCCTTCAGAGCTGGCGATGCTGTGTTTCTGCAACACCGAGGCAGCAACCAGTATTTGAACAATCACAGGATCGCGGAAAATCAAGACCGAACGTGATCACTGGCTATCCTAGGGAGATGCCCAGAAAATCGGCTTGCCCCCCAAACTGGTGTGCCCTAAATCTCACGGCCAGTGTGTGGTGAGAAGGAAAGCAGCAGGTGGAGGACCTATAGGTATTTACATAGAAGTGTTTAGAACATCCAGTTTGCCTAATGAACTCCCAGCCATTCGAGCCACCACAGGCTGTCATCACTGTGACTCCTGTTCTCCGGGAGGGGCCCATCCCCTCCCTAGGATATCTGATGAGTAGTTCTACCCAGATTCACATCAGGTAGATTTCCTTCATGGGAGCTCTGGGGCTGGGGGGCGTGAGGCTAACTGAACCGTGGGGATAAAAGCATAGAACACTCACCCCAAACCTCCCATCCCTACTGTGCGTGTGTGTGTTAGCATGAAATAGGCATGTAGACAAGTTTAGCTCGCTACCTGGCACATAGTAGGTTCCAATAAAGGTTCATTTCCTTGACCTCCTTTTGTGCCCTTGTCCCGGCTGCCACCTCCCTCTCCAAAGCCCTTGGCTCTTCCAGATTCTACCTCCTTCCCTGCCCGGTTCGAATCCCTGGAATCTCTGAGCAAGGACTCCTTCCCCCAAATTCCTCCAGCACTTGCTGTCTGGACCACGCAATTCAGGACTTAATTACACCCAGCCTCTCATCATCCGCGAGTTGTTTCACTGTGTGTGTTGCCCCGCGCCCACCCCATTAGTTTGTAAGCACCCCTGGCCCGAAGAGGGGGAAGCAAAGGCGCCTGCAAGGCTGGACTCAGTCCCCTCTCTGCCACGTCCTCAACAAATTATTTAACCTCTCAGCTTCAGTTTCTTCAACTGCAACATGGAGATAATGATACCATCTCTCACGGCTGTTGCCAGGGCTAGTGGGTGTGAAAGCGCTAAGATGTAAATCGTTGTATGAGTGTAAAGGGCTGTTATTCTCACCTCTGTTGGATCCACCCTGCCTGGTGGAGTGTAGATGATAAATACCTGATTGAATACAGAATAGCTTTGTGACAGCTCCTGTCTTGGGCTCCAGAGAGCGCCCGTTTGCGCCTGATCCTGCAATTATTCCCTTCGTTGACAATGCAAAATCGGCATCCTCTAAATCCCCCAGTACCCTCAGCCTTCAGCTGATAAAGCCAGGGCTGCCGCCCCTGGGAGAACAAAACTGCACCCCCTGAATGACCCCAGGCTGCACCACAGCGCCCTCGATGGGCAGCACAGGGAACGGTGGCAGCTGCTCCTTTTACCAAGATGGTGGTTGGGGGCAGTCTTTCCAGGGACCCTCCCCTGCAGAAGACTCAGCAAGGCCAAAGGAACACGAATGCTTTTTGTGAACGGTATCACGGCAGCGGTGGAAGCGTGCAGACTTTTTCCCTGCCACACTTTATAAATGAGAAAGAGGAGTGTGTCTGCAGTAGCTACCCCCAGGAAGCGAGAGAGCAGCAGTTTCCCTGGGAGGTTTTGATAAGAAGCCAAGCACTTACTTTCCCCCCCTCTACGTTGAAAACTCCGGTTTAGGCTTGCTGGCGAATGCCATGAAAAGCTCATCTTTTGTTAGTCTGCCAACCAATGTTATTGGTTATAATTGGGACAATTATGGGCTGCTCAAGGAAACGAAACACAGATGTTGAAACCCAGGATCGGGGTATTCAAGTCCAAAGCTGCTTGCTTTAAATAGTCCATTTCCCGAATCATCCTGCCTTACTTGAAATTCCCCCAGAACTTGCCCATGTTCAGAATGAGATGGGGGAGGATGGGATGGGCAGCGGTGGGAGGGGAAGGCAGACGCAAAGGGAGAGCCGCACAAAGAGAGAAGGAGGAAAAAGGCTGAGCCGGAGAGAGTTTGGATGACTTCTGAACATCGTATTCCACAGGACCCCGGCAGAGACCTTTAGGTGGGAGAGACGGGCAGGAGGAAGAAAGATGCAAAGAAAGAGAAGAGACCTCCACAGGATTCAGCGTCTGGAGACCAAGGTCAACCTTGCAGAAATCTACGCGGAATTCACACACAGCGACCGCGGTCAGCCACTTAACTGGCGGAGCACAAGACAGGGTCTGATTTCGCCCGCATCATTACTAGCGATTTGTATTCGGTGCCTAGGGGAGCAGGGTTCCCTCAGGATTAAAAACCCAAATCTGAATCAAGTTGAGTGACATGCTGAAAACAGCCTGCACGCCCTATGAAAAGAAGTCAGGCGCAGAGAGAAATCACTCACAAGGGTGCTTGGAGGGCTGGGGGCTTCTGGAGGGTTGCCTTGAAATGCAAGCCCTCACTCCCACCCCCAAGTGCCTGCCGCTCCCCTAACCTCACACCTACAACCACCTTTTCGCCACAGACAGCAGTGACAAAGTAGGGGCCACAGCTGGGGAATCAAAACTTTTCCTCATCTCCAAGTTCAGCTCTTCTTCGGCATCTCTCTTCAGGATAAAAGCCTCAGCCCTCCCCTCCACTCCCCCATCCGAGCCCAGAAAAGAAGACGAACGAAGGGATAATCTCACAGGAGGCCAGCAGCATCCACACTGGACAAAGGAGAGGGGCTGGGGGGAAAGCCCTGCCGCCCGGCCACTTCCCCAGACTCTCAGCAGCGTGTCTTGGGGCCGGGGCTTGCTTGCAGTCGCCTACCTGGGAGCTGTCAGTAGCCAGGCTCCTTCGGATGTGAGTCTCCTCGGTTTCAGCCACACCAGCATATATACGCTCCCCCCCGCCACCGCGCCCCACACAGCCCTCCCCTTCCCTGCCCACCTCGATGACACAGACACACGCTGACCCCCTTCATCAAGCGAGCAGCAGAACCTACCATCCTTCCTGGCTGTTCCCCGCCCCCCTGGCTCTGTGCTCAGACCTGTGACATCCCAACCTCCCCGTCAGTCCATTCCCAAGCCTGCTTTACCTGGGCTCTGCTCAGCCTGGATCCCACAGCTGCCTTCCCTTTGCTTCCAGAGGCGCTGCGAAGACTGATGGGGAGCTCTGGCTAGTCAGGAAGAAAAAAATGCCTCCCGGTGACAGTGACAAGGCAGACCCCAGTCCTGGAGTCTCCTTGAGCAACCTTTGTGCCCGAGGAATGAACAGGGAGTGGGCAGAAAGGGGGGAGCTCCCACCGGCACGGAGAAGCCCAGAGCTGAGCTCAGATGAGCCCCCTCCTGCTGTCACCACCCCACAGGCAGCAACAACTAGGCCACTCAAGGGAGTGGCTCCACCTGCCATGGGCCGGGGCCAGAGATGCCTCACAGGTGCCCACCCCGCAGCACAATGGAAGAGGCTGAGATTTTAGACTCAGCATGAAGTGTCTGAAATTCTGGTTCGAGCAAGTTCTCTGTGTGAACCTCAGGTCCTCCTTCTGTAAAGGGGTGAAATATCTCCCAGGATGGTTGTGGGTAGAAAAACGAGATTCTGTTTGTATTTGGAACCTTTGAGACATTTTATAAATGCGAGTTTGGCATCCTCTCCATCCTTTCCCGTAAATCATTCCGACTGAATCTGAAACTCCTCTCCCAACGTCTACCGTCGCAATAGAGTGCTTTTAACGCTGCTGCTCACTACCAAGCACCCACCCCTCAGCATGGGGCCTCCTTCCCTTCCCTTCCTTTCCCTGTGGGAAGGTAGCCTCACGGTCAGCCCAGGCAGAGAATGTTCAGATTCTGCAGCGCCCTTGTGGACCCCTCCTTTCCCAGCTGTAGGTGAATTACAACATGACCTCCTCCTTGGCCCTCCCAAGCAGATCCACAGATATTCTAGAATCCCAGGGTTTGAGCCTAAGTGGTCCCAGCATCTTCAGCACTCTCTCATGTGGCGCGTCTGGCTCTCTGATGGACCTGAGACTTGGCGGAGAAGGATTAAAGAAAACATCTGCTCTGACTGCTAATGGATACGGGGTTTCTTTTTGGGGTGATGGAAATGTTCTGGAATTAGATCAGATGGTTGCACGACATAGTAAATATACTAAAACCCCACTGAATTGTATGCTTTAAAATTGTGAATTTTATGGGAAGTATATCTCAATAAAAACAAAACAAAACAGGAAGAAAGCAAGGAAGAGAGCAAGCAAGCAAGCAACACCTGCCCCAGGTTAAGAGCAACGCCTTCTAAGAACAAACTTCTCTTCCATCTGTATTCACTACAAAAGGGCCCAGGAGATTGGCGCACTCACGATTTTCCACTTAGGTGTCTATTGCCCAAATCTTACACTTTGTTACTACAGGGCAAAGCCACCACTATGAACTCTGAGAAATCAGCATGACATGTGGTCAGTTTTGCTTCCTGATGTATGTTGGGGCCTGGAGCTGGATTTTACACACGCTGTGGCAGATGTTTCTGGTTGCCTACTCAACACCCATTCCCCTGTTCCTCCTTCCTACACAGTATACTTGATTTTATTCTAGGTGGCAATGTGTTCCACTAAAAGGCTGCCTTTCCCAGCTTTCCTTGCAGCCAAGGGTAGCCAATAAGAATCAAGCTGCCAGTCATTGGGTGGGGCTTCCAACTCTTTTAAAGGGGAACAGTTCAGCTAGAAGAGGCCTCTTATTTGCCTTTCTTCCTTCCTCCCTGCCTGGAACACAAATGTGATGGCTGGAGCTTCAGCAGCTATGTTGGATCATGAAACAGCTTTGAGCATGAAAGCCATGAACTAAAGATGGTGGAGCATCAGTATAGAAGGATTCTGGGTCCCGGTTGACTATGGAGCTGCCACACCAATCCTGGATTTGAAACCTCCAACTTTTTTTTAAGAGAAAAGACTCAAATATTTATTTCAAATGTCAGGATTCAGTTCACTGTTGCTTCATAACAAACCACACCAAAGTCAGAGGCTTTGAAACCATTTATTTGGCTCTGATCCTTCAGATTGGCGACTTAGGCTGGGATCGGCAGGGAAGTCCTGGTCTCAGGCACCTTTGTGAATCTGCAGTCAGCTGCACGTTGGCTGGCTGTTGGTTGGAGGCACCTTGGTTCTCTCCCAAGGGTCTTATCCTTCCTGTGTTTCTCACATCCCCTCAGCAGGCCTGGTCTGGCATGGTCTCATAGCAAGGCTGAGGTGCGAGTGCAAGCAAGTACAATCAAGCAAGGTGCCAAGCAGAAACACATAGAATCTCTGGACGCCTAAGCCTGGCGCTGGCACTCCCTTTGCTTTGGCTGTATTTATTGGCTAAAGGTCATCCCAAGGCCAGTCCAGAGCCAGGTTGGGTGGAGACCACAGGGTCAGAGGACAGAGGGGTGGCTATACCGAGGCTGTTCACTGGAGCCATTGCTAACTTTAACCACCACATTTTGTTTAAACCCTTCTTGGGTTTTCTGTTACTCGCAGTAGAAAAGCATCTTCCATGATCTCCCTGCCCTCGAGCATCTCATCATTCCCTGGGTGTTGGGGGACCAGATGCTTTTCTGTCCTTGCAGTGGAGGGAAAGAAAAAGCAAGAGTGAAAAGCCACTTAACTTCTCTGAACTTTTCTTTGCTCCTTTACCAAATGGAAGCGTTGAACCGAATGAGCCAGACGTTCCTCTTGGGTCGAATGAAGCTGCCTTTTGTGGGGGGTTGTGTCCTGTACCGCCTGGAGAGGAGGGCAGGAATGAGCCCAGAGGGAGTTTACGGCCACAGTTGTGTGTGTGTGTGTGTGTGTGTGTGTGAGAAGCTTGCCCCTTGGAATAGCAGGAGTGAACTAGCAGGGGTGCTAACTGTGGGTGCAAACTGGGTGCTCAGGGTCACTTAAAGTCTTTCTCCTCTGCACTTGGTGGCTGAATCAAGACACCTTGAGGCCTGTGGGCGTCCCTCGGGGGTGGGACCTGGTCTTGGAAAAGCAAGCTGCCCTCTGCTCTTCTGACTGACAGCACCTACTTTTTCAAATCATTGGAGAGGAAAGGCCACCTCTGCCCGTCCCAGCTCCCCATCCTCTTGCAGTCAAGGGGCCCGAGCCAGGGTGGCTGCAAGCATTAGACTCCATTCAGTTCTTTTTTGAAAAACATTTAAATTTTATTTTGGAGTATGGTTGATTATCAATGTTGTGTTTCAGGTGTACAGAAAAGTGATTCAGTTATACATATACATGTATCTATTCCATTTTTGTCATTGTTTTAATTTTTAAAATTTATTTATTTGGCTGCACTGGGTCTTAGTTGCCGCGTGCGGGATCTTTAGTTGTGGCATGCAGGATCTTAGTTCCCCGACCAGGGATCGAACCTGGGCCCCCTGCATTGGAAGTGCAGAGTCTTAACCACTGGACAACCAGGGAAGTCCCTGTATCTATTGTTCATTCAGTTCTAACAGGTAAGTTTGGAGGCAGATCTAGAAGCTCTTAAAACAGCCGCTGGCAAATTTCGGTGGAGGGAGTGCAGGCGGAAGGGACAGCCAGAGCTGGGCTTCCACCATGAACTCCTCGACCTTCCACCTGCCCAGCACTTGTCGCTCTCAAAGGAAAGAGGCCCTCATCACCGGGGATTTGGCTGCTCAGAATTTAGTGATTAATTACAGCACCTAGACCAGTTGGTCTCCTTAGTAACCATGCTAGCAGGGTCCCAGCTGGAAAAGCTGCTTCATATTTTCAAAGAGGGCAAACCCTCTTCACACTGTAAAACACCCTAAATCAGAACACAGATAGATTTTGAAAATCGAGAAACTCCCCTGTTTCTCCCCAACCTTGCTTCCCCAAATGGATGGGCTTTTGCGGTATTGGGGGCAAGTTGAGTGGTAGCGATCGTTTTAAATGTAGGGTTAGGCAAATCCAATGTCAAGGCAAAGAGCCTGTTGTTATTGTCACAAGGGTAGGTTTTGTGACCCAGAGCATTCAGCCCAGTGCTACGCCAGATGACGGGAGAGCAAAAGGGAGATGGACTCAGGTGTCCCGCCCTTGAGAAGTGAGCCTGCGGGACAGGACAGCACACACTCTGGTGGCTTAGAAATGAGAGAATGAGAGCGCACGTAATAAGGGGCTAATTACAGATCTGCCTGGAAGTGAGAGAAAAGTTCGGGTGAGACGGGAGAGACAGGATATTTGTCTTTTTTTTTTTTTTTAAAGAAGATGTTGGGGATAGGAGTTTATTAATTAATTAATTAATTTTTGCTGTGTTGCGTCTTCGTTTCTGTGCGAGGGCTTTCTCTAGTTGTGGCTAGCAGGGGCCACTCTTCATCACGGTGCGCGGGCCTCTCACTATTGCAGCCTCTCTTGTTGCGGAGCACAGGCTCCAGACGCACAGGCTCAGTAGTTGTGGCTCACGGGCCTAGTTGCTCCGCGGCATGTGGGATCCTCCCAGACCAGGGCTCGAACCCGTGTCCCCTGCATTAGCAGGCAGATTCTCAACCACTGCGCCACCAAGGAAGCCCTGTATTATTTTTTGAACGAAATGTTAAGAAGCTGAGGATCAGTTACAGGTTCTGAGTGGGTAGAAAAGGGGCAGCTGGGCTTCAATCTGGGTATCAGGATTGGGGGAATATTGGTCTGCTCAGGCGGCCACAGCAAAGCACCACAGACAAAGTGGCTTAACGACAGACATTCATTTTCTCACAGTTCCGGGGGCTGGATATCTGAGGTCAAGGCATCAGCAGGGTTGCATCCTCCAGAGGCCTCTCTCCTTCTGTATTCTCCTCCCTGTGTCTTCACGTGGTCTTCTCTCTCCGTGTGTCTGTGCCCTCATCCCCTCTTCTTATAAGGACACCAGTCATATGGGATCAGGGCCCACCCTGATGATTTTATTTCACCTTAATCACCTCCTGTAATGACCCTTTCTCCAAATACAGTCACATTCCGAGGTCCTGGGGATTAGGACTTCCACATACACATTTTGGGGATGTGAGAGCACGATTCAACCTGTAATGGGGGAAATGATACTGTGTCCATCAGATAATGGGGATAAAGCCCTAGAAAGGGAACTAAAGGTCACTATGGGACACCGGGCGACTCATGTGCCCAGTGGGTTCCTTCCCCTGCCCCCCACCCAGACCCCCAGACCCAGACCCTGGTAGCCCCAGACACCAACCCCTGACCATACATGTCCTGCTTTGCCGTATCACGGTGCGCCCGGCACCCGTGCCGTTCTCAGGGCCGTGTCTTAGAGTCCCATCCTTATAGGGAGGTGTATCCTGAAACTTGGAATGTGAGGATTGTGGAAACGTAAAGGGTGCCACACTCAGAGGAAAGGCCTCCAGCCACTTCAGGTCAGTATCTGAATGCCAGGGCGTGGCTCCGGCATCCTTATGTTCCATCGTTTCGTGTAAATAAATGCTACGAAACCCCTCTCGAGCTGGTCCCTCTGTTAAATTAGGCACAAGTTTCATCAGTGAGCTTATTTCCTTGACCCACTGGGGGGACACTTAGGTCTCCCTAAGCCCAAAGCTTCCCTTGGACTTCTGGTGCCAAGTTGCCAGTGCCTTCAGGAGTTCTCAGGAATGTCACCTCGATGCCCACAAGGACGCTGTCCTATCTACTCTAGCCCACCCCCCTCACCTTTCCAGTGTCACGAACAGCATCCTCACATCCACTCAGCCCTACAACCTGAGTCGTCTTCCGCCCCCTTCTTTCCCTAGCCTTTGTAACCAGGGTGTTATCAAGTGTCATCATTTCATCTTTATTGCCATTTGTCAGAGCTCCCAACCGCCCCCCCTTCAACCTATCCTATACAGAGCAGCTTGCCGAGTATTTTTTATTTTAAAAAATTTATTATTTTTATCACTTTTTATATTGAGGTATAATTGATTTACAATGCTATGTTAATTTCTGCTGGACAACAAAGTGACTCAGTTATACATACATATCCATTTTTTTTTTTTTTTTTTGCGGTACGTGGGCCTCTCACTGCTGTGGCCTCTCCCGCTGCGGAGCACAGGCTCCGACGCGCAGGCTCAGTGGCCATGGCTCACGGGCCCAGCCGCTCCGCGGCACGTGGGATCTTCCCGCACCGGGGAATGAACCCGTGTCCCCTGCATCGGTAGGCAGACTCTCAACCACTGCGCCACCAGGAAAGCCCCCCCAATATATATTTTTAAAATTTATTTATTTTATTTACTTTTGGCTGCGTTGGGTCTTTGTTGCTGCACGTGGGCTCTCTCTAGTTGCAGCGAGCGGGGGCTACTCTTCGTTGTGCGTGGGCTTCTCATTGCGGTGGCTTCTCTTGTTGCAGAGCACGGGCTCTAGGCACGCGGGCTTCAGTAGTTGTGTCACGCGGGCTCAGTAGTTGTGGCTCGCAGGCTCTAGAGCGCAGGCTCAGTAGTTGTGGCACATGGGCTTAGTTGCTCCGCAACATGTGGGATCTTCCAGGACCAGGGCTCGAACCCGTGTCCCCTACATTGGCAGGCGGATTCTTAACCACTGCACCACCAGGGAAGCCCCCAATATGTTTTTAAGTGACGTTTTCATTTTGCTTCAGTACCTTGTTCCAAAATTCGAATTTAAAGGCAAAGGATGATAGAGTCGGAAGGCAGTGGGGGCCCAGTGAACTTGAACTCCAAAGACCCAGGTTTGAGTCCTAGCTTTGCCCCTACCCTGCCATGTGACTTTGACCAAATCACTCCTGCTTCCAGGACCTTGTCCTCTTATTCTTTAAAATAGTAATCCCTAACAACAGCGGTGTGACATTTATTCAGCCAGTGTAAGTGAAGGGGCTTTGAAAACACTAAGGTACCACACAAATACTACAAAATGTAATTACCCCTCAAGACCATCTCGAGCACAACCACTTCTTACAACTAATTAAAAGCTGGCCTTTTTCTTTCCTGAGCTTCCCTAACCCTTTTCCCCGACAACTGCTTGTGGTATTCAGATTTGCAGTTTGCATTGCATGGTGCGCCCCCTGCTGTTCTCTGCCGGTGTCACATCTTGCCTGTCCAGGAGGATTGTAAACCACCCGAGGGACGCGCTTACATTCTCTCCTGTTCCTCTCCAACTGAGTGTGTCAAGCACACTGAAGTCAACCAATCCCACGTACATGGACTGAGCATCAGATATTTGATTCACACAAGGCACATATGAATAAGCAAGAGATTCAGTGAACTATAATAAAAATCTCTGCACTCAAAGAGCTTACAGTCTGGCTTGGAAGATGACCTGTAGGAATGGAAAAAGATGCATAAGACAGTTACAAAAGATACGTGGGTGTTTGGGGGTGATGGATCCCCCTCCAGCTGGGGTGGTGGGAAAGACTTGGCCAAAAGGGAAGATTTGACCTGGCTCTTGGACGATGGGTGAGATCCGGATAGATGGAGATGCGAGAAAGTGGGTTACAGCGAACAGGCCAGCTCACCTGCAGTGGAGGAGGCTTTGCAGAAGAGGGCGGTCAGAGAAGGGGCTGGACAGGCCGGCTGGGTGATACAGTCGCAGGCCTGGAATGGTGGCCTCAATGAGTTGTGTTCTGTCTTGGCGATCGGAAGACACGGAGAGTTTTTGCTCAGGGGGTGAGAGGCTCAAGGCAGTCTTTGGGGAGCGCTAGGTTAGGGCAGCCGGGAAATACTTACTGATTGGGAGAAAGCGGGAGAGTGTCTGGGCCCCTTCTTCCTCCCTCTCCCCAAAGTTCACAGAATGCCATTTCACGAAATTGTATTGTTTTTCACACAAGATGACTATCTTCCCAAAGCTATTCCATGGTTTCGGGAGAGGAGAATACAAAACAGATATATATATATATATATATATATATATATATTTTTTTTTAGAAAGGAAATTGTTTTCATTCTTTGCAAAATGAAATAATAGGTCTCTAAGTCCAAGTTTACTGCATCAATTAAAAGACATTTCCTGGGCTTCCCTGGTGGCGCAGTGGTTGAGAGCCCGCCTGCCGATGCAGGGGGACACGGGTTCGTGCCCCGGTCCGGGAGGATCCCACATGCCGCGGAGCGGCTGGGCCCGTGAGCCAGCCATGGCCGCTGAGCCTGCGCGTCCGGAGTCTGTGCTCCGCAGCGGGAGAGGCCACAACAGCGAGAGGCCCGCATACCGCCAAAAAAAAAAAAAAAAAAAAAAGACATTTCCTAAGAACCTCGTCGTGACTGTCTCCCTCCCTCATGTCCTCTACCCGCCCTGGGCCTCTGCCGGCCACACGCACTTGCACACAGCTGGTACCTCCAGCTCTGTCTGCCATCATTACAATCAAAGAGCTTTTCCCAAGCACCCACATGAGCTGGTGCCACCAGAGTTACTCGCAAAATATATCTCGTTGAACCACACAAGCACAGCGCCTAAAAAACTCCAAAGCCGCATGGTCGGTTAAGGTAATGGAATTGTTCCTCTGAGGGACAGGTAGGAGATTAGCCTCTTGTGTCGTATATAACAAAACCCAGTGCAGACCTCCAGGAGGGGAGCTCTTCCAGACACTAACTGGGGCTGGCCAAAACTTGGCTCCGTTTTACCCTCCGATGGTGAAGAGTTCCCCAGGCCTGGCTCGGGGGGCTCAGGCTCCTGCCCTAATGACAGATAAGACTAAATGAGAATGGGACTCCCTCCTGAGCCGGCATATCTGTATTCCGGGCTGCCACGTGGCCTCCACGGGGCTGCATCCAGGACCTGAATGTTTTATGGAACCATTAATAGTGAATTTTCTGCTTGGATTCCCTGCAGCTTGGAGACAAAAGACACCAGAGGGCTCTGAGTCAGGGCTCAGGATTGGGGTGGAAACGTTCTCATTTGCAATTCCATAGCTTTGCACGTGTGCTTGGTCTAAACACACACAGACCATCCCCTCCCCCGCCAACACAACTGTCCGTATTCCTGTTCATGCATTCGACAAACGCGGACTACTACTGACCTCCTCTGTGCTGGCACTGTTCTCGGGGCTGGGCACACAGACAAGAAGGAGACAAGATCCCGTCTCTAGCACACAGTGACTGTCAAAGCTTGAAAAATGCATTTAGAATGAACACAGAGCAGAACATGCTCCAAATATGAATAGATTCCAGAGGGTTTTAAATGAATGAGTTGATAGATTCTGAAGAGAGAATTAAAAGGAAGGCCAGGTGATTACAACTGGGTAAAATGATACGGACACAGATTGGGTGGGGGGTGGGGGCGGTGGGAAACAAGAAAGAAATCAGCGTGGTGATTTTTCCTTCTTTTCAAACTTTTATTTCATGTTCTTACAGTAATATTTATAGAGTAAAATAGGGGGAAACAACATAAGTTTAGATGAGAAAACCTTCAAGATATATCCGGAGTCTTTGCAAGCAATACAATATTCTCTCATACTGAAATGTTTGCTAAATGAATGAATGTTTCATCACACGGACACTTATTCCAGTAATTTTCAGGGATGGAATGACCACTTATGGAACAGAAAATGGTATTTTCCCCCAAAATGAAAAGTTTTTTTTTCCCTGACTATATAAACAATGTGTGTTCATTGTAACAAATAATATTTAGACTATACAAAAAAAGCATAAAAATAAAAGTAAAAATTTATCTGGAGACCCACATAGTCAACTGATCTTTGACACAGGAGCAAAGACAGTCTTCTCAACAAATGGTGCTGAAACAACTTGACATCTACATGCAAAAAAAAAAAAAAGAAAAAGAAAAAATCTAGTCACAGACCTTATACTCTTCACAAAAATTAACTCAAAATCCATCATAGACTGAAATGTAAAACACAAAACTACAAAACTCCAAGAAGATAACATGGGAGAAAACTTAGATGACCTTGAGTATAAAGGTGACATTTTAGATATGATGACACGAAAGGAATGATCCATAAAAGGAAGAATTGATAATCTGGACTTCATTCAAAGTAAAAACTTTTCTGCAAAAGACAATGTCAAAGAATGAGAAGACAAGCCACAGACTGAAAGAAAATATTTACAAAAGATGCATCTGATAAAAGACTATTATCTGTAATATGCAAAGAACTCTTAAAACTCAATAAGAAAACAACCAGAATAAAAAATGAGCCGAAGACTTTAAGAGGCACTTCACTGGTGGGAAAGCAAAATGGTACAGCCACTTTGGAAGTCAGTTTTGTGGTTTCTTATGAAACTAAATACACTCTTACCAAATTATCCAGCAATTGTGCTCCTTAGTATTTATCCAAAGGAGTTGCAAACTTATGTCCACACAAAAATCTGCACACAGGTGTTTATAGCAGCTTCGTTCATAATAATTGCCAAAACTTGGAAGCAACCAGGATGTCCTTCAGTAGGTGAATAGATAACTACACTGTGGGATATCCAGGCAATGGAATGTTATTCAGTGCTAAAAAGAAATCAGCTATTAAGCCATGAAAAGGCATGGAGGAAGATTAGATGCATATTACCGAGTGACAGAAGCCAATCTGCAAAGACTATATACTGTATGATTCCAGCTGTATTACATTCTAGAAAAAGCAAAACTGTGGAGGCAGTAAAAGGATTACTGGTTACCAAGGGTTGTGGGGAGGGAGGGGTGAATAGGCAGAGCACAGAGGATTTTAGGGCCGTGAAAGATATCCCTAAGTGCAGAACCCAGCACCCCCTACACATTCCAGCTCGTCTTGCTTGGCTTCCACATCGACCAGTGGGGCTCCCAGCCACTGAAGCAGCAACGAAAACTCTCACGCAGCATCTCCAGAGACACTCTGGGCTCCAATCATTACCCCAGGCCTTCCAGCCAAAGTTGATTTAAAAATGTGAAAGGGGCTTCCCTGGTGGCGCAGTGGTTGAGAGTCCGCCTGCCGATGCAGGGGACACGGGTTTGTGCCCCGGTCTGGGAAGATCCCACGTGCCGCAGAGCGGCTGGGCCCGTGAGCCATGGCCGCTGAGCCTGCGCGTCCGGAGCCTGTGCTCCGCAACGGAGAGGCCACAACAGTGAGAGGCCCATGTACCGAAAAAAAAAAAAAAACTTTTTTCCCACATGATCTGCTCCCTCCTCAGCACCTGGAGGACCACCAGGGTTACACTGTGCTTGTCTGTTTACCTGTCAGTCTCCCCCTTCCAATCAGATCATCAACTTCAGGTCAGGGACTGAGTCTTCTTTTTTTGACTCCAGTACCTCGTCAGTGCTTGACACACGCAGGTAAATACTCAAGATTAGTCACTAAATGAATCATCCTGTCCTTTACCCATCCTGTCCTTGAATGATAAAGTGTTTTTAAAATAGCAGTGTTCAAGAGAATGAAGAGACAAACCACAGGCTGGGAGAAAATATTTGCAAAAGACACATCTGATAAAGGACTGTTATCCATAATATACAAAGAACTCTTAAAACTCAACAATAAGAAAACAAACAACTCAATTTTAAAAAGGGAGCCAAAGACCTTAACAGATACCTCACCAAAGAAGACATACAGATAACAAAAATAGCACATAAGATGTCATCACAAATCATTAGGGAAATGCAGATTAAAATGAGATACCACTACACACTTAAGAGAATGGCCAAAATCCAGATAACTGACAACACCAAATGCTGGTGAGGATATAGAGCAACAGGAACTCTCATTCTTTGCTGGTGGGAATGCAAAATGGTGCAGGCACTTCGGAAGACAGTTTGGTGCTTTCTTACAAAACTAAACACACTCTTACCATATGACCCAGCAACTGCCCTCCTTGGGATTTATGCAAAGGAGTTGCAAATTTATGTCCACACAAAAACCTGCATACGGGTGTCTATAGCAGCTTCATTCATAATGACTGCCAAAACTTGGAAGCAACCAGGAAGTCCTTCAGTAGGTGAATGGATAACTACACTGTGGGACATCCAGATAATGGAATATTATTCAGTGCTAAAAAGAAATGAGCTATCAAGCCACGAAAAGACATGGAGGAAGATTAGATGCATATTACCGAGTGACAGAAGCCAATCTGCAAAGACTATATACTGTATGATTCCAACTGTATAACATTCTAGAAAAAGCAAAACTGTGGAGGCAGTAAAAGGATTACTGGTTACCAAAGGTTGTGGGGAGGGAAGGATGAATAGGCAGAGCACAGAGGATTTTAGGGCCGTGAAAGTACTCTATATGATACTATAATGGTGGGTACATTTGTCCAAACTCAGAATGTACAGCACCAAGAGTGAACCCTAATGTCACCTATGGACTTTGGGTGATTATGTCGTGTCAGTATAGGTTCATTAATTACAACAAATGTACCATCAGGTGAGGGATGTTGATGGTGGGGGGATGTGCATGTGAGGGGGGCAGGGGGTGTGTGGGAACTCTCTGCACCTTCCTCTCAGTTTTGCCGTGAATCTAAAACTGCTCTAAAAAAATAAAATCTTAAAAAAAATGTATCTCTACTTCTATCTCTTAGAGATAACTTCTATTAATACTTGATTTCATATACTGAACTTTTCTTTATGCATGTATCTTTAAAACCCTACCACCATGTTCATAGCAGTATTATGCATAATAGCCAAAAGGTAGTCTGTCAACAATGAATAGATAAACAAAATGTGTATATACATACCATGGAACATTATTCAGCCTTAGAAAGGAAGTAAATATTGGCACAGGCTGCAACATGGATGAATCTTGAAGACAGGATACTAAGTGAAATAAGTCAGTCACAAAAGGACATCTACTGTAGGATTCGACTTATATGAGATAACTACAGGATTAAAAATCATGGTAACACAAAGCACAGTGGTGGTTGCCTAGGGGGTGCAGGAGGGGAGAATGGGGAGCTGTTGTTTAATGGGTACAGAGTTTCAGTTGGGGAAGATGGAAAAGTTCTGGAGATGGATGGGGGTGAAGGTTGCACAAAGTGAATGTATGTAATGCCACTGAACTGTACACTTAAAAATGGTTAAAATGGTCAATTTTATGTTATGTATTTATATATGTATTCTTTTCAAATTGAAGTATAGTTGATTTACAATATTGTGTTAGTTTCAGGTGTGCAGCAGTGATTCAGTTATGTATAAGTATATATATTTCCATATTCTTTTCTATTATAGGTTATTACAAGATACTGAATATGGTTCCCTGTACTATACAGTACCTTTTTTAAAAAAATTATTTAATTTATTTTATTTTTGGCTGCGTCGGGTCTTCGTTGCTGCGCGGGGACTTTCTCTAGTTGTGGCGAGCGGGGGCTACTCTTAGTTGTGGTGCGTGGGCTTCTCATTGTGGTGGCTTCTCTTGTTGCGGAGCACAGGCTCTAGGTGCACAGGCTTCAGTAGTTGTGGCGCACGGGCTTAGTTGCTCTGCGGTATGTGGGATCTTCCCGTACCAGGGCTCAAACCCGCGTCCCCTACATTGGCAGGTGGATTCTTAACCACTGTGCCACCAGGGAAACCCCTATACAGTAGTACCTTGTTACTTATCTATTTTAGTAGTTTGTACCTGTTAATCCCACAGGCTATGTATATTTTACCACTATAAAAAATGTTCAGTTAAAATAAAACCCTACCACCTTCTCCTCACCACATAAGCACCACCCCTACCACCACCACTTGGTTGCAGGTAACAGAAAAACTCACTCAAATTAGTTTCAGCAAAAGGAGGACATTAGATATAGGAATGTCTCCGAGAACCCAAGGGCAGGCGTGCGGCTGGCTTTTTAGACTGGGACCAAGAACTAAAGCTTCAGAAACAAGGAGATGCTCTTATCAGTCTCTCTGTCTTTGGGGTTGCCTGGTCTCTCTTTTCTGTATCATTCTGGACGTCTGTTTCTTCCATTTCTCCATCTGGGCTGTTTTCTCTGTTTTTCTGAGCATGTGGTAGAAGGTGGCTGCCCTTAGCTTCTGGATTTACATACTTGCCTTCTTTGAAAAAACAAAAAAACAACAACAAAAAAACCCACCCAAAACTCAATTTTTAGGTTGCATTGATCAACCTAGAATGACATTTCTAAATGCGAATCGCAAATTCCCAGGAAGGAGATTATTTGCTCCCAAGTGTATCTTGAAAAATTTCAAGCCCATAGAAAAGTTGAACGAATAGAACGATAAACCTTCAGTCAATCAGATTCATCAATTAACATTTTGCCATGTTCACGCGCTTTCTCTTTCTCACCCTATACACACACATGTGCGCGCTGTTTTTTGACTAAACCATTTGAAAGTATGTTGTAGATACTATGATGCTTTCCCCCGAATTCTTCAGCATGACCTCCTAAGGTAAAGATTTTCTTCTTCTGAACCACCATACCCTCATCGCACGTAAGAAGATTAACCACAATTCAACAATATCATGTAATGTCCAGTATATATTCAGAATTTCACAAGTGTCCCAAATTTCCCTTTATAATTTTTAAAATCGAGGATCCAATCAAGGGCTGTTTGAAAATTTTTATTTTATATTGGGGTATAGTTGATTAACAATGTTGTGTTAGTTTCAGGTGTACAGCAAAGTGATTCAGTTATACATATACATGCATCTTTTCTTTTTCATATTATTTTCCCATTTAGGTTATTACAGAATATTGAGCAGAGTTCCCTGTGCTATGCAGTAGGTCCTTGTGGGTTATCTGTTTTAAATATAGCAGTGTGTACATGTCAATCCCAAACTTCCAGCCTATCCCTCCCCCCTACCCTTCCCCCCGGTAACCCTAAGTTCCTTTCTCTAAGTCTGTGAATCTGTTTCTGTTTTGTCAATAAGTTCATTTGTATCATTTTTTTTAGATTCCTCCTAAAGGGATATTATATGATATTTGTCTTTGTCTGACTTACTTCATTTAGTATGATAATCTCCAGTCAAGGTTATTATGCTGCATCTTTTTGGTCATTTAGAAATCTAGAACAGTCATTCTGCCTTCTTTCATGTTTCTCGACGTTGACCATTTTGAAACCTTCTGGCCCGTTGTCTTATAGGATGTCCTTCATTCTGGATTTGTCTGGTGTTTCTTCATGATTAGATTTAGGTTAAACATTTTTTGGTAAAACAGTGAACTCGGTGATGTTGTATACTTCCTATTTCACACATCAGTAGGCAATTTCTGGTGAGACTAAACTTGATTATTTAGTTAATATAGAAACCACCAAGTTTTTCTATTGTAACGTTACATTTGGCTTTTCTAATCCATAAGCAGTCTGTGGGGTGATAACTTGGAGGCAGTGTGAATATTCTGTTTCCCTGCAACTTTTACCCAATATTCTTTGATGATCTTTGCCTAAATTAATTACTGTGTTGCAGGTTGCAAAATGATTTTCTATCAATCCTTCCTTATTTTTACATGGCAGTCTTAAAAAGAAGAGTTTTCCCTATTTTCCTTCTCTTTCCTCCTCTTTCTTTAGGCGCATTATAGAATTTATATCTTTAAAAAAAAAAGACCCTCGGGCTTCCCTGGTGGTGCAGTGGTTGAGGGTCCACCTGCCGATGAAGGAGACACGGGTTCGTGCCCCGGTCCGGGAAGATCCCACATGCCGTGGAGCGGCTGGGCCCGTGAGCCATGGCCGCTGAGCCTGCGCGTCCGGAGCCTGTGCTCCGCAACAGGAGAGGCCACAACAGTGAGAGGCCCGCATACAGCAAAAAAAAAAAAAAAAAAAAAAAAAAAAGAAAAGACCCTCAATACTTACCGTAATTACTCTTTTTTTGATACGTTGCCCCAAATTTGGCCAGTGGGAGTCCTTCAAGTTGGCTCCTGTGTCCTGAGCTAACCCCATGAATACTTTGTGTTTTCTGGCACAGAATGTTCCAGAATTATCTTGGACTTCCTCACCCCAGATCTGGGACCAACCAAAAGAGAGAATCTGAATGGCTTAACACGAATATGTTATCCCTTATCCTCCACCCCAGTGGCTATGTAGGGGGCTGGGGTGTGAGGTTAGGGGCCCATGGAAAAAACCTTCCTGCCTCTGTGTGTGTGTGTGTGTGTGTGTGTGTGTGTGTGTGTGTCTGTGTCTGTGTCTGTGTGTTGGAGGGGAGGGGATTCCCTCGGGTACTGGAAAAGTCTGGAAAGTTTAATACTGCAGGACATCAAGACTGGGACCAAGGGCCTAGCCCAAGCCTTCTGCATGTTACCTTTTTGAGACATGTCCATCCCATTTTTCTACTTCAAACCAGCCTCTGATGTTTGTTTGAACCCAGGTTTACCCATATGAAAATGTTGGTGGGAGCAAACAGTTTTATTTATTGGGCCCCTTACCTCCCTAGGGGTCCATATGCAGAGAAACTCTCAAAATTCAGCTAATATTTACTGATCTCCCATTATGTGCCAGGATAGCTAATGTCACAGGCAGTATCTCATTTATTTATTTATTTTTAAATTTATTTATTTATTTTTGGCGGAATTGGGTCTTTGTTGCTGTGTCTTTGTTGCTGCGCACAGGCTTTCTCTAGTTGCGGCGAGCGGGGGCTACTCTTCGTTGCGGGGCGCGGGCTTCCCGTTGCGGTGGCATCTCTTGTTGCAGAGCACGGGCTCTAGAGCGCAGGCTCAGTAGTTGTGGTGCACAGGCTTAGTTGCTCCGCAGCATGTGGGATCTTCCCAGACCAGGGCTCGAACCCCTGTCCCCTGCGTTGGCAGGTGGATTCTTAACCACTGCACCACCAGGGAAGTCCCAGTATCTCATTTAGATTTCAAAACAACCATGCAAAATAGGTACTATTATTCTGTTTTTGCAAAGAAGGAAGGAATGTCAGGTTAGGAAACCTGCTCCAGGTCACATGCTAGTAAGTGGCAGAGTCGAGACTTGAACCAGTTCTTCAGACCCCAAAGGTGGCACTTCTCTCTTGTGCCGTATAACCCTGTACGTGTAAACAACTGGTACCCTGCTACGGTCAATCAGGTACATACCGAGTACCTACTATGTGTACGCCATTGCATCAGGCATGTGCAAGGATGTAGCATTTATTAAGCACTGACTGTGTGTTAAACCCTTTCATGTGCAAATGAATGGAAGACATGCTTCCCATTGTTCAGGACGTTATAATCACACTTGGAAGTGAGGGGAAACACCAGGAAAGACTTATACAGAGGAATAGGTGCATGTTGTCTTGAAGAATGTGAGGAAAAGTACCATATAAATGTCAAATGAGTCAATTCTGTAACAACTGTGAAATGTCATTTCAACTTGTTTGAAGGACTTTGTGAAAAAATTATTGACCCAGGAGCTAAAAGACTTTAATGATAATTCATGCTTTTAAATTGAGCATCTACTGTGTGCCAGGTATGTTATATATGGTATATGCTCTAATCCTCATAATGTTTTGTTGCAGACTGAGTTTTGTCCTCCCAAAATTTATATGTGGAAGCCGTAACCCCCCATGTGACTATGTTTGGAAATAAGGTCTTTAAGGAGATAATTAAGATTAAGTGAGGTCATAAGGGTGGGGCCCTATCCAGTATGAGTGGTGTCCCTATAAGAAGAGGAGGAGACACCAGGGATATGTGTACAGAGGAAGGACCGTGTGAGGACACAGTGAGAAGCTGGCCGTTGGCAAGGCAAAGAGTGAGGCTGCAGGAGAAACTTTGCCACCACTTTGATCTTGGGCTTCCAGCCTTCAGAACTGTGAGAAAATAAATTTCTGTTTTTAAGTCCCCCCAGTCTGTGGTATTTTGTTATGGAAGTTCTAGCAAACTAATACACACTTATTCAAGGAAGGAACTAGGACCGCCACTTCTCAGATAAAGAGAACAAGGTTCAGAGAGGCAAAGAAATTTTCCCAAGTTCCTGCAGGTAGGAAGTAGTGATACCAGAATTCAAATCCAGGTCTGTCTCACACTGAAGCTATGACGTTTTTCACTGCACTCCCCCTTGGTCAGTTTCTGGCATTGCCGCAGCTGAAGTAAGCACCACGAAGGCAACAATGATGTGTAATGTGCTTACTGTTGTGTCCCTGCGGCCTGCTGCAGGGCCAGTCACAGCACTCAAACATTTGTTGGCTGAATATCTTTGCCCTGAAGAGCATTATAATTTGGTTTAGGTAAGAAACCAAGCAAATGTAAAAATCACATGAAACTATTGTTATGGTGGAAGTTTGGGGACAGCAGTTCTGGAAAGGGAATATCAGGGTGAGCTGGAACAGAAGGGAGGTTTCCAGGAGGTAGATGGAAGAATAGTCACCACCAGGGTCCAATGGTTTATTTATTTTTCTTTTATATTTTAAGTCCCTCTATGAATACTTTATTGAAGTGAACATAAAGGAATAGTGAAAAACAACTTCATTAGAAATTTTAATAAGAATTCAAACATAGTAAACCTCTGTATCAAGTAAATTTTGAGTCACAAACATCATAAAAAATGCAACAGTGCTATCACATGTCCTTTTAGCAAAATGGGATAGACCAGGTGCTTGTAACAATTATCCATCCTTTGACAGACTAATGATGAAAATACCGTATTCCCTTTTGTCCTTAAAAATACACTGTCCACACATTGGTTCATAAATTTGAGAAGAATCATGAGGAGACCATCATCTGATGACCTGCGGTCTGAGATTTCACTTACAGGTTACGTTTTCCCATCATGATTCTAGTCTAGAGAGCTGCTGTCTGTCGCTTTTCATTTCGTTTTCTGGTTTGTCTAATAATTTGAAATGTCTTTCTTTGTTCATTTTCTTTTCTTTGCCTATAAAGGTAGGAAATTGAAAATTCCAAATTGTCATTTGTGTTTAATGAAGGCTGAGAGCAGACTACGAAGATTGTGTCCACTGCCTTCTTCTATACCGTCTTAAAAGATGATGTATTTCTTTTGGCAACAAGAAAACAAAAGAATGATGATTTCTTCACTTTGCACCATCTTCCTAGGCAATGCCATCATCCTTCCATTTAAAAATTATTTTCGTCTTTTTTAGCATAGTTGGGAACAGTCGATGAGTAATGATGGGGAAAGATGAGCAACAATATCTCAGGTAATGGAAGAGTAACGTGTTTTAAGATGTAGGGAAAATAAGATCATTAAGATCCCACGTTGTATCTTAGACACATTACCCTTAGATAAAAGGGTCCATGTGGTAATGACAAGATAGAAGTTTTTATTTAATTAAAAATATGGGAATTCTCTTTTTGTTTTTTGGAAGACCTCTAAGAAAGAAGATAGTCCTAAAATATCAATCCTTATAAATAGTTAGGACTCAAAAAAGAAATGCAAAAGGGGATTTGGAAAAGTGGGTGAAGATGGACAGACACCCCAGCTTGGAGGCAGGGTTGGCAAACATATGACGGGGAGAGGCAACGTAGCCCTGTGTGTATGGGAATCAGAAAGTAGATCCTATTTATCACATCTGACCTTTTGTTGAGAAGTAGGGAGCATCCGGTTGGAGGTCCAATTGTGGGCACCATCCATTTGAGCAATGTAGACTCGATTCTGCAAGGCAAGGCATAGTAACTCTGTTTTTTTTTTATCATCTTTATTGGAGTATAATTGCTTTACAATGGTGTGTTAGTTTCTGCTTTATCACAAAGTGAATCAGTTATACATATACATATGTTCCCATATCTCTTCCCTCTTGCATCTCCCTCCCTCCCACCCTCCCTATCCCACCCCTCTAGGTGGTCACAAAGCACTGAGCTGATCTCCCTGTGCTATGCGGCTGCTTCACACTAGCTATCTATTTTACGTTTGGTAGTGTATATGTGTCCAAGGGCATAGTAACTCTTAAAGGTTTTGAAAAGAAACAAAAGGAAGGAAAAATGTATTCACAGTCCAACCATTCACAGACAACCTTTTTATATATAAATATTTGTTTATACTTTTCTAAGTTCTTTTCTTTTCCTTTTTTTGTTATACCTTTCTAGACTTAAAGAATACATTTAGTTTCATAAATTGCACAATGGTATTAATAATTATTTTCTAGCCTACTTTAATCAAGTGGTAGTATGTTATGAAGAACTTTCTAAATATCAAGTCACTTTATTTTTCTAAACAAATGAATAACATTTCATAGTATGGAAGCACCATAATTTGACCAGTAAATTGAGGGACATCTACATTGTTTTAAATACATTTTGTGCAGCATGGTGACTGTAATTAACAATAGTGTATTATGTACTTGAAAGTTTTTAAGAGAGTAGATCTTAAATGTTAGCACCTCACACATAATAATTGTAATTATGTGAAGGGATAAGAGATGTTAACTAAGTTTATTGTGGTAATCACTTTGCAATATATACATATATCTAGGCATCACATTGTACATATGTTATATGTCAATATATGTACATATGCACATATGTTATATGTCAATAATATCTCAAAGGTGGGAAAAAAATGTAAAAAGTCAAAAAAAAAAAGGTTTTCAGCAGGGGTGGCCTGATGCATGCAAACATTTTCTGGCTGTTTTGTATATACTATGATTGTGATGCTGTATTCCCAAGGAAAAATTTTAGTTTTTAATGTGTAATAAAAATCACACATAAGAATCTTAACATTCAGTTCAGAGCATTATACATTTATTTTCAAGTACTCCAGTATGTATTACCTTCAGTTACACAAATTAAAAACCCACATGCTGTCTTCAAACTCAATTAAAACCATATACATACTAACAAATAACCTACTTAGTTAAACTCCATTTCATTGGGAGTTTGCACTGACTTCACAGGCCTTGAGTGTTTTAGGTGCCATGTTGGTTTGCCAATAGGGGATGTGATGAAAAATACCAGACTTCTCAGTCTGGAAAGGTTAAATTTGAGAGCGCATGGGATTGTAAGTTCTGAAATGGTTAAGTGCAGTACAGAAATTGAGTACACGTTTGTCTTTCAACTTCTGGAAGTGTTTCATAGGCAAGAAGCTTATGGAACTATTATCCCAAGAGGTGGTATTGCCTGAAAATGTAATTTCAAAGATTAAGATAAATGTGGAGATGACAGTCATAACTGGCTATTTAAAAAAATGGAATACTTTGAGTGGCCCTCCCCTAAGGCTATTGTCAGGGCCATACATTTCTAGCTGTGTAGGCAATGTCACATTTAGTGTGCTCCTTCTTACATCCTTGGGAAGTAACCTGTACCAAGAAGAGCATCTTGTTTTCAGAACACATGCCCGTTGCCTTCTTCTTTTTAAACAAAATGATCACTTACTGTTGACTGGGCTTAGGAGGTTCTCACTCAGGGTCTCTCCTGAGGTTGCAATCAGATAGTGACTGGAGCTGGAGTCATCTCAAAAGCTGTCTGTTTGTTAGGACCTCGATTGAGGCTGAGGATTGAAAACCCTACACTTGGGCTCTCCACTGTCACCTGGGCTTCCTCACATCATGGCGGCTGAGACTGAAGAGCAGGAATCCCAAGAGAGGGAGAGCCAGGCTAAAGCACCTTTTATAACCTAGCCTTGGAAGTCACACAGTGTCACCTCTGTGGCATTCTCTTCATTAGACGTGAGTCCCTAAGTCCAGCCCAATACACGGGTAGGGGAATTAGACTCTACCTCTTGATGGGAGGCCCATTGACTTTTAGGAAAAAATGCTGGTTTTCATTCCCACATATTGATAATAATTATACCTAACATCTCTCCCTTGCCATTCAATCAGTCAATTAATCATTCATTCACTCATTTAACAACTATTTATTATGTTGGGAATTTTGTTCCTACTTGACATCTGAATAGGGCTTTATAGTTTCAAAGCAACTTTACATCCATTATTCTACTTGATATTCTCAACAACCACGTGTAAAAGGCTGAGTGTACTTTATTCCATTTTTTCAGATAAAGCAAGAGGAGACTCAGGAACTCATCCAAGTCTCTGAGCTGGTGCCTGGTCCAGAGGTTACTCATTCCCAAGTCTGTCCTGGGACCATGTTCTTTCTACTCACCACCTAGAGCACCACCATCCCTCTCTCTCAGCATGGCCAAGATTGGGGAGGGGGTTAGACAGACAGAGACTTACTGTGAAGTCACATGGCCTTTATACTGGGTGACCTCATTATCACCAAACTGGGACGCTTGAGAGTGAAACATGATGCTACTTGCTAATTATACCGTGATGGCAGGCTTAAATCAGAACTGCTCGAGGAAACCAGACCTGTGGGCACTCTACCCACAAATAGTCAAACTTCACTGGAACACAAATGTTTTTCCACCAAAATCCTGCCTTAATTTTTAAACTTCTCTTTTTGTTTTTGGTGGTACGCAGACCTCTCACTGTTGTGGCCTCTCCCGTTGCGGAGCACAGGCTCCGGACGCGCAGGCTCAGCGGCCATGGCTCACGGGCCCAGCCGCTCCGCGGCATGTGGGATCTTCCTGGACGGGGGCACGAACCCGTGTCCCCTGCATCGGCAGGCGGACTCTCAACCACTGTGCCACCAGGGAAGCCCTAAACTTCTCTTTTTTAAAAAATGTATTTTATTTAAGTATAGTTGATTTACAATGTTGTGTTAGTTTCAGTTGTACAGCACAGTGATTCAGTTTATATATATATATATATGTTTTCAGATTCTTTTCCCTTTGAGGTTATTACAAAATAGTGAGTATATTTCCCTGTGCTATACAGTAGGTCCTCGTTGTTTACCTAGTTTATATATAGTAGTGTGTATCTGTTACTCCCAAACTCCTAATTTATCCCTCCAGCCCCCTTTCCCCTTATGGTAGCCATAAGTTTGTTTTCTACGTCTGTGGGTCTACGTCTGCTTTGTAAGTAAGTTCATTTGTATCTTTTTTTTTAGATTCCACATATAAGTGATATCATGACGTTTGTCTTTCTCTGTCTGACTTACTTCACTCAGTATGATATTCTCTAGGTCTATCCGTGTTGCTGCAAATGGCATTATTTTGTTCTTTTTTATGGCTGAGTAATATTCCATTGTATACATGTACTGCATCTTCTTTATCCATTCATCTGTCGATGGACATTTAGGTTGCTTCCATGTCCTGGCTATTGTATCAATAAATAATGCTGCTATGAACACTGGGGTGCATGTATCTTTTTGAATTAGAGTTTTCTCTGCATATATGCCCAGGAGTGGGATTGCAGAATCATATGGTAACTATTTTTTTAAAATTTCCTGTCCCTTAAAGCAAACCCAGCAAATGCTAAGGGAGCCATAGGTACATGAGCAATCCACACGCCCCAGGATAAGGGGCATCTTCACATGCACTTACACGCAGCTGCTCTACCAGCTCCCGGAACCTGGCTCATCCCACGTGAGCTGAGGCCCCTGTGTGTGGGTTTGGGCTGGTGGGCAGAGGCCTGTGAGGAGATGGTCCAGCTGTCCTAAGCTTCTCTTCCGCTGTGCTGTGTCACTGCTTTTGGAGAGGCAGGAAGACCACACGCCAGAGAGCCTCAGTTCAGGGTCAAGGGAAAGACTTGGGGTACAAAGTGAGGAAAGAAAGGCTGCCTGAATTGGTGGCCTACAGCTCAAGCCTAGCATTAGGATGGGCAAGTCAGGGAAGAACAAATCGAGGACAGGGGGCCGCCAGTTGAGTGTGGGGTGGCCTGGCCTGGGGTGTGGTGTAGGGCAGGTCGGGTTCTCCAGAAGCAGGTACTGAGGAGGAGTACTGAGGTGTGAGAGGTGTGTCTCAGGGATCAGCATCTGTGAAAGAAAGGAGAAGGAAACAAGATCAGGCAGAGAAGAAGTCACAGTGTGATGTGGGTCTGATAAAACCCTGGTTAGCCCGGCAGGAAGCTCTGGAGTGAATATTGCCTATCTGCGCTGCCCCTGTTGGGCAGACACTCCGCCTCATTCAGTCAGTGGATGCAGGCTGCCCAGGGAGGGTGTGACCCTGGGTGGCATAGGCTTGTACAGTGCAGTCAGACCCTGAAGGAACTGAAAGCCGGTGGCTGTGTGCTGACCGCATATGCATCCCACAGCTGGGCCACAGTCCTTCCTGAAAGGGAGTCTGGGGAGGGGGGGTGCATCCCCACGTCCATCCCAGGCTGTTACAGGAGGGACAGAAAAATAGGAAGAAAATTTCTATTTTAAATGAGGGGTGGTCTCAGATTTTTGTGTTTTTTTGAAGATGAGAAACTTTACAGGAAACTGAAAATGAGCAAAGCAAGATTTGTTTGTGGTGAAGGATATAAAGAACATAAAAAATTGTCTTCAAGATTTTTTATGGAACATTATAACTGATCAAATTAAGGTATCAATATTCTCTAACAAAAATTAACTGATCTGAGGAAGGGTAATGCAAAAAAAGTATACTAATGTATTGCTGCCCAGTAGAACTTTCTGTGATGATAGAAATGTTTCATCATCTCTGTGGTGTCTAATACAGAATCCACCAGCCACGTGAATACTCCCAATGTGGCTAATATAATTGAGGAACTGAATTTTTAATAAGGCTTAAATTTAGCCACTTTATATTTTTTTTATTTATTTTTTTTTTTTTGCGGTACATGGGCCTCTCACTGTTGTGGCTTCTCCCATTGCGGAGCACAGGCTCCGGATGCGCAGGCTCAGCGGTCATGGCTCACGGGCCCAGCCGCTCCGCGGCACGTGGGATCTTCCCGGACCGGGGCACGAACCCGCGTCCCCTGCATCGGCAGGCGGACTCTCAACCACTGCGCCACCAGGGAAGCCCAAACTTAGCCACTTTAAAAAGTGCCTACCGGGACTTCCCTGGTGGCGCAGTGGTTAAGAATCCGCCTGCCAGTGCAGCGGACACGGGTTCGAGCCCCGGTCCGGGAAGATCCCACATGCCGTGGAGCAACTAAGCCTGTGCGCCACAACTACTGAGCCTGCGTGCCACAGCTACTGAAGCCCGCATGCCTAGAGCCCGTGCTCTACAACAAGAGAAGCCACGGCAATGAGAAGCTTGCACACCACAACGAAGAGTAGCCCCCACTCGCCGCAACTAGAGAAAGCCTGAGCACAGCAACGAAGACCCAACGCAGCCAAAAATAACTACATAAATAAATAAATTTATATATAAAAAAAAGTGGCTACCAATTGAACAGCATAGTTCTAATGCCTCATAGGTCAAAACAGTGGTTTCTTTGGGGGACTTCTTTAATTACCGCTGAGGGGTAGGGGGTTAGGAGTAGAAAGAGAAGAAAACTCTTAACAGATCTACTTAGGCACTTAGACAAGACCTTACATTCTCCACAGCTTCCAGAAGCAGTAGGTGGGACAACCTGCTGTAAGGGGTAGGAAGGAAGGATTCTTGGGGAGGTGGTCTCAGATTTAAGGGACCCAGACCTGGAGCAGACTCTGTCACTAATGAGTTATGTGACCGCGGGCGTGTCTTTCCCCCTTTCTTGGACTGAACAGTCTTGCCTGTCAAAGCGAGAGGGCAGAATTAGACTTGGAACCAGCCTCCGTCCTGGCTCACAAAGTTACCTGGGCTGGGCAGACTTTTCTGCCCCTTACAGTGCGTTGAATTAAGCATTTTTGCTCTTGGTTGGGGTATTTGTCACAGGCTATTCAAGGTAAACTAGAATACCCCCTGGAGAATGTTTTAAATGGAACTACAGAAAATTTATTGTGACTGTTAAGTGACTAAAGAACAGAGAATCCCTAAGGAGTGATCAGATGCTACTTGTCATACTTGGAAAAGCTTTAGCCTTTCCGTTAATGGGAAAGAGTGTGCGGAGTTTGGTGAATAACTGTGGAAGGTTTTTGTGTCTTTCCTGTCCTTTGGATTTTACTTCCTTTCCGAAAATTCTTCCCTGGCCTCTTTTGTGTCTTGTAAGCATCAACTTAAACTGCACATTTGACGTGGAAGGTTTTTTGAAACTAATGGGTTATCTGTAGCTTTCTGTTATTCTTATCTCCGGTTTCCAAGGTAATTAAAAGACGGCTGCACCACTGAGTGATTTCAAGCGCTTTATTCAGTTATCTACAGTATCTTTCTCTGCCTGGCTGATTACCCTCTTTTCTTTAGTTGAAGAAATCTTGGCACCTTCACTGTTTCTGGCAGATTGCTGGCAGGAAGGGGATGGTAGGTCATCCAGGGACCTGAGAGTCTTCCTGGCGGTCAAGTTTCAGTGAGGTTGAGGCGTCCGTGTCTTAAAATATTCTGCCCCCTGAGTCCTTGGAGAACAGGCGGAAGGTAAAGGGGAAGCCAGGGACTTTGGATGGTGGACGTCTCTGCAGCATGTACAGTTCTGTCAGGAAGAGATATGGGGAGCCTTGATTCCCACCAGGTCGGGGAGAGTAGATGGGGTCCCTTTGGGCAGAAGGGCCACCTCTGGGGCCGCTAGTCTTCAGCAGTGAGGGGGGGCACAGGGAGCCCAAACTGGGGGGCATGTCCAGTTGATAATGGTCATCTGTGTGCTACTCTCGTGTTTCCTAGGGGTGAGTTCCAGGCTGGATTTTGAAGAAGGAGAGGGGTGTAGACGGAAGGAGGGGAGTCGGGCAAAAGACATAAGGAAATACTAGCAGCAGCAGGTCTCAGCTGGTCACTCATACATGCTGGAAAACAGGCCTTGGCTGGCACCCGGGCCCACGTGGGGGAAGAATGTGGATGAAATAGATCCACTGTTAATAATCAGAAGTACTTCCTCTCTGTTTTTTGCCAGGAATCTGAGGGGTTGAACTGGGAACCACTTCAGGTTCTCCAGCCAGTGGGAAAATGTGTTTGGAGTGCGATTCTAGTAGCCTCTTGGGAACGGATCACAGTGAAGACTGGGTGGTAGGGGAGTGACACCTTGAGGGAGATGGGGGTGGCTCAGGGATGAAAGGAAGGAAGGGGAAGTGGTGTGGAAACTCAAGTGCTGAGCAAATGTGTCCCCTCTTGCTTAATGTCACCAATGCCTTCCAGAAACCTGGACCTCCCACCCTGGGGACATCCCAAAGAGCCCCACACGCACCATTTCCACTTCACTGCCCTGCCCCTACCCGAGCCCTTTGATAGTGTGAACTTGGACCATTATAAGAGCTTCGTCGGGCTGCCCCGGTGGCGCAGTGGTTGAGAGTCCGCCTGCCGATGCAGGGGACACGGGTTCGTGCCCCGGTCTGGGCGGATCCCACATGCCGCGGAGCAGCTGGGCCCGTGAGCCATGGCCGCTGAGGCTGCGCGTCCGGAGCCTGTGCTCCGCAACAGGAGAGGCCGCAACAGTGAGATCCCCGCGTGCCGCAAAAAAAAAAAAAAAAAAAGAGCTTCGTTCCTGAGCTTCCTGCCTCAGTCTCTGCTTCTGATCACAACCTCTTCACAGCCTCTGGAGCAGTCTTACTAAAACACAGCTACAATCCTCTCCTCTGGCTGAAAACTCTCCAATTCCCCCCAAACCCTCCAAGGGCAGCTGATTTCCTTAGCAAGCCTTAGCCTTCAGCTTGCTTTTCCCCCCTTATCTCCTGTATCCCCTTTCTTCCTCATCTTATAGAAACTCACAATTTTAATTTGGCTGCTTCTGTGTCTTTTTTTATAACTTGTCTTCCTGGTCAGAATCTCTTCCGCCCTTAAACTCATCTATAGAACGCTTACCATCCCTAAGACAAAATTCTGACGCCACTTTTTTCAAAAAGCTTATCAAGACTTCTCCGAATCCACCTTGTTCTCTTCTCTGCTGGCACAGCGCTATTATTACATGTAACCCAGTTTGCCTTGTTTATTGGTTGTTTTTCTGCCTTCCCTGTGAACTGCTGGTAATTAGGGGCAGGGAAGGTGTCTGATGGATCTGTATATGTCACATGGCATCTGGGCACTGAGAGACAGATGGTTATAACTGTTACAAATTGTTATAACTTGTTACCTTGTTAACGAGGTTCTATCTCCCTTGAACCTTGGGCATCATTGATTCTCTTCCTACAAGCTATTCCTCTTAGGGACCAAGATCCCTTCCACAAACTCCTGTGTTTTATTCTCTGTAGGGCCCATGCTATTCTGCTTCCAAATATTCCGGGTGGTGTAATAACGGTCAATATCATTAGCCCTTTCCTGCGGCAGAAACTGTGATTTCACAAGAGCACTGTTTTCACTGTCCTGGAACCCAGCATGGTAAACCACCAGGGTCAGAAGGGCTGAGTCACTGGGTAAGGCCCATGTCCCCATTTTGCAGATGTTAAAAATGGAGCTCAATAACTACTTCTCAAGGGGTAGTAACGATAAAAATAAAATCGCTGGCAAATGAGCGCTTTGTAAAGGAACGTTTAAACCTCAAGATGAAACGTTCAGATGATCTTTCACTCATTACTTGACTTTTGGATGTTGTTGAAAATATCAGTTCACCTCCATCCATCATCTGTAATGTTATTATTATCTTTTACATTAATTAGTTAATTAATTTTTGGCTGTGTTGGGTCTTCGTTGCTGCGTGCAGTCTTTCCCTACTTGCAGCGAGCCGGGGCTACTCTTCGATGCGGTGCTTGGGCTTCTTATAGCGGTGGCTTCTTTTTGTTGTGGAGCACGGGCTGTAGCTGCACAGGCTGCAGTAGTTGTGGCTCGCGGGCTCTAGAGTGCACGCTCAGTAGTTGTGGCGCATGGGCTTAGTTGCTCCGCAGCAGGTGGGATCTTCCTGGACCAGGGCTTGAACCTGTGTCACCTGCATCGGCAGGCGGATTCTTAACCACTGCGTCACCAGAGAAGTCCATCATCGGTAATGTTAGCACTAAGGGTTCTCAAAAATATTTGTCTGACCCCCTGGAGCAAGTGAGGGGTGGACAGAAGTTAAGTGACTGGCCCAAGGTCACACAGCTAGTGGATGCCATATTATATAGTATATATTACACAGCATTTACCCAGATATAGAAAGAAGAGGAAGTTCTGCTTGAAGCTAGGGATGCTGAGGGAAAGGAGATTTTCTTCCTGAACAGATAGACTTGCCATCTTCTCAATACATTATTAAATTGATTGCTAAGGCCATAGCTATCGACTAAATGGGTCACCTGACTCAGTCACCCGTACTTCTTTCCAAAAAGACACAAGTAACTATCTCAGACTCTGCCCTTGGGGTGTCATGCTGCAGCTGTCTCACCAACACTGCCACTAGAGACAAGAGCAGTGTGAAAAGGCATGGCCAGGAGGGCATAAACTCTCCTGTTGGGCCAGCTGGAAGAGTTGTTGGAAGGTTGCTAGAGATAATGGCTGCAAAGCACACCCCGCAGCTCCTGACACAGAGTGTGCATTTAATATCACCCACTGCTGTTATGTTTATTTATTCTACATCTCAGAACTGTAGTATGAACTATGCAGAATATGCAGCTGAAAGAAATGTTCAGATCTCCTAGCTGAACCTCTTCAGTGAGGAATTCCTGACAGATGGTCTAGACTAGAGTCTTGGTACCCACTGAATCAGACTTATTGCATTTTAATAGCATTTAAAAAAATAGAGGATCCTGCGGAAATAATCTAGATATGCCTTAAGTGTCTCTAGGGCCAGGGAACTAACTACCCCTCCATTGGTCATCTTTGTTAGTTCTTCCTTACTTTGAGTTGAGGGTCTTCCTCTGGTGATGAGCACCCCTTGGTTGGGGTTTGGCCTTCTGGTGCAGCATGGAGAAAGTCTCTCCTGCTTTCTCAAGGGCAATCTTTCAGTTATTTGAAGACAACCATTGTTTCTCCCCTGAGTCATCTTTCTACCTAAAGGAGTCATTCCTTGTGACCCATGACTTTCTGAGCCTTCACGATCTTGCTTCCCTGCTTTAGGACAATTTTCACATCTATAATTAATGCAGAGCCTCCTTCCTGAAAGGATTAGAGGTGGCTTATGACAACAGTAGCAAAAACACAGCAAGGTTAGGCTTTATTCCTAACTGAAATGGGAAATCAGGATCAGGAAAAATGAGGAAACAAATATGATAACTCTAAGGGTTAATGAAGTTGACGTGACCCAGCGTGGAATTTGGCTCTGAGCTTCTGAATAGCAAACATAAAAATAAGGACAGTAAGTTATGGGAACTTGTTGTTAAAACAGAGGAATGCATAGAAGACTCTCTTGGGAGATGTGTTTTTTCTTCTAAGCTTCTCATGTGAGCTTTTTATCCCCTAAACACATATTTTATTTTGGAATAATTTTAGATTTACAGAAAAGTTTCAGAGATAATACAGTGTTCCTGCAGACTCTCCACTCAATTTCCCCTAACATTTACCAAAACTAAGGAATTAACATTGGTACATAAATATTAATTAAACTCTAACTTTATTCAGATTTCACCAGTTTTCCCACTAACATCCTTTTTCTCATCCAAGATTCATTTCTACTATCTGGGTGTCCAAGATTCAGTCCTGGTATCCAGGTATCCAGGTATCCAGGAGAGATATAAAAAAAAATGAGATTAAAAAAAAAAAAAGAATACGCCTGCCAATGCAGGGGACGTGGGTCAAGCCCTGGTCTGGGAAGATCCCACATGTTGCGGAGCAGCTAGGCTCAGGCGCCACAACTGCTGAGCTTGTGCTCTAGAGCCCGCGAGCCACAACTACTGAGCCTATGCGCTGCAACTACTGAAGCCCGCGTGCCTAGAGCCCATGCTCGGCAACAAGAGAAGCCACTGCAATGAGAAGCCCACGCACCGCAACGAAGACCCAACGCAGCCAAAATAAATAACTGAAAATAAATAAATTAATTAATTAATACCCTGTTTAAAAAAAAAAAAAAGAAGTCCCAGCTTGCCAGTTTGTTTGGCTCTGACCTACAGAAGCAGTTTCTTCCGAAGCAGTCAGCTCCCCAGTACCTGCAAGTGCCCAGCATCCTGACTTGCATTAAGTGATGCAAACAGGCGAAGAAAGCCCCTGAATCATATAATGGGCTCAGTAGCTAGAAGGCAAATCTAACCAAAACTAGAATAGGGAGTTCTGACACAGCCTTAGGAAGAAATTAGAGATTAAAAAAATTATCCAAATCTTACTATATTGCAAAGGAACAGTCAAATAGAAAAAAAAAACATTTCTGGAAAAACAAAGTCGTTTCTGAATTTTAAAAAGTGAACAGAATACCTGAAACAAGGGAACAAACATGATTGATTTAGTTATCCGGAAGATCAAAAGGGAAACCAGACTTACTGTGATTATTGTGATCCCTGCCCAGCTATCAAGTGATTCACGGAGATTTTCAAAGGAAAAAAACAATGGGACAATATTATTCATCTGAGTTTTACAAATTTATAATCTCAGTTATAATTTTAACTAAAATCTCACTACATTATTGTTTGTCTTCTTAAACATCTTGTATTTATTATAAAATGTATTGTGTATTTCCTCCAATTTTGCGATATCATCTCACGTAAAGTTTCAGTGAATAGAATTCAGTTCATCTAGCTCATCGTACTTCCATGTCATTCGTGAGTTATTGTATACATTTGTTGAAGTTTGCATTTGTCATAGTTAATTTTTGTATTGTAATGTCGAGAAAACCAGTGAAGTGGAGAACAGGAGAACATTTTATATCAAAACCGGTTGGAAACAGTGAAAGCAACATTTAAGGGAATATTTCTAGTTTAAAATGTGTTGTAGTATTTCCCTAGTTTGCAAAGAAAGATAGATGGCTTGGAAGTGGTTCAAGGAAGCATTACAAATAGAGGTGAAAACAATCATGTAAAGAGTACAACTCAAATGTAGCATGTGAGTCTATGTGCTGGAACAAGTAAGACCACACAATTTGTCAAAAGAGGAGTGCAAAGAAGAAGTGTGATAATAAATTAGAAATTGGATTTTGTTGGACAGGTCATCTATTTCTCCCAGTCCCTCATATATGTTGTCTGAAACTTTGTCAAGTAGTGAGAGACAGCCATCAAATTTCTTGCGAATGAAGCACAGAAACCTCCTTAGTAAACCTTGAACTGATTAATTTTCTCGTTAAAGGCAGAAGGGAGACCAAAACTAGAGGCATCATTCAGAACTGCTATCCTCAGAGCAAAAAGAGGTATTATTTATGTTATTGAAAGGAAGCTTATAAAAACAGCTAAATATGATGACAACTGTACTCAGAGAGAAAGCATAACAAGTCATTGAAAAATTCATTTAAAAAATGATGCTGTTGGGACTTCCCTGGTGGTGCAGTGGTTAAGAATCCACCTGCCAATGCAGGGGACATGGGTTCGAGCCCTGGTCCGGGAAGACCCCACATGCCGCAGAGCAACTAAGCCTGTGCGCCACAACTACTTAGCCTGCACACCTAGAGCCCGTGTTCTGCAACAAGAGAAGCCACCGCAATGAGCAGCCCGCTCACTGCAACGAAGAGTAGCCCCTGCTCACCGCAACTAGAGAAAGCCTGCGCACAGCAACGAAGACCCAACGCAGCCAAAAATAAAATAAATAAATAAATAAAAAATGATGCTGTTGAAAAATGATGCTGTTGGATATCACAGGCAATATGAAAGAGCAATTATCATCATGTATGGTTGGACGAAACTACTGATGTATAGAGAGTGAAATAGCTCTTGGAATACGTGTGATGCAAACATGAGGGAGAAGTGTTTAGAGACTTTTTGTCTTGTTTCTCAGTCAAAAGGCATGTGCTGCAGAAGAGTTTTCACCTAGCTGCTGATTAGTTCATGAGTGCTGGTGTAGACTAGAAAATAAATGTTGGGACCTTCCCTGAATATACATAGCTGTGTGTAAAGCAAGGAGGGGCATTCCAGATGTAGAAAACAAACTTATGGTTACCTGGGGGAAAATGGCGGAGAGGGATAAATTGGGAGATGGGAATTGACATATACACACTACTGAATATAAAATAGATAACTAACAAGGACCTACTGTATAGCACAGGGAATTCTACTCAGTACTCTGTAATGGCCTATATGGGAACAGAATCTAAAAAAGAGTGGATATATGTATATGTATAACTGATTCACTTTGCTGTACAGCAGAAACTAGCACAACATTGTAAATCAACTGTACTACAATAAAAAATTTTAAAAAAGAAAAAGAAATGAAGAAAGCATAGAGATTATACCTGAAAAAAAAAAGTCCTCTGTAGTGTCATGCCCACACTGCTCTATTTACTGAGAATAATTGTTGGCTACCAGCCTGCATCCCACCTTCAACGTGTCTTTTATTGTCTGTGTGCTGATGCTTTGACATCTGGGGCCTTGCTGACACTGGAGAGACTACCCCTTCCAGGATAGCTAATTCCTAGAGAAAGTAAATGAAAATCACCAGAATTGCCTTTTATATGCAAACCAACCAATCCAGAGCCCATACCTCCAACCACCTTCTTTATCAGGCTCTCACACTCCGGGCCACTATCCATTTGCTCTAAAACCTTCAAGACAACATAGAAATTAGGGACAGTTCCTATGCTATGCCCCGGGGCCTGCTGAAATATTACTTGAGCCAATCCTAAACCAATTTACCCTGGCTCACATATTCCTTCCCATGGGAACCGCAATAAAGGCTATTGCTCAGGTTTTTCTCCTTCTCCCTCTGCCTTCCCCGCCCCCTCACGGGCCACGGGGCGTGTGGGATCTTAGTTCCCTGACCAGGGATTGAACCTGTGCCCCCTGCAGTGGAAGCTCAGAGTCTTAACCACTGGACCGCCAGGGTAGTCCCTCTCCCTCTGCCTTGTGACCAACCCTGGTGTTTCCTCATGTGGCCCCCCTCATGGCATGGTGTGCCCTTACCTTTTGGAATCTGTATAACAAATCTATTTTTTTCAATGGCAAGCTTCTCCTGATCTGTTGGCCTCATCGTACCCGAATAATAATAAAGCCTGCATTTTCAAACACATCTTGATCTTGATTCAAGGTTAATAGAAATAGTGAAAACTGTGAATCCATTCAAATGATACCCACTGACAACATATCTTTTTAATGTGGGATGTCAAGAAATGGGCACCTAGTACAAGACTTCTTCCATACTGAAGTACCCAACTGTCAGAGAGAAAGGAGTGCAAGAAATTTTGAAGTCAGGAAGGAAATAAAAACATTTCTCTACGACACTGATAAATGTCATAAACTCCATTTCTAGGACTTCAAGTGTTTTGCTCAACTGTGTATTTCAGCAATGTGTTTATTGTCTTGAGAGCCTGAGCCTACTGCCTCAGGGCTGAATGATCATAAATTTTAATACTGAGGGTAAGATACCAGAATTTTTCATGGTGCAAATAGCTCAGTTGCAGAAAGTTTGTCTTTTCTCCAGCACTTGCTGATTTCCTTCTCAGGGAGAAGAAATCTATGATGTATTATTGGCCGTATTTTAAAATTATGTCCAAGGGGTGCAAGGGCGCATGAAAAGCTACTTTCCAAAGAGTCGATTAGGAATCCATTCAGCACCGATTCCCAAAGCTGCGAGTCATTCCTCCAGCTTTTGAGTGTGATATGCTTATTGACTGAGCATCTGATGCAAAGCTGAAAGAAGACTTCAGTGAGTCATCTCTCCATGATTTCCGTGTCCCTGTTCAACCCAAATACCTAGCATTATCTGACGGAGCCTAACTCTTCCTGCCATGCTCAATAACTTATAATTGGAATTTAGAATTTTATAATTAGGTAGAAAAAAATAGAGAGGAGAAACCAATTAGATGTGGAATCTGGTGACAAAACTACGTCACTAAGCCAAAGAGCGAAAGATTTCAAAGTCTCAACCCTTTCAATTGATATGAAATAAACTATTGATTTTAAAGGTTTTTATGTTTATTATTAAAATCACGATGACTCTCTTTAGAAATGACCTAAAATTTGGCTTGTTAAGTGATCTGTGGATTTCAAAGTCAGAGAAATCCTTGTTCAACATAACCACTCTTCTTAAAGAATTGCCTTTCCTTTTCTTACTAGGTCAAGTACATTTCTTTATTCCCCGAGGATCATTTCTCTCTCAAGGGGGTCTGTATTAGCCAAGGTTCTCCAGAGAAACAGAACAAAAGAATATTCATTCTTTTGTTCACTCATCCATTCATTATTAAGAAATTAGCTCACATGATTATGGAGGGTGAGAAGTCCAAAGATATGCAGTCTAAAGGCCTAAGAACCAGGAGAGTTGATGGTGTAAGTTCCATACGAGTCCAAAGGCAGAAGAAGACCGATGTTCCAGCATGAACACCGTCAGGTAGAGAGAGAGAGCAAATTCCAGCTTGCTCAGCCTTTTGTTCTATTCAGGCCCTCAGTGGATTGGATGTGGTCCACCCTCCCTGTGGTGTGCAATCTGCTTTATTCAGTCTCCTGATTCAGATGCTAATCTCATCACCAAACACCCTCATAGACACACTCAGAATAAGATTTAACCAAATGTCTGGGCACCCTGTGGCCCAGTCATGTTGGTACGTAAAATGAACCATCACAGGGTCCTCAACTCTCCTGAACAGAGGATTACGTGTGGCCATTCCATCAGTCTGCCATACAAGATATGGATGAAGTCCAGCAGAGAACAGAGCTTAAGTTCTCTTTCCAAGAGGCACCACAGCCCACGTGATTCCTGTACTGATAGGCTTCTGACATGACTGTGACATCAACTTCCCAGGTATGACTAGAGCCTAGATGTTTCTGGGTCTCTCATCCTCAGGAAAGGACTCATATACCAAGGTCCTTGGTTGCAAGCAACAGAAGTTGATTCTCATTGCTATTAGTAGCAAAGTCATTTCTTAAAATCATATTGGGAAGGGAACCCTTGTGCACTGATGATGGGAAGGGAACCCTCGTGCACTGTTGATGGGAAGGTAAATTCGTGCAGCCACTATGGAAAGCAGTATGGAGGTGCCTCAAAAAGTTAAAAATGGAACTACTATATGATCCAACAATTCTGCTTCTAGCTATTTATCTGAAGCAAACAAGGTTACTATCTTGAAAAGATATCTGAACTCCCATGTTTATTGTAGCATTATTTACAATAGCCAAGACATTGAAACAACCTAAATGTCCATCAATGCAAGAATGGATAAAGAAGATGTGGTCTATTCACACAATGAACTATTACTCAGCCATAAAAAAGAAGGAAGTTTTGCCATTTACGACAAATTGGATGGACCTTGAGGGCATTATGCTAAGTGAAATAAGTCAGACAGACCAAGACAAATACTGTGTGATCTCACTTGTATGTGGAATCTGAAAAAAAAAAAAAAGGAAGGCAAACAAACATAGAACAGATTGGTGGTTGCCAGAGGTGAGTGGTAGGGGCTGGGGGAACTGGATGAAGGTGGTCCAAAGGTACAAACTTCCAGATATAAGATAAATAAGTCCTGGGGATGTAATATACTGCATGGTGACTACAGTTAATATGGTATTACATATTTAAAAGTCACTAAGACAGTTAAAAAGTTCTCATCTCAAGAAGAAACAATTGAGACTATGTGAGGTGGTGGATGTTAACTAAATTTATTGTGGTGATCATTTTGCAATATATACATATATCAAATCTTTATGTTGTATGTCTAAAACAAAGATAACTGTCAATTATAGCTCAATTAAAAAAGAAAAAAATAAACTGAGTAATAAGGTAATAATCATTCTTATAAAAAGGTATTGGGTAGCTCAGAGAAGCACGTGGGGGAAATGGCTTGGAAAACTAGACTTGGAGGCTATACAGCCAGAAGTCAGGATCAAAATTACTGCTGTAGACTGATTCTATCTATCTGACAGACTGACTCCACCACCAAACACTGCATGTGTGGGTAGCACCATTGCCACTGGACAGGGCAGTAGGAGTTCAGGATTTCAATCTCAGTAGGGGTTCAAGCTCAGGAGTTCAATCTTGGTACAATGCCACTGCCTCCAGAAAACATTCTCCGTGATGTTTATTTCTTTACAAAATGCCTACTGGCTTAGAGTCTGGGGCAGTTGCTTCAGATTGATGGAGTCTAGATTCTATACTCATGACTGACCTGCAGGGGGCCTGGGGAGGTGAATTTCTGGAATTTTCCTGATGCTTCTAAAATGGCGGTTGGGTTCTGCCTTCCACTAGAAACCACAAGATGGGAAATTTTCTGAATATAGTCGATATAGTGAGGACAATATTGAGTAGCAGTTAAGAGTGTGGACACTGGGATCAAACTCTTTGGATACAAATTCAAGGTCTGTCACTTACTAACTGTATGGCTTTTGTTAAATTATGACATGTCCCTGTTACTCAGTTTCCTCATCTGTAAAAGGAGGAGAATAATAGTACCTATCTCATAGGGTTGCTGTGAGGATTTTATTAGGTAACATAGACGAAGCATTTGCAACAGTGCCTGACACATGATAAGCACTCAATAAATCTTAGCTATAAAGTGGGGAGTTCAAATACTGTGTGGCCAAAGAGATAGATAAATGTCCATCAGAGTCCGCCAGTATGGTTGTCCAATGTCACATACACACGCACTTCTTCCCATATTTACGTTTTCAAATAGAAATTTAACAACTCCAGACTCACATAGTGCAGCATTAGTACAATAGAAAATGCATCCATCCCTCCCCCAAAGAGGAATGACCCAAATAGTCATCAATTACCTCTTTGGTCCCATTATAGTGTCTTGGGATAGAAGCCGTTCTTGTAGATCACCTACTGAAATCCTTTATAGAGTGATGAGGAAAAGGGAGATGGACACCAGGGGTAACATTAGTTAAAATACATAAATATTTCTTTGACACATTAGGTAAAAAGTTAGGGTGAGATGTTACAGTTCTTGTTTCTAGACTACTCATGAAACCGTAGTTGATAATTGGGACTGTGCTTCTGCAGCACCATCCAACCCTTGTTCTCTTTGTCAGTTGACTGGGGTTTGCCACTCCATACAGTGACCCAAATCATCATTCTTGAGAGTCTGAAATCATAGTGGCCCTGCCTGTGTCAGGTGGTTCTGGCTCTCCATTGACTTAAACCACTGTACATGCATATTAGTTAGGATGCTTTTGTCTGCAAGTAATAGAAATCCTAATTAAATAGTTTAGAAGAAGGTTCATTCACTCATTTGAAAAATGTTTATTGAGTGCTAACTGTATACTAGGTACCCATCCATGTGCTGAGGATTCAGAGAACAAAATTTCCTGCCCTCCTCTGGCTGGAGGAGGCGGAAAGGAAGAAAATAAACCAATAAATTATATGTAGAGTATTAGATGGTGATAAGTGCCAGGGAGAAAAACAAAGCAGGTTAGAGTAACCAGGTAAAGTAGGGTTTGCTATTTTTAATAGGGTGGTCAAAGGAGTCCTTGAGAAGGTGACGTTTGGGCAGAGACCTGAAGGACATACTTCTGGGAATACCTAGGGGAAGGAGCTCCCTTGTCAAATTTAGGTGAGTCAGATTATTTTGACAAATTCTGTTTCTGAAATTAACTAAAAATGTTGGAAAAACAGAAAAATCACCAAGCTAGTACAGAGAGTGCTGGTTTACCCCTCACCCAGTTCCCTTTATTGTTAACATCTTGCATAACAATGGTACATTTGTCAAAAGTAGAAAACTGGCATTGGCACATTACTAATACATAAACTCTAGACATTATTCAGATTTCATTAGTTTTTAAACTAATGCCCATTTTCTGTTCCAGGATCTAATCCTGGATACCACCTTGCATTTAGTTGTTATGTCTCCTTAGTTTCTTCTGATCTTGCTTTCTGATCAGGCTGCTATAACAGGATACCATAGACTGGACAGCTTATAGACACAGAATTTGTTTCTCTCAGTCTGGAGGCTGGGTTGTCCAAGATCAAGGCACTGGCGGGTTTGGCATCTAGTTTGGGCCCACTTCCTGGTAATAGATGGCTATCTTTTCTCTGTGTCCTCACGTGGCAGAAGGGGCAAGGCAGCTCTGTGGGGTCTCCTTTACAAGGGCACTAATCTCATTAATGGGGGCTCCACCCTCATGACCTAATCCCCTCCCAAAGGCCCCACCTTGTAATACCATCACCTTGGGGGTTAGGATTTCAACATAGGAATTTTGGGGGGAGGCACAGACATTCATTCTATAGCAGATCTGTAAGAGTCTTTGTTTTTCATCATTTTGACAGTTTTGAGGAGTACTTGTCAGGTATTTTGCAGAATGCCTCTTGCACTCCCCTTTGCACTCAGATTAGTTTTCAGGTCTGTCTCCCTTCCCCCCCTTACAAGATCTTATTTCCTTAGGACAGACTGTAGGGACCTGCCTTGGTTTGTTTCTTCTTGTTACTGCTTGTTTTGTCCCCTGCCCTTGACCAAATGATCGATGCTCATGCTTCAGGACCTTGTTTGTCCGACATGTTGGTTTTCCTTTCTCTGTTACTTATATAAAAATAATTTATCAGATTATTGATAAATAAATAAGCCTGGGTTATTGGTATTGGGGAAGAGTACCAAAGAGGAGAAGCATGCTTCTTGTCACATCATATCACAGGGTATACGATATCAACATGACTTAACACTGGTGAGGTTAACCTTGATCAAGGTTGTGCTTGCCAGGCTTCTTCAGTCTCAAGTTACCTTTCCCCCATTTCCACACTCTTATATTTGGAACCAAGTCATAAATCTGGTCCACACTTGCGGTCAAGAATGTGGGGGTGGGCTTCCCTGGTGGCGCAGTGGTTGAGAGTCCGCCTGCCGATGCAGGGAACATGGGTTCGTGCCCCGGTCCGGGAGGGTCCCACATGCCGCGGAGCGGCTGGGCCCGTGAGCCATGGTTGCTGAGCCTGCGTATCCGGAGCCTGTGCTCTGCAATGGGAGAGGCCACAACAGTGAGAGGCCCGTGTACCGCCAAAAAAAAAAAAAAAAAAAGAATGTGGGGGTGAAGGTTGAGAGTGGTGGATTAAACTCCACCTCTGGCATGGGGCATCATCTACATAAATTATTTGGAATCCTTCTGTAAGGATGATTTGCTTCTTCTTCCCCATTTATTTATTTATGAAATGTTTTACTTTGGATTATAATCCAGTATTATGTTATTTATCTCACTGATCAAATTGTTCTAGCCTTGGCCATTGACATGCCCTTTTCTGCTATTTTTTGAACGATTTCTTACTTTCTGGCATGACAAGGTACTCCAGACTCATCTTGTGTTTTCCATTCCTCAGCCCTAGGCAGAGAAATGGTATTTAGATAACAAGATTTGGGGGCTGGGTGTTCTTATTGCTACTTGGGTGTTACTGCCATTGGGCTTTTTTGTGGGCAGAGCTAGGAAATATATGTGTATATACTAACCCATGTGTACACATATATCTATAATCATTCTGTATCTTTTCAACTGTACTATGTCTCTGTAATAAGGTTATCATGAGTTCATACTGATGTCTTCAGCTCTTATCCAGTACCACACGGCTCACCATAGTCTCCCTTTTTCACCTGTAACTTCCCTCTGAGACATCAGGAAACTGGGCTCGCAGTTGCTTGGTCCACTCCTGCATGTACCGCTTTCTTCTGATGGTGCTGAGCTCCTCCGATTTTATGGCTGCTAGGTGGTTCAGAGAATCGAGTTCATAAACACTTCATTGCCATGGCCTCCTGGGGCCCCCCATCAGGTGTTCTCTTCCTCAAAAGGAAAATGGTTATGTATTGAAGAGGGAATATGACTTTGCTCGACAACTTCGGGGCTTCTGCTAAGATTCTCCGTCTTGGGCTTGCTGTGGCCCCAGAGCATCCACTGGGGTCTGTAATTAGGTTAACATGAGTTTAGCCCAGGCACATGGAACAGCACGGGTCTCACTGGGTCACAAGGCAGGCCAAGTGGCCTTGCTGCTTCCACGAAGTGTGGGTGGCTCTTCCTCTGAGACCTGGGGCTCTAGTATTGGGGCAAATAGGGGAAATTCAGGATACTAAATTGTGTTAGTTCATTTGCATCTAGATTTCAGCAAAGTCCTATAAAAGAGGGAATAATTTAGAGCAGAGATAGAGAAAAGAAAATAGAAATTTTTAGAGAGATCTTCTTTTCCTATAGCCTGATGTCTACATTAACTGAAGTTTCTACAGTTGGAGCCTGGAGGGACTGGGAAAGCCAACTTCTGTAGGCCAAACGGAAGCCAGTGTCAGCAGCAACCTTACCCACTATTGGCAAGACTAAAGGTTATTTATCCCCAAATCCATTTCCCCTTCCTCTCTAGTAACACGTTGTAGAATATGTTGCTTTCTGGAATAAAGGACTACATTTCTCAGTCCCCTTGGTAGGGTTGAACATGGGATTTATGTTTTGTCAATGAGACATCAGAATTTCTGGAAAGGCTATTTCAAAGGGAGATAATTCAGTTTTACAGGTTCCTTTTTGTCCTTTCTTCTTTTTCCTTCTTCTGCCTGCAACTTAGCTGTGGTGACTGGCCCTCCAGTACCCATCTCGGACCATGAGGTGACCTTGGGTTAAAAGTCAAGTGTGTAGGGATTCTCTGGTGGCGCAGTGGTTGAGAGTCCGCCTGCCGATGCAGGGGACATGGGTTCGTGCCCCGGTCCGGGAAGATCCCACATGCCGCGGAGCGGCTGGGCCCGTGAGCCATGGCCGCTAAGCCTGCGTGTCCGGAGCCTGTGCTCCACAACGGGAGAGGCCACGGCAGTGAGAGGCCTGCGTACTGCAAAAAAAAAAAAAAATCAAGTGTGTACCACTTGACTTTTTACGGCTGTGTACTACTAAGCCATAAAAAATAATGAAATAATACCATTTGCAGCAACATGCATGGACCTAGAGATTATCATACTAAGTGAAGTAAGTCAGACAAAGAAAGACTTTGTGATATATGATATCACTCATATGTGGCATCTAAAAAAAGTGATACAAATGAACTTATTTACAAAACAGAAATAGACTCACAGACATAGAAAATAAATTTTTGGTTACCAAAAGGGATAGTGAGGGGAGTGAGAGACAAATTAGGAGTTTGGAATGAACAGAAAGACACTACTATATATAAAATAGCTAAACAACAAGGACCTACTCTATAGCACAGGGAACTATATTCAACAGGTTGTAATAACCTAGAATGGAAAATAATCTGAAAAAGAATTGATATATATGTATATACATATATATATATATATAAAATGGAATCACTTTGCTGTACACCTGAAACTAACACAACATTATAAATCAACCATACTTCAATTTAAAAGATTTTAAATGGCCTACGTGTTCATATGGCTCAAATACGAAAGAATGGAAACCAGCGAAAAGTTCTGCTCCCAGTCATGCTTACAGCCACCCAGCTCCCTTCCCCAGTGGCAACTTTTGTTATCTGTTTCTTGGGTGTCCTCCCAGAGATGTGTGACTGTCCTTTCTTTCTGACTCAGGTGACACTTAACTCTCTTATACAGTTTTGCACCTGTTTTTTAAACATTTCACAATGTTTCTAGGAGACCTAAATTAAGAGCTTTATCATTCTTTTTTTATAACTGGATAGGATGTCATCGTATGGGTGTGCCATGCTTTATTTAACCATCCTTTATTGATTGTCATTTAGGTGGTTTCCAATCCTGTGCTTTAGAAACACAGCTGCAGTGAATAATCTTGCAGAAATGTCATTTTATTTGCGTGAATACATTTGTGTGATCAATTCCTAGAAGTGGAATTAGTCAAAAGATATTGCATGAGTAATGTATATGTATATAACCAAATGTATATAGATAGATAGCTATATATATCTCAAAATTACTCATATGTACTCATGAGTAATATATTTAGTCAAATTGCCCTCCATGGAAGGAGCTGCAGTTTATGCTCCTGTCAGCATATATATGAAAGTGTCTGCCAGTACGGGCTTGCCAATGCAGTGTGTTATCAAAATTTTTGATCTTTTCCAATCTGTTAAGTGAAAGATGGTCTCTGATATCCACAGAAAGAATTGTGCAGAATGTACCTCGTGGTCTTACTCATAATAATAAAAACTACTTGCATCAATGTTAAAAAGACCATGAAAGCCATGCGCCTCCCAGAAGGCTTCTTCCTCAAGGCCCACCTCAGAGGGGGCTGTGAGGACAGTGGGCCTGGAAGCTTCTCTCAGAGGCCAGGACAAGGGATCACAGAGGCTAGGGGACAAAGAAGAGCATTCCAAAAGTAGAACCAGGGATTTCTGGGTTAACCCACAAAGGAACTCACTGTTCCGCCAACCAGAGCACCTGTCCTATTCAGTGGAATATGGCACGTTAGGACTGGTGCTTGCTTTGTGTTTTCCATTCTTCCCTTTTCTGCACAATGTTGATTCACTTATCCTATGCCTTCCTTATCACTATTTATTGGGTGAATTCAACTGAGTGAATTAAATAATGTGTTTTGAAGCTTCCAGGTCACAAGACGTTGAGAAGGCATGTTTGGGTCTAAGATCCTGGACTTTGAGCTCAATTTTCACATATGGAGAAGTTGGCTGGTCTCATGGGTAGACTGTGGCACACACCATTGGATCTTCGATAAACATTCATCCCACTTTCCTTTGGCTTTTCCTTTCTTGCTTATGGAACTCAGATTTTGTTGGAGGGGTGGGCATGGGAGGGCTTGTCCAACTACAAGTAGTGAGTCATGATGGACTCATTGCTTGAGGCCCTCAGAGCAATGTTTTGCTTTTCTGATAAAAACAAAGGATGATGGGTACACTCCCTTCCCTCTCCTTCTTACCCTCATGCAGACAAGATGTTTAGAGCTGCAACAGCTACCTTGCAACAATGAGGTTATGAATAAGGACAATAGGGCAGAGTGCGAAGAAGAGGTCTGGGCCTTTGACCTCATTGGATTTCCATGCCAACCCTGGAATTCTTACTTCCAGAGTTCTTTTTTTTTTTTTTAAATATATATATATATAATATATATATACATTTTTAAAAATAAATTTATTTATTTATTTATTTTTGGCTGCATTGGGTCTTTGTTGGGTCTTTGTTGCTGCACACAGACTTTCTCTAGTTGCAGCGAGTGGGGACCGCTCTGTGTTGTGGTGCACAGGCTTCTCATTGCGGTGGCTTCTCTTGTTTTGGAGCTTGGCTTTAGGCATGTGGGCTTCAGTAGTTGTGGAACGTGGGCTCAGTAGTTGTGGCTCACGGGCTTAGAGCACAAGCTCAGTAGTTGTGGTGCACGGGCTTAGTTGCTCCGTGGCATGTGGGATCTTCCTGGACCAGAGCTCGAACCCGTGTCCCCTGCATTGGCAGGCAGATTCTTAACCACTGTGCCACCAGGGAAGTCCCAGAGTGCTTTTTATATGATATAATTAAAGCCTTTATTGTTTAAGCTACTATTGATGCCACAAACTTGGCCTCTGTGCACTGGTCCTGAATTGAATCTCACAGACAGAGTTTTGGGTGAAGTAGAAATGAATAGCTTTATTGCTTTGCCAGGCAAACGGGGACACAGAGGGCTCCTGCCCTTGAAAATTGTGTGTCCCAACCTGGGAGGATTTGGTGAGGAGTTGTCCCCCCCCCGGTACGCAGGCCTCTCACTGTTGTGGCCTCTCCCGTTGCGGAGCACAGGCTCCGTACGCGCAGGCTTAGCGGCCATGGCTCACGGGCCTAGCTGCTCCGCGGCATGTGGGATCTTCCCGGACCGGGGCATGAACCCGTGTCCCCTGCATTGGCAGGCGGACTCTCAACCACTGTGCCACCGGGGAAGCCCTGGTGAGAAGTTTTTATAGCAGTGGTTCAAGGGTGAGATTGCTGATAAGATTAGGGTGTGTGCAGGGCCTGCACTCCTTTAATCTGATCTCAGGTAATCTCATGATGAGCTTCTCTGGTTCCTTTAATCTGGCCTCAGGTGGTCTTCTCTGGAAGAATGCTAACTCCATTTGTTGGGGGTGTTGGTTCTGTAAAGAGCTCAAAGACATTGTTCTGTGTATCCCTTGAGGCAGAACCAGGACCCTGCCCCGAGGCTGCACTATTGTTTCTTGACTGCTCCTCCCTTGTCTCTGCAACCCCTCCCTTCCCTGATTAGCAGCTGTTTGAATCTGCCCTTTGGAACTCAGGGAAGGTCATGGTGGCTGGGGTCTATTCCCTACAAACAAGAAATGGGGGACACAGAAGGGCTTCTGTGCCCAGTCCTGTTCAGTTTCACTCTAGGACCTCAATCTTGTTAAACTTCCAGACAGAATCATCTGTGGTCCTTGCTTCTTCACCTCACTTGCTCCTGTTTCCAAGTCTGTGGTGAGTATGCCTGATTGGCAGAACTTGAGCTGTGTTCTAGCTGCAAGGTAGGCAGAAGGTGACCCATTGACATTTTTGGCCTCTGAAGTGGGAGGTGGGCTCTGCCTCTCACTAAAATTCATAAGTTTGGGAATTTCCCAAATGTTGGACAGAGTTTCAGATTCTGGGTGGTCCAAAAGTGAACACGTCCATGACAAACCTGCAAGGCATGTGGTCAGGTAGAGTGAGTAAATAAAGTATCCTGGGTGGAGGAAACAGAAGAAATGAGAACATTGACATGGTCTTTTTCTAGAAGGTAGGAAAAAACTAGTAGGAGGCAAAATTTAATAGGCTGGTTATAAGGAATGTTGACATCTCAGTCTCTGTGTTCCTTTTCTTTTCTTTTTTTAACATCTTTATTGGACTATAATTGCTTTACAATGTTGTGTTAGTTTCTGCTGTATAGCTAAGTGAATCAGCCATATGTATACATATATCCCCATATCTCCTCCCTCTTGCGATGTGCTTATTTTCTAGTTAGTCATTATTATTATTTTTTTTATTAAGCCAAAATGATCTCCCTTATTAGACCATAAGCTCCTCAAAGTTAGGAATCATTCCTCACCTTGGAGAGACGCCATGTTTGCTATGGAAAGTCCATTGGCCTTCAGGTCAGATGGAACTGAGCTTGCATCCTGGGTTTATTACTGATGAGCGAAATGATAGTTGTTATCTAAGGCAGCTTCTCTGAGACTTGGTATCTTTGTGAGTAAATAGAGATTGTACCCACTTTTCTGTGTGGTAAATATATCCAACATAAATAAGCTTAGAAAGTAGAGGTTCAGTAACTATATATTTCCCTCCTTCCCTTCCCTGTAGACTGTTTCTGTTCCTCCTCAGGTCCTCACTCAGCTGGTGTTTGCTGAGTGAATGAACTTGGCTTCATCACGTCTGTAGATGCGCTTCTGCCCCTTCCTCCCATGGCTGCCATATTTGAGCTTGCTCTGCAGCGATTTTAGTAGCTTGGTGTGATTCGTTTTTTCACGGGCAGCCTCTAGGAGATTCTTACATGCCAATAGCACTTCACTGGTGCTACTCTTCTTTTCTTACTAAACAGTTCATTTGACAAATGGAACTCCAAATATGTGTCAGGCTCCAGGGACCAATGACATGGATTCCACCATCATGAAATTTGCAATAGGAGGGATGGGCTTGTAAACAGCTATCGTGTAATGCTGAGGGCTGCAGTAGAGGTAAGCATAGAAAATGAACAACTCTCATGAGCACCTATCCCAAGAAACAAGCCATTTTATTGCTTTGTTATGCCATATAATTCCTAGGGTTTCCCCCCCAAATGAGTGTTCAGATAATGATTGGTTTAATTATTGTACCAGAATATTTTTAGAATATGACATCCCTACATGCACATGCTTTCCCAAACCACAACTTTTACTTTGCTTTTATTTACCTAGTTTTAGTGGTCTTCTTGAGTAGCAGTGAGTCAGGTCCCATTTCAAATTTCCTGCTTCACGTAGTTTCGAAAGCCCAGAATCTGATCTTGACTTCTTCCTACTGAGAAGGATCATGAATATAACAATTTCCACTGAGAACTCATTATGAAGATGGCAGTGAAATGACAATATCAAGTCTCATTAATCCAATCACTCGGGATAAACCCCAATGGAAATTAGTAAAGGCTGTAACGTAGCAGGGGATGGGCCCACTGAAAGCCCAGGAGGGATCATGGAGCCCATCTGGTTCCAAATTCCGATGCTCAGTCCTGAGGAGGAGGGTGGAAAAAAGGAAAACATTGGACTTGCAGTGTGGCTTTTGGCTGTTGAAAACAGGTGAGGCCATGGAATACTAATAACAGTTTAAATGAATGAATCAGAGCTAAGGTATGGACAAAGCTCAGAAGCAATTGTGGAAAGAAAAAATCAAGTTGCGGAATGATAGAGATGATTTTGAAATCTACAAAACAAGGCGTTAGGTTATTTGTATGTATATAGCCTAGGAATGAAACTATCAAATATACACGGAAAGGACAAATTCTGGGTTCAGGACAGTGATTATCTCTGGAGAGGGAGGAAGGATGATGGGATCTAGGTAGGGACTCAAGTAATGTGATATTTTAATTAAAAACAACAAAGATCGTGTACAGCAACTGTACTTCAACAAAAATAAATTTAACAACAACAGCAAAGATCTGAAGCAAAGGGAGGGAAACTGTGTGAGATCAGAAGCTCTGTACTCCAAGGATACAGCCAAGGAAATATAGTCGGCAGTGAAGGTCACTGGGCGGGGGACCTAAATTGGGGTCTTGTCTCTGCCTTGGCTGGGTTGTGAGACCTTGGATGAATTTCTTCCACGAGTTTCTTCTGGGCTTCCTTTTGTAGAGTAGAGAAAATGCATATGTGGCCCTACCTTCTTTAAAGTGTTTCTGTGAACATCCTTTACTCAGTGTATATGAATACATTCGGATGACTGTTGAGTGTTTTGCAAAGGAGAGGTTATTTGCAACCAGTTAGACCTTTAGAGTAACTATGGTGAAGCCAGGAAAAAATTGAGGTTAGTAACCAGGCTATGGCGAGGGACCTCTGTATTTATCAGCAATATAGAGCTTAGAAACAGAAAATAAAATATTTCAAAAAATATGGGGAAAAACCTGACAGTCATTGAGGGAAAATATCCCTCAAGCCTTGCCCATGTTCCACGTTCCCACCCACATCTCTACCCCCGTTAATGATCATTGGAACCTTCCAGAGGATGCTGTGTACACGCTCACTGGGTACGAAGGGAAGAGGGTGGATGGGAAGTAACATCTGATATTACCTTGAAGTGAAATGGTCCGCTGTTACCTGTGGCTGGTCACCCACTCTTCTTCAAGGGCTTGAATACTTTGCAAGATTCACTTGGCTGCATGAGCCTGAGGGCTCTCTGTCTTTCCAGGCTTTTCTAACAGGGATGGCCTACTTGAGACACAGGTGCGATGAAATTATACTGTGGACTTTCACCTGCAGTCTTCCCTTAAAAGATGGTCCTTTCAATGACATACTTGCCACCAAGGGCTTTGACTGATTGTTTTGGGTTTTTTTTTTTTTTTTGGGTTAAAGATTTTTTTGATGTGGACCATTTTTAAGTCTTTATTGAATTTGTTACAATATTGCTTCTTCTTTTTTTTTTTATATTTTGGTTTTTTGGCTGCAAGGCATGTGGGATCTTAGCTCCCCGACCAGGGACTGAACCCGCACCCCCTGCACTGGAAGGCAAAGTCTTAACCACAGGACTGCCAGGAAAGTCCCTGTTTGGGCTTATTTTAAGACACAGGACCTCTGCCTATGGTCATTTTGCCTATCGTTTTTTGTGGTTTTTGCATTTATCTCTGCGTGTCTGTATCAGCATTTCTGGCTGACTCTTACTGTGTCTGTTTCCTTCTAAGCCTTACCTGTCATTTTTCTTCTCCCCTATTTCTTTTCTTTTTTTGGTATACATTTTAATAGATAATCAAATAAGTTCATGGCTGTCCCCAATTTAAGTATCACTGCAATGGTAGAGTCTTTAACCTAAAATTTTCTGAAGTCAAGAACATAAGAATAATTGAATCAAAAATATTGAAAAAAATCTAAATATACTTTAAGGTAGAGTTAATTCATGCCTAATATTAATGCAAAAGTATTACTAATTTTTAATTCTTCCCTACAAAGAGCCTTCTAAAAGCCTTTAATTAAGTGTGGCTCAGAGATTATATTTACCCTGATTCTACCAGACTTACACTTTTCTAGGTGCTTCCCAGGTTCTGATGATGTTCTGATTTTGGTTTTTCATATCATTCATGACCCATCTGGAGATGTCTTCTGATTTTCAGGTATTAATATTCTTTTTTAAGACTTAAAAACTGTCTTTTAAATTTTATTTTTCCAATTACATCTCCATTACTTATTTATTTTATAACTGGAAGCTTGTTCCTTTTGACTCCTTTTAAACTGTCTTTTATATTCACCTATGTAGTTACATTTAGTGATGTTCTTTTTTTTTTTTTTTTTTTGTGGTACGCAGGCCTCTCACTGTTGTGGCCTCTCCCGCTGCGGAGCACAGGCTCTGGACGCGCAGGCTCAGCGGCCATGGCTCACGGGCCCAGCCGCTCCGCGGCATGTGGGACCCTCCCGGACCGGGGCACGAACCCGTGTCCCCTGCATCGGCAGGCAGACTCTCAACCACCGCGCCACCAGGGAAGCCCAGTGATGTTCTTTTTTTTGGCCACGCTGCGTGGCTTGCGGGATCTCAGTTCCCTGACCAGGGATTGAACCTGGGCCACGGCAGTGAAAAACTGACATCTTAACCCCTAGGCCACTAGGGAACTCCCCAATTTCTTTATGTGGATTCAAGTAACTACCTTCTCCCCTTATTTCTCCTCCAAGCCCTTTGCTGCTGCTGGCCGCACCGTCTCTTACTTTCTTGGATGTTTTCTCTTTTTTCCCTGCTCTTTTTCTTGTGTCCGTGGCTCTTTTTTCCCTTTCTCTTGTTATCTTGTGTTTCTCTGAATGTTATCTGATGCCTCTTGGCTGGGGACCCCATTCTAGTCTTTAGATTCAATAGCTTGGAAATCTCTCTTTGTTGAAATGGTGTCTCACGCTCAACCCAGTGAATACTTCTTCCCTCTTGTTCTGCGGGAACAAATTTAGTCTTGAGTCGAGTGTGCCAGGAGAAAGCAAGAGTGAGTCCCCATCTTAGTTTCTTCTGCATGCAGCACGGTTCTTCTCACTTCTACAAGACACCCAGAGTGAGAGACGGCTGTTGCTGTGCTGAGTATCTTAGCTCTTGAGACGATGCTGGGCCTTGGTTAAGAGAGTGACTTACAGGGAAGCAGCTCTGAGGAGTTCCAGGAGTTCCTTATTTGGTTAATCCAGCAACAAGGCCCTGCTGTTCAGATATGATTGTATCTTGGGAATGCAGAGCCTAGTTCAGTAGAGAGAAGAACCCTCATTTCAAGCAGTCATAACCTTTCACTGTAGCACGTCCCTGCAGATGATATCAGAAAGAAAAAGAAACAACAGAAAAAATGATTGAATTTTTCCTTAGGTCTGTGTGGTTACTTATTCAGCCCATGCTCACTACCTTGGGATTGTGAACTGAAGATTGAATTTACTTGGGTTTCTGGAACTAATCAGCTCCCAAACTGACAAAGAGCTGGGGCGAGGCACTGAAGAATGAAATAGAAGCATCTTAAGGCAGTTTCTATGAGCAGACTGTGGGGTTCAAGGTAGCAAAGGAAGAGCTCCTGCCTCTCGTCCGGGTCTCAAATCCTTGTTGTCAGTGATGACAGAGACTGTTGGCTCAGGGCACAGAAGCTTCAGTTGCCAAGTCACAGGTCGATGTTTCTCTAGTTAGGTTTTACCCTTAGAGTTGTATCTAAGGCAGCTCTTACCTTTATTCTGATCATACACACACACACACACACACACACGATGCATCATGTAGACATAGCATAGATGCAGCCTTACACACATAAACCTGTCCAGAGTGTAGACAGATTTCCCCTCCCTTTGGAAGTGGCCCTGCCCTCACGCCAGGTCCTACAGGCATTTTTGTTTTCTTTTAAACATTTTTTTAATTGAAGTGTTGTTGATTTACAATGTTGTGCTAATCTCTGCTGTATAGCAAAGTGACTCAGTTATACACATATATACATTCTTTTTCATACTCTTTTCCATTATGGTTTATCACAGGATATTGAATATGGTTCCCTGTGCTGTACAGTAGGACCTTATTGTTTATCCCCACAAGCTTCGATACGGTGTTTTCTGCTTCCTGCCAACAAGCCTGGCGCTGCTCAGCGTCTAGTGGCCACCTCTCTTGGACTCTTGTCCTGCCGTTCTGCTGCAGTCAGCTAGTCTTGGTGTCCCTCATTCCAGCACGGGGCTAGTGTGCAGGCTGTGTATTACATATTCTGTCCCTCAGTGTGCAAAGGGGGTCAGAGCACAGGCTCTGAGGCCAGACCTCAAATGTCAAATCTTGGCTGTACAGCCTTGGGCTTATCCTGTAACCTCTCTGTGTCTGTCTTCTCAACCCTTCGAAAGATATAACAGGACCTACTTCAGAGATAGGATTACCCCATAGTGAGGATTAAATAGAAACACTTAAAACAGGACCTGAAACTCAATGAATTATAATCGTCAGAGAACCAGGTTAGTCTAATCCTACTTTGTTCCTTTGTTATTCGCCCTCTCCCCTTTGGCCTCAGGAATCTGACAGAAGCAGACCTGGAGTTTTGGTAGCGGGTAGAAAGCTAAGTCAAGGTGGAGAGAAGGTCCCTGGAGAGTTTCTCAGCTGTCTAGGTGGACGGCTCCCTTTGGTGTCCCCTCCAGATGTCTGCTCGCATCCCCAGGTCCGGCGTTCCTCATTCTTAGCCCCTTGGCCTCTATCTCTAGCTCTCTCTATATAAATAATCAATAATTCATTATTTTGATACATGTTTATGGAGCACTGCTGTGTGTCAGGCATTGCTCCAGGTGCTGCGGACGCAATGGGGACAAGAGAGGTAACACTGCTGCTGTCAGGGGGCCTACATAGTGACAGAGCCAATGAGGGAGTACAAGAATACATCAACAAGAAAATTACATCAATGCCGAGAAGGAGATCAATAGAGCAGGTGGAGAGGTAGGGTGTGAGACACTTACTTTAGAGCTGTTGGCTGGGTGTCTTAGTCTGCTTGGGCTGCTGTAACAAAAACCATAGACTGGATGGTTTAAACACCAAACATTTACGTCTCGTTGTTCCAGAGGCTGGGGGTCTCAGATCAGGGTGCCAGTGTGGTTGGGTTCTAGCGAGGACCCTCTTCCTGGTTTGCAGAGGGCCTTCTTGGCAGAGAGAGGGCTCTGGTCTCTTCATCCCCTTATAAGGGGCACCAATTCCATCCTGGGGGCTCCACCCCCATGACCTCATCCAAGCCCAGTTACTGCCCAAAGGCCCCACCTCCAAACACAGCCACACCGGGGATTAGAGCCTCAACATATAAATCTGGAGAGGACACAAGCATTCAGCCTGTAGCAGCAGGTGAGACTTAGGAGGAGTCAGAAAGGAGGCAGAAGCAGAAGAACAGGGGTTTCACGTCTGCAGAGGCAGGGGGAGCCGCCAGATCATGTGTGCTCCTGTAGGCTTTGATCAAGGCATTTGGATTTCACTCTCGTAATTGATGTGAGCAAAACGAGTTCCATGGACTAATTTTCTCACAGTTAGAGTAAACGTGAGGCTGATGTAACAAAGCTACTCAAGAACATTTGATGGCTTCAGGAACATAGCAGTTTATTCCTCTCTCACGATTTGGTCCAGGGCAGCTGGGTGGCCTCTGCACCATGACCTCATCCAGGAGCCCAGAGTAGCAGGTGCGGTTCTCACCATGTCCCTGAAATTCACATGCGTCAATTTCATCTACAACCCACGGGCTGGAACAAGTCCATGGGCACACTGGGCTGCAAGGGAAACGGGGGGGATCCTGTCTCCAGCTGTATAGCCACGTGTCCAGGAAAGAGGGGAGGAATAACTGGGGGTAGCTGGCTAGTGGATCTGTGCATCGTGTTTTTAGTGATGCGAGAGAAAAAGACACCTGTTTTAAGTTTTACATGATTTCTCTGCAAATTTGTTAACTTTTTTGTTTGCTGCAGGAGTCACCTATGAAAGGAAGATATATTCCATTCTTCTCGTAAAGCCTGGGGTTGAGATATGGGGCTGTTAATGGGGAGGGGGCTTGTCAGGAGACCTGAGCTCAGAACTCAGGCTCTGTTCCCTGGGGCTGGAAGTTAATTGAGCGGAAACAATGATTTAGTCCATTGTCATTCGAGTCAGGCCATATGTCTAACACTGTATCATCAAAGCCAAGGCATTTTGGGAGAGGATGATTATCCCCATTCATTATGTGCAGAGACTTCAGACACTTCAAAAACCACTAGATTACAAAGTTGCTGGGGCAGAACCTGCAAAAGATGAAGTTATAATTGAAAGCTACTTACGTGATGTATTTTAAATGAGTTCAACTTTATACTTCTAGGCACATTAAGAAATCTCAAATAATTGTTTTTGGCCAGAGCTAAATTTAGAACCTCTAAGATGGATGGTTCTGTCATCCTTTTGCTCAAGTAATGTTCATGGTGTCCTGTTGTGTAGTAAGTACTACCACAGAGCGCCTACTGTATGCATGCTGCTAACAGGCCCTTGTTATCATTTTCTTTAATCTTCACAATACCCCTGGAGAGGTTCACAGATTTCACAGCAATAACAAACAAAAAACCAGGATGCCCAGTTAAATTTGAATTTCAGAGAAATAATATTTAAAAAAAATTTTTATTGGAGTATAGTTGATTTCCAATGTTGTGTTAGTTTCAGGTGTACAGTAAAGTGAATCAGTTCCACTCTTTTTTAGATTCTTTTCCCATCTAGTTCATTACAGAGGAAGAAATAATATTTTTTTCGCAGTAAAAGTATGTCCCAAACATTACACAGAATCTGCTTAATCTAAAAAATTGTTATTTTTCTGAAATTCACATTTAAGTGCACATCCTGCATTTTACCTGACACCCCACCTGGGACATAGGTGGCGTCATCCTCATTTTTCAGATGAGGAAGCGGAGATTCAAGGAGGCTTGAGTGACTTCCTTGGGTCCCAGAGCCAGTAAGAACTAGTGCAGGATTGAAACCGTTTTTTGGACTTGGAAGTTCATGGTCTTGCCAGCACATTGTGTTTAGACCACTCTCGATACCCTCCTGGCCTGGCCCTAAGTTACCTCCAGCCTGACCTCTCCTCTGCTGCAATCAGCTCTGATGGGGCCCTGTGCCCTGGGACGAAGGCATCCCCGTCCTCACAAAGTTCCCATCCGGCAGAGGCCAGACAAGTGTCCAGCTAATGACAGTACAAAGTGAGAAGTGTGGTGGACCAGTCAAGGGAATGACTTATTCTGCCCGACAGCCTACTATAGATTGCACGGCTTAAACAACAGAAATTTGTTTTCTCTCAGCTCAGGAGGTTGGGAAGTTCAAGATCAAGCTTCAGGCAAAGTAGATTTCATTCTGAGGCCCCTTCTCTTGGCTTGGAGGCCAGTTCTTTGTGTGTATGCGGAGAGAGAAAGGGGGTGAGTTCTCTGGTGTCTCTTCCTATAAGGATCCTAATCCTATCAGATTAGGACTTCAACCTTATGAAACTCATGTAACCTTAATTACAGCTACATGGCAGTTAGGACTTCAGCAGATGAACTCTGGGGGGATACAAGTAATTCAGTCCACATTCAGAAGGCTAGTGAAGGCTTGAGGGCAGGTGACATTTAAGCGAGGTCTAGAAAAATAGGCATCAGCAAAGGAGGAAGACAGCGTTCTAGGCAGAGGGCACAAAACTACATGCTATGCTGGAAGAATGGTGAGCAGTCTTCTGGCTCTGCAGCAGTGACTCTCAAGATTCTGTGGACCAGAACATCACCCGGGGAACCTGTTTTCAATTCTGCATCAGTACATGGGCTCAGGAATCTGCATTTTAACCAGACCCAGGTGATTCTGGTACGGATGCTCTACCAGCCACACTGAGAAACAGGGTTCCAGGGAGAACCTAGAGATGAGGCTGAAAGGGCAGACTGGACCAGGTGGTGAAGGATTTTTATGGTAGATCGAGGAGTGAAGATCTTATTTTAATTTAAAGACAACTTTAAGACTCTCTTAAGGAAAGATATCAAGGTGAAGGCTCCTCAAATAAGAACAGAGGTGTTTCTTGAGGTTTAACTTTGAAAAGATTTCAAATAATGAAACTAGAGCCATTTTGATCATTCATATGGATGGGGGGGGGTATGATGGGAGAATTTCACTCATAAATTTGGGACTGAGATTAAATTCCAAGGATCAGCTGGAAACAGGGAAGCTGGCCAGCTGGGCACATGGGTTGACCGGCCTTTAGATGCTTGGCTTCTGTCTGTCAGAGAGCTGGACCACACATCATATTTAGCTGATGATCAGAAAACTGGTGAATGATTCTTTCAGGCTGAAGAAACAATACAACTGCCTTAATACCACTTTGAAAAAAAGCATCCAGTGGACTAAACATAATGATAATTTAATTTCTGTTTTCCGATTTACTCATTTAAAAGTTAATTTTTATTATGAATAAGCACACATTTTCTTAAGAAAATTAGGAAAACACTGAAAAACTAGAAGAAAAAAATCAGTCCTATTATCACTTTGCAAACAAAGTCTATTACTTTTTTGGGTATAAACTATAAAATCATTTTAATTTATTTTTTAAAAATTTATTTTTGGCTGCATTGGGTCTTCATTGCTGCACACAGGCTTTCTCTAGTTGCGGCAAGTGGGGGCTATTCTTCGTTGTGGTGTGCAGGCTTCTCACTGCAGTGGCTTCTCTTGTTGAGGAGCACGGGCTCTAGGCGTGCCGGCTTCAGTAGTTGTGGCACACAGACTCACTAGTTGTGGCTCGCAGGCTCAGTAGTTGTGGCGCACGGGCTTAGCTGCTCCGCGGCACGTGGGATTTTCCTGGACCAGGGCTCGAACCCGTGTCCCCTGCATTGGTAGGTAGATTCTTAACTACTGAGCCACCAGGGAAGTCCCTAAAATAATTTTTATGTTTTTAATAATTTATTATTTCCTGTTGCTTCCAGTTTGGTTGGGCTCAGTATGCAAATGTCCCCAGCTTTTCTCAGCAAATGTCAATTTTTTTGGAATGGACCTGAATTGATGACCTAGTTTAAATTACATTTGATGGACTTCCCTGGTGGACTACCCCTATACTATCTGTGTAGTACAGGGAACTATATTCAGTATCTTGTAATAACCTGTAATGGAAAAGAGTCTGAAATAAATATATATGTGTATATATATATATGCATAACTGAATCACTTTGCTATACATCTGAAACTAACACGGCATTGTAAATCAACTATACTTCAATTAAAATAAAGAGAATTTGGTGTCAGATTTGTCTTTTTTTGGCTGAGTTGATGAGAGTCAGGTGGCCCCGTTATAGTCTGACTTCCTGTTTACTCTCTATGACTGGGTTCTGAAAACTCTGTTAATTGAGCTGTATTTTCATCTCCTTGCTCTGTCACCATGGGTCAGGTATCTATTGCCATGTAGCAAAGCACCTCAGAACTCTGTGGGCAAAAATGACTATCTTGTTGCTTATGACTCTGTGGGTCAGGGATGTGGGCAGAGTTCAGTGGCTCCAGCTGGTCTCTGCTCCATGCGGTGTCAGCAGGGATGCAGTCTGAGCTCCTCGCGTGGATGGAGCCTCGTGGGGCTGTTATCTGGGGGCTCTTGGGTCTCTTTCTTGTGACCTCTCTCTGCCCACGGTCTCTCATCCTTCGGGGTCCCTCCCTCTGTGTGGCCTCTCTCCCACAGGAGAGTGTAGACTTCTTTACGTACTGGTGGTGAAAAAAGAGAGAATGGGAGCTGCAGGCCTCTTCAGTTTTAGAACTCACTCAAGGCCACTTCCACCACATTCTGATGCCCAAAGCAATATCAAGGCCAGCCCAGGGACTTCCCTGGTGGTCTCGTGGTGAAGCCTTGGTGCTTCTACTGCAGGGGCCGTGGGTTTGATCCTTGGTTGGGAAACTAAGATCCTGCATGCCACATGGCCAAAAAAAAAAAAGAAAAGAAAAGTGTGGTGTCCAGGGCTGTCCAATAGCCTCAGAAGGCTCTTCTTGTCTTTGGAAGAGGGACCTATGGATGGAGTGAACTGGAGTCCTCAGCCATAGTTTTCCTCATTTTTTGGAGCTTCTCTTCTGTCCAGGCCCCTCTTTGTATAACTTGCTCCCATCTGGGGCCCACTGGTGCTGGAAAAGTATGTATTAGGGTTCTCCACGGAAACAGAAAGTATATTAGTCAGGGTTCTCCAGGGAAACAGAAATGGCAGGATATACATATCTGTCTGTCTGTCTATCTATCTGTCTATCTTTCTATCTACCTACCTACCTATCTATCTATCTAGATCTATTGCAAGGAATTGGCTCATGTGATTGTGGACACTAGCAAATCTGAAATCTGTAGGGCAGGTTGCTAAGCTGGGTAAAAGTTGATGCCGCCATCTTGAATCTGGATCCCACAGGGTGACAGACTGGAAACTCAGGGAGCATTTCTATCTGGCAATCTTGAAGAGAATTCCTTCTTCTCTGGGAAACCTCAGTCTTTACTCTTAAGGTCTTCAACTGATTGGATGAGGCCCACCCACAATCTGGAAGGTCATCTGCTTTACTCACAGTCTATTGATTTAAATGGAATCACATCTAAGAAATACCTTCATAGAAACATTTAGACTAGTGTATGACCAAACAGCTGGGCACCAGAGCACAGCCAAATTGACACATAGAGTTCACCACCACAAAGAGAATGTGGGCTGCTGTCACCTCAGTATCCATATCGGTCCTCCTCTCCCCCTCCTTCCAGCAAAAATTTCACTAAAGGTTGGATGACTCCTTGCATTCTTCTCTCCTTCCAGAATAATTTGGGGCACTCTCTTTGGCTTTCACACTTTTCCCGCCACCCTCACCTACTCTGCTTACCACCTACAAACTCTGAGGTCACTCTGAGATTAACCAGATCGTTTCAATACTTCTATTTGCTACATCTGTTCAAACTTCCCCAATTATCTCTTTAGGATAACTGGAACATCCAAACCATTCTCTCAAAATTGGTCCAAATACAAGAAGGGAAGTTAGTATTCATTCAATGTTTATACTTATTATGACTAATATGTTAGTTGTAGATAAAAATTTGTGATACAGTAGAATTGTGCATGCATGTGTTTATGGGTGTACCATGAATCCCTCTTTTAATCAGCATATATCATATATATGATATATGTATGCCAATTCTTGCATACATATTTCTTGTAAATAATTAGAGAACTATTTTATAGCATTGAATACGTCTTTGCTTTCATGGTATGTTAATGGTGCTCAGTTGACTTCCAGTTATAATGTAGTTTCCATGAGGAATATATAATCCGCCCTATGATGATCTTGACAAAATTGTTTTCCGGAACTCACTTTAGCCAGTGTGTAGGTGTCTAGTCCTCTTTCCCCTCTGGCCTTTGACCTCCTCTCCTCACTCTTCCTGAGGCTTAGCCATGCCCCAGCATGATCCCTGTGTTATCTTAACCAGTTATCTCTGGTGTTAAGAGAAAGTACTACAAATATCTTTTACTAAGCCTCTATCCCGAGGATCAGATTTAATTTTAATCCATAAAAATGGAATGTTTGCCTTTTAAAAAGAAATTTGTATTTTTCTTGCTTTCAGAAGGAGGCCCCAAGCTAGATCCCTGTACATTTTTAAATGAAAAAGAGTCTTCAAACAAATCCTTTAATTCTCCTTTGAGGAAAAAGCCCTTGGGTCCTTGTTTACTAATGTATTTTGAAACACAGTGGAAGCTGTGTTTGTGAAGATTCTGAGTCCCGCGGGTGGTGAGGCAGTGAAGGGTGATCCCTGAGCGAAGGGAACCATCATTCAGTGAAATGGGGGTAAAGGGAGGGCTTGAGGTATCGGGAGCCGGGAAAGGGGGTCTGCAGTAGTCTGGGAAGCCTTCAGAGACTAATAAAGTTGGCCTTGAATAGGCACACTGGTTTTGCATGGAGAGAAGGAGAAGGGAAGAAAAGCATAGAGCCGAGGCTTGAGGTGGAGGTGAGTATGGCCGGAGAGGGAGGGCTGGGAAACGGGGCCCACAGAGTGGAGGGGCTCACGGACAAGGCTGGACGAGGAGGGTGAGGCCGGCCACAGAGCCGTGTGAAGGTCAGACGGAAGAGCTGTGCAGGGTTTCTTGTAGAAATGGGGGGAGAGGAGTCAGAGAAGGTTCTGAGAAGGGATGGAATGAAGAGTGTGTTTGCAAGAACGAGTCCGGATGAATTTGCGGGGTGGGGATACCCCTTAGAGTTAGGCTATTGGGATACTGAAGGCTCAACCTCCCTAGCCATCCGCCCGGAGGCTCCGCCCACAACAGAACCGGAGGCCGGAAGTCGAACTCAAGTCCCTGGTCGCCTGGTCCATGTGCTGGGGTGGGGGGGGAGTAGGTGGAGAGAGACCAGCCACCGGGTCCTTGGTGGCCACCTCCTCTGGGCAAGGCGTGTGTGAGAGGGAAAGCGTGCTCATTTATTTCCTTCCTTATTCTGAAGAAGACTTGTTATGTGTTCCTTGTTGGAGGGTATAGTTTTCTGCGTGTGGGACTTTTAGAGAATTAGAGACATTTCTGCGAGGTAGCCCATTCCCAGGGCCTTTCCCCATCAGTGAAAGTATCTATTGAGAGAAACACAGCTGAGGAACCAAGTACTGAAAACTGTACTAGTAGCTTTGGAGCCTGACAAGAGGAATTGGTGGGGCGAGCAGGATCGAGTGGTTGTTTTTCTTTTGGGTACCAAGTCTTTCACACGTTTATACTCACACCATCCCAGCAGGTTGGTGGCATCCTCCATTTGCAGACGGAGAAATTGAGGCTTAAATAACTTGGTCCAGAGCCAACTTGGAAATACTGGCATTGGGCCAAGCCAGGTCAAATTCAGACTCAGAATTCAGATTCTCAAGGTCCCCTTGCCTCCATACAAGGAAAAAAAAAATATCTGGGAAAACTCCTACTCTCTTATAGTTAGGCATCCTACTTAAATGTCTTTTTCTCAGATTTTTTTTTGGGGGGGGCAAAGAGAAGGCTTTGTGGGATAGAATTCTGGGCTTTGTGGGATAGAATTCTGGGCTTTGGAGGTCAAGGCTGTGTTTGCTCAGGGCTCCTGGGACAGTCCTCACTGGAGCTTTTAGCCAGAAGATCTACACAGAGAGAGGGCAGGACTCCAAAACCATCAAGAGGAGAAAACACAGAGCTTTAGGAATGCAGACGTACATCTCCTGCTTCTTCTACTTATTTGAAAATAGGTAAATTTACTACTAGAAAGACTGCGAGGGACTTTTTACACTCTTTATAGCTCTGGCAAAGAGGTAGTTTTAAAATAGTGGCCGTCCCCCTGTGCGTATTGGGAGAACTCTTTTGGCATTACATTTTAAAAACTTAAGTGACTTTACATATTAAAGAACCTAATGCATGAAACGTTTTCTTTCTACTGCATCAGTTTCACTGTGGTTCTGTCAGTGCTGGGTGATGAATGTTTGCACAGATGCACCTCTGTGGGTGCAGTCATGTGTAGGGCTTTTATCACTTGATTTTTTTCTCAAACACATTTCCATGTGTTAAAATCATTTATCTACTTGACATTATTTATAACTTTACAATAGTCCAGCATATTGATTTATTATAATTTCCTTTACCATTTCCCTAATTTTGGTAGGGGGGAGTGGTGGTACATGCCGAGGGGGCATTTGAGGAATGTCCAAACTTTTAGTTCTCTCTGTGAAACCATCATGAACCTCTTTGCATAAATTAGTGTTTTTTCTTTGGGTTTTCTGGGAGGCTGTTCCCCAAAGTGGAATCACTAGGTCAAACATTTTAGTATCTCTTACTAGAGAGTTTGGCAGAATTTTACAAACATGGTCATCACTCTCCTTCCCCCTTCCTCCAAGGATAGATATTCCTGTCCTACATGGCGACAGCCACATTCCATGTCTGGAAGTTTTACGCTTCTATAGTCAGAGAAAAACAGGAAGCTTGGGTTTTAGTCTCTTCTATATTTAGCTCTGTATTTTGTCCAATTATTTCATTCTTCCTCTCTATAAAATGGGGTCATGTTTACCCTTTCTATTTTAATTGAAAATCAAGTAAAACTTAGATGAAAATGTGAAGATATGTGAAAGTACCAAGCAGTCTACAAGTGAAGGTAGGATCAATCTACCTGGGGATATGCAATCTTTAAGAGAAAGGAAGGGAAACTGATATGTACTTAGTGCCTTGCAGGTTTCAGGTACTTCTTAAACTTGACCTCATTTCATCCAGTCTCATTGGATCCTTATTTAACACTGTGAGGTAGGAACCCACCTTTAATACGTGAAGAAACTAAGGTCCAGAGACAGTAAGTGTTTTCCCCAGTCACATAGCTAGGAAGTGGCAGACACAGAATTGACCCGGTTGACTTGATTCCGAATCCAGGCTATATCCTGGGTTAGGATCCTGTGGGACTTCTTGTTGTATAGCAGTAGTTAACAATCAAATCTGAAAAGGCAGATGTATTAATTTGCTAGGGCCACTATAACAAAGTCCATAGATTGGGTGGTGTAAACAACGGAAATTTATTGTCTCACAGTTCTGGTGGCTAGAAGTACGAGATCAAGGCAGTGGCAGGGTTGGTTTCTCCCGAGGTCTCTCTCCTTGGCTTGTAGATAGCTGTCTTCTCCTTGTGTCTTCAAATGGTCTTCCCTCTGTGTGTCTCTGTGTCCTAATCTCCGCTTTTTATGATGACACCAGTTGAATTGGATTAGGGCCCACCTCAATGACCTCATTTTAACTGAATTACCTCTTTAAAGACCTTATCTCCAAATACAGTCACATTCTGAGGTACGAGGAGTTAGGACTTCAACGTATGAATTTTGAGGGGACACAATTCAGCCCATAATTGTGTAGATAGAATTACTTCCTAACTTCAGTCAATTCTAGTCAATGAAGTTGTGTACATTAAATTTATCTAAAATGGGGACTACCTTATGTACTATATGCTGCATTGAATTTACAGATTGGAAACACCTTACCAATTGGAGCCTCATTTAACAATGCTGTGAGGCATATAGGAGAGGTGTTATTAATATTCCAAAGAAACTGATGCTTAGAGATCTATAGGACTCATTCATGCACAGATTAAGTTGGGGGTAGTTTTTGTTACTCTTGCAATAAAAAGTAAAACCTGATATTTGCATGTGAAGGTAAGAAATATTGAACCACTCACCAGAATGCTGTCCAAAACACCTTAGACAAAAATTTTAAAGACATAGTGGAATTATAACATTTTAAAACTTTTAGGGGAAAATTTGCTATAATTGTACTCCAAATACAGCTATTTTCAATTTTGTCTATTCTTTCCAGTCTTTGCCCATATTTTTATACAATTGCAATTATTGTGGGCATCATTTTATATTCTGTTTCCACTGCATTTTTTGTTTTAGCTCTTATTTTGAGATAACTGTAGATTTACATGCAGTTGTAAATAATACAGAGAGATTCTATGTTCTTTTACTCAGTTTACCCCAATGGTCATGTCTTTATAAAACTTACCACTATATAGCAACCAGGATATTGACATTGATCTGGTTAAGGTATGGAACATTTTCATTTCATCACCACACAGATCCCTCATGTTGCCCTTTTATAGCTACCTCCCTCCCCCAATAACTTGATCTCCAATTCTATAATTTTCTCATTTCAAGAATGTCATATAAATGGAATCATACAGTATGTAACCTTTTGAATTTGGCTTTCTTCACTTAGCATAATTCTCTGAAGATTCACCCAGGTTGTTGTATGTATCAATAGTTTATTTCTTTTCATTGTGAGTAGTATTCCACTGTATGAATGTAGCACAGTTTGTTTAACCATTCATCTGCTGAAGGACATTTGCATTGTTTGAAGTTTGGGGCTATAAACCCTTGTGTACAAGTTTTTGTGGCAACGCAAGATTTCATTTCTCTGGGATAAATGCCTGCAAATGCAGTTGTTGGGTCATGTGGTAGTTGCATGTGTAGTTTTTAAAGCAACTCTCAAACTGTTGTCTTGAGTAGCTGTGTTATTTTACATTTCCACCAGCAGTTCATGAGTGGTCCAGTTTCTTTGTATCCTTTCCTGCATTTGGTATCATCACTGCCTTTTATTTTAGTCGTTCTAAGTGTGTAGTGATATCTCATTGTGGTTTTAGTTTGCATTTCGCTAATGGCTAATGATGAGTATCTTTTCATTTGCCATCTGTGTATCTTCTTCAGTGAAATATCTTCTCATGTCTTTTGCCTATTTTCTAACTGGATTGCTTTTTTCAAACTGTTGAGTTTTGAGGGTTTTTAAAAATGTTTATATATTCTAGATACCAGTCCTTTGCCTGTTTTTTAATTGAGTTGTTTGGGTTTTTGCTATTGAGTTGTATGAGTTCCTCATTTATTCTACATATGAACTCATTATTGGATATATGGTTTGTAAACATTTTCTCCCATTTCATAGGTTATCATTTCATTCTGTTGATTGTTTCCTTTCCTGTGTAGAAGCTTTTTAGTTTGATGCAATCCCAGTTGTCTATTTGTGCTTTTGTTGCCTGTGCTTTTGGTGTCATATCCAAAGAAATCACTGCCCAGACCAATGCCAACAAGCTATTTACCTAGGTTTTCTTCTAGTAGTTTTATAGTTTCAGGTCTTATGTTTAAGTCTTTAATCCATTTTGACTTGATTTTTGTATGCGGTGTGAGATAAGGGTCCTTTTTTAATTCTTCTGCATGTGGATATCCAGTTTACCCAGCACCATTTACTGAAGAGACTGTCTTTTGCCTATTCTATATTCTTGGCACTCTTGTCAAAGATAAGTTGACTGTAGATCTGTGGATCTATTTTGGGGCCCTCTATTCTGTTCCATCAGTTTATATGACTTTTTTTTACACCAGTACCGTACTGTTTTAATTAACATAGTTTTGTAATATATTTAAAAATCAGGAAGTGTGATGCCTCCAGTTTTGTTCTTCTTTCTCAAGATTGCTGTAGTTATTCAGGGTGCTTTGTGGTTCCAGATGAACTTTAGAATTTTTTTTTTTTTCTATTTCTAAAGAATGCTGTTGGGCTTTTGATAAGGATTGCATTGAATCTGTAGATCACTATGGGTGGTATGGACATTTTAACAATATTAATTCTTCCAATCCATGAACATGGGATGTCATTTCATTTTACATATCTTTTAAAATTTCCTTCATCAATGTTTTCTAATTTTCAGAGTACAAATCTTTGATCTCTTTAAGTTTATCCCTAAGTTTATTATTTTTATTGCTATCTTAAATGGGATTGTTTCCTTAATTTCCTTTTCAGATAATTTGCTGTTTATGTAAAGAATTGTGACTGATTTTGTGTATTGATTTGTATCCTGCAGATTTACTGAATCTGTTTATTAGTTTTAACAATTATTTTTGAGTCTTAAGAATTTTTCCATGTATGTGATCATGTCACCTGCAAACAGAGATAATTTTACTTCTTCCTCTGCAACTTAGATGCCTGTTATTTCCTTTTCTTGTCTAATTGCTCTAGCTAGGATATCCAGTACTATGTTGGAAAGAAGTGTTGAGAGTGGGCATCCTTGATTTGTACCAGATCTTAGAAGGAAATCTTTCAGTTTTTCCCTGTTGATTTTGATGTTATCTGTAGGTTTTTCACATATGACCTTTTATATATATAACTGAATCACTTTGCTGTACACCTGAAACATTGTAAATCAGCTATAGTTCAATAAGAAAAAAAACAAAAAAAACAAACAGCTTCTCTTTTAGCTGGCTTCCTCTGACACTCCTCCATCAGGAGAAGGGGGGATGCTGCCTAACTGTTGCCAAATGGAAGTAAAAATTTAGGCTCCCCTCTCAGCTTCTGTTGACAGTGGGGAGTTCTTCATTACTACTGGAGAGCTGTAAGAGTTGCATCTCCCTACTAGGCATTCACTGATGCTGACTTGCCTGGGAGAGATATGAGTGCCTTGTCACTGCTCCCCATATGGTCTCCACTGGCACTTTTACGTGGGAGGCTGGTCTTGTTACTGTTGTATGCTGATGAAAGTCATGACTTTCCACTAGGCAATGTTTGGTACCACCCGGGGGGAGTGAGAGGGTGCCTCATGACTGCCTGATAGGGGTGGCAGGGCAGACTCCCAGTGTATTCTCTGCTGACACCATGGGGAGGGGTGGTGGTGGTGGTGGTTTTGATGAACAGTGTTATAACCTGGCAGGGTTGAACATCTTGGTCCACACTCTATCTTCTTTGACACCACTGTGGTTGGAGGGAGGTGTGTTGGAGTGCCTCATTACTCCCTGAAAAGCATGGAAATCTAGGCTCCCCACTTGGCTTTTGTTGGCATGGGTGGAGGTGGGGCCACAATTTGTTTTCCATAATATTTGGTTGGAGTAGAGCAGTTGTTGTCTAAATGTTTTCTCTCTTGTTAGGTTTTTTTTTTTTTTGAATTTTATTTATTTTTGGCTGCATTGGGTCTTTGTTGCTCTGCGTGGGGCTTTCTCTAGTTGCGGCGAGCGGGGGCTACTCTTCATTGTGGTGCACGGGCTTCTCATTGCGGTGTCTTCTCTTGTGGAGCAAGGGCTCTAGGTGCGTGGGCTTCAGTAGTTGTGGTGCACGGGCTTAGTTGTTCCACGGCATGTGGGATCTTCCTGGACCAGGGATCAAAGCCGTGCCCCTGCATTGGCAGGCGGATTCTTAACCACTGTGCCACCAGAGAAGTCCCTTGTTAGGCTGACCCTTTTCTGGTCCTTTGGCTAGAGAGAGCAAGCTTTTGGGGGAGCTTTTTATCTGCACTCATTTATGTTTTTGAGTTGGCAGCTTCTTAACTCCAAGTCTGAGAGAGGTGAGGCAAAGAGAAAACCCAGGGAGCTCACTACCAGATTCCTCAGGACCCAAAGTCCCTATATAGTGGGCCATCTTCTCTCCACATTTCGTAGTCTTTTTATGTTTTTGCACATGTAATATCCAGAGTTTGAGTTGTGCTTAGCAGGAGGGATAAGGAAAAGTGTGTCTACTCCATCTTCCCAGAAGCAGAAGTCTCCCCTGCATATTATATCACACAGTAGTTTATGTTTTGACAGTCTTCACAATGCGCATTTTTCTGTACTGTAATTTTTAGTTGACCATTATGTTTATTTTCGTGTAGTTGTTTTGATATACCAAACTAATGCATTATATAAAATATTAACTAAAGCATAGTTACTGTATAGTTGGGGTTCTAAAGAATCTTTTGCAACTTTAGATCCATAATGGTCTGATGGGCTGAGGCCAATAAATTCTCACCTATATATAGGGTCTGTTCCTGGATATGACAGAAGCTGGAATCTAATATTTATTTCTGTTTGGGCTTCTCTCCAAATAAGTCTTTGCCTTTTATATATTTTCAAAGCCCTTTCATATCCCATCTTGCCTCTCTAACTTTGTGTATGCTTTCTTTAGCATGAAATTTCCTTCTTCACGTGACCAAATTCCTCCCACTTGGTAAAATGCCACCTCCGTCTAAAAGTAGCCTCTTCCTTCTGAGCTTCTGTGTTGGATCTCTACCTGTGCTTGCTCAGACCATCCTCACTTTATTGTTTCTCTATTTCACACTTCCCCTTCTAAACTACCCATTTCTTGAAAGTAGAGACAACTGTGCATTTTTCATCTTTGTTTCTTTTTTCCCAGTTTCTTTTCTTTTTTATTAAAAAAAAAATTTTTTTTTAATGGCTGCACGGCTTGTGGGATCTTAGTTCCCTAGTTCCCTGACCAGGGACTGAACCCATGCCACAGCAGTGAAAGCACCGAGTCCTAACCACTAGACCACCAGGGAACTCCCTTTTTAAAAAATTTTATTGAAGTACAGTTGATTTACAATGTTGTGTTAATTTCTGCTGTACAGCAAAGTAACTCAGTCATATATATATATATATATATATATATATATTCTTTTTTGTACTCTTTTCCATAATGGTTTATCACAGGATATTGAATATAGTTCCCTGTGCTACTCAGTAAGACCTTGTTGTTTATCCATTTTTCATCTTTATATGCCCCATGTTCTTACTGGTTAAACATAGAAATAACTCAATATATGAATATGAATATTGATTTATATGAGTAAATTAATTATCTTATTTGACCCCCTACCTCATGTGTTGTGAGGTAGACAAATATTACTGTTTTCTTTTTTTTTTTTTTTAATATTACTGTTTTCTATCTCAAGGGAGTGTCCATATACCCCCTTTCTATTTATGTGTATATCTGACCTTGGGGAATTAGGGTAGAGTTCAAGGAGCCGAGCTTTTGGAGCCAGACAGGTTTGGGTTCTAATCCCAGCTTCATCTCTTACTGTGACCTCAAGTCTCTAAACCTCTTAGAACCTCATTTTTCTCATCTGTAAAGTGGGGACAATAACATCCACCACTCAGAATGGTGCAGAGAGTTAAGTAAAATATTTATTCCTTTCTGCCTATTCACTCTTAAGCCTTTGCACTAAACAACTGGCCATCACTTGGGAGTTCTCACTAACAGTCTTTAAAAACTCATTCTTTATTCATTAATTCGCTCCTACCTCCACCTGACCCCACCCTCCCCGGAGAAAAGGTGCTGAGCTTTGAGGCCCCTGAGTCCCTCCTGAGAGGTTCCTGAACCTCCACAGATAAGCTGGATCCTTGTGCATGCTCCCCGGGGAGCGAGAACAATAGCTCTCTAGACAATGTAACTTGGATTATGCATCATGAAATGAATCCCCTGCTATGCTAAGTGAAAGAACAGTCTCTCTCCTTGGCTTTCTTTGGAAGTGTTCTCTTTCTTATTCAGATATCCTCACCAGTTTATCAGCACTCTTTCTACAGTGGAAAATGGGATCAAAGCAAGGTCTGACTTCCCGCTTGGCATTAATCATTTGAGTGTCATGGAATAATAAATGATTGACTTTTTATTTTGTTAACAGAATGCCAGTGAGATCAATTCTTTGGATCTAAGACTGACTGTGTATGGGTTTTTAAGTTGTTTGACCTTCAGCATGGATATGACTGAAATAAACTGAGCATGTAAAAATCTACGCATCCCCACTCCACTGCCCACTCTCTCAGGAAAGGAGCTGTAATTCATCTTCACGGGCAGATCAATACTGCTGTGTCTTCAGCAGTGGGCAATTTTTACACAGCGATTGTACCCATAGCGCTTATACCTGGGGGAAGCTGTGCTATTCCAACTATTTCTTTGGCCAGTTGAGGAATGTAAATCTGTATATTTCACCAGCAGTCAAGGATGCATTCAGATGTAGAAGGCAGGAGGATGTGCAGGTGTCTTGCGGCTACTGTAACAAACTACTGCAAACTTGGCGGCTTAAAACAACAGAGATTTATTCTCTCACAGTTCTGGAGGCCAGAAGTCTGAAATTCACCAGGGCAGTGCTGCCCCGGGTGCTCTTCCAGCTTCTGGGGCTGCCCCCTCATTCCTGGGCTGGGAGTGCATCACTCCAATCTCTGCCTCCCTCTTCCCATCATCTTCTCTTCTGTGTGTCTGTGTCTTCTCCCCTCTTCTGTCTGTCTCAGATCTTCCCCTGCCTTTCTCTTAAATCCGTTTGTCATTGAATTAAGGACCCTCTGGATAATCCTCATCTCGAGATCCCTGACTTAATTACATCTGCAAAAATCCTTTTTTCCAAATAAGTTCACATTGGCAAGTTCCAGATTTGACATGGGTATCTTTTTGGGGTCCTTGTTTTAGTCTACCACAGAGGACTAAGAATGACTTCAAATTGGATGACTTACAGATATTTTATCTTTAGCCCCATGCTTTGATGTTTTGGGCACAGAAACATTTCTGTGGGCTGACGTACCAGACAGTTCCTGGGAAAATACAGAAATGGTTATGTTACTATATAAGCACTGTAATTCTGATTATTTCTCTAATTCCAATAGTGAAAGCTCACTGATGCTAAATATTTTGTAATGGGTATGATTTCTAAGACTCAGATGTGCAAACAGGAACCCCTTAATTGTTCTCCTATAATTTCTATCTCAAGCTTCATTTACCTGATCAAAATTTAATCAAGCCACTTCTAGAAAATTCAGTCCCTTCAATGATTTCTCAGTCCTTTTAGATTTAAAGTTAGCTGAGGATTTCCCCTACTCCCCTTCCTCTCCATAAGATTGATTCTAAATTCCAGGCTTAGGCAGGCCATAGACTGTTATGATCATGAATGAGGCTTTGAACCTGCATTGAAAACCAGCATCTCTACTTACAATCTTGTGTAATCTTGGTGCTGCAGATTGGGTTCCTGGGGAGCAAACTATGAGATGCAGGATGTTTGCTAAGGAGTGCCCTTGGCATATTTATTTATTTGGCTGAGTTGGGTCTTCATTGCTGCGTGTGGGCTTTCTCTACTTGAGGCGAGCGGGGTCTACTCTTGGTTGCAGTGCACAGGTTTCTCATTGCAGTAGCTTCTCTTGTTGCGGAGCATGGACTCTAGGCACGTGGGCTTCAGTAGATGTTGCACACGGACTCAGTAGTTGTGGCTCGCAGGCTTAGTTGCTCTGCGGCATGGGGGATCTTCCCGGACCAGGGCTCAAACCCCTATCCCCTGCATTGGCAGGCGGATTCCTAACCACTGCACCACCAGGGAAGTCCCCTGAGGCAGACTCTTAAGGGGCTGACAGCTGAAGGCTGTCTGCCAATTACACCCCCCACCCACCCACCTGTAGCTGCAGATCTGGTGATACATTACAGTATCCACTACAGTCCATCACACTGCTTAGATCTTCTCCATCTGTGTTTCAGGAGCAGCTACTCCAGGGTGTAAATTTCCTCCTGGGGGAAATTTACAAGGGGAAGGTTTATGGGATGAACTACAACATTCACCTCTGAGCTGGCCTCTGGGCCACAGTGACATTCATTATCCCCTTCCTCTACTGGCTAGATTCCCTGCAACCTTGGCTAGCACGTTTGCTGGTCCTCGTGGCATAATCGACTCTCACCTCTGAGGGGGTCTGAGCCGTGGTCACTAAGGCCATCTTAGGCTGGAATTCCTGCCTTTGTTCATTTTGTGTCCACATTGGACAAAGGAGGTGCTCAAGTGGTTCCTCCCACCCCCATTTTGTTGATCAGTGTTAATTAGCCCTGCCAGGATATGCATCCCCTTCTTTCCTGGTGGTCCCTTGGCTCCAGGAGCTGAAGCACACAGGTGGCAGTCATCACCTCAACTTCAATGGGAGTCCTGCTGTGTCCACTGGAAGAGGTGTCTTCCCTTTGGGAACCATGAGTTGCAGAGCCCAGAGCTGGAAGGACAGAAGCACAAATTCCCCATGTGGGTAACTGAGTGTGATGATAAGTGATGCCACCCCTTGGTTCCCAGGCCATGTGTTTTTCCTTTGGGGGTACAGCCCTGTATAAAATTTTGATTAAAAATGGGGCTTCCGGGCTTCCCTGGTGGCGCAGTGGTTGAGAGTCTGCCTGCCGATGCAGGGGACATGGGTCCGTGCCCCGGTCCGGGAAGATCCCACATGCCGCGGAACGGCTGGGCCCGTGAGCCATGGCCGCTGAGCCTGCGTGTCCGGAGCTTGTGCTCCACAGCGGGAGAGGCCACAACAGTGAGAGGCCCGCGAACCGCCAAAAAAAAAAAAAAAAAAAGGGTACTGCTTTTCAAATGTACAGGGAATACTCACCAAGATAGACTATATTCTGGGCCATAAAAAAGTCTCAGTGCAAAGGAATTGAAATATACAAGTATGTTCTCTGATACAAAAAGAATTAAATTAGAATGCAATAACAAAAATATATGCATCATATCACAAAATAGCTAGAAATAAAACCTAAATAATCCACGGGTCAAAAGAGAAGTCACAAAGAAAATTAGAATATATTTGGAACTGAATGAGAATGTAGACACGGCACATTAAAATTTGAGGGATGGAAATAAAGAACTATTGATATACAAGAGAAAGCTAAAATGTTAAGTGCTTATATTATAAAGAAAAGCTTAAAATCAGTGACCTAAACTTCCACCTTAAGAAGCTAGGAAAAGAAAAATAAAGTCCAAGGTATATAGATGAAAGAATTTAACAAATATATGCATATCAATGAGAAAGTAAATAAACAAGCAATATACAAACCATTAGTGAAACTGAATATTGTTTATTAGAAAAGATCAAGAAAGAAATATGGGCACTGCACTGGAGGCATCGTAGCATCTGAAATTATTGCTATCAAGCTTTGATATCTAATTTGCCATGAATCCCATGCCTCATTCCTGGCGGTCTCTAATCCTTTCACGTGGGTCTCTCCCGGACCGGGTAGTATCCTCACGTGTGTGCTCTCTCAGTGCTCTGCTGAATACTTGAGGGTGATCCCCTGTAGAGCTCCAGCTTCTCTCCCTGGGCAGCTCTGTGTCCTGCAAACTCTAGCCTCCTTGGGCTTTCTAGATTTTCAGATCTGTCTTTCCAATTCAGGGAGTCTGCCAGGTTCCACCTGATCCCCCTCCCTGTACTGTGTCTTGGAAACTCTCAAGGCTTCAGGTGGGGCCATCGTAGGGCTTGCTTTGTCTATTTCCTGTCTCAGGGATCACAGTCCTTCCCTGTCTGATGTTCGCTATCTCGAAAACGATTTTTATGTATTTTGTCCAGGTTTTGGTTGTTTCATGGGGGAGAACAAATCTAGGTGGAAGCAGAATTTGACTGGGGTTTTCTAAACCTAAAGGCAAAAACTTTTATTTCCCTCTTGTTTCTTCATGGCTCTTTTCCCTTTGGGGCAACCTCAGTCCAGAATTTCCTGGCCTGCAAAGCAAAGGCTCACAGGTTAAAGTAATGGCAGGAAAATAACAAACAAAAGTCAACAAATATCTCTTAACAATATCACCTGTGTTTCTGCCAAAATGGTGACTAATGCAATTTCTTTCACTGTAATCAAGTTTTATTGTCCTAACCAAGGGAGAGACACAGAAGATTCTGTAGGTGTCTAAACCCTATTTTTTCTTGGCTTGATTTTGTAAGGGAAATTGCCCAAGTATACATGAGTCCTCTGAGAAACAAAATTGCCCAATATCAGGAACTTCCAAAGCAGCCTAAGGAGAGTCCAGTGTATCCCTGGCGCCTTTCTCCCCTTGGTGTGTGAGATCCATTTTCCTTGCTCTAATGTGGAGAGTTTAGTTTTTGCTTGCGTGTCTGAGTCTCTAATGCCCAGAGTCAGTGTCTGCAGCACTGCAGGTACTTTGCCAGCAGTGCAGGGGAGAGACAAAACCCACTCCCATCAATCCCGTTCTCTGTGGGGACAGCAGAGCTAGAACTCTGGGCACGTGGGACCCTTCAGTGTCTCAGTGGTATTGAACTGACTTAGAAATGGAAGTCCCATCTTCTTTTTTTTTTTTCAAAAAAAAACATTTATGTATGTATGTATTTATTTATTTTGGCTGTGCTGGGTCTTAGTTGCGGCATGCGGGATCTTCTTAGTTGCGGCATGCAGACTTCTTAGTTGCGGCATGTGGACTCAGTTGCGGCATGCATGCAGGATCTAGGTCCCCAACCAGGGATTGAACCCGGGCCCCCCTACATTGGGAGCGTGAAGTCTTACGCACTGGACCACCAGGGAAGTCCCAGTCCCAGCTTCTATAAATGAACACTGTAGGAGAATGGGTGCTTGGCTAAAGTGGACTTCATTGCGATGCACTGAATATTCATTTCGGTTGATCTCCAAATGGCTAAGCGCAAAAATTTCACATTAAGCTGAAACTGAGGCAGAAGCCAGTTATCACTAACACAGAAAGAACTCATGGGATATAAGAATGAATCTGACATTTTATTAAAAATTAAATTTTTTGCTGTTACTTAAAGTGGAAAACCTGCATTTGTTGTATGGATACGTAGCTTCAAACACAGCCATATAGATATTCTTAGCATTTCATTAAATACATATGTGTGTCCTGAAGAGTTACAATTGCACATGACATAATTTAGCTTTTGATACCATTGATATATGGTTTAGGTACATCACAAGTTCTGTTAAATAATATACATATGCATTCGTTTTCAAATCCGATACTCTAGGTGCACAATTTGCCTATACACAGTTGGGCTGATGGTCCTAAGATGAGCTTTCGTACAAGTATCAACAGAACAGTTGCTGAACTTCTGGATTTCCATGTGGTGCTTCTATCTTTCACTTGATGACACCCACCAAACTCTTAAGGTTATCGAAGTTTAGGAGGTTAAAGTCAGAGTGTCTCCATTCAGCTGCCGAATCAAATTTGTACATAACACAATAGTACTGAAAACCTTTAAATGACCACTATTTCCAAATCTGCCCCAACACAGCCTGTTCTTGCTTTGGGAACAGAAAAGAGGAAGACAACTGTTGAATATATGTTTCTTTTGTGACGGAGGCTGTGCATGTGTGAGGGTGGAGGTGTATGGGAAATCTCTGTATGTTCCAGTCAGTTTTACTGTGAACGTAAAACTACTCTAAAAAAAATTCTACTTAAAAAAATTATATTTAATAGTGAAATGAAGTTTATTCCTACAGTTAAACACCTGATCAAAACCCTTCTTTCAATAATCTGATTAAAATACAGAATGCTGATGTAAGTTATTTTACAGAAATACTTGAAGGGGGAAGAAATCCAACAGTATTCCTAAATCAGCATTTTGAAGGGAAATAAATTCATCAGCCTCTGAAGGTCAAAAAAGCATTTGCTACGCTGTCATCCTGCCCCCCACCCAGCTGCAGCCGGACCATGACCCTGTGTTTATCACTTTTGTCTCTGTGTCAGGACTTTTGGAATTAATGCTGTCTTCCTCAAAGGCTGAGGATTCTGTCGTGTCCTGGTAAGAGCAGGATTTCCACAGAGCTCCAGATGACTAGTGGATTCATTTGCTAGGGCTGCCGTAACAAAGTGTGATAGCCTAGGGGCTTCAACAACAGAAATTTCTTGTCTCACAGTTCTGGAGGCTGGAGTCCAAAATCAAGGTGTCGGGAGGATTGGTTTCTTCTGAGGCCTCTCTCCTCAGCTTGTTAGATGGCTGTCCTCTCCCTGTGTCGTCACCTGGTCTTCCATCTGTGTGTGTGTCTCTGTTCTAATCTCTTCTTATAAGGGCACCAATCATTGGGTTAGGGCCCACTCCAGTGACCTCATTTTACCTTAATTACCTCTTTAAAGGCTCTGTCTCCAAATAGCAGCCACATTCTGATGTAATGGGGGGTGTGCCTGGAAACTTCATGACCACTCTGTGTCAGAGTCTGAATTTTTCTGAGAAGGAACCCTCTTTTTTGTTTACAGATGGGACAGGTAGTTTGGGGATATATTTAACCAAGAGTCTGCAGCTACATGTTTGCAGAGATAAACGAGGGAACTGGGAAGGATGCTGAGTTGGTCCCATCTTTACATTCATCGTAGCAGATGGCACATGCATCATACCCCTCTCCTTTCTGGAATTTACATAGTCAAAATCTCTTAGTATGATCTTTATAAAATGTTTCTTCTAGTTGGATGTCTGTCCTGGAAAAATTGTGTGAATTTGAAAATGAGTACCAAGGTGAGATGGATGCCCAATAGAATAAAGAAGGTAGAATTCCAGAACTAAACAATGTGGCCTCTTCCTTCATATGTGAGCTCCTCTTTCAGAGAGTTACCCCATTCTTTCCCAATAAAGACAGATGAAATGTCATTTAAAAACCTCATTATATGGATTCTATGCTGATTAGTTAATTAGCATCAATATTGTGAACTCTGGCTGCTTTGTATTCTGCTCTCTGTACATTTAAAGATTTATTTATTTATTAATTTATTTGGCTGAGTCGGGTCTTAGTTGTGGTGCTCGGGCTTCTCTTTAGTTGTGGCACGTGGGCTCTCTAGTTGTGGCACATGGGCTCTCTAGTTGTGGCATGCGGGCTCTAGAGCACGCGGGCTTAGTTGACCCTCGGCCTGTGGAAACCTTAGTTCCCCGACCAGGGATCGAACCTGCGTCCCCTGCATTGGAAGGCGGATTCTTAACCACCGGACCACCAGGGAAGTCCTGCATTTAAAAATCTTAATATCAAAATTGCCATCAGTAGAACTGGGCAGAGAAATACAAAATGAGCTTGGTGCACCTTGAAGCAGGGAAGTAAGGAAGTGCTCACTAAATAAATAGGGAAGAAAGTAAGGAAATAGGAAGAGAGTGATGAAGGGAGGGAGGGAGCAAGAGAGAGAGAGAAAAGAGAGAGAGAGGAGAGGAGAGGTGTGAGAAAAAGGGGGAAAAGAAAGAAGGAAGGAAGGAAGGAAAAGAAGAGGGAGGGAGGAAGGAAGCATGGGGGTGTGTCAAAGGGACCCAGGAGCCAAATGAAAGAGCTCCTAATGGCCAAAGCTAAAAAATTTTGAACAAAATAAATAATAATAGTAATGGATTATAACCTAAGGAATAAAATAACTATCTGAGTCCATAATGATATAAAGAAACAATTGAAGAAATAAATAAATGAGGAGAAGGCACAAACCTTCCTTAAAGAGAATACCAAATTATGTATGTGGACTCTCCTTCTCCAGGGGGTGGGACTTAATTTCCCTCCTCTTGGGTGTGGGCTGGACTTGGTGACTCGCTTCCAAAAAATTGAGTGTGGAGAGGGAAAAAATAGTAACTTGATGGCAGAGAAACCTGGCAGACAGCACTTTAAGCAAATGATCAAGGTCAATATCACCAGTGATAAATTATATGTTGATATGTATTCCTTGACATGAAATGATGAGAAGTGCCTTTTGTCTCTGTGGTATTCTTGCCAATAACCCATAACCCCAGTCTAGTAATGAGAAAACACCAAACAAACCCAACTTGGGGGAATTCTATAATATACCTGACCTTTCAAGGTCTTGAAAACAAGAAAAGACTGAAAGACCATAACAGACCAGAAGAGACTAAAAAGACATGAGTAAATTCAAAGCAGAACCTTGGATTGGATCCTGGGACAGAAAAGGGATATTAATGGAAAAATGAGTGAAATTCACATAGAGTCTGTAGTTCAATTAATAGTATTGTACTTGTATTAATTTCTTAGTTTTGACAAATGTAGAATCGTTATGTAAGAAGTTAATGTTAGGCGGCGCTGGGTGAAGAGTATATAGGAACTCTGAACTATCTTTGCAACTTTTCTGTAAATCAGAATTATTCCAAAAGTAATGTTTAATTAAAACATTCATGAAAAGATGCTCAACATCACTAATCATCAGGGAAATGCAAATCAAAACCACAATGAGATCTCACCTCACATCTGTTAGAATGGCTATGAAAAAAAAAGGGAAGAGATAACAAATGTTGGCAAGGATGTGGAGAAAAGGGAACCCTCGTACACTGTTGGTGGGAATGTAAATTGGTGCAGCCACTATGGAAAATATTATGGAGGTTCCTCAAAAAGTTAACAGTAGAACTACCATATAACCCAGTAATTCCATTTCTGGGTATTTATCCAAAGCAAATGAAAACACTAATTCAAAAAGATATATGCACCCCAATGTTCATTGCAGCATTATTTACAATAGCTAAGATATGGAAGCAACTGAAGTGTCCACTGATAGATGAATGGATAACGAAGATGTGGTGTACATATAATATGGAATATTACTCAGCCATAAAAAAGATGGAAATCATGTCATTTGTGACAACATGGATGGACCTAGAGGGCATTATGCTAAGTGAAATATGTCAGACAGAGAAAGACAAATACCATATGATCTCACCTATATGTCGAAACTAAAAAACAAAAACCACAAAAGTCCAAGCTCATAGATACAGAGGACAGATTTGTGGTTGCCAGAGGTGAGGGATGTGGTGGGGGTCAAATGGGTGAAGGGGGTCAAAAGGTATACACTTCCAGTTATGAAATAAATAAGTCATAGGGATGTAATATACAGCCTGGTGACTACAGTTAATAATACTGTATTGCATATTTGAAAGTTGTTGACAGTAAATCTTAAAAGTTCTCATAACAAGAAAAAAATTTTGTAGCTATGTATGGTGTTGGACATTAAATAGACTTATTGTGGTGATCATGTCACAACATATACAAATATTGAATCATTATGTTTTATACCTGAAACTAATACAGTGTTCCATGTAAATTAAAAAATCCAGGGCTTCCCTGGTGGCGCAGTGGTTAAGAGTCTGCCTGCCGATGCCGGGGACACAGGTTCGTGCCCCGGTCCGGGAAGATCCCACATGCCGCGGAGCGGTTGGGTCCGTGAGCCATGGCCGCTGAGCCTGCATGTCCAGAGCCTGTGCTCCGCAACGGGAGAGGCCACGGCAGTGAGAGGCCCACGTACTGCAAAAAAAAAAAAAAAATCCAGGGAAGGATTAAAAAAAATTATAATCATTTTTCTAATTAACTCAATGAAAATCCCAGTGTTTTTTCAAGGGTGAAGGGCTGTGAGCTCACAGGCATTCTCTGGTTCTGAGTTAATCAGAAAACCCTTCAAACCTTCAGCCTAAAGTCTATAACCAAAACGTGCTGAAGGTCATCAAAATGCCTAAGGTGCATTTTCAAAACTACTCTAAATATGCCCAAATACCAACATCTAAGAGCAACAGGTTTGAGGATGCAAAGGGCTGAACAGTCACAGTGGCCGATATCCGGACAACAGCATTCACATGGTTGGAGGCCCAGCCCCAGAACCCAGGGAAGGTCATGTAGCCGCATGGCTGCAGGAGAAGCCTCTGCACCAAATAGGTGCTCGCTTTTAATGGCGCGTGAAAAAAATATGATTAACCCTTTTGATGCGAGCTCCCACAGACCTTTCCCCTTTCGGAGCCAATGTCTTGGCTGGACCAGCCCTTGTGGTTCTTACGATGATTGCAAGATGTACCTCAGCAACAGCCATCCGGGAACTCTGAGAAAGCATGGTCCTCTGGAAGACACCTGGGCTTCCTCCGTCTTGCCGAGCCCCTTGGACCCTCCAAAGGGCCCACACCTGTGCCTCGGGACAGAGCCAGCATCTGACTGCCCGGCCATCCGGAGGGCCAGGTACCATGAGCTGGGAAACTAGCAGCAACGAACCAAGAAGAGGACATGCACCATTATTTTTTATTTTTTTCTGGAAAAAGCAAACTATTTAATGGAAAATTCCAAAATACGTGACTGTTTCCATTCAGTATACTTTGCCACCATTCCATGTGCTTAGAAAAAGGAACTCGGGCTCTTTAAACACAGCAGATCACAGGATTTCCTTGTGAAGCCCTCACTCAGTTTAAATAGCACTTCATCCAGGCTGATGATGAGCTCCACGTGAAAGGGAGGCTCATTCCTGCTGGACTCTGCAAGGAGGCGGCTGCAGGAGCCCAGATGAGAGCCCACGGCGATGGCCTCCGGTATGTGGGTCACGGCAGCCCCTCCAGCCTGCACAGGGCCACACGCCGCCTGCCTACTTGTTGAAATGCTGCTGCTTCTGGGCCTGATGGATGGAAGTCTGCAAGGACGGCTCTCAGGAAGCTCTGTTCCAGAAGGGAATGATTTCTTAAAGAAAATGAGATGTGAGTTCTCATAAGTGGCTGTACCACCAGCTGAGAGGCTAGTGCATAGCAGAAAATAGTTTAGTATTTTAACTAGCGTGTTTTCTAGGAGTAGTTGGGTACCAAGGGGTCATAACTTGTGCAAATCGGAAAGCCCTTCATCTTTACCTGCTGGCGTCATTCTCCAGCAAGCATACAAGATACTTATAGACCTTTTATTTAAAAACTGTTAGCGTCTCTAGATCCCAAACTCTAGGGAACGGTCTTCTTAAAGCATTCTTATTAAGTCTGTTATTTTGAACTTGATTAGTAAAAACAAAATGTGTTCTGAGTAGCCCATTTTTCTCTATCACGTTCTTAGCTTCTTCAGATATTGTATATGCTCTAAGTCTGAATCAAAAACGATTCATCACCGGTATTGTAGTACATGATTTGGGAGTTTCACCTTCTTAAGAAAGTTTGGAGAGCGCAGAAACAGAGGCCCATGTGCGTGGGAATTCCTTGCTGATGCAAGTTTGAAGGTCTGAAGCTTTACAGTTGCAGCCTCTTAAGCCTGGGCCTGAAAATTTTTTTTTCTGACGGCAGTACGGTTCTAAAATATGAATTCAACATGTAACCAGTAGGAAAACATTGCTAAGTAGATGTTTAACCTTTTTTTTTTTAATCCAAGTCTTTGAAATCTGATGTCTTACGCTGACAGTGCAGGTACGTTCCAACTAGCCACATTTCCGTGGCTCATAACTCGTATTGGACAGCGTAGTTCTAGACGTAATTCTTAAGCCTGGCTTGTTAGTTTCCTTTCTCACCCTCCAGCCTCTCTCTGCTTCAATTGACTGGGAGCTACCTGGAGCCCGAGTCAGCAGGTGTTGAGTGGATGGCTGCTCTCCTGAGCTGATTGTTGTTACAGGACTGAGTCATTAAGAAGCCTGGATAAACCAGCGAAGCTCCTAGGGTTTAGGCTCCTGGCTCAGATTTTCAATCCCAATTTTTGTGCTATTTCCTCGCTTTTGTTCTCAAACCAGGCATTGTCTGTGCTCCCCTCTTCCTCAGAATACTTACAGAATGCAACAACTAAAAACAGACACATACTAACAGGATGGCCTGTCCAACCATTTTTCTTAGAACTACAAGCTCGAATGGGCCGCTGGTCTAGCTTCCAAGTTATCACAGGTGAAAGTTTTACCAAATGTTGATTTGGCCTCTAAAAATCTACTTTCTTGCGGCTTGCCCCTCAACGGCCAAGCTATGGTTACATCTTTTGGGCTTTATTATGACAGCACCGCACTTTGAACGATCAGTCTCTAATGAAAGATGCTGTTAGCTGCTGTAACAAACCCCCTGAATTTACATGGTTTTACAGAGTTTACTTCTTGCTCATGTAACAGTCTGGTTGGTGGGAATCAGGCTCCTTCTGTCTTGTGGATTCATGATCCCCTAGAGCCTTGGAATCCTCTCTGCATTCAGTCAGTGGAAACAGTATCAAGGAAGTATGAGCACTTGAGAGCCTCCGCCTGAAATTGCACACATCACTCTGTTCACGTTTCATTGTTTAGAATGCCACACAAACTGCAAGGCAGGCTGGAAAAGGCAGTCCTGGTGTTTAGGAAGAAAAGGAGAGTATAGATTTTATTGAGCATCAGATGTCCTTAACATGGTGTTTACATGAATGAGATTGGATTTTAACTTTCCTCTTTCGTATATTTCTCATCTGGTGTTTGATATTTAAGGATAGAGTAGATGATATTTAAGGATAGAGTAGATTATACTAGTTATAAAAGGATATAAATTGGGAGTATTCTTTTTCTGGGAAGTGTCTGGGTAAGACTGAAATTTATTCATTCTTTAAATGATTGGTAGATTTTTCCATTAAAGCTGACGGTGCTTTATTGTGGAAAGATTTTAAACGATTGATTCAGTTCATTAACGTTACGGAATGATTTGGTTTTCTATTTTTTATCAATTTTGGTAAGCTCCACTTTTTATAGGAATGGATCCATTTCAACTAATTTTTCAAACAATAAATTTCCTCATAATATATTCTTATCTTTTTAAAATTGAAGTATAGTTGATTGACAATACTGTGTTAGTTTCAGGTATACAGCAAAGTGATTCAGTCATACATATATTTTTTCAGATTATTTTCCATTGTAGGTTATTACAAGATGAGTATAGTTCCCTGTGCAATACAATTAATCCTTGTTGTTTATCTATTTTATGTATAGTAGTTTGTATCTGTTAATCCCATACTCCTAGTTTATCCCTTCCCCTCTCCCTTTCCCCTTTGGTAACCATAAATTTGTTTTCTATGTTTGTGAGTCTGCTTTTATTTTGTATATAGATTCATTTGTATTATTTTTTAGATTCCACATATGAGTGATATTGAGTATTTGTCCTTGTCTGACTTACTTCACTAAGTATAATGTTCTCTAGGTCCATCCATGTTGCTGCAAATGGCAATGTCTCATTTTTTTATGGCTGAGTAATATTCCATTGTGTATATATACCTCATCTTTCAAGCCAATTGTCTATTGATGGGTACTTGAGTTGTTTCCATGTCTTGGCTATTGTAAATAGTGCTGCTATGAACATTGGGGTGTACGTATCTTTTTGAATTAGAGTTTTCATCTTTTCTGGGTATATATCCAGGAGTGAGATTGCTGTATTATGTGGTAGCTCTATTTTTAGTTTTTTAAGGAATTTCCATACTGTTCTCCGTAGTGGTTGTACCAATTTACACTCCCACTAACAGTGTAGGAGGGTTCCCTTTTCTCCATACCCTCGTCAGCATTTATTATTTGTGGACTTTTTTGTTGATAGACATTCTGACCAGTGTGAGGTGATACCTCATTGTGGTTTTGATTTACATTTCTCTAATAATTAGCGACATTGAGCATCTTTTCATGTGCCCGTTGGCCATCTGTATGTCTTCTTTGGAGAAATGTCTATTTAGGTCTTCTGCCCATTTTTTGATTGGGTTGTTTGTTTTTTTCAATATTACGCTGTATGAGCTGTTTTATATTTTGGAAATTAAGCCCTTGTCGGTTGCATCGTTTGCAAATATTTTCTCTCATTCTGTAGATTGTCTTTTTGTTTTATTGATGGTCCATATCTTTTATTTCTGCAACATTGGGAGTTGTGTTCCTTTTTTCATTTCTAATATTATCTACCTTTCTTAGGAAGTTACTTGAGGGTGTTCTCCAGAAAACCAAGTTTGTAAACCAGAAAAAGGGAGAACATGGAATTGATATTCTGGAAGCATAAGCAGCAAAGTCCTGGGAGATGGCTGTGTGGTGGACTTCGGAAGTCCCAGCCCACAAGGGAGAAGAGGACTAGGGGTCTTCTTCTTTAAGAAGGGGAGGGGGGTGGTCACAGAATGGAGAGTATGACTAAAAGGTTGAAAAAATATTGAGACTATAAAGGCAAATAATTACAGAAAGGAAAGAAAATTAGAAATGAGAGGGGATAAAACTGCACAAGAAATATATAAGCCAAAATAAAATGTGACATAATTATAAGGAGTTAATGGGGTGTGAAAATAGAGAATCTTATTTTTCCTTGATGTTAGAGATACTCCCTTTCAAGTGGCCTGGTGTTGTAAAATTAAATTCATAGAGAAATTAATGTAATTCTAACACACTGTGCAGCCCAGAATGGGGAAATATTTGCATAATAATGGTAAGGAAATGCTTTCTTTTATTGGTTTCAACTTCTAGAGTGAGCGTATGAATGGGGAACACTTAGATGAAGGACAGAAGTGAAGTTTAATAAGCCTTGAAAATATATAAAAATGTGAAACTATAGCTATAATCATAACATACATCTTTGTACATTTGTGCCATTATTTGTTTAGGATAAATTCCCAGGGGCTGCGTGGCTGCAAACATGGGTGTGTACATTTATGTGCATAATTAATATACTGCTGAATCACCCTCCAAAAAAGGGGACCAGTTTATTCTCTCCCAATATGTCTCCCTGCTCCCACCTACTTCAGGATTTCTAGAAAGTCCTCAGAGGTTCTGGTTCATTTATGGTACCTGTCTGTATTTTTCCAGCCCTGCTACACATATTTCCCCCTATATTACTATTTATTGGATCATTTCAAAGGATTTTTACATTAGTGGGGAGGTAAAGTGTGTGTTCTCAAACTACCGTCTTGAAAGCAGGAGTTCCCTGCCAGATTTTTTAAATGTAAATTGTTTTTCCTTCCCGATTACAAAAGTAATGCATGCTCATTGGAGAAACAGTGTGAAGCGAAGAGGAAACACCTGGTGCCTCTGAGCTTTTGAAAAGGCAGAGAGATACAAGAAAATTGGCCAGGGCTGTCTGCTCCTTGAAGAATAGAGATCTCTCATCTGCCAGGACTGAGAAATGGTAAAGAAACCTCTTTCTCCCTCCTCCTTGCCAAACATATTGAGAGAGAAAGATTGTCCAGTTTTGCCTTGTAATTTTCCCAAAGGAAGCAGCAAGGTTTTATTTTGTTATTTTCGAATCGTCACTGGTGCTCCTGTAATTCCACTTTGACTAACATCTTTCTTTGGCCTCATTTGTGCTGCTGAAGGATCAGTCGATACCCCGGAACCCCAGTGACCCCCCCTGTTCCTTCTCGCAGCGAGGTCATCCTGCTGGTTAATTTAGAACTGCTAATCACTGAAAACTCTATATGGAACGTAGGTTACATCAGCCTGAGCCGCTTGATTGCCACCAACGTGGGGGAAAAAGGAACTCTGCAGAGCCAACTAGATCTGGGTTTGATTTGTAAAAACCGGATGTCATTGGGGGCTCCCGCACCCCTTGAAAGTCCGGGGGAACTTGACCCAAACTCATTTCCACAGCCTGGGACATTAAGCTTCCTTCCACTCTCTGTCCTTGCTTTTTTTTGTGGCGTTCTTCTGCCATCCTGCTTCCACATGGGCTGCTCTTGTTCACAGGTGTCTCACGAATTTGGTAACTGAAGATTCTCAGGGAAGGGATCATTTCCAGACAGCCCCCGCCTTCTGCCGGCTCTCCTGTCTCCTCCTACCTGAGGCCTCCCTGCTGTCACACCTGTGGGACCACCCACCCACAGGCCTTGGAAAGGGCCACCCCTGCAGGCTCTTCTTGGAGGAAGAGCCCCTCATCACACCAGATTGCAGGGACTGGGACCCCTGAGATCCCAGTGAATTAAAATGTCTCCATCTTGCTGTTTTACTTGATCAGTTGAAAGGAATTCTGCTATGTGACGGTTAGTTTTGAGTGTCAGCTTAGCTGGGCTGCAGTACCCAGTTTTTTCATCAAACACTCATCTAGGTGTTGCTGTGAAGCTATTTTGTGGATGTGGTGGACATCTATCATCGGTTAACTTTAAGTAAAGGAAATGACCTTCAATGCGGGTGGGCCTCGTCTGATTGGTTGGAGGCCTTAAGAACAAAAACTGAGGTTTTCCAAAGAAGTTCTGCCTCAAAACTGCAACATTAACTCCTGCTGGAGTTTCCAGCCTGCCAGCCTCCCCTACAGATTTTAGACTTGCCAGCCCCTGCAATCACACGCGCCAATTCCTTAAAATATATCTCTTTATACTTATATACATACACACACATACATATCCTATGAATATGTATTTCTATCTATCCTATTGGTTCTCTGTGTGTGTGTGAGATTATATATAATCTACTGGTTCTGTTTCTCTGGAGAACCCAAACTGATACACACTGGGTATTTGTTTTAATTACACAACTAACGCATGTTTAGTATAGAAAGTTAGAAATTACAGATAAACCAAAAGAAAAATCTTAGCAGCAATTTCACCACCACCACAAAATAACCTCTCAAGAGCTGTGTGTAGATGTACAGATTTCAAAAAGGTATACTTTAAATATTTTTATAAGTAGCTTTTCCAGTTAATATGTAATGAATAGCTTTTTATGTCAGTATGTACCGATCTACCTAATTTTATTTATTTATTTTTGTCTATGTTGGGTCTTCGTTGCTGCACACGGGCTTTCTCTAGTTGTGGTGAGCGGGAGCTACTCTTTGTCGCGGTGCGCAGGCTTCTCATTGTGGTGGCTTCTCTTGCTGCGGAGCATGGGTTCTAGGCGCATGGGCTTTAGTAGTTGTGGCACACGGGCTCAGTAGTTGTGGCACATGGGCTTAGTTGCTCTGCGGCATGTGGGATCTTCCTGGACCAGGGCTCGAACCCCTGTCTCCTGCATTGGCAGGCGGATTCTTAACCACTGCACCACCAGGGAAGTCCCTCTCATTTTAAATGACTACCAAATATTACACTTTTTGGCTGTACCGTTATTTAATTCTTCCTGTACAGTTGAAAAATTACATTGTCTATTTTTCTCTATTATAAACAACACTGTAAACAATATCATTGCTTATATAACTTTGTGCCCTTTGTCTATGATTTCTTGAGGATGAGTCCTTCAGGCTTCCCTCTCATGCCCCCCCTCACCCATACACACAAGAGGTATTTTCTACAAAACTGTGATCTCCTTGGGCTGTTGACCTCTTTAAGTGGGATTCACAGATTATTAAAGCTAGAGAGACCTTATGGATCTAGTCAAACTGATGCTGAAAACTCGGCCTCTGTGCCCCAGTGCTGAATTGAATCTTGGAGACAGAGTTTTGGGTGAAGTAGAAAAGAATAGCTTTATTGCTTCACCAGGCAAAGAGGGGACACAGCAGGCTCATGCCCTCAAAAACTGTGTGTCCCAACCCAGGGGGATTTGGCAAGAAGTTGTACAGCGGTGCTTCAAGGGCGGGGTTGCTGATAAGGATCAGGGTGTGGGCAGGTCCCACATTCCTTTAATCTGGCCTCAGGGGGTCTCCTGATGAGCTTCTGTGGTTCTCAAGGTTATCAAACTGTGATCTTCTCTGGAATGAAGAGTGCTTCATCAAGCAGTTAACATCTTCCATTTGGTGGGGTTTTAGTTCTGCAGAAGAGCTCAAAGATGTTGTTACGTGTATCCCTCGAGGCAGAGCCAGGACGCTGCCCCGAGGCTGCACTATTGTTTCTTGACTGTTCCTCCCTCGTCTCTGCATCCCCTCCCTTCCCTGATTAGCAGCTGTTTGAACCTGCCCTTTGGAACTCAGAGAAGGTCATGGAGGCTGAAACCTGTTTCTTACAAACAAGAAATGGGGGACACAGAAAGGCTTCCGTGCCCAGGAGCCCCACAAGGTCCTGCTCGGTTTCAAAACCTTATCATTTTCAGACAAATGGAGGCCAAGAGAGGGGAAGTAATTTTCTCAACTTCAGCCAGGCAGCTGAGAGCAGATCAGGGCCCAGAACCCAAGTTTCATAACTCTGTGCTTTCAGATGAATTGATTCCACCCTGTTCAATTGTTAAGTTTTATCTCAGAAAGCACTACGCCCTGTCTAGATGATATCCTTCAGTTTGGTGAAAGTCAACAATCAGAGAAAATGCCCCCAGCATTTTGCCCCAGGGAAACCAGTCCAGTGGAGGCTAAAAGAGAAAAACTCAAGTCCTGAATTTCTGGAAGACTTAACTTCCTTGCATTTTTGATTAGATGAACTGTGCTGTAGGCAAGATGAATGGTTGCTGCTAAACCATTGTCTAGAGAAATTGAACTGAGTAGTGGTAATTATTCATGGCAATAAAATGTCCCTTTTATTAGAAAAAAAGGTTTTTGCATTATAAAAATAAGATATGGTCTTTGAAGCGGAACAATTTGAAGAGTAGGAAGAAAACAGACTCGCTATAGTCATATCACTGCTAACCTTTTTGGGAACTTACTTCCAGCTGTTTTGTATTTGTATTTTCTATAATACAAAGTTATAATCGTCAGAGTCTATATAGATTGTTTTTCCTGATACCACAATATGAACATTATGAAATAACATTGTTATTTCATAATCTTTATAAATTTAATTTTAAATAAGTGCATATATTCCATTGTTTTAATGGGCCAGCTTGGCATCCCCCTCTTATTGAACGTGTGGTTGTTTCTACTCTTTCGCTGCATGAGAGAGAGACAGGGACAGAAAAATGTCCTCTAAAGTTGGTATATGGAAATATTGGAAATGGTATTGATGCTGAAAGCTTGGCCTCTGTGCATCAGTGCTGAATGGGATCTTGGAGACAGAGTTCTGGGTGAAGTAGAAAAGAATAGCTTTATTGCTTCACCAGGCAGAGGGGACACAACAGGCTCATGCCCTGAAAAACTGTGTCCCCCCACCTGGGGGCATTTGGTGAGGCGTTTTATAGCAATGCTTCTAGGGTGGGGTTGCTGAGAAGGATCAGGGTGTGTGCAGGGCCTGTACTCCTTTAATCTGGCTTCAGGTGATTTCCTGGTGAGCTTTGAGGTTATCAAGCTGTGACCTTCTCTCTGGAACATCTTCCGTTTGGTGGGAGTTTTAGTTCCGCAGATGAGCTCAAAGATACTGTTATGTGTATCCCTTGAGGCAGAACCAGGACCCTGCCCCAAGGCTGCACTGTTGTTTCCTGGCTGCTCCTCCCTTGTCTCTGCATCCCCTCCCTTCCCTGATTAGCAACTGTCTGAAAGGCTTCTGTGCCCAGGAGCCCCACAACGTCCTGAAATAACCTTCGGTATTTCAAGGCTAACGCATATTGGTATAGCCCTAGGCTGCACTTCCGTGTGATAGGCAGATAATAACTAGAAATAAGATCATCGGGATAATTCTGACCTGACAACATTTAAAAAAAAAGTCTTGAGCACCTGTTTGAAGGAGGAATTCTTAACATACCCATTTATGCTTAATCTAAAGACTTTAAAAGTGGTCATTTTTACTGTACATCAAATTTGCCAGTTCCCTTAGAGGCTGATAAAGGTCTTCCAGCCCCATTTTGTCAAACTGTGCTGTGCATAGGAATTGCCTAGGAAACGTTAAAATTCAGATTCCTGGGCCCACCTGTAGGAATGTATGTTTCTGGGCTGGAGCGGGACCTGGGAATATGCATTCTTACCCAGCACCCCCTGGTGCTTCTGATGCGAGCTGCGCATTACCCCACTCTGAAAAACACTGTGATGCTTGTTAATGGAGTAGCTTCCGCCAAGTGGGTAGGGGTGGGCCTCACAGTTCAATTCCATTCATCACGGAATGGTCCTCTGACATTTCTCTCAGCAGTTAGCAATGAATCAATCAGAGTTTTTCCTCATTTAAATATAACCTATCCTTCATTGCAACTCACGTTTTACATCAAGATTAAGTTGCAAAAGATGCAAAGATTGCTGACTGCTTCCTTTGTGGTAGGTATAAATTTAACATTATTTTCTTTAAATTTTAGTTTATTAAAAGGGGAGGATTAGACCCTTCACTTCACAAAGTCAGCCATAATCTCCCTTGCATCAAACTCTCCTCCAGGAACGATGATGCTTTGACTAGGTTTGTCTTACAGTGGTGCATAAAGTGAACGTCATGCCACTCAGAGGCCCCAGATGATGTAAGAATGACAGACTTGTGGTTGAGGACAACAGAGCAATGTAGGGCAGCAGCCGAGTCCAAAATAGACTTGTCCATCTTACTGAAGTCATAGCAGTGAGGGACATGAAATTTAACCTCTGGGCCTTCCTTACTAACATATATGGCAACCTGGGCTAAAAACAAGGACTGCTAAGAAAAATGGAGTCATAATTAAAAGACAGTCTCATTTAAAAATGGGCAGAGGACTTGAATAGGTGTTTTTCAAAGAAGATATACAGATGGCCAGTAAGAACATGAAAAGACACTCACCATCATTAGTCATTAGGGAAATGCAGATCAAAACCACAGTACGATACCATTTTATACCCACCTAAATGGCTCTCACAGTCATCATCATCATCAAGGAAATTAACAGGTTTTGGTGCGGATGTGTGGAAACTGGAACCCATTGCTGGTGGGAATGTTAAATGGTACAGCCACTATGCAAAATGGTTTGGCAGCTCCTCAAAAAGCTCAGCATAGAGTTACCATATAATCCAGAAATTCCACTCTAGGGCTATACCCAAAAGAATCGAAAATGGAGACTCAGATAGATATTTGTTCATCAGTGTTCATGGCAGCTTTACAATAGTCAAAAGATGAAAATAACTCAAGCGTCTACCAACAGATGAATGGATAAACAAAACATGTTCTATACATACAATTTAATGTTATTCAGTCATAAAAAAGAATGATGGGACTTCCCTGTTGGCCCAGTGGTTAAGGCTCTGGGGGCCTGGGTTTGATCCCTGGTCAGGGAACTAGATCCCACACGCATGCCGCAGCTAAGAGTTTGCATGCCACAACTACAGAGCCCACCTGCCGCAACTAAGACCCGGCACAACCAAATAAATAAATAAATATTTTTTAAAAAATGAAGTACTGAGACATGCTACAACGAGGATGGACCTCCAAAGCAATGCTAAGTGAAAGAATCCAGTAATGAAAGACGACATATTATACTATTTCATTTATGCAAAGTGTCCAGAATCAAATCTGTAGAGACAGAAAAGTAGTTTAGTGACTGCTTAGTGCTGACGTGGATGCGAGCATAGAAGGGTGATTGCTAAGGTACAGGGTTTCTGTTTGTGGAGATGAAAACGTTCCAAAATTGATTGTGGTGATGTTTGCACAGTTCTGTGCATATACTAGAAACCATTGAATTGACCACTTTAAATGGGTGAATTGTATGGTGTGTGAATTTCATCTCAAACTGTTTAGCTTACATTCCAGATTCAGAAGGATTAAAAAAAATTCAGGTTAACTATTGATGTGGAACGCTGTTTATAATTTTAGAAAAAGTAACAACAGAATACTTTAAGAAAACAAAACGTAAAAAGCTGTGTATTAGTGCCCAACTTGTTATCTGAGAAACGTACCAGCTGGCGTTACATTGTAATTTGCTCGTTAATATTAATGATGATAATGATGAAAATTGGAAATGTTTTCTTTTGCATTTTGGTTAAAGATACATACTCAGGAGAAGTTTTTCTGATCTTTTCAGTATACCTATGTGCCCATGAGAGCGTATCTTCTTGTGTGCATAATTTATGTATAACCTGAGATGCACACACATACATGGAAATGAATTTGACCCTGTGCATGTTTTAGTTATCCTCATGCATAGATCTGTACAAATTGCTGGTCAGATCCTTTTTTCTTCCTTCATGGCCGCACTTGTTCTCTTCACTTGCATTGTGTGAATGATGCTCTTGGCTATGTGAATTATCCTTGTCTGACCCTGTCAAGTGCTATGACCACTGGTCCTAGGGGTCCATGGAGACATGAGCAACCGATGGGCCTTGCACAGAGCCTTCTTAGGCACAGCATCTAATTCCTCCTGGTTCCAGCTTCTGTTTCCCTAATGTCTTTCACAATCTAGCCAATCCACTTGTTAATTCAACCAAGGAAATGGTGATAAAAGTTTACATCCTGAGACTAAGAATGGAGTCTATCAGAACGGGGAAGAACAAGAGGAAAATATGAGGAGGAAACCAATTAAAAAAAAGATTACTGTGCCACACTTGATGGTTTGGTTTAAAAAGTCAGGACAGAATACACATATCCCAACAGGTCCAAGAGAGAATGTGTTGAGAACCCACGCCTCCTGGCCTGAAGGGTTTGTGTGGTCATTCATGTGGTTGTTTATAGTAGGGATAGTCATTGTTTTTAACATAACCTTGAGTTTTAATTTATTCTTAAAATCTTTCCTCTTATGATTTTTAAATAGACTTAAGTTTTAAGAGCAGTTTTAGGTTCCTAACAAAATTGAACAGAAAGTACAGAGACTGCCCATATGCCCCCAGCCCCACGTATAGCTTCCCCCACTACCAACATCCCTCCCCAGAGTGGTCTACTTGTTACAATTGATGAATCTCATGGTGAAGATCATTATCACCCAGAGTCTGTAGTTTACATTAGGGTTCACTCTTTTGTTGTCCGTCCTAAGGGTTTGGACAAATGTATAATGACATGTATAGATCATTACAGTATCATGCAGCTTAGTTTCACTGCCCTAAAAGTCCCCTGTGTTTCACCTATTCATCCCTCCTGCCTCCTAATTCCTGACCACCACTGATCTTTTTAACTGTCAATAGTTTTGCCTTTTCCAGAATGTCCTATAGTTGGAATCATACAATATGTAGCCTTTTCGGATTGCCTTCTTTCACTTAGTAATATGCGTTTAAGGTTCCTCCACATCTTTTCATTTCTTTGCAGTGCTGAATAATATTCTATTTTCTGAATGAACCAGAGTTTATCTATTCACCTACTACAGGACATCTTGGTTGCTTCCAAGTTTTGGCAATAATGAATAAAGCTGCTATAAACATTTATGTCTAGTTTTTTTGCGTGGACATAAGGTTTCAACTTCTTTGAGTAAATATCAAAGGAGCACGATTGCTGCATTGTATGGTAAGAGGATGCTTGGTTTTGTAAGCATTGTAGCTGTCTTCCAAAGTGGCTGGTGCATTCTGCATTCCCACCAGCAACGAATGAGAGTTCCTGTCGCTCTACATCCTCACCAGCATTTGGTGTTGGTGTTCCAGATCTTGGTCATTTCAGTAGCTGTATAGTGGTATCTCGTTGTTGTTTTTTTTAATTTAATTTTAACATCTTTATTGGAGTATAATTGCTGTACATTGTTGTGTTAGTTTCTGCTGTCTAACAAAGTGAATCAGCTATATGTATACATATAACCCCATATCCCCTCCCTCTTGCGTCTCCCTCCCACCTTCCCTATCCCACCCCTCTAGGTGGTCACAAAGCACCGAGCTGATCTCCCTGTGCTATGCGGCTGCTTCCCACTAGCTATCTGTTTTACGTTTGGTGGTGTATATATGTCCGTGCCACTCTCTCACTTCGTCCCATCCTACCCTTCCCCCTCCCCGTGTCCTCAAGTCCATTCTCTACGTCTGCGTCTTTATTCCTATCCTGCCCCTAGGTTCATCAGAACCATTTTTTGGTTTGTTTTTAGATTCCATATATATGTGTTAGCATACGGTATTTGTCTTTCTCTTTCTGACTTACTTTACTCTGTATGACAGACTCTAGGTCCATCCACCTCACTACAAATAACTCAGTTTCGTTTCTCGTTGTTTTAATTTCAATTCCCGAGTGACATGATATTGAGCATCTTCTCATGTACTTATTTGCCATTTGTATATCTTCTTTGGTGAGGTGTCTGCTCATTGCTTTTGTCCTATTCCTAATTGTTTGCTTTTTTTGTTTTTCTTATTGTTGAGTTTTAAGAGTTCTTTGTACACTTTGGAGAACAGCCCTTCATCAGATGTGTCTTTTGCAAATATTTTCTCCCAGTCTGTGGCTCGTCTTCTCATTCTTTTGTTAGTGTCTTTTCCAGAGCAGAAGTTTTTAATTTTAAAGAATTCCAGCTTATCAATTCTTTCTTGTATGCATTGTGCCTTTGGTATCACATCCAAAAAGTCATCGCATACCCGAAGTCTGTAGGTTTTCTTCTGGAGTTTGTAATTTTGTATTTCACATTTAGGTCTCTGATCCGTTTTAAGTTAAGTTTGGGGAAGGGTTTAAAGTCTTTGTTTAGATTTTTTGCGTGTGAATTACTGAGCATTTATTAGAAAAAATTTCATGTTTTAAAGGAGTATTTCATTTCCCTTCCATGTGGGCCTTTTCAATGTTACATCATTTAGAATCATTCCTAAACAGTTTTTAAAGCTTTTTCAGAGTCTCAGTAAGGGACATGAATTTCTTATCATTTAGAAGCGGTGTGGACCTCAGCCAAGTACAGATTTGTTCTCTTGATCTGATTTTCTTTCCTTTTTCAACTTGGTTAGTAGGCAGGCAAGGCAGGGCATTTATCAGTGCCAGCCAGTTCCAGGTAAACATTGAGTAGGGGAAAAGGTTACTGCTGGTTTGGGTTTAGCGGGCAGCGGCAGCTGTTGTATAGGGCTAAGAGCACAGAAACGGATCCTAAATGGTCTCTGGAAGGGAAAACACAAAGCAGAAGCTACGGAGTAGGGCAGGAGGGGGCAGTGGTGATTCAGTGCTTTATGACTCCTTTTCTGAGTCACCACAGAAACAGTTTTCTCAAAGAGATGGTGATTGTTGGGGGAATGGCACCAGGAAAGCCAAGCCGAGCCCAGTTCTGCAAAGTGAACAAACTGCAGGGAAGGTGGGCCAAGCTGGGGCCCTGTTTCCTCAGGGGGTGGGGCTGGGGTGAGTGAGACCCCAGCAGACAGACACGCGGGGCATCTCCCGTGGCGCGTCCAGGCGCTGGTGGAAGGGGCAGTGGTCACGGCAAACACTGAAGTTCACACTTCCACTTTTCTCCATGTCTGGGTTTTTCTCCCTGGCTAATTCCTCCATCTTTCCCCTCTCTTTGCCCCTGCCGACCCCCCACTCCATTTCTCACTCAGAGCCTTTCCTTGTTCTGGACTGTGGTTTTCACTGAGCCCCGCAGTGCGCCAAACCAGATTGCTGAGCCCAGACACTGGACCGGTACTGGGCCTTGGGGAAGAGAGAAGCAGAGGTACAGAAATGTACAAGACAGTAGAGTTACGGAGAGCTGGGAGGGGAGGTGCATGATGTGTCAATACCGCCATTTGGACATCAGGATCATTTTTTTCAGAGTATGGTAAAAAAACACATAATATTCGATTTACCATCTTAATCATGTTTAAGTGTACAGTTCAGTGGTAAGTATATTCTCATTTTGTGCAACAGATCTCTAAAACTTGCAACACTGAAATACTACACTGATTAGATACTAATTGCCCCAACATTAGAATACTTTTTATTTTTTTATTTTTAAATTAATTTGTATTGGAGTATGGTTGATTTACAATGTTGTATTTGTTTCTGCTATACAGCAAAGTGAATCAGTTATATATCTCCACTCTTTTTTAGATTCTTTTCCCATGTAGGTCATTACAGAGTATTGAGTAGACTTCCCTGTGCTATACAGTAATTTCTTGTTAGTTATCTATTTTATATATAGTAGTGTGTACAGAGTACTTTTTAATATCTATGTCTTGATAATCACAGTGTCAGAAAACAAATGATTAAAACTTTCATCTTGAAAAACATCAAGTATATATATTTATATGCTTGAGCATATCCTGAATATCTCCGGAAAGATGAGTGGCTGCCTTTGGGAGAGGAAGGGACAGGGTAGTAAGGGAGACATTTTTCATGATACATTTTTTGTGCCTTTGGAATTTTGTGCCGTGTGTATATATCCTAGTAGAAAAAGTAATGAAGAAAACAAAAAAGATCAGGTCGTGTGTTTCACAGACCGCACACCACCAATCCCTGAGCAAAAGCTAGGCTCAGGGAGAGGTGGAGAGAAGGGGAAAGGGTAAGCGTTAAGGATGTCTATTAATATTTCTTGGTTATTAAAAATGAAATACAATAAGATAAAAAAACAAAAAGCAAAACCAATAACCTGTTTATATTTAGGTACGACTGTTTGGATCCTGCCACCTCAAAACGTCTTCCACGCCAGAGTGGCCCTGTCACACCAGCGATGTCAGGACATCGTACTTGGCGGTACACCCCGAGAGATAAGGTACCATTGGCACTGCTCAGCAGGGGCACTGACAACAGCAGAGGCAGCAGGGACCACGGCGGGCTACGATGGCCTCAGAGATGGGATGGAAGGAGGGCGCCTGCAGTTGTGCCTGGGAGGACGGGTCAGGAGGGCAGAAAGGATGGAGGGGGACCTAGGAGACAGGAGAGGGGAAGTACCAGACATATTTAGCCAAGGGAAAGGCAGGAGTCTCGCTGACATGAGTACAGCAGAGAGAGTGAGGTGGGGGCCACTCTGTGGGAGATGTGGTTTGGTCAACACGCTGTAGACAGTGGTGAGGGGGGCCTTATGTCATCCTAATGCTCCACACACCTAGCTGTGTGTTCCTGGGTGGGCTGCTTAACCTCTCTGTGCCTCAAGTTTTCTCATCTGTAAAGTCAGAATAACAAAATGAAGATTGCTGTGGTTATTGAATGAATGGATATATGTCAAGATCTTAGAACAGAACCTGGCACATAGTACGTGCTTAGTAAATGTTGGCTATTGTTATTTTTACTTTTATTATGGGAAGATTAATCTGTTAGATCACATTAAAGGATAGAGAAAATGGAGGCAGGTAGATACATTAGGAGCAGAGGTAGTGTGAACCAAAAAAAAAAAAAAGAGGTAGTATGAACCTAAAGAATGGTCGAGGCAGTGAAAATTCAGATGAATGCTAGAGAAAAGTTGAGGAAAGAACTCAGTAGTTGGCTACATCTGCAGTGGTGGGTGGGGGAAGGCAAGAGAGTGAGCAAAGTGACCATGAACTTGAGTTTGGACTTGGGAGGCTATTGAAGCCATTAGTAGAAATAGAAGTCAGGCAGGGCAGCTGTTCTGTGGGGATGGAGGAACTCTAGCTTAATTTTAGATGACTTTGAGGTGACAGTGGGCCATTACAGTAGAAATGTCAAGTATGCAATCGGAAACGGTTGACTGGAGCCCATGAAGAGGGGACTCCATGGTCACTAATGGATTCATGACGCGTCTTAGATCACAGTGGAGGCCGTTGTCCTCGCGGAGAGGTGACGGGGGAGGGGAGGGTGGTGGGGAAGCTCACTTGTCTAACGTAGAATGTCGTCTGAGCCCAAGGAAGGATCATAATGATCCTGGGGAGAGAGAAAAAAATACTGGAGAAAAGGACTCCAGAGTTGAAAATAGGAGATCCATGTTGACATTTTAAAGCACAGGACACTTTTCTGTTAAAACATTTAAAGTAAAAGCTTCCTGGCTTACAGTATTGAATGCAAGCTACAAAATATAAAGCAACTTTGGTTATTTTTGTGTCTGGCAAGACAAGTGCGTAAAGATTAAGAGAGAAACCACACGTTGACCACAGCACCCTGCGCTAAGGCCGCTTACCTGCTCTCCAGGAATCTCCTGATTCCACAGCAGGGGCGTGACTTCTGTTCTGGCCTTTCCTCCAGCAAACGTTTCCTGAGGCTGCCTGGGTACCGGGCTCTGGGGACACAAAGGTGAAGGAGGCGTGCTGGGGTTGGAGCAGCTCACAGCCTGGAGGGGGCAGGGGTGAGCCCCCACTTCCCCTCCCCGCCCCCAGTTGCCTTCTCTACTCGGATGTGGTTGTAAAGAACTTGTGTCTGAGTAGAGTGGGGTCGAGGATACTCACTGCATTTGCAGCTCTGTGTACCCCTCCCTGCCCCCCCTTTTGTCCATTTGCTGCTGCATTTTGAGTTCTCAGATGTCTTCTCTCCTTCACCTTGTTCAGCCTACTTCTTTCTAAAACTGGTCTTTCCACTGTGGGCGAAGACTGTCCCCTGCCATATCAGTCAACGAAGGATGTTGCAGCCATCAGGCCATCAGTCACTGCAGCCGCCCCGACTGTGCACCCTGAGGGGATTCAGGATGGGGAAAAGCAGGACACTGGCTCTAGATAAGGTGCGTATCAGAGGAATGATTTCAGTGAGCCCAGACTCTTGCATCTTCCCATACACAGACAAGTGCTAAATTCATTAACTTGAGATGTCCGGTTTTTCTTTAATTAGTAGTAATCTTTTGAGGTTCCATGGTGAGGTTTTTTTTTTTTTCTAAAATTCCTATATCCTGGCTCCTTCCTTACCTCTTCAGAACAGTCCCTCTGAGCAATCTGAGAGGCTGTTTCCCTGGCTTAAGTCCTCAGCAAGTCTACCAAATAAAACATAGTTCTCAATTTTTAGGTGCATTTTTTTCGGTCGACACCACCCAGTGGTAAGAAAACGTCCTTCACCCCCCACCAGGTCCAGCCTCTGGAGTGCACTCTGCTCCGTGGCTTTTCTGCAGGTTTGTGAGTTCTCTCTGTGTCCCTGCACCCCAGACGCTCTTATTCATCCTCATGGCCCTCCCCACAGAAGGTTTCCTCTCATTGAATGCCCTCCACTAGGCTTCCATAGATTTTCCTGCTACAGTCTGTTCTTGGTAATAAACGAATGCCGTGAACCGACCACCATCAGGCAGTTTTAGGGTATTGCCTTTCTCAGCTAACTTTGCTGTGAAACTTCCAGAGCCACGAGGGGTAAGTGCATGAAATGAGACCCCAGATTATGAGACTGGGCTGTGATTCCCTGCACTTCTCCGTAGCTGGTATGCAGGTTAAGCATGAATCTTCAAAACCAGCCCTGTTTTCAACTCAGTTAATACAATTTCCTTTAATGTTATGAAGCACATTCATGAATTCATTTAAATTCCATATGCTTGATTTTCTTTTTATTCACTTCAGATCCCTGACCGGGCAGTTTATGACCTTAACACACAAAATTTTCCCAAGTAATGTAAAAAAGTTCTTAGAAATCTAATAAAAATTTAAATATTGTAAATCTCATGTTTTCTTAAATATTCCAGCATTGTTTGCAAATTTAGACAAATTCACACCGTTCAACTTAAAATCGTTAAGTCTAAAGATTAATGGCATATTTTAAATTGGAATCACTAACTCATCTGGCAAATACTCTAAAATGTCATTCTCTGAAAAATGACACTTTAAACACCAAATACATAGTTATATCTAACCTTAGCCCCGAAGTGTCGATAGTGTGAATTTCATTTTAAACTTTCCGTGGTTGAAAACGATTTCACCCTTATATAATCTCAGTCTAAGGATTTGTCAACTGAAAAATGCGCAACCTAAAGATTGAGAATTATGTTTTATTTAGGGCATCACTGAAGACTATAGCCCAGGAAGGCAGCTTCTCAGATGTCTCTGAGGGTCTGTTCCAAAGAGGTCAGGGAGGAGCTGGGATATATAGGAGTTTTTGCTTAAAAAAAAAAAAAAAAAAAAAAGGTAGTGGAACATCAAAAGCAAACCGCTAACTACATAAAACAGACATCTGGGCTTCCCTTGTGGCGCAGTGCTTGAGAGTCCGCCTGCCGATGCAGGGGACACGGGTTCGTGCCCCGATCCAGGATGATCCCACATGCCGCGGAGCGGCTGGGCCCGTGAGCCATGGCCGCTGAGCCTGCGCGTCAGGAGCCTGTGCTCCGCAACGGGAGAGGCCACAGCAGTGAGAGGCCCGTGTACCGCAAAAAAAAAAAAAAACCAACAAAAAAAGACATCTTAATTTAATGATTTTAGCACTTTTCTATATATGGGAAGATGCAAGAGTCTGGGTTGGTTGAAATCATTCCTTTGATACGCACTTTAACTATCTAGGGCCAGTCTCCTGTTTTACTCCATCCTGAATCCCCTGAGGGCACACTGTCAGGGCGGCTGCGATGGCTGCTGGCTTGATGGCCAGCGTAATTTATTGTTTACCGGAAAGGCAGGCAACATTCTTTGTTTACTGAAATGCAGGCAACATGTTTTGTTCACAGATTTAAGGCTGCATTCTCTAGTTACAGAGCAGTGTCAAATTCCACACCTGGCACGGAGATCTTGGTACAGAAGAAAAAAAGTCTGCTTTCAAGGGAGGGTAACAAATGATTAAAACAAAAGTAGTAGTTAAATATTTGTTATTCAATTTTTTTCAATTTAAAATGCAAATCGAGTGTTGCCCATGCTAATTAATGGCCTGAGGGGATGGAGTGGGGTCAGAAGAACGTCACTACTATATATATTTTTTATTACGAAGTCTTTTTTCTAAATTTTATTGGAGTATAGTTGATTTACAATGTTGTGGTAGTTTGAGGTGCGCAGCAAAGTGCGTCAATTATAAATATACATATATCCACTCTTTTTTAGATTCTTTTCCCATATAGGCCGTTACAAGAGTATTGAGTAGAATTCCCTGTGCTGTACAGTAGGTTCTTATTAGTTATCTATTTTATATATAGTTGTGTGTATATGTCAATCCCACTCTCCCAATTTATCCCTCCCCCCTTCCCCCTTGGTAATCATAAGTTTGTTTTCCATATCTGTGACTCTATTTGTGTTTTATAAATATTATAAGTTCATTTGTACCATTTCTTTAGATTGCACGTATAAGTGATATCACATGATATTTGTCTTTCTCTGTCTGACTTACTTCACTCAGTATGACAATCTCTAGGTCCTCACTACTGTCTTGAATGAGCCCAGTGGATGGGAGTTTCTCAGGGGCCTCCCAGGACTTCTGTGACCTCTCATAGGTTATGAGAGGTTCTTCCTTTTCTTCTGAGTCCCTCAACACAATCCCAGTTCAACAGTGAGAATGTCCCATCCCATATAAAAGCCGCGCTTCAAAGGTGTGACCTCTACCCTCTCCCTATTGGCGGGGGTGGGGTGGGGTGGGGTGCTGCTACAGTGGGGTGCCAGGCCTCCTCCCCACTCCCTGCAGGATGAAGGGCTGGGACCATAGACAAGTCCAGGTGGGGAGGCCTGTCCTAGGCTGGCTTTGTGAGGTCATGCATCTCTTTTCTGGTTGGCCACTTGCTCCTTCTGCAGCCCTAGGAATCTGGGGGTGCTTTTAGCTTCTCCTGGCAGAGACCTAGTTGCCCCTAGTTTTGGACCAGCCCTGGAACCCCGCGCTGGCTTCCTCTCGCGTGGCTCACCTCTGGCCCCGGTAACACTTGTGCGTCTGCATCCAGAGAGATCCTGGGAGCGCATCCCCTCCTCTCTCCCTCCTCCCTCCCATTCCTCTCACTTTCCCTGGAGGGACTGTCAAAAGATTCCAGATTTCCCCGGAGGGCGAAACTGTGCCCCTGCAGGCAGAGCACAGAGCATGCTCACAGAGGGGCCTGCTGAAGCCGAATTCAGGTGATGGCAACTTCCACCTCCCCTCTTTGAGGAAAGGGGATGAGGGGTGTCTCTAAACCCCTCATTTTAGATTCCAAAATCTCCTCATCTCCAATCTGACTTACATTCCTGATCTGGATGATGAGAGGTTTAAGATCCGTGTCCAGCGCCCCGAGTCTGGGTACCCCACTTGGGTAGCTCACTCCTCAGAAACCCTGCTGGAGCTACCATTTTGCCTTTCATTATATGGACCAGCTCCACAGGCAGTGTCGGGGACCAGCTTTATTATTATTATTATTATTTAAATTAATTAATTAATTTAATTTTGGCTGTGTTGGGTCTTCGTTTCTGTGCGAGGGCTTCCTCTAGCTGCGGCGGGCGGGGGCCACTCTTCATCGCGGTGCGCGGGCCTTTCACTCTCACGGCCTCTCTTGTTGCGGAGCACAGGCTCCAGATGCGCAGGTTCAGTAGTTGTGGCTCACGGGCCTAGTTGCTCCGCGGCATGTGGGATCTTCCCAGACCAGGGCTCGAACCCGTGTCCCCTGCATTGGCAGGCAGATTCTCAACCACTGCGCCACCAGGGAAGCCCTATTATTATTATTTTTTACTACCAATACCTTCACATGATTCCATCAATTTCCCTCTCGGCCCCCCTACCCCCTATGACATCTCAGACAGACCCACGTTTGTCCTGTTTTAGCTGTAAGAACAGTCTCCTTTGCAGATATTTAAAAGTTAGCCTAAGTCAGCACTGTGACGTCACGCTGAGTTCCAGACGGGTCCCCTCCCCTGGGGGTGAGGAAGGGGCCTGGGGTGTGTACTCTGGCTCCATCTTGCTCTGTCACGCCTTCTATGTCCTCCTGCTGCAGTCTCCTCAAAGGTGTAGGGAGAGCGGGGGGCACAGAAGAAAAGGGTAAAGCCTATGTGACAGGAGTGCCATGATGAGGCCAGCTGGTACCTCTTTACTCTAAAGGCATGAGGTGTGTTTCTGGAACACACCTTTGCAAGGACCTCTGTGCCATGCTCTTTCTTGCCATTTGGTGGATTCTCTCCCTACCCTGGTCCCCATCTGCATCTACAATATCTGCTGTGGTCTGAATGTGTCCCCGCAACATTTAAATGTTGAAATCCTGCCCACCAATATGATGGTCTTAGGAGGTGAGTCCTTAGGGAGGTGATTAGGTCATGAGGGTGGAGCCCTCATGAATGGGATTAGTGTCCTGATAAAAGAGACCCCAGAGAGATTCCTTGCCCCTTCTGTCATGTGAGAACACAGCAAGAAGACAGCTGACTGTGAACAAGGAAGCAGGTTTGCATCAGAAACTGAATCTGCCATCGCCTTGATCTTGGACTTCCCAGCCTCCAGAACCGTGAGAGATAAATTTCTTCTGTTTATAGGCCACTGGTCTATGATATTTGTAACATGGACTAAGGCAGCCTCTTTCTGCTGATTCCCTCATCGCTGAAGACGCTCCTCTTGGAAGGAGGAACTTCAAGGTGTTTCAAGCAGGCTGTGTTCCCTGGATCCTCTTGCTTCATGGGGATATGTCCATCCTTGCACTCCTACTCACTGCTCATGAGCTTATGTTCACACGTATCCTCTGACTCGGGTTCTCCCCAACCCTCTCTCACCATCTACATCCTGGTGGCCCCACCAAGATGGTCCCATGAGTTTCTATAGCTGGAGGGAGACCTCAGGCACCCCTTCCCCGGGAGCTCCCCGTCCGGCTCAGTACTTTTCCTGGAGACCTCTCAGCTGGCTTGTGGGAGGCCCCTGCCTCCCTCTTCTAGTCCTGTGAATTCCCTGCCAGTAATTCTCCTTTCGGTCTTCTTGTTCTAGGCCGGGGGTGTCCAGCTAGATTGGTTCTGCTCTAGTTTACTGGGTTATTGGATCTGCTCTCATTTATTAAAATGTTAGTTTATTAAATCTCAGCTCTCTGTAGGAGTAGAGGTCCTTGTCACTATCAGCCTCAGCTTGGGGACTTCAGCCCAAACTCTGAGACAGCAGGAAGAGTACCATCACACCCCACGTGAAGGAGGTACTTACACATAGGTTATCATACTTTTGGTTGTTGATCTTTTTCTTAAACCTACTTCATTTATGATAATCCCCTGCAAGCTTTGAGATTGTAACCCCGGCTCTATATTTCTCCTTATTTTTTAAAAGATTGTTTGATCTTTTTTTTAAATTAGAGTATAGTTGCTGTACAATGTTATACAAGTTACAGGTGTACAGTATAGTGATTCACAATTTTTAAAGGTTATACTCCACTTATAGTTATTATAAAAGATAAAAAAGATTGGTCTCACTCTGGCAGAAGTGAATTAGTCTCCCATTGCTTTGTGTTTTATTAATTTTGCTGCATGTTCGGCTTTTTGTGGTTTTTGCAGGAAAAGTTATCTGACACTTGGAAACAGGAAAAAGAGAGAACACTGAAAGTGTTCTTTCAGTGCAATGCTAGGCCTGACTCTATTTACTAGGTATTTCACAAGCCCTTGGGGCAGAGGTTAAGTTAACTTGCAGATGGTCGTCAGGTAGAGATGAAAATCATTTCTGTCCGGCGGAATAGATAACCCCAAAGGTTTATGGCCCTGTTGGACATTAACCATTTTTGTATTTAACCCGTAATTAAACCATATGTACATATCTAGCTTCTCAGTTGATCTTTTGATAGGTTTGTTTGTTTGGTTTTTTAACAACAGAAATTTATTTCTCAGAGTTTTGGAGGCTGGAAGTCTGAGACCAGGGTTCCTCCATGATTAGGTTCTGATGAGGACCCTCTTACTGATTTGCGGACAGACGTCTTCTCTCTGTATCCTCACATGGCAGAGAGGAGGGAGGGAAGCAGGTTCTCTCCTGTCTCTCTCTCTCGTTTTAAAAATTAATTAATTAATTAATTAATTAAATGTTGGCTGCATTGGGTCTTAGTTGCAGCATGTGGGATCTTTTTTTTTTTTTACATCTTTATTGGGGTATAATTGCTTTACAATGGTGTGTTAGTTTCTGCTTTATAACAAAGTGAATCAGTTATACATATACATATGTTCCCATATGTCTTCCCTCTTGCGTCTCCCTCCCTCCCACCCTCCCTATCCCACCCCTCCAGGCGGTCACAAAGCACTGAGCTGATCTCCCTGTGCTATGAGGCTGCTTCCCACTAGCTATCTACCTTACGTTTGGTAGTGTATATATGTCCATGCCTCTCTCTCGCTTTGTCACAGCTTAGCCTTCCCTCTCCCCATATCCTCAAGTCCATTCTCTAGTAGGTCTGTGTCTTTTTTCCTGTCTTACCCCAAGGTTCTTCATGACATTTTTTTCCCCTTAAATTCCATATATATGTGTTAGCATATGGTATTTGTCTTTCTCTTTCTGACTTACTTCACTCTGTATGACAGACTCTAGGTCTATCCACCTCATTACAAATAGCTCAATTTCGTTTCTTTTTATGGCTGAGTAATATTCCGTTGTATATATGTGCCACATCTTTTTTATCCATTCATCCGATGATGGACACTTAGGTTGTTTCCCATATCTGGGCTATTGTAAATAGAGCTGCAATGAACATTTTGGTACATGACTCTTTTTTGTTTGTTTGTTTGTTTGTTTGTTTGTTTTTGCGGTAGGTGGGCCTCTCACTGTTGTGGCCTCTCCCATCGTGGAGCACAGGCTCCGGACGTGCAGGCTCAGTGGCCATGGCTCACGGGCCCAGCCGCTCCGTGGCATGTGGGATCTTCCTGGACCGGGGCACGAATCCGTGTCCCCTGCATTGGCAGGTGGACTCTCAACCACTGCACCACCAGGGAAGCCCTACATGACTCTTTTTGAATTATGGTTTTCTCAGGGTATATGCCCAGTCGTGGGATTGCTGGGTCATATGGTAGGTCTATTTGTAGTTTTTTAAGGAACCTCCATACTGTTCTCCATAGTGGCTGTACCAATTCACATTCCCACCAGCAGTGCAAGAGTGTTCCTTTTTCTCCACACCCCCTCCAGCATTTATTGTTTCTAGATTTTTTGATGATGGCCATTCTGACTGGTGTGAGATGATATCTCATTGTAGTTTTGATTTGCATGTCTCTAATGATTAATGATGTTGAGCATTCTTTCATGTGTTTGTTGGCAGTCTGTATATCTTCTTTGGAGAAATGTCTGTTTAGGTCCTCTGCCCATTTTTGGATTGGGTTGTTTGTTTTTTTGTTATTGAGCTGTATATAAATTTTGGAGATTAATCCTTTGTCAGTTGCTTCATTTGCAAATATTTTCTCCCATTCTGAGGTTTGTCTTTTGATCTTGTTTATGATTTCCTTTGCTGTGCAAAAGCTTTGAAGTTTCATTAGGTCCCATTTGTTTATTTTTGTTTTTATTTCCATTTCTCCAGGAGGTGGGTCAAAAAGGATCTTGCTGTGATTTATGTCATAGAGTGTTCTGCCTATGTTTTCCTCTAAGAGTTTGATAGTTTCTGGCCTTAAATTTAGGTCTTTAATCCATTTTGAGCTTATTTTTGTGTATGGTGTTAGGGAGTGATCTAATCTCATACTTTTAAATGTACCTGTCCAGTTTTCCCAGCACCCCTTATTGAAGAGGCTGTCCTTTCTCCACTGTACATTCCTGCCTCCTTTATCAAAGATAAGGTGACCATATGTGCGTGGGTTTATCTCTGGGCTTTCTATCCTGTTCCATTGATCTTTCTGTTTTTGTGCCAGTACCATACTGTCTTGATTACTGTAGCTTTGTAGTATAGTCTGAAGTCAGGGAGCCTGATTCCTCCAGCTCCGTTTTTCGTTCTCAGGATTGCTTTGGCTATTCAGGGTCTTTTGTGTTTCCATACAAATTGTGAACTTTTTTGTTCTAGTTCTGTGAAAAATGCCAGTGGTAGTTTGATAGGGATTGCATTGAATCTGTAGATTGCTTTGGGTAGTAGAGTCATTTTCACAGTGTTGATTCTTCCAATCCAAGAACATGGTATATCTCCCCATCTATTTGTGTCATCTTTAGTTTCTTTCATCAGTGTCTTATAATTTTCTACATACAGGTCTTTTGTCTCCTTAGGTAGGTTTATTCCTAGATATTTTATTCTTTTTGTTGCAATGGTAAATGAGAGTGTTTTCTTGATTTCACTTTCAGATTTTTCATCATTAGTGTATAGGAATGCCAGAGATTTCTGTGCATTAATTTTGTATCCTGCTACTTTACCAAATTCATTGATTAGCTCTAGTAGTTTTCCGGTAGCATCTTCAGGATTCTCTATAGTATCATGTCATCTGCAAACAGTGACAGCTTTACTTCTTCTTTTCTGATTTGGATTCCTTTTATTTCCTTTTCTTCTCTGATTGCTGTGGCTAAAACTTCCAAAACTATGTTGAATAAGAGTGGTGAGAGTGGGCATCCTTGTCTTGTTCCTCATCTTAGTGGAAATGCTTTCAGTTTTTCACCATTGAGAAACATGTTGGCTGTGGGTTTGTCATATATGGCCTTTATTATGTTGAGGAAAGTTCCCTGTATGCCTACTTTCTGCAGGGTTTTTATCATAAATGGGTGTTGAATTTTGTCAAAAGCTCTCTCTGCATCTATTGAGATGATCATCTGGTTTTTCTCCTTCAGTTTGTTAATATGGTTTATCACATTGATTGATTTGCATATATTGAAGAATCCTTGCATTCCTGGAATAAACCCCACTTGATCATAGTGTATGATCCTTTTAATGTGCTGTTGGATTCTGTTTGCTAGTATTTTGTTGAGGATTTTTGCATCTATGTTCGTCAGTGATATTGGCCTATGGTTTTGTTGTGGTACATGGGCTTCTCTCTAGTTGTGGCATGCAGGCTCCAGAGCACATGGGCTCTCTAGTTGTGGTGTGTGGGCTCAGTAGTTGCAGTGCATGGCCTTAGTTGTCCCCAGCGTGTGAGATCTTAGTTCCCTGACTAGGGATCGAACCTGCGTCCCCTGCATTGGAAGGCAGATTCTTAACCAGTGGACCACCAGGGAAGGCCCTTGATAGGTTTTAACATCTTTCTGGTTACCTCATTAATTAGTTAAAATCTTTGACATGTGTTCTTTTTTTTTAAGGTTATACTCCATTTATAGTTATTATGTAATATTGGCTATATTCCCTGTGTTGTACAATACATTCTTGTAGCTTACTTATTTTATACATAGTAGTTTGTACCTCTTAATCCCCTACCCATATTTTGCCTCTCCCCAATGGTAACCACTAGCTTGTTCTCTATATCTGTGAGTCTGTTTCTTTTTTGTTATATTCACTAGTTTGTTTTATTTTTTAGATTCTGCATATAAGTGATATCATACAGTATTTGTCTTTCTTTGTCTGACTTATTTCACTTAGCATAATGCCCTCCAAGTCCATCCATGTTGTTGTAAGTGGCAAAATTTCATTCTTTTCTATGGCTGAGTAGTATTCCATTGTATATATGTGCCACATCTTCTTTATCCATTCATCTGTTAATGGACACTTAGGTTGTTTCCATTCTTGGCTTTGTAAATAGTTCTACTATGAACATTGGGGTGCATGTATCTTTTCAAATTAGTGTTTTCCATTTTTCTGGATATATAGCCCAAAGTGGAATTGCTGGATCATATGGTAGTTTTTAGCTTTTTGAGGAAACTCCATACTCTTCTCCCCAGTGGCTGCACCAACTTACATTCCCACCAGTAGTGTATGAGGCTTCCCTTTTCTCCATGTTTGCCAGCATTTGTTATCTCTTGTCTCTTTGATGATTGCCATTCTAATATGTGTGAGGTGATATATCACTGTGGTTTTGATACACATTTACCTGACAATTAGTGATGTTGAATACATTTTCATATACATGTTGGCCATTTATATATGTTCTTTGGAAAAATGTCTAGGTCCTTTACCCATGTTCCAATTGGATTATTTGTTTTTTTGTGGGTTTTTTTTGTTTTCGTATGAATTCTTTATATGTTTTGGATATTAACACCTCATCAGATATATTGTTTGCAAAGATTTTTCCCATTCTGTAGGTTGTCTTTTCATTTTGATAATCATTTATTTTGTTGTGCAAAAGTTTTTTTTTTGAATAGTCCCACTTGTTTATTTCTATTTTGTTGCTGGTATTGATACTTTAGGTGTGATTTCCAGAAAATCATTGCCAAGACCCATGTCAAGGAGATTTTTCTTATATTTTCTCCTAGGAGTTTTATGGTTTCTGGTCTTGCATTTAAGTCTTTAATCCAGTTTGAGTTAATTTTTGTGAGGTGTAAGGTAGGGGTCTAGTTTTATTCTTTTACATGTGAATATCCAATTTTCCTAGCACCATTTATTGAAGAGACTGTCTTTTCTCCATTGAGTATTCTTGGCACACTTGTCAAATATTAGATGATTAAAGTATGGGTTTATTTTTGGATTCTTGATGCTGTTCCATTTGTCTATGTGTCTGTTTTTATGCCAGTACCATACTGTTTTGGTTTACTGTTTGGTTTACAACTTTATAATATAGCTTGAAATCAGGATGCCTCCCACTTTGTTGTTCTTTTTCAGGATTGTTTTGACTATTTTTTTTTTTGTGGGTCCATATAAATTTTAGGATTTCTTCCTATTTCTGTAAAAAAAATGCCCTTGGAATTTGATAAGGATTGCATTGAATCTATAGATAGCTTTGAGTAGTATGGATATTTTAGCAATATTAATTCTTCCGATCCATGAACACAAGATACCTTTCCATTTATTTATGTCTTCTTTGATTTCTTTCATCAATATCTTGTAGTTTTCATTGTAGAGATCTTTCACCTCCTTGGTTAAATTTATTCCTACGTACTTTATTGTTTTTGATGCTATTATAAATGGAATGGATTTCTTTATTTTTTTCAGATAATTCATTGTTAGTGTACAGAAATGCTGATTTTTGTATGTTATTTTGTATCCTGCAACTTTACTGAATTCATTGATTACATCTAATGGTGTTTTGAAGTCTTTATGATTTTCTATATATTCAATTATGTCATCTGCAAATAGAGACAATTTTACTTCTTCCCTTCTAATTCTGATGCTTTTTATTTCTTTTTCTTGCCTGATTGCTCTGATGGGGAATTCTAGTGCCATGTTGCATAGGAGTGGTAAGAGTGGGCATCCTTGTCTTGTACCTGATCTTAGAGAAAAAGCATTCAATCTTTCACCATTGAATATAATGTTAGTTGTGGGCTTGTTATATATGGCCTTTATTACGTTGAGGTACGTTCCTTCTATACTATTTTATTAAGAGTTTTTTTTTTTATCATGAATGTATGATGAATTTTGTCAAATGCTTTTTCTGTACCTATAGAGATGACCATATGCTTTTTTTTTTCATTCTATTACTGTGATGTATCCTATTGACTGATTTGCATATGTTGACTTATCCTTGCATCCCAGGGATAAATCCCACTTGACCATGGTGAATGTTCCTTTTAATGTGAGTTTGGTTTGCTAGTATTTTAATGAGAATTTTTTACATCTGTATTCATCAGGGATATTGACCTGTAGTTTTTTTTTTCTGGTAGTGTCCTTTTCTAGCTTTGATATCAGGGTAATGACAGCTTGTAAAGTGAGTTTGGGAGTGTCTTGTCCTCTATGATTTTTGGGAGACTTTTAGAAAGATTGGAGTTAATTCTCCTTTGATGTTTGGTAAAATTCACCAATGAGGCCATTTGGTCCTGGGCTTTTCATCATTGAGTGATATTTGATTACTGACTCAATCTCCTTATTAATAATTGGTCTGTTCAGATTTTCAGTTTCTTCTTGATTCGATCTTGGTAGGTTGATTGTTTGTAAGAATTTTTTCATTTCTTCTCGGTTGTTCAGTTTGTTGGCATGTAGTTGTTCATAGTGGCCTCTTATGATCCTTTGTATTTCTGTGATATCAGTTGTAATGTCTCCTTTTTCATTTATAATTTTGTTGATTTGGGCCCTCTCTTTTCCTTGGTTAGTCTAGCTAAAGGTTTGTCAATTTTATCTTTTCAAAGAACGAACTCCTAGTTTTATTAATCTTTTCTATTGTCTTCCTGTTCTCTATTTCATGTATTTCTGCTCTGATCTTTATTATTTCCTTCCTTCTGCCAACTTTAGGCTCAGTTTGTTCTTTTATTTTGGTCATGCTGTGTGCTTGTGGGATCTTAGTTCCCCAACCAGGGATTTGACCCGGGTCCCAGCAGTGAAAGTGCCGAGTCCTAACCACTGGACTGCCAAGGAACTCCTTCTTTTTCTTTTTCTAGTTTTTTGAGACATAGAGTTAGATTGTTAATTTGAGATCTTTCTTGTTTCTTAATGTAGGTGTTTATAGCTATGACCTTACCTCTTAGAACTGATTTTGCTGCACCTGTAAGTCTTGGTATGTTGTGTTTCCATTTTTGTTTTTTTCAAAATACTTTTTAATTTCCCCTTTAATTTCCTCTTTGATCCATTGGTTGCTCAGAAGAGTATTGTTTAATTTCCATTATTCATATATTTTCCAGTTTTCCTCCTATTATTAATGTCTAGTTTCATACCATCATGGTCAAAGAAGACACTTGGTATGTTTTCAGTCTTCCTGAACTTACTGAGGGTTGTTTTGTGGCCTAACATTTGGTCTATCCTGGAAAATGTTCTGTGTGCACTGGAGAAAAATGTATATTCTGCTGTTATCAGGTACAATGTTCTGTATATGTTATGTCCATTTGGTCTATAGTGTTATTCAAATTTGCTGTTTCCTTATTGACTATGTCTGGATGATCTATCCATTGTTGAGAGTGGGGTACTAAAGTCCCCAATTATTATTGTATTGCTGTTTATTTCTCCTTTTAGCCCTGTTAGGTTTTGCTTTATACATTTAGGTAGTCTGATGTTGGGTGCATAAATATTTACAATTTTATATCTCCTTGATGGATTGACCCCCTTATCATTATATAATGACTTTCTTTGTCTCTTTTTACCGTTTTTAGTTTAAAGTCTATTTTGTCTAAGTATAGCTACCCCTGCTTTTTTTGGTTAGCATTTGCTTGAAATATCTTTTTCCATATCCCTTTACTCTCAGTCTTTAAGGCTAAAGTGAGTCTCTTGTGGGTATCATATTGTTGGATATTTTTTTAAAAAATAAATTTATTTATTTTTGGCTGCTTTGGTTCTTCGTTGCTATGCACAGCTTTCTCTAGTTGCAGTGGGGGCTATACTTCATTGCGGTGCATGGGCTTCTCATTGCGGTGGCTTTTCTTATTGTGGAGCATGGGCTCTAGGCGCGTGGGCTTCAGCAGTTGTGGCTCGTGGGCTCAGTTGTGGCTCGTGGGCTCAGTAGTTGTGGCACGTGGGCTTAGTTGCTCTGTGGCATGTGGGATCTTCCCAGACCAGGGCTCGAACCTGTGTCCCTGCACTGGCAGGCGGATTCTTAACCACTGCATCACCAGGGAAGCCCCCCCCCTCTTTTTTTAATCCGTTCATCCATTCTATGTCTTTTGATTGGAGAATTTAATCCATTTACATTTAAGATAATTATTGGTAGGTAAGGACTTATTATTGCCATTTTGTTAACTGCTTTCTGGCTGTTTTGTAGATCCATTGTTCCTTGTTTCTTATTCTTCTGTCTTTCTTTGTGTTTTGAGGTCTTTTAGTATTAGTATGTTTTGACTTCTTTATCATGTTCTTTTGTGTAATTACTATGGGTTTTCCCCCTGTGATTACCATGGGACTTACATAAAATATCTTAATATTATAACACCATATTTTAAACTGATAGAAACTTAACTTCAATAGTATTCCTAACTTTATGCCTCACAATTTAGGTTATTAATGTTACAGTTTACAAATTTTTTATATTGTGTAACCAATAACAGATTATTGTAGTTATGGTTATTTTTTTACTACATTTGTTTTTTAACTTTTTTTTTTTTTGCGGTACGTGGGCCTCTCACTGTCATGGCCTCTCCCGTTGCGGAGCACAGGCTCCGGACGCGCAGGCTCAGCGGCCATGGCTCACGGGCCCAGCCGCTCTGTGACATGTGAGATCTTCCCCGACCGGGGCACAAACCCGTGTCCCCTGCATTGGCAGGCGGACTCTCAACCACTGCGCCACCAGGGAAGCCCTGTTTTTTAACTTTTAAACTAGAATTGTAAGTGAATTATGCACCACCATTATCATATCACAAAATCTAACTTTGACTATATATTTATCATTACCAGCCAGTTTTATTCTATCTTCTTATGTTTTTAATATGTTAAATAGCATCCTTTCACTTTCACTCAGAGAAGTCCCTTTAGCATTTCTTGTCAGGTAGGTCTAGTGGTGATGAACTCTTTCAGCTTTTGCTTGTTGGGGAAGTCTTTAACCCTCCCGCATTTCTGAAGGACAGCTTTGCCAGGTATAGAATACTTCATTGACAGGTTTTTTTTCTTTCCATATTTTTAATGTGCCATGGCCTTCTTCCTGGCCTAAAAAGCCTTATTGAGTTTTCTTTATGTGAATCTTCTCTCTTTTCTCTTGCTACTTTCAAAGTTTTTTTTTTGTCTTTGACTTTTGACAATTTAATTATAACATGTCTTGGAGTAGACCTATTCAGGTTCAACTTATTTGAGATCTTCTGGGCTTTATGGATCTGGATGTCCATTTCTATCCCCAGATTTGGGACGTTTTCAGCCATTATTGTTTTAAATATACTTCTTGTCCCTTTCTCTCTTCTTCTTCTGGAATTCCCATAATGTGGATATTACTTCTTTTGATTGTGTCCCATAAGTCCTGTAGGCCTTCTTCACCACTTTTCATTCTTTTTTCCTTTTACTCCTCTGACTAGATAAAATGTCCTGTCTTCTAGGTCATTGATTCTTTCTTCTGCACAGTCAAGTCTGCTTTTGAAGGTCTCCTTTGAATTCTTCAATCGTATTTTCTTAAGTCATTGTATTCTCAGTTCTTGGATTTCTGTTTGTTTTCTTTCGATGTTTTCTATTTATTTGTTGAAATTTCCATTTTGTTTATGCAATGTTTTCCTAATTTCATTTAGTTGTCACTGTGTTCTGGTGGTTCACTAAACTTCTTTTTTTTTTTTTTTTTGCGGTACACGGGCCTCTCACTGTTGTGGCCTCTCCCATTGCGGAGTGCAGGCTCAGTGGCCATGGCTCACGGGCCCAGCCGCTCCGCGGCATGTGGGATCTTCCCGGACCGGGGCACAAACCCATGTCCCCTGCATCGGCAGGCGGACTCTCAACCACTGCGCCACCAGGGAAGCCCTCACTAAACTTCTTTAAGAGGATTATTCTGAATTCTTTGTCTGACAGTTCATAGATCTCCATTTCTTTAGGGTCAGTTATCATACCTCTATTGGTTTCCTTTGGTGGTGTCATGTTTACCTGATTTTTCATAATCCTTGATTCCTTGTGTTGGTATTTGTCCATCTGAGTAAGTGGCTCCTCTTCCAGAATTTACATGTTTCCTTTGGCAGAGGCAGGTCTTCACCGGTCAGCTCAATTTACGTTTCTGAATGTGTGTGCTGGTAATGCTCTTGGGCAGGTGAGACTTGCTAGCAGGGTCTGTTTTTGGGTGAGGCCACTGCCTGAGCTCTGAGGTGGCAGAATGGGGCTGTGCCACTGGCTGAGAACAGTTGGATAGGACTACTAGCTTGGTTCCCTGCCCAAGCAAAGTTGGTTCTCTGCCTAAGCAAAGTTGTAGGATGAGCTCTCTGGTTGCCTCAGTTCTCCGATCAAGTTTACTAGATGGTCAGGATTGAGTACTCTACTCAGCAAAGGATGGGGCTATGAATTAGCGTCCCTGTCTTGGAGGGGCAGCAGGATGGGCCCCAGGACCTGCATGGCTTATCCTTTGGGGACTTGAATCAGGTAAGACTGCGCTGAATTCCCTGGCCAGTTGGGACCTCTGGTTTTGCTCTGCAGACAGGGAAAGCCGTGAGTGTGCTCTCTGTTCAAGTGCCTCTGTAAGTAGGACCATTGGGTGGGCCGTGCAGCTTCCCATGTGCTCTGGTCAGGTTTTCTGGTAGGATGAGCACAGGGCTGCATTTAGCAGTGGGTGGGGCTACAAATTAGCTTCCCTGCCCAGGTGCAGTGGGAGCACCAGTTCCAAGGCCTGCAAGGCTCTTTGTATGTGGTCTTGACTCAACCTGACCCATGCCCCAAATTCCCTGGCTGAACAGGGCCCCTGGCTTTGCTCTGCAGACCACCAGCTCTCTGCTCAGGGGTTGCTGGGTTCACAGCTTCCAGGTGTTATGGTCAGGCTTTTTGGTCAGGTGGGGCTGGAAGCTACACTCATCAGTGAGTGGGGCTGACTCAACTCCCCTCCATGGGCAGGAGGAAAAGCCAGCTCATAGCTGCTTCCCAGGTGTTCCTGATCAGGCTTTCTGGTCAGAAGAGGCCAGGAACTACACTCAGCTGTAGGTGGGGCTATGGTTTAATTCTCCTGCTTGGGTGAAGAGGGGAATTCTCCAAGCCCAGCAAGGCTTTTTGTTTGTGGTCTTTACTCAAGCTGACCCACTCCCCAAGTTCCCTGGCCAGTTGGTGCCACTGGCTTTGCTCTACAGGTCATCAGCTCTGCCTGCCATATCCCCTGCTCTGCTTGAGCACTGCTGGGCTATGCAGCCTCCCAGGTGTCCCCAGTCAGGCTTTCTAGCTGGAGGGGCTGGGAGCTACACTCAGCAGTAGGCTGGGCTCTGACTCAGCTCCGCCGCCTGGGCCAGGGCCGACCAGCCTCCAGGGCTGGCAAAGCTCTTCGTTTGAGGGCCCACATCAGGCAAGCCTGTATCCTGCCGAGTTCCCTGGCCAGACTGTGCCCATCTTGGCTCTGCAGATGAACAAAACGGCTGTAGTCGTTGGGACCACTGCTCAGACGCCACAGGTAGGACTCGGTCTGCTAAGATCTGAGTGGTGGTCGTTGCCAGCCCTTCCCCACTTCTCCATCACAAGCAGATTCCCGGGGGTCAAGTCCTGCAGGTACCCTTGCAATTCCTGTGGGGCATGACCAGAGTGGGGGGCTCCCAAGAAGGGACCCACAGTGGGAGCTGGATATGTACCCTTGGCTCTCTTTTCCCACTGGAGGCGCCGTAGACTCAGGGGCGATCTCTCAGTGTGATACTGCACCAGCCTGGGGATGAGGCGGTGCTGTCAGCATGCAGCGGCTCCTCTCACCCTTCTGATGTGGTGTCTTGGTCTCTGCAGTGCTGTGCTTGCTTCACCCTCACTCTTGTGGTCTAGGGTTCTCTCAGGGGTGTCTTGCCCATGAAGAACTGTTAGTTGTTCTTCTTGAGGGGGAGTGAAGGCCTATAGGAATGGATAGTGTCACTGTCTTGGTGATGCCACTGTCCTCTGTTGTCTCTTGTCTAATATTATTGGATGAAGGTTCCACCCTGTGACCTCATTTACCCTTAGTTACCTCCAGAAAGGCCTGATCTCCAAATTCAGTCACATTGGGGGTTGAGGCTTCAATGTATACATTTTGGGGGGGACACAAACATTCAGCCCATCAGAGCAGGGCTTACTGATTTTGCCGTGGAGTTGCTGTCTGGGTTGTTTCTTGAGGAACTCTATATGATTGTATGTTTAAGTCTTTCCTCTCGGGCTGGTTATTCTCTAGAAGAGCCTGTCAGTTTCTGGCCTGTGGGGAAACGTCTTGTCAGCATTCTGAAAACTGAGCTGGGGAAGACGGCGGGAAGTCTCAGTACTCACTATTTAATATGCATGGGTTCACTTCATCATCCTGTTCTCAGTTGTTACCCCGACCTTCGGCTTTGTCTGGAGTTCTCTCACCCAAAGATCCTCTCTTGTTTGACTCCCTTAATTCACCTCCAGTCTGTTGCTGAGGTAGTAACAGAGCACGTGCTGAATGGAGGGAACCCAGGGAACCCAGGACCTATAAAGGGGCTCTGTCAGTCCTGCTCTGGCTCTTCCCTTTCCCTCCAGTGTATGGTGTTGCCAGGTCCTGTGGCTTAAATTGTACTGGAACTTTCTCCACTATCCAGTCTCAACTGCCAACTGAGTTACTATCGTCCATCTGCTTTAGAGCTTCCAAAATCTTAGCACTTTCGTCTCCTCTTTTGTCCTTATGGATTAAAAAAAAAAAAAAAGAAATCCCCTTTAGTCTGTGTGAGCTTTGGTTGGGAGCCAAACTAGATGTGCACATTCACTCCTCTATTTTAATTCGGAAGCGTCCGTCCTTTTCTCTGAGAGTAACTTCCAGAGTTACTTGGTTTCAGCTCTCTATTTAAGTGGACTGATTACTTACTGCTGGTTCTCTTTCCGTATTATTCCTATTCCTAAGTTCCTTATTTGGATATGTCTCTTGGCTGTATTTATTCGAGTTGTTTTTCAAAGGAGAGCTCACTGGCAGTTGTGGTGAGAAGTGGCTTGAGGTTGATGGGGGTGGAGAGCAAAGAGCATCTGCAAGGCAAACATAGCTTCAAAAAAAAAAAAAAAGAAAAAAAAATCCCTTTCCAACCCAATTGCCAGCCTGAAACCATCGGTTTTAGAAATTCTAGAGCCACCACTGCTCATAGGTATTAGGGTCCTTAAATCTTTGCAAGTTTGCGAAAGTCAACCTGTTGCCTTTATACTTAGCTCTTCACTTACCAGCTTTGTGGCCTTGGTTACATCATTTAACCATTCTGAACCTTGGTTTCTCATGCATAAAATGGGGGCCAAAATTCCTACCTCGGAGGATTGTTGTGAAGGCAATACCAGGCCTGTCCGCTCAGATATTCTTCCCTTTCTCCTTCCCTTTCCCCAGCGTTCCTTTCCCTTCCTTCAGGTTGATGTAAGTAGTCCCTTAACTACTGCCCCAGCACCCCAAGCACGCAGTGGTCCAAGACCCTAGTTTTTGCAAAGCTAGATGGAGGCAGAAGCCAGCCTCAAACCCAGGCAGCTGGATGCCATGCCGGCTCTTCCTTGGAGGGTGGGGTGGGGTGGTGGCCAAGTGCCGGGCCCCTCCCCACGCCCCGCTGGACAGCAGGGACTATCGTCTTCCTGGTTCACTCCCCTGGTGGCACAGTGGTTAAGAATCCACCTGCCGATGCAGGGGACACAGGTTCGAGCCCTGGTCCGGGAAGATCCCACATGCCGTGGAGCAACTAAGCCCGTGCGCCACAACTACTGAGCCCACTAGCCACAACTACTGAAGCCCGTGCACCTAGAGCCCACGCTCTGCAACAAGAGAAGCCACCACAATGAGAAGCCCGCGCACCGCAACAAAGAGTAGCCCCCGCTCGCCGCAACTAGAGAAAGCCCGCGCGCAACAACGAAGACCCAAAGCAGCCAAAAATAAAAAGATATTAATTTTAAAAAAAGGGAGAGAGTTACAGAGAGGGCATGTGAGCCCTGAAATACCATTAAAAAAAAAAAAAAATGTTGTGAGGTTAGCTCATACCGCTAACCTCACAGACAAGATCGGCCCTGAAACAAGAGGATAACCTTCTCTGCAGGGCTTGAGCAGTTGAGGAATGTGACCTGAAGCAGTAACTTCCATCAGGGGAGATGAAATAAGGTACGGTCACCTCTGACCTCAATGAAAGTATGTTCACGCTCCGGCGCCACTCGGGGATGCAGAGCTTGGCATTTTGTGTGATGGGACTTGCTCCCAACCGCAGGTGCTGCTGCCTCTGCCGGGGCACGGCCAGGCCGCAGGCAGGTTGCTCCTTCCCCATCTCCTGGAAGGTGGGTAACAGTGAAGGATGGAAGGGCTTGGGGGCGAAGAACCACAGGGAGGGACACAGAAGCCTGTCACGGATGAGTGAGGCTTATAGAAAAAAATGAAAGCAAATCTTAATATTGAGTCAACGAGTGTATGCAGCCCCCATGCTTCATACACAATTCTAGCTATTGTGACAATGAGGATATAAACGAATGTAAGATATGAGAAGACCCACTTAAAGTGTGGGATCTGCAGACAACGGGAAGCTAGGAAGTCATTAAAAAGGATGAAGTAGATCCGTGTGTACTGACACGGGAAGATGCTGGTATTACTTACATTTTGTGGAGTGAAAAAGGTTACAAAGCGACATGCACTGTGTGACCATTTTACGTAAAGGTGACTGATGGCTGTGTGTGTTCGGGTGCGGGTGAGACGCATGGAAGCACGTTCATCACAGGGCTTACCAGTGTCTGATGGTGGGATTTCAGGTTATTTTGTACCTTTCTGTTTCATTTCAATCTGTTATATTGAGCATATATAATTTTTAGAACCAAAAAAAGCTATTTTTATTGAAACGGAAAGAGCAGACTCTCCCTTTGCTCTGCGTTCTCTCTTTTTTTTTTTTTAAACATTTTTTATTTCTATTTTAATGTTGTATCTGTTTTTTATTTATTTTTAGCTGCATTGGGTCTTCTTCACGGCTTTCTCTAGATGCGCCAAGCGGGGTCTACTCGTTGCAGTGTGTGGGCTTCTCATTGCGGTGGCTTCCCTTGCTGTGGAGCATGGGCTCTAGGCACACAGGCTTCAGTAGTTGTGGTACGCGGGCTCAGTAGTTGTGGCTCGTGGGCTGTAGAGCACAGGCTCAGTAGTTGTGGCACACAGGCTTAGTTGCTCTGTGGCATGTGGGATCTTCCCGGAACCAGGGCTCAAACCTGTGTCCCCTGAATTGGCAGGTGGATTCTTACCCACTGCGCCACCAGGGAAGCGCCTGCGTTCTCTCTTGATGACATCGTGCCCTTCCACTACCTGCACTGGGGAAAACCGGGCTGGTGACAGGTCTCAGGTTACAGGTTGTTGTGAGGATGAAATAATATGAAAGCACAGCCTCGTTGCTCAATACTTGTGTCTTCTTTAAACATAAGCTGACTGAGAACATGGGGGTGGAGTGGAGAAAGGCCGAGTCAGTGACTCGCGTTGGAATCCTAAACACACTTAGTATTATAGCTGAGCTCAGGGCTTCTGTGCTGGGCCGCTCTGCGGGCACCTTTCACGTGGATGTGTATGCGATCTGTGGACATTTAGGGCTGGTGCCGACTCTAATGGGCAACGTGGTGGCCCGGGGGCTTCAGGCCCAGCCATGATGACACCAGCCTGTGTCTTCATTTGTTAATGGGGGAAGATGAGCGTTGACCATGAGGGCTGCATAAGGGTGGCCTAGATAGAGAAGCAGCACATGGTGGGCCTCAGATGGCAGTTCCCTCCTTGGAGGAGGAGTCCTCCAGGTGGACAGAAGGGTATTCTAGGCATGTGGAGACAGGAAGAAATAAGGCTGCACATTTGGCTGTAGAAAAGCAACTGGTTTGCCCCTTGTCACAGGCATGTGTTTGATTATCTATGTTAAAATCAGATTCTTTAAAAGGTCTGTGAGCTTAGTTTCTGGAGCTGCCTGCACGGAGTTCAACACAAGCGTACAGAGGGCACACACGACCCTAAGGCACAGATGGGGCACAGATGGGGCACTGCTTGTCCTCCCTGCCACGGAAGGTGGCCAGCCTCCCTTGGGGGACTCCCTAAGTGGATGTGGCTACCTGTGCACACGCATGGGAGACCGCAGTCCATGCTAATACTGGACAACTTTCCGGGAAGCCCCCAGAATGACAGTGATATTTGGAAATGCTTTTTGCTGTTGCAGAGTCTCAGCTAGTTTCTTGTCCCTCAAAGCATGGATCTGACGATTTGTAACCCTAGACTTATGTGAATGAAACAGAAGGAATGATCAGAGGATGGGAGAGAAGGCAAAAGTTAGAGATTCTAGCAAAAAATAAGATTCTACTGCCAACAGAGAAGAAACTCCCATGTTAAAATGGGCCAGATACTGCACTTGTTACATGTTGGTCATAATAGCCAGTGCCTGTAGTGTGTTTTACATTCCACAGGCCCTGGTCTAAGAAACTGACATACGTGAGCTCATTTAATCCTGACAACTACTGCATGGGGGAGAAACTGTTATCATTTCCACTTTACAGACAGGAAACTTGCTGAGAGGCAGAGTGTTCTTGCTCGAGGTCACACATCTGTCGAGAAGCCACTTCACTGGAGTTAACCGCATTTTACATAATGTCGTGGTTTAGGCAGTGTCTCTCAAATGGGACCCCACTGGACCTTGCGCTTACCCCGACAGATGGGCGATTCTCTCATGTTATAAATTGGAGGGGGGGGGGAGTGTGTAGCCGAAAAAGGGGAGGGGACTTGCCCACAGCTTCAGAGTTAATAAGGGAGCCCAGGTTTTCAGAACCTAGATCTTGAGCTCTTTCATCAGCCTAAGGGTCTGTGGGTTCTTTATGAACAAAATTTTGTTTTTAATTAGGTGATAATCTTAAAAAACAACAACCCATAAAAACCTTTGGAAATGAAAACTTGCATTTCGAAAGCTGTTTTCATAGAACAGGCTTTGGCTTTTAAGTTGTACTTTTCAGTATTTGTTTGTGTTAGCAGACATTTTTTCCTTTAAAAGGGCTCCACATTCATTCCTAAGTTGGGGAAACAGTGAGCTCTACCAGGCCCTTTTACTTGGCGATAATGTATTTTTAAAGTCTCATTTTTTATTTGAATAGATTTCGGTCTGTTTTTGATAATTTAAAAACAACAACAAAACCTCTCCAGGAGATTTAACAAAAACTTGAGTCAAAAGCGGAGCTGTGAGTGGGCCTGAGATGGTTGCTAAGGAGTCATTCAATACAGATCAGAAACACAAACTGCAGCTTTAAACGTTTCACGCGGAGGCCGACAGGATCCTGCCTAACTGATCTTTCTCACGAGGTGGTCATTTGAGCCAGTGCACGTAATCTCTAGGAGAGCCAGGCCAGCCGGGCTGTGGAGGCGCCAGGCACCACAGATGCCGGGGACAGTGCTTGGCAGTCAGGGGAGAAGCTGAAGCTTCTAGCGGCAGAAAGGCTCGGTAAAAGAAATGTTCACATATCGAGGTCTGGGGAAGTCATTCTGGCTTATCCATGAGTTAACTTGAATCTGATGCTAAACAGAACAGCCTGTTTGTGGCCTATCAAACATACACTGTACATCTGCTTTAATTATTAAAGAAAAGGGCGCGCTGACTGGAAGAATGTCGACGTTAAACATGAAGATTAAATGCCTCTCTGGCTGGGAAGCCAATGCCGATACTCCTTCCATGACAAGACTTCCTTCCCAGGTGCCAAGAGCATACTGACTCGCTGTGCATGTGCTGATCTTTTTTGGTTTTTTTTCCCCCAAGACTGTGCTGAAAACCACGCTTCTCTGGGGCAGTTCCTCAGTTATCTGAGAGGCTGTGTTCTGGGCTATAATCGTCAGTTTGGCTCAAGATTGAGAAGTCGCTGACTTCCTTAAATGGCACTCACAGAAGGCCTCTGCAGTGCCACAGCGCGCCCACAGGAAGTCAGCGCCGTTTGCCTTGTAGCAGTTTAACAAAATGGCAAACAGGACCCAGGAAGAAACAAACAGTGCCCTGGGCAGGAAACCCAAACCCATAAGCTCATGGCAAATGTCACTGCGTTCACAGGGAGAGGAAAAAACCTTACGTGATTCTTCCTTGTATGTTGAAGATTTTATTTTTCAAACCTTTAGAAGAATCAATTCCATTTAATAAACCTTTGTAAAATGCCACAGAAGCCAAGGGATGCAGGGTTAAGCTATGTTCTTACGAACGGACCCTCTCCAGGCTGAGTCTCCTTAGATTACCTGGAAGTTACATAGAGGCAGTTCTATAAAGATGAAACTTTGAAAAAGCCAGTCTCTTTCCTATTTTTAGATTTGGGCCTGTTTTCCATTTTTTTGCTTTCACAAAAAAGTTTAACCCTGATTTTTCTCCGTTTAAAACAAACCAAAATCGATTTAAAGAATTAAAAGAAAGGGAACAGCACCTGTGGATGTGCCTCTTGACATCCACAGATGTCACCCAAACCCAGACACATGCACGGCAGACTCTGCCTGCTCAGGACAGACCAATGGGGAAGCCAAACGCCTCTCTGGGAGAAAGTGCCGCCCACGGTGTTTTGCAATTGTCAAGAGTGTGCAAAGTACAGACGATTAAAAATGTGAAAGGCTGGTTTCAAGCTTGAAACATAAGCCTACAATCTTGCTTCTTCTCTCCCCATCACACTGTTATTTCAAACCAGAATGATGTCCGTGAAAAGAAAAGCTCATTTTCTTGACCTGTGCTGGAAGGCATATGTAGTTATAGGTCAGAGATCAACGTGACAGTTTTCACATGTCCCAACCTGGCGCTTTGTCTGTACAGGATATAAATAACCTGCTGATAGAAACTGGATATAAATAACCTGCTGATAGAAACTATGTGTCCTCCTCAAATGACATAGCCAGTTTTTAGTTCATGAACCATGCAGTTCAAATGAGATGATCAGTTTGCTTTTGTCACTGTGCCTGAGTCATGGTTAGGTCACTTGCAGGCCTCATGCAGAATTTAGAAATTGGATATAGGACTTAAGCCTCGAAACGGAAGTGACGTCTTGAGAACATGCAGGAGGGCGCGGTGCGGGGGCTCTGAGCGCCCAGGCTCCGTAGGCTTGGTCAGCAGACACCCGGCCCGGCCCTGAGTGCGGCTTCCAGTCTCTGTGGCTCCAGCGGGAGGGCGAGGGGGAGGCTCCTTGTCAGGGGGTCAGGGAGGTCCATGTGCTTCGCTCAGCCTCTGTGCTGAGTGTTCAACACATCCTGAATCTCTGTTTTCTGCCAGGGAGGACAGGTGTCAAGGTGCGCTGGCGTGGCGGTTATTTTAGATTTTTTACCATGTACGGACCTTGCAATCTGTAGCCAATCTTTCTGTAATAATTCCTGGTGCCAACCCCTGTGAAGAAGCAGACAGACAAAAGTCAGAAGAGTCTCTTACTAAGCATTACTTTAGCAGCCCTCAAAAGCCAGCACACGTGCCCCTCGTAGCCGTCCTCCTTTTCCCACTCTCATTCACAGACCAAAGTCCTTTCCAGATCGAATCTCATTTGATTAAGTTTGGAACTTTAAAAACATTCTGAATTCAGGTTGCATTAAAACACAGGAACTGTATTTCAGAGCCTGTGGGTTTACAATCCTGTGGGTACCACGCAGCACGGCTTCAGGTGTTATAGGTGAATGGGAAGTGGTGGATCTAACGTGTGAGATGTCCACACTCCAAGTGAAGCGAGACAGCGTTATGGTTTCCTGGAAGGTTGAACGAGAGGTCAGGTATGGGAAGTGGAGTCTCCACAGCCGCCGGCAGCCAGGGTGCCCTGACCAAGTGAAGTGTCAGTGCCACTCACTCATCCAGAGCAACGATTTTCACCAAACACCATCAGTGGCATTAAATTAGTGCTACTTAATTTGCATTTCATTCACTTTAATTTTTTGGGGGGGTATTAATTGGTATACTTGTTTTGATATACGAGCAGTGTTAAGTACCAGGAGTTTATGTCAGTTTTATATTTGCATCCATTTGAGGAACACTAGCTGATTTAAGTCAATATTAAAGGTCCGTGAAGTTTTTTTCTTTAAAAGGAATCATTATCCTAAATGGTGCCGCTATAATGAAACAAGATCACATTTAAGAAGCTGAGCTCCTAGGAGGATAAAGCATGGCTTACGTGGTACTAGCTATACGAGTGGCTAAGAGAACGGGCTTTCGATCACTCAAAAGATACGGATTTAAGGTCTAGACCTGTCATTTTAAGGGCTGTAGCTTTGGCCATTACTTAATTACATTTTATCATCTATAATAACGTACCTATGTTTTAAGGATATTAAATATTGAATGAGATAGTCCTTGATATGTGCTTAGTCCGGAGTCTGGAAAAAGCCAATTCCTCCAGAACACTGGCTGCTGCTGCTATTATTTTAGAGCTTTTCATGGTCTGATATCTGATTATATTTCTAGCTTCACTGCTTGCTACTGTTCTCCCCTGAAACACTATGCTTCAGCCCCAGTGAAGATTTAACTTTTCTGAAAGCTCCCGGCGTGTCGGGCTCTGCCTAGCTTCCAGGCTTGGCTCATGCTGTGCCCTCTAGCAAACTGATCGAACCCAAGGAGGGGGTCGTGGGAACCTCTGATCTGGAGCTCGTCGGTCAGAAGCACAGTGACAACCTAGACTTGCAGTTGGCATCTGAAGTGGGGTCAGTCCCACCGGACCGACCTGTAACCTGTGGAATCTGATGCCACCTCCAGGGAGACAGTGTCAAAACGGAGGCAATGGTAGGCCACCTGGCTGGTGGTGCAGAGCTGAGTGATGTGTGGAAACCCCACACCTCCGGCGCAGTAGCGTTGTGGTTTTCGTGTGTGTCACGTAAAGGAAGACGCCGGCGTTTCTCTTTACCGTACTCCTCCCCACGGCTCTCCCCACGGTGCACTGCGATTGCTGGTCGGCTTCCCCACGTGGTGGAAGCTCTATGTATCTTGTTCGTCACTTTGTAGTCCTAGCGATCAGTATGTGCATGAAATCAGATCCCTGCTAGCCCCCTCCAGTCTCACCTAATTCTGTAGCCCAAACATTTACTATTTAGGAATAGGGTTTCCTACCGTGTTTTGTTTCCCACGTCTTTCAAAAAAATTTCAAGTATTAAGAAAATGGAACTGAAACTGATGTGATGAAGGTAACAGAACCGTGTCATGTGATAATAGGTCACTGGAGAATTTCCCTTTTAATCCAAGGATTACTGATATTCCGTCTTGCACAATTTCAACCTTGTCTTTGTGTTCTAATCATTACTTTTGTTCAACACTGTGGCTTGGGGTAGAGCAGGGGGAAGACAAAAACATGAACAAATAATGGGTCAGGCAGCAGCTCAGACCCACCGGATCCAGGAAGACATCTCACACCCCTCAGAGGGTACAACCACTTTATTGTTTGCACTGTCTCCTAAAGTTCTATATCCGGAAGCATGTCCTATGACCCAGCAAGTATACTCCCAGAGTGAAAAGAGAAATGAATGCTTACAGCCAACAAAAGACATGTTACTCATAACAGCCAAAACAGGAAATAACCCAAATATCTATCAATAGTAGAATGGATAAATTGTGTATTTTCACGCAATGGAATATGATACTGCAACAAAAAAGAAAGAACTAGAGCTACCTGCAATGCCATGGATGAATCTCACAGACCTAATTTTGCATGAAAGAAACCAGATGTAAAAGATTTCATCAATGCAAAGTTCAGACGCAGGCAAAACTAATTTTACGGTGATACAAGTCAGAATACTGGTTACATTTGGAAGATGATATGGACTGAAAGAGGGAACAAGGGAGTCTTCTGGAGTGCTGAAAAATGGTATATCTTGATCTGGATTATCATTGCATGTACGTCTTAGCTCAATTTAAAAAAACTCAAGAGGGGGCACATGCATTTAATAGATGTTCAATGTGTTTTGAGAGCTCAACTTGTCCAAAGAATTCAGCAAAATAAGGAAGAAGGATGAGAGGCAGGTGGTTAAGAAATCATTACTGGAGTGATCACTCTATTACATAGATGCCTCTGACGTCATTCAATGCAGTGCTTTCTATTTCTAGAATCCTGCATGCTAGAAACTATTTTTTTCATCCTCTTTCTCTGCACTTTAAAAGTTCACATTCAAACTGAACTATGCTCTGTGACATGACAGCATTCGTCAGAGGCACAGGCATCCTGAGATTAAAACGTGCTTTTCCTCATCACCTACATGTACAGACTACAGCATAAATCTAAGAATTCTGAGCAGACACGTGACATGATTGACTTACATTTGAAAGAGATCACTCTGACTGCTATTTTGAGAACAGAATGAAAGCTCCAGGAGGGCAGGGATTTTTACCTGCACCCGGGGCTAGCACCCGGAGCAATGCCTGCATATATTAAGTACTCATTGAAATATCTGTTCGATGAATGAATAAGTGACCAAGGGCAGAAACAGGGAGACCAGTTAAAAAGCTATTGCAATAATCCAGATAAGAGATGGTGGTGGCTCAAAGCAGAGTCAGGGTGGTGAAGAGTAGCTGGACCCTGGAAACATTTAAAGGCAGAGTCAAAAGAATCTGTTGATGGATGTAGGGTGGGACACACAGAGAGGGGCCCAAGATGACTCTAAGGTTTTTGGCCTGAGTACAGGAATGGTTTGGAGAAAGAATGAACTGCCAGTTAGTGAGACTGAAAGATGGTGAGAAGAGGGTGGTGGGGGGAGGACATCAGGAGCTCGGCTTTGGCTGTGCTGCAGGTGAAATGGCTATTAGACATTCAAGTGGGGATGTTGAGGAATACGTGGTTTTGGAAGCCTTTCTTGCTCTTAGATGGTCTCTTTTCTTGGATGCTCTTTTGGAAAGAAATTTGTTTTCTTTATCTTAATTGAAGGATAATTGATTTATAATAATTAGTTTCAGGTGTACAACACAGTGATTCAAAATTCTTATAGATTATACTCCATTTAAAGTTATGATAAAATACTGGCTATACTCCTTGCTCTGTACAACATATCCTTGTAGCTTATTTTACACATAGTAGTTTGTGCTTTTTTTTTTTTTTGCGGTACGCGGGCCTCTCACTGCTGTGGCCTCTCCCGTTGTGGAGCACAGGCTCTGGACGCGCAGGCTCAGCGGCCGTGGCTCACGGGCCCAGCCGCTCCGTGGCATGTGGGACCTTCCTGGACCAGGGCACGAACCCTTGTTCCCTGCATCGGCAGGTGGACTCTCAACCACTGTGCCACCAGGGAAGCCCTAGTTTGTGCCTCTTAATCCCCTACCTTCCCTCTCCCCACCGGTGACCACTAGTTTGTTCTCCATAGCTGTGAGTCTGTTGGAAAGAAATTTCTGACTGGGGCAGTTGTCTTACGAGGGGAGTTGGCTGAGGAGGAAGCAGGTGGGTGGAGGCTGGTGGAGTGGGCAGCTGAAGACAACCTGGGTCCTTTTTGATACTGTTGAATCAACAACTAACCAAGTCTGAAGCTGCTCTACCAAGGAAGCTGTTAGGAAATAATGTTTTCCGTTTGGTTTAAGCCATTTTGTTTTGGTACTTTTTTGTATTGTACTAATATACATAAGATACTTATCATTTTAACCACTGTTAAGTGTACAGTTTACTGGTATTAAGTACCTTCACACTCTTGTGCAACCATCACCACCATCCGTCTCCAGAAGTAAAACTGAAACTCTGTACCTAGTAAACAATAGCTCCCTGTTCCCTCTTCCCCCTGTCCCTGGCGACCCCCCGCTCTACTTCCTGTCTCTATGGATTTGGTTACTCTAGGTACCTCATGTAAGGGGAATCATTCCGTATTTGTCTTGTGGTGACTGGCTTATATCTTCAAGGTTCATCCATGTTGGGTTTAAACCATGTGAGTTGAGTTCTGTGTTACTTGTAACTGAAAATGTTGTAACTGACGTGAGCTTGAGGACAGGAAGAGATTAAACACATGAGGTCAAGTCAGCACTTAAAACCATAAATCAGGGTGGTAATTCTAACCATGCTGCTGTCTTATTGGCAAGTCCCAAGACAGAGCTCAGATTCCTCAGCCTGATTTTCACAAAGCTTTTCACGTCCCGTCTGGTTTACCTCTAGTTCCTGCCACAACTGACCTCAGTCCTTATAGTCCGGCGTTACCAAACAAGGCATAATTTCACTAATCCACTGGCTTGGCCGCTGCCCCTTCAGTGCTGCAGCCCATGCCCCAGGGCACTCCCATTCATCCTTGAACCCTCACTCGGACACCACTTTCGCCAGGAGACCGCTGCACACACCTCCCCTCTCCACAGAGTCTGGCATTCATAACCCCCCTCTCCACGCTGGCGGGATCCTTTAGAGTTCTACTGTTTCAGTAGTCATGCTGTGCTTTATTTTACTTGCATGTCTAACCCCCTTCCTAGAATGTAAGCCTTTTGAAGTCAATGACTTCTATCCTCAGGGCTTAGTACATATAATCAACAGGCAATAAATGCTTGCGGATTTACTGTACTGTATTCAGTTATCATTATGTTGTGTATATATAAAGAAATGTGCTCCTGGGGGATGTATTTTTTTTTAAAAAAGAAAGAAGAACTGGCCCTATGTTAGCTGCCAGGTAGTGGGAATTACTCAATGGAAAAGGGATGAAGGTGGGTAGGGCTTCTTAATCTAGTTACAGATTTCCTACTTGGTTAGCTTACAGATGTAGAGGCAGCTCTCTGATTTATACTATTACCTCTAACTAATAAAAAACTTCCCCTAAAATTTTCAGAAATATTTCTGGATTTTTAAAAAATTGAAGTACAGTTCATTTACAATGTTACCTTAGTTTCAAGTGTATAGCAAAGTGATTCAGTTATGTGTGTCTGTGTGTGTGTGTATATATATATATATATATATATATACACACACACACAGACACACATATAAGACATTGAATATAGTTCCTTGTGTGATGTAGTAGGTCCTTGTTGGTTATCTATTTTACATATAATAGTGTATATCTGTTAATCCCAACCTCCTAATTTATCCCTCCCCCCACTTTCCCCTTTGGTAACCATAAGTCTGTTTTCTATGTCTGTGAGTCTATTTCTGTTTTGTAAGTAATTTCATTTGTATAATTTCCTTAGATTCCACATATAAGTGATATAGATTCCACATTAAGTGATATCATATATTTGTCTTTCTCTTGCTTACTTAATATGATAATCTATAGGTCTACTATGTTGCTGCAAATGGCATTATTTCACTCTTTTTTATGGCCGTGTAGTATTCTATTTTCTGTGTGTGTGGGCATTATTTTATTCCTTTTTATGGTTGAGTAATATTCCATTGTACATATATACCACATCTTCTTTATCCATTTATCTGTTGATAGACATTTAGGTTGCTTCCATGTCTTGGCTATTGTATCACTCAATAATGCTGCAGTGAACACTGGGGTGCATGTATCTTTTCGAATTCGAGTTTTCTCTAGATATATGCCCAGGAGTGGGATTGCAGGGTCATATGGTAATTCTATTTTTAGTTTTTTAAGGAACCTCCATACTGTTCTCCATAGTGGCTGCACCAATTTACATTCCTACGAACAGTGTAGGAGGGTTCCCTTTTCTCCACAACCTCTCCAGCATTGATTATTTGTAGACTTTTTAATTATGGCCATTCTGACTGGTGTGAGGTTGGCTTTTTATACTTCTAATTTTACAAAATAGATGCCATTTCCCATGGACTTAAAACTGTCTATTACAGAGAATTTCAAATATACAAAAGGAGAGACAATGGTATATTGAACCTCCACAGACCCACTACCCAGCTTCAACGATTATCAATTCATCCATCAGACTTCTAATGCTTCTAGCTGTCTACCCATGTGAAGTCACAAGACAGATTTAACATTTCCTTTTGGTTCTGCTCAGCTCAGTCACTGGAGACATGTTTAATTCCCCTCTTTCAAATAAAGATGATGGTAATCTTTACCATCTTCTTTACCAGTTATTACCAGATTGAAGATGTGCAGCTGGTCAAAGAGCTTTACTTCCCCAAACATGCCACAAGCTTCATCTGTCCACCATAAATAGCTGTAGAGGTGAGAGAGAAGCTGTTCCTTACACCTAGCACAGGACTCAACACCCCTGGACAACCACAAAGTGCCATGTTCTGGAGTGCCCTGATTCCCTAAGTGTGCTGGTTAAAGGGACAGCTTTACTGGGGTACAACTCAGCATTCCTCAGTCAGATTCCCACTGAGCATGCAGGCTCCTCAGGTTCTCTACTTTTGCCCTAATACAGGAGGTGGGCGCTGGAAACTGCTACCACCTTGAGGAGAGAGGCACTCAGGCTTTGCTATGAGCCTTTTTGAAGGAAAGGCATATCTTTCAAGCTCCTCTCCTTGTTTTCAGTAACATGCTGTAGCACTGAGATGAGAAGTCTACTTCTAGACCTTCAGGGAGGCCTTAAGTCTTTTAACCTCTAGCCAGTCTGGACTCCAACCTCTTACTTAAATGACTAAACAAAAATATTCCCCATTTGTATTTCTCTGTGCCTCTTGTTTCTTGAAAGAAAGATTCTTCCTCCGTTTCTACACTCTGCAGAACAGGCTGGCAAAAGTATTAGCATTCTTAGCCAGCTTAGAAGGGAACACACCATCACCAGCGTGGGTGGGCCACACTCGGCAGCCTTCTCCTCCTTGGTTAGCAGGGCTCCTACAGTCCTCGTCACAGTAACTTTCCTCTTGTTAGCCAGCCAAGAAAAAGCAATTACCTTTCACAGCTGACGTCAGCCAAGCTCCTGGACTGACGTGGGCAGCTGTGTCACAGGCTCCTGCCCTTGAGGACAGACACGCAGCGGGGCTGTACAAGTATCCGTGTTCTCTACCTGATCGCCTGCGTGCGATTCTGCCAATCCCTGGGCTGGGGGTGAGCAGGAGTAATCTCTGTGCAGCAGTCCTCAGGGAGCCCTAGCGGCAGAGCCAACAGTTGTCAGCGGAGCAGTAAGGACGGGGAGCAGAGGGGCAGTCCACATGCTTGCTTTGTTTTATCCTCCAAGTTGCTGAACCCACAACCTGTATCTACCTATATCACGGGGGCCTTTTTCCTACTCTTGGAGGCAGGATAAATATTTTTATCTTCACTACTTTACCAGCTATGATGATGATGAAAGGAGAGAAAGTGAAAAAGAATACCTTGGGGCTCCCCGGTGGCTCAGTGGTTAAGAGTCCGCCTGCCAATGCAGGGGACACGGGTTTGAGCCCTGGTCCGGGAAGATCCCACATGCTGCGGAGCAACTAAGCCTGTGTACCACCACTACTGAGCCCATGCACCTAGAGCCCGTGCTCTGCAACAAGAGAAGCCACCACAATGAGAAGCCCGCGACCGCAACAAAGAGTAGCCCCTGCTCGCCACAACTAGAGAAAGCCCGAGTGCAGCATTGAGGACCCAAAGCAGCCAAAAAACCAAAACAAAACAAAAAACTAAAAAACAGAAGTGTGTGTGTGAGGGGGGAAAATCACAAAACCTTAAAAAGATGAATCAAAGATGAAAATGGAAAAAACCTAGCTGTTTATTTAAATTCTACTGATTCTATATTAGAAAGTATGCAATCTATTTTAACATAACTTTAGAGGAAGCAGGCAAAAGGGAGTAAACTAGTCAATGTGGTACCTGATTTGGCTGCAAAACTCTGCCTCTCCACCTTACTGCAGCCCTTTCTTTCTAAGGGGATAAATCCAACACCAGAGTAAAGCTTAGAAGCTGAAAATAAACACATTTTCCCTTTAAAAGAGAAAATAAGTCAGGAGCAGGAAATGAGCCTCAACTCAACCCAGCTTGTGATTCTAACTAACTCCATCTCAAAACAAAAGAAGCAACAACTTTATAGCTGAGCGACTGTGAAGTACAAAGCTAGAGGAAGACGACTCTTCGGAGCCCTTAGATACACGCCAGGCACGCATGCTGGATGCTCAACACACACCAACAAGACTGAGATTACTATCCTGGGAGGCGCGAGAGCTTCAGAAAGGGTCATAACTCAAGGTCACATGGCTGGGAAGTAGAAGAACCATAATTCAGGGCCAGCTTGTCTCCACAGCACGCAGAGTGTTCCCAAGGAGCCATGGTGCCTGTGCTGTGCGTGATGCCAGACCCTGCTTCCCCAGCTCTGGCTTTAAATATCTAGTTGGCTCTGATAACAGTACATCCATTTTTTATTAAAGCACAGAAAGGACATTTGACTTGTCTCAATCACCTCACCTCCTCTATCTGTGTCTAATTTCTCAGTGTCCTTTGTTTGATAAATCACTAGATGAAACAAACATGGTGACCTTATTTCCATTTCACTAACAGAGCTCAGTAAGAAACAATACTTACATAAAAGATTCTGATAACATAGGTAGGCAACACAAAACTGTGTTAAAAGACATGGCTTACAAGTGTGAGAACTACTGGGAAGGGGGATACTTTTAAATAACAACTTGATAAATGTGGTCACCCTTTTTAAAATGAAGAGAAATACGATGTAGAGTTTGGGGGAAAAAAAGCAACAAAGATGGAACAATGATGGAAACTAGACCCTAGAGGAGGAGACAAGTCAGGAGTATTTAAGCTTACAGAAAAGGTGACTTCAGTCTTTGACCAGGATCAACTTCCCAGCTGAAGACAATTTAAAAATTTAGACAAAATTAAAAATGCTTCCACTAGAAAAATATCAAAGATCTAACAGTTATTATCAGGCAGAAAATAAGGAGAAAACGTGAGCTTTGAGACGGAAGTAGAGCCTCTTCTACCTCAGTGGTGATGCCAACCCAGGAAGGTCGACCAGAGACAAGTAGGATGGGAGGAGTCACGTGGCCACCAGAGGCAGAGAACCAGCTGCCAACACCTTGAATCTCACTCCCCTTCACGAAGGGAGGTGGGGGAGCAACGAACATCTAGGTCTTGAAGTATTCCTGAAAGCAAATTCTCTCATAAAATGCTCAGCGAATAATAAAAACAAGGCACACTTAGAGACGACAACATGATAAGAAATAAGAGACTTCAAATCTGGAGTCCCTGCCATTATCTGACATAGACTGTAGAAAAGCTATGTTTACTACATACATGGAAATGGATACCGAATTTAAGAATGTTTAGAAGCAACAGGAAACTATAAAACATGAAATAACAGAGTTGAAAAAGATGCCAGAAATCAGAGAATTGAATGACAAAATAAGAACTTAGGCATCAATGGATGAGTTTAATGGTAGATTAGACTTAATCAGTAAAGTGTAAGTTAAGTCAGAAGGAACTATCAACAACGAAGCATGGAGAAACAGAATAAGGGGTGGGGGAAAGAGGGTATGAGACACAATGGATACAATGTATAGGTCTAACATATGTTTAACTGGAGTCCCAGGATGAGGGGGAAGAGAATGGGATAAAATCAATATATGAGTCAGAGACTGAAAATTACATGGGGAAAAAAAAAACAAACCACCACCAATTAAAGAAACCCAAGGAAACCTAAGTAAGCTGAAGCAGAGGAAATGCACATCTAGCAACAATCATGGGAAAACTAGAGAAACAAAGACGATCTAAAAATAGAGATACTAAAGAAAACATAAAAGCAGCCAGAGCGCATCCTCAAAGACAGACATCTGACCTCCTAACTGCATCATTAAAAATCAGAAGACCCTGGAAAGACAGCTTCAAGGTGCTGAAAAAAAGTAAATGCAAACCCAGAATTCTATACTCAGTGAAAACTTACTTTAATAAGCAAAATAAGATATTTCATACAATCAAAATTAGAATAATTTGCTACCAGCAGATTATTACTAAAATAAATTCTTTAGGTACAAAGAAAATACTTGCAAATTACCCAAATAAAATACTCATCAGTAGTAAAACAGATAAACTGTGCTATATCCACATCATGGAATCCTATATATCAATAAAAATGAATAAACTATCTTAGAGATTCAGCAACGATTGAAGAGCAAAGAAAGCGATAAATATACCAGTAAATCTAAATGAATATGGACTGTATATAACAATAATTATAGTAGTAATAATAATAATGTCTTGGATTTTTGAAAAAATATATCTCACACCCAGACACTTCAGAAAAGAGGACATCTAAATGGCCAACAAGCATACAAAAAGGCAGTCAACTTCATTAGTCATCAGGGAATGTAAATTAAAACTACAAAGAAACACCACTACATACACATCATACTGAACAACTGAAACTCTTATACATTCCTGGTGGGAGTGAAAATTGGTAGCCCTTTGGAAAACCACTCTGCAGACTCTTATAGTTGAACACATGTATTCCCTGAAATCCAGCAATGCCACCCCTAGGTATATATTCCACACAAATGTGTGTTTATGAGCCTTAAGATACATATATAAGAATATTCATAAGCCCAAACTGAAGACTACCTAAATATCCAGCAAGAGTAAGACAGATAAACTGTGAGATATTTGCGTAATGGAATCTAGCCTATCAATGAAAATGAATGGACATAGCCACACACAATGTGACCTAATCTCACAAACAATGTTGCACCAAAGTAGCCAGAACAACAAAAATATACCAAAATGATCCCACTTATCTAAAATTAAAAACAACAAAACTAAACTATTTATAAATGATTCATAATTAGGTAGTGAAATATAAAGAAACACACAGAAGAAAGTAGGAAAAAAGAGGCTACTGGTGAAGGAGGAAGGCAAGGAGAGGGGAGGGGATTACAATGGGGTGGGGTCAACAGGGATGTTGGTTATGTTCTTGACCTAAGTGGCAGCTGGTTAAACAATTCATTTTTTAACATCTAATCAACTTTGCTGTCTATTTGCTACAGTTCACTGTCAACTTTTAAAAATGAAAAAAAAAAAATAAAAATGAAAACGAGAAGGTAAGATTAACTTATTTCAACTACATGAATGTTTCTTTAAATGGGGAAATAAATCAGTTCTTCATGCATATGGAAAATCAAATGAGAAAACTTGGGTTTAGTGATTCCAACTGGACAAAGAAAACATGAAATTTCTAATGTGACTTAATAGAGGAAGAAATCGTTTAATCAAGTATTTATTGAGGATATACTAGGAGCCTGGAAATTAATGAGTTTTACCTCCTGGAATCTTCAAGAAAAGGAAAACTCTAGCCTAATAGACATTTTCATGTCTGAAGAAGGAAAATGAATTCGAAATCTGGAGGTTCATTCCTGTTCTTTGACACGACCTTTGTTAGGACACAGGGCTGTGCTTCATGGCTAGTTATGTGTTGGACTGAATTAAAATTGAGCCTACATCACATTCCTAAAGCCAAACTTGAAAAAAGAGAGAAAATATGCTAAATCTATCCTTTGAAACTTAAATCTCTGATTTTTCTGATTAGATGCAAAAGACTGAGATAAGTCATGATCACTTAGTAAAAAAAAAAAATCAGTGAAATAAAAATAACTTCAAAAAACTGTTTTAATTACTTTTGGGTTCAATTAATCAACTATTTATTGAGTGCTTGATATATGACTAGCAGCATTAATACAAGGCAAATGTATTCATTAGTTTCATTCATTTGCTGCTGAAATGAGATTTTATTACATCTCATTGATCTCTTAGTAGGATGGCAATATTTCACTCTTCAACAATACACACTGGTATCAGAGTTGGGGAAAGGTTTTTCTTCTGTTTGAAAATGAGCCAGATTAACTCAATGACCCTAAATCTTTGAAAGAGAATTTTTTTTCCTGTTCTGTTAAAAAGAAACTCTTAGAAGGTTACCCACATATGATCTTAGCTCTTCAAAGTAGTTGGTTATTGCAAGTCATTAACACAGCACATTAGTACATTTATTCTCCATCACAGAGACTATCTCAGGAGAAGAGATTCAACCAGTTACCCAGCAGCCTAAAGGTTCCCCTGTTCCTTCTGAAATGGGTACACCAAGATAACAAAGTAAAAATGAACAAAGAATAAAAGCAGTAACTTATAAAGCGCGTATAGACTCTAAATAGAAGCTACTGTGGTAACTTACAGTAGGGTGATACTTACAGTAGGGAGACGCTGGAGGGTTATCCTATAGCTCTTAGGTTTATTCTTCACAGGGAGTCTGACATAGGAGGGCCCACAGTCATCTAATTCAAAAATGAGTGGCTCTGTTCCCACCAGTGCAGAATGTATGCTATGTCACAGATCGTTTTCACTACTTCATGTCTCAAATCATTAGTGTGTTTCTGTAGAAGTTAAAGACTGTCATCGGTAACCTGGTAGGAAGAGGGATCCCTTCTATTTATAGTCTTTAAAAAAAAAAAAAAAGACTTTAAGAAGGAAAATGGTAGAGTAGAAAACGCTAGAGATCAGTCCCTCTACTGAAACAACCAGTAAGCTGGAAACAACCATCAAAGCCAACTACATGGGGACACCAGAACCTGATAAGGCACTTACAGCAACCAGGGGAGTGCCTGATGAAGGGAGAGGCCGCTGCCCTTTGGTAAGAGGGCAGCAGATGTGAACCACCTACCATCCCCCTCTCCTAGAGTGGCCAGCTGGAGCCAGGGTGGGCAGTAAGGGTATCTATTGTATTCCCTTACCACCTTTTTAAAAAAGATTCAGACATTTAAGGAAATCCCTGTCAGGTCACAGGCTGATTGCAGAGAAAATGAAACAAGAAATTTTAGTGAGCACATGCAACAAAGAATACTGACTTTGCCAAAATAGCTTGAAGAAATACAAGTGGATGACTACAGCCCTTAAGAGCAATCCCCGAGATGGGAGAGAATCTGACTTTTATAATTCTTGAGTATGTGCAGTTCTAAACAAAAAATTGCAAAGCATACCAAAAACAGGAAACTAAGACTCATTCACAAGAAAGAGAGAAGTGGACAGAAACTATGCCTGAGGAATCTTAAACACTGATTACTAGGCAAAGTCAACTGTCTCAGTTATGCTCAAGGAGCTAAAGGAAATCATGTCAAAGAACTAAAGGAGCACAAACAACAAAAGCAGAAGTCAACAAGTGGGACTGCATCAAACTAAAAAGCCTCTGCACTGCAAAAAAAACCAAACAAAATGAAAAGGCTACCTACAGAATGGGAGAAAATATTTATATTTGCAAACCATATACTGGATAAGGAGTTAATATCCAAAATATATAAAAACTCATATAACTCAATAAAAAAAATCTGATTAAAAAAACTGGCAGAGGAACTAAATAGACATTTTTCCTATTGGCCATAGAAGACATTCAAATGGCCAACAGGGACATGAAAAGGTGTTCTACATCACTAATCATCATGGAAATGTAAGTCAAAACCACAATGTGACAGCACCTCACATCTGTTAGAATGACCATCACCAAGAAGTCACAAGAGATAACAAGTGCTGGTGAGGACATGAAGAAAAGGGAAGCCTGGTACACCACTGCTGGAATGTAAGTTGGTAATGTTTTTTTCCACTATGGAAAACAGTACAGAGGTTCTTCAAAAATTTAGAACTACCATATGATCCAGCAAATTCCACTTCTGGGTATATATCCAAAGGAAATAAAAACAGGATATTGAAGAGAAATCTGCACCTCCATGTTTATTGTAGCATTATACACAATAGCCAAGATATGGAAACGACCTAAGTATGTCAATGAATAAATGTATAAAAAAACTTCACACGCACGCGCGCGCACACACACACAGAGAAATATAATTCAGCCCTAAGAAAGGTGGAAATTCATTTTCATACCATTTGCAACAACACAGATGAACCTTGAGGACATTATGCCAAGTGATATAAGTCAGATAGAGAGAGACAAATACTGTATACCACTTGTGGAATCTGAAAAAGCCAAACTTGTAAAAAGAGAGCATAGGATGGTGGCTACCGGTGGCTGCGGGGTAGGGAAATAGATGCCATTTAAGGGTACAAACTTGACACCTGTAGATAAATAAATCCTGGTGATCTAATACACAATATAATGATTACAGACAACAGTACTGCGTTATAAATATCAAATCTGCTAAGAGACTGGATCTTTATTCTCACCACAAAAAAGAAATGATAATCATGTGATGTCTTAGAGGTGTAACACTCAAATGGCAATGATACTGCATTATATAAATGTAACAAATCAACATGTTCTACATCTTAAACTTACACAGTTATATGTCAAATCTATTTCAATTAAAAAAAGAAAATAAAAAGGACTAAAGGAAATGAGAACACTGTATGAACAAAGGGGGGAACCCAATAAAGATAAATTATAAAAAGGAATCAAACAGAAATAGTGGAGCTGAAAAGTACAATAGCTAAAATAAGGGACTTGTGTTACACCACCACCATCAAGCATACTAACACCACATCATAGGAGTCTCAGAGGGAGATGAGAGAAAGGGTAGAAAAAATAAATAATGGCCAAAAACTTCCCAAATTTGATGAAAGACGTGAATCTACACTCCTAGGAAGTTCAACAAGTTCCAAGCAGGATAAACTTAAAGAGATCCACACCGAGGAACATTATAGTCAAAAAAAAAAAAAAAAAAAAAAAAAAAATTTTTTTTTGGCTGTGCAGAGTGGCATGTGAGATCTTAGTTCCCTGACCAGGGATCGCACCCGGCCCTCTGCAGTGAAAGCACAGAGTCTTAACCACTGGCCCACCAGGGAAGTCCCCAGTCAAATTGTTGAAAGCCAAAGACAGAATCTTGAAAGTAGCAAGACAGAAGTGACTCGTCACATACAAGGGATCCTCAATAAGATTAAGAGCTGATATCAGAAACCATGGAGGTCAGAAAGGAAGTGGGGTGACACATTTAAAGTGCTGAAAAAAAAAAACTGTCAGCCAAAAATTCTTTATCTGGCAAAAGTATTTTTCAAGGATAAAGGATAAATTGAGACATTTCCAGATAAACCAGAGCTAAGGAAATCTATTATCTAAACCTACCCTACAAGAATCCTTCAGGATGAAATAAAAGGATATTAGGTAGTAACTCAAAGCCATGTGAAGAAATAAGTAAACACTGGTAAAGATAACTACATAGGTAAATATAAAAGCTGATATTATTGTTCTTTTGGTTTGTAACTCCTCTTTTTTCCCTATATAATTTAAAAGGCAAATTCATAAAAGAATTATAAATTTATGTCAAAGGTCAGACAGGTATAAAGATGTAATCTGTGACAGTAACAATGTAAACAAGAGATAGAGATGTATAGGAGCAGAATATTTGCATATTACTCAAACTAAAATGATTATTACCCAAACTAGGTTGTTATAAATTTAAGATGTTAATTGCAATCCCTAAGGTAATCACTAAGAAAATAACTCATTACCAAAAGAGAGCTGGGGTGGATTTAGTATCAAATGAAACACATTTTAAGTAAACAAAAGTTTATAAGAGACAAAGAGGGACGTTGCAAATTGATAGAAGGTTCAATTCATCAAGGTTTAACAATTATAAATGTATATACATGGAATGACAGAGCCTCAAAATATATGAAGCAAAAATGGACAGAACTGAAGGGAGAAACAGATAGTTCTACAAGAGCTGGAGACTACCATACACATTTTCAATAATGGAGGACTTGAACAACACTTTAAACCAATTAGATCTAACAGAACACATCACCCAACAACAACAGAATACACGTTTTCCACAGTGGACACGTAGCATTCTCCAGGTTAGATCATATATCAGGCCATAAAACAAGTCTTAATAAATTTTAAAAGACTGAAATCATACAAAGTATGAAAAAAAAAGTACAAAGAAAAAAAGACTCAAATCACTAAAATCAGAAATGAAAGAGGAAACATTACTACTGACTTTACAGTAATAAAAAGAATTATAAGAGAATATGAATAACAATATGAATATGTATGTACACCAACACATCGGATAACCTAGTTGAAATGGACAAATTCCTAGAAACATAAACTACGAAAACTGACTCAAGAAGAAACAGGAAGTCTATATAGTCCTGTAACAAGTAAAAAGATTGATTCAATAATCAAAAACCTCCCATCAAAGTCAAACTCAGGACCAGATGGATTTACTGGTGATTTCTACCAAATGTTTAGAGAATTAACACCACAATCCTTCTCAAACACATCCAAAAAACTGAAGAGGGACACTTCCTAACTCATCCTATGAGGCTAGCAATACCTTGATACCAAAGCCAGACAAAGACACTACAAAGAAAATTACAGACCACTATCTTTATGAATATATATGGGAGAAAATATTTAAGAGTCTTGTAGCCAGAGGATATTAAAAATTCCTACAACTCAACAACAAAAAGACAAACAACCCAATTAAAAAATGAGCAAAGGACTTGAACAGACATTTTTTAAAAGGCACAAATGACAAATAAGCACACAAAAAGATGTTCAACATCATTTTAGTCATCAAGGAAATGTAAGCCGAAACCCCAATAAAACATCACTTCATATCATTAGGATGGCTATAAAATAAAAAAAATTAAAAAAAAAGGAAAATAACAAGGGCAGGCAAGGATGTGGAGAAATTGCACCCCTTGTGCACTGTTGATGGGAAAGTAAAATGATGCAGCAGCTGTAGAAAACAATTTGGTGACTCCTCAAAAAGTTAAATGGAATGACCACTGATCCAGCAACTCCACTTCTGGGTACAGACACAAAGGAACTGAAAGCAGAGACTCAAATAGATATTTGTATACCAACGTGATAGCAACATTACTCACAATAGTCAAAAGATGGAAACAACCCAAGAGTTGTGTGTGTGTGTGTGTGTGTGTAAAGCATGGATGAGCCTTCAAGACATTATGCTAAGTGAAATAAGCCAGACACAAAAGGACACATATTGTATGATTCCATTTCACAGAGTCAGAAAGTAGATTAGAAGTTACCAGGGCACTTAGGTTGTTTCCATCTCCGGGCTATTGTAAATAAAGCTGCAATGAACATTTTGGTACATGACTCTTTTTGAATTTTGGTTTTCTCAGGGTATATGCCCAGTAGTGGGATTGCTGGATCATATGGTAGTTCTATTTGTAGTTTTTTAAGGAACCTCCATACTGTTCTCCATAGTGGCTGAACCAATTCACATTCCCACCAGCAGTGCAGGAGTGTTCCCTTTTCTCCACACCCTCTCCAGCATTTATTGTTTCTAGATTTTTTGATGATGGCCATTCTGACTGGTGTGAGATGATATCTCATTGTAGTTTTGATTTGCATTTCTCTAATGATTAATGATGTTGAGCATTCTTTCATGTGTTTGTTGGCAGTCTGTATATCTTCTTTGGAGAAATGTCTATTTAGGTCTTCTGCCCATTTTTGGATTGGGTTGTTTGTTTTTTTGTTATTGAGCTGCATGAGCTGCTTGTAAATTTTGGAGATGAATCCTTTGTCAGTTGCTTCATTTGCAAATATTTTCTCCCATCATCGGATGAATGGATAAAGAAGATGTGGCACATATACACAATGGAATATTACTCAGCCATAAAAAGAAATGAAATTGAGCTATTTGTAATGAGGTGGATAGACCTAGAGTCTGTCATACAGAGTGAAGTAAGTCATAAAGAAAAAGACAAATACTGTATGCTAACACATATATATGGAATTTAAGAAAAAAAAATGTCATGAAGAACCTAGGGGTAAGACAGGAATAAAGACACAGACTTACTGGAAAACGGACTTGAGGATATGGGGAGGGGGAAGTGTGAGCTGTGACAGGGCGAGAGAGAGTCATGGACATATATACACTAACAAGCGTAAGGTAGATAGCTAGTGGGAAGCAGCCGCATGGCACAGGGATATAGGCTCGGTGCTTTGTGACCGCCTGGAGGGGTGGGATAGGGAGGGTGGGAGGGAGGGAGACGCAAGAGCAAAGAGATATGGGAACATATGTATAACTGATTCACTTTGTTATAAAGCAGAAACTAACACACCACTGTAAAGCAATTATACCCCAATAAAGATGTTAAAAAAAAAAAAAAAGTTACCAGGGGCTTGGGAGATGGTGAAATTGGGAATTACTGCTTAGTGAGTACAGAGTTTCTGTTTGGGGTGATGAAAATGTTTTGTAAATAGTGGTGATGGTTGCACAACGTTGTGAATGTAACTAATGTCACTGAACTGTATACTTAAAAATGGTTGTAATAGCAAATTTTATGTTATATACAATTTACTGCTTCCCCAAATGGGGGGAAAAAGTCTTTAAGGTGCATTAACTATCTTCGGTATTTATGGAGAGGAAGGAACGTCCGTCGATTAGGGTCAGATCTCCCTAGGGAAAGCATGTACCCTTGCCTAAGATGCTCTTCTATATTCCATAGCCTAGAAGGAAGACATAAATGGGCAACATCTTAGACCTAAAGCGTGAGACATTTAGACAGGCCTGTAAGGGGAAACAGAGGAATGTCCTCATGGAAGAGAGGGCAGACATAGGTCAGATGCAGGTGCTTCTTGTGCGGCCTGCCAAACTCCGCTTAAGACAGTGTTAGGTGTGCCTGTGCTGCATGATGGCTGCATGAAAATACTGACATCAGGACGGGGACAAGAACCCCTAATGCTAGGTATGCCCAAAGACAGTCCATCCTGGGAGAAGGCTACATGAAGTTTCCTGTAGAAAGGGGCTGGATGCCTATTAATCACAAGTTAATGAAAGTGTATTCGCTCACTTAGTATCCAAAGATGGTCACTACCAGAGCCTCTCTCTTTGAGAAGTGGGATTTTTTCCTTTCCCTTTAAATCTGGGCTGGCCCAATGACTTCCTTAACCAAAAAAATGGGGCAGAAGTCACATCGTAGCAGGCAGTCTCTAAAATGACCCTCGAAGTTCACTGTCTCCCGGTATTCACAGTCATGTGTACTCCCTTTCCCTTGAAGGTGGCGTTAGACTCGTCGGCTCTCTTCTGAGACCAGGCTATGAAGACTAGGCTTCCATGTCAAAAGGACTCTGTCTCTGTGATCACTCTGCTGGGGGAAGCAGGCTGCTACGTGATGAGCAGCCCCACGGAGAGGCCCACATGGCATGGGGAGGAACGGTGGCCCTGAGACCAACGGCCCGTGAGAAACTGAAGCCTGCCAAAAACCATACAGTGAACTTGGAAGTGACCCTTCCATCCCAATTGAATCTTGAAATGATTACAGTCCCGCCTGACACTGTACATGCAGCTTTATGAGAGGCACCCAGCTAGGTCCCTTCTGGATTCCTTACCTACAGGGACCATGAGATAACTGCTTGTTGTTTTCAGCCACTACGTTTTGTGGGTTTTTTATTACACAGCGATAAATGATGCATATAAGATGTTCTGCAACTTCTAAACCGAGGCCTTTCCTCCCTCCTCTTAGAGGCCAGCCTTCATGCTAGGAGCAGTTCAAGGCATGTGGAGAAGCAGCAAGGTGCTCACGTGGACAGTCTCAGCCAAGCACCCGCTACCAGCTAGAAGACAGACTCTAGGCAAGCCAGCCCAGCAGCTGCCAGCCATTCAAGCCACTCCAGCTGAGGCCCTAGACATCATGGAACAGAGATAAGCCATCTTCTCCATGCCCTGCTGAATGTCTGACCTAGAGAATCACTGAGCAAATAAAATGGTTGTTTGAAGCCACTAAATTTTGGGGTGGTGTGTTCCACCACAATAAATAACCCAGACAACCACTAGTTAGTAGGATTTGCAGTAAGAGGTAACAGACCACACAGGGTATAGATCTGGGGCTTCTGACTGGTCTACTAGACATCAGTGATTCATTCACAAATGGTGGGCAAACTGAACAACTGGATGCATTGGGAGGCACAGGATGAGGTGCGTAAGGAAACATTACCCTGTGGCTACGATCTAAAACCTAAATCCACCACTTAATGTCTTGAAAATGTGAGCCGTTGGTTAGAGTCAACAGTTTAAGCCAGACTGACCAAAGAAATCCCCTGTGTATCTCTTGCTGGAATTAGAAATGCCCAAACTAAAAAGGCTCTATAATATCAGTATCTTGGTTGTTGCTAAAAAAAGGGAGCATCAGTATTTTCCAGCATTATTTAGTTACCTGCTCACCCAAATGGGAAGAATCTGCCAAAGCCCTGCCTCTAACAGATCTAAAAGAGAAAAGCTTTATCAAATTGAATGGGTTATAGCAATGTCAAACATTTAGAGAAAAGCACAGTACTAATCACATGAATGTTACACTGGTAAGGAGTTAACACTGCAACAAACTATAAAAGAGCCTTTGTGATAGACAGCAGATGGTGAGCAGTGCAGGCTAGACCACTTTGGAAAAGGAGTCCTTGCTCAGAAAAAAGCCTGTGAAGCATGTAACTTTACAATAAAGGCGGTCCTTTATATTAAAGCTCCCAGACCTCTCGGGCATATTATTAGGAACCACATAACTCTATTCCTCTACCCAAGCAGAAGTATACAGCTATCATTCCCAATACCCGTAAACAAAAGGGAACAAGAATGGGGAGAAAAAGTCTACAAACGTAGGTGTGTCAGCCAAATTAGCAAGGCTATCCTCCGAGACTTTAACCTGCACGTTTCGGAGACACAGGAAGACTTGACAGCATGGATGTGGGAAGAGCAACAGCACTTGCCAAATGCAAATCCTGTTCCTCCAGTGCCAGCATATCTACTGGTATCACTAGCTTCTGCCTAGGAAACGTCACCAAAAATTCACTTGCCCACAAGATCCAAACAGTGGAAACTGACTAATGGCCTATTTGGGAATATTTGAAAAACATGCATTAATTAATATAGTCATGTGATGCCAAGTGAGAGATGGGTCCAATGCACTTGATATGCAATGTACTATATAACTGGTACCTGATTCATCTATAAATGAGTAAACATCAAGTCAGGGAATAAAGAGTCCTGAAGTGAGCTATGCATCAATGCCTCCACAGCAATACAGACACCACTTAGCACACATTTAGCTAATCTGATACCAAGCTAAGTATTCTATGTCATCAGTGCTAGTCTGATTAATAAAGGCGATGAAATTAATAAAGTTCTTGTTGTAAAGCAATATTTTATGTTGTACCTATTGTTCTTGAAAAGAAAGATATTCACCACCACCACAACAAAATCCCACTGGAACATGCACCAAAAAAGAAATATGTATGATCACAGTCAGAATATCAAAATGAAAGAAACAGAGGAATATACAGAGCCCTAATAACATGCATTTAACGAGGAATAGTTAGGGGATAATTTATGAAAAGATAAATTATGTAAAGGGATGAAACAGAAGCTATAAAAGAGCAAACAGCCTTTTCCCTTCCTTTCTGAGAAGTCCTATATTAACACATGCGGCACAAACCGGTTTGCATTTGGCAGGCTTCCTGTGTCCATTAGCAAATAGGTAAGCCAAAATAAGGAAAGCTTTCCTAGGCATTTTGGTAATGATTACAAGTCCATTACCAGACAGATCTAGTTACAAATGTACCCTTTTTTTTTTTCCAATTAGATTATAATGCAAAGAATAAAACTACCTTTACCTCAAAAGGAGGGAGATGTGTCACAGCCTGGAATACAGGCCAAGTTTCTGGGGCCCAGTAAGTAATCTCAGTCATTGGTAGTTCATTGAAACAAAACGACTGTTACTTTCTGCCCACATATCATTTGATTAATCAGTGGCTCTGGGGCACAAGACCATTAATTTCAGTCCCAGGAAGCCATATCGGATGCTATAAGTCTCAGGCACATTGATTTTTTTCACTAGTGGGGATTGTACATGTGGCTTTAGAGTCATACAACTCTGAGCATCATGATCTAGAACGATGTCATCCCACGGTGACTCGTTTGCTCATCCTGTATTTAAGCTCTTCTCCCCTCTTCTCTGCCTTTTTAAAAGGTTTAAACAAAATGGCTATCAGCCTCTGACTTCAGTGATTTCTGTCATCAAACACTCAGACATTTTCCTCGTTTCTCATAATCGTTTGATCCGTCAGCCTGGTACAATTCTTGGCCAATGGCCATGTTAATTTTCTACTTGAAAGAACACAAATAGGATACCGCTTATGACGAAGGTAGTAGGGGGAGCTTGGGGAATAGCTGTTCATCTTGATGCACAGCAATTAGCTTGGCAAACAGAAACAGGAACATGATTGGATCTGATGCCTAGCCAAAACTGCCTAAAGGAAAAAAAATCATTTTGTTGGAGGTATTAAGTGGCTCTTTAAATAGTGGCTATCAACAGTTATATTTGCCCTTTGAGAAATCACACGGGCAGTGTGACATCAGAGATCTCCAGTTTCCATGGTGATTATTAGTGATGGCATTTCAAATGTTATGGTTAAGTTCTACAGTGTAATCTTTGCACTTTACACCATATGAGAGGGAAGGAAAAAACTGTTCCATCTTAACGTTTTTAAAGGAAAGAATGCTGATCATCCAAGTAGATAAACAACATGGCTTTTAAGGAGATACGATTTGTTAATCTTAAACAGATGTGTGCTGATCGAAGCTACATGAGTAAGTTGATGAAAGATACTAAAGTACTTGGACTTAAGTATTAATTAACTTAATTAACTGCTTAGATTAATTAACTGCTTAGATATTTAGCAGCAATTAACTGTTATTTCCTGCCTACACATTATAAGCTGGTTGTTCTCATACTACTGATTTACCCATTTTTGTATGTAGGAAAAGATGATTTTCTTACGCTGAAGCAACTAATCCTGAGTTGAGAAATAGTCTAAGTAGGGAAAAATTTGTCTTCCTCTGCAGTTAAGGACAATCTGCAGGGTGAAGACTGAGCGAGCTGCTCTGGCCCCATCAACATCCCTCAAAGGCAGGGTGGCATCTCCTCCTTCCTCTCTCTGCCCTCTCAGTCCATGTTCCCCACACACAGGAGATACTCAATACACGTAGTGTTTCGATGTTGATGAAGTTTAGCCATTTCATTTTTGCTTTGTTTCATTTTCACATTTAGAGTTGATGGTTAATTTTAAAACACACAGTTTACTTACTAAGACAATTTTATATACTTAAGCAGAATGAATAAACTTAAAAGTCACTCTGAGAAAGTGCTTCATTGGACTCTGATAAACAAGTTTTCAGTTTTCTCATGTAGCTATAAAGTTAGTCTTTTAAAAAAGATAAATCAGCTATAAAATATACAGTATGTACCTTTTATTAACAAAATATCTTGAGGTAACAGATAAAAACAATTTGGTTTTTAATATGGAAAAATAGACTATATGGAGTCTTTCTGACTAGTGATTCAAATCACATCTACTGTGTAGTTAATAATATTGTCTAGAGGCAGAATCAAAGGTTATAAATCCAAGAAAACAGAGAAAATCTGCTGGCAAGATGAAGGGAAGTCACAATGAATCAGGATGTAATTAAAAAAAAATTCTACATAAATGCATTCCTCTTACAGTCACAGAAACCAGAATGATAAATGATCTGTCTCTCCCTTTACTCAAGCTACTAGTTATGCCAGGACAGAATACCTAGACCACCACCGTGTATGAGTTATGCAAAAGCCTACAGACCAGAACAAAGATGGATTTACAAATAAAGGACAAGGTCAGGGAAAAAAAAGTAGGACACAGGTCATAAAATATCACTACTTGGGACAGAAATAGACATACCTCCACAAATCATGGCTAGGATTAGCTACCTATGGGAAACTTTATCATCAAATACCCCAAACTAAATGAGACTGAGATCAATTACTAATGAAATTAAAGGGTCTCTTAATATGGTTTTAGAAAAGAATCTACTTCATATGTAATCAGTACAGCATAGTTGGTCTTGTTGAGAACTAAAAGAAATGAAGATATTAAGGGGCAGAATTCTAGACTGTTAGAACTGTAAAAGATAACCTAACCCACTTATTTTTAGTAGAGAAATAAAGGTCCATGGAGATCAAGCAACATTATTCAAGATCACAAGGAGAGCTACTGTCAATGCAGGAATAGAATCCTAACACCCCCGTCCAAGTGTCTCTTCTTACACACCACATCTAATGAAGTCTTGTGAATAAATGCAGCACACAAGCACCAGTACTATCACAAGGAAATTTGCATTCTAAGGATCAACCTATGGAGAATAATTCACTTTTTACAAAAACCAATTAAACACACACACACACACAGCACTGTACTTAAATCAGAAAGACCAAAGTCAACTGAACAAATATGGAAGAAAAAAAACAACCAAAGAACACATTATGTTAAAAAAAAACATTTTAAATCTGCCTTCCTTGAAGTTCTGAATAATGGACGCCTCAGATGTCTGATTCAGAAACTTAAATAGAACAGTAATATATTACTAAATTAGAGAAATAAAATGCATCACACAGAGTAACTGTTCTTGGTGTTTTCATTTGAAGAGTGATCAGGTTGTCAGTCAAACAGCAAGTCAAGGCCCTAGCTGGTTTCCCCAGCACAGAGCAGTGGTGGGGAAGCTCACAGACCAGAGAGACAGGAAGTAACACAGAACTCCCTTGAGCGCCAAGAATGCATTCCAGGGCTGCTTCTGTAGAAACCCTCTGGCTAAGAGAAACCCCTGTACAGAAACCAAGAAGTCTTACTGTGACAACTAATAAGCAGAAAGGTTCTTCCCTGTTATTTTTAGCAAGTCTCTTCTTGTTATTTTAAAAGTTCTACAAGCAGATGATCTGAAATTGAGCTATTATTTAGAGTATAACAAAAGGCTAGAAAGAGGACAGACGCTGATTTCCACTTAGAAAGACACTGCTCAAAAAGCAGAAACTGAGGCTCTTACAGGCAACTGAATGTGACCTCAGGCAAGTCAGAGGCCCCTCTCTGCATGTAACATTTCTAAAAAGAGATAGATATCATGAAGGCAAATTAAATATAATGGAGAAGTGAAAGAATACAGATGCCCTGGGACTTCCCTGGTGGCGCCGTGGTTAAGAATCCGCCTGCCAATGCAGGGGACATGGGTTCGAGCCCTGGTTGGGGAAGATCCCACATGCCACAGAGCAACTAAGCCCATGCACCACAACTACTGAGCCTGTGCTCTAGAGCCCATGAGCCACAACTACTGAGCCCGTGCGCCACAACTACTGAAGCCCTTGCGCCTAGAACCCATGCTCTGCAACAAAAGAAGCCACCGCAGTGAGAAGCCCGCACACTGCAACAGAGTAGACCCTCTCACCGCAACTAGAGAAAGCCCGCGTGCAGCAACGAAGAACCAACACAGCCAAAAAAAAAAAAAAAAAAAATTAAGAAAAAAAAAGAATACAGATGCCCTTCAGTTTTAAAACTGATCAAGTTCCCACAGATACTAGAAAATCACTTGACTGCATATCAGACTTTGGGAATGCAGGCACTGCCAGGGTCACAGAGAATACCTTTACCTTAGTGATCTGAAAGAGAATACTACATTTGGAAGAGAATACTAAAACCCTTGCTACTCAAAGTATGGTCTGAAGACAATCAGTATAGGTTATCACTGGGTGCTGGTTAGAAATCTAGGCTTTCAGGCCCCACCCCAGACCTAATGAGTCAGAATCTGCATTTTAACAAGATCTCCAGATGATTCACAAGCACATTAACGCTTGGGAAGTACTGTACTGAAAACACTGACAGTGCGCTGGCAAAAGAGGCCACTGAAATTTCGGGTAATCCACGGGTGCACATGTACAAAGAGCTCTGAGTTCGTCTGGCTCTTTCCTGGTACCAGGAAAGGCTGACTTCTGGACAACCACAGGCTAAACAAATGAGAAGTAAACATTTTTTTTATTACAAATATTGGCACCAATTAGGTGAACCTCATTTAGTTCCTACTTCTTTAGTGGGATTAAAGATAACACAGAAAAAACAGAGAAGAGACTTGTGGTTGCCAAGGCGGGAGGGGGAGCGGGAGGGAGAGGGATGGACTGGGAGTTTGGGGTTAGTAGATACAAACTGTTACATTCAGAATGGATAAACAACAAGGTCCTACTGTATATCACAGGTAACTATATCCAGTCTCCTGGAGTAAACCATAATGGAAAAGAGTATAAAAAAGAATGTATATATGTGTATAACTGAGTCACTTTGCTGTACAGCAGAAATTAGTACAACACTGTAAATCAACTGTACTTCAATAAAAAATATTAAAGATAACACAGAAACATAGAGCTAGCCATGTTAAAAAATGCTTATTATCTGTCTGGATAATGCCAAAAACCATAGCCAGACTGAATAATCGATTAAGTGAGCCTGGGTCATTACATTTCCGTATTTGGAATCATTGAAATCTGGGCAAAGGTACTGATCTATTGATTGGCAACAACTTACTGATTTTTTTAAAAAAAGTGTCATTTCAACTTTCATTTAATAATGCCATAGTCTAATGGGAAAACAAATGCTGGAGGGAAAATAACCTGAATCTTGATCATGGCTTTCACCATGTTAGCTGCTTATTGAGAATAGCAAAGTCTGTGAGGATATGAGTGAAAGGGTGCATATGTGTTATTTCTTGCTCCACTTACAGCAGGCCTTCCTTTACATGCCCACTTCTCCACTTACCTGATGTCCTAGGCACGGTAAGGGGAAAGCTTCCAAACAGGGGAAATCTGTTCCCAAGGAACAAAGTCACTGAAAACAATTTTTAAGGAGCAAGGAACTCTGCCTTTCAACATCTGGTACTGGCAACTAGGTTCTGTTTTAATTTCCAGAATGATACTGACAAATCTCCACACTGACTTATGATTTTCTTAGATCCATATCATCAAATTTCATTTTTCCCAGACAGAGTAACTGGGCACAAAGCACAAGAGACCAGTGTGACAGACCACGAGGAAGACAGGATATGGATTACTGGCCTGGCCACTCAAGAGATGGAGAGCTTCTGCAAGCTCTATTCCGCCAAACTGCTTACAGGAATTTTCTTTGTGCTTGAGCACCAGCCTTTCCCTATTTGGCTCTGCCCAATTTTGAACATAATAATCATATATGGGGAAAAGAGAGGCCTGAGGTACTTTTCATTGTGGTACCAAGTTAAAGGTGTGAACGAATCATGAACTTTGCCCTCCCCCAGTTACCTGATATAACAGCTATTTTCCCAGATCCATGTTCTTCTCTAGCTATTCTTTCTGCTTCCTCCATCAGTAGCATGCCAAATCCCTGTAAGAGGCAATGGAGGGGTTAGGGAATTAAGAAGGGAAGAAGTCATTAAGAGGGGTCCATAAAACAAGAAGGGTAATATTTTGTAGCTGCTAAACTCTTTTAAGATAAGAGTGACAAAAAACCATTTACGGGGGTAAGGAAAAGTTTCACTATTCAATTATACCAGAAGCACACTGTAGCAGACTAGGAATAACTCTGCAACAAAAGCCATCAAAAGGTATTCTGTGGGTGACTAATCTAGTCACAGCAAGGGGGTAATTGCCTCTCGACTTGTCTCTTTTTAAACAAGTTCTAGGCAATCTCCAGGTGATGAAAGTCTGGGGCATCTACCCTTGTATTATTAGTCACCCCTTCAGTTTCTAAAAGCTTTTTGAAACCAGGCAATATTCTTAAATCACCAATATGGGGGTTTATGCTACATCCACCATTAGCAGTTTTAACCTATTCTCCTGAAATTTAAAAAAGTGAGTTATTTATTTAGGTTGTTTGGGGGAGTGGAATAGTGTTCCACTACATATATCACATAGCTTGCTTGTCTTTACGAAGTGCTTTAACATTTCATAAGTGCTTTCTTTCAAATTATCATCTCCTTCGATCCCAAAATAGTTGAATCATACGAAATTGCCAGTATTAGACCATTACTGACTTTCAAAAATAGCAATTTCATACGGTTCAGTCTATTATTATATTCCACTTGACTGAGTCTCAATTTGTCTCTCCCTCCCCCTCCCTCACACCCAAAGGGGAACAATTTAAAGAGAAAACATCTCTGAACAACTGTAGTATTATACTGGTTCCTGTTTCTACACTTCCCGAATTTCCCCTCTCCTTTTCCTCTGCTCCCACCCTTGCCCCATTCTTTTTCTCTTTTCCTCCTTTGAGCAATTTCTTAATCACAGTCAAACAGAAATGGAATACAGGATACCTGATGCTGAAATTTAGTGGGATCCCGACTGCTGACGGGGACGACACTTCCATACACATGCAGCTCTCGGACTATGGACACCCCGCCAACCAATTCGAAACGGAATGTCTCCTCTGAGCACTTCCGTAATCTCAGGAGGCCAATCAAAATGTCTTGATCAGGGTCTTCATAGGATAAGAATGTCTCCCAGCCACCATTTGCAACATAATCTCTTCTTACCAATTCAACCTGTTTCATAAAAAGCCACGCAAGAACTTTTTTTTTTAAACTAGAGAACAAAGTACGTTTCTACTATTATATATGTTTATTTAGACTAATATCCACGACTAGGGATAAAGAGTAAATAACCACAAATTATGTTTCTTTTTACTTGTCTCCTCTCAATAGCACTGATTAAACGAGAGTTCATGACTTGTTCGTGGACTATAAAAAAGGAAACCAGTTTTACAATTTCATAAATATCTGAACCTCATTAACCTTGTGATTCTTACAGTTTGGCTCAGTAGATACTTCCATGTATTTAAATCTGATCCTCCATGAAGAGTCTCTAAGGTAAAATTATACATTATGTCACGTGTGCAGCTCTTGGGAGCACCCTGAGGCCCCAGAACTGTCAGGTACTCAATGGTTTTCTTTTCTAGTCCTTACCTCCTCCACTAAAACCTGCTTTTAGGGGAAAAAATGTGTTATTGGTTACTTATTCCTTGATGGAATTTTTTAAAAAAGTATCCCACAGGACCTTTAAAATAGTATGCCTAGTTATGAGATTAACACGTTAAAGAAAATCCAATCACCGGAGAGGTGCTTTTGGGGAAGCTTTTGTGTTAGCAGTCTACATGGGCTTTTGACTCTTGCTTCCTGCTCGAGTGTCCCTCGTACTTTGCGTAAATATAATCAATATGCATGCAGAGAAAGCTACATATGTGGGCATGGTTACACCCAGATACACTGAAAATGGGCAGACTGGACCCACAGCGAGGTGAATAAACAGACTAATACTGATATTCCTCCTCAACTTAATGTTTGCTGGATAACTGGATTGCACAAGAATTTGACAAAATGACTAACTATGCTTGGGTCTACTTTTTTCCTCAAAAGATCCAAAATGTGAAAAACGTCAATCAAATAAACAATTCACTTTGAGAACAGGAATATCGATGCAGATCTACTCTAGCCTTTCTCAAATGGGCTCCTACACGACAGCTAACCCCCACAGAAAATCTGGCAAATGGCTAACACGATGTCATTCTAGGAGAGAAGTTAATTCATCACAAACACGTTGTGTGGAACCCCTGTTGATATGGCTGATCTATTCGCTTGATTACCATCAACAGGCAATAATTTTAACAGTTGCACACAGAGATAAGCACATGACACTCAGCTTTACCTAAAGGTAGCCACTAGTCACATTTGGCTATTTACATTGGAATTACTTGAAATTAAATAAAATTAAAAACTAAGTTCTTCTTTGCACTAGCCACATTTCAAGTCCCATGTGACTGGTAGCTGATATCCTATTAGATGGCACAGATTATAGAACATTTCCAACACTACGGAAAGTTCTACTGGACAGTGCTGATCTACAGTGAAGTTCTAACTTGGTTTTCCTAACCTGGCTCTTCTAGAGTTGAGCCACCCTCATATCTGGCTTTCCTGGCTTGACTTCATTCTGAATTACTCTTTGCTCTTAGTTTACTCATTAACTTCTAGGGTTTGGTCCTACTGGTAAGTAGGTGTAGGCCCAGGCTTGACAAAGATTAATGAACAGGACCCAATCTCTCTATAAAATGAAGAAACTAACCTGGTATGGACGCACTTTGTGATGAATTTCTTGGATTCCAACCTCTCTGGTTCTCACGTCTCGACACTGCCAAAAAAAAAGAAAAGAAAGAAAGAAAGAAAAGAAAGAAAAAAAAGTGGGAAGGGGGGGCAAATATAAAACTGGTAACTAATTCAATTTTTATTGAAACTTCTCCACCAAATCCTGGGCTCAAAATTAAGTTTGGACATAATTTACATTGAGGTAAAAGAAATGAATTAAAAATGAAGCCATCTTTAATAAACCTGAGGATAGGGAAAAACAACCTAGAAATACATGAAGTTGGTACAGTATTGCTTTTAAAATAAGTTTAGAATCCAAAGGAGATCAATATACAATATTGAAAGTAAAGAACATACATTCTAAAATCTGAAAATCCAGAGAATATAACTGTATCTGAAAGTGCAACCCAAAACTATGTCTACCGAAGAGTAAAAACTGAATTCCTGGGCTTCCCTGGTGGCGCAGTGGCTGCGAGTCCGCCTGCCAATGCAGGGGACACAGGTTCGTGCCCCGCTCCGGGAAGATCCCACATGCTGCGGAGCGCCTGGGCCCGTGAGCCACGGCTGCTGGGCCTGCGCGTCCAGAGCCTGTGCTCCGCAACGGGAGAGGCCACAGCAGTGAGAGGCCCACATACCGCAAAAAAAAAAAAGAAAAAAAAAAGAAAAAACCCAATTCCTAATTTTTTAAAACCTTCACCATTTTATGGCAGTTAACATTTTTAGCATCACCATATTTGTATCATTTTAGGAATGTCAGAAAGAGGGAAGCTAAGACTGCTGTTTTTTGCAGAGAAGGGCTCTGTGGAAGAAAGGATGCGAGGGAGGAAGGAAGGGAAGGAAGAAGAATGGAAAGAAAGAACCTTGAGCTATTTATTATACAATCTGAACCACAGTCACAGATTGGCTCTTTGAGTGTCCCTGGGAAGCACAAAGCTGCCTGTGGATGATACGGAAGCAGTGCCTGGTCTGCACGGCCAAGCTATGTGATGTAACTCTTGCTCCTATTCCACAACCCAGTGTGCAGGCTACACAGCCTGACATTTATAATTACAGTAACTATTATATGCCCTATGATATATTTTCCCCTATAGAACTGTAAAAATTATTTCCAGGATTCTAACATTTTCCATCAGTGAGAAAAGACTGCCATAGGAAATCTGATGATGTCATGCAGCTATACTACTAATAGTATATTTAGTATATATATGGATGGAATTCCATGAGAAAAGTAAGAGCTCATTATTCAGTTCTAAAAGAACTAAGCTATTTCCATGCCCCGGGAACCCATATTACATACTTTTAATGAACACTTGCATGCTTTTTTCTTTTTTTTTGGAGGGAAGGGGAATGCTTTTTAAGGCAGAGATTGGTGTGTGCTTATTTTCTAGTAAAGACACTGCCTATGTGAACTGGATGTCTTTCGGTGTGACTGCATTCCAGTCTTCAGACTCAATCCCAGTTTACCTTACGACAGGCTATCACGGGTTAAGAGGGGTACAGGGTTAAAAACAGTGCCTGGTTGATGAGGTCAGCAGGCTGAGCAGGCCGGGTGGGTCACTGGGCAGTGGTATTCTCAGGAGGAGGAGCTGGACGACAAGGACAGGCAGGGACTTGGAGGCTGAGTAGGCACACGCTCTTGTTTGGGGCTTTCATTACTGTACATACATTTGCTGTTTTTCTAGAACTGAAATTTTTTTTGGGGGAGGGTAGAATAAGCCATAATGTTCACAAATTCTACTACGGACAAACAACTTTCTGAAAAATTTTCTCCTTAATATATTGACAGAGGACAAAATGTTTTGGGTAGGTCCACAAACATGATATGCAGTCCTCTCAACGACATCTTTCGAAGTGGGGTCCATGTTTGCACTGTGCATGAGAACCTCCCACAGCTCCATCCCAGATGGAGTGAACGAGAATCTTTGAAGGCAGAGGCCAGGAATCAGTGCTCAGGCCTAGACACCCTCCTGGCCTTTTCTCTTTAGCAGCTCTGAGAAATAGCTCCTAGGGCACTGAGTTTCAAACCTTATCGTGATTTCAGAATCATCTACAGACTGTCAAATTGCAGATTCCTGGGCTCTTTCAGGGAAAGCAGAAAGGAGGTGTTTAGTAAATATTTGTGAAATAAATGAGTGAGTGAATAGACATGGGGGTGGGGCAGGGCGAGGGAGACTGGTATATCTGGGCAATAACATTGCTAATTATTTCAGTATGTAAGCCTTGTTTCTTCAACGGTTGTATTCTTCTCTAACCACTAGTCAAGAATTGAACACCCAATACTTCAAAACAAAAAAAAAAGTTTTTTTAAAAAAGGAGTTGAACACATAGTTGGCAATCTGAGAAGGCAGGAAAAACAACCATTAAATTGACAAACCTACGCTCTTTTAGAAGAAAGCAGAGGGGTGTAGGGGATAGGATGCAGACTTTGCAACCACTAGCTTCAATTTCAATGTGTTATACAGTAAGAATGGCTTCAATACATGAAAGCTTTTTGACCAAACCTGTAAGTTTGTAATGTGATAGTATCACAGGTTTTCGCGTCTCAGACTACTTTGATCTCAACAGTTATGGTCAGACTCTTACCTGTATTCCAAGGTCTTTCATTCTTGCAAATGCCAGCTCTCTCAAGTTACCATGCTCTACTCCTGAGCTGACTAAGGGCATTGGAATATCTCTGTAGGAGAAAAACATCAGCTGTTGTAAAATATAAGTCACTCTCTACAGCAGTAAAAGGCAGGGATATTTAAAAAAACAAAAAGAACAAAACCACCCCTTCCCCACCTCAAAACCGACCAGGAAAGCAGAGGTTGAATATTCTGACCCAAAAGCAAGGTTCACCGCTTTTCTACCTCCCAGTTTTCCCATCTATGAAATTATGATTTTCACCTATCACTCAGGGTTTTTCTAAGAAACATCTGATGAAAACACTATATAAGATTACAAAGTACAAAACAAATGCCCAATAACCATTAGTAATGATTTTTGGCTGAAGAAACAGACATCTGTACTAAACAAAACAAGAAATAAAACTGTTTTTTACAAAGTTTTTACAAAGTCCAATTTCAGAGGAGAAATAAAAATTATTATTAACACACTGATTTATAGCTTACAAACACTTTCCCATACAGTTGCTGAATGACAAGTAACCAGGAAGCGCAAAAGCCTGGCTTAGACAACTGGTCTCAAAGAATAAATTTTTTCCCATTTCCTAAAAATCTAAATTAGAAGTGACTCTGCATTCGAAGAATAAGAACTTGCCTAAAGATGAGAGTAGATAAAAATTTTTTTCCTGGCATTAATATAGTGTAAAGTGCCCAGTACCAAGGAAATGTCAAGCAAAAGTTGAAATTATGAGTTTCATTTTAGTAGCCCCCACTATCCCTTCTAGACAAAAATCAGTATCTAAAGACAGTTTAAAAAAAAACCCTAAAGTAAGAATACGCTCAGCACATCTCCAGTTTAAAGACAAATCCCCTATTTCTTTTGTCTAATATTTGGTTGATTAGAAGACTTGGAGAATATGTCATTTATCTTTTCTTCTCATTTTTGCTTTTGAATCAGCTTGAGTCTTTTCCTTCTCTTTTCACTTATCCCTCCAAATGTTAAGTAAATAAAATTAGCTAATTCATCTATTTGATTCTAATAAGATATTCCCCAATCACTCAAAAAAGTATCAAAAGCCAATTGATAAGCATTAGAAACTATACACAATACATCTATCAGGCTCTGGAAACAACTATAAAGCACTGATAAGCCAAAATTCTTTAAGAGAAAGACATACCAAGGAGTTCAAAGTGAGAGCAACATAAAAAACATATTTTAGAGTGATTAGTTAATAGATACGGTTTACTTATACTTTCTAGTAAAATAAACTTTCTATCTTTGGAACTATAATTTCTTAAAATCAAATTCATCTTAAATCAGTAAGCAGATGAAACCGAAAGAAGGCTAGTCAACTAAAAAGTATAGTTTATTTTAACAAGAAATGCACAAACAACTGTTTTAAATATTTTACTATTTCATATTATATAAGTCAAAGTTAGTCTTCCACATGTCCCTTTTAACCCTGAAATATTTTATAAATCACTCACAAATACATACGTATAGTTTCACAACAGAATAAAATTTTGAACACTGTTATACATCATGTGAAATTAATCTGATAAAACCAATGGCAACCACTGTTAGTGATAGGGACAAAGTAAAGGGACAAATTAGGCAATTAAATAGTTAATCCCACTAGGGGATTGTAAGTAAAGAAAAAAGTATGGGAGACCCCTGTAAGTTAATGGTCATTCAAGAAAGCAGGTTTGCTTAACCACAAAGCCAAGCAGGCCTGCTTAGCAACAAAACCCATGCATGAGACAAGCCCTAAAACAATAAAAACAAGGGTGACATGAGACCTACATCCTGCCCAGTGAGCTCAGTAAGTTAATGATCCCTAGGACATGCTCTCTGCACACATAAAAAACAGTACTTTATGGAAAGGTGACATTTCAAAGTGAAAGACCTGAAATAATTTTTCCATAGTGCCATGACAGTCCTGGCTTGACCATGTAGGGACAAGAAAACTCCCGTGCCCAATCTGGAGGAGGAGCTGATGATGGAAGCACGACGTCTACTCAAGAATGAGGAAGAAGGTGGTCTTTTCACCCTCCCCACTTTTCCTTTGATTACAAAACTGTAGCCCACTAAGTTCTCAGGGCGCAGCACCTTCTTGCCCAGCCGCTTGTAAGCCTCACAAGCATCCTATTCTATTCTAATAAATCACTGCTTATCTATCACTTTGACTCTCGCTGAATTCTTTCTGTGCTGAGACATAAAAGACCGGGCTCCTTGGGGCCCCCCTGAAACGACACTTATCGGTTTCGGCAGTACCCATTACACGAGATACATCTGATTCTTGTTATTCATGGCAGTGAAGTCCTATAATGTGCCATGAACACTGAATTAGCAAACAGTGAAGCACTGCTCCTATGGAAAATGCAGGGTTAGGTTCCTGTGAGCCTTTAGTCCATTTTCTCCAACTGATCAACATGTAACCTTGCTTTATGTGGGTTTCCAGCTAAAAACACTTTATTTAACACAGAATTGATTCGGTAACATTGCACTTGTGGCCAATAGCACTATAATTCATGCTGCAATGAAGCTTATCTAACACATTCATTTTCTTTGTAAGACACATCACAGCCTTCTTGTACTTAGGAACACTAGATAGACAGCACCTCGGCACTACATGTGGGGGCTATTTTAAACAGCAAAATCAACAAAAAGCATAAAAATGTGAAAAATATGTTATTAAATGGACTGTGAAAGGACACTTGTTACAGTATGAGAGCTGAAACAAGTACACTGCATCATGCCAATATCCTGTTCCTCACCAAGCCTCCAACTACCAGTCTAGCATCCACCGATGACTCCTTCTGTATCACCGTCCCTATAATAGACATCAATGGTGATTATCTATTTCTACCATCCCTTCTGCATTTATTAGTTGAGCTTGTATATTAAGGAAGAATGTTCCCTTCTCTATTTATTCATTTATTTATAAATGCATAGATTTCTATTTTATTCAATGAGCTGTAATCTGATATTAACAGTATTTATTTTGTTGCTTACATTAGATTTGGTCAGTGGGCATGCATTCAGGCTGGCTTTGGGGTCCTTTTGACATGTTCCCACCATTCTTTGAATATTTCTTTACTTTCTGGAACAACATGATGTTACACGTTGATCTTATATGTTTGCTGCCCCAGTCCTAGAATTGGCCACTTATCCAAGCATCGCTGATTCCTTTTAGTGGCGGGTGGTATTTAGAAACCAAGATCTGAGCACTCATTGTGCTCATTACTATTGAGGTATCATTGCCTCTAGACCCTTTCAGTGTACACAACTAAGAAATTTATGTATGTATACACATATGTGTATATATATTTATATTCATATATTCAAATATATAAACATTATAACCGTTTCTACATACAAATTTAAAAAGCTGTGAAATCATGCTGATAATTACAATTCTAATCCAGTGCCTCAGTGTTCTTTTCAGCTTTCTACCCTTCAATGTCTGTAAATCCCTTTGGACAGTGAGAAACCTGGCTTCCTTATCTTTAGTATATTTATTTGCTTGCTAAATCAAACAACTTATTTGCTCAATACAACCAATCTCCCAACTACTCTTGGTGACACCTCTGCACTCACTATTACTCTACATTTCTTCAGATGCCAAGCATGCTGCTCTCAACACCTCTGTGGCACTGCTCTGGAGGTGATGGGAAGGGGAGATGAAGGGAAAGGAAGATGGGCTCTACAAGTATTGTTAATAATGAACCGGTCCTTGGGCTTCCCTGGTGGCGCAGTGGTTGGGAGTCCGCCTGCCGATGCAGGGGACGCGGGTTCACGCCCCGGTCCGGGAAGATCCCACATGCCGTGTGAGCGGCTGGGCCCGTGAGCCATGGCCGCTGAGCCTGCGCGTCCGGAGCCTGTTGCTCCGCAACGGGAGAGGCCACTGCAGTGAGAGGCCCGTGTACCACAAAAAAACCAAAAAAAACAGTTTGCCACAAATAAACAATACAGTAATAATGAACCGGTCCTTTTTTTTTTTTTAACATCTTTATTGGAGTATAATTGCTTTACGATGGTGTGTTAGTTTCTGCTTTATAACAAAGTGAATCAGCTATACACATACATATATCCCCATATCTCCTCCCTCTTGCGTCTCCCTCCCACCCTCCCTATCCCACCCCTCTAGGTGGTCACAAAGCACCAAGCTGATCTCCCTGTGCTATGCGGCTGCTTCCCACTAGCTATCTGTTTTACATTTGGTAGTACAAGTAAGTACATGCCACTCTCTCACTTTGTTCCAGCTTACCCTTCCCCCTCCCCGTGTCCTCAAGTCCATTCTCTGTCTGCGTCTTTATTCCTGTCCTGCCCCTAGGTTCTTCAGAATCATTTTTTTTTTAGATTCCATATATATGTGTTAGCATACAGTATTTATTTTTCTCTTTCTGCCTTGCTTCACTCTGTCCATCCACCTCACTACAAATAACTCACTTTCGTTTCTTTTTATAGCTGAGTAATATTCCACTGTATATATGTGCCACATCTTCTTTATCCATTCATCTGTCAATGGACACTTAGGTTACTTCCATGTCCTGGCTACTGTAAACAGAGCTGCAATGAACATTGTGGTACATGACTCTTTTTTGAATTATGGGTTTCTCCGGGTATATGCCCAGTAGTAGGATTGCTGGGTCATATGGTAGTTCTATTTATAGTTTTTTTTTTTTTTTTTTGCGGTACACGGGCCTCTCACTGCCGTGGCCTCACCCACTGCGGAGCACAGGCTCCAGATGCGCAGGCTCACCGGCCATGACTCACGGGCCTAGCCGCTCCGCTGCATGTGGGATCTTCCAGAACCAGGGCACGAACCCGTGTCCCCTGCATCGGCAGGCGGACTCTCAACCACTGTGCCACCAGGGAAGCCCTATTTTTAGTTTTTTAAGGAACTTCCAAACTGTTCTCCATAGTAGCTGTATCAGTTCACATTCCCACCAACAGTGCAAGAGGGTTCCCTTTTCTCCACACCCTCTCCAGCATTTATTGTTTATATATTTTCTGATGATGGCCATTCTGACTGGTATGAGGTGATACTTCATTGTAGTTTTGATTTGCATTTCTCTAATGATTAGTGATGTTGAGCATCCTTTCATGTGTTTGTTAACAATCTGTATATCTTTTTTGGAGAAATGTCTATTTAGGTCTTCTGCCCATTTTGGATTGCGTTGTTTGTTTTTTGATATTGAGCTGTATGAGCTGCTGGTATATTTTGGAGAAGAATCCTTTGTCAGTTGCTTCATTTGCAAATATTTTCTTCCATTCTGAGGGTGGTCTTTTCGCCTTGTTTATGGTTTCCTTTGCTGTGCAAAAGCTCTTAAGTTTCATTAGGTCCCATTTGTTTATTTTTGTTCTTATTTCCATTTCTCTAGGAGGTGGGTCAAAAAGGATCTTGCTGTGATTTATGTCATAGAGCGCTCTGCCTATGTTTTTCCTCTAAGAGTTTTATAGTGTCTGGCCTTACATTTAAATTTAATCCTTTTTTTTTTTTTTTTTTTTTTGGCGGTACGCGGGCCTCTCACTGTTGTGGCCTCTCCCATTGCGGAGCACAGGCTCCGGACACGCACGCTCAGCGGCCATGGCTCATGGGCCTAGCCGCTCTGTGGCATGTGGGATCTTCCCGGACTGGGGCACGAACCCGTGTCCCCTGCATCGGCAGGGGGACTCTCAACCACTGCACCACCAGGGAAGCCCCTTTAATCCATTTTGAGTTTATTTTTGTGTATGGTGTTAGGGAGTGTCCTAATTTCATTCTTTTACATGTAGCTGTCCAGTTTTCCCAGCACCATTTATTGAACAAGCTGTCCTTTTTCCATTGTATATTCTTGCCTCCTTTGTCACAGATACAGTGACCATATGTGCGTGGGTTTATCTCTGGGCTTTGTATCCTGTTCCATTGATCTATCTTTCTGTTTTTGTGCCAGTACCATACTGTCTTGATTACTGTAGCTTTGTAGTATAGTCTGAAGTCAGGTAGCCTGATTCCTCCAGCTCCATTTTTCTTTCTCAAGATTGCTTTGGCTATTCGGGGTCTTTTGCATTTCCATACAAATTGTAAAATTTTCTGTTCTAGTTCTGTGAAAAATGCCTTTGGTAGCTTGACAGGGATTGCACTGAATCTGTAGATTGCTTTGGGTAGTATAGTCATTTTCACAATGTTGATTCTTCCAAACTAAGAATATGGTATATCTCTCCATCTGTTTGTATCATCTTTAATTTCTTTCATCAGTGTCTTATAGTTTTTTGCGTACAGGTCTTCTGTCTCCTTCGGTAGGTTTATTCCTAGATATTTTATTCTTTTTGTTGCAGTGGTGAATGGGAGTGTTTTCTTGATTTTTCTTTCAGATTTTTCATCACTAGTGTATAGGAAATGCCAGAGATTTCTGTGCATTAATCTTGTATCCTGCTACTTTACTGAATTCATTGATTAGCTCTAGTAGTTTTCTGGTAGCATCTTTAGGATTCTCTATGCATAGTATCATGTCATCTGCAAACAGTGACAGCTTTACTTCTTTTCCGATTTGCATTCCTTTTATTTATTTTTCTTCTCTGATTGCTGTGGCTAAAACTTCCAAAACTATGTTGAACAATAGTGCTGAGAGTGGACAACCTTGTCTTGTTCCTGGTCTTAGAGGAAATGGTTTCAGTTTTTCACCATTGAGAACCATGTTGGCTGTGGGTTTGTCATATATGGCCTTTATTATGTTGAGGTAAGTTCCTTCTATGCCTACTTTCTGCAGGGTTTTTATCATAAATGGGTGTTGAATTTTGTCGAAAGCTTTTTCTGCATCTACTGAGATGATCATATGGTTTTTATCCTTCGGTTTGTTAATATGGTTTATCACATTGACTGATCTGCATATACTGAAGAATCCTTGCATTCCTGGGATAAACCCCACTTGATCATGGTGTATGATCCTTTTAATGTGCTGTTGGATTCTGTTTGCTAGTATTCTGTTGAGCATTTTTGCATCTGTGTTCATCAGTGATACTGGCCTGTAGTTTTCTTTCTTTGTGACATCTTTGTCTGATTTTGATATCAGGGTGATGGTGGCCTCGTAGAATGAGTTTCAGTGTTCCTCCCTCTGCTATATTTTGGAAGAGTTTGAGAAGGATTGATGTTATCTCTTCTCTAAATGTTTGAAAGAATTCGCCTGTGAAGCCATCTGGTCCTGGGCTTTTGTTTGTTGGAAGATTTTTAATCACAGTCTCAATTTCAGTGCTTGTGATCGGTCTGTTTATATTGTCCTCCTGATTCAGTCTTGGCAAGTTGTGCTTTTCCAAGAATTTGTCCATTTCTTCCAGGTTGTCCATTTTATTGGCATATAGTTGCCTGTAGTAATCTCTCATGATCTTTTGTATTTCTGCAGTGTCAGTTGTTACTTTTCCTTTTTCATTTCTATTCTATTGATTTGAGTCCTCTCCCTTTATTTCTTGAGTCTGGCTAATGGTTTGTCAATTTTGTTTATCTTCTCAAACAACCAGCTTTTAGTTTTATTGATCTTTGCTATCGTTCCCTTCATTTCTTTTTCATTTATTTCTGAACTGATCTTTATGATTTCTTTCCTTCTGCTAACTTTGGGTTTTTTTTTGTTCTTCTTTCTCTAATTGCTTTAAGTGTACGGTTAGGTCGTTTGAGATGTTTCTTGTTTTTTGAGGTAGGATTGTATTGCTATAAGCTTCCCTCTTAGAACTGCTTTTGCTGCATCCCATAAGTTTTGGGTCCTCGTGTTTTCATTGTGATTTGTTTCTAGGTATTTTTGATTTCCTCAGTGATCTCTTGTGAACCGGTACTTTTAAAAGACACTAAAATTTTCAATACAAGTAAACTCTCTAAGGTCTAGGTTTTATCATATGGTGTTGTTAAGCAGAACTATATGACAGAAAGACAGAATTACCAGCAGGGCTAGCTAATAATTTGTGGTGCCTAGTGCAAAAGGAGAACAGAGGGCCTCTTCTGAAAAAATTATTAATGCTTTCAAGACAGTGAGAGAAGAGCATTAGGCCAAGTTAAAGACCTATGAGACTACACAGGTTGCATGTCCCTGAAGCTGGCACTGACTACCCCAAAGCACAAGTCAGTGTGGACCTGGTAACACAGGGCTTTATAATGATGCTGACAGTTCATAAATGTCCTTAAATTTATGTCTGTCACTACAAATGCAATATGGCTTTAATGGTCTTTGGCAGTGAAATGCCTGGAGTGTACCAGACAGGAGTTTTTCCTCATTAGGGAATAGAAATGTGGCAATCTCCACTTTCAGTGATAAAGTTTTTTTCACTAAAAATGAAGAGAGAGAGTTCTATATATGTTGAGCATCTTCTATGTGCAAAGTAGTATATTAAGCAATTTGGAATATATAAATAGACACTGTTACAGACTCCTAGGAGTTCAAAACCCAGGTAAGATTACCGACCATCTGAACTTGATACATCCATCTAGGTGGGACTTAAAATTATTTTTAGGTTTTTCCATTTGTTTCACTTTCTTGGCTTGAAGAGATACTACATTCAAAAATATTCACTTTTCTATTTCACAGGTAACATTTTCAAGCTTACAGGCACTAATATTTGCAATCTGCTCATCAAAATCCTTTCAAAATGCTGTCTAGAGCTTTTTTGGTCTGAAGTTTCTTGCACTTCAGAAGCATCTTTTGGCTGCAAATTGGTATTCTATTCTAATGCTTCACAGTGATTTAAAAAAATCACATCAAGGCAGACAGCTGTTACACAGCCTGTGGGCACCAGCAGTTTAATGTGGCTCCATCATGTGCCTGGACAGAATTTTACATTTAATCATTGACTGCACCCTTCAGGGCTGCAATACAGAATAATCTATTGGGATGCTACTTCATAAAAACACCCGGTAAAATGGTATTGACTCAACTGTCATAAAATTTAAAGTGTAAATTAATTAAGAAAAAAAAGGGGGGTGGAGTGGGGAAAATGGCCAATTAAAAAAATATCAGGTAATCTAATAGTAAATTATAGTGTTTTTTTAAAAAAAGACAAGTGTAAAACACTGTGTTTTCACTTGAAATATCTTCCCTCCCATTTTCCTTCCTTTGTTCCTTCCTTCTGACACCTGTCTAGAAAATAATTCCTAAAATCTTCTCCTCCATGTATAAGTTTAGATTTGCTAGTGAACACTAAGCAAGTTGCTTGTAATTAGTAGAAGCTGTCACTAGGTGAACCAACATAGAGATAGCCAGATTTTCTAAAGGCACAGAACAAAAAGACACACATGATTTTCCTTTACTATGATTTAAAACAAAAATTAACTATAATTATTAAAATCACCTGGATTAAACACCCTAAGAGGAGGCTTTTTGCTTTGCTAATGGCTTCTTTCCAGCAAGACATAACCAACTGCTTCCAAATTAATAGAGTGAGGGTACTTAACTGCACTTCTAGACCACTATCAGTTTTCTACATTTTCAGAATCGTTCTAAAAGTTTAAAACTGAAGATAGAAGAAACAGTGCGATTCTCTTTTCCCAACTCAAAAGGTTTCTCAGCCCCTGAACACTGTCTAAACACTCAGCCTTCTCTTGTACACATCTGTATGTAAACCTTGAGTTACCCATTAACATTTTCCTTAGCACTTCTTTTTCAACATTTTACCATCAAGCCCTCGATACAAGTTTCTTTCTAGAAGTCCAGATATACCAAGTTCCAGCTATATCTGAATATAACTTTAAAAACATCAGTAAATGGAGCATAAAGTTTTTATGCAGAGATATGAAGCTGTTTTATCAGAACACAGCTACCAAATTGTTATTAAGTGTTAAGTGTACTATGTGAACAAGGACAGCTCTCCAGAGAGCTGCAATGGGGTCATGACAGGAGAACTAGGAACAGGGAGGTGTCTTTAATCAGCCTCATGTTTGTTATCCATAATATCATGCCTTTCTCCTTGTACACCCTTTTGGTTGTATAATATACGTATTCTTAATTCTTGCTGTCATAGCCCCTTTACAATTTTCCTATAGAGACTATATTTGCTGCTCCTGTTTTCTTGAAATCCTTATTTTTTCAGTTGGTGGTAAGCCAGGATAATGTTCCATAGTGGTATTTCATAAAGCCTATAAAATTAAGCTTTTACTGTTATAGCAATGTCTTTGTTGCTTTTGACTCGCTGGTTACAGCAGTAAGAAATTTAAAGCAAAAGGAGGACAAGGGGAAGATGGTGGAAGAGTAAGACGCAGAGATCACCTTCCTCCCCACAGATACACCAGAAATACATCTACACGTGGAACAACTCCTACAGAACACCTACTGAACGCTGGCAGAAGACCTCAGACCTCCCAAAAGGCAAGAAACTCCCCATGTACCTGGGTAGGGCAAAAGAAAAAAGAATAAACAGAGACAAAAGGACAGGAACGGGACCTGCACCAGTGGGAGGGAGCTGTGAAGGAGGAAAGGTTTCCACACATTAGGAAGCCCCCTCGCGGGCGGAGACTGCGGGTGGCGGAGGGGGGAAGCTTCGGAGCCGCAGAGGAGAGCACAGCAACAGGGGTGCTGAGGGCAAAGCGGAGAGATTCCCACACAAAGGATCGGTGCCGACTGGCACTCACCAGCCCAAGAGATTTGTCTGCTCACCCGCCGGGGCAGGTGAGCTGGGAGCTGAGGCTCGGGCTTCGGTCGGATCCCAGGGAGAGAACTGGGGTTGGCAGCGTGAACACAGCCTGCAGGGGGTTAGTGCACCACAGCTAGCCGGGAGTATGGGTAAAAGTCTGGACCTGCCGAAGAGGCAAGAGACTTTTTCTTCCCTCTTTGTTTCCTGGTGCGTGAGGAGAGGGGATTAAGAGCGCTGCTTAAAGGAGCTCCAGAGACGGGCGCGAGCCGCGGCTAAAAGCGCGGACCCCAGAGACGGGCATGAGATGCTAAGGCTGCTGCTGCCGCCACCAAGAAGCCTGTGTGCGAGCGCAGGTCACTCTCCACACAGCCCTCCCGGGAGTCTGTGCAGCCCGCCACTGCCAGGGTCTCGTGATCCAGGGACAACTTCCGCGAGAGAACGCGCAGCGCGCCTCAGGCTGGTGCAACGTCATGCCGGCCTCTGCCGCCGCAGGCTCGCCCCGCACTCCATGCCCCTCCCTCCCCCCGGCCTGAGTGAGCCAGAGCCCCCGAATCAGCCGCTCTTTTAACCCCATCCTGTCTGAGCGAAGAACAGATGCCCTCCGGCAACCTACACGCAGAGGCGGGGCCAAATACAAAGCTGAGCCCCGGGAGCTGTGAGAACAAAGAAGAGAAAGGGAAATCTCTCCCAGCAGCCTCAGAAGCAGCAGATTAAAGCTCCACAATCAACTTGATGTACCCTGCATCTGTGGAATGCATGAATAGACAACGAATCATCCCAAATTGAGGAGGTGGACTTTGAGAGCAAGATTTATGATTTTCTCCCCTTTTCCTCTTTTTGTGAGTGTGTATGTGTATGCTTCCGTGTGAGATTTTGTCTTTATAGCTTTGCTTCCACCATTTGTCCTATCCGTCCATTAAAACAATTTTTTTCTTAATTATTTTTTATTTTAATAACTTTATTTTATTTTACTTTATCTTCTGTCTTTCTTTTTTTCCTTCCTTCCTTCCCTCCCTCCCTCCCTCTCTCTTTCTTTCTTCTTCTACTAATTCTTTCATTCTACTTTTTCCCCCTTTTATTCTGAGCCGTGTAGATGAAAGGCTCTTGGTGCTGCAGGCAGGTGTCAGTGCTGTGCCTCTGAGGTGGGAGAGCCAACTTCAGGATGCTGGTCCACAAGAGACCTCCCAGCTCCACATAATATCAAATGGCGAAAATCTCCCAGAGATCTCCATGTCAACACCAGCACCCAGCTTCACTCAACGACCAGCAAGCTACAGTGCTGGACACCCTATGCCAAACAACTAGCAAGACAGGAACACAATCCCACCCATTAGCAGAGAGGCTGCCTAAAATCATATATGTGAATATGTCCACAGACACCCCAAAACACACCACCAGACATGGACCTGCCCACCAGAAAGACAAGATCCAGCCTCATCCATCAGAACACAGGCACTAGTCCCCTCCACCAGGAAGCCTACACAACCCACTGAACCAAACTTAGCCACTGGGGACAGACACCAAAAACAACAGGAACTACGAACCTGCAGCCTGCAAAAAGGAGACCCCAAACACAGTAAGATAAGCAAAATGAGAAGACAGAGAAACACACAGCAGATGAAGGAGCAAGATAAAAACCCAGCAGACCAAACGAATAAAGAGGAAATAGGCCGCCTACCTGAAAAAGAATTCAGAATAATGATAGTAAAGATGATCCAAAATCTTGGAAACAGAATAGACAAAATGCAAGAAACATTTAACAAGGACCTAGAAGAACTAAAGATGAAACAAGCGACGATGAACAATACAATAAATGAAATTAAAAATACTCTAGATGGGATCAATAGCAGAATAACTGAGGCAGAAGAACGGATAAGTGACCTGGAAGATAAAATAGTGGAAATAACACTGCAGAGCAGAATAAAGAAAAAAGAATGAAAAGAACTGAGGACAGTCTCAGAGACCTCTGGGACAACATTAAATGCACCAACATTCGAATTATAGGGGTTCCAGAAGAAGAAGAGCAAAAGAAAGGGACTGAGAAAATATTTGAAGAGATTATAGTTGAAAACTTCCCTAATATGGGAAAGGAAATAGTTAATCAAGTCCAGGAAGCACAGTCCCATACAGGATAAATCCAAGGAGAAATATGCCAAGACACATATTAATCAAACTGTCAAAAATTAAATACAAAGAAAACATATTAAAAGCAGCAAGGGAAAAACAACAAATAACATACAAGGGAATTCCCCATAAGGTTAACAGCTGATCTTTCAGCAGAAACGCTGCAAGCCAGAAGGGAGTGGCAGGACATATTTAAAGTGATGAAGGAGAAAAAGCTGCAACCAAGATTACTACCCAGCAAGGATCTCACTCAGATTTGATGGAGAAATTAAAACCTTTACAGACAGGCAAAAGCTGAGAGAGTTCAGCACCACCAAACCAGCTTTACAACAAATGCTAAAGGAACTTCTCTAGGCAAGAAACACAAGAGAAGGAAAAGACGTACAATAATGAACCCAAAACAATTAAGAAAATGGGAATAGGAACATACATATCGATAATTACCTTAAATGTAAATGGACTAAATGCTCCCACCAAAAGAAACAGATTGGCTGAATGGATACAAAAACAAGACCCATATATATGCTGTCTACAAGAGACCCACTTCAGACCTAGAGACACATACAGACTGAAAGTAAGGGAATGGAAAAAGATATTCCATGCAAATGGAAACCAAAAGAAAGCTGGAGTAGCAATTCTCATATCAGACAAAATAGACTTTAAAATAACGACTATTAGAAGAGACAAAGAAGGACACTACATAATGATGAAGGGATCGATTCAAGAAGAAGATATAACAATTGTAAATATTTATGCACCCAACATACGAGCACCTCAATACATAAGGCAAATACTAACAGCCATAAAAGGGGAAATCAATAGTAACACATTCATAGTAGGGGACTTTAACACCCCACTTTCACCAATGGACAGATCATCCAAAATGAAAATAAGTAAGGAAACACAAGCTTTAAATGATACATTAAACAAGATGGACTTAATTGATATTCATAGGACATTCCATCCGAAAACAACAGAATACACATTTTTCTCAAGTGCTCATGGAATATTCTGCAGGATAAATCATATCTTGGGTCACAAATCAAGCCTTGGTAAATTTAAGAAAAGTGAAATTGTATCAAGTATCTTTTCCGACCACAATGCTAAGAGACTAGATATCAATTACAGGAAAAGATCTGTAAAAAATACAAACACATGGAAGCTAAACAATACACTACTTAATAACGAAGTGATCACTGAAGAAATCAAAGAGGAAATCAAAAAATACCCAGAAACAAGTGACAATGGAGACACGATGACCCCAAACCTATGGGATGCAGCAAAAGCAGTTCTAAGAGGGAAGTTTATAGCAATACAATCCTACCTTAAGAAACAGGAAACATCTCGAATAAACAACCTAACCTTGCACCTAAAGCAATTAGAGAAAGAAGAACAAAAAAACCCCAAAGTTAGCAGAAGGAAAGAAATCATAAAAATCAGATCAGAAATAAATGAAAAAGAAATGAAGGAAACAATAGCAAAGATCAATAAAACTAAAAGCTGGTTCTTTGAGAAGATAAACAAAATAGATAAACCATTAGCCAGACTCATCATTTGAGAAGACTCAAATCAATAGAATTAGAAATGAAAAAGGAGAAGTAACAACTGACACTGCAGAAATACAAAAGATCATGAGAGATTACTACAAGCAACTCTGTGCCAATAAAATAGACAACCTGGAAGAAATGGACAAATTCTTAGAAATACACAAACTGCCAAGACTGAATCAGGAAGAAATAGAAAATATGAACAGACCAATCACAAACACTGAAATTGAAACTGTGATTAAAAATCTTCCAGCAAACAAAAGCCCAGGACCAGATGGCTTCACAGGCGAATTCTATCAAGCATTTAGAGAAGAGATAACACTCATCCTTCTCAAACTCTTCCAAAATATAGCAGAGGGAAGAACACTCCCAAACTCATTCTACGAGGCCACCATCACCTTGATACCAAAACCAGACAAGGTTGCCACAAAGAAAGAAAACTACAGGCCAATATCACTGATGAACATAGATGCAAAAATCCTCAACAAAATACTAGCAAACAGAATCCAACAGCACATCAAAAGGATCATACACCATGATCAAGTAGGGTTTATTCCAGGAATGCAAGGATTCTTCAGTATACACAAATCAATCAACATGATACACCATAATAACAAAATGAAGGAGAAAAACCATATGATCATCTCAGTAGATGCAGAAAAAGCTTTCGACAAAATTCAACACACATTTATGATAAAAACCCTGCAGAAAGTAGGCATACAGGGAACTTTCCTCAACATAATAAAGGCCATATATGACAAACCCACAGCCAACATGGTTCTCAATGGTGAAAAACTGAAACCATTTCCTCTAAGATCAGGAACAAGAAAAGATTGTCCACTCTCAGCACTATTGTTCAACATAGTTTTGGAAGTTTTAGCCACAGCAATCAGAGAAGAAAAATAAATAAAAGGAATGCAAATTGGAAAAGAAGTAAAGCTGTCACTGTTTGCAGATGACATGATACTATGCATAGAGAATCCTAAAGATGCTACCAGAAAACAACTAGAGCTAATCAATGAATTCAGTAAAGTAGCAGGATACAAGATTAATGCACAGAAATCTCTGGCATTCCTATACACTAATGATGAAAAATCTGAAAGAAAAATCAAGAAAACACTCCCATTTACCACTGCAACAAAAAGAATAAAATATCTAGGAATAAACCTACCTAAGGAGACAAAAGACCTGTATGCAGAAAATTATAAGACACTGATGAAAGAAATTAAAGATGATACAAATAGATGGAGAGATATACCATGTTCTTGGACTGGAAGAATCAACATTGTGAAAATGACTGTACTACCCAAAGCAATCTACAGATTCAGTGCAATCCCTATCAAACTACCACTGGCATTTTTCACAGAACTAAAACAAAAAATTTCACAATTTGTATGGAAACACAAAAGACCCCAAATAGCCAAAGCAATCTTGAGAAAGAAAAACAGAGCTGGAGGAATCAGGCTCCCTGACTTCAGACTATACTACAAAGCTACAGTAATCAAGACAGTATGGTACTGGCACAAAAACAGAAAGATAGATCAATGGAACAGGATACAAAGCCCAGAGATAAACCTACGCACATATGGTCACCTTATCTTTGATAAAGGAGGCAGGAATGTACAGTGGAGAAAGGACAGCCTCTTCAATAAGGGGTGCTGGGAAAACTGGACAGCTACATGTAAAAGTATGAGATTAGATCACTCCCTAACACCATACACAAAAATAAGCTCAAAATGGATTAAAGACCTAAATGTAAGGCCAGAAACTATCAAACTCTTAGAGGAAAACATAGGCAGAACACTCTATGACATAAATCACAGCAAGATCCTTTTTGACCCACCTCCTAGAAAAATGGAAATAAAAACAAAAATAAACAAATGGGACCTAATGAAACTTCAAAGCTTTTGCACAGCAAAGGAAACCATAAACAAGACCAAAAGACAACCCTCAGAATGGGAGAAAATATTTGCAAATGAAGCAACTGACAAAGGATTAATCTCTAAAATTTATAAGCAGCTCATGCAGCTCAATAACAAAAAAACAAACAACCCAATCCAAAAATGGGCAGAAGACGTTAATAGACATTTCTCCAAAGAAGATATACAGACTGCTAACAAACACATGAAAGAATGCTCAACATCATTAATCATTAGAGAAATGCAAATCAAAACTACAATGAGATATCATCTCACACCAGTCAGAATGGCCATCATCAAAAAATCTAGAAACAATAAATGCTGGAGGCAGTGTGGAGAAAAGGGAACACTCTTGCACTGCTGGTGGGAATGTGAATTGGTACAGCCACTATGGAGAACAGTATGGAGGTTCCTTAAAAAACTAGAAATAGAACTATCATATGACCCAGCAATCCCACTACTGGGCATATACCCTGAGAAAACCATAATTCAAAAAGAGTCATGTACCAAAATGTTCATTGCAGCTCTATTTACAATAGCCCTTAGATGGAAACAACCTAAGTGTCCATCATTGGATGAATGGATAAAGAAGATGTGGCACGTATATACAATGGAATATTACTCAGCCATAAAAAGAAACGAAATTGAGCTATTTGTAATGTGGATAGACCTAGAGTCTGTCATACAGAGTGAAGTAAGTCAGAAAGAGAAAGACAAATACCATATGCTAACACATATGTATGGAATTTAAGAAAAAGAAATGTCATGAAGAACCTAGGGGTAAGACAGGAATAAAGACACAGACCTACTAGAAAATGGACTTGAGGATACGGGGAGGGGGAAGGGTAAGCTGTAATAAAGCGAGAGAGAGGCATGGACATATATACACTACCAATCATAAGGTAGATAGCTAGTGGGAAGCAGCCGCATAGCACAGGGAGATCAGCTTGGTGCTTTGTGACCGCCTGGAGGGATGGGATAGGGAGGGTGGGAGGGAGGGAGGGAGACGCAAGAGGGAAGAGATATGGGAACATACGTATATGTATAACTGATTCACTTTGTTATAAAGCAGAAACTAACACACCATTGTAAAGCAATTACACTCCAATAAAGATGTATTAAAAAAAAAAAGAAGAAATTTAAATCTAAAAATGAATGGGGAGAATGCAAATTCTTCATCTGACTGCCCGTGTGATCTATGCCTTGTTACTCTTGGTAGGAAAACTATGGTGTCTATGGCTGTGAAATTTCTATTCTGTGGTACCTGTTACCCTGCTCTGCTGCTGGGAAGTAGTGTCTTCACTGTTCTCTGGTTGCCCCAGTGAGTTAAATGCAAATACTATTTTTCTTTTGTTGTTATTAGTATTACTTATTGCATCTTTGTTTCTATTGTATTAAGTTTTTGAAACAATCTCAAAGTCACAGAAAAATTCCCAAGTGTGGTACAAATAACTATATTCCTGAAGTATAATATTTGAAAGTAAATTGGGAACAAGATGTCCCAATACCCCCAGAATACTCTAAGTATTTCCTACAACAAGGATATTCTCTTGGGTAACAGTAATACAACCATCAAAATCAGGAAACTAACATTGGCACTTTACTGTTGTCTAATCCTATACTCCATCCCAGCTTCCTGTGAGCCTCCAGTCACAGCATTTCCATCAGCTGATCAACACATGACCTTACTTTATGTGTATTTCTGTTTAAGGTGTCGGTGTCTCTCTCTCTCTCTCTCTCAATAAATAGGCAGATGATTCATTATCATGAAACTCATGGCTCATAGCTCATGTCTGAATGAAGCTAATCTAATACATGCCTTTTCTAATCAAACTCTCAAAAATTAAATACAAAGAAAACATATTAAAAGCAGCAAGGGAAAAACAACAAATAACACACAAGGGAAACCCCATAAGGTAAGGCACAGCATAGCCTTCCTGCACTCAGGAACACTACACACAACACTTCAGGCCATTTTAAACAGTGAAATCACCAACAAACAGCACAAAACTGCAAAAATCATGGCCATTAAACAGACTGTGAAAAGGACATGTGCACACACCATTGTATTTGTTATCGTTTGTTACATTTACAGTTATTTCTATCTCTACCAATATGTTGAAAACCACAAGTTCACACCAGTATCTCCTATTCCCAAACACCATGGGGTACATTAGAATTTTCTCCTTTTTCATATTTGGCATTCCCTTTTCAGATAACAGAAAACCCAGCTCCCATTATCCTTAATATTATCTGCTTATTAGATCCACCCCTTGCAAGTTACTGACCCTCTGTTGCTGTCCTCGTCTCCACACCCCTCAGACACATCCTCCTCGCCCTACTGAGCTCTGACATCTGGTGCCAGGTCAGCCGTCAGTGAGAACGCCTTCCTCACACATCTGGGCTGCAGCAGCCTGAACCACACCACCACCTCCTCCCTGAGAACACCCTTCTCCCCGTGCTCTGGGCCCTGCGGCTCCCTGTGTCCCTTGTGTGGATGCCTGTGTTGCTCAGTAGCTCCTAATGTCTTTTGGACTGAATTGTTCCAGAAAGGTGGAAGAGAAGAGGAAGGATAATGCAAATGATTTTGATGGCTGATTTTCTAGTCACTATCTCCTTAGTATTTTTAAAAATAGAGATCATTAAGCAATTTAGGTCCTTAAGTTGGGCCAATAATTTAAAAAATTTGAGAAATAAATACACTGTGCCAGAAATGTGGTGTAAATATCCTTTGACCTTTAAGGAAATCCATTATTTTATATCCTTGATAATTTCCCTTTAGTTGATAGTTCTGCTTTATGTTATTAGTAGCACAGTTGTTGTGCTCAGTGGAATCCTAGTCACAGCAGCTGACTGGACATGCATTTATCGATCCCCATTTAGCCTTGTACTGGTAATACTGGAATACAGGCAGTTTTTGGCAGGGTGGTGGAAATGTGCCTTAACGACCAGGAAGTACAGGAATGGCTTTGTCAGGATTGTAGGTAAATAGGTAACTTTATGGCTTCTAAATTTTTCCTTCAGTGTTATGTTTCTATTTAAAAAAAAAAAAGACCACGATTGAAAATGAGATCTCAGTTTCTCCTAGAAAAGTAGTTCAGATGATTTCCTTCACACTATCAGGAATATGTCACTCTTTCTCCACATTTACATTAATGTCAGTAAAGAATGCTCGTTGCTACTCTTTCTTTTTTCTTCAGAGGCTCTAGAACAGGGATAACAGACACATGGCTCCACGTCCTCCTCCCACACTCACTAGAGTATCTGGGTTGGAGCAGATCTGAGAAAGGAAACGCTGATGTAGATCACAAGCTCCTGGAACCAAACACCATGCTCACTTCCCATCATCCTCCATCTCCTGGCTCGCGAATGGAGAGGTGAACATGTGAATAAACGTGATACTGGCAAAGAGGCTTGGACGTGCTGTCCTATCATTTCCATCCTCTCTATCTACAGACAGCATTCTAGGTGTCCCATTTTTAATTAAAAAAAATTCAAACCCATCAATTTGCAGTAAGACTCTTCTCATTAGAAACTGTTAACAGATAAGACTCATCACTGATGACTTCTGGCGTAAAAGATTAACACATTACCTCTGCACTCGGTACACTCGAGTCCACGGAGGCACGAGGGCAAGGATCCGGGCCACCAATTCAATCAGGTCACTGGGAGAATAACTCTTGTATCTTCCCGATTTCCACAACTCATAAAGCCCAGTTCCACGAATCACCAGGGTAGGGTAGAGTTTCAAACCATCAGGACGAAAAGCAGGGTTCTCAAAAAACTCCTGTGAATAGAGAAAATGACTTCTCCATTAGTTATATGGAGATTACCCACAGTGAAGTTTCAATCTGGGGCTGGCTTCTCTCACATACCTATGTGGTTCTTAGACTGACTTTCCTTCCTATCAAGCGAGGGAAGGTATACAGAACAGAAACTCATTGTTTTTACAGCCTCAGTGGAGCAAAACATGTGTGTGCTGGGTGACCAAGCCCTTGCCAACCAACCCAACCCCGGTCCACTGCTGTGGTGTCATCGCATGCCACCCTCCCCACCTTGCTTTTCTGTCTTTGCAAAGGCAATTTCCTCTGCCTGGAAATTTTATCAGTTTTTCTTCATCTAGCTAATCTTCAGGTCTCAGCTTGAATGCCAATTCTTCAGAGAGGTCTTCCTGACCTTCAAATACAAGTTGCTTCACTTAAAAATGTTTTCTGGAATTCTGTATTCTTGCCTTCCTAGCAGCATCATACTGACAATTTATCAGATGCCTGCATTCACCTCTAGACTGTATCCTCCTTTAATAATGGAATATATTTAATTGTTTAAACTTTTAAAAGTTGTGACATAGATCACCATCTGGGCTGCAAAACCTAAACTGTCTACTATATGGCCCTTTGCAGAAAAAGTATGCCGACCCCTGGATAGGACTATTTTGTCCTCAGGCCAACTGGCACCATTCCTAACCCGGGATACACACAGTCCATTTGTTATCTGGACACTGAGGGATACATCTAATTCATCTACTTTGACATAGTAATTTCCTGCACTGTATCATCCCAGCTGGCTGCCTTATTTCTTTACTTGGGTTGTAGCAAGGAGACATCAGGCATTCTCCTTTCTATGACTTTGCACTGCTAATCTGCTCTTATCTTGATTTCGCTTGACATGTGATAGAGGAATGAAGGTGGACTCATACAGCTCCCTCTCACCCCGACCCTGGCGTTAGTACTTAAACGGCCAGCAGTACCGTATCTTGTGAATTGTGAAAATGCTTTTTTATCTTGTGCTGTTATTTTTACAGAGCTTTCCATTGTTTAACTTGGTTTTCAAAGAAATATATAACTATAGAGTTTTCGATCTCTCTCACTGATTTCTGTCACAGTCTTAAATGCTATAATCTTTGTGCACCATTTGCTCTTAGGGCTATTCTTCTGTAATTGCATGTAATTTTCCCTGTAACATTTATATATTAAAGATTCATAAGGTCTTTAATATTCTATAGCCATCCACAAAGAGTATGTATGCAAGTCACTTTCTACCTAGTCTGCATCTATATTGGAACACAGGATTTCAGTAAAGTACTTCTGGTTACTCGTGTAATAAATTAGGGGGACATATGGGCTGATATAATCCTTTCATAAGAATGATGATAGATGGAATTGGTGCTGGACTTCCGGTTACACATGGAGAATTAAAATATGTGTTTCTTTCCTTTCCTTCCAAAATCACACTGAAATAAGAGGAAATAATTTTTTTAAAAAGCATAAACCCAGAAGAACAAAGAGAACATCAGAGGAGACAGGAGGGGGAATAAGTGATAGCAATAAATTTTTGGAAGACAGAAAATGGATGGAAGATTGGTAAATGACTTTGCAAATGAAGAAAACTGTAAACAAACTCTCTGCAAAGGGGGATACGGATGAAAGGGCAGCTCAGTCGCACCAGAGTCCCAGGAATGAGCATAGATCAGAAATAGCAGTAATGACAGTTCTTCAGAATACAGTTATGATTCAGATGATGTGAATATTATACCAACAAAAAGACAAAAACCTTAGTGATTGATTCTGATATGGAAAGTGAAAATGAAACTCACGATGCTGGAGAATGCTCCTCTGCTTCTACAGAAGAGTGGACTGAAGACAAAATTTCATGAAAATTAGAAGACTCTACAGGTGTGTCAGGTGTAACTATTGAATGTAATAACCCACAAAGTGTTAGTGAAATAACAGAATTAATTTTGATCAGCCGAAATAAAAATTGCTGGCCACAGGCATTAATTTCTGCAAAAATACCCCGGTCAATAAGGAGTTTAAAAAAAAAAAAAAAAGGAGGGAAAATGATTTCACAGAATTCTGTAAGTGTGAAGATATTAGAACAGAGACATTTTTGGGCATGTAAAAGGCTTACTTCCCATGATGAATCCTTTCTTAGAAAGCTGCTGGAGAATGTGTTTTAGTAAAGTAAAGGAGTAAACCAATAAAAAGGATTAACTTGGTTTCTAAAAAACAAAGGATCTGATCCTAGAGAGTAGAGAAGAGGAGCCCTAAGGAAGACCTCTGTGAACTAGGCACAGAGAACTGCCAGTCCAGTTTGGAGCTGGAAGATTAGATCTCCAGGAGTTATGACTCCAGCCTAAAAAAGGAACTTAGAGAATATCTGATAGGGTCAGCCACTGAGAGAGGGGCTTTAACACTGAATGGGCACACTTGAAGGTTACAGATACTCAGAGAACTAATAAGCAAATAAAGAAATAAGACAATTTTACTGTTAACTCTAGGAAAAACAAAAAGTTATTTAAGAAAAGAAAGTAGGTATAGTATATTACTTGGCTCCATGCAAATAATAATAACTTATGTAAAAACTGTAATGAAAACACTGACTACTCATATAACTAAAATAGTGGCCTAATAATATTGGGAGAATGGGAGTTCAAAGAACTAACTCTTTAACTATTGTATTGGTAACAGTAAGACAAGAGAATCTCTCTACTGATAGTCAGGAAACAGGAATCCAAGCATAGAAGGAAACATAGTGGTAAATACTGGGACCCCTCCCCCACCTCCCCTGGCCTGGCCACAACAGTTGAAAGTGGCGGAGGACTACTGTGTTTTGATGTGACCCCTTTAGGACTTACTGGATTTTCAAACACTAGTTAATAATAACTTTATTCATTAATACCTTTTATACTATAAAGATAAAAATTAATTTAATAAACATAATTTTGGTGGCAATGTGGATGATATATTAGAAGGGAACATGGCTGGTGGCCGTGGGACTTAGCTAAGCAGCTGTCTACCTGTGCAGTGAGCTGACAAAAGCATGAATTGAAGTTGTGGCAGTGGAGATGAAGAGGAGGCGACAGCCCTCAAAAATATTCAGAGGGAGTAACAAACAGGACCTCCTGTTAGATTAGACCCACGGTAGAGGGAACAGCGACAGCAGCAGTGATGTACTGAGCACTCGTTATGTGCCAGGCATTCTTCTAAGCATGATGCATGCATTACCTCTGCCCACCTTCACAACAGCCTCATTCAGAGATGAGGAGACTGAGGAACAAAGCAGTCCGTTTGCTACCAAGTGGCGGGTGGGGCCAGGATTCAAACTAGGCCCAGTCTGGCTCCACATATTCTCTCTTTCCTTCTGAATGACTGAATGTCTAGCTTGGGAGGATATGTGGATGATGGAACACCAATATCACAGGAAACAGAAGACAAGGAGACCACAGGGGGAATGAAGTGTGTCCATATTGGACACGTTAAGTCCGAAGTACAAGTAAGACATCTGGTGCTAGTTGAAGAGTATTCAGCAATTGGACTTAAGAGCTAAGGCTTAAGGCTGGAGAGGAAATGAGATTAATTGAAGTGTAAGTGGTAAAGTTAGAACAGAAGAAAGATAAGCATATAGATGAGAGCAAAAGACAGAAGCCACATTTAAGTGGTGGGAAGAAAAAGGAGATCTAGTGGAAAAGAAATAGTCCTAGAGGTTAAAAAGGGAACCAGGGGACAGCAGAGTCACAAAAGCCAGGGAGATGAGAATTTAAAACTGGAGAGTCTTTAACAATAACAGGTGCTAAGACTGGATAAAATGTCAGCCGAGAAGTATCCTTTGGATTTGGAGATTAGCAAGTACTTTACAATGTTTGAGAGAATAGTTTCAAAGAGAGAGAGAGAGAGAGAGAGGGAGAGGGAGAGAGAGAGAGAGAGTGTGAGTTGGCGGGCAGCGGGGAGTGAGTAGAAGCCAAGCTGCAGTGGATTTGGAGGAAGCAGGGACACTGAAGCGTTTGTAAATGACGTGGGGGCACTCAAGGGAAAGGAAGGCAGGGTACTGCTGTTTTTCACTGTAGGCCTTACAGTACAATTTGACTTTTAAAATTTTGCATGTGTTCCTTTGATACAAATAAAAAATAACTGAAAACGTAAAGTTCTGTTTCTGTAAGATCCAACCCGACCAGGATTTCAACATCATTCGGGTCATGCATAGTCATTCATCATAGAACAGACTTTCCTTGGCCTAAGAAAGGAGACACAGAAAGATGCAATAGAAAGGGTGCCTTCTTAAGAGCCTGTTTCTACCTGAGACTCACCATGGCCTTTAACAGTTACTTAACTGCGTCAGGTCTTGTTTCCTTGTCTGAGGAGGCTGCAACAGGTGGTCTTTTCTGATATAATTCTACACTACCTGTATTCTATGATATTACCTTAAGTATCGAGACTTTACATTAAGAAAACCAAGCAAATGAAGAAGTAACAACAACAAACACCTCTAACCATACCTGCCAAACTGTAACTTGATCACACTGGCTTTTGGGAAAAACAGCTCAGTGGGGGAAAAAAAGAACTTCTGAGTGTCCAAAGGGTGGGCAAACATTAATGGACTTTGAAAGATTTCGCATTACTGACAAGAGGTTCTGGAGATAAATTTTTCCTCAAGAGAAACTGACACTCTCTAAGCATTTTCAGCAACCTGAGCTTGGATATCCAGGAGCAGTCTAATTTTAAAAGAATACAATACAGGGCTTCCCTGGTGGCGCGGTGGTTGAGAGTCCGCCTGCCGATGCAGGGGACACGGGTTCGTGCCCCGGTCCGGGAAGATCCCACATGCCGCGGAGCGGCTGGGCCCGTGAGCCATGGCCGCTGAGCCTGCGTGTCCGGAGCCTGTGCTCCGCAATGGGAGAGGCCACAACAGTGAGAGGCCCACGTACCGCAAAAAAAAAAAAAAAAGAAAAAAAAAGAAAAGAATAAAATACAAAAACAGCTAAAGGTTATTTTGAGTAGTAAATGACATACCATTTTGGAGACCTGAGGACAGATGGAAAGGGTGAAGTTAATGCTCGGAGGATAAATTCCTAAGATGTTAAACATTCTCCATCACAACCAGGACTTTCAGCTTATAAGAAAAAAGAAAACTTCACTTCAAAAATAAATCTCAGTTACTGAAAAATATAAGCAAGTGCTATTTATCAGAAACAGCTATGAGCTCTGTACCTACCACTAGATAAGAGTGTGAATCTGCAATGAACAGACGCAAATGACCAGCTCTGCTCTTAGTGACCCGGAACTGACCTAAGCAACAAGGTGTGAGAGCAAAGCCAATTTATAATTAACACATGCAGGCACATAGCTGGGCAGAGGCTTTATGGATCCGTGCCAGGCAAGGCTATCTTGTCCTCTACAGATATAACATTTTTTAGACTTCTACAATTATACAAGTAGACCCTTTACTTAGCAACCCTTCCTATGGATAAAACACATTAAGGAAACTGTATCTGTGGGTTGCTAATAATGTGACAATAAAATAAAGTAGGGAAAAAAGAAGTTTTTAAAGTGTAAAATATACTGCCTACTAATTCAGGAAAAGTTGTGAATTCCAAATAGGCCCAAACAAGATTTCTTAAACAAAAACTAGTTTAAAAAAATTTTAGTAAACGTTTTATTGAAATATATCTTAGTATAAAAAAGTACACAAATCTTTAAGTGTACACCTGATAGATTTTTACAAATCATGTAGCCAGCACCTAGACACTCAAATCAAGAAAAGGCACCTTATCCAAACCTCAGAAGCCTCCCATATGCCTGTTTCCAGCTACAATTCCATCCAAAGCTTCTGAACCTCACATTAATAGGATTGTACGTTAGGTAGTCTTTTGGATCTGGTTTCCTTTGCTCAATATTATGCTGAATAGAATCAGCCACGTTGTTGCATGAAGTCATAATTAATTTACTCTTATTGTTTTATGTATTTCATTGTTTGACTACACCACAACTTACAATATTGATGTATTTGACTTTAATGGACACTTGGGTTGTTTCCAATCTGATGATACTACACTCAGTAATTTGTGACTGTGTCTTGGTAAATATGTGTGTGCATTTCTCCTCTCCCGCTGCGGAGCACAGGCTCCGGACTTGCAGGCTCAGAGGCCATGGCTCACGGGCCCAGCCACTCCGCGGCGTGTGTGATCTTCCCAGACCGGGGCACGAACTCGCGTCCCCTGCATCGGCAGGCGGACTCCCAACCACTGCGCCACCAGGGAAGCCCTGTGTGTGCATTTCTGTTGGGTAAACGTGAAGGAGTAGAATTGCTGGGTCATGGAGTATGCCTACGTTCACTTTTAGCAGATATTGTCAAACAGTTTTCTAATATGATGTACTATATTCCCACTGGCAGTAAATGAAAGTTCCAGTTGCTCCATACTCTTACCAACACTTGATATTGTCTTTTTTCATTTTAGCTATTCTTAGCTATTCTGATGAGTATACAGTAGCCATGCATTGTAGTTTTAAATTTCATTTCTTTGAAGATAAATGACTTTGAGAACTTTTAAATAGTTTTACTGAATATTTGAATATCCTATCTGTGAAGTGTTTGTTCAAGTTTTTTTTTTTTTCCCCATTCTCCTATTAGGTGGTCTGTCTTTTTTTTTTTTTTTTTTTTGCGGTACATGGGCCTCTCACTGTTGTGGCCTCTCCCATTGCAGGGCACAGGCTCCGGACGTGCAGGCTCAGCGGCCATGGCTCACAGGCCTAGCCGCTCCGCAGCATGTGGGATCTTCCCGTACCGGGGCACGAACCCGTGTCCCCTGCATCAGCAGGCAGACTCTCAACCACTGCGCCACCAGGGAAGCCCATGTCTTTTTTTTAAAAATTGATTTGTAAAAATATTTAAGACCATCTATAGATTAATTTTTCAGAGAATTTTTCTCTAGAGAGAAATCAGATTTCTCATTTTAGCTCTATTTTGTTACTCATTTGCTGGGATGCAGTTAGAAAAGGCATATGGTCTGCTCACATTCCCTGTAGGTTTCTTTGAAAAGATTATAAACAAGCAGATAAATCCGTTTACATGAAGGACTGTCTTTGCAATATTATTTCTGAACTATTCTTTATTTTGAAGACACTAAGAAAATGAATTTTAAGACTCAGCTATTTGCTATTACTTGACATATTTTTTCCAAGGGCACTTAAAGTTATGAATTCTGGTTATACCACTGGCCCACCTAGGAGCTGTGCTAAAGAAAAGTGTGTTTCAGGTGCCTTTTAGGCTTGAAGTCTGGGTGCCTGGCTAGTACTACTGAGGGGAAGATATTGGACTCAAAATCTATTACATAGTCAATATGGGGGAATTAATAACATCTGTGAATTAATGCTGTCTTATAAAATAGGCTTTTATTTGTAATTCATTGGCTTAGAAATAAACTTTTTAAAAGGAAATAATTATTAACTTCACAAATAAGGCATGATGAATTCTATTGTTCTAATAAACAGAGCAAAATAAAAGCAATTTTGTGGATGAAATAACTTGATAAATACTTTCATTCTCTTCTCTAAAAGGATATCCTTAAGCCACTTTCCCTATTTGAGAATCTGAAGGAAAAAAGCGTTTTGAACAATCTCATTTCCCAAGACAAAGCTAACATGAATCAAGCTAACATGTGATAGAGTAAAAACAAACAAACAAACAAAGAAACAAATGAACCCCAGAGTTAGGTATTAAAATTCAAAGAACAGAAAGCCTAGAGGAAAACAGAATATTTTCTTCCACTGTTTAATGAAATGCTGTATGAGAAAGGCAGTTCTAAGCTTAGAAGTATCTCAAGAAATCATCACTAAGAAAGTAAGTAAGTAAATAAGATAGATTTGACAACAGAAACAAAAGGTCAAGGATAGGTTGGGGGAAATATTTTTAACAAATATAAAAAACAATCCATAATGTTATTACCTAGAAAGTCCATATAATTAATATTAAAAATATTCATATCCAAAAAGATGAAAGAATTATACTTATTAAATACAAACCTGAAAAATACATTACTTATAATTACAAAATACAAGTTGAAACGGCACTTTTATCCATCAAATTAACGAAGATAAAATATTGTGTGTGTGTGTGTGTGTATATATATGTATGTAGAAAATACATACACAGGAGAGAATTATTTTGGGAGAAAGATAACCCTGCTGAAATGAGTGTAAGTTGTTACAACCCTGGGAAAAACAACTAAGTAATATGGTGAGATTCTTAAAGTAGTTATACCTTTACCTGATAATTCTACTCCAGGGAATTTGTCCTAAAGAAATAACCCTAAATACTACAAAAAATTACAGGTGTAAAATTTGTTGATGTGCAGTCTATTTATAATATCAAAAACTGATAATATCTTCAATTAAAAAAACTGGAAGTGGTTAAGCAAAGTATGGCATATTTGTTCAATGGAAATTAAGTGGATATTTAAATATGTTAACCTTTTAACAGAGACCAGGCTATAACAGGAATAAATGCTTGCTATAATGTTAAGTGAAAAAGCTATTAAAATAATTACCTATCATATACAGAAGTATATCTCTGTGTATCTATGTATCACCCACCTCATCCCCTAAAAAATCCTAAGTATAAAAAAGTCCTGGGAGTATACTGACATGTTAGAGTTTTATTTGGTGTCGGGGCTGTGAGTGACTCCTCTTTCTCCACTGTGTCATAATGAGAATGTCTTGCTTTAATAATGGGAAAAAAATCAACAGTAAATAATCAAAGAGCAGAGAGGGTAGAAGCAGCATGCAGAGGCATTCTCAAGTAGCTTGGTTTAAGGTAACACTTACTGTAAATTGTTCAATGTCTCTCTCTAGTCCCACATTTGGCAGATCGGGCATCATATGAGCCACAACTTTGAAACCAGAATCTTTGGCCAGGTGAAAGGACTCACATACCGCCTTCACAGTGTGGCCCCTGAAGAAGAAAATTCACTACCTGTTACACAAATAAATGGGCAACAAGGTGAGTACAAGGAATAGAGGGAAAACAATCTCTGAGACAGGTAACAGTAGCTCTATAATGAAGAATATGGTTGGGGAAAAAGAAATCTTAGAGAGTCATTTTTACATCTCCACCTCTGAGAAGGCCTGGAAAAAAATAATTTTACTTCTGAGATATTTCTCAGAAATTCCCTTATGCACTTACTCAAAGTTCTGACAGTAAGTGACTCAGGTCACAGGAGTTAATATACACTAAAATTATTTGATTTAGCATCATCGGCCAAAATAAGCTTGCTAATGTAAATATCTAGGTTAAAAACAAGAATAATGAGCTCAAAACCATGCAGGAGCAGCATCTTGTTATGCTCTTTCCTTTAAAAATCTTTTAACAAATAATTTCATTTGGAGAAAGAAAGGGAGGGAGGGGGGAAAGAGAGGAGAGAGAGAGAGGGAGAGAGAGAGAGAGGGAGGGAGAGAGAGAGAGAGAGAGAGAGAGAGAGAGGGAGGGAGGGAGAGAGGGAGGGAGGGAGGGATACATCTATACACAAAGTAGATTTCACTCTGGTGGCTTGGAGGGCCCTAAAAAAAAAGTAAGAAGAGAGAATGATTTAGTGACAAGGCAGAATCATTTGGGGCCAGCTGTATAAATCATCTTAACATTCTAGTGCCACATTCAAGTAAGAAGCAAGCCCGAATAATAGTTTGGGGCTACTAAAGACTGAAGCCCTGTGTCAATCCTTTCACCACCTAGCCATTCCCATTCACCACCAAAGAATCCTACAAACCATGGACTCCTTCCCACTCTCTGAAGGTTCCCATCCATTTCCATGGCTTCCATCTCTAATCTCTCTCTCTCTTTTTTTTTTTTACGGTACGCAGGCCTCTCACTGTTGTGGCCTCTCCCGTTGTGGATCCGGACGTGCAGGCTCAGCGGCCATGGCTCACGGGCCCAGCCGCTCCGTGGCATGTGGGATCCTCCCAGACCGGGGCACGAACCCGTGTCCCCTGCATCGGCAGGCGGACTCTCAACCACTGCGCCACCAGGGAAGCCCCTCTAATCTCTTTTTGCTAATGACTTCTCAATCTATATGACTGGGCCAGGCCTGTCTTCTGACACCACGCCCAAATATCCAATACTCTAATGCTGCACTGTACAATATTAGAGTCACGAGGCACACGTGGTTATTCAAGTTTATCTTTAAATTAATTCAGATGAAAAATTCAATTTCTCGGTTGTGCTATCACAGTGGACAGTGCGGGTACAGAACATTTCAGTCACTGCAGAATGTTCTGCTGGACAGCCCGCTCTAAAGCAAACCTTCAACCAGTTGTCCCACAAGTACCTAAAACTTAGTTTATTCAAAATGAAACTCACCTTCCCTCCAAGCCTATTTCCCATTCTCTCTTACGCTCATTCCCACTCAGTCACCGAACACTGCTTTTCAGGACATCATTTCCTGCTTAAATTACCGCAGCAGCCTCTGAACTGACCTTGCTTCTAGCTTGGTCTCCTTAGTCCACCCTCACACTGTGATCCCCAGGACTTCCCTGCTGGTCCAGTGGTAAAGAATCCGCCTTCCAATGCAGGGGACGCGGGTGCAATCCCTGGTCAGGGAACTGAGATTCCACATGTCGCAGGTCAGCTGGGCCCGTGCGCCTCAACTAGAGCCCGCATGTCTCAAACTACAGAGCCTGTGCACAACTAGAGAAGAGAAAACCCGCACGCCACAAATAGAGAGAAGCCCGTGCACCACAACAAGGAGCCTGTGTGCCGCAACTGAGACCTGACGCAGCCAAAAATAAGTAAATAAAATAAAAAACGAATCTTTTAAAATAAATAAATAAATAAAATAAAATGCAGGTACGCCTTGATCACAAGTTAGCTTGCAGCCGGGCCTTGGATTAAAGCCCAAACTTGCTGGGCTGACTTCTAAGGCGCCCCATGGTCTGGCCATCCTGCTGACCCTTTCAGCCTCACCTCTTACCACGCTCCTACCTCACGCTCCACACTCCCACCAAATGAAACCACTCCAATTTCCCTAAATGTGCCATGTGCTCCTATCCTCAGGAGCTTGCTCGTACTCTTCTTTCTGCCTGAAAAAATCTGCCTCTTCCCCACCTGACTAACTCAGACTCTTCCTGTAAGTCTCAGCTTCAATGTCACTTTCTTCGAAAAGCTTCCCTGACCTTCCAGAGACTCCTTCCACCCCCAAGGTACCTCTCTGGTGTAGCCTTCGTTACTGCAGCAGCCCTACCAGCGTTCCCGGTTCAAGCCTTCCCCGACAAGAATGCATCCTATGCAGGCTGATCTTTCTCAAGCTTGATATCCATCTGACTCTTCCTATGCAAAATATTTAATAGACCTCTATTACCTAACGGGAAGCATCCGCCCTCCTTAGCCTGGCACTCTTCCTGGTTGTTGCTAAGATGCTGACCCATGTGTTTCCCTAGTTTCCCTTTACTTCCTTCTCTGAGCACAACCCTCTGCCATGTCTACCCAAATCCTATTAAAGTGAAGCAGCCTTTAAGGTCCAACTCAACACACACTTACTCCCTGAAGCCTGCCTTTATTTCTGGAGGGAAGAGAACTTCATATGGCTCTATCAACCCTTATTTCTTTCCTTCCTTAGACTCCCAAATTTCTCAAAGTTTATACCCATCACCTCACCAGCCTTTCTTTCACTACCCTACCAACTGGCATTTGCTTCACCAAAACTAATCTCTTAAATCTCACACTAGTTTCCTTCTTGTTCAAACCCTTTTCTTTGTTCCTATTCTCCTTGGCTTTCTCTCATGCTTTAAACTACTAACCTTGAGCCCTGCCCTCTGCTTTCCATATGGGAAAGGCTACTTATCGCAAGAATTGGAAGAGAGATCAGCATGTTTATAGACTACTGGAAAAAAGCCAGTAAACAAAGACCGAAAATCAAGGAAGGAGGAGATGGAATTAAGAGCACAGACAGAAGAATGAATAGGAGGAATTCCTAGACCTCTCCCTGTCAGATGGGTAGTAACACAGATCCAATCGGTGGGGGAAAAGGAAGGCTTGTGCAAGATCATCTGTACCGTCTTACCGGTTGGTATCTCTGGCCACATCCTCATAGACACTCTGCACCCCAATCTCCAGCCTTGTGCAGCCATAAGTCAACATATCACTTAAATGCCGCTTCATGCAATAATCTGGTCTGGTCTCAATAGTAATTCCGATGCACTTTGTGAGGCTTCTCTCAGAATACCTGTAGAGTAAAATCGAAAAGTAAACAACTTGCCAAAGCTTTAGGACATCTACTCTCATTTAAAGGATGTCTTCCTTTTGTCCTCCCGGCTCTAACCCAGTGGTTAAGAGCATGGGCTCGGACTTCCCTGGTGGTGCAGTGGTTAAGAATCTGCCTGCCAATGCAGGGGACACGGGTTCGAACCCTGGTCCGGGAAGATCCCACATGCCGCAGAGCAACTAAGCCCGTGTGCCTCAACTACTGAGCCTGCGCTCTAGAGCCCGCGAGTCACAACTACTGAGCCTGCGTGCCACAACTACTGAAGCCCGTGTGCCTAGAGCCCGTGCTCTGCAACAAGAGAAGCCACTGCAATAAGAAGCCCGCACACCGCAACGAAGAGTAGCCCCTGCTCACAGCAACTAGAAAAAGCCCACGCGCAGCAACGAAGACCCAATTCAGCCAAAAATAAATAAAATAAATAAATTTTTAAAAAGTTAAAAAAAAAAAAAAAAAGAGCATGCGCTCTGGAGCCAGACTATCTGAGTTCAAATCCTGGCTCTGCTATTTCCTAACTATGCAAACAGGAAAGTTATTAACCTCCCTGCGCTTCGGTTTCATTATCTGCAAAATGAGGATAATAGTAGCTATACCTCATGGGACTGACGTGACTGAGCCAGCACAAAGTAATGTTATCATCACCATTATCATTATTATTCTCCTCAGTGTGCTGCAGCCATAATCTCCTTGAAAGCAGGGATTTCAACTGTGAGAACCCTAATTTTCAATTCCTAGCAACGATTTTTCATGGAAGTGAAAACCATCTGCATTATATATTTCCCACTCCATATTTTAGAGTTATGTTAAATAAAAGAAAACAAAAGAGGGGGGAAGGGAGGGTATGCATAATGATCATAGGAATAATTCAGATGAAATGTCTTCTATACCCACAAGTCTTTTTGTCAAGCCTATTAATCTTAGCAACAACTTACAAAATTAGGAATCATTTTTCTCCTTCACTAAAACCAGATATCAGAGTAGTGAGGACCATTTTAAATTTATTTATTTATTTATTTTGGCTGCGTTGGGATCTTCGTTGCTGCGTGCAGGGTTTCTCTAGTTGTGGCGAGCGGGGGCTGCTCTTCGTTGCAGTGTGTGGGCTTCTCACTGCAGTGGCTTCTCCTGTTGTGGAGCACGAGCTCCTGGCGCATGGGCCTCAGTAGCTGTGGCTCACAGGCTCTAGAGCACAAGCTCAGTAGTTGTGGCGCACGGGCTTAGCTGCTCCGCGGCATGTGGGATCTTCCCAGCCCAGGGCTCGAACCCATGTCCCCCGCATTGGCAGGCGGATTCTCAACCACTGCGCCACCCGGGAAGCCCATGAGTACCGCTTTAGATTCAAGCTAGAATCTAGAAGAAGAAAATGACTTGCTAAGTGGTCTGCTGATGCGATGGAATAGGAACCATTACCTAGAGGCCACTGCGGCCAAGCACTGCACTATATACTCCACACGCACTGAATGCTCCCGTTAGCTCTATGAAGTATGTCTTATTATCCCCATTTTACAGATAAAGAAACTGAAGTTCCTAAAGTGATTAAATACTTTGTCCAAGGGTACAGAGCTCATAAAATCCAAGTCAGGATTTGAAGGTAGGTCTGTCTGACTTCAAAAATCCTACCCTGTGTTTCACTCTATCACATGGCTTGGACAATTCAGCATGGGACATCAGATCTGTCCTCTCTTCAACTTCTCCTAGAACGAAATAATTCTTCTCAGTGTACCCTTCTACAACTTTCTCAATTCTTCGGGCAGGGTGAGGGAAGCCTTTTTTTGCCACTTAATTTCGTGTTTCCAAAGAAGTTCATAGCTTTTTTTCTTGAAAAATAAAAATCATAAAATTTCCATAGTTTTGTAACTACTGTTCTCCTTTAAGTTCATTTATTATTGACAATTCATAATTGTCAATAAAACTGACTTATCTAATTTAATAATAATTATTAAGAAGGTTACGAATCACTGAACTGAAGGACTGATTCTGAAGTCTTTCACTCTAGACGTTCAAAGTGTTTACACTATTACCCTATTCCTAAGGTTTTATATAGGATTACTACAGGCAGCAAGAACCAAAGGTAAACAACTAGTCTATAGTTACTAAACGATGAATCATAAGACAAAAAAGGGCACAGATCTTATCAAATCTTGCCTCTGACAGCTAGCTTCTCTGAAACAATCAGATCAGAAGGTCTCATGCCTCTCAAACAGGTGGGTCCCAAGGCATGCAGAATACATGTAACTCACCTTCTTTGAATACCAATTATTGTGTTTGGAGAAAACCATTGTTTTAAAATATTAAGGGACTTTCCTGGTGGTCCAGTGGTTAGGAATCTGCCTTCCAGTTCAGGGGACGTGGGTTTGATCCTTGGTTGGGGGAACTAAGATCCCACATGCCGCGAGGCAACTAAGCCCGTGCACCACAACTACTGAGCCTGCGCTCTAGAGCCCGCGAGCCACAACTACTGAGCCTGCATGCTCTGGAGCCTGTGCCCCCACAACTAGAGGGAAGCCTGTGCGCCACAACAAAAAAGATCCTGCGTGCTGCAACGAGGATCTTGCGAGCTAGAGCCAAGACCCGACACAGCCAAATAAAATAAATAAATATTTTAAAAAATTTTAAAAAAAGAAAACACTAATGTATTATGGAGAAAGCATATTGCATGACAGCTGAAAAAACCAAAAAGCGGAAAACTCTAAGTTTTGAGTATATTTAACAAAGTAAGTGAGAACATTTTACAATCAGGCATTCCAAAATTGTATCATAAAACCTCTCTATTAACTGATATTTTTATAAAACCCACAGTATTTCCTGGGACTTCCTTGGTGGTCCAGTGGTTAAGACTCCATGTTCCCAATGCTGGGGGCACGGGTTCAATCCCTGGTCAGGGAACAAAGATCCTATGTGCCGCAAGGCGCAGCCAATAAATAAATAAGTAAACACAAACAAACAAAACAAAACAAAACAGCAACCCACAGTATTTCCTAAAAGGATGCCATTAAGTTATCAGCAAAGTTGGCAGCACAACAGTACCTAGCAATACTAAAACTAGAGGACAGGCAACTGCACAGATGGGAATTCATCTAGAGGAAAGAGAAATCCACTAGCTAATCTCTATTGCACAGATCATCAAAGGCCCAAGCAAGACTGATAGAGAAAGCTGCTGCGAGGATGATAAGGTCTCTTCATAAGTAGTTAGAATGTAGTACAGGACAGAGGCAAACCTTATTCGCAAACAATAATTTAACTCCATTTCAAAAGTGTCTTTCCTCTTGGGGAAAATGTCATTACCTTTTGCAGGAGCAGAAATGGAGGAACAAAAAATAACTCGTTTTTAAAAGCCAGTATTTTCTATTTACCACTATCTTTCTTTCAGAATTGTATTTTCATCTGAAAAGCAATTAAGCAGAAATACCTACAAATTTGAGCAAAAACAATGGAGTATTTTCTAAGGAACAGAATATAAGGTCATCTTATACAGTATAAGGTCATTTTTAAAAGGATTTTTGTTAATGCTATATTTAGTTCTACATATCACTAATTCTTGCCTCTTCATTAAAGGGAGATGTAAAGATATCAGTATGATTGGTTTTTTAAAATATTGCAAATATGTTCACAAAGGCTGTCAACTAATCTAAGCAAAATGTCTGCGCTGGCATTTTATGGCCTGCTATAACCCACCACACTGTTCAGACAGCCATCCGACAGTGTGGCTCTCATTTACTACCGAGTTCAATTACCATATCATTGGGGAGCGGGGAGAGGCAGACTTGTTAAAATCTTAGGCGTTTAGGAAATGTACCAAATTTTCCAACCCTGATCATGAGCTTCTAAGAGACAAAGTCAGGACTTGGACCCAGGTCTTCTGATTCCAATTCCACTTCTTTTTTTGTGGCATTATAGGGTCATTTTAAATAAGCCTAAATGCCACCACTGTGGGGCTATGCTGAATCCTACACTTTTCTGTATGCCATAGGAGTGGCATCAACTATAAAAGATGCTAATGTTCTCTGTGAAGCATAATTTAAGCCAATAACTTAGCCGACAGCATTTATTTTTTAACTGGGGGGTTGGGGCTAGGAGGGGGTGGGAGATGGGACAATAACCTGGGAACATAAAAGCAAATAAAAACCAAACGCTACCCAGACTTCAAAACAAAGCTCAAATACATTTCTCCTGCCATGACATCTTCCCAGCGCCTCTAAGTAATTCTGCGCTCTCATTCCTAACGTACCTTGCCCCTACTCCGAATGGAGTTTGTCTTGTTATTTGTGGCTATGTCTGTCTAGACATAGAAGCTTCTGGAAGGCAGTAGGCTCGTATACATTTAGAGGTAAGGGCTTCAGCACTAAAAACTCTCCTTCAATATAGAAATTACAAATATGAAGAATGAGTAAATGAATGAGGCATAACCGAAGACATAGGAGGTCTCTCTCTACTCCCATAGCAGCCCCTAGCTAATTCTACTGGTTACCTTTCCTCTTGCAAATAGATAACCCTAAAAGTTGCTGAACACTAGGCCAGGTAATCTACAGAAAGTAAAGATACAGTAGTTTTTGTCCCAGAGATGCTCAACAGTCTAGCTGTAGGGATAAGACCCACAGCTAAAACCAAGAACCACTTAAGAACAAAGAGCCAGAAGTGGCAGATATATAACTGGATAGAAATGATTTCTTGGAAAGCATGCTTCTATTTCTGGAAGGAAGAAAGTGACCTATAAAAGTGACATCTATTGTTATTACTTACTGTCCCTTCACACTAAGGTCCCAACCAGGGGGACACGGAAGAAAGACGATGTGAAGGTCTCTTTATTATCTCCTGTAAACAGTTTCTGATTCGCTCCAAGAAGGCTGTGGCATAAAAGAACACTTCTGATTACTATTAATCTCCTGAAGTCCTCTCTAAAACCTCTGTCATTAATTAAGTTGGATGTGTCTTACTTTAGATTTCCTGTGTGAAATCTCACTAGAGGTCTAAGCCCAAATTTCTGAGAGGTTTATGGACCCTTTCCTACATGGACATCCCTCTACCTCAAACTCAACCTGCTCAAACCAAATCACAACGTAAATATTTGTAATATGTAGATTAAATATTGATCTTCATTAATCACAATGTACAAACTCTCTTTTGCATCTGCAGTCTCAAAATGAGTAAGTAGAATTTATAAACTTCTTTGGACAGCCAAAGATTTTTTTGACTTGCCAAACAACATCTGGAGTTATTGGTGTAATTCCTCAGTAGTACCACAGAACACATGCTTTTTTGGCGGGGGGCAGGGTGGTGCGGGGGCTATAATCATATCTGGAAAATATCTCAACAAAATTTTATATTCTGTATAATGCTGTGCTAGTGATATTCCAAACTTAAGAATGACTGAGTTGAATGTTTGAGAATTTTAAAATAACTATCTTTTCCCTTTTGAGATGGTGGTCAAGTTTGCTTCCTGGATATTGGCAGTTATGTCAAGAGGGTCTATAACATAAGGTTCTGCCCAACACAAACTGAGGAAACAGACAGGAACAGAAGTTCAATTTTTAAATGAGTACAACCTATGAAAAACTCACCTGGTAACATAGCTTAGAGAGTAATCAGGGACCTTTGGTCCCTTATCATGCTAGTTGACAAGGTTTAAGATATATGAAAAACAACCCATAACAGTTTGGGTTTTGATTCTTTCAGTAGCCGACAAGAATGCTACCATTTTATACTCCTAATCAGATAGCTGAAGAGCCAACAGCAATGTACTATTAATAGAAAAAAAATCATGGTTATTGCACATTCTTTTAATATTGTATTCACATTCAAATTTAAGGGCTATACACATAAATGCATTATAGAAAAGTTGTCATTGTCAGAAAGTGACTGCTAGATGAAAAATAACCTTCGAGCACATCTTTTTTTATTATTATTATTTTTTATTTTTTTTGCAGTACGCGGGCCTCTCACTGCCGTGGCCTTTCCCGTCGCGGAGCACAGGCTCCGGACTCACAGGCCCAGCGGCCACAGCTCACGGGCCCAGCCGCTCCGCGGCATGTGGGATCCTCCCAGACTGGGGCACGAACCCGTGTCCCCTGCATCGGCAGGCGGACCCTCAACCACTGCGCCACCAGGGAAAGCCCCCGAGCACATCTTTTAGATAAAAATTCCCATTCCAGTAGAAATCTTCAAAGCACACAATGTCACAGAAAGAAGTAACTTTAGAAATAATATAGTCCTGCCTCCTCATTAATAATGTAAGATAACAAAAGAAATAAGTCTGGAACCTAATTCTTAATGCACAGTTCTTCCCACTGCACTCATTTAACAATGTTTTTTAAGTACAGTAAGTCCCCTACATACAAACGAGTTCCATTCCAAGAGCACATACGTAAGTCCAATTTGTTCGTAAGTCCAACAAAATTAGCCTAGGTAACCAACTTTTACAGATAATGCCAGACACATGAACTAACTTACATGTCTGGACATGCAAACGCATGTTCACATCTTTGAAAGTTCGCAACTTGAAGGTTCGTATGTAGGGGACTTACTATACCTTCTCTCCTCAAGGAATTGTGTTAGGTATGACAGACCCTCTCTCTTAAGAAGACATTCCCTATTAAAGGATATAGAAAAAATGCATTGCACAGAATTAGACAATAATGGTATTCAGTAAAACCATTACTCTTGGCTACTGAAAATCAAAGTGAGGGAGTGACTAAATTGGTAGATGCAAATATTAATGGTATCTAATGTTAACAGATTAAACATTCCAATTAAAAGGCAGACATTGTCAAAATGGATAAAAAAACAAGACCCAACTACTGTAGACTTCCATAAAACTGCCAACTAGACTGTTAAAAGAAACACAGTTTCAATGCAGAGACACATATGGGTGGAAAGTAAATGGATGGAAAAAGATACTACATAGGGAAAACAGTTAAGTATGTAAAAGCTGTAATGTCTAATTTAACATCAATAAAAGGAAACTTCAAGACCAGAAAGAAAGGACATTTCATAATGATAAAAAGGTAACTTCATATTGATAAAAAGTTCAAATACCAGGAAAACATATCAATCATAAATGTGCATACTCCTCAGAGCAGATCTTCAAAATAAATGAAGTAAAAACTAATATAACTAAAGGGAGAAACACATAATTCTTCAATCATAGTTGGATATTTTAATCTCTCTTAGCAACTGATAGAACTACACAGAAAACAAAACAAAACAAACCAACCCCAAGACAAGGACCATCTGAACAACACTATCTACCGCTTTGACTGAATTGATATTTATAGAACATTACATCCAACAACTGCAGAATACACATTCTATCAAATATACATAGTTTGTTCACCAAGACAGACCATATATGCTGAGCCACAAAATAAGCCTCAATAAAAAAAACTTCAAGAAACTGAAATTGTATAGAATAGACCCTCTCTGACCAATATGGAATTAAATTAGAAATCAATGACATTAAGAAATCAAGAAAAACTCCAAGTTTTTGGAAATTTAGAAATTAAACCATCCATTTGTATATAATCCATGGGTCAAAATACAATTTTAGGAAACATTTTGAACTGAATAATAATTAAAATACAACATATTAAAATTTGTGGGATTCAACCAAAGCAGTGCTTAGGGGAAAACTTTAGAGCTTTAAATACTTATTAGAAAAGAAGAAAGGTCTATAGTGCTAAGTTTCTATACCTTACTTAAGCATAGAAAGAGCAAAGGAAATCCAAAGCAAGTAGAAGATGATAATAAAAATAAAAGCAGAAATATATTAAGTAGAGGACATAAACAAAACCAAGAGTTAATTCTTTACAAAGAACAAAATTTGATAAACCTTAACTAGACTAATAAAGAAAAAAAGAGAGAACACAGGTAATCAATATCAGGAGTGAAGGAGGGATGATCACTAACATCCTACAGACATTAAAGACAAAATAAGGGAACATTATGAACAACTTAATACCAAAAAGTTTGACAATCTGGATAAAACAAATTCCTTGAAAAGTATAATATACCAAAATGGACACAGAAGAAACAGAAAATTTGAATATCCCTTTATCTATTAAAGGAATTGAATTAATCATCTAAGACCCTCCCATAAAGAAACTCCAGTCTTGGATAGTTTTACTGTTGAGTACTAGCAAACACAGAAAAAATAATATTCATCTTACACGAACTCTTTCAGAAAATAGAGGAGGAAACACTTCATAAGTTGTTTTATAGGGCCGGCATAACACTAAAACCAAAACCTGACAAAGAAGTTACATAAAAGGAAATCACAAACCACCATCCCTCATGAAAAAAATCCTTTACAAAGTATTAGAAAGGTGAATCCAGTGATATATAAAAAGAAAAATACATTTTGACCAAATAGGGTTTATCTTAGGAATGCAAGGTTAGTTTAACATTAAAAGATCAATCAAAGTGCTATATATTATAAGAATAAAGGAGGAAAATCATATGATCATTTAAATACAGAGAAATCATTAGACAAATGAGTTAATGATAAAAACTCTTAGCAAAATTCTTCCATCTGATAAAGGTATCTACAAAAAAACTCACAAGTAACACTATACTTAACACTGCAATATTAAATGTTTTCCCTGTATTACCGGGAATAAGACAGAGAGACTCACTCTCACCACTTCTATTTAACACTGTACAGAATGTCCTAGCCGTTGCAATATGGCAAGAAAAAGAAAAGCATGCAAATCCAAATGGAAAAATTAAAACTCACTGTATTTGCAGATAATATGATTGTTTTTGAAGAAAATCCCAGCAAATTTACAAAAACAACTTTTAGAACTAAGTAGTGAATTTATAGTAAGGTCATACGATATAAGGTTAATATACAAAAATCAACCATGTATCTAGATACTAGCTGCAAACAATTTGAAAATACAATTTTTAAAAATTTCATTTAATATAGCATCAACAAAATACTTTGGAATAAATTTAACAAAAAGCTTACAAAATATCCAAACTGAAGACTGCTAAGAGAAATTAAAAAACACTTAAGGAAACCAGGAGATAGACTATGTTCAAAAACTGGAAAACAATAAATGGTAATTTTCTCAAAATTCTTCTATAGTTTAAACACATTCCCAATCCTATCACACTTTTTATTTTTTACTTATTTTTTTTAACATCTTTATTGGAGTATAATTGCTTTACAATGCTGTGTTAGTTTCTGCTGTATAACAAAGTGAATTAGTTATATGTATACTTACATCCCCATATCCCCTCCTCTTGTGCCTCCCTCCCACCCCCCACATTCCACCCTGCTAGGTGGTCACAAAGCACCGAGCTGATCTCCCTGTGCTATGCAGCTGCTTCCTACTAGCTATCTATTTTACATTTGGTAGTGTATATATGTCAATGCTACTCTTTCACTTCATCCCAGCTTACCCTTCCCCCTCCCCGTGTCCTCCAGTTCACTCTCTACGTCTGCGTCTTTACTCCTGTCCTACCCCTAGGTTCATCTGAACCCTTTTTTTTTCTTTTTTAGATTCCATATATACGTTAGCATACAACATTCGGTTTTCTCTTTCTGACTTACTCCACTCTGTATGACACACTCTAGGTCCATCCACCTCACTACAAATAACTCAACTTCACTTCTTTTTTGGCTGAGTAATATTCCATTGTATATACGTGCCACATCTTTATCCATTCATCTGTCGATGGACACTTAGGTTGCTTCCATGTCCTGGCTATTGTAAACAGTGCTGCAATGAACATTGTGGTACATGTCTCTTTCTGAATTATGGTTTTCTCAGGGTGTATGCCCAGTAGTGGGACTGCTAGGTCATATGGTAGTTCTATTTTTAGTTTTTTAAGGAACCTCCATACTGTTCTCCATAGCAGCTGTAACAATTTACATTCCCACCAACAGTGCAAAAGGGTTCCCTTTTCTTCACACCCTCTCCAGCATTTATTGTTTGTAGACTTTTTGATAATGGCCATTCTGACTAGAGTGAGGTGATACCTCATTGTGGTTTTGATTTGCATTTCTCTAATGATTAGTGACAACTGAGCACCCTTTCATGTGTTTGTTGGCAATCTGTATATCTTTTTTGGAGAAATGTCTATTTAGGTCTTCTGCGCGTTTTTGGATTGGGCTGCTTGTTTTCTGGATATTGAGCTGCATGAGCTGCTTGGATATTTTGTAGATAAATCCTTTGTCAGTTGCTTCGTTTGCAAATATTTTCTCCCATTCGGAGGGTTGTCTTATTGTCTTGTTTATGGTTTCCTTTGCTGTGCAAAAGCTTCAAGTTTGATTAGGTCCCATTGTTTATTTTTGTTCTCATTTCCATTTCTCTAGGAGGTGGATCAAAAAGGATCTTGCTGTGATTTATGTCATAGAGTGTTCTGCCTATGTTTTCCTCTAAGAGTTTTATAGTGTCTGGCCTTACATTTAGGTCTTTAATCTTTTTTTTTTTTTTTTTTTTGCGGTACGCGGGCCTCTCACTGTTGTGGCCTCTCCTGTTGTGGAGCCCAGGCTCCAGATGCGCAGACTGAGCGGCCATGGCTCACAGGTCTAGCCGCTCTGCAGCACATGGGATTTTCCCGGACCGGGGCATGAACCCATGTCCCCTGCATCGGCAGGTGGACTCTCAACCACTGCACCACGAGGGAAGCCCTTTAATCCGTTTTGAGTTTATTTCTGTGTATGGTGTTAGGAAGTATTCTAATTTCATTCTTTTACATGTAGCTCTCCAGTTTTCCCTGCATCAGTTATTGAACAGGCTGTCTTTTCTCCATTTTATATTCTTGCCTCCTTTGTCAAAGATACAGTGATCATACGTGCGTGGGTTTATCTCTGGGCTTTCTATTCTGTTCCATGGATCTATATTTCTGTTTTTGTGCCAGTACCATACTGTCTTTTTTCTTTTTTTAACATCTTTATTGGAGTATAATTGCTTTACAATGTTGTGTTAGTTTCTGAGTATAACAAAGTGACTCAGCTATATGTATACATATATCCCCATATCCCCTCCCTCTTGCATCTCCCTCCCACCCATACTGTCTTGATTACTGTAGCCTTGTAGTATAGTCTGAAGTCAGGGAGCCTGATTGCTCCAGCTCTGTTTTTCTTTCTCAAGATTACTTCTGCTGTTCAGGGTCTTTTCTGTTTCCATAGAAATTGTAAAATTTTTTGTTCTAGTTCTGTGAAAAATGCCATTGGTAGCTTGACAGGGATTACACTGAATCTGTAGATTGCTTTGGGTAGTACAGTCATTTTCACAATGTTGATTCTTCCAATCCAGGAACATGGTATCTCTCTCCATCTGTCTGTATTACCTTTAATTTCTTTCATCAGTGTCTTATAGTTTTCTGCAAACAGGTGTTTTGTCCCCTTAGGAAGATTTATTCCTAGGTATTTTATTCTTTTTGTTTCAACGGTAAATGGGACTGTTTCTTTAATATCTCCTACAGATTTTTCACCTTTAGTGTATAGGAATGCAAGAGATTTCTGCGCATTAATTTTGTATCCTGCTACTTTACCAAATTCACTGATTAGCTCTAGTAGTTTTCTGGTAGCATCTTTAGGATTCTCTATGTATAGTATCTTGTCATCTGTAAACAGTGACAGTTTTAAGTCTTCTTTTCCGATTTGGATTCCTTTTATTTCTTTTTCTTCTCTGATTGCTGTGGCTAAAACTTGCAAAACTATGTTGAACAACAGAGGTGATAGTGGGCAACCTTGTCTCGTTCCTGATCTTAGAGGAAATGGTTTCAGTTTTTCACCATTGAGAATTATGTTGGCTGGGGGTTTGTCATATATGGACTTTATTATGTTGAGGTAGGTTCCCTCTATGCCCACTTTCTGGAGAGTGTTTATCATAAATGGGTGTTGAATTTTGTTGAAAGCTTTTTCTGCATCTATTGCGATGATCATATGGTTTTTATCCTTCAGTTTGTTAATATGGCTATCACACTTTTTAATAGAAATTGATAAGCATAAACTTTATATAGAAAGGCAAAGCACCTAAAATATCCAGAGCAATCTTGAAAAACAGTGACAGAGTTAGAAGACTTATGTTACTTAAAGGTATAAAACTACAGTAATCAGGACTGTGGTACTGGCATAAAGACAAAAACACATCAACGGAACAGAAGAGAGTACAGTCCCAAATTTATATAGCCAATTGATTTTTTAAAAAATTATTTTATTTATTTTTGGCTGCACGGGGTCTTTGTTGCTGTGCGTGGGTTTTCTCTAGTTGCAGCGAGTGGGGACTACTCTTCGTTGTGGTGTGCTGGCCTCTCATTGCGGTGGCTTCTCTCATTGCGGAGCATGGGCTCTAGGTGCACGGGCTTCAGTAGTTGTGGCTTGTGAGCTCTAGAGCGCAGGCTCAGTAGTTGTGGTGCATGGGCTTAGTTGCTCCACGGCATGTGGGATCTTCTGGGACCAGGACTCGAACCCACGTCTCTGCATTGGCAGGTGGATTCTTAACCACTGCGCCAACAGGGAAGCCCTAGCTAATTGATTTTTGACAAAGGTGCCAATACAATCTATATAGGAAAGGGAAGTTTTAAAACAAGTAATGTTGAAACAATTAGGTATGTATATGGAAAAAAAGAAACCTTGACTCCTACCTCACACTGTATATAAAATATTAAATCAAGATGGATCATAAGCCTACGTATGAAAGGTAAATACAAAGGCTAAAACAATAACTAGAAGAGAACACAGGAAAATATCTTTTTGCCTTGTGAGTAGGCAAAGGTTTGTTAGAGATAATACAAAAAGCAGTAATTATGAAAGAAAAAACTGCAAATTAGACTTTACCAAGACAAAATACTCTGCTCAAATACATTAACATAATGAACACTCAAGCCACAGACTGGGTTTTCGTATTTGTAAAATATAGATCTAACAAAGGACTAGAATCCAGGATATATAATAGCCCAATAAAAAATGTGCAAAAGATTTTAACACACACTTCACAAAGGAAATATATATAGAAAGCATAAGCACGTAATAAAGTGCTCAACATCATTAGTCATCAGAAGAATGCAAATTAAAACCACAACGAAACCCACAACACACCCACTAGAATAGCTAAACTTACAAAGACTGACAACACCTTATGCTGGTGAGGACGTGGAACAAATGAACACTCATACATTACTCATAGGAGTAAAAATGGTACAACCACTTTGGGAAAATGTCTGGCAATTTCAAAACTAAACATATGATGTAGCAATTCCACTTCTAGTTATTACCCAAGAGAAATAAATACATATATTCACAAAAAGACTTATATAAGTATGTTCACTGAAGTTTTATCATAATAACTACAAACTGGAAACAGCCCAGCTATCCATCAATAGAATGGATAAACAAACTGTGCTCTATGCATATAACAGAATCCTACCCAGCACTAAAAAGGTAACAGCTACTGAAATACCCAACGTGGATCAATCTCTAAATATAACGCTCGGTGAAAGACGCCTTACACTAAAGAGTATGTGCTATATGGTTCCATTCATATGACGTTTTAGAACAGGCAAAACTAATCTGTGAAAGGAAAAAAAGAGAAGACTGCTGCTTCTGGGAGGTGCAGGTGAGGATTTACTGGGAGGAGACAGGAGGAAACTTTCTGGGATGATGGTAATGTTCTATATCTTAGTATGATTTTGTTGCACAGGTATATGCATTTGTTAGAACTCATCAAAGAGTACCCATAAGACCTGTGCATTTCACAGTATGTAAATTTACTTGAAAAGAAAATATTACAAACAGTGAAGTAGCTAACGATGTGCAAATGCACGTATTCGGGGAGAAGGGTACTGAAGTCTGCAGCCTGCTTTGAAATGTCTTAAAAAAATAAAAAGAAGGATTGATGGGTTGATAGAGGAATGGCTAGTTGGATAAGTATGTGATAAAGCAAACACAGTAGAACCTCGGTGACAGGTATGGGATGTTCACTGGAAAATTCTTTCAATTTTTGTTTGTTTCAAATAAAATGTTGGAAGAAAAACAACTAATATCACCTCTTTTTATGATGACTAAGATTGTATCCTAGGTTGGACTGCCAATGTTGAGGATCCTGGTCACCATCTACGAAAATCTGATTACCAAGGAAGAAAGTAAAAGTGATCAACAATATGAAGTGAGGGGCGGGGATGGGGAGGGTATTAGAGCCAAAGTCCAGACATGCAAGAGGTTCTGAGGCCTGCCAGAAATAAGGCCAGGGCAGCAAGGCAGGAGATGGCCACTTTCAGGCCTTCTTAGGTTGCTTTGCTTTCTTCATTCCTCTGCAAGTCTATGAAATTAGTTTCTGGGCCTGGGACCCAGCATTACCGAGCACTCTAGTTTCTCCAAGACACAGAAGGACATAGTTGGAGGATTTAAAGTCATTGATGGAGGGGGAAAAAAAGAGGAAGGAACAGAACTGAATTAAAAATTCCACAGGGAGAAGGTATGACTCACCTACTTCTTGGTGGGTAACTACCCTTTTAAATTGCATCTTGTGAAAACAGCCAAGGAGCATTAAAAATTGAATGCAAAACTGCTTCTGGGCAAGGCTGATTAAAAAGGAATAAAACCATTTTAAAAGGTTGTTTTGAGATATTTGGCAACATTTGCATTCTGGTGAACGGGTGACTCAGATCCCACTGCTGGTCCTTTTCACCTCCAGAGCTATGATTTTTAGAGGATGATAGTCACCAGTAATTGATGATCTCTGGAGATTACTGCAGTCTCAGTCTAGCTGATAGTAATGAGTGATTATCACTTTGCTTGATTTAATGAGCCTTCACAGAAATCATACCTGCTTTGTCCTTGACCTCTCTGTTCACTCAGCTTTCCAATGTTTCCATCTGCAAGGATATAACATACTGCTTGTTACTAACCTGCCATAAATAACAACCAAGTTCACCTTGTTAGGGCTTTTCCTTACCCTAACTCTTAATCTTTTAAGAAAAAAACAAAACTTTAACCAGATGGCACACACAATAGCAAAGCAGAGACACACTTGAGCTGATAGTAGAACTTGACACTAATTCGAACAAAGACTTTTAACCTTAAACACGGTTGACTCATCTGTCACAATATGTAACTTTTAACTTAATTTAAAATTAATATTAAAAAAAAAAACCCACCTAGGGACTTCCCTGATGGCGCAGTGGTTGAGAATCCACCTGCCAATGCAGGGGACACAGGTTCAAGCCCTGGTCCAGGAAGATCCACCTGCCGCAGAGCAACTAAGCCCGTGTGTCACAACTACTGAGGCTGCGCTCTAGAGCCCACAAGCCACAACTACTGAGTCCACATGCCACAACTACTGAAGCCCGCACGCCTAGAGCTGTTGCTCTGCAAAGAGAAAAGCCACCGCAATGAGAAGCCCGCACACCGCAACAAAGAGCAGCTCCCGCTCGCTGCAACTAGAGAAAGCCTGCGCGCAGCAACGAAGACCCAACGCCGCCAAAAATAAATAAATAAAATAAATAAATTTATTAAAAACAACAACAAAAAACACCCCACCTATGCTAAGCTTGTCAAAGTCAGTATTACATCTGTGTAGTTGTACTAGTATCAACTACTAGTAAAATAAACATGAAATTCATCACCTTACCTCTGAGAGAGGTGGGTCACGCTGGGTAACCCAAACAATTTTCATGAATACCCTCTGCGCAAGAGAACTTAGAGAACGGCAAAGTAAATACCTCATCCAAAAATTTTGAAGAAAACGTTATGTTCAAAACACAGTATCTCTGGGCTGCTCTACATTTTGCAAAGATGTCAACATTTGAAAATAGTTTTCTATGTCTCTATAATACAAACCAGACAACTATTTCTTCAAATTATACAAAGCTTCCCTGAAAAACAAATACCAACTCTATTATAGGGAATTGGCAGTAAAAATTTACCTCAACAAAGCAAACAAGATACCAGAAATTGGCTTTTTCCAGATAATCTCATAAAAGTATAGAGACCAGGAGTCAAAAGCAAAACACGTCGAATGTGGGTTGGCAGGATTCAGTGTAGCATTTATGGATGGTTTCATGACTCCCAGATTGTACTTTTACTACTTCCCGAGAGCCTTGCAATGAAGGCTCAAATCCCATAAAAATTTTTATCCGAAAGTAAAGTGTTTGTTGCCCCCTTGAGGTAAATTCAAGAAACAAAACAACGCCGGCTCTGCCTGGTCCATTAGAGAAAGAGGCTTGCTTCTCCAAACGGCTTTTTCTACACACATACCGTAATCGCAAGTTATAATAATAATAAAACTCTATTTTCACCTGGAAAAAAAGAGGCAATTTACAAACACCACTAGACACTGCACCATTTCTGCAAAAATAAAGATAAAACTTCACACAAAGAATATAGCAAATATTTTAAAGTTTCAGCTGATGAGATGTCAGACTAACCGCATCCTAAAAATTCATTATGCAGATCTTCAGTTGGCCTAGCTCACATGACCCGGGGGACCCAAACTGTAGACTGAAAAGCTCTGCAGCAAACTTTCATGGGGGTGGGGAAGGGCGGGACAAGTCCAAGATATTTATGGCTCAAATCCACATAATGTGCAAGGTCTGCAACATGAGAACAGCTGCACTAACGAAAAAATATATAATACATAAGCATGCGTAGAAAAATATGATGGTCTGAATAGATTATCCTGTGAGGGAATTCTCAGAGTTCAATGGATTTTAGTCAGTAATCCTCTGAGGTACTGCTGCCATCCTAATATCATGGGGCTTTGAACTAATTAAGGTTGTTTTTCTTCCTCCAATTGCATTTTATTCTAAGCTATCATCTGATTTTCAGTATTATTAGGAAGAATGCGATGGATTTACATCATTACTCCTCTAAAGATTGAAAGACTTCAGCGTTTTACTCAGCATGACTCATATTCATGAATGATCAAGGTTCTGAATGAGCAGTAAAATACGGTCCCATCTCATCCTGCTACGAAAGGCCCTGCAGGATGGAGATCACCTGGGCCAGCTGTTGCTCAAAGTCCAGATCCATGGACATAGAATTAACCTGTCACATCCTCTACTGGCAATCACACAAAGTAGCTGCTCACACATGCTTTCTCAGCTGCTGAACTCTCTACCCAGGCCCCTCAAACTACCCTTGAGATTTATTTAAACTTATGAAAAAGTCTCTACTCTTTTCATTTTTACCAACCCAAAGGAGAGCAAAAGAAGGGGCTAGGAGAAGTAGGGAGAGCACAAAAAGACGGCCCTGTCCCCAATTCCAAGAGGAAGCCCTACCTAGGTCGTTAGCTGTCAATATCTGACCAACAGATGGATCATTCAAAATTCATTCACAAGTGTGCTTGTCCAAAACTGTCTTAATTACAGGGTAATGAAAGTTTCCTCACTTGTAGAACAGGGATAAGTTAAATACTTAAAGACTTCTTATAAGAATTGGATAAGTGAATACTTACCACAATGCTCAGCACACTGTACGCTGTATGCGTCCTCCCTTACCCCCACGTCTCATGTCCCTTTCTCCTCAGTGCTAACTATTGCCTATGCTGATCACCATTCTACCACCTCTTCTATGCATTTATACTCACAGGCACGTATACAAAAATGATGGGCTCACACTGCAAGAATGGCCCTAAAAATTGCGTTTTCATGTAGCATACCTTGGAAACCTGAAACTCTCCCATAAGGTGACCTTATCCATTTGCATGGCTATAAATACCATCTATGAGCTGATAATCCCCAATTTTATATTGCCAGCCCAGACATCCCTTATATAGCCTATGGACATCCCCACCTGAATGTATTCTAGGCATTTCAAACTTAATGCAGCCAAAGTAAAACTCTTGATTTCCTCCCACAAACCTGTTCTTCCTTCTGTCTTTTCCATCTCAGTATGTGACACAACTCTCGATCATTTCCTACAACCAAAACCTGGGTGTCATCCTTGATTCGTTCCTCTTTCTTACCGCGGACCTGATCCAAAATCTGTCAGTTTCCACACAAAAATACAGCTATTCCATCTATTCTTTTCTGTCATTACTGCCACCACCCTCATCTGAGCTGGGGTGGATACAACACTCTTCCATCCAGTTTCCCACGTCCACTCTTGCACCAACATTCTCATGTTGCAGCCACACAATAACCAGAATGAGCTTCTTACAAACCCGAACACATCAGTCTCCTGCTTGAAACCATTCATCTACTTCCTACTGCTGATTCGGAAGTTTTTAAGTCCTCAAAAGCATGTATAATCAGGCCCACACCTAACTTTTCAATCTCCCTTCATGACATATGCCCCCCTTTTCACTGGAATCTAGATACCCTGGCCTCCTCTCTGTTCCTGGAACACCTCAAGTTCTTCCTCATTTCAGTGCCTCTTCTTTTTTCTGCGCTTGGCCTGACTCCCTCCTTATACTTCAGATCTCAGCTTAAACGTCACCACTTTGTGTGCAGAATCAGCCCAGGTATTCTCCATCATAGCCGTCTATATCCATCACAGCACTTGCTGTTTGGTATTTGTTGAACCAGTAGAATGTAAGCACCACGAGGGCAAGGACAACATCCGTCTTGTTCACCACGTTGTTCCCAGTGTCCAAGGCAATGCATGGCCCCTAATGGGCCTTCAATTAATGTTCAGTAAATAAAAGAGAATAGTACACAGTAACTTAGCCAGGTGTTCCTGAAATTTTTGAAAATAAAAACTATTCTAAGACTTTCACTTCTTAAATCATTGAACTATATATGAAACCTTAGTATTCTTCTCACTAAAAATGGAGATATGAGGTATCAAAAGAAAGCATAATTGTCTTCCGTCAACTAGAATTTGAAATAAATGATCCCATCAACAAATTATTTAATAGTTATTAAACAGTAATTAGAACAATAGTTATTAAATAATAGTCACTTGTTTTTCTATGGCTGAGTAATATTCCATTGTATATATGTGCCACATCGTCTTTATCCATTCATCTGTCGACGGACACTTAGGTTGCTTCCATGTCCTGGCTATTGTAAATAGAGCTACAATGAACATTGGGGTACATGACTCGTTTTGAATTATGGTTTTCTTAGGGTATATGCCCAGTAGTGGGACTGCTAGGTCATATGGTAGTTCTATTTCTAGTTTTTTATTTTTTTTGTGGTATGCGGGCCTCTCACTGTTGTGGCCTCTCCCGTCGTGGAGCACAGGCTCCGGACGCGCAGGCTCAGCGGCCATGGCTCACGGTCCCAGCCGCTCCGCGGCACATGGGTCCTCCCGGACCCGGGCACGAACCCGTGTCCCCTGCATCGGCAGGCGGACTCTCAACCACTGTGCCACCAGGGAAGCCCTCTATTTCTAGTTTTTTTTTTTTTTTAATATTTATTTATTTGGCTGCGCCCGGTCTTAGTTGCGGCACGTGGGATCTTTGTTGCGGCATGCAGAATCCTTATAGTTGTAGCATGCCAACTCTTAGTTGCAGTATGTGGGATCTAGTTCCCTGACCAGGGATCGAACCCGGGCCCCCTGCATTGGGAGCACAGAGTCTCAACCACTGGACCACCAGGGAAGTCCCTATTTCTAGTTTTTTAAGGAACCTCCATACTGTTCTCCACAGTGGCTGTATCAATTTACATTCCCACCAACAGTGTAGGAGGGTTCCCTTTTCTCCACACCCTCTCCAGCATTTATTGCTTGTAGATTTTTTTGATGATGGCCATTCTAACCAGTGTGAGATGATACCTCATTGTAGTTTTGATTTGCATTTCTCTAATGATTAGTGATGTTGAGCATCCTTTCATGTGTTTGTTGGCAGTCTGTATATCTTCTTTGGAGAAACGTCTACTTAGGTCTTCTGCCCATTTTTGGATTGGGTTGCTTGTTTTTTTAATATTGAACTGCATGAGCTGCTTGTATATTTTGGAGATGAATCCTTTGTCAGTTGCTTCATTTGCAAATACTTTCTTCCATTCTGAGGGTTGTCTTTTCCTCTTGTTTATGGTTACCTTTGCTGTGCAAAAGCATTTAAGTTTCATTAGGTCCCATGTGTTTATTTTTGCTTTTACTCCCATTTCTCTAGGAGGTGGGTCAAAAAGGATCTTGCTGTGATTTATGTCAAAGTGTTCTCTATGTTTTCCTCTAAGAGTTTCACAGTGTCTGGCCTTACATTTAGGTCTTTAATCCATTTTGAGTTTATTTTTGTGTATGGTGTTAGGAAGTGTTCTAATTTCATTCTTTTACATGTAGCTGTCCAGTTTTCCCAGCACCACTTACTGAACAGGCTGTCTTTTCTCCATTGTATATTCTTGCCACCTTTATCAAAGATAAGGTGACCATATGTGCATGGGTTTATCTCTGGGCTTTCTATCCTGTTCCATTGATCTATATTTCTGTTTTTGTGCCAGTACCATACTGTCTTGATTACTGTAGCTTTGTAGTACAGCCTGAAGTCAGGTAGCCTGATTCCTCCAGCTCTGTTTTTCTTTCTCAAGATTGCTTTGGCTATTCGGGGTCTTTTGTGTTTCCATACAAATTGTAAAATTTTCTGTTCTAGTTCTGTGAAAAATGCCTTTGGTAGCTTGACAGGGATTGCACTGAATCTGTAGATTGCTTTGGGTAGTAGAGTCATTTTCACAATGTTAATTCTTCCAATCCAAGAACATGGTGTATCTCTCCATCTGTTTGTATCGTCTTTAATTTCTTTCATCAGTGTCTTATAGTTTTCTGCATACAGGTGTTTTGTCTCCTTAGGAAGGTTTATTCCTAGATATTTTATTCTTTTTGTAGCAATGGTAAATGGGAGTGTTTTGTTTGGATGGGTCTAGAGTCTGTCATACAGAGTGAAGTAAGTCAGAAAGAGAAAAACAAATACCTTATGCTAACACATATATATGGAATCATTAAAAAAAAAAAAGGTTCTCATGAATCTAGGGGCAGGACAGGAATAAAGACGCAGACATAGAGAATGGACTTGAGGACCCAGGGAGGGAGAAGTTGGCAAGCTGGGACAAAGTGAGAGGAACACTGACATATATACACTACCAAATGTAAAACAGATAGCTAGTAGGAAGCAGCTGCAACATGCACGGAGATCAGCTTGGTGTTCAGTGACCACCTAGAGGGGTGGGATAGGGAGGGTGAGAGGAAGACACAAGAGGGAGGGGATACGGGGATATATGTATATGTATAGCTGATTCACTTTGTTATACAGCAGAACCTAACACAACATTGTTAAACAATTATACCCAATAAATATGTTTTTTAAAAAAAGTCACTTGTTTTGTTGATTATATAGCAGTTAAATGTCTCAGATTAAAAGTACTCCCAGTGCTCTTTTTGGGTGGGCTCACCTAGTCCAATCAAAGCTACCCCTGCAGTTTAGACCAGCCTCAGGCTGAGAAGAGCTGCACAGTGGTTTTTCTGAGTTTTAAAGTAAATTTATTTACTTATTTATTTATTTTTGGCTGCATTGGGTCTTTGTTCCTGCACGTGGGCTTTCTCTAGTTACGGCGAGCAGGGGCTACTCTTCGTTGCGGTGTGGGGGCTTCTCACTGCGGTGGCTTCTCTTGTTGTGGAGCACGGGCTCTAGGCACGTGGGCTTCAGTAGTTGTGGCACACGGGCTCAGTAGTTGTGGCTCACGGGCTCTAGAGTGCAGGCTCAGTAGTTGTGGCACACGGGCTAGGTTGCTCCATGGCATGTGGGATCTTCCTGAACCAGGGCTCGAACCCGTGTCCCCTGCATTGGCAGGCGGATTCTTAACCACTGCACCACCAGGGAAATCCCTTGGTTTTGGTTTTTTGTTGCTGTTGTTCTTTTTCTTTTTTTTTAGTTTCTTTTTATTCTTCCACATAGTGATTTTGTGAAAATACTAATAACCAATGAACCATACTCACTTTTTAAAAACATAATCCTTTTTCCCACAAAACAGAAGCAACTACAAGGACTAGGACTGTATGAGATGACAGATGTTAACTCAGCTTACTGTGCTCATCATTTCATGATATATGTGACATCAAATCATTATGCTGCACACCCTAACTTATACAGTGCTCTACGTTCATTGTAGCTCAAGAAAATTGGGAAAAAATGTATTTAACCTTACAACCCATGAAAGGTATGCAAATAAAAAGAATGACATCCTCTCCCCTCCCTCCCCAAAAGAACTAGGAATATAGACATAGAGCAAAAGGAATTCTCACAGACTGCTGCTAGGAGGATAAACTGACAACCAGCGTTGGTGAATATGATAAAATAAGAATTTCTTACTTGACTGCCTCGTAAATATTGTTGGAGGTATGTCCTGATAAGGCATCATGTAAATTTCGAATAAAATAATCTCTGTATTCTTCTGGAAGCGCCATAAATGTTCCACCCATCACAATAAATTCCACTTTATCCACACTGTGACCAAGCTGTTTTAACTGAAAGACATAAATTCATCAGCATTAGAAAGATATAGTCAACTACCCTAAGAAGGTTATTGCAAATTTCTAATTTTACTTTGCGGTGTTCTCATCTGTATAGTTTAAAAATGAGAAGCAAACATGTTAAGCAAATTCTATGGACTAAAAAAAATAGACTCCAGGGTCTGAAAAGGAAATTATTGCTCAAATAAGGAGGACGAGAATTAAAAATAATAAACAAGAAGTCTGATGTCAACTTACAGAGTTAAGTGAAAACTTAATAATACAAAGAATATAAATTAGAGAGCAGCAAAGCAAATAACACAGTATGTAATAGAATAAAGAAATATTTATTGATTACATATTTTATGCCAGACTTTGTGGTCAGCATTGGGGACGAAGAAGACTATATACAACATAATCAGGACTTGATGCAAGTGAAAGAAAGAGAACACTAGATTAGAAAGAAACGTTAAGAAAGCAGTTTTAAATTAAAAGTTTTGAATTAATTATGAAGTTTCTGGGTACCGGTAGCACCTTAAGCCTAGTTTCAGGGGTGGGGCAAGGACAATAAACTCTGAAATATGACATCTCTTCTATTTGGGAAGAGAATGGTATAGATCTTTCAGTTTTTCAATTACAATAAGGCAAGATTCTAATTTTTAGAAACAGGTATTTAAATTTCTTGCCATATCTTAGGCCTGAGGAAAACTAGGTCAAGTAGACTACAAATTATGAACTCTAATGTACTACGTAAAGAGGATGTCCACACTTAATATGAGCAAAAAGTTACTTTGTTTTATACTTGTTTCTGAAAATGGCAAATAACTTATACATACATACATCCTTATACATATGTAAATCCTTACAGATACGTAAGCATATGGGCAGGCATGTGCATACACATGCAAATATATATCTGTAAGTACGTGTACATAGCTATCAACACTAAAAGAATACTCTATAACTACGGTTGTTTACCAGGAATATACAACAAAATCTTCCTGGTAGCTTTTTCAAAATATCTTGCCTGGACCCTAAACCAGACTTAATCAGAACTTCAGCAGTGAAATCTGACATGTATTTTGGAAAAGTTACTCAGGTGATTCTAGTGCATTTACAGTTAGGAAAAGAATCACTACTCTCTGGTAGTTTCTAAAATCTTTCAAAACCCATGCTCCTGTTTGGAAAATATAAACATTTTGAACTCTACTGAAACACTTCAAATGAGTTAAATATCATGGCTAAGGGAATTCCCTGGTGGTCCAGCCAGTGGTTAGGGCTCCGTGCTTCCACTGCAAGGGGCATGGGTTCCAAAAAAAAAAAAAAATTATGGCTAAAAAAGAAATTGAAGCAATGGTCAGTTTAGGAACTATGTTGGCTCCCTGCAGGTGGGGTCCTCTCCTACAGCTGACAATCCTGATCCATATATGCTTGGGTGACAATGATGTGAAAATCAGAAGTGTCTGGTATCCACTCGTAATAACAATTAAGCACAGAAGCGACTTACTGACTATGGTATGTGCTACTTTCCATTTGAGATTTTCTAGTTGTCTTACTAGATGTAACTATAAAAACTATGGACAGTGCTTGCATTGTTTGAAATTGGACAAGTTTAAAATAAAATTGTGAAAAAGAAAATCTGTATTAATGTTCAGAGTTCTTGAACAGAGCAAGGCCATCTACACAGTACTTGTCTTTAATCAGTTATATTGAGGTATAATTTTTTTGTGTGTGTGTGGCTTTGCCATGCAGTTTGCAGGATCTCAGTTTCCCGACTAGGGATTGAACCCAGGCCACAGCAGTGAAAGCCCGGAATCCTAACCACTAGGCCACCAGGGAACTCCCGGGGTATAATTTATATACAACAAAATCCACTAACTTTAACTGTACAATTAAATGAGTTTTGACAAATGTTTAGAGTTGTGTAACCACTGCCACCACCACCACCAGTATACAGAACAACTCCATGGCTCCCAAGAGTCCCTCATCCCCCTGTACAGTCAATTCCCCATTCACACCCCAGCAAACTAGTCACAATACTTCTCACTTGGCTTATGGAAGCTAAAATTCAATCCACCCACCTATTGTCTAAGACATATCCACATTCTGTAAATTTCATACCATAAATAACTTTCTACAAATTGAAAGAACTTTAGAGACTATAAAATCCTTACAGAAAATAATACAGTCTTTAAAGGAAGCAGTGTTTTTGACCTTGCTAGGTATTGCAAAATAGTCCCCCTCCCTCAGATGGATATTAAAAACTTACAAAGGGGAGAAATATTCTTTCAGTTCTTATTTCTGGTTCAACTCAAATCAAGCAAGAATACCTTCTAAGTATAAAGATCTAATGTAACAATGCTTTTTAAAACCTTACCTGTTCTATTCGGTGTCTTGTCTGTAGATAAGGGTCATACCTAGCACGGATAGCTCGCATGGAGGTTGGCTAAGAAAAAAGAGAAGTATCCTGTTATGCCCACACTGAATTAAGAATAAAAAGTAGTTTCAAAAGGGTATTAAAAATAAAGTTCCCTTGGGCTCCTTTCTTCCTCTCTCAGTCTTGTCAGGGTTCAAAATAATGTCCTGAATAACATTTGGCTGGTCTCCACTCAACAGGAGGCAGCTCCTTGGACCATAGTTATATCTTTGTGTAAACCCTTATGGAAACCCCAGGGTCACCAAATTGTTATACTGCTCACAGACATAGCTGTGTATACACATTCAAAAGAGTTACTTGATAAAATAACCTTTAAACCAGATCATTAAATATCAATACAACAACAGTTTGTAATGGCTTAACAAAAAGCCATCATGCTATCATACAATGGAATAGTCTATGGCCATGAAACAATATACTGATATAAAATGTTCCCTAAGATACATTGTCAAATGAGAAAGGTAAGGTGCAAGGTTTTGATAGACTACCTCCTGTGTAAAAAGTTAGGATAAAGAGTATGTATTGCTTTTATATCTATATATTATCTCTGAAGGGGATGATACTGATTGTCTTCGGGGGCTGAAGCAGAAAGGGGTGGCCAGGGGAGAGTGACGAGAGGGAGTCTTCACTGAAAAATTCTTTTAGTATTTTTAAAAATTTGAACTATGAAAAACAGGTAAGAAATGAAAAACCATGTATAAGAAAAAAGTCACATGGTTTCCTGGCTGCTGGCCTCTTTGGATGAGGCCGACGACTTCGAAAGCCTGCTCGCTGGCCTCCTGCTTTCTCTTGCACCCGCTCTAATCCTGCCCTCACAGAACCATCAAATGATCTTTTAAAAACCAACACTGGATTATATCAACCCCTGCTTTAAATGTGGATGGCTTTTCACAACACCTATAACAAACTCCTTGCCCTGGCTTACAATCCCCTGCAGCACCCGTCTCCCGAATCTCATTCTCCCCTCACCTGCTCTGCTCCAGAGCCCCCCACTGTCATTCTGAGCCTGGCTCCGTGTTCCAGCTATTCTCTCTGCTAGGAATGCTCTTTCTTGGTATTCTTGAAAGGCTCTTTCTTGTCATTCAGGGCTCAGTTTAAATGTCACCTCCTCAGACCATTCCTTCCTAGCCCCCAAGGCTGAAGTATCCACCCTGCTACGACATCTTACTTGACTTTACTTCCCTGCTTTGCATTTACTAGTACCTGATTGTTTTTTCTTGTTTGTTTCTTTACTGTCTACCCCCATTTATTAGAATGTAAATTTCTCAAGACCTGACCTGTTTTTTCACAGCTGCAGAGGCAGGACAATGTACTGGTGAGGAGCACAGAATTCAAAGCCCGGCCCTGTTACATATTAGGGGCATGTCTCCAGGCCAGTCATGTAAGACTTCTAGGCCCTGGTTTCCTTATCTAAAAAACTGGGATAATAATAGTGTCTACCTTCAAAATCCTGCTGTCAGGTTTAAAGTTGTAAAGCACTTAGAACAATGTTGACATATTAATAATAAGTGCTTACATAAATATTTCGCCAGTGACTAGAACAACAGACACTCAGCAAATGTTTGGTGAATGAATAACTTATGTAATCAGGAAAAAAATAAAAATTTTAAGAAAGCCGGTACTTATAAAAGCAGACTCTTAATAAAGTATGCTGTAACACTCCTCAGGACAGCCTCACATTACTTTACCTCATATCCAGTATAAGACTGGGTCGAATATTCAAAGTCTGAATCAGGTCCACCAGGGCAGTATCTGCCAATACAATAAAATGAAGATGTCAGATACAGAACTTAGTTCAACAGTCTAGTTCAAGTATCTACAGGCTCCGTAAAATCCTGACTGAACCAGCTTCATTTTCGAATCCTAACAGAAGGTTGTACCTTTGTAGCATCTGCAAATATATACATTTTCTACTAACAAGTAAAAAGATAAACATATAAAGGAACATTATTACAGTCATTTTCAGAGTATTGCAGTCACTATTATTTTAGAAGTTTAAGCTTTTAGGGGCAAATAACTGGGCCTAAGTTTTTCTAAGTTTGGATTGATACTCACAGTGCTCTCTTGGTAACTACACTTAAGAAAATCTTTCTCCTGATTAATAATCTTCCTGTCTAGAGTCATGAATATTCTTCTGCTAATTTTTCTAATTATCTAAATTTAATAAGTTTAAAGATTATTAGTAAGGATAAGTTTTTACTTTGATACTTTTCTGATCCAAATTCATTATAAACTTCTGACATTTGGAATTTACGCAGCTCATATTTCCATGTATTGTTTATCAAGTTAACAGAATATCTACTGTTTTGAGTTCTGTAACCTATGAATTTTTTTTACTGTGTATTGCAACAAATTAAAATCTTTATATGCTTCATTTTTAAAGCATTGAGACATCCTACTAATAGGTGCTTGTTTCAAAGAACTAACTTATGAATCTATTAAGTCAAAGTTTTAAATATTACCAGGGAGTTCCCTGGTGGCCTAGTGGTTAGTGATGCCAGGCTTTCACTGCTGTGGCCCGGGCTCAATCCCTGGTCGGGAAACTGAGGTCCCACAAGCCGTGGCCAAAAAACAAATACAAACAAAAAACAGTTTTAAATATTACCAGCATGTATTGATCAAGGCTCTAGGGGACTTAACTGGTTCAATTAAAATACATACACATACACAACTTATCACAATCATCATACTCACACACATATGTTTCCTGTAAAACTGATGTGTGGACATCTGTGGGGTTTGCACATGACAGCCACAACAGCAATCTATAAAAGGAAGATTAATAAAAAAGCAATTATGAAATAATTCATACAGGCGGCACAGGTGCCACCCGCTGGGGCTCCGCTCTCCTTGCACAAGCCTGCGCATCCTTCCTGGCGAGGTCCCTGCGCGGCACGGCCAGGCTCAGTGCAATTTTGACAGCAATCATCATACCAAGCTATTATGAAGTGTGATGTCAGTCTGGAGGACGGATAATATATAAGCCAGTTCTTGACATGCTATCTTACAAGGAAACATCTGAGACCATCAGTCCACTTCACTTTGCCATTGAACATGAGCCCTATAGGCATATAATACATAATTGTTGAAGTGTAACTAAAATGTGGAAAATATATCTTCTTCTGGCTCAAGGAATATTATTATAGAAGAGTTAAAAACTGTGGCCTTTCATTTATACAAACAGAAAATTGTATTGACTTCTCTCAAGTAGTAAGGCTTCTAATGTGAGGAAAAACATGGCATGACAAGTGTGGGAAAGAGCAAGCACTAAATTACTGTCAAAAAATAAACGGAGTAGCACAGTGGTGCTCAGTAATTTACAGGGGCAATTAGTCACCACCCCACGGCGCTGCTGAGGACAGCATGGCAGCAGACTCGCCAGGCCCGAGCTGAAGAAGAGGCTTTGCACTGCTCTCCAGACAACTTTTCAAACAACAAGAGAGGATATTTGAGTACATTAGGTTCCATGTCTTCCTTCTGGGTGCCCACCCTTCACATTATTCGACCAACCTAATACATAGACATATTTTTAGCACAATATTAACTTGTTCTGTGTGTGTTAAAAAGACCAACTGCAGCTTTTTTCTCTCCCACTGTCCAAAGTTGGTGTTTCCCTATCCTGTAAAAAGCAAAACAACCAAACGGAAAAACCCTTTCCCCACTCACAAATTGTCCCCCTGCTATGTGCCTTCGGTCTGTCTCATTACTTTTGCATCTTGCTACTATGTTCTATATTTGCTCAGAGCCACTGGGTGCTAAGGAATTTGGTCTGCTGCTCCTCCAGGGAAGTTTGGTGAGCTGGTACAAGGAGGTGATAAACAAGGCCATAAAACACACGGTAAATGAAAAAGATACATAAACTTCCTGGTATTTCTTTTTTTTTTTTTTTAACATCTTTGTTGGGGTGTGGTTGCTTTGCAATGGTGTGTTGACTTCTGCTGTATGGCAAGGTGGGTCAGCTGTGCATGTGCATGTGTCCCCATGTCTCCTCCCTCTGGCGTCTCTCTCCCACCCTCCCTGTCCCGCCCCGCTGGGTGGTCACAGAGCACCGAGCTGATCTCCCTGTGCTATGTGGCTGCTTCCCACTGGCTGTCTATTTTACATTTGGTAGTGTATATATGTCCATGCCACTCTCTCGCTTCGTCCCAGCTTACCCTTCCCCCGCCCCCGTGTCCTCCTGATATTTCTTAACATGTTCTTTAACATACTGTATGTAGTGCCTATGTATATGTGCATAACAAAAGAAGCCTGGTAAAATGTAAAAAAAAAAATAATAATTCATACAAAATTCTGGAGAGTTGTTATCGCTCAGAAAGCGGGAGAGGAATGCAATCAGAGGGTGGCACACAAGGGGGTTTCAAAAGTACTGGTAACGCTGTATTTCTTAAACTGAGCTGTGGGTACCAGGGTGATCTTTTCAATATTATTAATTTTCAAAATGTACATATGCATTGTATACACTAGTCTGTATTATATTTTACAATAAATTAAGTGCAAAATAAGGAATTAATAATTTTTAAAGTCACGGTGATTCTTATTTTCTTGCTCTGATTTGTTTTAATAAAATAGCCTATAAGAGAACAATTACTTATGCAATTCTGTAAAATTATATCTAAACCTAACCTTTGTATCTCAAACTCTTCCCAATAGATCTCAATATTTAGAATAGAGACTATTAAACTGGAGCTAGACTTCAGAGTGTGTGCAAGATATTCTCAGAGGGGTCTGTCAGAGCCCAGTGGGGTAGGAAGAGCATCTGCTTGAGAAGGACGTGATGGCAGAGTTAGACAATCAGTTACATATGGGGGCAGCTGGTCAAATAAGGGTATACACTAAGATGAATGCAAGCCAGATTTCTTACTGTCAGAGAAGAAAGTTATGATTTTTTAATTTAGTTTATTGAAGTATAGTTGATTTACGATGTGTTAATTTCTGTCTACAAAAAACTGATTCAGTTATACACATATATACATTCTTTTTCATATTCTCTTCCATATGGTTTATCACAGGATATTGAATATAGTTCCCTGTGCTATACAGTAGGACCTTGCTGTTTATCCATCCTATATAAAATAGTTTACATCTGCTAGCCCCAAACTCCCAATCCATTCCTCCCCAACCCTGCTCCCCCATGGCAACCACAAGTCTGTTCTCTATGTCTGTGAGTCTGTTTCTGTTTTGTAGATATGTTCATTTGTATCATATTTTAGATTCCACATATAAGTGATATCATATGGTATTTGTTGTTTCTTTTTCTGACTTACTTTACTTACCATGTTGCTGTAAATGGCGTTATTTCATTCTTTTTTATGGCTGAGTAGTATTCCTTTGTATATAGGTACTACATCTTCTTTATCCATTCATCTGTCAATGGACATTTAGGTTGTGTCCTTGTCTTGGCTGCTATGAACATAGGGGTGCATGTATCCTTTTGAATTATATCAATAGTTTTATCCAGATACATACCCAGGAGTGGGATTGCTGGATCATATGGCAACTCTATTTTTAGTTTTCTGAGGCACTTCCATACTGTTTGCCATAGCAGCTGCACAATTTACATTCCCACCAACAATGTAGGAGGGCTCCTTTTTCTCCACCCCCTCTCCAGCATCTGTTATTTGTAACGACTTTTTAATCATGGCCATTCTGACCGGTGTGAGGCGGTCACTCAGAGAAGAAAGTTAAAATACGCAAAAGGAGAGAACTAGAATGAACTCTGTGGGTTGGATGAAATCAAAGATACTGTTGTGGACTCACAGTACACACACACACACACAAATATAGATGCAAATGTTTTATGTATATGTGTGTGCATGTATGTACATAATATTTCCTAGTTTGGTCCATGGAGAGGGTCTGGGAGCAGCAACACCCTAACGGCATTGAGCACATCTAGTACTCAGATCTTTGTTTCTAAATATTCTTCTCCACTAAAAGAAACCAGGGCTCCTTGGAGAAACAGCTGATTCCAGGGCTGGGGTAAAGAAAGTACAAGATGAGTCTGGAACATTTTATTATGACTGAAAGCTAGAAACTGCCCAAAGAATGATGGGGACATTTAAAAAAGAAACAGAAAGCAGCTTGAAAGGGCTCCTACTGGTCAAAACTGGGAAAATTTGTACATCAAAATAAATAATGATGGAACAGATTATAACCCACCAAACAGGTAAACCATTTAATCCAGTCACACAAATGAATGAGGTAACTGGAAGTCTGATAAGGAACAGGATATTTGCATGGTTTCAAAGTACTTCACTGGGCTTCCCTGGTGGCGCAGTGGTTGAGAGCCTGCCTGCCAATGCAGGGGACACGGGTTCGAGCCCTGGTCTGGGAGGGTCCCACATGCCACGGAACAACTGGGCCCGTGAGCCACAACTGCTGAGCCTGCACATCTGGAGCTTGTGCTCCGCAACAAGAGAGGCCGCGAAAGTGAGAGGCCCGCGCACCGCGATGAAGAGTGGCCCCCGCTCACCGCAACTGGAGAAAGCCCTCGCACAGAAACGAAGACCCAACAACAGCCAAAAATAAATAAATAAATAAAATAAAATTTAAAAAAGTACTTCACCACACAAAACTTAATTACAAAGTGGAAAAGAATAACTTTACAAAGGGGATGCCTAGCAGACATCACCTTGATCAAAAGACAACATCAGTGACAGGACAACAAACTATGCACCACCTGACAGGATATAATAAGAACGCAGTATCACTTATGTGATGTTCCTGCCAGAGATGCAAACCCGAATCTTATTATGAGGACACATCTGATTAAACCAAATTGAGGGAGATGATACAAAACAACTTGCCTGAAATCTTCAGAAGTGTTAAGGTAATGAAGTAAAGGAAAGACAGAGGAAGTGTCCAGACTGAAAAGCCATGACAACTAAACGCAGCACGTGATTCTGAACTGGGTCCTATAGGTCATTACTGACACACCATAAGAAACTTGAATGAGGTCTGAGGACTAGATGATGATAATGTATCAGTGTTAAATTTCTGATTTTGATGGCTGTATTGTGGTGATGTAAGAAAATGTTCTTGTTTCTAGGAAGTACACACTAAAGTATTCAAAGCCATTGGCTTTGCAACTTACTCTCAAATGGCTCAGGGATAAAGTGTTCTTTGTAGTGGATTTTCAACTTTTCTGTAAGTCTGTGATTATTTTTTAATAATAAAAATGATTAAAATTGAACTTAAATCATTAGTGATCTAGAGAAACTCCAAAATAAATAATTTTGCAAATCAAGGGCTTCCCTGGTGGTGCAGTGGTTGAGAGTCCACCTGTTGATGCAGGGGACACGGGTTCGTGCCCCGGTCCGGGAAGATCCCACATGCTGCGGAGCAGCTGGGCCCGTGAGCCATGGCCGCTGAGCCTGCGCGTCCGGAGCCTGTGCTCCGCAACGGGAGAGGCCACAACAGTGAGAGACCCGCGTACCACACACAAAAAAATAATAATAATTTTGCAAATCTGAATTAAAAACTTAGATTTTCAAACAAATGTTTGTATTTAAAATGAGACACCAGTGGTATATGTATACCACTGATGAGGTCAATCTAATTTCCCAATCTTTTATTGAGGGCCTACAATATAGGCCAGGTTCTGAGCTACACAGAGCAGGTGGGCCCTAAGACTACAAAAATATTAATGCACTGCCTCTGTCCTCTGAAATCATACAAGCTAGCAGGGGAGGAGGACATAGAGAAATAGGCTTTTTCAAAACCACATGGTAAGAAGCATGTGGTAAAAGAAAATATTAGCGATGCCCAAAGAAGGGGATTAATTAGCCCTGACCAGGGGCGTCAGGGAAGCCTTCCTAAGGGGTTGACAGCCATGCTGAGTAAGAGTTAACTAAGCTAAGAAGGCAGAGGGACGTGGGGACCAGGGAAGCAATGTGCAGGAGTTTTCAAGCATTTTTTAAGTGGCTGAACTCTCCCTTCAAGTAATGTTTTACTTAGAACATCAACTTACAGAAGAGAGAAAAGCAACAGCCCTGGGTGAAGTAGAGATGGGGCCTGCTCCCACGGCTTCCCTATTATTCCCCACAGTAGCTCCTAAAACACTTATACGGATCCTGTAGTTTTGTAGAATACAGCTTAAAGATTACTGATAAGGTAGAAAAAGCTATGACTTTGGAGTCAGCCAGAGAGATGAACCTTTGAATCTTTTCTCTGCCTCTTACTGTGTATTTTCCTGTTTTGTAAAATGAAGACAATACTACCTACCCTCAAAACAGTTTTGAGGATTAAATTAGAAAACACACCAGTGCAGTGGCTGGTATGTAACAGGTGGGCAACATATGGTCACTACTGTTGCAATGAGTAATGATACTACTCTGAATAATAAAAATCATGATTTTCAAAGCAAAAAACCCAACAAAATGAACAAAAACTCAAATACAAACAGACTCAAAATGGATCATAGACTTAAGTATACTAAAAAGGTATGCCACAGACTGGGAGAAAATATTTACAAAACATATGTCTGATAAAAGACATGTATCTTAACTATTAAAAAAAAATCCTTACAACTTCACAATAAAAAACCCAAACAACCCAATTAGGAATAGGGCAAAAGATCTGAAGAGACACTTCGCCAAAGAGGATGCACTGAAGGCAAAATAAGTATATGAGAAGATACTCAACATCGTACGTCATTCAGGAATTGCAAATTAAAGCAATGAGATATCACTACATACCTAACAGAATGGCCAAAATCCAGAGCACTGACAACACCAAATGCTGATGAGCTTGTGGAGCAATAGGAACTCTCATTTACTGTTGATGGAATGCAAAACAGTGCAGCCACTTTGGAAGACAGTTTGGCAATTTCTAACAAAGCTAAACGTAGTCTGACCATATGATCCAGCAATCATGCTCCTAGGTACTTATTTACCCAAATGAGTTTGAAAACTTTTGAGTATGCAAAAACCTTCAAACAAATGTTTATCGCAGCTTTGTCCATTATAATTGCCAAAAATTGGAAGCAACCAAGATGTCCTTCAATAGGTGTGTGGATAAACAAGTTGTGGCACACTCAGACAATGGAATATTATTCAGTGCTAAAAAGAAATGAGCTATCAAGCCACTAATAGGACATGGCATAACCTTAAATGCCCACTGCAAAGTAACAGAAGCCAATATGAAAAGGCTACAAAACATACTGATTCCAACTATATACCATTCTAGGAAAGGCAAAACTACAGAAACAGTAAATAGATCAGTAGTTGTGAGAGGTATGAAACAGGAAATGATGAGGGGAGTTTTAGGACAGTGAAACTATTCCATATGATACTGTAACGATGGATACGTGAAATTATGCATTTGGTAAAACCGACAGAATGTATAACACTGTGAGTGACCCCAATGTAAACTACAGGCTTTGGTTAATAAGAAGATAGCAATATTGGTTCATCAATTATAACATATGTGTCAAACCAATGCAAGGTATTAATAATAGGGCAACCTGGGGAAGGGGGAGAGGAAGTATATGGGAACTCTCTGTGCTTTCTGCTCAATTTTTCTGTAAGCCTAAAGCTGCTCTATAAAAAAATATAAAGCACTACAGTAACAGCAGAAGTAAAAGCATGGAGGTTAGTGGGCATATATCTGGAGAAAACTATAATTCAAAGAGATACATGCACTCCAATGTTCATTGCAGCACTATTTACAACAGCCAAGACATGGAAACGACCTAAATGTCCATCAACAGATGAATGGATAAAGAAGATGTGGTACACATAAACAGAATATTAGCCATAAAAAATAATGAAATAATGCCATTTGCAGCAACATGGATGGACCTGGAGATTATAACACTAAGTCAGTCAGAAAGAGACAGATAAATATATGATATTGCATATATGTGAAATCTAAAATATGACGCAAATGAACTTATCTACAAAACAGAAGCAGACTCACAGACACAGAGAACAGACTTGTGGTTGCCAAGAGGGAGACATGGTGAGGGAAGGATGGATTGGGATTTGGGGATTAGCTGATGCAATTATATATAGAATGGATAAACAGCAAGGTCTTACTGTATAGCACAGGGAACTATATTCAATATCCTGTGATAAACCATACTGGAAAAGAATATGAAAAATGTATATATGTGTATAACTTAATCATACATTTGCCATACAGTAGAAATTAACACAACATTGTAAATCAACTATACTTCAGTAAAATAAATTTTTTAAAAAGCAAAGAGGTTAGGATGCATAGCAGCTAGGGAATGACAATCAGCTGTGTTCATTTGATATTTTTAATAGTCACTCTGGTGATACTGCAGAAAATGGATTTGGTGCAGGTAAGAAGAAGTAGGCCCATTAGGAAATGAGTAAAACAATCTAAACAAGAAATAATAAAGGCCAAAACATTCCTCCCAGTGGTGGTAGGAATGGACAATGCATTTCCCATCTTTTAGAAACTGAGTGGACGGGGGCACCATTAGCTAAGGTGGACAAGGAAGATGGGTGAGCAAGTCTGAGGTTTTGGTTATGCTACACTTAAGGATATACTTACAGGCAGTCAAAGGAGAAATGTCTAACAGGCAATCTGACACGGATGTGAAGCTTGGGGAGAAGTCGGAGCTATGAGTCAGCATATGGCAATACTTAAAAACATCAATGGATGAGATCACCAAAGAAAGCATGTATGGCACTAAAAGCAGTTGGCCCAGGACCACAGAAAAATCAATTTTTAGAGGGAAGCAGAACAAGAGTAGCTGTCAAAGAAAGAAATGATCCGAGGTAGGAAGAAGACAGAGAGAATGGAATTATGAAAGCCAAGTGCATTTGTCAGGTTGAAACATTGCTAAACCTTTGTCTCCATGGTAGCAAGCCCACACACAATGCTGAAAACTGAAAATCCAAGACTCACCCATAAAGCACGTTATTTAGGAATATGGAAGTAAATGCCAAGAAATCAGCTAAGACCTAAAAGTGGTTGCCCTGGGGGAACAGTCGGGGGAGAATGGGAGGTGAGGGGTTTGGACCTATTCGTTTTTCTGAAAGAGTCTTTTACACTAGGTACAAACAAACAAACCCCAAACACTTAAGTTCAAAGGAGAAGAGACTAGGATAGGTGGTACACTCTATGTGAAAGGTCTGGGGTTTAATTAGTCACAAATATATGATCCAGGAGATATGGCTACCCAGCAAGTCATTATAAGCTGCATTTACTAGAAGTACAATATCCCCATCCAAAGAACAGACTGAACTTCTTAGATCACATCAGGAACACAGCATTCGCTTCTGGGTACCATGTTTTAAGAGGGTCTAAATACTATCAATTCTTCCCTCATGTCTTTCACACTCATCCTTTTTATCCTGGAGGCCCTACCTTGATTCAGGCTCTTAACACTTCACACCTAGGTCAAACCAAGAGTATCCCAACTGGTCCTTTTGGCTCCAAGCTACCCTACAACTTGTATGCAAATTAATTTTCTGAAAGTCTATCTGGTTCCCATCACTCCCCTTCTCAAAAATCTTTCAGTTTCCTATTATCTGGCTATTTTGCAGGACATTTAAGATCTTTTACAAGTGGATCCCACGCTAACTCTTCACCCCAATGTCCTGCGGCTTTCCAAAATGAATTGTCAGCCCCAGTGAGTCTGGTACACTCGTGGTTCCCTGCACACACACACCTCTTACATCATCTCTACCTCTGTGCCCTAGTTCCTGGGTCCTTGCTCCCATTACTCTTTGAACCTGCTCTTCTCTGCTTGTATGGGTGCCATTTATATGTTAGTCAAGCTCCACGCTTCCTCTTGGGCTTTCCCTAGTCCCTTTTACTGCAGAGACATCTCTGTCCTCTGGACTCCCATATCACTCCCTATGGTGTCAACTGTTTCACAATTACCATATATATTAACAAAATGACTTTGCACTATCAATTTAACTTTTCAAAATACCTTTTATAAGTATCAATCTTATAAGCCACAAGCTTAAGATGGCCAACAATATTGGTCATCTTATGATAGTCACCAAGCATCTAGCTGTATTTTTAAAGACACCAAAAATCAAAACATCATCTACTCCTCTAAGAACAGTGACCTTTTCCCCTGTGCCCTCCTAGCATTCTGCACGTGTCTCCACTCCAGCACACACCATAGCATATGGATTTTATTAGTCCAAATCCCCCACTTCCACCTCACTACCTGGGTTTTACATGGAGGCAGGGATCTGTGGTGGAACAGATACACAATCAATCTTTGATGAATTGAATCACTCACCCCACTGGCAGTTCTGATGGGTTTTGCCTTTAACTTGGGGACCAAGACCTTTCGATACTGAGGTGGGACTGCAGCAATGATATCCACCAGGCGGGGCTGTGCTGAAAGGCCATATTTGGCAGCTGTCCTGGTTTTCACCCTGAAAATAAAGCATCTAGCATTATCAAGATCACAATATTTCAAGGACAAGCTACCAAAAGGATAACCTATAAATAACATCATCAACTCCTTTCACCAGATGACAACAGTGGTTTTAACATTTGTAATTATCAGGGAACTAGAACAAAATTCATGACTTCCTTTTCTCCAGAGTACCAGAAAGAAAACCAGATGACTACAGGGCGGGGGCCCAGGACAGTGATACAATGTAGGTCTCGTTCAAAGTAGTGCTCCAGCTTCGAAGGATTCTACCATTTTCTCAGCTTCCACACTACTACGTTTGGGATCAGATTAATTCTGTTGTGGAGGACTGTTCAGTACATTATAGGAGGTTTAGCGGCATCCTTGGCCTCTACCCACGGGCACCTCTTCCCGCTGTAACAACCAAAAATGTCTCCAGACATTGCCAAATGACTTGGGGGTGGGGATGGTCATGCCTGGTTGCAAAGCACTGCCTCAGGCCAACAAAACAAAACAAAACAATTCAAAGCAAAGCTATGTGGAACCAAATAGGAAATAAAATAGATATATTTTTAAAGCTTTAAAAGTTTTAAAACTTAGTTTCTAATTCAAAATATTATATAAAGATACATATAAATATTATATAAAGATACATATAAATATACTCTAACAATTATAAAAGAATCACTCTTGTAACCACATTCCACGAAAGAGAATATGATCAGCACTTCAGAAGACCCGTTTGCCCCTTCCTGACCGTAACCCTATCCCTAACCCCCAAAAGTAACCTTTATTCCAACTAATAATTCCTCGCTTTCCTCTATAATTTAGAAATTTTTCTTTTCTTTGTGGCTGCTAACCAAATCCTAATAGTCACTTTATCTTCTCACTTTAATCCATCTAGAAGTATTACGGGGTGTTCAAATCATTTCAACAAATGGTTACTGAGTACCTGATAGGTACAAGAGACTACCTATGTACTTGGTACGTCAGGAGGTGTAAGGCATAGCTGTTTCGTGCTCTATGTTCGCATGTTTACAGACAGGCATGCACAAAAATAAATCTACAAGTAATAAAAACATATGTATCAATAATAAAACACACACACAACAATGAATGATTCCAGAGCTCAAGAGAGGAACTCAGTGTGTGCTGGGGAGATATTCAAAGAAAATGGGCACAGAAAAAAGACAGGCTTCAGACAGGCAATAAAGACACAGAGATGACACCGAGAGCAGACAGGCTGGCTTGTGTGAAGATGCAAAAACAGGATAGTACAGATTTTAAGAAATATGAGTAGACCAACTTAACAGAAAGCAGAATGTTTTCAATATGAAGATACAGAAGTTTAAAAAGTTGGAAAAGTAAGTTGAAGCCACACCGAGAGGCCTTACATAATGGGCTGAGGAATCTGCGTTTAATTCCACAAGCACTGGGAATGTGCTGAAAGTTCCCGCACAGGGAAATGATGAAGGAAAATTAATCCAGCAAGACAGTAAAAAGAACTGAAAGCATAAACTACTGCAGGAGTCCAGACTTAAGTTTAAAAAGGAATGGAAGAGGAAGTTGGTGGTGAACAAGAAAGAGTTATAATGAAGAAACAGTAGGCAAAATTTTGACTCTAAGTGGACCTAAGGGAGAAGATTCAAAGATGACACTAGAGTTTCAAACCTGGGTGAAGGTTAAAACAATTAGGCAAAGAGACATCTGAGTAGGGGCTGGTTTTAAAGAAGATGCTAGCTTTAGCTTTAGATGTGCTAAATTAAAGAGAATGACAAAGATATACAAGAAGTAGAAATGTTCATGAGAAACAAAAGATTTGTATAATTAGGGGTATAGCCAACAAAGATGAGGAAAAAACCCCACTGCTAAACACATGGTAGAAAAACCAATAAAATATAATGTCTTCATGGTATAAAAGAATAGTTATTAATTTATTCCTCAGCAAATGTTTATCAAGCACAATGTTCCAAGGAAGGGGTATAACATTGTAGTATCTCATGTAACAGAAGACAGAGTCCAAAATAAGGTCATGTGCGTAATGGCTAGACCATTGACAACCTGGGGATGGGGGGAGAACCCTTTCACTACAGCAGATCTGTATCACAAATATATAGTAAATAAATAGATGCAGAGAGGAAAAACCACTCTTATTTGAGGATGTAGCCAAGTCAAAGCTGAACATGGTTGTGGAGAGGAAGTGGATGAACGTGTCCAGGAGGTTCTGAAGTAGGGAAAGGTTGGATTTGATCAAAGGTCCCAAAGAGAGGGCTTCCCTGGAAGAGAGCTACCATCTCTCTGAGACGACCGGGAAGAGAGGAAGGATATGAAGTGAGATGGCACAGAAGGACAGCGCCTGGGCTCTGGAGATGGATGACCTGATTCTAAATCCCAGCTCTGCCAATCATGTTATTTACTCCTGAACAAATTATTTAACCTTTCTCTGTCTAAGAGGACCCATCTGTCAAATGAGTTAAATACCTACCTCATATAGTGTTTGAGAGGATCAGCTGAGCCAATACACATAACGTACTACTAACAGTGACCGGAATACCGTAAGCACCCAAGGAATGTTAGAAACTATCAGTATTATAAGGCTATAAGGCAATTTTTCCATAAATAATCTATAGGCCAGGGCAGAAAGCTAAATTCTCAACTAAAACATGAAACATGAGATAGAACCAGTAGTATTTGATAATTTCATAAAAGAAATCTACTACCCAAGAACAAGATTACCTTCTTTTTTATAGATCCACTTACTTATTTAGATCGATGTCTTTCCCCTGTTCGTGGGCTTCAATTAGTTGTTTAATAACATCTCCTATGGTCAGCATCATCAGCTCAGCAGGGCTGAGATCTCCTGAAAGGATAATATTTGACACTAAAAAAATCATATTATTCAGTAAAGGTTTTTGTATTTATTAGGAGTTTGTCTTCCAAAATCATTCCAATCATGTCAAAATGATAGCTCAAGTACACAAGACACTATTGTTTACAATTTGATCATATATTTTATATCTTTAGTTTTAAAACCAACCTGGCTTCACCTATATATGGGAAGAGTTCACTTTAGAAGCATATACACCTCAAGAATGATAGATGCAGGAAAGAGTAGAGACAAACATGAGGAAAAAAGAACCTAATCACACAGGAAAGGACCAAAGTAGTTAAAGTAGCTTCCCTTTATCTCCAGATTGATAATTACATTTAGATGCATTATTTCATCTGATTCTCAGAACACAGTGAGGTAGACGGAACAAGAATATTTGGCTGTCCCATAAAAATGCTACCAAGGGGTGAAGTTGAAACTCAAACCCAGGTATCCACAGAAGTAATGTTAATACTATTTTGAAAAACAAAGCAATGTAGTACTATTTTGAAATACAAAGACATGGGTCTGTGCGTGCCTAGGGATCTTAACACATCTGTAAAATATAGTCTGTCCACCATCGCAACATTCTCCTGGCAACCGAGGCCGCCCTTCTCCTCTAAAAGGCAACAGCAGAAGCTGACATGTTCTTACATGACCCCACCCCCCCAGTTAAGGCTGACTGGTTCAAGGATGGGCACCTATCCAGGTCGGGCAAATCTGAGCTCTTTCTCTCAAGGCAAAAGACACCAGCCCCTCTCCAGTGATAAAAAGTTGTGAGATTTCAGCTTGGGAGCTCCTAGCAAGCCTGCCTCCTGCCTGCAGAGAAAGCTGGTGTGCAAAGATAATGATGTCATCGGAGAGAAACACAGATGAGAAACCCCTGGCGCTCATGGAGCCCTTTCATTTATCTCATTTGAAACCTCACAACACTGGAAGGTAGGTATTGTTACCACATTTCACAGATGTGAAAAGTTAAGGCTAGTTAAGACATAATTGTAAATGGCATAGTTAAGACTCAAATCCAGGTCTTTTCTCCGCAATTTACATGCTTTTAACCACTGTACCAAGCCACATCTAATTTAATGAGGTAAAGCTAACACATACAGAACAATCTGAGAGAAAAAGAAGTCCATCTATAGTCAAAGGCTTAAGTGCTTTCTAAACCATGTAACTCAGCCCTTCAGAGTTCTACAAAGGTGCCTGAGGGGCCATGTAACAGGTCAGGCTGGTGGTGATTAAGGTAAAGGAGGAAGGGAGGGAGAGGGAGGGTCTTTTTCTCCATTTCAACCAAAGCCGCTGGGCTTTCATCTGTTTATATGCTGAAGTTCTGCATAAGAATTTGGAGAAAAGGTGATTCGGGTGATAAAAATACAGGCAGACCTCAGAGATACTGCAGGTTCGTTCCAGACCATCACAATAAATACTGCAATAAAGCAAGTCACAGGAATGTTTTTGGTTTCCCAGTGCATAAAAAAGCTATGTTTACACTGCACTGCAGTCTGTTAAGTGTGCAAGAGCATTATGCCTTAAAAAAAATACCTTAATTAAAAAATACCTTATTGCTAAACAATGCTAACCATCATCTGAGCCTTCAGCAAATCATAATCTTTTTGCTGGTGGAGAGTCCTGCCTCGATGTTAGCTACCAAACTGATCAGGGTGGTGGCTGCTGAAGGCTGGGTGGCCGTGGCGATTTCTTAAAATAAGACCACAGTGAAGTGTGCCTCATCCATTGCCTCTTCCTTTCATGAACGATTTCTCTGTAGCAGGCAATGCTGATTGACAGCATTGTACCCACAGAACTTTCAAAACTGGAGTCAATCCTCTCAAACCCTACCGCTGCTGTATTAACTAGGTTTAACCTAATAGTCTACATTTTTTATTGTAGTTTCAACAATCTTCGCAGCATCTTCACCAGGAGTAGATTCCATCTCAAAAAACCACTTTCTTTGCTCATCCGTAAGAAGCAACTCCTCATCCATTTGTTTCATCGTGAGATTGTGGCAATTCAGTCCCATCTTCAGGCTCCACTTTCAATTCTAGTTCTGTTTCCACCACATCTGCAGCTACTTCCTCCACTCAAGTCTTAAACCCCTCAAAGTCATCCATGAGGGCTGGAATCAACTTCTTTCAAATTCCTATTAATGTTGATATTTTGACCTCTTCCCAGGAATCATGAATGTTCTTAATGGCATTTAGAATGGTGAATCCTTTCCAAGTAGGTTTTCAATTGACTTTGCCCAGGTCCATCAGAGGAATCACTATCTATGGCAGCTATAGCCTTACAAAATGTTATTTCTTAAATAATAAGACTTGAGAGTCGAAATGACTCCTCGATCAGGCTGCACAATGGATATTGTGTCAGCAGGCATGAAAACGTTAATCTTGTACGTCTCCATCAGAGCTCTTGGGTGACTAGGTACATTAACAATGAGCAGTAATATTTTGAAAGCAATCTGCTCTCAACAGTGGGGTTAAAATAATCAGTAAACCATGTTGGAAACAGATGGGCTGCCATCCAGGCTTTGTTCCATTTAGAGAGCACAGGCAGAGTAGATTCAGCATAATTCAGAATGGTTAAATGAACATTAGCTTCAACTTAAAAGTCACCAGCTGCATTAGCCCCTAACAAGAGAGTCAGCCTGTCCTCTGAGGCTTTGAAGCCAGGCACTGACTTCTCTCTAGTTATGAAAGTCCTAGATGGCATCTTCTTCCAATATAAGGCTGTTTTGTCTACATTGAAAATCTGTTGTTTAGTGCAGCCACCTTCACTAATTATCTTAGCTAGACCCTCTGGATAACTTGCTGCAGCTTCTCCATCAGCACCTGGGGCTTTGCCTTGCATTTTTATGCTATGGAGATGGCTTCTTTCCTTAAACATCATGAACCGGCCCCTGCTAGCTTCAAACTTTTCTTCTGCAGCTTCCTCAACTCTCTCAGCCTTCAAAGAATTAAAGTTAGGGCCTTGTTCTGGATTAGGCTTTGGCTTAAGGAAATGTTGTGGCTGGTTGATCTTCTATGCAGGTTACTAAAACCTTCTCCGTATCAGCAATAAGGCTGTTTTGCTTTCTTATCATTCATGTGTCCAATACAGTATAATCTTCAATTTCCTTCAAGAACTTTGTGTTCACAACTTGGCTAACTGGTGTAAGAGGCCTAGCATTCAGCCTACCTCAGTTTTCGACATGCCTTCCTCACTAAGCTTAATCATTTCTAGCTATTGATTTAAAGTGAGAGATGTACGACTGTTCCTTTTACTTGAACCCTTAGAGGCCACTGTAGGGTTACTAATTGGCCTCAATTCAATATCGCTGTGTCTTAATAGGGAGGCCTGAGGGGAGGGAGAGAGATGGGGAAATGGTCAACAGGTAGAGCAGTCAGAACACACACAACATTTATCAATTAAGTTCATCATCTTATGTGGCAATTTGTGGGGCCCCAAAACAATTACAAGAGTAACATCAAAGATCACTGATCACCAAAATAAACATAACAATAATGAAAAGTTTGAAATATTGCGGGAATTACCAAAATGAGAGACATGAAGTGAGCAAAAATGCTGTTGGAAAAATGGAGCTGATAGACTTGCTCAAACGGGTTGCTACAAACCTTCAATTTGTAAAAAACACAGCATCTGTGAAGCACACTAAAGCTAAGTGCAATAAAACGAGGTATGCGTGAAGATAAAGATTTTTAAAACACTTGTATAGCCCTTGAGTATATCAAGAATTAACCAGAGAAGTAAATTAGTAAGAAAAGGCTTCGTGGAGGAAATCACACAGGGATCTTTAAAGGGCAGGATCTGGACAAGCGAAACAGAGGGCAATCCAGAAGGAACAATGTTAGGTATAGGAATTACCGATCATCTTTATGTGCAGGAGTACTGCCTAACTAGAATAGAGGCTTTTTGACAGGGTTCAGTAATAACAGATTACTGGCTACAAGGCAAAGGCATTTAAATAGGATGCAATACACAGTGGAGAATTATATGTTCTCAAGTTTGGGAGTAAAAAGATGAAAGTAGTGTTGAAAGAAAATAAGTACAGATTGATCCTTGAACACTGGCTTGAACTGCACAAGTCTACTTATATGCAGATTTTTTTCAAATAAATACAGTACCTGTATTTTTATTTTACAGATCCTTAAATTAACTAAGTGTGCGGAAAAGTTTGTGTTTGAGGATCTGAGTCCTGATTCTATCCAAACTGTTTCAGCTTCCTGCCCTTTGGTGAGTCATTTATCAATTCCTTTGTTTTTCAGGCAGAGATAGCAACACTCAGAATTTCAACTGTGCAGGGGTCAGTGCCCCCAACCACCCCCCTCCATTGTTCAAGGGTCAACTGTATACAAAATATACTAAAGAAAAAGAAGTTACAAAAAATGATTCAGAAGATGAAAAGAATACACATCCTCTGGATACTAAGTAAAAGGCTCTTGAAAGGCAACATTGCTAAAAAACAAAACAAAACAGATTTACAGTAAAAAACTTGGATGACAGACTCAGTCCCTAGCTTCCAAACCCTACTAGCTGTGTGATAATGGGAAGATGAATGGCTTCTGAGCTCCCAATTCCTTGTCTGCAGAATTAGGATAATCCATACATATCTTTCACAAGATTCAGTAAGAATCAACAAAAATAATGTATATATGAAAGCCAAAGTATTATTCAAATATTAGTTCTTAATGAAGGTGGGTTGGGGGATGGTAGCTAGAATGATGAGGAATAAACTATTTCAAGAAGCAATTTCTGTAAGAACTAACAGGACTTGGTGATAAATGAAGTCAAAAGTTTAAAGCTGGAGATGGAGGAGCAAGTTAGAGGGAGAAGATGACTAATCAATTAGGGGCATGTAGAATTTGATGCCACAAAACAACTGAAGGTAACTTGGACACTTGGAGCAGCTGATGCCAACAGGCACAGTGATTAAAGAACAGATTTTTTTTTTTTAATTTTATGTTTTTGGGGTTCATAGAGACAGCCTGACAAACCAGTTCTGGGCTAAGAAACTTACTGAACTCTTTTAATCTCGGCTTCTTCATTTGTGAAAAGGCGACGATATCAGCCTAAGAATTATTAGCAAAGGCTCAACAGATGGCAGCCATAGTTATCATACCCATCACTATTATTAGACCGACTGCTCAATTGAGCTTAGAGATAACACTAGCACCTGTGAGAAAATACTTGAAGTTTGACTCCATTCGGCTGAAAAACTAAAGGTGGAATTGCTCCACGCTAACTCAGGAGGTAATACAAATGGGAATGGCTGCCTAACTGCCCCCACAGAATCCAAGAATAATTCAGTGGTTTTCTTTCTTTTTTTAACTTTGAGCTTTAAAACAATCTCAGATAAAAAAGCACGTGAAATGTGTCGTAAAACGAATCTTGGCAAATTAAGAGTCCGAGAACGTGTTAAATCCACCGACCACGTTAACTTCTTGGAGGGTATACCTTGGACTAGAGCTTTTGTCCTTTATGCAAAAGACACCAAGCGACTGACAAAAAGGAAGAGTAAGGATAAGTTGGTTCAAAAAACACAACAGGTGAAAGGAGAAAGCAGGGGGCAAGAGGCCACAGACAGACCACAGGTGGCTGGGGAGACTGGATGAGGTAGCGGATTCCCGCGGGAAAAACTGGCTTCAGCATCTGAGGGCCCGGGGTTCGCCCCTTCCCTACCACCGCCCCGTTCCCCCTCCCTTTCGCACCTTTCCGCTTCTGCCTCATCTCTCCGCTGTCGTAGCAGACGCCACCCCAGACAATGTAGCGCTACCCACTCGGGCCTCTGGTAAAATTGACAGCCACAAAGTAACCGTGTCCTGTCGTAAAATGACGCTCAATATATCGTAAAGCTGTTCCCAGAAGACAGCGCGCGCAAAGGGTCCGCCCAGCTTCCTTGCAGCTGCTCGCAGAGCTCCAGGAGGCGGGGCAAAGCTGTGGCCCGGGCTAAGCAGGCTGGAGTCTAAGGGCTGTAGGGTCCCCTAAGGGCAGCTTGGGCATTAGAAACCGCGATCTGGGCAGCACAGCGACAGGACAGAGCTTATGGACAGAGGCTGTGCCAGGAAACCTAGATAAGAGGGTGGATGTGGGTGGTCTCTAAATAAAGGTGGAGGAGCCCAGGGTGCATTGCGTCCAGGGTGGCTGGGCGGGAACGTGAGTGGGGATCGCGGGAAACTAGATTCAGAGCCTGGAAGAGACCACGCAGGAATCAAGTAACGATCTGAGGTTCAGGCTCTGACGCCAATGGATCCCCCTGGTCTCAGATGAATGGCGCGTTATCAATAACCATCAGATAAGCTCTGGAGGTCTCCAGAAAAACGCACACGCGCACAAAGTTTTGTAGTGTTTGCAGGCAGGACTTGGAATCATGTTTTCCTGAAACCCATCCATGATCTCCTTTGTTCATGGACCAGAAATCAAGAACGCCGCTCGTTAACAAAGACAGGAATCTGTGCTGTTTCCAATTCCTTACTTTCCACTAGAACTGAGGTACCTCCAAGTCTTTGACCTCACCATTGACACTGAAACTGTCCTGGTCTTTTGTGACTGCCCAGCAGGACAAATTCAGTAGCATTTATGTGTTCTTATTGTCATCCTAGTACCAAGTGACATAAGTTAGCTACTTAGGAAGTCTTTTATGATAGGACCCTCCACACTTTGAGTTTTTCTTCTGCTTTTTCTCAATCCTGCTGTATATCATCTCAAAATATTGGTGTACCAGAGGGGTCACTTCTCAGCCTTGTCTTCCCCAACGTGATCCCCAGAGTACCAGAGCTTTTAAACACCATCTGCCTGCTCCCAGTTTTATAGTCCAACTCCAACTTCTTCCCTATTTGACATCTTGTTAGATCTGCATGTCTGATATCTATCGGAAACTTAACATGTCCCAAAAGGAACTCTGCTTTTACTTCAGTTCTGTTCTTTCCCCAATCTTCCTTAAAATGAAGACACCATCCTCTACCTCATCACTCTTTTACCTCACACAAGAGAAAGAGATGGGTAGTACATTTGTAGATTTTAACTTATAATTCGAAATGTAATATTTGAGCTAGTATTTGATATGCAGATATCTGGGGGAAGAGTATTTCAGACAGAGGGAACACTTAGAGCAACGGTCCTAGGGAGAGAGGATGCCTGGTGTATGCAAGGAAAGTAAGGAAGCCGCTGTCAGTTGAGCAGTGAACCAGGGGAAGTGTAATAGAGGTCAGAGAAGTGATGGGGTACAATGGGGGACACTGCAGCTCATGTAAGACCTTGTAGGCCAGTGTAAAGCCTTTGCCTTTTACTTGGCACACGAGGAGACATTGGAGAGTTTTTAGCAGGGATATAATCTGATTTATAATTTAAAAGTACCTCTATTTGCTGTGTTGAGAATGGACTGTAGGGAGGAAGGGTAGAAGTAGGGAGATCAGTTAGGTGGCTGTTATCATACCTATGCCGGGGATTCCCAAACTTTGATGCACATGAGAATCACCTGGAGAGAAGTGAAAAATCCTGGTGCCCAGGTCACATCCCAAACCAATTAAATCAAAATCTCAAGGGGGTGGCAGCCAGGCATTAGTATTTTTTAAGATCCTTGGGTGATTTCAAAATGCAGCAAAGTTTGGGAACCGCTGAACGAGGCCAGGGATGATTATGAATTGAATCAGGGTAGTAAGCAGTGGAGGCAGTGAGACGTGTTCCGATTCTGAATATGCTTGGAAGATTTCAACAAGACTTCCCGACAGCCAGATGTGGTATGTGGGAGAAAGGCATCAACATCACGGGTGACACGGAAGCTTTTGGACTGAGGGACTGGAACCGTGTAGTTGCCCTGAGCTGAAATGGGGAAGATTGTAGGTGGAGTGGGGTTTTGGGGGGGGGAGTGTGGGGGGCTTAATTTGGACGCATTGGGTTTGGGATGCCTAGTGAGCAGTAAGACACGAAAAAGATTGGGGCTGGAGATAATCAAGTGAGAGTTGTGGGCATATAGGTGATATTTAAAGCCATGAAACTGGGTGAACGTGGAAAAGAAAGCAACCAAAGATTAAGCTCGGGGGCATTCTATTATCAGCAGGAAAGAGAAGTAACTAGAAAAGAAGGCTGAGGAGGTGCCTCCAGGGAGGTTGGGAAGAAAACTAGGCAAGTGTGGTTCCTGGAAGCCGAGTGGAAAAAGCGTGTTAAGGAGGAGGGAGTGATCCACTGGGTAAAATGCGGCTGATGGGTCAAGAAAAGAGGAGAGTTGAAAATTAACTAGGGTCACCGGGGACTTTCACAAGAACAGTTTCACAGAATGGTAGAAGTGAAGGCTTGACTGGAGTGGGTTGATGATTGAAAGGAGAGAGATTTGAGACAGTAAGTTTAGACACAACTCTTGAGGGGGTTCGCCATAAAATACAGAGAAATGCGACAGTAGCTGGCAGGGAAACCAGGGTCAGAGGGAATGTTTGTTAAAATGGAATAAATAACAGCATGTCTGTGTGCCGATGGAAATAATCCAGTGGAGAGTGAAAATCTGATGAACGAAGAGGGGAAATTACCTCGTCCTGCGGTTGGAGAGAGGGGGTGGGATCTGGTGCACATGAGAAGGGATTAGCTTTTGATGGGCACATGCCTAGGTAGTTCATCTGTTTACAGGCTGGAAGGCGGAGCAGGTGATGCTGATCCTGAGAGGTGGTTGGGTGTGATGGTGGGGCTCTGTGGAAGTTCTCTTTCAGTTGCGTCAGTGGTTCCAGTGTGTTCAATGAAAATTCAGCCTGGTAGTTTGCCCAAACTTCTAACCGAGCATTCAGGACTTAGTGTTCAGATGTCCAACAGCAGGTGTCAAGGACCCAGGCACCCGCGCACAGCAACGAAGACCCAACGCAGCCATAAATAAATAAATAAATTTATATATAAAAAAAGGACCAAAATTAATGTCAGTTATTAGGTACTTTAGTAGCACCTCTGATTAAGAATACAGTTACCTGTTGAAGCAGAGAAACAGCCAGCAGAGGGAGAGCTCAGCACATATGTCATGAATATAAGGTATGATTTTGCCCAGAGATAAGTAGATCCAACACTAACGATGTTATTCACGCTGATTTTCTTTGTTTTGAACTTTATATTGGTATTTCTATGGTTTTCTTATGGATAAGGCAGCCATCTTGCTAAAAGTTCAAAGCAATTTTTAAGACCACATTCTTTTTGACCTTTTTGCTTTCTGAATCCCCACTTTGGACTAAAAACATACCTACAGTTACCGAGGGTTATCCTAGTAATGACTGACTCTGTCTTTGAGGGTCAAACACTACCTGAAGCTGAAGGTTAAAAAACATATTTTCCCCCTGTACTTGATGTGATTTTTTGGGTTGTCAGATATAGCAATGTGGAGTAGGTTCTGCTTTCTTCTCCTGGACAGCGTTTTAAAAATACTTGTTTTTCTGTTTTGTTTTTTAAATATGGATATAAAATTTAAGTTCCAGAAAGAGTTATTTAAAACTATATGACATTTCTACAATCAAACAATCCAATGTTGTATGGGTTTCGGTAAATTTCAAGATTGTGTATCAAGAATCAGTTTATCTTCATCATCTCATATTATCCATCTCTCCCAGTTGTCTTGTATTTGGCAGGGGGCGGGGGGAGGGAAATGAGTACTTTGTCTCTCTTGGGATGGGGGCATTTTTCCTGTCTTGCTCATGTAAGTCAGATCCATCTGAATAATTCTCATCCTCAAAGAAAGAATGCTGCAGGATGGCTCCTGCAATCTATTTGGAAGGGAGAAATGACTAACCTGTAGGGATAGGGCAGAGAAGAAAGAAGATAAGAGCCCCAGTTCACATACAATTTAAGTTTAAATGAAAGAGGCAAATAGCATGAATCAATTTCTGAGGGTGGAAGTCATCATAAATAGCCCTCAGATGACAAATTAGTTTCACTTCTGCTTATTGGTAAATGTGGCTTTGTGACTGTGGCTACAAAGGGCTCTATATCCCGGCTGGTTCCACATACCGAGACCAAGGCAAAGAAGCTGCCACTGTTTTCTTTTTGGAATCCTGGAGCTGAAGCAGAAAAAGTGACGTCTGGTAAGTTGTTTCTCTTATGCAATTTATGCTGTAACTTATGGTTGCTTAAAAAAATAGCTTTAGATTTATAGAAGAATTGAGATGATAGTACAGAGAGTTCCCATAGAACCCACACCCAGTTTCCCCTCTTATCTTACATTCGTATGATGCATTTATTGTAATGAATGAACCAACATCTATAATATTATTATTAACTAAAGGCTATCTTTATTCAGATTTTCTTAGCTGTTACCTAATGTCCTTTTTCTGTTTTAGGATCCCATCCAAGACACCATATCACATTTAGTTGTCATGTCTCCTTAGGCTCCTCTTGGCTGTGACATTGTTTTTGATGACCTTGACAGTTTTGAGGAGCCCTGGTCAGACATTCTGTAGGGCTCACCTCCATTGAGAGTTGTCCTTTTTTACTCAGGATTAGACTGGCGTTATGGGTTTAGGGAGGAAGATTACAGAGTTAAAAGTCTCATTAACTTTGGCAAGTTTGAGGAAACAATATGAGAGGATTCAAGTTCATTTCCTTAGAATCTGATAAAGTACGTAATGAAAATATCTGCTTATTTTACTGACCTATTCGCCTGGGGGAGAAGATTGGAGGCATGTCACCCCAATGCCTTCTCTACTGTATCCCATGGCTGTGCTTCTAATGTTGCACACGTTTGCTGATGCATTAATGCTCAAAACAGAACTCTTTTCCTTTGGGGGTTTGAAGGCCCTTGTTTCACTTTTGCCTCTAAGCTAACGTGTTTAAATGGTTCCTTTGGAATGTACCTAGTCTGGAAGAGCAGTGCAATGTCCAATAAAGTGGCTAGGAAATTTTGCCAACACCAAAGGTATTTAAGATTTAAAAACAGAAAGGAGATAAATCCTAAACGTCATCAACATTCCATCATTTTATTAAGAATCTCCTCCTTGCCCTTATTTCCTTCTTCAGCTACCTCCCTGTGAGAAGGGTACAAGACTCTACCAAGTGCATAGAACCTTCAAGGTGACTGGTCAATGGGGACAAGAATGGGGGTGTCAGTTTATCATTAAGGTGGCATCTGTTCCCCCCAAAATAAATAGACTTTGCCTTGGTAAATATTAGTACTGATTTCGTGTTTAACTGTCTTCACCAAATATTCTGAAAGACAATAACATCTGTACAGATGCGTAAGTGTCTGTAGACCAACTATGCATGCAATGTCACATTTAGTCCCCACGATGAACTCCAGACATAAGTATTTTTAATTCTCATTTTATACGTGGATAAACTGAGGCTCAGAGAGATTAAGTGATTTGTTCAGTGTTACATTGAAATACCAGAGCAGGATCTCCAAATCCAGGCATTCTAACTCCAAAACCTGAGTACTTCCCACTACACCACTCCCAGTCTGGAATATAAGCTCTGGGCGTGGGCACACCTTGCCCATTTTCTTCCCTGATGTGTCCCCAACACCTATAACAGTGCCTGGCACACAGTGGACACTCAACAGATATTTATTGAATGAATGAATATAATTTCTGCCATTATTAATGACACGCTTCATTCATTCAACAAATATTTATTCAGTGTTTACTAAGCACTGAGCACTTCCCACATTTGTTAAAAGTAGGGCATAAACCAATGTTAATGATCAAAATGCCCCTTCAAGGAACTTTGCTAATTGAAGCATTTTAATTTTTTCCTATCAGTGTTACCTTGGGATGGCGGGTAGGGGACAGAAATGAAAGGAAAACAAGAATCATGTCGGGAGGGGTTAATGGGAAGCAAGGGAAGGTGGGATGAGATTCTGACTAAAGGAGGAGAAGAAACCTGGACGCTTGTCATTCTTAATAAACACATGCAGTTTGCCTCAGACACGGACTGAAGGCAGTGAAATGTACTACTCGTCCCCCACCTCACCACACACGCACACACCCCGCACACAGTCTGGCTTGTTTTCTTCTGAGGGCATTGAAGAATTTGCAGACAGTAGCTTCAGCTGGAGCCCCTAAGCACAATTTTTATCAAGTTCCCACTCTCCCTGCTACTCAACAGCCTTCACTCCCCGAATGCCTTCATCATGCATTAGAGAGAGCCCCTCATTTGTGGGCACTGTTCCCTCATTCTCCTACTCTTAAGCTCCGGAGACTTTGTTTAAATAGTACCACTTAGAGGCTGCTTGGTGGGATGAAGAGAACATGGAACTTAGACTCACTACGTTACCTTGGACAAGTCCCTTCTCTTCTCTGGGCCTCAGTGTCCAAATCTGTAGAATGGGGCTCAAGAGCATTATTTAATTCCACTACATGAAGCTGTTCTAGTATAGGAGTGACCATTGCATTTGTGTCACCTCTGTTATGTTCTCTTAAGAAAAAAGGCAGTAAGCAAACACAAACAGAAGGAAAGGAGAGCAAGAGAAGCAAGAAAAAGTGTCAATAGTCACAATTATTTGACAGGAAACTGGTTCTGTGCAACCTTCCCACATTTAGATAAATATGCAGAGAGTCTCATTTAAAAGATGCTATTCTTAGGCTCAGTGCACACGAATGTAAATAAGTACTAAGAGCAAAACTTAACTGTTAACCACACAGTTGAAATACAAGTGAAATAAACCACACATTAAAAGCTTGCCCATGTGAGCAATACATTTGGACGTTTTCAACTGCTTCTCTACAGAAATAAATTCTCACAAAACATACCATCCTTGCTACCTCTCTTTGGTGGAAAGTGGAGCCCAACATAATTTGAGGAAGGACTATGGGTCTTTTGCTCTTCAAAGCAAAATGAACCTGAAATGACCGTAATCTCAGCTGTGCTGCTTTTGATGACACAGGAGCCCTAGTTATTGGTACAATCTTGCTTTCCATGGCAAGTGACGTTTCAAAATAAGAACTTAATCCTTTTGGCTCCCAGCTAAATCAGAGAACATTCGCACCTTAAGGACTAGTTCAATTTATAGATGGGAAAGCTAAGGCCCAGAGTGGTACAACGATGGGTCTCAAGTCCTATGACGCCTTTGATTTCGGCAAAGCCCGAACTGGAAACTGCCACACCTGATTTCAAGCTTAATGCCCTTCCCACCATATCATTTAGTTTAACTCAATGGCTATATACTGAGGGGCTATACCACACTATCTCCTATTAATTGATATGTTTGTCTATAGGTTTTCCTTTGTAAGTGCTTGGCATTTATTTCATTCTGCCTCTTCAGCCTTTTAGTAAACGATCCCTTTCCATTTTCCGGTGTCTTCGTTTATCAATCAAATGGGCCCTTTCTGCCAGTGTTGGAACATTGGCAGAAGGAATAAATGAAGCAGAATTCACCACAACCACAACTCAAATAATTTCCAGTTTCCCCAAATTTCGGTTAGGGGTCACACATTACTCCTATACTGGTACCATAGATGCTTTATAGTGGGAGGTTCATGGTTTGGTGTCTGCACTGCAAGCAGCTAAACTCAATCTAACCCCAGACAGTTACATGCCAATAACCCTTGCTGGCCACTGTGCACTGTTGATTTAATCAGTAAAGTCCTGTGACCCTGGGGAGCCCCAAACTGCCCATATTCTAGAATTTGGCGAACACGTCTTCTTGTACTCCAGGCCCTCTTCCGTCTTGGATTGAAGGGCCTTAATCTCAGTGTTCAAACGGTGGTAACACTTATCAACTTGTTAGTTCTCTGGGGCTTCATCCGGCTTCTCTAACTGTTCCTGGCATTTGGCTAGCAGAATAAGCTGTCCTGAAGGTCTACAGTGGATCTGTCCCCTGGGAGGACCACACATGTTGTTTTGTTTCCAGTGCCCACTGTGATATGATGCCTAATATTCTGTGTGACTATGGCTCATGGAGCTGCTGTCTTCAGAAAACAACAGATCTCTTTCTGAGGGGCAATTCCCAGTTCCTCATCTAAAGTTATTGATGACGTTACCATATTTTTTCCTCCTAACTCGCCTAGGTTTTGATGCGGTTTAGCATTTCTAACTCAGCATTTCCAATCAGGAAACGCTCATGAATTTTAGTGACCTCGTAGAGCCCTCCCACCACCAGCTTTACTGGTGACCATTTCAAGCAAGAACACAGCATCCTGGGATTTAAAGAAGCCTTAAAATCCATCTAGTCCAATGCTATTGTTAGGTTGCTATATCAGTAAAGGTTTAGACTCTGGGGCAGAAAATCTGTTACATTCCATTTTGGACAACTCTGACCACCAGAGAATGTTCAGCATAAATGTGCTTTTTCATACTTTACACCTAGTGGATCTAGTTCTCCCTGCTTGGGACCCCTGGAAACGTGCATCGTCCGTCTCTTATATGCAGCTCTAAGGTCAAGTATTTGAAGACCACTACGAAGTCCTCTCCCTGTCTTCTGCCTTAGCCTGTGTCCTCCCTTCCTCAAGCTAAGCATTCTCAGCTCCAATGGAGCAGTTCTATCAAAATGAATTTGATTTTAAAACATCCTTTGGTATAGAATCTCATCAAAAGCTTCCCACCACTATTTCCTTCATTCAGTCATCCAGCATTATTGTCAGACATTGCACTTCCTGATAGAAATGCAGCATTGAAATCAATGCACCATGACCTGAAATAGCTCACGGTTCAGTAAAGAGGAAGAGACATAGCAAGCATCATAGCACAGATGTCCTCGGAGCAGTGGTGACACAAGAAGGGAATGAATGGGAATCAGGACACAGTTGCACAGAGGAAATACTCAAACAAGATCTTGAAGAAAGAGTAGGAATTCACCAGGAAGAAGAGGGGGAGGGTACCCTACACAGAAGCACGTTTCTTCTTGGACTCCCTGCCTCGGAGGACTGCTAGGAGTTTGGGGTGGTCCGAGAGGGAGCCTCAAGAGGAAGAACGGAGATATAAGGAGCGCTAGTGAAGGCTCAGGACCTTGTACATAGTACGGTTCACCCCACATTCAACAAAAACCCAGCAAGTACAGAATCCATTTGTTTGGTTTGATACCCATGATGCAAACTAAGAGTAAGAGGCTCTTTCGACTGATGAGTGGTGAGTTTCGTTTGGGGGTAATATGTAAACGAGGCACCGTCTCCACAGCTAACGGCCTGTGGGTCTAGTCGGGGTTGACAGGTCAGGTGGGCTTTTGCATATTTCAGAAGGGCTGGTGACTCTCTGCTTTTGAATTACGCGGCTGAGTGATCCAAATAGCAACATCAGAAGTGGAGAAGAAGCACAGATGCCACCCAACTTGTGTCCCTCAGATTCTCCTCAACGTGTGGGGACAGAGAAACTCCAGGGGAGCAGGGCCCACTGTTCTGAGCCTTTACGGACCCACTTCTCCCTCTGTGCCCAACCCTGTGTGCCCGGGACTAGAGACAGGTTGGATCTGGCCCTTCTTTTGGAGGGGCTTCTCCTTCTGTCCGCCCACCCCGCCACCCGCAGATGCTCCATGAGGCGGAGCTTCTCGTAGCCCCCAGTAGGGGTGTCTTCCTGATTGAAGTGTTGGGTGGGCTGGTGAGGAAGATTCAGAGACCCTAGTTGTTGCACCTCTCCTCCCCCACTCAGGGCAACTCCAGGGGGCCCCAGGAGTATCAAATATTCCATCCAACTCCCAGACACTTGCTGAGACCTCCTGGGACTCGACATCACTGGCAAAGGAGTTCAAGGGTTACCTGATGGGGGTGCCGATGTCTCCCAAAGCAGCAAAGCTATATAACTTCACCTTCAAGGGTCTGGTCACTAGAGGTTTATTCTCTTTTCAGAGTGAGTTGCCTTAAAGATCTCAGTCTTTTCAGTTTAAAGTTCTACGGATACAACTACTGTTGAAAACCAATAGTCAAACATGGATTTTTGTCATATTTAAACCAGTGTGTAGTGAATTAGCTGTTGTGATGGATTTGAAAATAAATTAGAATGGCCACCACCTTTTAGAAGCTTGGGATCTACCTGGGGAGACAAAGCCTAAGCAAAATTACACGTTATTTTTGGTTTTTTGCTTTGTATTTACAATTTCTGCAGTCTACCCCTCCCACCTCCACCCTTGTACTTTGCGTGCATTTTTTTTCAGGCTGACGCTCTAAGTGGACAAAAGCAGGTGATTACACAACAGGAAATGCCAGAAACTGAAGACTGTGTGGGTCAGGAGCCGCATCCAGGTAACATCCCTACAATATCACCTGATGAAATGAATGGGAACTATTTACCATTATACAATCAAGGGCAAATGAGTTGAGACTGTATTGAACTACAGTCATCATCGTTCCTTGCTCTTTATTCAGAAGCTGCTTTCTCACGACACATTTTTAACAGTGAATGGACATCAATTATTTCAGTAACAACTAAAATACCCCATTCATAGTACAGTGGGTTGTCTGACCAGCAATTACATTTGTGATCCCCCCTCCTTTAAAAGAAGGTTCCAGGAAACCATCTTGGGTTTTCTGGGGGTAGCTCTCTCAGAACGGGCAAGGTGAGCCCCTGGAATCACTGCAGGTGCTTTCCTTAGAAGGAGAGTTGTAGGGTGAACAACACTGGAGTCTGTGAGGGTGGCCCCCCTTCCTAGAAGGCTGGGTGTAGGGCCCCCGGAGACAAGGAGGGAACCTTCCCTCGGAAGATGCAGGGGAGTAACTCCTATGTGCAGAAAGCAGGGTGTATCACATCCTTCGTGTTTTGAGAATTGAAGAGGAAAAATTGCTTCACTCCTGGGGATGAATTCCTTTAAGGGGAAGGGATCAGTGTTTCTGGGTCAGTGGGGTAGTGCTAGCATCTGAGACGTGGCTGGGCATGAAAACTGAAGGAACTGCAACTTTGGGGACCCCTTGGTTGAGGTTAGCCCTGAAGGCGTGGGGCGTTCTGCTGGGAAGATCTGCGGCAGGTGCTGGCAACGGTCTGGATCAACACAGAGCCTGTATTGAGAGCAGTTGTCAAAAGCGACACCTTGTGGCAAGAAGAAGCAACAGCAGCAGAGACTAAGGTAGACTTCTTTGGATTGCTCCTACTCGCCCCTCTGCTCTTCCTTCGAATAAATCAGTGTAAAATGCTGGAAAAGGCGAGGGAGTGCTTGAGCAACTACAGGGACGAATGAATGTGGCCAGTTCACACCAATTCATTCCGGTTACAGTTTAATATAAAACCACTACCCTTAAGTGGTTTAAATCCCAGATGAAGTACTTTTTTCCTTTCCACGTGGTTTTTCATTTTAGAAATTGAAGGAAAAGTTTAAAACCTTGCTGTTTTATCTGACTTCTCAGCGTTTGCTTTAGTTGAGAAATAAGCTTCCAAACTTTGATCAGATTAATTGCCAGTCTTTACAAAATTGAAACAAAGGCCAGGGTACATGGGCTGTACTGAGACTCTTTTGTACATGTGGCTAAGATACTGTGCAAACGTTGTTTACACAGAAGAGTTCCCGAGTTACAGGATCAAGATCAAGGCCCTCCATCCTTTTACTTTCTTTCCACAGGCAGGGTGGAAACACACTGGAATTCCAAGACACCGTTTATGACATGTACTAAATTGTTCTTCAGCTGGCCTCTGGCCTAGGGGCCCAAGTTGCATGTTGGTTTTTTTGTCTTTTTTTTAATGGTTAAAAATTATTTGCTTTATTTTGTTAAAACTTATTGGCAGATTTTCTAGAATTTCACTTGATAGCTTCAGTCATGACATATTTGTAACTCTAAATGTTTTTCTTTTCCACACTCTGAGATCATGGATAAAATAGAAGAATAAGTTACAAACATCTTCCACAATATTAAACCATAACGTATAATAATTTAAAGTATTAAGACTGTAATTGTGCATCAAAAAACATTGGACTTGTAGTTTAATCCTTGGCTTTTTGTTCTTGCTGTGTCATTTGCTAGCTCTGTGCCCGTTATAACAAGTCACTTGATCTCTCTGGAACTCTACATCTCAATTCATACATATTTTACATTGTTTTTCAATGTAAAATCCTGTGATTCTGTCACCCCCCTACTATCAATATCCAGGTTCAAAAGTTTAACCTACAGTGTATTCCCTTACTTAAGCTAAATTATTAAAGTTAGCTATTGATATTTGCATATTATAATCAAATAATCTGGGGACTTTGGAAAACCTTATCTGGCTCCACTTTTTTTTAACTTTTTATTTTATATTGGAGTATAGCTGATGAACAATGTTGTGTTAGTTTCAGGGGTACAGCACAGTGATTCAGTTATACAGATACATGTATCTATTCTTTTTCAAATTCTTTTTTCCCATTTAGGTTGTTACGTAAGATTGAGCAGGGTTCCCTGTGCTATACAGTAGGTCCCTGTTGGTTGTCCATTTTAAATACTGCAGTGGGTACATGTCCATCCCAAACTCCCTAACTAGTGGCATGTTTTTCTTTCTTCTTTGCCCATTCCACTCCGGCATAGCCACTGAGCCAGCAAGCCCTTGGTTGTTTCTAAGGCAGTCCTTAGACTGAGCCAGGATAACTTCTTTGAGCAGAGCTCACTCGTAAAGTTAGAATGTCTGAGAGAGAGGGTCTAAGGACAAGTTCTCTCAACTCTCTGTCACTGTGTGAGCATGAGGGTGCAGAGATTCCGGCTTTGGCAGACAGCTCAGGCCGTGCTGCAGTACTCTGTGGGGTGTGAACTGGCTCCAGAACACAGCAGAATCTGTGCTGGAAGATGCGAGGCCGAGGCCGCCTGAGTTATCTGGGAGACCCGCGTCTGCAGGCCAGGGGCAGAGGCTGGGCCTTCAGCTCAGGCTGCTACCCTGGGTCCCTGAGCGAAACTCCCTCTCTGTGGTTCTTGAAGGAATATGAACCCCGTGTCGTGTTCGGTTTGGAGGCCTCACGCCCTTTTATGAGCTTAGAGAGTATGACTTTTGGGGTCACCTGTTTTTCCAGGTCACCTCATGGCCGTTTCCTAAGGCCCACGCCAGCCCCAGGGGCACTGGGTTAGAACCATTTCCAACAACCTTGACTCCAAAGACCCCACCTACTGCCCCTTTCTAACCAGGTGAATCCTGCCGGGGGAGTGTTTTCTAAAACTCACCCAAACACACAGTGTTGGTTGCACCCTTTCCTGAGGTTTATGGACCCTTCCAGTTCTTCACTTCCTAACTGATGGAAGCCACTAAAGTGAATAAATCTCTGCAGAACCGCCAAGATTTGCTTCTTGGCAATTTTTTCTTTTCTCGCCCATGTAAGGAAGCGGCTGCTAATGTCTTTCAGTGAGGAAGCGGGGGGAAAGCCCCCCAGTTTAATCTCTGAAGGATGTCCACTGGGAGGGCACCCTCCAAAACTCTTCTATTACTTATATTGATATTTTTGTCAGCCGACTCATTTTACAGATGAAGAAACTGAGGCTCCGGGAGAAGAGGAGATTTGCCGTGGTCACGTGGCCTGTTCTTTCCTCTGATTCTGCTCCCAATCAATTTCCCCGTTTGAAAAGATCTCCCAGGGGCCTTTCTCCACCCCACGCTGAGCCGTCTTGGGCTTCTCTTTACACTCTCGGCACTTGGTGAAGAATATGGAGCCATTTTGTCTTCTCAGGATTCCCAAACAGGAACTTTTCATGTCACTTCAACTTATCTTCTGGGGACATACGTTGGACTCTGCGTTTTGGAACTAGATGCAGAGTCCTGGGACTCTGGGAATTAGGAATGGCCCAACAGGGCTGCTTCTGAAATGAGCTCCCGGACATCCAGGGCTGGCAGGGGTCCTCCTAGACTCTTTGGGTTTGTGTATCGATAGAGGTCAGGCAAACACAGTGACCCCCGAACGACACAGGGGTTAGAGCGCCCACCCTGCTTCGAAGTCAAAAATCTGCGTATAGTTTAAAGGTCAACCGTATACTATGCCCCCAAGACCTATAATTTTATATAACCTCTGTTTATCCCTAGTTGATGATGATTTCTTTAAAGAACCCATGAAAAAAAGAAGACGGTCAGATCGAGACCAGCGGTTCCGAGCGTTTCCCTCTGTGGAACAAAGCGCCCTTAGGGAATGTGAGTGTCCTGAAAGGGCTCTGCCACTTGTTTTAACGTGGCTCTGTTCTTTTCCAAATGTGTTAACATGCTCAAAGGAAGAGGAGGTTACATTGAGAAGCAGGATGGGACATCTCCGAATGATCCCGGTCCAAAAGAGGAGGCCTCCTAGTCTCTGCAGAGATAATGTAACAGGACAGTCTATCTCTCAGAATCTGGATAGGAGGCTTGCTACAAAAAGAATCTCTTCTTGATTAGAACTGTGAATGAAAATGGTTGTTTTGGTTCTCTCATGGGCATTTATATGATGTCCTTGCATTGTTTTTTTCTTTTTATGACCACAGGAGAGAAGAATCTAGAAGGGCTACAGCCCATGGCGAAGCCTATGTGACTTCCGTTACACTGAGCCTCAGAGCAGGCTGGCTTCATGGGATGCCCTCATTATCAATGATTGCTCTCCCACAAGCTATCATCTCTTATGTCAGATAACTTGTTCTCTTGTTTAATTGGCTTTTCATTTCTTTTTCTTTTTTTCCTTTCTCTGTAATATTGAGCAGATTCCTCTTGTGGAGACCAAGTACTTGATCCCTGCCAGGTACACCCCAGCTAATACATCTCTATTGATTCCAGATGAAAAACTGGAGTCACGGACCAGAAGGGTTTTAAGCAACACTTACCAGAAACTCATTCAGTCTGTGTTCCTGGATGACAGCATCCCTAACGGTGTCAAGTACCTCATGTGAGTCTGACATCAGCTACCATCAGAACTTACTTGGATGTCTTTCCTTAGGTGGTGGTAGATGCTTTTCTCCAACAATGAAGGGGAATTTTCAATTAAAAACAGAGCAAAGAAAGCCAACAAGTTCTGTAGCTACGGGCCATTATTGTTATTCCCATAGTTACCATTCATTGAGCTGTCACTGCTGCTAGGTGATCTGCTAGATACTTTATATATATCAAATTTCGTTTAAGGGTCCCAATACCCCTATAAAGTAGGAGCCGTTATTATCACCCCCATTTTGCAGAAATTGAGGCTCTGAGAGGCCAAGACATTGACCAAGGTCACACGGTTGGTAAGTGAAAGGGCCTGGAATCCAGCCCAGGCCGTGGGACTCTGAGCCTGTGCCCTCAATGGCCTGTGCCCAGCTGACTAGAAGGACTTGAGTGGTGTCAAGGCTGCATCTCCCGCCCAGTAAGACTCTTCATGTTGCTCCTAATAACACTTCACCTCTGCATAAACTTTATTTCTAAGATCAAGACTATGTAATTTCCATGGAACACAAACAAGGAGACCTCACATTTATATAGACATTGTAGAGTTTGTGTAGAGTTATCATTACCAAGTATTTTTGCATAATCTCATTTGATCCTCATGACAACTCTGTATAGTAAACAGGGATGAATATTCCCCTTTGACCAGGGAGAGAACGGAGATTCAGAAAGATGCGGTGACTTGCCCAGGATTAGAACTCAGTTGTTGTTTTTTTTTTTTTTTTTTTTGGTACGCGGACCTCTCACTGCTGTGGCCTCTCCCGTTGTGGAGCACAGGCTCCGGACACGCAGGCTCAGCGGCCATGGCTCAGGGGTCCAGCCGCTCCGCGGCACGTGGGATCTTCCCGGACCGGGGCACGAACCCGCATCCCCTGCATCGGCAGGCGGACTCCCAACCACTGTGCCACCAGGGAAGCCCCTAGAACTCAGTTGTTTTGTGTTCTGTTCTGATGATCTCCCTACTATGCTTCGATGACCGTGACAATGAGCATTTTTAAATCGATCTAGAAACAGGCTTCTTGCCTTGATTGAAAAACCATCACTGGACCCAATCTACATCGGATTATTTGGAAGCACTGGGGCTGGGAAGAGCTCCCTGATCAATGCCATCATCCAGCAAGCCATGTTTCTACCAGTGTCTGGAGAAAGTATATGTACATCTTGTATTGTTCAAGTGAGCTCAGGCTGCTGTGAGCAGTATGAAGCCAAAATCCACCTACTCTCCAACCAGGTAAGTGTTGCCTCCCTCCCCCCCTCCCTCCCTCCCTGTTATCCTCCCTCTCTCCCTCCTTTCCTTCCTCCTTCCTTCTCTTTCTTCCTTCTTCCTTTTCTTTCCTTCCCGCCCCCTCTCAGAGACTAACATTATGTTCCTTGTAAATATAGCTCACGTCTTCGTTAAACGAAAAGAACACAGTACAGAATGAGAAAGTCCAACAGAACAAGATGGGGGTTCTAGTGGGTCCTGTCTCAGCTCTTTATGGGACTTTGGGCAGGACGTTTCCCTCTTTGGGTTCCTGTTTCCTCATGGACGAAACAAGGGGGTTGGATTAGATGATCCCTGACGGGATTAGGTGATTTTAGATTTCCCGGGTATGCAGCCCCCTGCCCTCCACAGGGACGATGGATTTCTCTCTTTGTCAGTGTCTTCTGTATCTGTGTCCTGGGGGGCTTTGGCCCCCACTCTGCCTTGGCAGGAGTGGAAGCAGGAGCTGAAGAACTTGACGAAACTCCTGCACAGGCCTGAGCAGCTGGGCAGAGAAGAAGAGGATGCCTGGGACAGGGACGATGCGGTGGAGGAAGCCATTTGGAAGCTACAAATGGTTTATGGAAACGGGGTGGAAAGGAAGAGCTATGAGGAGTTATTAAGGGCAAAGCCCAAAGGAAAGATCCCCACCTCCAGAGTCATCACCCTCAAGGCGGAAGAGGTGGGTTCAGGACGTCTTTATTTTTTCATGAGTCTCAAGGATAACAGTTGAATCCCTTTAGGGGATTTGGGCAAGGCACAGTGTTCTTATTGGAAATAAGTTGATACCAAAATCAGAAGTATCCATGAGAAAGTGGTTTTTCATTATTTATGGCTGTCAAATGGGAATTTTTAGTGTCTGAGTGGGGAGTTTTTGTTCACAGGAAAGACTATTTACAGTTACTTGAAGATTAATTAAAGATGCTTTTAGTGGCAAATAATTTAAAAAATAAGCCCAATTTTTAATGGCTTAAACAAATAGGGATTTATTCATTTTCTCACATAAGGAGTCTGGGGGCAGTTGGGTCTGTGGGTTGGTTCAGTGGCTCAACCATGGCCGCATCTCTCTGGTTCCCCTGACCTTCCACATCTGTTGCCTCATTGTAACAAAATTGCTACTGAAGTGCTGGACTTCACAGCTAGCTTCATGGGAGGAAGACATGGATAAAAAGGTGGCACCAACCACATCTCCTCTTTCACTGGGAAGTAAAAGCTTTCCTAGAAACACACCCAACAAATTTCCATGTAGACTTTCTTGTTCAGAACTGAGTCACATGGCCTTTCTGAGTGGAAGGAGAGTCTAGAAAAAACAAGAAGCAGACTTGCCAAGATTGGCTGAGACCAATCTCAATCCACTGCCTTCCCCAATAAACACGTAGTCAGGATGCTGCTGGTGCAGGTGAAGGGCAGGATGGATACAGGATGGGCACCTAGTAGAACAATGCCCTCTTCATTTTTATGATCAATATTCATTTTACTAAAATTAAAATTCGACTTTAAATTAAACCAGAATACATGGGCAGCTAATATGTAATTTATTAATGTTGTACATTTAAAAACCTAGTGTTCCTTGCATCTGAAAATTCCCTTTAATATATTGTTATTCCATTTGTAAATCTGGCAATTTTTGTATAAAACAAGAACAATTACTTACACCTGTTCTAAAATTTAATGTTCAGTTATCTCCTAAGTTTACCATAGAAAAGCCTCCTTTCAAAGTTAATTCTACTTACATAATTAATCAACATTTCTTTTTATAGTTCAAATTTAATATATTTGATTCTCTCAAAAAAATTGAAATACTTGACCAGGCATACTTAGAAGTCAAATGAATTAAACCTTTCAAGGCACTTAGCTCTTATATAACTAGAAAATGGAACAAATGTAGTAGCCATTTCTTATATTTAAATGGCTATTATAGTTAAAACACATTATGCTCCTAATATCTAAAACATAGACCGAGCACGTCCAAAGAAACATAATGATGATAAAACTGGTTACTTTATCTGAATACACACAACTTACACCAAGCTATCAATATAATATTCATTTCTTCACTACTCTGTATTTAGAAATATCCCTTCCCGGTGTTACGAATCTACCCATTGAAACAAGAGGAACAGAATTAACATCTCCATGAATGAGGGCACAAATTCAGAGTTTGGGTCAGGGATTGTAGGCTGGGGTGAGGGAATCTGAGTTTCCCTTCCAGAATGACTCGCCTCCACCAGTTTATTGAGTGGAGCCCTCTTCTTACAGAAAGCCCATGCTTTTTCTTTTATGTTGCTCTTTTTGTATCTCCTTTATTTTTTAATCAAAATATCTTAAAGAACTTTTATCATTTCCTCTCTCACAATTTCTTGTGATTCGATTAGAATTGATGAAACCTCTTACTCCCTACCCTGCAATTAAATCAGATTGCAACAAATCCTCTGACTTACTCTCAACTCTCTTAAGAATTTACTTTATCTTTCTTTCAGGACCATTCTGTAGATATTTATTAACAATGACCACCGTGCATCCCAAATCTTCTCTCCCCTGAAGTATCCCATAGAGATTCGCTGCCATACATAGTAGCTGGCATGAAGATGTCATTGTACCAAGATATGTTTCGTGAAAAACAACAGGCTGAGAGTGATCCCCCGTCTCACCCACCATCATGAAAACATCCTGGAAATGCCTATATGTCAATATATTTTTTTGGTACTTGGAAGATAAATTTTTAAAATCTTTTTGAAGATCAACTTCAATTTTCCATCTGGAAAATATGGTCACCATCTCACTATCCATTTTCCACAGTCAGGGCTTTCTGGTAATGAACATGCTCACATTAACCATGTGGGAAGAATCCTCTCTCTCTCAAATTTAGAATATTGCATATGACTTCCATTAATTTTAGAACTGGAATGGAATTTAGAAGATACACTCATTATCCAGTGAAGCTATAACTTTCCTGAAGCCCTGTTCTAACTGACTTTGTTTTCTGAATCTGTCAGTTAAGGAACTTGAACTTCCTGATCTCCAGTATCCTTTCTGGTTCTGAGTCTAGACCCTTCCAGGCTGGATCTGAGGCCTCCTGGTGCCTGTTGCCCAGGTGCTGCTTTTCACGTTTCTCGGTGGACCTTCGGTGAACCTGAGTCACAGCCCATTCAGGGTAGACGTGCTGGGAGAATGTCTGGTGTGTGTGACCTGTCACCTGTCCCTCTTCCTCAGGCAGGAGAGCTGTCTCTCAAGCTGGACCCCTACATCCGGACTCAGAGGAGAGGCTGGGATGAAGGATCAGCTGAGACACAAATCTGGCCCTTGATCAAGCTGGTGGAAGTGACTCTTCCCAAATCGGAGCTGATTCCAGAAGGCGTTGTGCTGGTGGACATTCCAGGCACAGGCGACTTCAACAGCAAGAGGGACGAGATGTGGAGAAAGGTGATTCTCTTTCATACGGCTTTGTTCCCTTCTCTCCTCAACTCCAACACCCTTTCTAAAGCAGCAAAGAATGCTCTGCTTTCCGCTTACAGGATTTTATGAGCTCATCGGAGTTAAATTCTTCCACGTTCTAAGCCTCAGGGCCATGGCAGGATATGGTTGGCCAGAGAAATTGGGGAGGGAGGAATCATGAGTATGTGACAGATGAAGAGGGCCAGCAATAAAGTTGTCCAAGAGTGAGCAGAGGAAACAAGGACAGAGCAGGAGAGGGAGGCCCAGATTTGGGTACAAAGCAGAGAAGCCAATAGCCACGCACCAAGGAACCAGGAGGCTGCTCCCATGTTCGGTTGTAGGGAAGAGAAACTCACTAAAGCAAATCCCAAGTCAAGAAGGGTTAATCAAAAGGCTATCAAAGGATCTCACGAGACACAGCCAGGCCCCAGGCCCACCTATCAGGCTGGAAGCAGCTATTTTCTCGCTCATCCTCTGCCTGGTCTCTTGTGACTCTGTTTCTCTTTGTACATCTGTCAGCTGAGTCCTGCTTCTCCCTTAGCCATTAGCGCCCATGTTGTGGAACAGGACCGCCTTAGCTGCGTCTCTGAATGATACTGCTGTGCCTGTCACTGTCTGACTATAGTCTCTATGTCTTTTAGTTCAAATTCCTCAGAAGGAAAATCTGATCAATTACCACCCAGCTAAGGATCAACTCTCTCTGGATTAAGTATCCATCCCTAGTGTAGTCAGCTGTGCCCGAAGGGGGTCACTGAGATGAAAGTGGGTAGGAGTTCAATTCCCAGCAAATGGAGCATAAGCTGATCGGGGGCCCCCCCAGATGTGTCCGCAGCCAGAGAGTTAAGCATTAGGGCAGTTTGAGCTGCACCTAGTGATTAGAGGCTGGGGGATTTTTAAGAATTTATCTCTTTGTTAATTTGCTTTCTGTTCATCAGACACATACAATATGTAAGACTATGTACTAAGCACTGAGGATGCAAAGATTATAGCTAATAATAATGAGAGCTGAGCTAATTTTATAGCTCATAACCCATGCAAGAAGGCTCAAGAGCCTCTCTGCTGTCAACCTCTACTATATCCTACACGATAAACGACACAAAATGAAGAGTGAATGAACAGATACAGAACATGCCCTTTTATGTTAAGACGTGTGTGCGTGTGTAATGTTTGCAAATGCATAGCAAAAGTCAGATCCTGCCTTCTGGTAAGATACACACCCAACTGTTAACAGCAGCTTCTGTGTCTCCTACCGCTCTTTACTACAGACACCTCTGTATTGTTTGTATATTTTGCCTGAACATGTATTATCTTTACCACTAAAAAGACGAAAACAAAATAAAACAATGTGAATGCGAAGCGGAGCCTTCCCTCAAGGGGCTTAGAGTCTACTAGGAGAAATGAAACATGCAGATGATGACATGTGTGGCAGAAAATGATGTAAGAGAAGCTCAAGGAGCTATGAGCTCTCAAAAGTCGAAATCACCTCCAACCAGAGAGCTCATTCCTTCAACAAATAGCCACTGAGCATCTCCTCAGTTTTATGATAGGCTCTGGACGGACGGAGACAAAGTCCTTGCCCTTGGAAGGCTCGTAGTCCAGAGGGAATGAAATACACTAAAGAACAAACCCCGTTACTTAAAAATGCGAGCACAAGGTGATGACTTCATGTGGGAGGTGGGTGAGGTTTCAGAGTGGAGTGGATACAGATGCTCAGCCTCCCCCAGGTGGAGGAGGCAGGTGGGAGTGGGACCCCCGAGCACCGTTTGCAGCACTTGCGGAGCCCAGAGGGCTGAGGGCGTGGGGGAAGGATGGAGAGAGGCGCAGAAGCCAAGCCTGGGAAAGGTGGGGTGGGCTTTAACACCATGCTTCCTGGGGAAGTTCGAAGGACAGGAGGGACTCGGGTGAGTGATAGAGAGAGAAAGGCGTCTTAGAAGGAGCTCAGGAGTGCAGGGTGGGAGGGAACACGGGGCACAGGACCAGAGCCGGAAGAGACTGGGAAGGAGGGCCAGTGTCTGTGAGTCACGATCAGTGCAGTGACTGCCAAAAAACTTGCTGCGGGCCCACTGCTTCTCTGTTACAGGTAGACTTTAAATTCAGCAGATTTGCGCTAAATGAATGACAGTGGGCCGGGGGAGCTTTGTGACTGTGGTTTCCGATAAAGATCAGGATGACAGCTTACAGATGATCAGCCTATGCCCTGATTTTACAGATAAGGAAATGGAGGCTGAGAGATGGGAAGTCATTTGCTCAAGACCACACATCTACCGAGTGGCAGAATTTGAACCAGAGAGCAGGTTCCTGCCTTTCCAGCTGAGGCTCTGTCTCTCACCCCCCAGGACATCCCCTAACAGTTCTTTAAGGGGGAGGCAGTCCCAGCATCCTTCACCCTTGGTGGTCTGCTCAGGCCTGGCCGGGAGAGCCTTTGTTTCTGCAGGGTTTCAGCTCTGGGAGTGGAATCGCCAACCTCCTCTAGTTCCAGGCCAGTCCCAGGGAGCGACAGCCTGAGGAGGTGGCCGGCCTCTCTCACAGGATGGAGCCATGGCTGCTGCCAGTTCAGATACACTGGGCACCGTATCAAAGGCTGCTCAGAACAGAGGAACTCTGAGGAGGTGGGGCTGAAGCGAAGTGATGGCTCCCGGCCTGCTCTGCTTGGTCGCAGCTCCCCTCCGCGCTTGTGGTTTTGTGATATCCTCTCATGAGAAGTTACTAAAGACACCCCTCCTTCCAGGGAGAACAGAACACGATGCCTCGCCCCCACCTCCCCAGCTGCCCAGCAGTACCTTCCCTACACTAAAACCATTAAGAGCTCAGACGTCCCTGTGCTGCCTGAGTCACCTGACCTCTTGGAGGCCCATTCTCGTTGTGGGAAGAGAGGAGGGCGGCGATGGCAGGGGGCCATCCTACCCACTCCCAAATCCAGTGGCTCTTGTCTTATAGATCTGCTTTTTTCCGGTGTTTTCTGTGACTCTAATTTTACCAAATCCTGGCAGTCGGGAGCTTTGTGTAGGGCCTGAAATTTAACCAATGCAACCTTTATGATTGCATTTCTCTTCTCTTTTAATAAACATTTATTAAGCACCTGTAGTTTACCAGGACCAGGGGAATATAAAAGTGAAAGAGGCCCTGCCCTAGAGGAGGAGCTTCATCTTCCACAGCCTGATGGCATAACCTGAAGCATCCCTAAATTGGTTATAATTTGGGAAGTGGGAGGGAGCGATTGGTTTTATTTTCCTGCCCGAATGTGAGTCCATCCATGTAGGGGAGGAAGTTCAGGACCCATAGCTGTGTGGCCTTAAGCTGATCCTTTGCCTCTCGGGGCCTGCCATGTACCTTCTTTATAAAACAATGAAGTTTTGTTTGACACTTGAGATGGATGCTTTCATAACAATGATCCGTGAAACCAAGAGGTTCATGGGCAGAGGGTGCGGGACACAGAGCACGTGGGGACTCCAAACCCTCCACCCCCAATTCAACTATAGCAGTTCTATTTTAAAAAATCAAGTTTGGCAATTGGAATTCTTCCTAAGATTTCATTTGAAAAAGGCTCCACCGTTAAAAACATGTTTGAAACCCCCTGCTCTAGATCAAGCTTTCTCAGCCTCAGCTCTTTTGACATTTTGGGTCTGGCGAATTCTTTGCTGTTGGGGCCTGACCTGGGCATTGCAAGATGTTTAGCAGCATCCGTGGCCTTTACCCACACTAGCGCCCCCTCAAGTCAAAACGGTTAAAAATGTCTCCAGACATTGCCAAGCGTCGTCTGGGGTATAGAATCTCCACTAGTTAAGAACCACTAGTATAAAGCAAATAATGATTTAATTAGCAACTCGCAAACTTGTCACAGCTTTTTGTACAAAGTGCTGTTCTGAGGAACCATAAACAAACTCAGTCCTGGTGATGGACCCGCTTTTCACTTATATGGCGAGATAAGATGAGTGAAACAATACAGTCAGAGAAATGTCACAAGGCAACACACTATTGCTTGTCACGTGAAAGTTGCATATTAGCTGAAGCAATACATATGTGATCGATGAGTAGGTTGCAATTTCAGGTGCATTGGCCTTTGCAACCTGAATCACGTGGTTTCTGGCTCCCTGCTGCCACCTGGTGGTAGTATGCTGAATATGCAGGGGCAGCCAGACATCAAAATGATGCCCTGTGGTGACAGCTTTGGGGTAGCTCATGACCAGGACTAGCTCTGGAAGAACAATAATTTTCCCTAGAGGACAGCTGAGGTAAATCAAGCCCGTGATGGATCTGGAACTGGAGGTCTGATTTCTTGAATTCTATCAATGACTACTGCCACAAACATCTCTGAAGCCTCTACTATGGGCCAAGTACTGTGCTTGAGGTGATGTGGATTCCAAGCTGGAAGGTGCAGCCCCTTCCCATCCGGTACCTCACAGTCTGGATGAAGAGGGGGAGAGGGGTATAGAGTGCCGACCGTGTACAATAGTTCTGCCTGAGAAGTACTGTGGCGGGTAAGTCCAGGTGCTGTGGGATGCAGAGGTGGAGGTGGCCAACCTAGCCTCAGGTGGCCCTTGGCAGTCTCAGATGGCAAATGGAGGTCAAGCAGAAGTCACGGCAAGGGCAAAGGCCCAAGAGATAGATGAACAATTTACATCCCAGGAAGTGTAAGAAGGTCGTATGGTTGGTGCCTAAAAGAATGTGGTGGGGAGGGATGAGAGGTGGGGTTGGAGAGAGAGTCGGGGCAGGGCATCGAGGACAGACATGGTACATTAAGGAAGCACATGCTCTACAACCGAGGCACCATTTATGCTCTTAAACATGCTGTGGTCATGTTTCACAGACCATTGATAAATGCTCAGTCATCTGGCTGATCAGTGACATTGAAAGAGTTTCTGGAGGGAGAGCCCATGAAGACCTTCTGAACGAGAGCATCAAAGCCTGCCAAAGGGGGTTCTGCAGGGACATGGCCCTGGTGGTCACCAAGACCGACAAGCTCCACTTGCCGGAATATCTAAGGTACGGTGCTGGGCTTACAGGGATGCGGGCTTTCCTCCATGGGTCCTGACTGCCGTAATTACGGTAACAACAGAGCTTTGACTCATGGGTATTTCGGACTCAGGGAAGTGACCACTGGGGCTAAAAGAGAAGTCTGGGTGATTTCCTGGGACATCAGGACCCTTGGGTAGGTTGTCTTGGGAATCTTCCAGAGCAGCTGCTTAACGCCCAACAGGCTGTGCTCTTACGCCACTCAGGTGTCTGAGATGCAAAGAGCAGCTCCTGGCATTTTACAGAGTGGTGGACCTGCCCGTCCCCCCAGATATGGGAAGTGTAGACGCCCCACAGCTAGTGGGCACTTCCTATAACACCGTCTGGCCCGGTACCGCTTTGAAGTGTCAAGATTCTGTTTCAGATTTGTCTCCTCCTGAGATTTTAAATCCATATGGAGCAAGGTTCTCAAGGGTTCAGAACTCGGTCCAAAGTAAAAGCATTCTTAGAGTCATACTCTAACAAAACATAATGAAGGGTAAGCATTTTAGAGCTTAATAGTTGTTAATATATGTTGATTTCCAGGCACATGTCTGTTCCCCCTGTAACTAGGTGGGCTGGAACTTATCTTCCATGCTGGGGCACTCTGAAAGTGAAAGGGGTTGTTATTAATCTTTACAGAGGATCGCAGGTGTACACTGGTCTGTTCCAGGGACATGGGACATATGATCATGGGCTCTACCCTTGACAGTGTTTCCCTGCTCTAACAAAAGCTTCTCCACATGTCCGCTGTGCCGTATCCCCCCCCCCCGACTTGAGTCTACTGTCTCCAGGAACTAACTTAGCAGAGAAAAATTCCTCAGTGAAGAAACAGACTAAGACTTTTCCCCCAACTTCTTGCTTTCACGGTCTAAGTTGGAATTTCAGCTCCATTATTTTTTTCCCTGCAATTCCATTCACCCCACACCCTACCACAGAATAGTATCTCAAGTGCTCCCTTTCCAATGTCAGCTCTAAAACTGAACATAATACAGTTGAATTTATTAAATGTTTATTGTGGTAGGGGCAGCAGATTCAGAGAGGCATCTTGCTTAGTCACTGAGGTCACTGTATTAAAAGAGGATGAAAGGTTATATGAGAGGGACAAGTAAAGCACCATGGGACCTTGGAGAGTGAGGGCTGCGTTTTGACTGGGCCAGGTGGTGAGGTCACAGGAAATTCCACCGATGACAAAATATTGAGAAATTAAGATACTTTTTTCAAATGGACACTGGAGATGGGTCAGAGCATTTGGACTGAAGAAAGAGCTTAGGAAGAGGCATAAAGGCATGACAGTATATGCTGCTTTCAGGGAAAGTCAAGACTGCTGTGACACGTCATGAGATAAATAATTGTTACATTTCTCGTTTCAGGGAAAGAAAAGTGGGAAGTGTAAGTATGGACCAGTTATTTTTTTTCTTTCTTTTTTAAAGCTCAATTGAGATATAATTGATAGACAAAAAGTTACACACATTTAATATAAACATCTTGATGAGTTTGGACTTGTTATTCTTAAATAATACTTTTTATGATTAGTATTATATGATTCGAACACATGCACATTTGTCTGGGCCAGAGGAAGAGCTGCCTGCAAGATGTGCATCTTATCCCTTTATCACTCTTGATAACCCTAGACTCTTTGCCATGCTTTTATTTCTTTTCACAATCCAGCAAGCTATTCAAAGTCAGCGAGAGGCTGTTTTAGAAAGAAATGAAATGATAAAGCTACAAAGGAATAAAGTTCTCAAGGAAAAACTAAAGGTAAGTTAACAGATTCTCCTATGCATTTTTCTGCTTTTCAACCACTCAGATTTTGAGAAACACCTATTTGGTCTTGCGCGGTAGCAAGGGCAGAGGCTTTGGAGTAGACAACTTAGTCCTGCTGATTAATTACTTTGTGACCTTAGGCAAATTACCGTACCTCTCTGAGCTTCCATTTTCTCATCTGTAAAATAGGGGAATAATAATATCTACTGCCTGTGATTCTTGGAAGGATTGAATGAGCGTATGGTCTACTGAGAACTGTGTGCAGATAAAATCAGGGATCACAGTGCAGGTTGAAGTGTGCTTGGCTAGAGGGATGCAGCAGGGCTGGGGGAACACAGAGGAAGGATGCCCCAGTCACGCGGGCCGTTGGGGGAGGCGGTGTTGAGGAGAAGTTCAGGGAAAACTTCTCAGCCTCTTCAGCAGAATTTTAAAGAACCAATAGTCTTGAGTGAGGTGAAGAAGTCGGAGAAAATGTGTTTGATACAGAAGGAAGAACATGGTTGAAGAAAACTGCCACGCTTGGTGAATTACAGGCAAGTTTGAATAGCTCAGCAAGAGGCATATGCAGGAGTGTTGGGAGAAAAGCCCTGAGCTCTATTTTTCAAGCTTGAGTAATTGTTCTGTGGGAATCTTGCTGTTTCTTAAATTATTTTTATTATGCTGTCACTAAAATAGGTACAAACATAAAACTCCTTCCTGTAATAGTCTTATGCAACTATAAAACTGAAACCAACTTGAAGATAAAATATAAACAAAACAACTTAAATGTTATATCACAGTTAGTATAATGTGATAGAAGGGATGGTTTTGCTGAAACTAAACCTTCAGTGTTGGATTTAACAGTAAAAACACATGGCCTTAGGTCCAGTTCTATGTTTAATTGCTTTCTGTATTTTGACTTCAATTATACTGATGCAGAAAATGTCTGGCGTACAATGTGGAATTGGAAATTTCAGGGCTTTTGTTTCTAATTCAGAATAATCAGACCTCATACTCAAGCCAAAGTCTTCTACCGAGCAATTCTTGAATGTTGATTTTAATGAGGCAATAACTCAGTAAAGCTGTTCTTATTCTCTTTAATTGTTCTTCTTGGCATTAAAGAAATATGCATTTTATGAGGACCTAATTATATTGTTTCTGGAAGCAGAAACATAAAATACCTCAATACACAATTTACAATTATATTTATTGCTAAAAAATGTGGCAAATTGGTATGTACAGGATAGGGTCTGGGCAACAATACATCAGCTTGCAGGGTGACTGTGGTTTTGATTCTCATGGCACAAGTTCTTTTAGGTCTGCACACCTACACCTCTGATGGCTAGGTAACGCCTTCATTCTCCAACCGCTTCTTTTCAGTTTGAATTATTGTGAGACCTTTACTTGTACTGCAGACCTTCATTTGGAGCAAATTTAATTTCGATCATAAAAAATATGAGTCAGAAGTTGATTATAGGGTAGCCCCTCATAGAGATGTCTCTGCTTATTTTTTTAATTATAAAAAAGAAAATTAAGAAAAATATTGTTAGAAAAATTTCAGGCTCCTGGGACTACACTTATTGATTTCAATTTGGAAATATTATGCATCTTAGAAAGGTGATTTTCTCGGGAATATGGAGAATGGATGGTGGGGAGAGGGGCTGGTGAAGATTGGATGTAGAAAGACCAGCTGGGAGGCTTTTTCTGTAATCTAGTTGGTGTTAAAAAAAAAAAAAAAAAGAAGTGATAGGGCTTCCCTGGTGGCGCAGTGGTTAAGAATCCGTCTGCCAATGCAGGGGACATGGGTCTGAGCCCTCCGGGAAGATCCCACATGCTGCGGAGCAACTAAGCCCGTGCGCTACAACTACTGAGCCTGTGCTCTAGAGCCCGTGAGCCACAACTACTGAGCCTGCGTGCCACAACTACTGAAGCCCACATGCCTGGAGCCCGTGCTCCACAAAAAGAGAAGCCACCACGATAAGAAGCCCACACACCGCAACAAAGAGTAGCCCCCGCTCACCGCAACTAGAGAAAGCCGGCGCACAGCAACAAAGACCCAATGTAGCCAAAAAAAAAAAAAGTGATAAGAGCCTGAACTAGGCAGTAACCATAGAAATAGAGTAGAGGAGATGCATTCAAGAACTAATAGGGGGTTCAGATCCATAGATCTGGACGACTAACTGTATGTGGCAGGTAAAAGAAAGCTGGGTTTTGATGTTCTCAGGCATGTCTTTTTTTTTTTTCAGGCATGTATTTTGAGCTGATTATTATACAGCATTTTGCCTTTGCTTTAGCAAATCTGTAAAGAAAACCTATGCTACTACTCCAGTGCCTCTCTCCTTCACTCGCACATGACTACCACACTCATACTTCTGACACCAGATGTGTGGGAGTTTTCTTCACACTAAGCAATTCTCTCTGACACCAGCTGGGCACCTTACAATTTAACTCAGTTTGACATGGTCTACCTGGAGATAGTGTCAGATCCCACAGGTTAAGGGTTTAGTCCCACAAGACTGCCTCCCACTTCAGATATGAATCGCAAGAAGTGGGTCCCCAGGTTACCCACAACTGCCTGACTTGGCTACAAATTGGTTCCCATGACCTCCTCTCCCTTGCATTGGGTTATTTGCTAGAACAGCTCACAGAACTCACAGTGAAACACTCACATTTACCAGTTTACTATATAATAAAGGATATGATAAGAGATGAACAGCCAGATGAAGAGATACATAGGGCGAGGTCTGGGAGGGTCCCCAGCACAGGAGCCTCTGTCCCCATGGAACTGGGGTGCATCGCTCTCCAAGTATGTGGATGTGCTCACAACCTGGACGCTCTCCGTGCCCCACACTACTAGGATTTTAGGGAGCTTCATCAGATAGACACGATCAATGATTAACTCCATTTCCAGCTCCTCTCCCCTCTCTGGAGAATGGGGGTGGGGGGTAGAAATTCCAAGGGATTTGGGAGCTCTGTGCTGGGAACTGGGGCCAAAGACTCAATGTTAGAATGAAACCCCCTATTTATAAGGGGTTTAGGAGCCCTGTGTTGGGAACTCAGGGCAGAGACCTGTAGATAGATAGATAGATAGAGAGGTAGATAGATAGATAGAGATAGAGCTTATTATTTCATAATACCTTATTAGTTTACTCAGTTTGAGGATTATAATGAACTCATGGCTTTTCACAGAATTACTGTGTTCTTTTTTATGTTCAAGTTCACATCTTGGCCAAAGGGAGCCTTTAATTTAAGCTGGTTCCTTTTAGCATTACCCAGACATTAAAAAAATATATCTTTCCTCTCTGGCAACAAGAACATATTCAGGCCCATTTTCTTTTTCCCTGCCCCAAGGCATGGAACTATTACTATCAAAGAAACTTGAGTTTCTTTTAGCAGAGAATAATATTAAAAATAAAAGTTGGGGTGCAAGGGGTACATATCAAATAATTCATACAAGTAAAAGAAGTGGACAGGGTGATGTCACTGCAAAGTCATTTTAATGACAAAGCTAGAAAACATAGATTTTTTTAAAAATGGGGTTGCAACTAGTTCAAAAAGATACATGCACCCCAATGTTCATAGCAGCGTTATTTACAATTGCTGAGACTTAGAAACAACCTAAGTCTCCATCAACAGATGAATGGATAAAGAAGTTGCAGTGTATATATGTGTGTGTATATATATGTATGTAGATAAATAGATAGATAGATAGAGATATATACACACACATACATACATACAATGGAATACTACTCAGCCATAAAAAAGAATGAGATTTTGCCATTTGCAGCAACATGGATGGACTTGGGGGGCATTATGCTAAGTGAAATAAGTCAGAGAAAGATAAATACTGTATGATAATGGCTTATATATGGAATCTGAAAAATACAACAAACTATTGAATATAACACAAAAGATGCAGACTCACAGATATAGAGAACAAACTAGAGGTTACCAGTGGGGGGGGCAATATAGGTGTGGAAGAGTGAGAGGTAGAAACTATTGGGTGTAAGATAGGCTCAACATGGGGAATATAGCCAATATTCTGTAATAACTGTAAATGAAAAGTAACCTTTAAAAATTGTATAAAATTTTTTTAAAAATGGGGTTACAAATTACATTCCTGATTTCAATCTAACTCCAACTTTACTATATGCTTTTTTTTGTTTGATTTTTTGGTGGTACGTGGGCCTCTCACTGTTGTGGCCTCTCCCGTTGCGGAGCACAGGCTCGGGACGTGCAGGCTCAGCAGCCATGGCTCACGGGCCTAGCTGCTCCGCGGCATGTGGGATCTTCCCAGACCAGGGCACAAACCCGTGTCCCCTGCATCGGCAGGCGGACTCTCAACTACTGCGCCACCAGGGAAGCCCTACTATATGCCTTTTGATTCTGCTTCCATCTTGTGTCACTTCTATTTTGAGCTTCCAGGTTTTCTCCTTTCTTATATACAGTATCTTCTTACAAACTTAATACATTACTCTATATATAGTTATTAAAAACCATGTGTGTAAATGATAACAGTGGCTCATCTTTCTATAGGATAATCTGATGAGCATCTACTTAGCTCTTGGATCCTACCCTCCAACTGTAACTGTTTCTACTTCTCTTTAACAATAATACGGAACCTGCTACTGTAGCCATCCCGCTGACACTATAAAAATATTTCTTTGGATTACAATAACAAGAAGTGTAAACGAATCTTCAATAATTTTTAGAAAAGATATACAAAATTTAGAGCAAAATTTTAAATAATGCAAACACCTGGGTAAAGCTAGGAATACTCCTTTCAACTATTTTAAAACTCTACTAACATTTAATTGCACATTAGTTTTATCTCCCAGTAGAAAGTGGGGTCAACTTTCCTAAACATTTTCCTAGAGTCAAAACTCTATCAAGCAGGGAAAAAATAATAATCTTGGCAGCTCCTTTATATAACTTTAGTCCTGACTAGAGTGTGGGGCTTCTAGCAATCTGTATTCCAGCCTTGACTAGATGGGCTCACAACTTGAGATGCAGAGATCTTGCAGAGATGCAGCTTCTTGCCTCTCCCAGTGGACCACTCACTCAGCTTTATTATATCTTTGCATCAGAAGAAGGTTGACAACTCCCTACTGTGTTCTACCGCCCCCATATACCCATGCATACTCTTTATGGCTTTTCTCTTTTAAGTGAGAAGAATGAAGGATTATGAAACATCATTTATGTGTCATTCTAGTATGACTTCTCTGTGGTGATGTTTTTCTAATCATAAAAAATTTCTCATATGATTCTTAATTCCTTGACATTTAAAACCATCATTTGCTTAAACATTACTCTGCATTTAAATGTGTAGGATGACTAACCACCCAGTTAAGAAACTTGCACTTTTATAGGACCTTTGCCCAGTGTTGTGTTGTGCTGATAAATTGATACATGTTTTAACAGTCAGCTCTCTGTTTAAAAAACAAAAAAGGCCCAATGTGTACCATTTGCCGATTCCTGTGGTGTAAATGTTCCCTTGCCAGTTTCAAGCTACCGATGTGCTGGTGCTGAGGGGGGAGCTGGGAGGAGCTGTGTACGGTGGATGCTCAGGAGCTGGTCCAAGCTGGCTCCTGCCCATCGCTGCCTTTGTCAGGGCTGTGCTTCTTTTTCCAAAATGGATCCTGGTACTTTCCCCCCTCTGAACATTTAAAATTGAGGTATAGTTAATTTATGATGTGTTAGTTTCAAGTGTATAGGAAAGTGATTCAGTTATAATATCTATGTCTATCTATCTATCTATCTATCTATCTAATCTTTTTCAGATTCTTTTCCTTTATAGGTTATTACAAGATATTGACTATAGTTCCCTGTGCTATACAGTAGGTCCTTGTTGTTTACCTATTTTATATATAGCAATGTGTATATGTTAGTCTCAAACTCCTAATTTATCTCCCCCCCAACTATCCCCTTTGGTAACCGTAAGTCTGTATTCTATGTCTGTGAGTCTATTTCTGTTTTGTAAATAAGTTCATTTGTATCATTTTTTTAAGATTTCACAAATAAATGATATCATACGGTATTTGTTTTTCTCTGCCTGACTTATTTCACGTAGCATAATGCCCTTCAAGTCCATCCATGTTGCTGCAAATGGCATTATTTCATTCTTTTTTATGGCTGAGTAGTATTCCATTGTATATATACCACATCTTCTTTAACCATTCATCTGTTGATGGACATTTAGGTTGCTTCCATGTCTTGGCTATTGTAAATAGTGCTGCTATGAACATAGGGGTGCATGTATCTTTTGGAATTACAGTTTTCGCCAGATATATGCCCAGGAGTGGGATTGCTGGATCCTATGGTAACTCTATCTTTAGTTTTTTAAGGTTAAATACACTTTTGAACTATTTTCTTTATACATTTCCTTCTAGAATTGCTATTTTTTTTAACTCCCAAGAGAATCTCTGCAACAGTGTCCTCACAACCTCCGACCTTGTAAGGCGGACAGATGGGAACATTTGACATTGGGACTATTGCTTGTTCCTTACAGGGCTTGTGCAGAACTGAAAGCGAAAGCGAATGAGCTAAAGTTTGCTGAAGGCTCTTGTGGAGCATGTGCATGGTTGCCTTTGCGGCAGTTGAGTTATTCTGTTCTCTGTGTGCCTCTCTCACTTCAGAGGAAGCTGCCAGCTGACTCCAGGGTTCTGGAAGACTCAGAGCTGGTGTACACGGTCAGCGCCCAGGAGTACTGGCAGCAGGCTCTCCTCACCGAGGAGGAAACTGGTAATTTATACATATATATTTTTTCATCTCAATCACTCCAATTCTCAGGATTAAGCTTGGCACTCTGAATTTCCCGTTCTAGAACTTTCTGTGCCGCACTTCTAGTTTGCCACAGTTTCTATACCTATGAGCAGCTATATGCGTGTTTGTCTCTGCATTGTTGTGGTGCCTGAGAAAACAATTCCTTTCTCCTCCAAATCTTACGATGAGTTGTCATTTCCTTAGTGTTTGCCTTGAGAGTCCTTGCTCACCCAGGGACAGGTAGAAAAAGCAACCATGGCATGCTTTTTCTTTGGGGGTGGGGTGGGGTTAGAGAACATGGCTGCTTTCTTCAGAGAACTTGAAATTTACATGAAGAGCTAATATAGTAAGTCCCCTACATACGAATGAGTTCCATTCCGAGAGCGCGTTCGTAAGTCCAGTTTGTTCGTAAGTCCCGTAGAATTAGCCTAGGTACCCAACTAACACAATCGGCTATATAGTACTATATTGTAATAGGTTTATGATACTTTTCACACAAATAATACATAAAAAGCAAACACAAAAAATAAAGAAAATATTTTTAATCTTACAGTGCAGTACCTTGGAAAGTACAGTAGTACAGAACAACAGCTGGCATCCAGGGGCTGGCATGGAGTGAACAGGCAAGAAGAGTTACTGACTGGAGGAGGGAGAGGAGGTGGGAGATGGTAGAGCTGAAGGATGGTCAGCGATAGGAGAGGGAGGGCAGGCTGCAATGTCACTCACGCCTGATGTTGATGGCGCAGGTTCTGGTTCCTTGCTGGAACCAGATGCACGTTTGCATCTTTGAAAGTTTGCAGCGTGAAGGTTCGTAAGTAGGGGACTTACTATACTAAGCCACGTGCAAAAATCAAAGTAAAAATGAGGCTAGTTCTATGGTGCTCTGAGTACAGCAGAAATTCAGAGAACCCAGGACCTGTGTGACTGGATTACTGAAGGAAAGCTGTGTGAGGAGGCAGGATCCGAGCTTGACCTTGATCTCAGCTGAAAATGGTTTAAAATGGGCCTATATGTCGCTAGACATGGATGAGCGTCAAAGGCGATTAAGGAGCAGAAGATGTGAAAAGTTGCCAGAAATGGGGAACTGCTTGAACAAGGATATCAAAGAAATAATCAGCACGGCACAGGCAAGGAATAATATGGAAACATTTCCACCTACAGGGATAATGGGGGGAAAGTAGCTTGACATCTATTATCTTCCGACTAACAGAGGATTCGGACTAAGATACGTGTCTAATCTGGAATTGCACTTGTCAGAGGTCCTACCCTTTCTACAGCAAGCATGCGCTATTTTGATGTTAATGGTTATTTGATATAGATAGAAAAGTCTAGCGGGACCAAATGGCTGAGGCTCTAGAAATGTGAGCCCCGGGTTTTATATACTATCCAGGTAACTATCGTCCAGAGGGAAGTGCCCGTTTTCTTACCCAGCCTGAACTTTTCCACAGAGTTTGTTCTTTACCACTGAATAAAATTAGCAGGCATCACTGCTGATCTACCATCCATAACTGCTGATCCTAGACTGGGGAAAACAGATAGGTTGGTTTAGTGAGCAACCCACCCGCATAGGACCTCAGCAGAAGTTAATTCAGACTGCCAGCATGATCTGTTAATGTTTAAGAATTCTATTTCCCACCAGCTTTGGTCTTTTCAAATTGTTTGTGCTGCCTGTGAATTCCAGAAATCCCCAAGTTAAGAGAATATATCAGGAGAAGGCTCTTGGATAAGAAGAGGAGGATGGTGACCAAGTATGTCACTGAAGCTTTTGGCCTGTTTCTCCTCACGGACAGTTTCAGCTGCACGGACAACCTGCCGGTAGGAAGACCCCTGGACTGTGTGTCCTCTGCCTCCTGGCCTGGGCAGAATGCTCCCTCTTACCAAGTTAGAAAATTAACTCACCGTAATCTTTCTTTTCTCATCAGAGGAAGACCCTAAGCTTAGAGAATCTAAAGAGAGCAGAAAGAGAATTCGAGGGTTAACATTGTAACCTTTGAGCAAAAAAAAAAAAAAAAAAAGAAAAGAAAAGAAATAATGTTTTACCTAGGACAGATGGGCTGAGAGGAAAAGGTAAAAATAGTCACTTTTGCCTCTCCTGAGACTTGAATCAGGTAGAATGTGTTTAATGGCAGGAGGGACTTGTCTACTTCTACTGGAATATGTCAGTTCTTGGTTATCCTAAAGAGGCATGTGTGCACATACAGTCCAAAAAACTTTCTTCTGCCTGTGGACTTCCTGCATGGCCTGGTGCTGTCAGAATCTCAAACTCAGAGCAGTGTGGTTATATAATGTGAGGGGAAGGAAAAGAGGAGGGCCTTTCAGCAGAGAGATATTATCTTCATGGTCTAGAATGCAGGTCTTCTGAATAACCAGTTAAAAATGACTTTTTTCATAGTAGTGGACAAAGTTATCTTCTTGATGGATGAATTTTTTTTTTTACCCTAAGATAAGAGGGATAAGCTGCTAAATTCGAGGTTTGGGGGAAAACTTTGTTGCTGGAATCAATCACCAACTGCATTGTTTCCTTGTGAGGGAATGAAAATACAAACAGACGAGCACATATAAAGACAGAACTCTGACCCACAGCCAGCAGCAAGGTGCCTGGGAAACCAACCCCCCATCTACAATGAACAGCTCAGGAAGCCAGTCTGCCCTAACACTTGTAGGAAGTTAGACTGCTATCTCTAGTAACAATCTAAGAAGCTAAACAATAACTTCTGAAACAATCAGCCCCAAATGGCCAGACCTTTGTTAACGACTGACGGCTTCCCTTATCCTTTTTTTTTTAAACTGTCATCCATATTTTATGGCAAAGAGATTGCCATTTCTCTTAGGTGTTTTAACATACGAGCAATGGCTGCTTACAAAACGGAAAAGAAAATTTAAACAACCTGAAACACACAAAAACAACCCATCAGATTCAGATGACAGAAGTATGGCTGGAAGGTTACATCTCCCGTCCAAACTAAACCCTTTAGCAACGATTGCTTTGCCTTTAATTCTGCAAATGACAGTCTCCCAGCAGGCTGCATTATTCTGATCCCACACATCCTCAGTATAATTGGCTGCCCATGAAACTCTCATCACAGACCGCCTTGTTAGCTCATGGGCTTCCCTAATCTTTATCCCTGCTTCCAACTGAGGACCAATCAAGAAAAGATAAATACGCATCCTCACGAATCACATAAGATCCCTGCTTCGAGGTCTCCACCTACGGCTGCCCCACGCCAGGGGCCTCTGATCAGGGCACCAGAAGCCTTCCCATCCCTCTGCTTGCCTTTGAGTGTCTGCCAAACGCAAGTGATGGCCACAGACTCTCTTGTTATAGCAAGCTCTAAGTTAATAGCCTTTGTGGGTTCTCATTTGGTTGGTATTTCTTTATTTCCACACTTGCTGTCAGCTATCATGTTTGCACAGCCAAGCTGTCTGACTTCTTGTTATGCAGAATAGGGAAAGGGGAGAGAAATGTACCGGTAGGGCTGGTCCTGAGAATGTGGGACAGTGAACCTGGGAGGGCCCTGTGGAGTGATGAGCAGAGGCAGCTGGTGCGGACCTGACTTCAGTGTGAAAAGTAAGCAATGTCAACTCTTTTACTTTTAATTAATTAATTAATTTATTTATTTTTGGCTGTGTTGGGTCTTCGTTGCTGCGCGTGGGTTTTCTCTAGTTGCGGCGAGTGGGGGCTACTCTTTGTTGCGGAGCGCGGGCTTCTCATTGCAGTGGCTTCTCTTGTTGCGGAGCACGGGCTCTAGGCATACGGGCTTCAGTAGTTGCGGCGTGTGGGCTTCAGTAGTTGTGGCTCGAGGGCTCTAGAGCGCAGGCTCAGTAGTTGTGACGCACGGGCTTAGTTGCTCCGCGGCATGTGGGATCTTCCCGGACCAGGGCTCGAACCCGTGTCCCCTGCATCGGCAGGTGGATTCCCAACCACTGTACCACCAGGGAAATCCCAGCAACGTCAACTCTTGATGGTCCACGCAGTGTCAGTCAGATGTCCACATTTTAGAAATTAAAAGTGCCGTATAGAGTAAGATTCACCATCTTTTTCATCGTATCTCTTATTCCTTGTTTGGGTCTAGTTCTGTGTAAGAAAAAAGAAACCCTCCTGGAATCTGAGATTTTCCAATTTGACTCTTGTCCTCTGAAATACTAGTGAACGTTTTGACATTCTAACTTCCCCCCAAAATTCTTTGGGGGTGAAAGTTGCCTCTCTGCTCAGCAAAAGATGGTTTTTGGAAGTGCTGATGGAAAACGAATCGGATGTGGTGCTGTGTGTGGTTGGTTTATTTTATAAACACCAGGACAAAGCACTTTGCAATTGAAGTTGGAGCGTGGTATGGAGGTGCCCGTGTAGGGGCTCAGTCCCTCCTTGTAGCCAGACTGCAGGTTACAGAAGACACAGAGGAGGGGGCTGGCTGGCAGTTCTGTGATAGCCTTTTAGAAGGAGTTGCCAGCAGGCTTACTCAACATTCTTTGGCCTCAGTTATTGGTCTCAGTCTTAGTTCTCTGATGGAACGCTGGAAGGCAAGAGTTTGTCAGTTCCTTTGCATTCTGGGGGAAAAAAAATCAAATCTAAAAATAAATGTGATAGATCATTTTTTAAGATTGTGACTCAAACCAAAAACTTTAGAGTTTGGATAGTTAGTGATTTTAAATGAACAGGGATCTAGTCTTTATTTTGAAGAATCAATGGGAAGTTGATTATGACGATCTCAATGTTGAATGAGTCCTGCATTTACTCATGGTAGATGCCAGCCTTTCCCTTTCTCACTGCTCTTTTATTTCCAGCCCCTCCCCTTCTTATCATTCTTTTGCTTCTTCAACAAGGATTCTTTGAGAGTGAGCCTTTGTGAGAATCTTGGAGTTTCTTCTCATGACTCTTTTCTTCTTTCATTTTGATCACTAGTGACACGACAAACTCCAAAGAATCTAGAGGGAACTCTGGGGGAGAAAGTATGGCTTACAGAATTCTAACTAGTGAAAACTCTGAAACTCCCCAGGGCTTGCCTCAAGCAGAATAGTTTCCATTAACTTCTAAAACTCCTCTATTCTGAGACTCAGGGTATAGGAGTTTGAGGCTGTTTTCAGGATCATTCAGCCCCATTCACTTACTTCACAGACGATGCCCTTGCGATCCAGAGATGCTAAGTCATCTCTGTAAGGTCACACCTCAATTCAAGAGCTATTCCTGTCATCAAATTTGGAATACACTTTAAAAGCCTACGTTATCCAGCCATTTCTCCACGCCACTCATTCACCCCAGAAATGTTTATGGACCATGCTCTCCGTGCCCTGCCTTGGAATAAACAAACATGAACAACAGAGTCTGTCTCTCCAGCAAGGTCCTGGCCCAGGGCAGGAGACACATGGCCTGAGAAGAGACATAGCACAGCAGGGGTGTCCTAAATGCAACGGGAGCCCAGGAAAGAGCGCCCCAACTCTGCCCGGGGAGTCAGGGAGAGCATCACATGGGAAGTGACTTTTGAGCTTTGGGAGTATGAGAACATGGGAAGAGCACATGCAAAGGACCAAAAGTATGACACGTTTGGGGAATGGTAGAAAGTTCGGGGGCAGCTACATGGGAGGACTTTTTGGGCAAACAGAGAGCTGGTGGTCCTGGAGAGATTGATTGAGTTCTGGCCACGAAGGACCTTAAGTGATGAGCTAAGGAGTGTGGTTTCTTTCCACTGCAGTCAGGCACCGTGTGGTCCCCAGGGTTCTCATACAGGGGACAGACACTACAGAGTTCCCAGTTTGGAACCTAGAGGTCAAGGCTGCCCCTGGCGGTCACTCCCTTGTATTACTTGAATAGATATTTTCTTCCCTGACTAGACTATTCTCCTTTGAAGCAGGAACCAAGTCTTTATTTTTGTGGTCCTGTAGCTTTGCTGTTTATTTAAAGCAGTGTCCAGAAGATCAGTATTACCTGGGGCTCGCGAGCAATGTAGAATCCCAGGCCCTTGGGTTTGAACCAACTCTTCTGATGGTTTCTATGCACGTTAAAGTTTGAGAAACCCTCTCCTCCAAAACTGCTTTGTGCACGAAGTTCATTAAATATTCGTTGAATCAGATGTCATTGGAAAAATCTCTTTTAAGGACAACTGGATTTTTAAAAAATATTTACTCTTTCAAGTAGCCTAATGGGTTAAACCCCAGGAAAAGTTGCAGGAGGATATATTTGTTCGATTCTCCAATCCCACAAAGCGTAAGGAGGTCTGTGCCCTGAAGGGTGCCTTACGGGGATGACAGGGAGGAGTCCACCGTGGGTGATCTGCTCAAGCTAAATCTTGTGTTGGTGACAGACTTAAAGAAAGCAGAGTTGGAGGAGATGGTGCCTTTAGGGAGGGGGTGGCCTCACGTTCCTGATGGCCCTTGTTCCCTAGAACGAATACTTGCATGTGAGTGGCCTGCGGAGATTTGTGGAAGAGAAGATACAGCTGCTGGAGAAGGCCATCGACCAGTGCTTTGCCCACATAGTGCAGCCTCTGCAAGAAGGGGTCCAAAATGCCAGGAGTTCCTACCGACAGATCCTCGGGGCATGCCTGGTGGTGAGTGACCCTCTAAAAAGAAAAGCCGTGATGTTCGGTGAGGCCCGCCTGATTCTCCACCTTTTTTCACTATGCCATTGCTTTTGAAAGAAATAAAGAGCTAGAAGAAATTAGGAGAGAGTGAAAATTGCACACAGGAAAGCATATTGAGGGAATTGTTTGTGCACTGTGAGGACGCAGGGAAGGGTACATGTGCAGCTGAAAGAACTGGAATTGAGGATCCGAGGGTCTTGTTTGGAATGCCAGCCCCACCAAACATCCTCTCTGTAGGCCTGGGCAAGGCCCTAAACCCACTTAAGCCTGTTGGGACTTTTCTTCTGTAACATGGGGCTGGTAAACACTTGCCCAATCTATTTCACAGGGCTGATGTAAGTATCAATTAGATACACAGTAAGAAAGCACCCTATAATCTCTCACTTGGCACACAAATTGTTGTTTTATCTTTTCATTATTCAATAGTTATATGGGGTTTCTAAGGGATGAGAGATAAGAAATGTGTGTGGTTGTTTAAGCCATGAAGTTTGGGGTAATTTGTTTCATAGCGATCGGCAACGAAGTGACCCTGGAGAGAACTGTTTCTATACGATGGTGGAAGATCCCAGATCACAAAAAGTGAATGAGTGGGTGGGTGCTGAGAAGGCGAAGGCACGAGGTGGGGACCAGTCCTCTGAGACAATGCGCTTGTGGAGGAAGAAGCAGCATCAGGCACCTTCAGGCTGTCACCAGGGCTTCATCCCAGGAACTGTCCCCGCTCTCCTCAGCCCTTCAATGGCTTCTTTACTCTGTGACTACGGGCACAACCCAGGGCGTTCCTATTTGATAAGCAACTTGCCCTTGCGATCAGATATTTGGGCAGACATGTTTATACTAACATCATATCTTTAGGTAACACAGTAAAATAGCCTAAATGTCTAATCATACGAGAATGCTAATGATATGATACATCCATATGACATTACGTGGTTATTCCAATAATTTTTTGGAAGTATTTACAATGAATTCAGGAAATGCTCATGTTATAATATTAAGCAAAAATGGCAGAATATTAAAATAGAGATAGATGATAGATTGATATGGGAAGATAGATATGGATAGATAGAGATACTATGATGCCAGTTGTACCATGCTACATGGCCATTCACTGAAAACATATATCATTGATTAATGATCACAAAGGCCTCTACTGAAATTTCAGTCAGTGCAAATGTATTTTTTATTCTCTTTACTGAGGATCAATCACCATGTGGCTAAAATTTGTCAAGTCTCTTATAGCTCTAGCTTCATATTATTTTTTTCTTCCGATGTGTGAGTTTATGTCTCTGGGAGAAAATACTACAAAGAGATACACATCAAGTTACATTTTATCAAATATGTAATAAAAAGTGTAAAACATCGAGGCTGTGCTCGGAAAACCTAAAACACATACTCGCGGTAGAGTCAGAGCACACTTTCATTTAATAACTGCTCATTTAGCACTTATTTATCAAGCATGACCTATACCAGGACCAGATGGTGAGGACATCACGATGGATGAAACATCGGGTCTGATCTTAACCAGCTGATGGTCCAGTTTAGCAGCCTGATGAGTAAAGAGACAAACGCAAAGCTGTATGTAAGCAGAGAGCAGAGGATGCTTTGGGAACCCAGGGCAGGGCCACCCGCCAACCTGAGGTGTGACTGCTGTCCTCTCTGTGTAGCTTAATAATACATTGAAAGATCGTGTCTCTACTCTTCCCTGTGATTCTTGGTAATGGTGTTTGGCCAAAGGCAGTGCAGCTCTGATCCCGTGAATTCTAGGTAACACCTACTAACTCCACTATCTTATTGTTTAATTATCCAGAGGAGTAGAGGAAACCAGGGTTTTCACCAGACTCTGAAAGCGGTTTGCCTGAAAAACGGTATCTATGCCTCCAGGACTCTTGGGAGAATAGATCTGAACGAAGCCATCACGCAGCCCATCTATGAACAGATTGATCCTGTTTTTGGAGGCATTTTTAGGTAAAGGATCCTTCACTTGGATCCTCTGTGAACAAACATGCGAAGAACGCTCATCTTTAAGAATTTGTACTTTGGATCTGGAAGGGACCGGAGTAGCTTGCCACTTGAGGAGGAAAACTTAGTCTTTGGCAAAACACAAAAGCCCTAGTTTGGTTTACTTAAAAATTTCCTATGGTGACCTGGAGTGCAGCTGGAGATGCTGCTTTCAGATTAATATTATGATTCCCATTATTTTTCAAATATCTCCTACATGCACCGGGGATCTGAGCCCAGGACAGGGGTATTTTGGTTGGAGAGTGTGGAGTTAAGGAAACACACGGCCTTTGTAAATTTCCCTGAATGAGAAAAGGAAAAGTGGCTCACGATGACTCTGCTTGCTTTTGACACACAGCGTGCTCACACAGCGTGGGGTGGGGGGCTCGAACCTTCACAGCACCCCGTCCTTCCCTTTTTCCTTGACCTCCAATCCTTTTCTCCATCCACAGAAACAGTCTCTCCTAATCCCCAGCCTGTCCCCAGTCTCCCTCCTTTGCCCCTGGCATTTCACCTGGCCTACCACCCTCTCCTGTTTGAGCCATTCTACCTTTGCTCGATTCTTACTCAGTGCCTCCACCCCCGTGCCCCCAACCTTCCTTTAAATGTGTTTGGAATCCTGCTATTCTACCTACGCTCACCCACCCCTGTTTTACACATCTGTAGGGTAAACTCCAAATTCCTTGAAACGGCCTTCAAGACATTCCACCTGCTTCCAACTGGCCTTTCCCATCTCTCCCCACCCCCCTGTCAGTGTCAACCCCTGGCTTTAACCAGCCTGAGGACAGCAAAGAGCAACTGAGATGTACCAGGGACTTGTGCTAAGCACTTTGCATGCATCATGTCATCACATCCTCCCCATAACCCTCTGAAGTGGCTCTGGTCTTCTTACAAGTGAACACACTGCCATTCGGAGGAATCGTATAGTTTTCCCAGGGTCACCCGGCTCCTAAGAAGAGAGCTAGGACTTCAAGCCTCTGCCCTCTCCTCTACTCACCTGATGCTTCTTATTCCTGGGATGTCCTGAAACCTAGTTCACTATGTCGTCCCTGTGGAGAATGCCTCCTCCTCCTTTTCACGTCCCTAAATCTTACCCATCTTTTACGGTGTAGTTCGTCCCACCCTTTCAAGTGGGAACACCTGGGCAGCAGAAAGACTATGAGTTTTGAGGTTAAACAGATCAGTGCCCAAGGTCTGGCCCTGCTACTTACTAGCTGTGTGACTTTGAACACATTAGCTACCGTCTCTGAACCTCAGCTTTCTCATCTGTAAAATGGACATCATTGCACGGACTTCATTATAGGAATTTTGTAATTGTTAGATCTCGTCCTCCTTCTCTTAAAAATGAGTAAAAGAATACCAGCTAGTTTCCTCTTTGTTTTAACCCCACCATAGCCACCGTTGTCTCTTAACATTTTATCGTGCTTTCCCCTGTAGGTCTGGGAAGCCCAGTGATGGCTCAGCTCTGATGCCCCACATAGATGCTTTTAAGCACTCTCTGCAGGAGAAGATGACGGAAATTGGGATAAGAAATGGCTGGAAATATGACAGCTATAAAAAGAGTTTCCTGATCCAGGAGGTAAGATCCTTATAAAGTGAAGGGGGCAGCGAGGTTGGGTAGTGGTTTTCTTCGCAGCAGGATTTTGGAGGTTGCCTGTCTTTTCCCACCTGTTTCCCTGGAGTGTCCAGGGTCTGGATGGACCTTATAGCAGGCACCGTGGGATACAGAACATAGTGGGATGGGGCAAAGAGAAGCAGTCCTGAGTCTGCTACAGACGTAGCAAGCTTTGTCCCACTGAGAAGAAAGGAAGAGTAAATGCTGAGATGGTCAAGTAGCCCCAGTTCCCAAGAAGAATCTTCAAAGAATCCTTAGAAGTATAAACATTTGAACCCACCTGTAACATTCTCACTGACTCCTTTATCATTTTTGCCAATATCATGAAGTATTATCCACAGCGGTGAAGTTTAAAGAAGAGTCTTTTTCTGCAGATCATTTTTTAGCTTTGAGGCCTCAAGACTCTTGTCTGGGACTCATTTGCTTAGTCCAGGCTGTCTTAGCCTGTTTGGGCTGCTGTAACAAATACCGTAGACCAGGCAGCTTACAAACAGCAGAAATTTACTTCTCACAGTTCTGGAACTGGAAGTATAAGATCAAGGCGCAGGCAGGTTTGGTGTCCGGTTGGGCCTGCTTCCTGGTTCATGGGTGGCCATCTTTTTGCTGTGTGCTTACATGGCAGATGGGGCAGAGGAGCTCTCTGGGGTCCTGTCTATAAGGGGAATCATCCCAATGGGGAGGGCTCCCTCCTTAAGACATAATCACCTCCAAAGGTCCCACCTCCTAATGCCATCACATCGGGGTTTAAGATTTCAACAGAAGAATCTGGGGGAACGTGACTATTCAGTCCACAGCACAGGCCCAGCCCAAATTACAGGGTAACACTAGAGAAATCGCCTGTGCCTCCCCCGCCCTCCCCCAAGTGCCCCATCCCAGCAGCTCGCATGCACCCGAGTTCAACTCTGCAAATAGTTATCGAGTTTTCTGAGGTGCCCGGCACCGTGGGAAGCACTTGGGGATATAAAAGTGCTTCAGATAAAGTTCCTGCTTGTGAGGAGTTCACAGTGGCGGAGACGTGTGAACAGCCAACGATAATACAGGGCAGAGGAGGCGGTGGCAGTACACGGGAACCCCTGCCCTGCTTCTATTAAGGGATTGTCACAAATGGCTTTTTGTTAACGTGGATTCTCAGATAAGCGCCATCCTGGGAGGCCTGGAGGGACACATCCTCAGAAGGAAGAGGAGGATTTATGAGTCTCTCAGCACCTCTGTTCAGAACGACCTGAAGCCCTGTTACGAAGGTGGGCCCCCGAGAGTAACTTTTCCACCTCCTCCGGGGTCTGTCGGCTCCTTTAGCATCCTAGTCTGCTGCTCCCCCTTCAAAGTATTTGTCCTCCTGTGTCCTGAGTCCCCATAACACTCTTGCTCTACAAATTAAAACCAAACAATTGCAAGGGTGTGGGGAGAGGTCAGTCATGACCCATTTCTATCTGTGTGTTTCTAGTTCTGTCCACCCTTTATCTAGACACCTTGCTTCTCCTCTCCATGCTGCATCTCAGCTAATTAAACTATAAAATCCATTATCCAATTCTCATCCTTATTTTCTTTAAGTATTTGTAAACTCACTTTCCAACTTTTTCTTGGTTTGGTGGTCCCACTGTTTTTTTTTCTGGGGTGGGCGGGTGAGTTTGGAATTTTGGAAGCTTCTGCTTAATTCACTCATTAGATTTTCAACATGAAAATGATCTAAATATTGAGTTAGTGTTTTGTATCATGTTATTCTATTTCCACGGTGTAGAAAATGGTGCTACATGTATGAATATATATGTGTATGTAGGTAGGTATGTATAATACATATGTGTGTGTATGTGTGTGTATAGTTTGTTTGCTTGTCTTTTTTTAAATGTGCTTTTTAAATTTATTTTTTATTTTTAAAATAAATTTATTTATTTATTTTTGGCTGCGTTGGGTCTTCGTTGCTGCGCGCAGGCTTTCTCTAGTTGCGGTGAGCGGGGGCCACTCTTCACTGTGGTGTACGGGCTTCTCATGGCAGCGGCTTCTCTTGTTGCAGAGCACGGGCTCTAGGCGTGCGGGCTTCACTAGTTGTGGCACGTGGGCTTCAGTAGTTGTGGCTCGTGGGCTGTAGAGCACAGGCTTAGTAGTTGTGGTGCACTGGCTTAGTTGCTCTGCGGCATGTGGGATCTTCCCGGACCAGGGCTTGAACCTGTGTTCCCTGCATTGGCGGGCAGATTCTTAACCACTGCACCACCAGGGAGGTCCCTGTTTGCTTGTCTGTCTTTCTGGTGCTAAAGGTCTCTAAGCAAGTCCTTGCTGTGCTGTGACTGTGACTATCATTTTTGCCAGAGGTAGCTCAGATCACGGGCAAAAAAGCATGTGAAAGAATGAAAGATGTCCTCAGAAGAGGGCTGGACCGGCAGGTGGACGAGGGCATGTTCGAACGGGCTCAAGAAAGGATGCAGCACCAATTTCACCAGCTGAAGGTATTTGACATCCATGGTTTGAATTCCAGTCCCAAAGAGGCTCCTGGGGGAGCACAGGAAGCAGGTACAGAAGACAGAAGAAGTAGTAGTTGTTTGGGCCCAAATAGAGCCGGATGCCTTCTCTAGAGAGTGCCCAACCGATGGCCATGATTCTGGGGAGGAGGCCAGCCTCCACTGCCACCACATGCTGGCTCGGGCTTCTCTCTGAGACCGTGGCTTCAGAAATGCAGCCCCTCCAGCCCTCTCCTGCCTCTTTCCTCTTTACTGAGTCATCACTAGGACAACTGTAATACCTAGAGGGGATCCTAAGCTCTTCACAAACATGAGTTCATTGAATCCCCAGCAACTCTGTGAAGTATACTATTATTGTTCCCATTTTACAGATGAGAAAACGGAGGCAAAGAGAGGTGTATCAAGAGGTCACACAGCTAGTAAGTTACAGAGCGGGGATTTGGGACCAGATAACCTGGCTCCAGCAATAGCATAATCTTAAGACAGATTTTTTTTTTAAATGAGGGAAAATGACTTGTCTACATAAAATACCAATAGATAAATGCCAGTCAACTATTATAGGTCAGTCTGTTACAGTCCCTGGCATAGATTTAGGTGTGACGCTGTCTATCTCAGAAGACAGTTCCTAACAGTTTCCCCAAACCTAAGTGCTTCTGTCAAGTACGCTTGGATGATCTTATCCCAGCCCTGGGTCTCTTAGCTAGCCAACCCCTCCCCAAGTAATATAAATTCTTTGTTTTAGTCCAAGGTACTGCTGGCTGCCCCCCACCCACCCCAGGCCCTAAGCCAATAGGGTTTGCAAATTCATGAGCCTCAGTCCAGGCTTAGCTGACTCTCTCCCAACCTCCTGAGGACCCCGGCTCCTTGCTATTTCCGTCCACCTCTGAACCAGCCTGCTTCCTGAAACCTGCTTCTGCACAATCTCCTCTCCCCGCTTCACCACCGTTATGGAAAATACATTTCTCCACAACACAAGGCATGTAATATCTCTTGGACCAGGCTAAGAGGTATCTCATTTACCAGGCGTGGTTTAGTTTCCATCATTTAACATATTACCACCAACTACAAACACCTGCAGAAAATTTGCCAAACTCTACAGCTGCCAATCCCCACTGAATGTTTAAAAACCGGCCCTTAAGGTACCCAAGAAAACAATTCCACCGAAAAATGATTAGCACGTTGAGCACGTACAAACGTATCTTAAGTGACAACCACGCAGGAAGGTGAAACTGGGCAAGACCGCAGAGGGTTCCCATTCTCTGATCTCACAAACAAGGAAGCTGAGGCCAAGGGCCTGAGGTACTAGAAGAAGGTTCACAGATGCAGCCGAGATTAGAGCTTTGGGTTCCCAGCCTGGTGCATTGAAGAAAAGACCATAAGACTTGGAGTCAGGAGATGCAGGTTCAAAACTAGGCTCTGTCAGGCTAGTGGAGAGTCCAGTGTTTTTCAACGGGAGGCAAGAGATGCTTAGAAGAGGAAAACTGGTTTTAGTTGATAGAACGACTGAGAGTAGCAAGAAGACATTTCTCGGGTAGTTGGAAAGTTATATATTAATGGTGTATTATGAAATGTAGGAGGTCAACAAACATTTACGCAGTGACTAAGTGCATGATAGGACAATGGGACGGTGACCCTCTCTTTGCCTCTTTTTCTGTCTCTGCGGTGGCTGTTCTCCCCCCACCACGCCTCTGTGCCTCCTCATTACTCCTGATTTGGTCATTCAGCATCAGAGGTACAATTTCCATGAGTCTAGGAAAGGAGATACAAAGGCAGGTGGGACCCCTCAGAAATGTTGTCCTGATGACTCTGGTCACCCAGGGTGTTCTCAAGCGGTCCACCCTTGGACCTGACTTTGAAAAATGTGCCAAAATGCAAACTTTGAAAAAGTTGCCAAAAGACAACCCCAGTCGCTAACACTCTCTGGCTGGGGGATTGGGTGGGGTCCCTTTCATGAGATTCCTTTCCCTTAGGCTGTGCCCTCCTAACAGAATGACCGTCCTTTGTCGTGTAGAATGGAATCACGGAGAAGGTGAAGGGCAGCGTCACCACCATGCTGACCCTTGCTTCGTCCCAGGGGGATGGGCTCTACAAGGAGCTTGCAGGTAAATACATACAACCTTTGCATAAAGGGTGATGATGCCACACCCCTACCCCCCAAACTGTGGTTGCTCTTTGCTGGATTTAAAGAAATTAAGTTAGGAAGAATTTCTAGGGCAAGGGATGGAGATGATAAGAACAAGACTGCCCCCTCCTTTGCTGAGCACCCAGCTGAGACCAAGCATTATATTCGGGTTTTGTGTACAACGGCTCACCACATTCTTACATTCACCCTCAGGGGCAGGCATTCTTGCTCCATTTTGCAGATGCAGAAACTTAGATAATGTGCTGAGGATCCGTAGCTGGAAAGCGGCAAAGTCAAATCCATACCTCTGTCCTGGTGTCTCCATAAACCCATTCTTTTAGACTGATATCTTCCCATGAGAAGCCTCATTTTCTGGTTGTGGTGGAGAAGGTTTGTTTTCATCCACCAGGAAGCTGGGGATGCAGCACCAGGGGCATGTGGTACAGGCAACCATCTTCCCTTCACACCATGGGCTCCACCAGGTCCCCTGGTGTAAACTGGACAGTGTAAACTGGTGCAAACAGCGACTGGGCAATTGCTAGCAAAATTTAAAATGTGCACATCCTTTGGCCCAGCCATCCTTCTTCTAGGCATTTATCCTCTGATATCCTCATACATGGCAGAGTGGCATGCGCACAAGGTTATTCAGGGCAGCATTGTTCATGGTCTCAAGACCTCAGAGATCCGTCCATAGACTTAGGGGTCGTGATGGTTAAGCTCACTTAGCTACACCACTAGTAGAGGACCTCGCAACTGGTTAAAAAAAAAGCAGCTTTATATGTAGCTGTAAGAAACAAGCTCCAAGATATATAGTAAAGTAAAAAAAAAAAAAAAAAAAAGCATGTAATGTGTTGCCATTTGTGAGAGAGAAAAAAGGAAAAGCATATGTACGTGTCTGTATATGCAGAAAAATCTCCATGGGATATACAGCAGCTGGTCACACTGGTTGCCTCTAAGGAGGGGAACTGGAGGCTGGAGAATGGGGAGGGCAGAGACTCGCTTTGCACTGGGTCTTTTAGGTTTTAAACTATGTGCACAGTTGCCTGCTTGGAAAAAAAAAGAGCTGCTGCCTTTGTTGAGTCCATCAGGGTGAAAGTGGTCAGGGCTATTTCCAAAGAAAAAGCCACAATTTCCGCTTCTAAAGATCTGTCCTGCACTTAACGTATTTCTTTGGAAATCATCGTTCTCTCCCAATTCTGGCTGGTGAGACGGCCGTCTAACCTGTTCCTAGTGGTCTCTGGGAAGGAGATACGACACCCTTGCACTGCAGTGTATCGGTCTTTCCCATGACCATCTGTCTTGAACCTGTTTTAAGATTAGAGTCACCCAATCGTGTCTTCTAAGAACCCCCCCTCGAAGTGGTCAAAGGTCTCCTGACTCTCCAGGTCTCACAGACAGAAAATGTTCCCCAGAGTTTGATGTAAATTACTCTTTGCCATAATTTAAGACCATCTCCTTTTCTTCCCATCACCAGCGAATATACACTATGTAGGGAGTACTGTGCCAGGTACCAAAGAGGTCTGAAACAGTGCCTGCTCTGAGTCTTAGCTGGTTGTTAAGACAAGATGTGCAAGACTGTAAATCACAATAGCAGATCATATGCATTCACTCTGCGAGAAACCACAGCCCCCTCCTAGGTGCTGGGCAGTGTTCTAGGTACTGAGGGTACAGCAGTGACCAGTACAGACAAAAATCTCCACCTTCATGGAGCTTACAACCCAGAGGGCAGAAGGTAGACAGGAAGCAGAATAAATAAAGTGTGTGGCAAGCCAAAGAGCGATACATGCTATGGAGAAAAATAAAGCAGGGAAGGAGAGAGAGAGGTCCTGGAGGAGGGGCCAGGGTGGCCAGGGAAGGTCTCACTGGAAATGTGACATTTAAACAAAAACCTGAGGGAGGGGATGCACTTGGGCACCAGACTGTTATTCCCACAGTGCAGAAGACAGTGGTTATTCAGGGCTGGGACACTGGGGTAGCTTCAAGTAAGCTGGGCCCTAGAATGGAGCCTGGAAGGATAAATACGATTTAAGAGGCAGTGAGGAAAAGGGAGACCTTCTAGACTCAGGAGAAAGACAAACAGACTCAGGGTTCTGACTCCCTTTTTTTTTTTTTTTTTTTTTTTTGCGGTACGCGGGCCTCTCACTGTTGTGGCCTCTCCCGTTGCGGAGCACAGGCTCCGGACGCGCGGGCTCAGCGGCCATGGCTCACGGGCCCAGCCGCTCTGCGGCATGTGGGATCTTCCCAGACCGGGGCACGAACCCGTGTCCCCTGCATCGGCAGGCGGACTCTCAACCACTGCGCCACCAGGGAAGCCCCTGACTCCCTTCTTGGTCAAGGTCTTGGCTCCCATCACTGGCCAGCTCAGGGTGGGTGGGTCTGAGTCATGATGCCGGGCATATAGAGCCAAGGGCGATGGAGGGGCTTCCGGGAGCAATGCCAGAGCCAACCCCAAGGTCAGTCTGAAGTGTCCCTTCAAAGCGGACTGTGTTTGTCAGGGTTCTCCAAAGAAACAGAACCAATAGAATGTATACGTATGTCCATATATAGAGAGAGAAAGAGATCATTTTAAGGGATTGGCTCATGCAACTATGGCAGTTTTGTGCATCCGAAATCTGATAAGGGAGGCCAGCAGGCTGGAGATACAAGGAAGACTTGCAGTTCAAGTCCAAAAGCAGTCTGCTGGAGAATTAATTCCCTCTTGCTCAGGGGAGACCAGCCTTTTGTTTTAGTCAGATCTTCATCTGATTAGATGAGGCCCACCCACATTGCGGAGGGCAATCTGCTTTACTCAGAGTCCACTGATTTAAATGTAAAGCTCATCCAAAAATATACTGACAGAAACATCCAGAATAATGTTTGACCAAATATCTGGGCACCACAGCTCAGACAAGTGGACACATAAAATGAACCATCAAAAGGATACCATTTGGTTGCAGATCATGGGCTAAGAGCCTGAGATGCCAAATGTAAGAGCAGATTCCCTTAGGATGGGCACAGCTGTGGGGAGAGAGATCAGAAAAGGAGAGAGATGCCTGGAAAAGACTTGGGGGAGGTTTTTTGGGGGTGTGCTTTGTATCTCCTTCCACTGAGCACTTATGAGGCCTTTGTAAAGACTCAGTGATTTCCCAGACCTTTTTTATGGGTAGGTTTGTGTTTATTTTCAAGGTGCCCCCTATGCTGAGATAAGCCTTAAGATAAGAGCAAGAATGCCTGGTTTGATCGAGCTATTTATAAAACACATTGACTGGACTGTCTGATCTCTAAGCTCCATTCTCAAGTTCAGATTCTGGGACAGGTGACCGAGGTCAGAACAGGATTCTCAGGGGATTTGTTTTCCGGGGACGTTTCTGAAAAGGACTAACTCCTAATGCTTACTTTCTGCTCTTCTGTAGATGTCAAAAGTGAATACAAGGAGATGGAGAAGCTGCACAGGAGCCTGAGGGAGGTTGCTGAGAATGCACTGCTGCGTAGGGGCATGCAAGATTTCCTTCTGAGAATGTCCCCCAGCAAATCTGGCCCCCCCAAAACATGGATTTAATTCTTGGGGCTTAGCACCATGGAATACAAACCTAGAGGCAAATAATCAGATTTACTACTGTTTGTTAAAACCTAATAAAGAACACCTCCCAACCTTGGGGGGCTTTATAGACAACTCAGTATATTGTTACTTCTGTCATAAGCTGAGTACGAAGCAACATCATTTCATTTTTCTACTATTGCCAGAAAGAGTCATCGTGAAACCCTCACGAAGGTCTAAAGCTTTAGGGACAAGAAACTTGTGCTTTACTGGAGAAAAATATCTAAACAGCGAAAAACTTATATGTGGAATCTAAAATATGATACAAATGAACTTACTTATGAAACAGAAACAGACTCACAGACATAGAAAACAAACTTATGGTTACCAAAGGGGAAATGGGGTGGGGAGGGATACATTAGGAGTTTGAGATTAGCAGGTACAAAGTACTATAAGTAAAAAGGATAAACAACAAGGTCCTACTGTATAGTACAGGGAGCTATATTCAATATCTTGTAATAAATTATAATGGAAAGAATATGAAAAAGAATATATATATATATAACTGAATTGCTTTACTGTACACCAGAAATTAACAAAACATTGTATACCAACTATAGTTTAATAAAAAGCAAACACCAAAAATAAACATTGAAAAACTTAAATATTGGGGGAAAAAATTGCAAAATAAAGCTTTAGGGACCCAATTCTATTTGCCCTTTTAATACTGATGAGACTTTTGGGTAAGGAGGTAACATTGTGCCATGGAAACAACATGGGTTGTTCTGTGGGTTGAGAGCCAGACAGATAAGAGACCCGGCTTTACCACTTCTCAGGATTGTTATCTAAAATGAGCACTTCTCAAACATTTTGATCTCAGGACCCCACTCTTAAAAATTACTGAGAACCTTAAAGAGATTTTTTGATGTGGGTTATATCGGTTGATCTATACTGTACTCAGAATTAAAACCAAGAAAAATTGTAAATAATTATTTACTAATTCATTTTAAAATGACAATAATAAACCCACTACATGCTTTCATAAATAACATATTTTTATGAAAAAAAGTTTTCAAAAAAATTTAGTGAAGAAAAGTGACATTATTTTACACTTCTGCAAATCTCTTTATTCTCTGGCTTAATAGAAGACAGCTGGATTCCCTTATCTGTCTCTGCATTCAATCTGTTGCAATCTTTTTGGACAATGAATATGAAAAAAATACAGTCTCACAGATACAGAGGTGGAATACGGAAGAGTCTTTTAATAGACTCTTAGGTCATTTCTGGATATCTTCTTTGATACTACAGTCTTGACAAGTGGTAGTTTCTTAAAGGTTAGTTGCAGTGTGGAATCTGAAATCATACTGGTGAATTTTTTTTTATATTCTGTTACATTAAAATACATTTCTATCTCATATTCTGAATGTATCTTTTACCAGTTGTGGTGTCAGGCGTTGGTCATTTTGAAAACATTCATTCACTGGGTTAAGCAGACCTTCCAAATGTTGACATTTCACTATATAATACTAAAAATCATATTTGTTGATATCTCCACCAACTTCACCAGGAAAGTTTTGAAGTACTGGGAATCTGTCAAGCTCGTGGTGGAAGATACAAGTTTTATAAATATCCATTTTCCCCTAAAAGTTCAGCTTATCATTGGCAACAAATACTGTCAGGTGTTTTCTTTGAAGTGATAGTTTCATTTTGTTCATTTTCGAGAAAATGTCCACCATATAACTAAGTATGATTAACCATAGTTTGTCTGTCAAATGCCATTTCAAACAAAAATGATGTTCCATGAAAATACTGTCAAGTTCAACTCACAACTGAACCATACAAGTGCTTTTCTTTGAGGCAGTAGGAGGGCTTTAAGTGTACTCCCCATTCTGTCACATAAATTGGCATCTACTTAAGGGTCAATAATGAATAGAATTAATAACATAGTATTTCACTAAGAACATTTGAAAGTGAAACTGGCCTTTTTTTGTTTTAACTGCAAGTGCAGAATAGTGAGAAATACAATAGTTACTAGAATAGTTTGGTGGCATTGCCTTGGTTCATGCTAAGGTGCAAGTGGTTTTACTATCTTTGTTTTTAAACCTTCCATGTAAGGGTCAACATGGTAAAAAGAAAAAGGCAAAAAACGTCCTAATTCTAGTATAAAAAGAGTTTGACCTACCAGACCCCAGAAGTATTTCAAGAACCCCCGAGAATCACAAATCATTTAAACTCCCTCAGCTTCAGGCTATTTATCTCTAAAATATGAAAACAGTAATACCTACCTTGAAACTACTAGGGGTGCCAGGAAGTTTAAAATAATGCTTTCAAGAATGCTTTTGGGGGCTTCCGGGCTTCCCTGGTGGCGCAGGGGTTGAGGGTCCGCCTGCCGATGCAGGGGACACGGGTTCGTGCCCCGGTCCGGGAAGATCCCACATGCCGCGGAGCGGCTGGACCCGTGAGCCATGGCCGCTGAGCCTGCGCGTCCGGAGCCTGTGCTCCGCAACGGGAGAGGCACAACGGTGAGAGGCCCGCGTACCGCAAAAAAAAAAAAAAAAAAAAAAAGAATGCTTTTGACACACTGTACTCAAGACTACTTGATAAATGGTTATTATTTGGGGGCAGAACAGAAGTGGCATGGTTTAATGGCTTGTTTATTGCGATACTTGGCTAATCCCAGCTCTTCCCACTACTAATATGACTTTTGACAATTCCTTAACATCTCTCAGATTTCATTTTCTCATATACCAAATGAGGGAGATGACCTGGATGGTTTTTAAATCTTTTGCGTCTTTAAAATTCTAGGATTTTTAAATTCTTCCCTTCTTATTTTGGTGGGATTTTTTTTTCCCTGAGTAAGATAAAAAATGATTCATCCATGTAGGTGGGTCTCAGTGCTTCCTTTTCATTTAAAAATTCTAAACACATACAGTTCCATTGCAGTTTGCATAGTTTCACTTTTTATATTTCAAGTGAGGAATGTGGATGACTTCTACTTCCAGCCATGCTTGAGTAACAGGGACCAGATTTACCCTCTGGCCTTAAGCCACTAAAAAAAAAAAAACCAAGCAAGATTTATGAAACAACGGTTTTCAGGTAGGAGAAAATAATAGTGCAGGACAAGGATCCCTGCCAGAAGGGAGACCAAAAAGGTGAGCCCTACAATTGCCCATTCTGCTGCCTGAATAGAGTTTCCAGGCCACAATACAGGAAGGCAGAATCCAGACAGACCCTCAGGTCTCCCTGAGTTGAGACAGAGTTCAGAGTTTGGCGAGTCCAAGGTGGTTAGAATTCACAGGGTGAGTACCACGAAGAAAAGAGATGTACAGAGAGAAAGCTCCAGAGGTATGAAGCAGGTTTCCCTTGAATCTTAACTGAGTACTGACTAGCACATGCAACTGCCCAGAAAGAACCATTGGAAAGGAGCAGCCAGAAAAATACCTAAATCTCACATCAAGCTAGGGGCAGCCTTGGTGGAAAGACCCTCATACACATGGGGTGTCAAGTAGAGTTCTCAGAAGAATATTGCCTTAATATCGGGGCCAAAATAGTCCCAGATTAAAGGTTGCTGTGCACCCCCCTAACAAAGTTTAAAAACAAGCTTCAGAAGGATCAAACTGTTTTCAAATAACTGCATCCCAAAACGAAACATGATAGCATTTAAAGGAATAAAAATTCCAGCACCCAACAATGGAAATTTCACAAGGTATGACATCAAAACAAAAATTACCAGATACGCAAGGAAGCAGGGAAATATGACCCACAGTGAAGAGAAAAATCAGTAGAAGCAGACCCAGAAATGACTCAGGTGACAGAATTAGTAGACAAGGATATTAAAATGGCTATTACAAATTTACTCCAAATGCTCAAGAAGATAGGATAAAAGATAAACTCAATGAGGAGAGAAATGAAAGAAATGAAAAAGACCCAAACTGAACTTCTCGAGATAAAAAAAATTTAATGTTCAGCTGGAATTAACAGCAGGATAGATGCTGTTCAAAAAAAAAGGTTACTTTTTTAAAAAGGTAAATATGTGAGGTGATGGATGTGCTAGTTAATTAACTTGATGGAGGAAATCCTTTTACAATGTATATGTATATCAAATCATACCAAACCATCATGTTGTACTCTTCAAGTATCTTACAATTTTGTCAATTTTACCTCAGTAAAGCTGAAAAAAAAAGAGAGAAAAGAAGAGTGCCCCTGAAGACAGCATAACAGAATACAGTCAAAATGAAACACAGAGAGGAAAAAAACTGAAGAAAAAAAAGAACAGAGTATCAGTGAATTATGAGACATCATAAAGCAACCTAAAATATGTGTTACTGGAATCACAGAAGGATAGGAAAGAGATGCAGATATGGAAAAAAAAAAAAAAAACATTTAAAAGGACAATGGCTGAGAATTTCCCAAACTTTATAGAAACTATAAAGTTAAAGATTCAAGATGCTCAGTGAATCCCAAGCACAAGAAAACAGGAAAATCTCACCAAGACACACCATAAAAAAATTGCTGAAAACCAGTAATGAAGAGAAAATCATAAAGCCAGTGTGTGGGGGGGAAGATATTAAACACAGAGGAATAAAGATAAGAATGACAGCAGACTTCTCATCAAAGGCAATGCAATCCAGAAGAGAGAGAAATGATCTCTTTAAAGAACTGAAAGGACAAACAAAACAAAACCATTAACCGAGAATTCTACACCCAGCAAAAACATTTTTCAAAAGACAGGTGATACAGACTTTGTCAGACATACAAAAGCTGAATGAATTCATTACCAGAAGATTCATATCATAAGAAATGTTAATAGGTAACTAATAAGAACCTACTGTATAGCACAGGGAACCCTACTCAATACTCTGTAATGACCTATATGGGAAAAAATATCTAAAAAAGAGTGGATATATGTATATGTATAACTGATTCACTTTGCGGTACAGCAGAAACGAACACAACATTGTAAATCAACTATACTCCAATAAAAATTAATTTTAAAAAAGAGGACTTCCCTGGTGGCGCAGTGGTTAAGAGTCCACCTGCCAATGCAGGGGACATGGGTTCGATCCCTCGTCTGGGAAGATCCCACATGCCGCGGAGCAACTAAGCCTGTGTGCCACAACTACTGAGCCTGCGCGCTAGAGCCCATGAGCCACAATTACTGAGCCCCCGTGCCACAACTACTGAACTCCACGTGCCTAGAGCCCATGCTCCACAACAAGAGAAGCCACCACAATGAGAAGCATGCGCACTGAAACGAACAGTAGCCCCCCACTCACTGCAACTAGAGAAAGCCCGTGTGCAGCAATGAAGACCCAAAGCAGCCAAAAATAAACAAATAAAATAAATACATTAAGAAAAAGAAATATTAAAGAATGTCCTTCATTCAGAAGGATAATGGTACCGGATGGAATTTTTGATCTTCATAGAGAAATGAAGTACACTGAAATAGTAAATGTGTGGGTAAATATATAAGACTTTATCACTTTCCTTTCATCTCTGAAAGATTTAAAATATTGTTTAAAGCAAAAAGAACAACAGTGTACCACAGGGTTTATAACATGTAGAAGTAAAATGTATCAGTATGATAACAGCACAAGGCCAGGAAAGGAGAAATGGAATATATTGTAAGGATTTTATATCTAAAGTGATATAATATTACTTGAAGATAGAGTGTGATAAGTTAAAGATGTATACTATAAACCCAAGAGTAATTACTAGAAACACAGAAGAAAGATATGTCTAATAAGCTGCTAAAGGCAGTAAAATGTAATATTAAAAATACTTGAATAATCCTAAAAAAGGCAGGAAAAGGACCAAAGGAACAAATAAAAGATGGTAAAATAGAAACACATAGCCAGATGGTAGATTTAAACCCAACCATATAAATAATTACATTAAATGTAACTGACCTAAAACACTAATTAAAAGGCAGAGATTATCATATTGGATTGAAAAAAGCAAGACCCAACTATGTGTTGCCTACAAGAAACACACTTTATTTATTTATTTTATTACTCACTAGATTACTGATTTATTAAAAAAGGACACAAATCAATAGCCAAATGAAGAGATATATAAGGCAAGGTCCTGAATAATGGAGCTATGTCCTTGTAGGGCATGGGGCCTGGCATGGTGGCAAGTGGAAGTATGATTCACCATCATGAAGCTCTCAGAAAGGGGAAGAAACCCACTTTAAATATAAAGACACAAGTAGGTTGAAAGTAAAAAGATAGAAAATATATACTTCAAATCCTAACATAAAGTTAGAGTTGTTATATTAATATCAGACAAAGTATTGATTTCAGGGATAAAGAGAGTCATTGAACAGTGACATAATGGTTAATTCATCAAGAGTATATAACAATCCTAACTGTACACCACAAACAGTTTCAAAGTACATGAAGCAAAAGCTGATAGACCTCAAAGGAGAAAAAGCCAAATCCACAATTACAGTTAGATATTTCAATACCCCCTCTTGTTAGTTGATAGAACAAGTAGAGAAACTCAGAAAGGATATAGAATACTTGAATAACGTAGCAACCAACATTATAAATTGATATTTATAGAGCATTCTACTCAACGGCATCAGAGTACACATTCATTTTGGTGTACTTGGAACATTTACCGAGATAGACCCTATCCTGATCCACAAAACAAGTCCCAATAAGTTTAAAAGTATTGAAATCATACAGAGTTTATTCCCTGACCACAGTGGAATTAAATTAGAAATCAATAACAGAAAGAAATCTGGAAAATCTCCAAATATTTGGAAAGTAAACAACACACTTCTAAATAACCTCTGTGCAAAGTGAGGTCTGCAGACTAACATCTTGTTGGATTTATATCTCTCTCCTCCAAATCTTAGTTTTTCCCAAATAAAATTACCTCATTGCTAACAGGAGGTGTAGAGTTGACTCCAGCCAAAGCTTAGTAAGTTAGTCGGAGCTGGCACTGGCAGTGGGGCTGTTTGTTAACTGCCTGAAGAACATAACTGAGAGCTGTCTGTTAGGAAGGCACTTAGCTGGCAGAGCAGAACAAATGGGGAAGAAGCTGGGGCAGAGTTTTGAGTCCTGGCTGATGCTAACAAGAATCCAGGAGAGAAGATCAGAACAGATGCCAGAAAGAACGGGAAAGCTTATACAAAGCTTACACACGAAGGGTGGAATCAAGAGGAATACAGGAGATTCAGGAACAAGAGCTGCTGGTTCAGGTGGTCGATGTCGGGAGCAAGCGTCTTTCATTTGCACCGGTCAGAATGGACATGATTAAAAAGTCTACAAACAATAAATGCTGGAGAGGGTGTGGAGAAAAGCGAACCATCCTACACTATTGGTGAGAATGTAAATTGGTGCAGCCATTATGGAGAACAGTATGGAGGTTCCTTAAAAAACTAAAAATAGCGTTGCCAAATGATCCAGCAATCCCAATTCTGGGCGTATATCCAGAAAAAATGAAAACCTTAATTCTAAAAGATACATGCACCCCAATGTTCATAGCAGCATTATTTACAATAGCCAAGACATGGAAGCAGCCTAAATGTCCATCAACAGATGAACAGATAAAGAAGATGTGGTACATATATACAATGGAATACTACTCAGCCATAAAAAAGCAATGAAATAATGCCACTTATAGCAACATGGATGGACCTAGAGATTATCATACTAAGTGAAGTAAGTCAGAAAGAGAAAGACAAATGCCATATGATATCACTTATATGTGGAATCTAAAATATGAAACAGGGACTTCCCTGGTGGCACAGTGGTTAAGAATCTGCCTACCAATGCAGGGGACATGGGTTCAAGCACTGGTCCGGGAAGATCCCACATGCTGTGGAGCAACTAAGCCCATGAGCCACAACTACTAAAGCCCACACGCCCAGAGCCCATGCTCCGTAACAAGAGAAGCCACTGCAATGAGAAGCCCATGCACCACAAAGAAGAGTAGCCCCACTCGCCGCAACTAGAGAAAGCCTGCACGCATCAGTGAAGCTCCAACGCAGCCAAAAATAAATAAATAAATAAATAAATATGACACAAATGAACCTATCTATGAAACAGAATCACAGACATAGAGAACAGACTGGTGGTTGTAAGGAGGGAAAGGGGGTGGGAGAGGGATAAATTAAGAGTTTGGGGTTAGCAGATACACACTATACTATATATAAAATAAACAAAAAAAGGACCTACTGTATAGCACAGAGAACTATATTCAATATCCTGTAATAAACCATAATGGAAAAGAATATGAAAAAAGAATATATATATGTATAAATGAATCACTGTGCTGTACACCAGAAACAAACACAACATTGTAAATCAACTATACTTCAATTAAAAAAAAAAAAAGAGTCTTTCATTTGGTCCTTAGTCTAGCCCACGGGCTCCATCAAGGTTGTAGGTCACAACTGATCCATCGTCCCAGGAAATGGGACACTGGCTAGAGTTAGGCAGGATGCTACCATCAGAAACAGCAAGACTGGGGTTCAAGCCAGGCCTTGATTCTAGAGGAGACCAGGGGAGAATTTATATTGTGCAGAAGACTGGGAGGTGGGCAGGGAAAACAATAGTTTTTGAAAACACAGCTTTAAATGCCACACAGTATTCTGATGTATAGATGTACTACCCTTTAATTTACCATTTTCCTATGGTTGGACATTTATATGGCGCTGTTTTTCTCCACTGTAAATAATATCGTAGGGAATATTCTTATACAGATATCTCTGTCTCCATCTCTGATTTTTATCTTCAGGATGAATTTTTAAGAATTCCATTACAGGATCTGAGTATAAAAGCATTTTAAAGTCTCAAGTGTTTTCAAGAAACACTGCTTACTAGCAGGAATGAGAATTCCTGTGATACCATTTTTTTTGAAACCAAACATGAATATTATTCTTTCCTGCACTAGGTCCATGGGATCAGATTTATAATATTACTGCCTTGTACTGCTTGGGTTGACATTTTTCTTTTTACTTTGAAAGAATTTCAAACTCAGAAAAGTTGCAATAGTACAAAGAACTCCCATCTACCGTGTATCAACTTGGCAACATTTTATAACATTTGCTTTACCGTTCTTTATGAATGTATGTGTGTGTGCTTGTGCATATACCTGTCTCAACTACTCCAAAGGAGTTGTGTATATCATGTCCCTTCACCCCCTAATATTGTAGTGTATTCCATAAAAACAAGTATGTTCTCTTATATAACCCCAGTATAATGACCAAATTCAGGAAATTCAACATCAGTATAATACTATCACCTTATCCACAGTCTACTTTCAAATTTCATCAATTGTCCAGTTGGCTTATAAAGCAATACTTTTGGGTATAGCATCCAACCCAGGACCAAGTACTTCATTAGATTCCTTTAATCTCAGACATATTTGAGGAATACAGGCCATCTGTTTTATAAAATGTGCGTTTGTCTGATGTCTCTTCGTGATCAGGATTAGATATCTTTGGCTAAAAACAACTGCTTAAGTGCCTCATCCTTTTTAATGAACAGAGTCGGAATTCACCGCTGACCTCTTGACAATGAGGGAGGAATCTGGAAACTAAAAGCAGATACAAGTCTAGAAGCAGGTCCCTCACTTTCTGTTCTGCAGGGCGGTCCTCACTAGCCCATGGGGGTGAGTGTGTAGGGCAGGGAGATTGAGGAGGACTGGGAATAAGCCTCCCAGTCCCTTAGACCTGGAATGTCCTCTGCCCGTGGCTGCTGGTGACCAGGAGGCATTGACAAGACACTTTCACAATGTGGGGCAGGAGCAGGGAGAAGGCAGTGGACCCTCAGCTCCATATCAGCCTGGGGGCTTCAGGAGGCAATACCTTCCTTTCTCAAGCTTCCCTGACTCTCCAGATCGGCTGAACCCCTGAAGCGCAGGGCACATCTCAGAGCACAGCAGTGGGGGGGACAAAAGGCATGACCTTTGCCACTAAGCAGAGGACCCTGCCAGGCTGAGACCACTAGCAGCTCCCTGTCTCCTGACCTCCCTTTGTCTCTCCTCCTCTTGTTCATTTTCCAGCAGCCCCCTTCAGGCCCCACACATCCTCCTTTGGGAATTCCTCCCTTTTCTATCTTCTGGTGAGAGCTCCAGAGCTCATGGCCAAAGCCTTTTATATATATAAACCTGAATCACATTGTTGTACACCTGAAACTAATGCAAAATTGCAAATAAACTATACGTTAGTAAAAATTTTTTTTAAGTTTAAAACAATTAAAAAATAAAAAATGTTTCACTGATAAATGACATAAGGGAATGTGTTGTTTGTGGAGCACTTCATTACCTGACAACATGGGATAAATTAGGTGTTATTATCAAAATACAACAGCATCAGCATTTCCGTGTCAAGGAGAGAATTGAGAAGCAACCTCTCATTTTCTCTGCAAGCATCATACCACACGCAGTGTGTGTTACCAATTTACCTTCAGTTCTTCTGTTTCTCTTGCATTTCTCTCCATTCTAATTGAATTACCCAGAAAAGTACGAATGTGTGCTGGTTTATTTTCTTCTTTCTAACTACCATGTCATAGCTCAGTATATCTTCCCTTCTCCCAGCCACATGGTTTAATCTGATTAGGGATAAAGAGAACACTGATAAGAAGCCATGAAATTTGGATGAGACTGTGTTCTAGACACCCTCTGTAATAAGAACCACTTTATATTTCTATTTTAAAATCTTGCTGCCTAGTCTTTATACAAGTCTTCTCCTATATTTTTCCCTCTGGCAGAAACATGTGGGTTCTTGCTGCTGGAAAGGGGACAAGTTATGTGACTGTGGTCTTTGTCTTTTGGCATCACATGGAGAAAAAGGCAGATTTTACTTTGAGTGAGAAGATGAGAAAAGGCAGTATAGACAGGTAGAGAGAAAGCTGATGACCGCTGATTGGTGCTCTCTCTCTCTCTCTCTCTGAAGTCAAAACCTGTAGTAGAAAGTTTTTGAAAACCTGGTAGAATTGTTGAAACTCTGAAACTACCTATGTCTTAGAAACAGTTCAGGGTGATTGAAACATTCCTACTCAAGTCCAGATTGGGCAGAGCCAACATTAGGTAGGAATAATTGAGGACAATTAGGGACTATATTTAGGCATATACTTCTTTACATCTTACTGAGACTGTTCAATTTTTATTATTTTGATAATGACATTTATTTATGCTATTTGAGTGAGTATAATAAAGGGGCTCAAAGAACTCAGGAGAAGAAAGGATGAACAGAGTGAGAAACTAGAAGTTTTTAACAAAGAATTAGAAAATATAAAGAGGAACCAAACAGAGAGAAGAATACAATAACTGAAATAAAAAATACACTAGAAGGAATCAACAGTAGATTAGATGATACAGAAGAACAGATCAGCACACTGTAAGTCATAGTAGCAGAAATCACTGAAGCTGAACAGAAGAAAGAAAAAGGAATAAAAAGAAATGAGGACAGTTTAAGAGACTTCTGAGACAACATCAATCATACTAATATTTGAATTATAAGGGTCCCAAAAGGAGAAGAAAGGGGCAGGAAACGTATTTGAAGATATAATAGGTGAAAACTTCCTTAACCTGGGAAAGGAAACAGATATCCAAGTCCACGAAGCACAGAGAGTCCCAAACAGGATCAACCCAAAGAGGACCTCACCAAGACACATTGTAATTAAAATAACAAAAATTAAAGATAAAGAGAGAATATTAAAGCAACAAGGGAAAAGCAACAAGTTACATACAAGGGAACTCCCTTAAGGCAATCAGCTGACTTTTTAGCAGAAACTCTGCAAGGCCAGAGGGAGTGGCATGATATATTTAAGGCGATGAAAGGGAAAATCTACAACCAAGAATACTCTACCCAGCAAGGCTATCATTCAGATTTGATGGAGAGATCAAAAGTTTACAGACAAGCAAAAGCTGAAAGAGTTCAGCTCCACCAAACCAGCTTTACAAGAAAGGTTAAAGGGACTTCCTAAGCAGAAAAGAAACTAGAAATATGAAACTTATGAAAGGAAAATGCTCATTGGTAAAAACAAATATACAGTAAAAGTAAAAATCAACCATGTACAAAGCTAGCAGGAAGGTTAAAAGACAAAACATTAAGCATGGGAGGAGGGAAGTAAAAATGTAGGGTTGGGGGCTTCCCTGGTGGCGCAGTGGTTGAGAATCTGCCTGCCAATGCAGGGCATATGGGTTCGCAGGGCGCATGGGTTCGAGTCCTGGTCTGGGAAGATCCCACATGCCGCGGAGCAACTGGGCCCGTGAGCCACAATTACTGAGCCTGCGCGTCAGGAGCCTGTGCTCCGCAACAAGAGAGGCCGCGATAGTGAGAGGCCCGCGCACCGCAATGAAGAGTGGCCCCCACTTGCCACAACTAGAGAAAGCCCTCGCACGGAAACGAAGACCCAACACAGCCATAAATAAAGCAAACTGTCAACAAGTAAAAAAAATAAATAAATAAACACTATTAAAAAAAAAATGTAGGGTTGATAAAATGTGTTTGAACTTAAGAGATCAGTAACTTAAAATAATCGTGTATATATATATACATATAGATAGATAGATTGCTATATATAAAACTCATGGTAACACAAACAAAAAATCTATAGTAGATACACACACACACACACACACACACAGAGAAAGGAATCTAAACATAACATTAAAGGTAGTTATCAAATCACAAGGGAAGAGAGCAAAAGGAAAAAAAAGGAACAAAAAGAAAACCACAAAAACAACCCCCAAACAATTAAAAACATGGCAATAAGTACCTATCTATTAATAATTATTAATACTTTAAATTAAATAGATTAAATGTTCCAAAAAGACATATAATGGTGAATGGATAAAAAAATAAGATCCAGGTATATACTGCCTATAAGAGACACACTTCAGATCTGAAAACATACATAGTCTGAAAGTGGGGGGATGGAAAAAGTATTCCATGCAAATGGAAATAAAAAGAAAGCTGGGTTAACAATACTTAGACAAAATAGACTTTAAAACAAAGACTATAATAAGAGACAAAGAAGGACATTACATAAAGATAAAGGGATCGATACAACAAGAAAATATAACAATTTGTAAATATATATGCACACAGCATAGGAGCACCTAAATACATAAAGCAAATATTATCAAATATAAAGGGAGAAATTGACAGCATCACAATTAGAGTAGGGAACTTTAATACCCAACTTACATCAATGAACAGATCATCCAGATAGAAAATCAATAAGGAAGCATTGGCCTTAAATGATATATTAGAACAAATGGACTGTATATATACATTCCATCCCAAAGCAGCAGAATACACATTCTCTTCAAGTGCACTTGGAACATTCTTCAGGATAGATCACTTGCTCGGCCACAAGACAAGTCTCAGTAAATCTAAGAAGACTGAAATCATATCAAGCATCTTTTCCAACTACAATACTATGAGACTAGGAATCAACTACAAGAAAAAAAACTGCAAAAAACACAAACACATGGAGGCTAAATGATATGCTACTAAACAACCCATGGATCACTGAGGAAATCAAAGAAGAAATTTAAAAAATACCTGGAGACAAATGAAAATGAAAACACAATGATCCAAAATCTATGGATGCAGCAAAAGCAGTTCTAAAAGGGAAATTTATAGAGATAAAAGCCCACCTCAGGAAACAGGAAAAATCTCAATAAACAACATAAATTACACCTAAAGAAACTAGAAAAAGAAAAAAAAAAACCAAAATCCAAAGTTAGCAGAAGGAAAGAAATCATAAAGATCAGAGCAGAAATAAATAAAACAGTGACTAAAGGGGAAAAAAAGAAAAGATCAATGAAACTAAGAGCTGGTTCTTTGAAAAGATAAACAAAATTGATAAACCTTTAGTCAGACTCATCAAGAAAAAAAGAAAGAGAGCCTAAATAAGTAAAATCAGAAATGTAGAAGGAGAGGTCACAACCAACACCACAGAAATACAATGGATCATGAGAGATTAGTATGAACAATTATACACCAATAAAAGGGATAACCTAAAAGAAAAATGGACATATTTATAGAAAGGTGCAATCTCCCAAGACTGAATCATGAAGAAATAGAAAATAGGAGCAGACCAATTACCAGTAATAAAATTGAATCGGTAATTTTAAAACTCCCAACCCACGAAAGTCCAGGACCAGATGGCTTCACAGATGAATTCTTCCAAATATTTACAGAAGAGTTAACACCTTTCCTTCTTAAACTATTCCAAACAAAATTGAAGAGGAAGGAATATTTCCAAATTCATTCTATGAGGCCAGCATCACCATGATACCACAAACAGACAAAGATATCACAGAAAAAGGAAAATTATAGGCCAATATTACTGATAAACTTAGATGCAAAAATCCTCAACAAAATTCTAGCAAACTGTATTCAACAATACATTAAAAAAATCAGACACCATGATCAAGTGGGAATTAGCCCAGGGATGCAAGGGTGGTTCAATATCTGCAAATCAATCAATGTGATAACCAATTAACAAATTAACAAGAAAAATAAAAGGAATCCAAATTGGAAAGGAAAAAGTAAAATTGTCACTGTTTGTAGATAACAGGATACTATATATAGAATATCCTAAAGATGCCACCAAAACACTATTAGAACTCATCAATGAATTTGGTTGCAAGACAAAAATTAATATACAGAAATCTGTTGCATTCCTATACACTAAAAAGAAACTATCAGAAAGAGAAATTATGAAAATAATCCCACTTACAATAACATCAAAAAGGATAAAATACCTAGGAATAAATCTAATTAAGGAGGTAAAAGACCTGTACTTGGAAAACTGTAAGACACTGATGAAAGAAATTGAAGACAATGCAAACAGATGGAAAGCTATATTGTGTTCATGGTCATTTTAACAATGACCATACTACCGAAGGCAACCTACAGCTTCAATGCAATTTCTATCAAAATACCAATGGCATTCTTCACAGAACTAGAACAAATATTCTAAAAATTATATAGAAACACAAAAACCCCAAACAGGCAAAACAATCTTGAGAAAGGACAAAGCTGGAGGTATCATGTGCCCTGATTTCGAACTATACTACAAAGCTACAGTAATCAAAACAGCATAGTACTGGCACAAAAACAGACACATAGATCAATGGAACAGAATAGAGAACCCAGAAGTGAACCCAGGCATATACAGGCAATTAATGTATGACAAAGGAGGCAAGAATATGCAATGGGGAAAAGACAGCATCTTCAAGTGGTGTTGGGAAAACTGGACAGCTACAAGCAAAAGAATCAAATGGGAATACTCTCTCATACCATGCACAAATATAAATTCAAAATGGATTAAAGACTTAAATGTAAGACCTGAAACCATAAAACTTCTAAAAGAAGACACTGGCAGTAAACTGTTTGACACTGGTCTTAGTAATATTTTTTTGAATATGTCTCTCCAGGTAAGGAAACAAAAGCCAAAATAAACAAATGAGACTACATCAAACTAAAAGACTTTTTGCACAACTAAGGAAATATCAACCAAATGAAAAGGCTACCTACTGAATGGGAGAAGATAATCGATATATCCGATAAGGGGTTAATTTCCAAACTATACAAAGAACTCATGCGACTCAACATCAGAAAACCCAAGAAACCCAATTAAAAAATGGACAGAGTGTCTGAATATACATTTTTCCAAAGAAGACATACACATGGCCAACAGGCACATGGAAAGATGCTCAATGTTACTAGTTATCAGGAAAATGCAAATCAAAACCAGAATGAGATATCACCTCACACCTGTCAGAAGAGTATTATAAAAAAGACAACAAATAACAAGTGTTGGCCAGGATGTGGAGAAAAGGGAACCCTCATGTGCTATTGGTGGGAATGTAAATTTGTGCAGCCACTATCGGAAACAAAATGGAAGTTTGTCAAAAAATTACAAATAGACCTACCATATGATCCAGAAATCCTACTCCTGGGTATTTATCTGAGGGAAAAGAAAAACAGTATTATTGAAAAGTTATATGCGTGCCTATGTTCACTGAAGCATTATTTACAATAGCCAAGATATGGAAGTCACCTAAATTCCCATCAATAGATGAATGGATAGAAGATGTGGTGTACACACACGCACACACACACACACAATGGAATGTTACTTGATCATAAAAAAGAATGAAATCTTACCATCTGTAACAATGTGTAACAATATGGATGGATCTAGACAGTATTTTGCTAAGTGAAATAAGTCAGAAGACAGACAAATACTGTATGATTTCACTTATATGTGGAATCTAAAAACAAAACAAATGAACAAACATAACAAAACAGAAACAGAGTTATCGACACAGAGAACAAACAGGTGGCTGCCAGAGGAAAGGGGGGCAGGGGGAGGAAAGAAATAGGTGAGGGAGAGTGAGAGGTACAAACTTCCAATTGCAAAATAGATGAGTCACAGATATGAAATGCTCAGGGTGGGGAATATAGTCAATAACTACGTAATATCTTTGTATGGTGACATAGCCATAACTATGGTGATCATTTTGAAATGTATAGAAATATCAAATCAGTATGTTGTACAACAGGAACTAATATAGTGTTGTAGGTCAATTATATTTCAAAAACAAACAAACTCATAGAAAAAGAGATCAGATTTGTGGTTATCAGAGGCAGGGAATAGGGAAGGGGAATTGGATAAAGGGGGTCAAAAAGTACAAAGTTCCAGTTATAAGATAAATAAGTACTAGGGATGTCATGCACATGATAAATATAATTAACACTGCTGTATGTTATATATGAAAGTTAAGGGAGTAAATCCTAAGAGTTCTCATCACAAGGATAAAACACTTTTTCTATCTCTTTCATTTTATGTCAATATGAGATGATGGATGTTCACTAAACTTATTGGGATAATCGTGACATATGTAAGATCATTATGTTGGACACCTTAAATTTATACAGTGCTGTGTGTCAATTATATCACAATAAAACTGAAATTTAAAAAGAGATTTATGCACTATAACTACCTTTTTAAAAAGTGTTTCAAGTGCTGCTCTCCTGAGGCATAGAGTTTTAGAAATATTGCTGGTGGACTAATAACCAACAGATCAAATCAGACCCTATACTGTAGGTTCTCCGGCTCCTACGGAAATCTAATTATGCCTGGAAAAGGGAGTGTACACACTCCCTGCTGTAAAATATGCTAATAAAGACCTCAGCCATAAGACAATCAGATATGCTGCAGATTCTTTTCCAGTGGGGAGAAAATTTTACATTTTCTCCACAGTCTTCTGTTTTCTTCTATCACTTGTTTATAACAAAGTAAGAGAAGTTTTTCACTATGAGCCTAGAAATTGCTCCAATTTCTTCAGAGAAATGGAAAACAATGTCTGCTTGGTAAGTCAGAATCTGGTTTGCTATACATATTCATGGGTGTCTTAGTCTGCTGGAGCTGCTGTAACAAAAAACCACAGACTTTGTGGCTGCAACAACAGAAAGTTATTCTCTTCGGTTCTGGAGGCTAGAAGTTCAAGCTCAAGGTGTTGGCAGGGTTGGCTGGAGACCTCTCTCCTTAGCTCGTAGAAGCCTCCCTTCTCACTGCAGCCTCACACCATCTTTCCTCTGTCTGGGCTCCCTGGAGTCTTCCAGTGTGTCTGAGTTTCCTCTTTTTATATGGACACCAGTCAGATTGGATTAGGGACCACCCATCAGCTTCATTTTAACTTAATTACCTCTTTAAAGACACTATCTCCAAATATAGTCACATTCTGAGACAGTGGGGTGTTAGAGCTTCCACACATGAACTTGAGGGGGACACAGTTCAGCCCATAACCATCAGCCAGTCTTCCCAGAGCCAAGGGGCGCCTGGCACATCCTTGAAAAGGCCCAATGCTGGCTGCCTCCACACTCCGGACATGTGCTCTTCACCAGTCCTTCTCCAGTAATTCATGGTCAGCACTACCTATCTACTAAGTCTGATTAGGGCGCCAATGCCCAAGAGTAAGCCCCCCCTCATGAAAGCTTGCAATCTAGCTTTGGAGAGGTGGAGGTGACCTCTATAAACAAAACCAAACCTAAAGAGAGGTCCAAAGAGTCATGGGGCTTCAGTGGGGAGAGGGAGCTTGTTGCCTGGTGTCCTAGTCTGTTTGGGCTGCTATAAAATACCACAGGCTGGGTGGCTTACAAACAACAGAAATTTATTTCTCACAGTTCTGGAGGTCAGGGGGTCCAAATCAAGGTGCTGGCAGATTCAGTGTCTGGTGAGAACCCACTTCCTGGTTCATGGCTAGGGCCTTCTCTCTGTGTCTTCACATGATGAAAGGAGCAAAGGAGCTCTCTGGGGCCTCTTTTATAAGGGTACTAATCCCATTCACAAGGGCTCCACCCTCAAACGTAAATTGGTGCAGCCACTATGGAAAACAGTCTGAAGAGTCCTCAAAAAACTAAAAATAGAGCTGCCATATGAGCCATCAATCCTATTCCTGGGCAGATACCCAGACAAAACTATAATTGAAAAGATACATGCACCCCTATTTTCATAACAGCACTATTTACAATAGCCAAGACATGGAGGCAACCTAAATGTCCATCAACAGATGAATGGATAAAGAAGATGTGGAGTGTGTATACACACACACACACACACACACATATTTATATATATACACACACATATATGTATATATATACACATATATATGTGTGTGTGTGTATATATATATATATATATATAATGGAATATTACTCAGCCATTAAAAGGAATTAAATAATGCCATTTGTAGCAGTGTGGATGGACCTAGAGATTATCATACTAAGTCAGAAAGAGAAAGACAAATACCGTATGATATCACTTATGTGTGGAATCTAAAATATGACACCAGTGAACATGTCTACGAAACAGACTCACAGACATAGAGATCAGACTTGTGGTTGCCAAGGGGGTGGGGTGGGGGAGGGAAGGATTGGGAATTTGGGATTAGCAGATGCAAACTATTATATATGGGATGGATAACTAACAAGGACCTCCTGTATAGCACAGGGAACTGTACTCAATATTCTGTAATAACCTAAATGGGAAAAGAATTTGAAAAAGAATAGTTACATGTACATGTATAACTGAGTCACTTTGCTGTACAGCAGAAATTAGTACAACATTGTAAATCAACTATACTTCAATAAGATTTTTTTAAAAAAGGGCTCCACCCTTATGGCCTAATTACCTGCCAAAGACCCCACCTCCTAATACCATCACATGGGGGGTTAGGATTTCAACATATGAATTTTGTGTACAAATATTCAACCCATAGCACCTGGGTAGCTGTAGCCTCTTCCTGAAAAGCAGTGACTGCAGGAGACGGTAAGGTGAGCTGAGCTAATGGCACTGGAGGGTGTTCAAGTCCAAGGCCCCTCACTCCTCCAGGCCCTCCTCCCTCTTCACAGGGTCATGTTCTTGATATCAAGAGGGTGGGGAGCCAAGAGGCTGGGCCTCTGTTCAGTAAGGCAGAAGTCAAGACAAAAGCCTGCTCAAGTAAGAGGATGAGAGAGGACGTGAGGTCATACCTCCCCAGACGTACATGAGCATGCCCCGTGGATGTCCCTCTGAGGCTGTCCACCTGGAAGGGTGCAGTTCCCCAGACGAGTAGATTCTGAAAGTACACACATTAGTCTCTCCTCTTTCTCCCCATCAATTCTTTTCCTTCCAGAGGGCAGGGGGAAATTTGGGTTATTCTGAAAACAAGAGCGCACGTAGAGATCTCCATGATTTCTTCTTGGGTGGGTGAAGGTCAGTGATTGGAACTTACATGTGTATATACAAGTGACCAGGGAGTCTTGTTTAAAGGCAGGCTCTGATATAGCAGGTTTGGGGTTGGAGCTGGAGCTGGAGCTCTGATATAGCAGCCTCCCAGATCTGCTCAAGCTGCTGGTCTCCAGACCACTCTTCGGGGAGAAAAGAGGGAGAGGAAGTCAAGAGCCCTGGCTACAGGTCCTGCCTGTTCTGCTGGGATGCCTGCACCAGTTACTTCACTTCTTCGGGCCACAGACCCCTCATCTCCAAAATGAGGGAACAGTGTGTCACTGAATTCAAAGGTCCCTTCTGGATCTCACATTCTAAGAGACTAACTTGAAGTTTGCCAAAGGGGTGGGGCATTTTCCCAAATGATAATAGACTGGATGAAGAAATAGGAAGGCCACAGTAGATAGCAGTGCTGCACAACTCCAGGGATGCATGTGAGTGGGACCCCCTGTATTTGTACAATGGAGCAGCCCCAGGGTTACCAGGCAAGCTTTTCTATGTCTGCTTATTCCTTTAACTCTTGAATTCCCACAAAAGTTCCTCTCCATGTAGAATGCATTGCCAGTTTTTAGAATTGCTGTATGCTTGAGGGATCAATACTCCTCCAACTGCCCACTAATGACTGGTCCCCTGGCCCCCTGAGAAGTGCTTTCCCCTCTCCATCAGAAAAGATTAGGCCTAAAAGGGCCTGGTGCCTGGAAGAGGAAGCTTGGGAGCGACTGCTCAGTGCTTTGAATGTGTGCCAAGGTGTGCTGTAATATGAGACCATGCGCTCAAATGTGCCCAACTGAATACTGGAAGGTCAGCACCAAAGGGGTCCTGGGAATCACCAGGGTGCAGAGAGGTCAAGGGTGTGGGCTTGGCATGTTGGCACCTGGATGCTTGGGCTTCAACCTTTGGGCAAAATGCCTGTGGTCTCTGGAGATGCTGCTGCCCAGCCATGCAGTCATGCAGGGGAATGGGCTCAGTAGTTGTAGCATGCAGGCTCAGTAGTTGTGGCTCACGGGCTCTAGAGAGCAGGTTCAGTAGTTGTGGTGCACGGGCTTAGCTGCTCCGCGGCATGTGGGAGCTTCCCACACCAGGGCTCGAACCCACGTCCCCTGCATTGGCAGGCAGATTCTTAACCACTGTACCACCAGGGAAGTCCCAATAAGTGTTTAAAGATTGGCTAAAACAATCATGGATGAATCAGTCACAATAATGAACTAGTGTAAAATTACATGTGCAAAGAATTTTTAAAAATTAAATAAATGGGGCTTTTGGTTAAATATGACAGATTGAATATGAATATTTATCTCCTCTGCCTTTAGAACCCCACTAAAACAACTAAAAATGGTTTTGGTATTTTGTTGTTGTTTTTAGGCACAAACCTAGTCAAAGGGAATGGGAGAGAAAACAATGTCAACAAAATTCTAGAAGCTGAAAAGCAGAAAAACGAAGATTCAGGAAAACTGAATTCCCTAAATTGTGAAGGCAGAGAGGCCAAGGAACAATCTGATTTGAAAACTAATGTGGTGGTTTTAAAACATAGCCCCCAAATTCTTTGACACTCTTCCCAGTAAGAGATGGCATCTATGTCCTCTCTACTTGATCTGGAAGGATGTGAGTTTTTCAATCAATAGAGAATAGCAGAAGTGATGCTGTAGGACTTTTGAAGCAGTTCGTAAAAGACCATGCAGCCTCTGCCTGTTTCTCTTGGAATGCTTGCTCTCAGAGTGCTCCCTCTTGGACCCCAGCCATCACTCTGTTAGAGACCCAAATTACATGGAGAGACCATGTAGACAGTCCCAGCTGAGTCCCGCCTAACAGACTGAGTCCAGTTCAAGTCTTTGCAGCCCAAGTACCAGATGAGTAATGAAACCATCTTGGAAGTAGATCATCTTCCAGCTTCAGCTGTTTCAATCTTCAGCTATTTGAGTCACATTTAGCCATCTGAGTCTGCCCAGCTGAATTCCAGACATCATTGCCTGGCTTGCCCACATTCCTAACCCATGGACTCCATGAACCTGTTGAATGGTTTTAGTTTCATGCTATGAGGATTTGGGATGGTTTGTTACACAGCAATAGTAACTGATACAAACCATAAAACACCCCAGAGTCTCAGGAACTGACAGTACCAGATACCTTTCGAACCAGTTTGAAGGTAGAGCTTAAAACTGGATGATTTTGAGAATCTGTATATTAAGCATTTCAACTCCCAGCCAGTCTCTCCGACTCCATACTCTGGGGAAATTGTTCCTTCCCTTCCCCAACAGAAAACTGTGGGCTGGTCTCTCGGGGGTTTCTAGACTGAGGAACATCAAGCCTGGTTCTATCACACTGATAGCATACTGAAAACAAATTAAGTACACAGCAGGATGCTGATGCCTACTTCTCAGCCCTCTTTCCCCTTCAGCTCCCAGAAAATTGACTGCCAGTCTTAGACTCTCCAGAGAGAAGGCTGAAGATGACCAAACAACAAGAAAAAAATATTAAAGATAAATATTGGGGGTTCCCTTGTAAAACAGCCCGTTCAGATCACCCCCACAATGAAAGCCTGAGTTGACCCACCCACATCCACAGATTTTTCAAATAGCTTTTTCAGTCCTCCACTCTTAAACACAATCAAGACTTTAGAGAAACGTCTCTCAAATAAGAGATAAAGACCAAAACAAAGAGAATATAAGCAGCTTAGAGGAAACAGAGACAATTACAGGGAGAAGAAAATATTACTCAGAAACTATCATTAATATCTTTAGGGAGACATGTGAAGATATTGCACCGATGAGAAAAGAAAGTGCTATGATTAGAATGTATCACACAGTAAGAAACTCCTGGAAATTAAAAAATTTGCTAGCAGAAATTTTTTAAAATTGAAAAGGGCATTTGCAAGATAAATTCAAGGAAATGTCCCCAAAAGTAGGACAAAAAATGAGAAGATGGAAGCTGGGAGTGAAAAGCTAGGAAAATTAGAGAACCTGTTCAGGAAGTCCAACATCAAAATAAGAAGAGTTTTGAAAAAGAAAAGGCAGGGGGGAGGGAGGGAAGGAAACTGTGAAGGGAATAATTCAAGAAAATGTCTCAGAAATATAAAACCTGAGATTTCAGATTGAAAGGTCCCATTTAGTGTCTGGAACCATGGGTAAAAACTGACCCTTATCAACCCTCATCTTTGTAAAAGTTCAAAACACTGGGGACAGAGGAAGTTTCAAACATTTCTAAGGAGGAAAGGAAGAAGGTCATAGGTAAAGGTCAGGGATAAGAATGGTTTTGAACTTCATCACATTGGAAGCTAGAGGACAATAGTAGAATGCCTTCAAAACTTGGAGGAGAAAATATCTCAACTTAGAATTTTATACCAAGACAAACTATCAGTCCAGGGTGAAGGTAAAAGTAAAGATATTTTCAGCTGTGCAGAGTCTCCGTAAAAGTATTCTACCATAAATGTGCTCCACCAAGCAAGGAAGAGAAAGGCAGGATGATAAGAAAGCAGAGCCTTCAACCCAGAACAGAATCAAGGAGAAGCTCCAGGATTAAGGTGAAGGAAAATTTCTGGCTAATAGCCATGAACGAGGTGTAGAGTGCAACTGGTCTACCTGAAGCCAATCAGAAAGTTTGCGGGGGGGATATCTACAGAAATATAACTTAGTAGGATATCTGGTGTATTTGATTATATCTAGAAGAGAGGGATGCAGATGATGCTGGGGGATGGGTGGAGATTGGAGAAAAATTCGTGATACATAAATAGAAAACTACAGAATCAGAAAAATAAGATCATTACTAACTCCATGGAAAATCAAATATTGTAGAAGAAAATATATCACATGGCTTGGTTGTAAATAGTATCTGCATAGTCATAATAAAATAAGCTGAAAAATGGTCTAAACAGAAGTATGATATGGCTTGACTAGGACGGCAGGGGAAGGAATGTGTTTGAGGTGGGAGGCAGGGAAAGCTAATTCTTTTCTCCACGGTGGGAATGGATAATGCCTAAAACACACAAAAATCAGGAAATAGCAGTATAACTGTGTAATTTAGAAAGATGGAAATAAATATAAAAACTAACAGTTTAAAGACTGAAAATGGGTGCCTATGGGAATTAGGATTTGGGTTTGAGCATTTAGGGAGCTGTTGTTCCATAATAAACCTGTAGAACTAATTGATTATTTTAAAAAATTATTTAAAATGCACGCATATCTTTGATAAACGTAAAATCTAAATTAAAGAAAGAAAACCTTCATGTTGCACTAGCTGTGATATATACCCAGCGCTTCAGGAAGGGGGAGAAAGAAAGGAAAATATTCTATCACTTGATATTCTGCCTGATTCCTTCACTCTTTCCCTCTCCACCTTCCTCTCTCCCTCCCCTTCTCTTTTTCCATTTATTTGCCTTGTTCTCCTCTCTTTTACCACCATAATTCTTTCTTAATTTCTCTTCAACTTTTCCCCTTTTTCCTCCTTTTCTCTCTTTCTGGCATGACATGTAGCCAAAATATCTTTATTATTATTACTTATTATATTTATTGAACATAATGTTTCCTGTTCTTAGTTCTTAATATTAAAAGCATGCATGGAATGTTCTTTCTTTCCCCCAACCAGAGCATTCTAAGCAGCAAAATCAGTTTAAGTTACTTCTTAACAAGGTGGAGAAATTTTTTTCATGTAAAGGCGCTCTTAGACTTGGGAGAGATGTCAGAGGTCACTGGGTCCAACCGGTCACCCGGTTTAGGAGACCCTCTCTGCGGTACTTCGGTTCAGCACAGACTACCCAGGCTCTGATTAAACAATGTGAATTTTCAGTCATCAGCCAGGTCTTTCAGAGCCAGACAGCTCAGTTGTGAATAAGAGCTTCTAGATGTTGAATGGAAATCTGCCTCTTTCTCTAGGATTTAAAAAATAAAACCTAACACTGCTCCCCATGACAGCTCTTCATATATCATCTGTCGGCAGAAATCCCAACCCCATGAGTGATTTCTGCTCTGGGCTAAACACTACTCTTTCCTGTTGGTTTCTGGACCCTTCTCCACCCTACTCACACCCGTGGGCACCCTCTAAGCTGCAACTTACTCTTTCAATCAGAGGCACCTAGAACTGAACATACTTCACCAGGTGTGAGCTCAGTGGTACAGACTGCAGGAGCTCTGTTACCTCCCTCTTTCTGCTCACCATGCTTCTGCTGATGCAGCCTAAGTTTTGAAATAGCTGAAGATCTATTTCCCTCAACTCTTGCTGACTTACATCACCCTCAAAGTCATTTAAAATCTTATCTTTTTCTCTTATGTGTTCCTGAGAGGCCTGGTATCCCATATCCTGTATGTAAACAGATGAGTTTTTCCAGCATTGCTGTCTACTTCACATTTATCCCACTAAATCTCTTCTCCCAAGTTTTGGCCCCAATTTTCACCTTGTTTTGAGAAGGTCCTTATGATTCACTTGAATGAACATGTTTCACCCCCAATTACAAACTGCTCACGTTAAAATTACTTCATCACCCAATTCCCAAACAAAATTTACATCACCTCAGCTCCAAGACAGATCCCCTTCAAGCCCCTCACTGTATGACCCACGTTGGCTCCCCTGGGCCATTGAGTTTGACAATAGGAGGAAGTCCAGGCCAGCCCTCCTCTTGGGTCTCTGGCCTGTGCCTATTATAGGGAGTGGGATTCATGGCCTTTACTGCCTACAACCCTGGACCAGTGTCAGAAAACTTGAGCTGTCTCCTGTAATCCATCATCCGTCCCCACATCTTCTGGGAAATGAATGAAAATGAGCCGAGCACGTGGGGACAGATCAGATGGTTGGGTGGGTTCCATACTGGACGCGGAGCAGGGAACCCCGTGAGGTGGAGGCCCCTGCTCCCGCTGCCTCGGACTCCATGCCAGCTGTCAGCAGCTGGACACTAGCGAGAGAGCCACATCACAGTGACTTGACTACTCCATCCGTCAGGGGCTGTCAACTCTGAAAAATGAACACAATGGCTAACATTTGCGAAGTGCTTTGAGCTTTCAGCATCACTCTCCCTTGTAATAACCCTTGAGACGGGAAGGCCTGGGAGTAGCAACCCAGTGTGACCGATGAGGAAACCAAGATTTGGAGAGGTTCGGAGATTTGCCCACAGCCCCTGCACCCGGGAGGGTGGAGCTGGAGGCAAGGTTGGGCATCCTGCCTGCAGTGTTCTCACCACAGGGTGTCTCTGAAGCCAACTGTCAGGTCATCCGTTAGTAAGTGTTGACCTACCAACTGCGCTGGGCCTACTGCTGGGCTAGATGCTGGAGGGGGTACACAGAAGAGTATGACACGTGAACCCTGACCTCCACGAGCTCAGAGCAAGCTATGGTACTTCGTTCAGGCACCTGAGCAGGTGGGGCAGCCTCTGAGCACAAGAGCCATGGAGAGAAGAGGAGGCCCGCTGGCTGCAGGATGCTACAGGAGAGGGGCAGGGCATGGGTTGGTCCTGCAGGGTGAGCTGTGATGGAAAGTCTGGGGAGATGGGGGTGGGGGCCAGGCAGTGGGTGGGTGTGAGTGGGGAGGGGAGGGGTGAGAAGGGACCGGCCTAGCAGGGGTCAAGGTGAAGAAAACAGGATGGAGAGCGTGAGCCGGTGGCAGCCACTGGCCTTGAGCAAGGAGGTGAAACCCACGCTTTAGGCGTCCAGCTCACGAACATTTATGGGGCTGTGCTGCAGCCTGGGGTGGCAGTAACAAGAAGGACACGGTCCCTCCTTCAGGAAGGTGACAGGCAGGATTATCTTACATCCTCGCAGGATGAACGCCTCCTCCCCACACGCCAGTAGCACGAGACATCTTCTACTGTTTGGCACTCAAAGGAATGAGACTTACAATTTTCTAAAATTTGTTTTGGTTTAGTTGTAAACAAAGTCTTTTTACTATTATAGCTCAGAATTTCCTTCAGCCTGCGCTGTAGAACACCAGCCCTGTTCTCTGTGTGCACTTAAAAAGGGAGAAAACTTAATACTCCATCCCCCTCTTGGAGAGGCACCATGCTCAATAGCATCTTAAAGGCTCTGATAAGTCCTGCAATAAAAGGACACTTTTGTTTTGATCAGAGAACCCTTTTTCAAGGGACTCCTACAAACATCTCATGAAACTAGTGGGCTCACAGTCACTGTCTCATCCCATCCGATCCTCAGAACTACCCTGTGGGAAGGGGTTATTATCTTTATGTCCAGTGAGAATGCTGAGACTAAGAACTTAGTGCTTTGCCCAAGGACATGCAAGTAGGAATCCTCAGATAAAGGTCTGGACTCAACACTATGAGTCTATGGCTTTGTCCGAATTCAGGCATACAGTGCCTGAATCATCTTTTTTTCTTTATTAATTATTTTATTTTATTTATTTTTGGCTGCGTTGGGTCTTCGTTGCTGTGCATGGGCTTTTCTCTGGTTGTGGCAAGCGGGCTTCAGCAGTTGTAGCTTGTGGGCTCCGTTGCTCCACGGCATGTGGTATCTTCCCGGACCAGGGCTCGAACCCGTGTCCCCTGCATTGGCAGGCGGATTCTTAACCACTGTGCCACCAGGGAAGCCCTGAATCATCTTTTGAAGACAATTATTGTATTTTTCCTAATTAACAGAGTATACATACTTATTTGGGGGTGGGGTGGATATAGAAAGTTATGGAGGAGGAAATAAAATTCACTAGGAATGACTTAAAGCTGATCAGACATAGATTCTCCAGAGGCCTGGGCTGTTCTGATTCAGAAGCCCCTTTCCTTGGGTACATTCTTCCTCCCCTCACATTTAGCTCTTATTGGCAGGGGGCGATGGGGCTAGTGGCTGGAGGTGGTTGATGGATTTCAGTTAAGATCAGATGGGTGCTTTGAGATAAATAAGATGACAAGCCAGAAAGCATTTATGTTATTGATCAAACTAACTTGTATAAAACCACACAAGCCAAATTCCTACATCATTTCATGTGTACAATAACTACTTTTTACCAAAAATCTCCTGAACAGGAGCTAAACTGACGAAATTCACTGTATAATTCTACAATAGTTACTTTTTTAAAACGGTAAATATAAATTCTGGGTTTTGAGAGATTATGTACTTTTCACCAGGACATTCCTATGAAGCCTACAATGACAGAAAAAGATAAACACTGGTTTGTGAACCATGGACAAAAATTGTTTTTTAATATTTATATTTCACCCGAACCAGATTAAAAACAAATCATGAAGAAAAGACTAAAAGTAAAAATTAATGAAGAATATATTTTTGTAGAGCAGGCCACTAATAAAGAAATAACAAGATACCTAGATCATCACATTCATGGAGACAAAGTATATGGGAGCTCCCAGGGGCTGGGGGAAGGGAGTGGGGGGTTATTATTTGATGGGTATGGAGTTTCCATTTTTCAAGATAAAACAGTTCAGGAGAAGGGTCACACAACACTTTGGGTATACTTAACTACTGAACTATATACTTAAAAATAGTCAAGGTGGTGTATTTTATGTTTTGTGTATTTCAGCACAATTAAAAATTTTTAATTTTAAAAATAAAAATAAATTAGGAGTTTGGGATTAACAAATACACATTACTATATATAAAATAGATAAATAACAAGGACCTACTGTATAGCACAGGGAACTATATTCAATATCTTGTAATGACCTATAATGGAAAAGAATTTGAAAAAGAATACATATATATACAAATATATATGTGTGTGTATGTATATATATATAAAAATAACTGGATCACTTTGCTGTACACCTGAAACTAACACAACATTGTAAATCAACCATACTTCAATTAAAAAAATAAATAGCAAATTATAGTGAAGATATATGTAAAAAAAACACTAAATATATGATATGGACCTTTGTGCTTGCTGGAAAAAGAGGATGATGTGAGAAGGGCAATGGCCTGGGCCTTCCCACTGTGCTCAGAATAATCCAGGTCCTTCCTCCTGTGTTCTCTGTGCTCGGCCTCGCAGGCCTCCTGTCTGCCCCCCTAGCTTGTCCACTTTGTCTCCACACTGGGGTCTATGAATCTACTTGCTCCCTGTCCGTAGAACGCTCTTAACCCAGATCTTCACACAACACATATCTGTGCAGCACTTGCTGTGTGCCAGGCACTGGTGTAGGCATTTGGGATGCATGAGTGAGTTGCCTTCACAGAGCTGGGCTTCTACAGGCCATAAACAATATAGTAGTAATCATTTGCAAGCATAGCGAATTATGTGGTAACTTAAGTCTATTGGGATAATGGGAAAAAAAGACCATAAGTGGGGCAGGGTAAGGAGAATCTCCAGGCAGGTCCTGGAGAGCGACTTTAAACAAAATTCTTAGGGTCAGCTCCACTGAGAAGGTGACATTTGAGAAAAGACTGGAAGGAGGCAAGATTTCACCCTGCAAACATGTGGGGGAACCACTCCCGGCAGATGGAACAGTCAACACAAATTCATCAGGCAGGGACGGAGACGCACAGACAGCTGGGAATTCAGGTCCAGAGTTCAGGTAAAAAAATCAAACTAAGTAAGTATAGTTACAGGAGCTCAACTTCACTGGTTGTCAAGGAAATGTAAATTAAAACCACAGTATGATGACTCCACAAAAGATAAACATCACTAACACAGGCCAGGACGTGGAGCAACTGGAACCCTCATGCTTTGCTGGAGGAAGGTAAACTGGTACAATCACTCTGCAAAATTCTTGGGCAATATCTACTGAAGCTGAACCCAGGCCACCCTAGGACCCAGCAATTCCCTTCCAAGGTATATACCCAACAGAAATGCACCCATTTGCTCACCAGGAGACATGCACTGAATGATCATAGCGGCACTCTTTACAACAGTCGAAACCTGGAACCTACCCAAATGGCCATCCACAGTAGAAACGAAATTCACACAATGGAGTACTTATAGCAGCGAGAACGAACGGACTACTGCTAAGCACGAGGGAACAATCTCAGACATGATGTTGAAGCCAGACACGCAGTGAATGATTCCACGGACATGAAGTTCAAAAACAGGCAAAACCATCTGTGGTGATGGCATATGGGATAGTGGTTATCTGGTTTGGGGGCATCAGGGACCAGATGGGGCACGAGGGGAGCTTCTGAGGTGCTTGGAATGTTCTGCTCTACACTCAGGTGCTGGATTCTATTCAGTTTGTGAAGAATGTACAGATTGGATTATGATTTGTCCATTTTTCCTTAGATATGTTAAACTTTTTAGATGTTTTTTTCCCCATGTTTCATTTTAGAGTTTTATTTTGGTTGCCTGGGGACTTTAAAAAAAATTCTGTGTCTTCTTCATCCCAGTCATATATATATATATATATATATATATATATATATATATATATATATATATATATATATATATATATCTCCCTGAGATTACAAAAGGAAGTTAAACTTTTTAGAGTTTTTTAAAAAAGATTCTTGTTGGGGGAAAAAAGAGCCTTTTGGGGGAAAATCCTGGCCTGAGGATGAAGGTTTGAGATTCATCCAACGTGAAGCCACGAGGAGCCCCTTGAGGGGTGCTGGGCTGTGACTCTCTGCTCTCATACCTTCTCTCCCCCTGGACCGAGATCCTGAAGGACAGGGGCTGGGTCTAATTCATGTTTGTAGAAATATTTGGAATACATTGCATGAAGGTTACGTAACAGATGTTTGTTGAGTGAATAACTGAATGTATGGAAGGAATCCCTGCAGATGTAGAGGCTCTAGAGGTAGAGGACAGCTGTGAAAGTTGCCTCCAAGAGCCCAGCGTCGTGACCTTCAGTTTCAGCATTGCTGGGTTTCTCCATATGAAAACTGAGGATGATAACTCTCTCCCCATCTCTGCCCTAGACAGTTGTTGGGACAATCAAATGAAATCATTCAAAGAAAGCAGGATGCCCTTGAGCACACTGATGTGCCTCATTGGCTTCCACATCCATACAGGCAGCTACTGCAGAAGTTTGTTCTACTCTCCTTCAGTGTAATCACAGTTTCATAATACCATCTGGTGGAAAATGCCTATTATAAATGCCTTCTGCCATTGAGTGGAAGCAAGGTTTTTGGACCATGCTGATTTCAGGTGGCAAGAAGGTATCATCGGAGCTATGAGCGGCCAGAATGACTCTCATCCACTAGAAGATATACCTCCCAGGTCATTCCTATACTTTGCTATCAAATGTCTCCTCGCCTGTTTGGGCAGCTTTATTCATGACAGACAAAGACTGGAAACAACCCGAATGCCTATCGAAAGGAGGACGGATAAACAAGTTGTGCTCTACGCATATGATGGAGTATTACTCAGCCAAAAGGAAAATACAAAGAACAAACTACTGCTATGTGCACTGATATGGACAAATCTTAACACTATAAGAAGTGAAATAAATCAGGCATTAATGAGAGAAAGTCATGTCCTTTGCCTGAAGCTACTGAGTTTAAAAGGCTAAGCTTTATTCCTCCTGCAATTTTAGAGTTTAATAGTTCTGTACCCACTCGTGGGTCTCACATGCAGAGAACGAGACCCCTCCGTGTCTGTATCGTCAATTACCAATGGTAAGGAGAGGCTCAGCCAATAGCCTGGGCTGCCTTTGAGTCCCCATCCTTCCTTTCCCCTACGGGCAGGGCACACCAGTATAGGAGTGTTAAAAAAAATGCCTTGTACCCTCCTACACTGTTGGTAGGAATGTAAATTGGTGCAGCCACTACGTAGAACAGTAAGGAGGCTCCTTAAAAAACTAAAAATACAGTTACCATATGATCCAGCAATCTTACTCCTGGGCATATATTCAGAAAAAACAAAAACTCTAATTCAAAAAGGTACAAGCACCCCAGGGCTTCCCTGGTGGCGCAGTGGTTGAGAGTCCGCCTGCCGATGCAGGGGACACGAGTTCGTGCCCCGGTCCGGGAAGATCCCACATACCGCGGAGCGGCTGGGCCCGTGAGCCATGGCCGCTGAGCCTGCGCGTCCGGAGCCTGTGCTCCGCAATGGGAGAGGCCACAGCAGTGAGAGGCCCGCGTAGCGCAAAAAAAAAAAACAAACTAAAAGGTACAAGCACCCCAATGTTCACAGCAACACTATTTACAATAGCCAAGATATGGAAACAATTTAAATGTCCATCGACGGATGAATGGATAAAGAAGTTGCGGTACATATATACAATGAAATATTACTCCGACATAAAAATGAATGAAATAATGCCATTTGCAGCAACATGGATAGGCCTAGAGATTATCATACTTCATACTAAGTGAAGTAAGTCAGAAAGAAAGATAAATACCGTATGATATCACTTATGTGTGGAATCTAAAATATGACACAAATGAACTTATTTACGAAATAGAAGCAGATTCACAGACATAGAAAACAGGTTTATGGTTACCAAAGGGGAAAGGAGGTGGGGGAGGGATAAATTAGGAATTTGGGATTAGCAGATACACACTACTGTATATAAAACAGATAACCAACAAGGACCTACTATATAGCACAGGGAACTCTATGCAACATCTTGTAATAATGTATAATGGAAAAGAATCTGAAAAAGAATATATATGTGTGTATAAATGAATCACTTTGCTGTACACCTGAAACCTTGTAAATCAGCTCTATTCAAAAAAAAAAAAAGGCCTTGCTTCACATAAGTGGGACATCACCAGGGTCTCACCAACAACGGCATTTATTGTTAATATATACGTCTCCACCGTGAGATCACTGGACGTAACGTTTTGAGCACATTTCCTGCTATTTGTAAGATTACATTCCCAGGAATACTGGTGACTTGATGGGTGACTAAAATACACTCTTTTTCATCAGAGGCAGTTAGGGGAGTTGTTCGGGGCACAGACTACAGTCAAACTGCCTGGAGTGGAATCTAGCTCTGCCACTTACAGGCTTCTTGACCTTGGACATATTGCTTAGTTCTTCTGTCTCAATAAAGTGGGAATAATAGCAGTGCCTACCTCATAGGGCTATTGTCAAGGTTAAATGAGTTAATATATGAAAAGCACTTGGAATTGCCTAGCACAGCATATATATTATGAAGGGTTTTTTTCTCACCTCTTCCTCCCCGCTCCCCTCCCCTCCTTCTTCCTCTTCCTTCTCCAATTATTATTATTATCATCATCATTATGATATAATTACTGGGTTTTTTTTCCTGTAAAACGGAGTCTTGGAGCCTCACATTGTAGCTGCCTTCCAGGGACGGTCAGAAGGCGCAGTCACTGCAAATGACTAAGACGTTTGCGACTCAGCTGTGGTTTGCTGGCTGCACAGTGGGGAGAGCTGAGCCTTGGCAAACTATTCTCCTGTACGAGGGCTGACCCTCAGGGGTTAAGGCTGAGCTCGTAACCAAGAAACGGGAGCGTGTTCGTGAATGTCACCTCAGAGCTCTGTCCCCCAGGCAGAGCTGCCATCACCACCTCAACCTGAAGGTAATTACCCTCTTAACATTTTGGTGAAATCTCCTTTTTTACACATCTTCAGTTATGCTTAGGTTTACACTAGGTTTACAGTTATCTGTGCCCAAGCCCACTTCTCAGCCTGGACTGCAACCCCCTGCGGCCGGCGGTGTCCTCTCACTCACCTCTGTATCCCCTCACTCACCTCTGTATCCTGACCTTTGCGCGGTGTCAGTGCTCCAGAAATGCTGGCTTCCTTACTGAGTTGCATTGAACTTGACTTTGGGAAGTTCCTTCAGCACTCCCAGAACCCTCTTCTGAATCAGGCAATCCGTGTCCTTTACGGGTGGATGTGCCTCCAGGAAAACACAGAAAGTAATTCTAAGCTAAGTTTGGTGAATGAACCGAGCAATGCCAATTCCGTCCTATGCATAAATTTACAAGGCTGGTTTTCTTGCGCGGCTCATAAGCCAGGTCTAGCTGCCATTCCGCTAGAAGCGTTCCAAAAATACCTTGAGCAGGGCCTTTAGAACAAGCGGGTGGAGTCCCCAAGACCAAGGCTGCTCTGGATCCAGCGGGTGTTCCCGCGTGGGGCTGTAATGCTCAAATTGGCCACTAGAGGGAGACGCGTTCCAGACCCCATAGGAGCCTCGCAACTGCTCCAAGAACTTTATAAAGCCCGGCGGCCAGAGCAGCTGCAGTTCACAGCTCAGACAGTATCTAGCAGAGACGCTGGTGCCTCCACAGAACATCTCCCGAGCGCTGCCCAAGGCTGACCGAGGCGGGGCACCAAGACAGGGACTCCCACATGGGCACAAGGTTGAGTCTTGCCTCCTGACCTGATCCTCCTGGAGAAGTGGCCCCCGAGACCCTGGGCACCGTGCAGCCTCTTTCTATGACTCCATCTGGATTTGGCTGGCAGTGGGAACGAGCTCTGAGGGGCTGCCTGGGTCTCGGGGTGGTGGCAGCAGCCAGCTCTCCAGCCACCATGGCCAATGCCAGGAACTGAGGGGACGGTCGCTGCAGCCTCACGGGGAGCCCTCAGGTGAGTCTTGGGGCTGACTCTGTCCTAGCCCCCGGGCGTAGCTTTCTAAAGGCAGCCAGGGGACACAGGGCGCTGGGTTTGAGCATCCCCGGGATGTGGAGCGTGGAGGTGCTAGTGCTGGGTGGGAAAGTCCTAGCTGTCAGCCTGGGGCATCTGCTGGGCCCTCATCCAGATGCCTGGGCTGGTGGGTGTGAGCCCTCATTTGGGAGCCAGAGGAAGCGATTGCTTTAGTGGCAACTCTGCCAGCCTCATGTCACAGCTCCACAGCCTATTCAGGGAGCAGATGGGACAGGTGACAGTCCCTTTACGTGTGTGTGTGTGTGCCTGCAGGTGTGTCCAGTGGTGGAGCGTATGAAGGCAGAGCTTACTTATAAACCATCTGTGCCTCTCCAGCCCTGGGTTATGATTTAGGTGAACTAAGTACCGTTAGAGGAGGAAAGGGCTTAAAACCGACTTAGCGATTCTGTCTCCAGAGAGGGCCACATGCAGGGTGATCTCTATTTAGTTTTGATGAGTTACGAGCCCTGTAGAGTTAGACGCTGGAACCCAGCAAGGCTTGGGCCACCCCCTCAGCAGGCAGAATTGATTGTGTCCTGCTGCTGCCCAGAGGGGTACTTGGAGAACCAGGCTCCAGCTCTCAGCTCTGGTCTGCATCTGTGATTGCCTTTCGCAAAGGGATCCAACTGGCATTGTTTCTGGGACTGACTAGGCAGGCGGGTGGCCTCAGGAGACCAGGGACCCCTGTACCTGGCTGCTTGGCAGGATTAGAAAATGCTGAGGAGCTGTTGGTTCTCACCAGACTCCACCACTGACTCCCTGCATGCCCCTGTCCATGCAGCCCTCCCACATGCCCTGCCCCACACGAGGCTCGCTGGGACCAAGTGCCTAGCAGGTGTGTTCTTCCCATCACAGAGGTGATGGCCTGAGGCTGAACGAGCTCAGCTGATTGGGCCAAGTTCCCCAGGGATAAGAAATGGAGCTGGGATGGGACCCCGTGTCCTCTGAGCCCACACTCCCCACAGGTCCCTTTGGTGTCCCCACCCTGCCCGTGTTTCTGTGGCTCTGGTCCCCTCCCTTCTGGCTCTCCTGGCTCCAGGTCACCTAACCTGGCCCTCTTCACTGCATCACTTTGGGCCCGAAAGGCGGCCACCAAAAGGGACTGACACACGCTTCCTGGACAGAGCAACTTCGCGCTAAGCCAGTGCCCTGGGTGGGAAGCCTCACCCTCTCTGACACCCATCGGTTCTTCCCCTCTGGGCCTCGGTTGGCTTACCTTTAGAATGGGAATATGATAGACCGATGCCACCTGCCTCCCTCACGGGGCTCCTGGGAAGCAGAGAGGTCCCAAAGGCAAAGGGTCTGCACTGCGGGGGCCGCACGCACACGGGGGCCGCACGCACACGGGTGCGGGGCTGGGAGGTATTGCTGTGTCGTCACCCCACTTGGCAATTAGTTGCACAGGCTTGGCCCAAAGGCTATAAGACCAATGCCGGGAAGGTCCAAATTCCTGCCCCCCATTCCCCAAGAAAGAAAAGCAGCCCCAGATAAAACCTGGGGCAGACAGAACATTCTTAGGTTTCATTCCCAAGGAGCAAACATTAGCAGCGCCGGCTGAACACTGCCAATCTCATGGCACGGCATCTGGCCTCCAGCTCAGCCCCTTTCCCAGCAGGCTCCCCAGGGCTCCACCAGCTCAGGGGTCCGGAGGGGCAGGGGAGGGGCCGCCCTACAGACACACTCCAGATAATGTGCTGCGCATTCCAGCTCTGATCCAGGAGCTGATGGGCAGACAGGGAAGCTGGGCCAAGCCCGGCTCCACACCTCCACCCCTGGTTCTCGAAGACCCCACGGGCTCTGGACGGCAGCTGCGGTTGCCTTTGGCAGAGAGAGCGTTCTCTCTCTCAGAGGAGACACCGGCCTCCTGCTTTGCAGCTCCCCAGGACTGAGGCCAGAGGGCGGGGTGCCGCACGAGCGCTTGGGAAACGAGGGAGGGTCCCCTGTAGCTTAGCAGCAGTGGAGCTGCCCAGGGCCACACCTAGAGGCCCTCCCTGGGTGGAGGACTTAGACGGAGGGCCAGCATCAGGGGACTTGCAAACTGGACACAACTGCAGCCCGGAGAAGCGGGGCTGGGAGCCGTCTCTCCAAGAACCCCGGAGGGCAGGGAAGAGAGATGCCGGCAGGGCTGCAGGCTCCCCTCCACCCTTCCCTCCCACTGGCTGGAGGAAAGGCCCACAGGGCCTGGGAACACCCTGAGTGTGTGTGCCTGTGTGTGTGTGTGTGTGTGCATACATGACCGTGTGTGCGGGGCAGATGGCATCTCATTACTTGAAGAGCAGAAGCCCCAGCCATCCCTCCTGGGCCAGCAGAAGGACAGGTGGATGGCAACTGGTCAGCTCTGGCCTCCTGTCAACCCTGAGGTCAGAGGTCTCTGGGGAGAAAAGTCAGGTTGTGAAAATAGGGGATTTGTGTTTGCTGTGCCCGGCAAGGGGGTCTGGCCATCGTCCCTGTTTATTGGAACAGGGTGGGTGCCTCTTTTCCCTTCAGTCAGTGGCCACTGTCCCCCCATTGCCACCTGCCAGGCCCTGTCCCCTTCTCACAGTGGTAGACGCCTGGCTAGGCTCTCTGGGCCTCAGGGTTGAGTTAGCTTCACGCTGGGCCTGGGACCCACCCATCCTCCCCGGGGGGCTTTTATCTTCCAAAGAATTCACTTTTTAAAAGCGAATTTTGGGGTTCGATATCCAGATAGCCAAAGAGCATCAGAACCGAAAGTCAACATAAATCAGTGGCTGGAACTGAGCAGAAAGTGGAGAGTCATTTGCAAAATCACCGAGCGTATGTGTGGGGAAAGGATATCGAGTATTTTAGGTAAATAAATACTTCGTGATCTGGCTCCGCACATGATTTCTTCTTCTTGCACAAAGAATGCAAACGTAGCATAGAAAACCCAGAAAATCCAGCGAACGAAAAGAAGCACAAATCCCCACAATCCCACCCAGAGTCCCGTAATACACGTCTCACCCAGGGAAACCCAGAACATCCCTGAATAGCATCTTTCCCGTCACGTACTTGGGACATGTGCAGATATTACAAAACGGGACCACGTTGTGCACGCTTGTGTAAACGGGGCTGGTTCATTTCAAATAGCATACACAGCATTTCCCCATGTTGATGGGACATTCTAGAAATTCCATGGGGTCCTCCCCAAGCCCCAGCGATCCAGTCTCAGGAGGCCATCGGACACCAGGGCCCTCCCCAGTCTAAGGCTGCCCAGACCTCAGTGTCTGGGGGACCTCACTGAGGCCACCTGCCCCTTGGGCTCCCATGGGGGTGAATCCCTTCTATGGTCCCCTGAACCCAGCCCTTCTGACCATGCCACCTTGGCCAGGTTTGGGAGCAGTTCTGGTCTTAGCTCTGTTGACTGGTGGTCTCTGTACCCCCACTTTATGTCTAGTTTCGCTCCATTTCCAACACAGAGCAGAAGCCCAAGTCTCCCTGATGTGCCCGGGACTCCAGAATCTTGGAAACTCCTCTGCTTGGGTCAAGAGGGTTGGCTTCTCCCAGCCCCACCCAGCATGGCCCTTGGTGTCCCCCAGCGCAGGGCTCCAGCCCCACCAAGACCTATGAAAGGGAGGGGACGGATCCCATGGTCAGAAAGGTCCAAAGGGCCTTCCCCAAGCCAAGGAAGTTGAGGAGGGGGAATTTGGGTCCTAAGGATCCGGTGACTGATGCCTGCTGATGAGGGAGTTTCCCAGTGTTCAGGCTAAGGTCACCACCCATTTGTGTCTGCACCTACAGCTTATGTCCTTTCTCTCCCCCCTGCGTCCTCCCTTCCTCTCCTGCTGCTGCAGGACGCGATGGAGAACAAAGCCATGTACCTGCACGCCACCGTGAGCGACCGTGACTCTGGCTCCATCTTTGAGGAGCCCTTTGATGGCAGGAGCCTGTCCAAGCTGAACCTGTGTGAGGACGGTGAGTGCCTCTGGCTCGGTCTTAGGCGCGAGATCAGCCTTGCCCCCAACACCGGATCCTGGCATTGCCCCAGGGTGCTGGTTACCCCCCCCACACTCACACACACAATACTGCATAGGTTGAAATGCGTGCTCGGAAGGGTCTTTTCTGTGTGTTTTCTCACTCATGCATCTCAACACACCCGTGTGACCAGCAAGATGAGACGCATTTTACAGAGGAGCTAGTGGAAACTGAGAAAAGCATTAAGCATCACACAGCTCGTCGGTCATAGAGGGGCCCCAGCACTGAGTCTCCTGACCCCTAGAGCAATCCTTTTGACTCTCTGCCATCCTCTCCTCTGGGTGAGGCTGGGGTCACACAAAAGGCAACTGAACCAAGAAGCCCAGACCCTCTCGGGTGCGCTTCCTAAAGTGTTTGCAAGGAGGGAACACACCTCTCCTGATGCTCATCCTCTCCTGGGACTGAGGCCTCAGGTCATGGCACAGGAAGGGGCCCCATCCTAGTGACCCAGACCGCACTGCATCTTTGGGGGCTGGTTATTTGCTAAAACCCTGGAGATTCAACAGATGCAGTTTCCTCTAGAGGAGCTCAGAGCACCTTGCTCACAGCCAACTCCTGTGCAGCCAGCCCAGAGCTCGATACTTAGTAGGTGCTTAATAAATGCTTATTGCCTGAATGAATACACTCCTCTTTGCAGTGAGTATAGGAGATGAGAGCTTCAACCCCACGTCAAAGATGAGTAGAAGGAAACTCACAGGAGAGTTTTGTAGAAACTGATGGTCAACGAGATGGAAACAGGCTGTCTTAGGGTTCTCCAGAGAAACAGAAGCACGAGGATGTCTACACACAAAAAGAGACTGATTATGGGGAATTGACTCACATGGTTATGGAGGCTGAGAAGTCCCACGATCTGCTGTCTGTAGCGTGGAGGCCCAGGGAAGCTGGTGGTATAGTTCAGTCCGAGTCAGAAGGCCTGAGAACCAGAGAAGCCAATGGTGTAGATCACAGTCTGAGGGCCAGAGAGGATGAGATGATACGTCCCAGCTCCAGCAGTCAGGCAGGAAGCAAAAAGTGAATTTCCCCACCTTTTGTGCTACTCAGGCCCTCAACTGATTAGATGAGACCCACCCACATGGGGGAGGACAATCTGCTCTACCGATTCCACCAATTTAAAAGCTAATCTCATTTAGAACACCCTCATGGACACCCAGAAATGATGTTTAATCTGGTTACCCTATGGCCAACCGAGCTGACATATAAAATTAACCATCCCAGATGCCTTTATTCAACCTTTTTCTCAAGCACCATGTTTCATTGTGTTCCTGTGTTCCACTCTGCCAACTGCCTTTGTCTTGAAATTACTCAAAATTAGAAAGGACTCCCCCTCACTCAACCCCATCTTTCCTCCCATGAGGTGCTGAGTGTAGGAAGGGAAGTTGGGTGGCTCAGAAAGGCAGGGATTAGGGATTGTCTCAGGAGGGAGAGGAGACAGGAGATCTGGGCCCTTCACCTGCCCTAGTAAACTACCCCCCATCAGAGCCCTTCCTCTGAATTCCAGTCCACAACCACATTTTGAGGACCCACAATGTGTCAAGCTATGGGTTAGGTGCCAGAGATGCTCCAGAGAGAAATGAAACCATCCTTGTCCTCCAAGAGCTTCTGATCCCAGTGGGAGGGACTGGCATGGGGACAATTACCCACCATGTAAAGCAGGTAAAAACATGTGTGATTATTAAAGTCAAGCAGGGCGAGGCCTTTCTGGTAAAGGCCTTAAAGACTGAATACAGTTTTGTAAGAGAAGAGGTAGCTGGGGAAAGGTATTACCAGCTGAGTTGCACCAGACAGGCCAGTGTTTCTGTTAAGTTAATGACACCTGGGAAGAGAGGAAGGCCCCCAGGGAGCTACCAATGCTCAGCTTTTCCCCATCAGTACATCAGCAAAGCCAAGCTGGCCTTCACATCCTTCATCCACCCTCTCCCCAGTGGCCCATCAGTAAAGAGGCCTGATTTGGGAAGAAAGAACTGGGGTACAGCTCAGAGAGGTAATTGCAGGACCACCCGGGCCATCCTAGGGTGCCAGTGGGGAAGGGCATGGCAGGGGGACCCCAGGGGTTGGGAGAGGCCTGGGGAGTGTCATTGGGCCATGGTTCCCCCTTCTCTTGACCTCATCTTACCTCCCCTTTTCTGAACCTGCGATTTTAAAAAAGGCCATTTGGACCAGAAGGACTGAAAAATAACAGTAACCCCAGCCATGGGGAGATCTGGTCAGAGGACAGTTTTAGAACCAGGCCAGCAAGTGTCCCAGGGGTCACCTGAGCCGCAGCGCCCCGTGAAGTGTGGACAGCAGAGGTCGGAAGATGGAGGCTGGATGCTGACTCTTCCCTCCCCTGTCCCCACCCCGCCCCGGGGCATGTGACCTGATGGGCACATCCCCTCTCTGGGCCTCAGTGTCTCCATCTCAGTGCTCCACAGGGGCAGAGGGGGTGTCTCTGAGCTCCCATCCAGTCCTAAAACCCTGTGCACAGAAACAGACTTGGATGTTGTATTTGCGGTGTGGTCCTTTTAAAACCTGAGTTGGAGCAAAGCCCAGCAAAGGCTCCCACGTTGAAGGGAATAAAAACCCAGGCACTGACTGTGGCCAAGGAGCCTCTGACCCTCACAGTGGACCTGCTGGCACGCTCTACCCGACGTACGCTGCCCCCAGACCCTCCAGGCGTCCCCCTCACCTCCTTCTGGTCTTTGCTCAAATCTCACCTCTGTGTCAGGGCTTCCCGTCCTCCCCTGCACACCCATTTCCCTGCTTCTCTTTTTCCTTTTTCACCGAGTCCTAGTCTCCTCAACATACTATATCATTTTCTTATTTAACATGTTTACCGTTTACTCTCTGTTCCTCATGGGAAGAGCATAGGCTGGACCAGGGCAGGCATCTCTGTTTTGTTCATCAGTGTCTCCCAGCCTGGGGCACAGCAGGTGCTCCCAAGTATCAATATTTGTTGAATGACTGAATGAACAAACTAATGGCTGAGCAAACACAGGGGTCCTTGAAATCTAAAGGTGGCGGAACAAATAAATTCTAAACCTGATTTCCACATCGTCTGGGTCTCCTCCACACTTCATTCCTGGACGCCAGACATGGGGCCGGGGGTGCAGGGGCGGCCGTGAAGACCCCGGAGAGACTGGAGTGTTGAGATGAAATCACCACCTAAAGGCTCCTCGGTTTCTAGTTTGATTTTTTTCCCCTTCCCTCTCATTTCTAAGAGGAAAATGGTGAGCTCCGACTTGGGGAAATTCAAGCCAGATTTGACGTGTTTCCCCGGCACTTTGCTGCTTTGATTCTCATCTCTACAGAGTAACAGGAGAGGGAGGAAGGGGTGGGGCTGGTAGGGGCGGAGGGAGGTTGATGGGAAAGCAGAGGTGGACAGAGGTGGGGACCCTGCCAGCCCCATCCCCCACACTCCGGGCCTTGAGTAAATGAAAGCAGTGTCGTCTGCTAGGCCTTGTAGGGGCTCCAAGTCCCTCCCAGGACTTTCCCCTTGAAAACAGGGAGATGGGGGGCGAGGGGGTGCCTCCTCTTGGCCCTGGGGATCTTGGGATCAGGCGGGAGCAAAGTTGCAAAACTTCAGTCTAGATATTGAGGTATGACTCAGGCGTCAACGCAGGTGGGACTTTAAAGACAGGGTGTAAACGCGGCGTTATTTACACGTTCCTGCCCCCTCCCCTCCTCTGCTCTGTCGTCTTCTCTTCCCCTCCTACCTGCCGCCATCCCTTCCCTTCTGTTCACGCACCAGGTGAGAAGGAAGCTGAGGGGCTATTAGGCACCCGCCATGACAGGCCACGTTGCCCCTCTCCCGCATGGTGCCACGCACATCCTTCCAGGCTCTCTCCGTCGCACCCCTGCTCCATGGTGACACCTTCGGGACCTCTCCATCCTCTGCACCCCTTGGCCGGGCCACCTCTCAGGACCCCGCCGCCTCCTTCCTGTGTCTGAGCCCCGCTGTGGATGGGAAGACGCCCAGGCAGGGCCCTCCTCACCTGCCGGTCTCCAGCGGGGCAGAGCATGGGCTCCACCTGTGTGGCTGGGATTTGTGGGTGGGCTCGTGACAGAACGCAACCTCCAAGGTCTTCCAGCCAAGCCCCCGCTGACCTCAGGGCCCACCAACACCTCCCTTGGAGCAGAAACCCAAACAGGGGCTGTCTGGGCCTGCGACCCCACCTCACCCCGCCTCCTCTGTGCCTCCCTCCCTCTGCCCCTCCCCTCCCCTTCCCCCGCCCCTCCCCTCCCCTCCCCCGCCCCTCCCCTCCCCCTCCCCTCCCCTCCCCCTCCCCTCCCCCTCCCCCGCCCCCCTCCCCCTCCCCCTCCCTGGTCCTGCCTTTCTCTTCCCCAGACAGCTGAAGCCTCTCCAATCTGGCGCCCAAAGGCAGAGGGCTGGGCGTGGGTGGTGTTCAGCCGGGCCTGGCTCCTCCACGGCCCTCTCCAAGGGCCAGGGAGAGGTGTTAGTGTCAGAAAAATATTGCAGTCACTCTCTCCCCGTGGCCTCGGGCCCTCCACCGTGCTCCCAGCATCATCCGTCGGCCGCGAATGGGAGGCTCGCAGAGGTAATGAGTTACACATGCGCCTGGCCGCGCCCAACGCCTGCAAGCCAGGCCGCTTGCTGCGTTTAGGGCCTGAGCTCCCCATTCCTGCGTCCCTGCCCCATAAAATTAAATTATTCTCCTAAGGGAGTCCCCGCATCTCCTTTCTCATCCATCACCTCTCCCTGGTTCATCTGGCGTAGCTGAGGGCTGCCGGGCAGCTGCCCAAGGGTGGGAGTGGAGTTCCTGGGAGGGTCTGGCTGGGGCCTCACAGAGGGTCAGGGCCTCTACAGGTTGGAGAATCCGGCACTGGAGCAGGAGAATAGCAGAGATGTTAACTCATGCGGTGCCGTGGTGCACTCAGCTCCCCCAGCTCACGGGGGGCTGGGGGCCAGGAAGGATCCTGGATCTCTTGGGCCCCAGGAACTGTCCCTCCACAAGAGGGGGGACAGCCCAGGGAGGTGCCAAGATGTTGAACTTTGGCAGGTCTGGGCTAGGCGCGGGGTGTCTTCTGTTGCCCCTGCATTCCCACCCGCTGCCACTCGCCACTCTCTGCCTTGTGGGGAGCCGCCCTGGCAGGACGGGGAGGATGGAAGATGGGAGCTTGCCTGTTTATCCTCAGCTCCTGCCCTATGGGGTCACCTTGGGCCACTGTGTCCTTCCACCCGAGGTCACAGCCCCTTGTAAGCCACCCTCTCCACTCGGGCTTTCTCCTTCTAGGCTCCAGTAACTGCTCCCCTCCTGGGCTTTGTAACCGAGGTGGTTATAGTTCAAGGACACCACTCTGTTCCTTGTGGGCATCTTACACCCTGACCACACCTTTGCATATGTTCCCTTTATTAAATTCTATGACATTTCCTAATTTAAGTGGGCCATCTGTTTCACTGGGGCCCTGACCCTCTCATCCTCAGTGTTCCCATCTGCAAAATGGGAATAATGTTATTCAACTCACAGGACCCGTGGGGGAAATCACGTGATATAACCCGAGTAGAGCACCTTGGACACAGTGCACCCTTGATACACACTTATTTCACCTCCCTGCCCTTTGGGGAGTCCTCTGCACATGTTGGGGAAATGGAGAAGGACAGGGGGAGACAGAGAGGTCAGGGACAGCTACTGCCACCCAGGGTCTCTCAGGAAGCACCCACGCCACTTCTCAGAGACCCCTGGCCTGGACAGTGTTTTTTTCTAAATTTATTATTTAATTAATTAATTTTTGGCTGCATTAGGTCTTCATTGCTGCGTGCCGGCTTCCTCTAGTTGCAGTGAGCAGGGGCTACTCTTCATTGTGGTGTGTGGGCTTCTTATTGCAGTGGCTTCTCTTGTTGCGGAGCACCGGCTCCAGGCGCACAGGCTTCAGTAGTTGTGGCACACGGGCTTCAGTAGTTGTGCACACGGGCTTCAGTAGTTGTGGCTCGCGGGCTCTAGAGCACAGGCTCAGTACTTGTGGCGCCCGGGCTTAGTTGCTCCACAGCATGTGGGATCTTCCCAAACCAAGGCTCGAGGGGTTCGTGTCCCCTGCATTGGCAGGCAGATTCCTAACCACTGTGCCACCAGGGAAGCCCCTGGACAGTGTTTTAAGTCTGGTTCCTCCTTCTGCTAAAGAAGGCAGAGTTTGGGTTAGTGGGCTTCCTCGTGAAGACTAGATACTAGAGGAAACCAAGCAAGTTCTTTTAGTCCTAATCCCCAAAGAGTACAGTAGGATCTGTAAGAAATATTCTGGGTCCCGAGGGCACCTGGCTCTGTGGCAGGTGTGAGTCTGTCCACCCCCGTACCCCCATCAGAGACAGTAGGTCCCTGAGGTTGGCTACCAGAAGAGTCGAGGGGTGCATTTCATTGTTCCTGGTGGAGGATGGCATTCGGTGCAGACTACACATGGCCTCACTCGCCCTGGGCACCTGAGTCCACACAAGGAACTGGGACCTCCTTCATCCAAAGAGGACAGGGTTTTATGGTGCTGCTGGTGAGTGCAGAAATAAAAGGTCTTGGTTCCTGCCCTCAAGGGGCTTAAAGTCCCCAGAAGACACAGACCTCTCATTATAATGTGATTCATTTTCAAATGGAAGTGCAGTTTAGAGGGGAGAGTTTCGGCAGTCTGCCTTGGGAAGGAAGGAAGTTCTGCAAAGTCAGGAGCATGGAGGCGTGTCCTTCCCTTCCCAGCCATGCTCCACTCTATGGATGCAGTGCAGTGGCAGAGTTAGGTTTAACCAGGGTCAGAGTGCTGCCCAGTGAGTGAGAGAGGAAGTCAGAGAGGGACGAGAGAGGGGAGGCTGTGGGAGACAGTGGATAACGTAAATCATGGAATGCAAGTCGGACAAGAAGGGAAGGCTGGATGGGAGACAGGAAGGGTGGTGGAAAGACGGTGGGGTCCGTGGTTAGTAGGTCCTGGTGAGGTCAGGGAATGCCGAGTTGGCGTTCTGGACGGAGGGCACCAGGAAAACCTGAGAGGTAGCTCTCACCTGGGACGCGTGAAATTGGGATTAAGAAAGGGCCTTGATGATTGATAGAGCCAATCAAAATGTCATGTGAGCCACATGTGCAATTTTCAACTTTCTGGTAGCCACACAAAAAGGTAGAGACACAGATGAACCGAATTTAAATACAGGAATGTATTTGCTTCAATCCAGTATATCCAAAACAGTATCAATTCGCTATGTAATCACTGTAAAAGCGATGGAGATATTTATACATGTTTACTCGGGCTGAGCCTTCGAAACCCGGTGTGTATTTTGCATCCCGAGCCCATCTCATTTTTGCCCACATTTCGAGTGCATGAGGGAGAACGTGCCATTAGGAGAGGGAAGGTAAGGACCAGTCAGAACTGGAGATTGAGAGAGAGCGACAGTGAGCGCAGAGATGGGGAGGGTAGCACGTGTCCCTTAGCGCGAGGAGAAGCATACAGTCGTGTGATGTGAGAGCGGGGATTTTTTTTTTTTTTTGCGGTACGCAGGCCTCTCACTGCTGCAGCCTCTCCCGTTGCGGAGCACAGGCTCCGGACGCGCAGGCTCAGCGGCCATGGGTCACGGGCCCAGCCGCTCCGCGGCATGTGGGATCTTCCCGGACCGGGGCACGAACCCGTGTCCCCTGCATCGGCAGGCGGACTCTCAACCACTGCGCCACCAGGGGAGCCCGAGAGCTGGGAGTTTTATGGAGAAGAGAGAGAAGGTTCTGGAAGTAACGAGGAGCAAATAAAACCACCTACTGCACCCTTAGGTCAGTTGCATGAATGTGGGAGAGAGGAATCCATACTTGAGAAGAAAAGGGAAGCAGGGTTCAGTTAGAAGAAGAAAGAACAGGAAATGTTCGAGCAGAGGTTGAGGAAATCAGGGTTTTTTGGTTGGCTGGCTGGGACATCTTGGGCCACAGTGAGAAGGTTTCAGCAGATGGGGAGGGAGATGTCAAAGGAGAAGAAACAAGGCTGTCTGGGGGTTATGGTGGTTGATGGGGAGCCCTGGGGCTTCTGTGGGGCTGATAGAAGTCAGGATCGAGGACTCAGTGAGGTTGGGGTGCTGGTCTCAGGGCAGAGCTGCTGGCAAGACTGAGTGTTGATGATAGGGGTCTTGCCAGGAGCACACAGCCCTAGGGCACCAGTGCCCCCTTCCCAACCGTGGTGTGTGGGCCAGGGGAGGGGGGCCTTGTCCTGGAGCGCCAGGAGCTCTGGAGATCATTTGGGCTCTTGTGGAGACAGGGAGATCGGGGGAGGCCAAGGGAGGTGGTGGGAAGGGGGCAGGGGTCCTGTAGCGGTGATGATACGATGTGATACATACAAGCGATCGTGATACAATAGTTCCCCTTGAGGGGGCAGCACGCTGTGCTCAGGGCTGCAATACGTTGTCTCCAAAGCACAGGGAGCTCAGCTTGGTGCTCTGTGATGACCTAGATGGGTGGGATGGAGGGGGGCAGGGATGGGAGGGAGGTCCAGGAGGGAGGGGATATATGTATACATATAGCTGATTCACTTCGTGGTACAGCAGAAACTAACACAACATTGTAAAGCAACTATACTCCGAGAAAAAAATAATTAAGGTAAATTAAAAAAACACCTCAGGGGTTTCCCTGGTGGCGCAGTGGTTGAGAGTCCGCCTGCCGATGCAGGGGACACAGTTTCGTGCCCCGGTCAGGGAAGATCCCACGTGCCGCGGAGCGGCTGGGCCCGTGAGCCATGGCCGCTGAGCCTGCGCATCCGGAGCCTGTGCTCCACAACGGGAGAGGCCACAACGGTGAGAGGCCCGCCTACAGCAAAACAAAACAAAACAAAACAAAAAAAGCCCACCTCAGGACATATTATTATTCCCAGTTTGTCGATGAGAAGGTAACATCTTAGGTGACGCAAATTGCCCAAGGTCACCCATGTAGTCAGAGGCAGAGCCTGGATTCAAATCCACATCTGCCTGGTCCTCAAACCCCGCCCCTCAGCGTAGCTCACCCTGTTCACTGCGGTTCCAGGACTCAGAGACCCTGGACTTTCAAGAAGTAGGCTGCTGGTGGTGAGGGGCTGAGCGTGGATTCTTGGAGTTTCAGGTTTCAGAGGTGGAGACATCCTGGGGAATGACAAAGCTAGGACGGGGCCGTGGGAATAAATGGCTCTGTTGCAGGAGAGAGATGGAATGAATTATTCTAAGAGGAAATATAAACCCAAATAGGTTTGGACAGGAGCACAAGGACAGGGTCTTAAATGGCTTCAGAGGGAAGCCTGGGACACTATCCTCTACAGACATTAGGTCAGAGAAATGCCCCTCTCTCCCCAGCATCCTCCCCCTTCCCCCCACCATCTCCTGTGGCTTCTGGGCTGGAGTCTAAACTGCATATGCAGAGTTCAGCAGTAGGTTTCGGAAGATATAAACACGGCCATGAAGAGGGAGCCCAGCAGGGTAGGGCTGGCCAGGACCCTGCCCTGCAGACGCAGATGCTGGTTAACCTAAGACCCAGCCACAGAGCCGATGGGGGCCCGTGATGGTTCCAGCCTTCCGCACAGTGTCCTGAAGCCCACCTGTTCCCTGGTACCTTCCTATTTCCTGCTATCTGGCTTGAGATTGAGTTCAAGTCAAGACAACCCAAGATGTTCATAGCGGGCAGAAGAAGCCACGTGTTTAGGAAGTCCTGTTAAGAGAGGGGGCTGCAGGGAGGGGCTGGCTGCTGGCCTCCTCTCCTGACACTCCGTGTGGGTGAGTTTCTCCAATTGATGGAGGAGGGACTGGGAAGATAGAACGTACCAGAGACCCGAAGGCGGCAGATGGCAGCAGTCAGGTTGGGAGGGGCAGATTGAAAAGGATTAAGAGGACAGGGGAGACTGGGACAAGTGTCCTGTCTGAAGCTCGCAGGAACCGTTTGATTTACGGCGCTCGGCTCTCCCTGCGTGTTGATTCATAGAGCACTACTCACTCTTAACAGTGTCTCTGTTTGAAAATGATCTCATCGTTTGTGCACGGGTAACAGTGAGCTTGATCTTGTCCCTTTGCCCGGCAAGTTCTGTCTGGGCATCTTGGTTCTCTGGTCCCATTCTGACCTCAGCATATCATGTAGGAATTCCTTTCTTCCCTCTGGAGCTATGATGATCTCCCAAACCTGACCTAAGGGCATCTATTAAAATGTAAATATGGCATCTTAAGTATTCTAAGCATTTCCAGTGTGTCCAGGGGGAGCTGCCTTTCACATGTAGGTTTATGGGGATTGGGGGCGGGGGTGGTCCCTGGATGCTGACAGACTGAAGGTGAAAAGGGCACTGTCTTGCCAGCAGGTGGAAGTAAGAAAAGCCTGCCTACCTGGGGACGCCCAGGGCAGCCCCAGGACCCTCAGCTTGTTGGGTGTGTCCTTTCCCTGCCCTCTGAGGAAGGCCCTCCTGGTAAAGTGTTCTGTTTGTGACCAGGAACATAAAAAAGTTTGTTCCGGCTACTCTATTTCTAGGTAAGTTTTCAAAGCCCCGAAGTTCTTTGTATCTAATTTAGGTCCTAGGTTCTAGGAGATCATGAACCTCTCTTGGAGGGGCAAAACTCTATCACCAAAGGAAACAGCACAACTCCTGGATACAAAGGTGAACTGAGTGGTGGGGAGGAGGATGTTTCCTATCCCGAGGCTCCAAGATGTCAAAGCATCAAATACAGAAACTAGAATACATGGTTATTACAAAAGCTTAAACAATGGCTTGGAAGGCCCAGGAAATTTGTGTTCAGTTTATTAGTCTCGCTTATCTACAAACAGCCTACGGATGTTAATTGAGTATCTGCTATATGCCAGGACCTGTGGGATCCAGAGATGAATCACAGACCCTGTTCTCTGGGAGCTGACCCTCGACAAATGTGTATTTTTATTCATTGACTGATGGGTGCAATTCCGTTCTCATTATTAACGATCCCATTATTGGCCATGATTTCCCAATGAAGCTCTATACCTGACAACTGTTGGTTCTAGGCCTTAGCAGGTGACAGAGGTTCAGAGGGTCTGAGGGCCATCATCTTTGCTCAGATCTGCTGAACTCCCACCTGTGGCCCAGCCTGCACTGCTTCCTGTGCAGAGGCCAGAGCTGGGGGCTTCTGAGCCTGGAGGCTTCAGGGACAGTCCCAGCTCCCTCCCGTACAGATGGCATGGGCTGAGACTTCAGCCTTCCTGTGTTCAAAACCAAACAGCCAGGTGGCCCTTCCAACTCAATTGGTGGTGGGATCTGGGGGAGTGAGACGGGGGTGGGGCGGAGGGTATTAAACCTATCCATTCCTGCCCCGAGGATAAACCAATTCATCAAACCAAGGTGGACCAGGGCATGGGTGGGAGGTTGCTCTAGCAGCCTGGAAAGAGTAATGATTTAAACATGGAAATAGCTGAGCCCTGGCCTCCGCATTGCTAATACATTATCAGATGATTTATTTCCTCTGACAAGGCGCCAGGAGAGGAACTGGGAATCTTTCTGAAAGGGATCCAGAGCCACTCTATGGGAGGAAGGTCTTTGGCCCCTATTTAGGCCAAATCCTGAGCCCACTGTTGTTTTGAGTCTCCCTGCATTGAGACAGCATTTCTTCCAATCCATGCACTGCCCACGTTGGGTAAGAGTATGGGCATCTTCCCCCAGCCCCAGAACCTGCTTCTTCTTCCTGGGACTCCCTGGCCTCTCCCCTCCTCCTGGGTTGCAGGGAGCAGCCAGCTCACCTTGACTGCCCTCTATCCCCTCCCACCTGGCTTTCTCTCTTCATCCCTCAGCCCCAGCTGCAAAATTATATGCACACAAGCCAGGGTCCCTTCCCACTGCTGGTAAATAAGCACACAAGCCCCTGATTGTTCTCAAGAATTTTTATGCAGAGTAACTTGAGAAATAGATGGGGACGGAAAAAATAACAAGTATTGCAGGGAAGTTACAAAATATCTCTAGAAGTACTTGGAGACACTGTCCTAGGTCATCATAACATCTAAATGGAATTAGCTCCACCATCCCTCCCTCTCCTTTCCTTAGAAATGGGATCCCATCGGATCATGCAGAGGACTGTAGTCCCCTTTGTCTGGCGCCCTCACTGGGCTGTCTGCCTTGAAGACCCAGGTGTGTGGTCCAACAGGGCAGAGGTGATCGGTGCTCACCCCACCCCGGCTGGTGGTTTGGTGACCTCCTAGACTCAGGTCAGATGAAACTGCTCTGTAATGTCCCTGCCTCACACCCTCCTCTTCCCTTTATTGAGAAAAAGTAAACAGAGGTCTCCGTGAAAGCCAGAAAGTGGCGCAGCTACAAAGACAGAGGTTATTTGGGGCTGCCTATTACAATGAAAAATGTGAGTGATGAGTAACCAGAGTGAGGATGAGGAAGTCAACCTCGGGAGGGTTTAACAAGATCCCTGGATGGGATGAGCGCCAAGGTCCCTCCCAGCCATAACACCTTATCTCCACCTGCTGTGTACGAGCTATGGGACCAAAGAGGACGACAACAAGGACAAAAAAAATGGCTGAGTGTTTGTTGTTGGTAAAACTCAGTTAGGTGACAATTGAATGATTTCATCCTGTTTTATTTTTATTTGTTTTTAATGTTGTTTAGACCCAGGTTCTTTGGAAAGAAGTAAATACCCACTTATATCAGATGCGATTTGTGAGTATTTTTTCAAATGGAAGGAAAATAAATTCAAACAGATGACTCCCCAAATGCCTTAAAATTATGGTTAAGAGATTGAAAGCTCAGTTTTGCAAAGAAAGGCTACACTGATGCAAGGGCTAACTCAGAATGCTTTCTCATGTCTCCCAGCCAATATGGGCCAGAGGCAGACTTTGAATCTCTCTGCACAGAGCCCCCAAACCATGCTTGTCCCCCTGTGAGTGTCAGGGACCCTCACCTGCCTGATATAGTACAGGGAAACAAAGACCCAGAGGTTCTGATGCTCCCACTAACATTGGGGGACCATCTCACGACTCATCCTCAGCTCAGCTGTCTGGAACCAAGTGGTTTTCAGATAAACTTTCCTTTTCTGTTCGTTAATCCTTGCTCCCAAGCCCTTCGCCACCCTCAGGAAGCAGTATTTTAGCAAAAGCTCTTTAGGGGGCACTCTTGTTCCCATGATTAAAAGGAACCCGTCACAATTTTAACCTCTGGGAATAATACAATAGTTTGAGGCACCTCCTTTTGTGTGTGTCTTATTAAAGAGAAATCAAAGTTCAAAAAAAATTAAACGAAGCTCTGATAATAGAAGGACTTTAATTGATTTTCCAAAAATGTGTCTTCACATTGTTTTGATATGACAAATGCCTTACTCCAGAACTGGGTACCTCCATGTCATAGATGCATGATTTCATCATTGAATCAGAACAAGAACGTCCAAGGTTGTGGCTTAGGCCTCTGGATGTCATCCACAGCACCACACGTGATGATGCTGCTCAGCTAGGATTAAGTTCAGTTCCAATGAATTGCTCGCACAGTTCACCTATGTGGGCTCTAAGTGTCTATTCCAAGTCATGGGTGAATAAGGAAAGCCAAGATTTTGTTTATTTTTTCAGACCAAAATTTTGCTCAAAAATTTGTTTTTCAGCCAACAAAAATGTGTCAACATTTGCATACAACAGCTGTAAGAACCAGTCTTTGCACCAAAAATAAATGACTTACACATGTCTTTTGTTCTTTTTATAAATTTATTTAATTTTTGGCTGCGTTGGGTTCTTGTTGCTGTGCGCGGGCTCTCTCTAGTTGTGGCGAGCGGGGGCTGCTCTTGGTTAAGGTGCGTGGCTTCTCACTGAGGTGGTTTCTCTTGTTGCGGAGCATGGGCTCTAGGTGCGCGGGCTTCAGTAGTTGTGGCATGTGGACTCAGTAGTTGTGGCGCCTGGGCTTAGTTGCTCCGCGGCATGTGGGATCTTCCCGGACCAGGGCTCGAACCCATGTCCCCTGCATTGGCAGGCGGATTCTTAACCCCTTCGCCACCAGGGAAGCCCCACATATCTTTGTTCTTGCAAAGAACCTTGTTGCGGTTCTGCTGTGTGCTGGTTGATGGGTAGGGAAATGGGTGAGTCTCAGAGGACCTTTAGACAGCAGGGCAGGGAGAGATGGAAATCGACAATTGTGAATAATGAGGTTAGTATCAGAGATGAGGGCAAGGTTCTGACGTGGTTATTTCAATGGCACTTAATCCTTAACATTTTACCTTCTAGATTATTCTTAATCTTGACCATCTAAAAAGTTTGGTTTTGCTTCTCTATAAGTGAATTCTTCTATGGAGGGCCTCAACTTTTTCTCCACAACTTGCACTGAACTGTGATTTAATTACTTTTACTAAAGTCAGTGATTCTCAGAATGTGACTATATACGACAGTGGTATTCAAGGTGACATATGGGTGTGAATTTGTTATTTTAATAGTTAGATATTTATTTTAAAGGAATAAGTACCATTTATTTATTCCATTAATAATAATGGAATAGGAAGATACTAATTTTCCACTTATGAGGATGATATAAAATTTCCTTCTTACATAAATTTAAGTTAAAAAAAAAGTGGAGTGAGAAAGAAAATAATAGCCCAGGGGTACTCAGCTACAGGAAAGTTGTGCAGCTACATGTAGATGGGTGTTTAGCGGTGGGGAAACCACCCATCGGGCTGCTTCTAGCCATTCATCACCAAGCACGGTTCCACACAACATCTCCCAGCCTGGCCTTCGGAACCCAGTCTGCAAGTCACTTTGTACGTACTTTTTAGTTCCTATTTGCCCTTTTAGAGTCACTGTCTTCTCCAACTTCTTGAGCCTCCTTCTCTTGGCTTCCTGATCGTCTGAGATGTCACCCGCCTTTCTGGGGGCCACTGCAAGATGAAAACCTTTCTCTTGATTCTCCCAGATCTTGGAAGAGTTTTTGTTTTGTTTTCTTGGTGCCATTCTCTCCCTCGATCTGGTTCTGTGTGTGAGCATGTCTGCAAGCAACGACTATGTTTAATAACTAACAGCTTGGTCTGGTACTTTCCTCAGAACAGTTCTCACACGGAAGAAGAAAGTTTTCTTCTTCAAGTCAGTTTTCAAATTTCTGATAGCTATAAATCAGACGATAAAGCTGGAGAGAAAGATAACGGATTTCAGCCCATCTACAAAAGCCTGTCCTTCAAAGCCCTGCTGAGTTGCTGCCTCTTCAAGGCAGACCCTGAGATGACCTGCAACACAGAAGGACTCACTGCCTCTGCAGTGCCATGCTTTGCTTGTGCCATATCGCCCCTCTACACCTGCTTCATTCACACTTGTGTGATAGTTATCAGTTTATATGTCTTCTTCCCCTCGGGTGTGAGCATCTGAAAGGCAGTGATTGTATCTTCATCTCTCATTCAACAGATATTTTCTGTGTGTCTGCTGTGTGCCAGGCACTGGTTTAGGAACTGGAAAGTTGGACGTGAATGACACTGACAAAATCTCTCCCTCACACAGCTTGTTATATTTGTATTTCCCAATGTCTACCATAGTGTATTAGTTATCTACTGCTGCGTAACAAATGACCCCAAACCTTAGCAGCTTAAAACAACAAAATTTGTTATCTCACTCCGTTTCTGAGGAAGCCATGTGTGTGCAAGGAAATCCAAGATTTTGTTTATTTTTTCAGATCCAAAATTCTGCTCAGAAAATATGTGTATCCACATAGTCCAATCTGGCAGAAATCTGGGAGCAGCTGAGATGGGTTGTTCTGGCTCAGGGTCTCTCATGAGACTGCTGTCAAGATCTCAGCCAGGGTGTAGTCATCTGAAGGCTTGATTTGGCTGGAGGACCTGCTTCCAGACTCACTCACGTGGCTGTTGGCTGAAGGCCTCTGTTCCTTACCGTGTAGATTCTCCATAGTGTATTCATGACATAGTGGCTAGCTTCCCCCCATATGAATATTTCAAGAAAGAGAAAGAGTAAGCAAGGAGGAAGCTGCAGTGTCTTTTGTCTCATCTCAGAAGTGACCCACCATCACTTCTGCCATATTCTACTGGTCACACAAGCCAATCCTGGTACAGTGCAGAAGGAGACTATACAAGGGGATGGGATCATCTGGGGCCACCTTGAAGGCTGGCTACCACAGTAGGGCTACCACAGTAGGACAGTGGATGTTCAATAAAAGTCTGTTAGAGTTTTTACCCCAACAATCCATAAGTCAAAACCTTTACTGAGACTTCCCTGGTTGTCCAGTGGTTAAGAATCTGCCCTCCACTGCAGGGGACGTGGGTTCGATCCCTGGTTGGGGAACTAAGATCCCACATGCCTCGGGGCAACGGAGCCTACGCTCTCTAGAGCCCGCGCCACAACTAGAGAGGAGCCTGAGTGCTGCAACAAAGATCCCTCAACTAAGACACAATGCAGCCAAATAAATATATATTTTTTAAAAAACCTTTACTTTTTAAAAATAGACTAACTTTTAGAGCAGTTTTAGGTTTACAACAAAATTAAGTGGAAATTACAGAGAGTTTCCATGTACCACCTGCCCCACATGTGCACAGCTTCCCTTATAATCAACATCCCCCACCAGGGAGGTGCATTTGTTACAACTGATGAAGCTACACTGACATGTCATTATCGTGCAAAGTCCATAGTTTACATTAGGGTTCACTCTTGGTGTTGAGCATTGTATGGGCTTAGACGAATGTATAATGACATGTATCCATCATTACAGTATCACACAGAGGAGTTTTACCTCCCTGAAAGTCCTCCGTACTCCACCTGTTCATCCCTCCCCACTCCCAACCCCTGGCAACCACTGATCTTATTACCGTCCCCATAGTTTTGCCTTTTCCAGAATGTCATAAATCTGGAATCATACAGTAAGTAGCTTTTTCAGATTGGTGTCTTTTACTTACTAATCGGCACTTAAGCTTCCTCCATGTCTTTTCATGGCTCATTTCTTTTACTTTTTTAAAAAAACAAATGAGCATACTGTTTTTACTGATTGCATTGTTTTGGAGTGTTTTCAATCTTCCACCAAGCTTAAATAATTTGAATGGTCTACTCAGCTAACATGCTGCTGCTATGTTATATTAAAAAGTCAATAAATGTGTTTTGGGCAGATTTAGTAACTTGTCTTTCCCCTAAATTGTCTTCTTTCCCTTACAATCATATTCTCTAGCCATCTTGCCAGAAACATTCAATGAAGTTGTGGAACGGAAGATCACTGAATGTTTCTGCAAAATCTCTATTTGAAACCCTTTTTACGTTCTGTCTAGAATGGATTTTGTGTAATGCGCAAGGTAATTGAGTCTTGCTAAGGGGACTGAGCTCTCTCAGAGGAAGGTCTATGTTGTGTGTGTAAGTTGATGAAGGGACATGTCACCAGGGGTGCTTGCTATTAGACAGAAGCCTCAGGTAGAGGAGAAGGGAACTACTCCGTTTTGATGGGGAAAAAATAGAACTATATCATTGCAGTTCGCCCCACTCTTACAATGAGCTGGCAATACACGTGCCAGCAACGGGGCAAAATGCACGTTAGCAGTCTTCTTGGCTGTGTGATTTTCCTCCCCCATTCTGCCGAATATTGAAAGTTAGTGCAGACTTGACAATAAAGGGATGATGTTCTAATTAGTGGGAGTAAAGGAAAAGTAGCCCTTGCTCTTGTGACTGATTGGTTTAGGAAAATGTTTTCATTCCTAGAGGATGGAAGGGGTCCTGATTGCTTTGTTTTCCTCCCCAAGGTGAAAAATTTCAAACTGAATGACAATTAGCACTAATCTAGCACTTTATAAATCGTTAAGTAGCCTTACTAGTCAACCCGTGAATGTGTGTTGCTTGCACTTAATCCGTTCCTGTATTAATGTTCAGCTTACTAAACAGACTGCCTCGAGCTCAGGCAAAGTGTTAATATAATGTCTTGTGTCTCAATAAAAAAGTTATGTGCAAAAAATTATATCAACATCTTTTTGAGAGAACGATTTCTTTTTGTAATGAACAAGAAATAGAACATTTCAGTGAAACTGGAACAGTTAACAGCATACGGTTAAACTTAATTAAACCTTCAAGGGAAATAAGAAGAGGATCAAACAAAGGCAACAAATGAAGAAGCCCAAGGTGGATTGGGGATAAACACAAGGACAATAGCATTTCAACCTGGGTGTCTTCTGACCCCTCCCAGTAGCTAGACTGCCATTATTCTCATCATTATGTCAAGAAAAGCAGGGATGAGGAGAGCTGGAACAACCATCGCAATAAAGATACTAATATTTGTATAATACACTATGCTATGCCTACCGCTTTGACTCTCAAGGGAAAAAAACTGTTCTCTAAGAGTTGCAATCCGCCAGCCAGCGGCTCTCACGAGAAAAAAAAAAAGACAAAATGCTACAAGAAGCTTGCGTATTTAGGAGCAAAACAGGTTATAGATCCTACTGTGTGGAAAGAGATAGAAAATTCTGAAAAAGAAGATTTAGGGTGAGTTAGAAAGATGTGCAGGTCTTTGTGGAAAATCAGGTTAAGTCTAGAAAAATTGCTAACATTTAAGTGTTGATGAGAACGGTAACTGAATTTGTATTTCTCGACAACTTGTTCCAAATCGTACCCGATGTTTTACGGAAATATTATGTAATAGTCCTACTTAGCTGTTTTAACAACAGCATTTTCAATAAAATGGAGTAAATGCGTGGGAAAATGTTCCTCACTGAACAATACCTCTGGAGAGCCAGGGCACCAGCGTGGTCACCGCCATTTCCCTTGTGGTCACCAAACCTCCTGAAGGCCGTGCAGGTGGCCGTGTTACCTGAGAGGTGATAAGGAGCCTCCGAAGCACCTCAAAGGTTTTCTGACTCTCAATTATTTCATCATCTGCTGTCAGCCTTTTCCGGTTCCCACCCATGCCTCTATGCGCGATGTTCTCCAGTTGGCAATAGTCTCCCTTGCAGGGGGTGGAGAATGTGCATAATAGGGACATGTGTACTTTGAAAAAAAAAATGCCCTCCATAGATTCTTTTTAAAAAAATTAATCAATTAATTAATTTTTTGGCTGTGTTGGGTCTTCATTGCTGTGCGTGGGCTTTCTCTAGTTGCGGCGAGCGGAGGCTACTCTTCGTTGCGGCGCGCGGGCTTCTCATTGCGGTGGCTTCTCTTGCTGTGGAGCACGGGCTCTAGGCTCATGCGGGCTCAGTAGTTGTGGCTCACGGGCTTCGTTGTTCCGTGGCATGGGGGATCTTCCCGGACCAGGGCTTGAACCCGTCTCCCCTGCATTGGCAGGCGGATTCTTAACCACTGTGCCACCAGAGAAGTCCCCCCTCCATAGATTCTTACCTGCCGTGCTGGGGGTCAGGGTGGGACGGCATCCCTTCCTCTCCATTGTCAGCTGACAGAGCAGGCGGACGTTGGTAAGCTTGCTGGCCTCTGCACCAGCCATCTGAAGGCTGCCTCGAAGGAGAAGTCCAGTGGAAAGAGGACAGAGAGTCAGGGCACCTGGGTCCTCACCCAGGGTTTGTCACTAACATTTGCTGTCCTTCATCTGTAAACAGAAGGGGTTGTACTAGACAATCCATAAGTTCCATTAGAACTCTGATATTTTGCTGTTCCATTTTGGCCAGAACCTGGTGAGCCTTGTGTAGTTTCACGGGATGAAGTTAGGTACTATGTTTTCCTGTAAATCTTAACCCGAGATTGTAAACTGGTGGTTGGATCCGGCACGTAAATGTGTTTTGTTTTGTTTACGCTCCCTAGTGGTTTTTTTGTTTTTTGTGTTTTTTTTCTCTAATTAGTTGTCAACACTTAAAAAAAGGGAGATTTCTCCAAATCACTTCTGACTTGTCTTGAAGCCAGAAGTGGTTTGGAGAAGTGATTTTTGGATCTGCCAACGCCCGGCCCTTCTTCCTGCATGGCAACCTCTTCCAGACTGGGCATGCACTGTTGGGTTCCCCAGGCCCACCTGGCCCACATCCCTTCCAGGCCACTGTTAGAAGCTGGAGTTTGCAACCTCTTTCTAAAATTCTCTCCATCTTCTCCTGATCACATGGGACAATAACACTTTATAAAGGACACATATTCCAGCCTATTTGAGCTTTCTCTGTGGCTTGGACTGGCTCTAGGAGGTGGGTTTGCGTGGCCTCGTGAGCTGTGGGCATGCCTGTCTGGCTAGTTCGTGAGCACAGAGGATGGGAGGAGAGATAGAAGCAGAAAAGCTTCTCACGATTCAGAAAAGCTTCCCACCATTCCAGCTGCATTACAGATGTGCAGAAGTTGTGTGAGAGGTTCCATGTGGACATCTGCATGCATCAGGGAGAGATGAGACCAAAAGAGAAAAAGGGCTTTGGGGATTTTCAAACGTCTTTTTCCCTCTTCTTCTTACCCTTATTGTGTAGGTCCGTGCCACAAAGGACGGGCGGGTGGCTGCTGCACCCAGCTGGGCTCCCTGTCGGCCCTGAAGCATGCAGTCCTTGGGCTCTACCTGCTGGTCTTCCTGATTCTCGTGGGCATCTTCATCTTAGCAGGTAAGAGCATCGTTTCCCATCCTGGCCTTTAAGGAGGTGAACGAGAAGTGAGAGCAGATGGGAAAACTGGGGAGCTGGAGCTCTTCTTCCCCACAGTCAGGAACTCAAACACTGCTTTTCTCACCATGGAAACCACAAAGGAGGAAGCTGGCTGGTCTTTCCAACCAGGCATGAGTCTGAGTATCATTGCCTGCTCTGTGTGGGGTGAGGAGCTGGCAGGGGCTATATGAGCACGGGAAATCTCTTGAGTAGAGACCTAGCTGCTCCAGGTGGCTTCTGCCTTGTCCTGCCTCATAGTGTGATGCTGTGCGTTACACTGGGCCTCCCTAGAGCTCTACACTATGGTTCATACTGAGCAGGCTGGGCCCCCTGTCCTGGGATGTGATGAAAAGAGTTATGAGACACTTTGTTGCTGAGGCTAATCAGGGTCATGGTAAACCTGCTGCCCCTTTGTGATTACTGGGGGTGGGATGAGTTTGCCCCAGGTCAGCCGGGCTCTTCTCCCCAGTTTCTGTCTGTAGAACAGGCTAGTGACAGGCTGGACTTTGGACCATGTCCTCTAGGCCAGAAGCAGAGCTCATGGACCCAGGAAGGGATCAGATGGAAGATCCCATGCTTTGATCAGCCCAGCTCACACACAGGTCAGACCACCGTGATGGAGATGGTGGAGCAGATAGGGACAGAGACTGTGGTGGTCTCTCCTGACTCCCACCCAGAGGGAGAGAGGCTCAATTCCCACCTACCTTGATGGAGGTATATAAGGCTTGACAAAGTGAGGCCAAGGGATGCTAGGATTGGAGACACTGCCAAATAAGACCCAGGGGCTCCCCTCCTGGAGCTTCCAGTCTAGGGGAGGAGGTGGGAACACAGAGGTAGAGCCCTGTCTCAAGGCAGAATGCGACAGGGACTATGATGGGGCCTTTGATGTTGACACACAAGTGCTGTGGTGACCCAGAGGAGATGTACACAGAGCAAGTGTGGGTGTTGCATGGAGGGGCCGGGGTGGGTACGGGGAATGTAGTCAGAGAAAGGCTGCTGGCCAGACAGAGCTGACTTGGAGTGCAGAGGGTGGGGTCCTTGACTTAACTCTTAATTCCTGCCCTTAACTCTAGTAATATGGAGGCTAAGCCCTTGCGAATGACCCCTCACTAGAAATCCCTGGTCTCGTGTCACTTTCTGTCAAGTGAGACTAGTCACTTGGGCCCGGTGATGGGATATTCAATGCTGCCTTTGCCCTCAGATTCCCACACTCGGGGCAAAGGGCATCACTAGGGGTGGTGTCTGTCCCATCAACCATTGACCTGGGTTGGGGGGCAGCCAGCAGCAACAATGAGAGAAACTAATGATTCGTCCAAGGGATGATGTCCAGCCAGAGGATTCTTTGAACATGTTCTTGGGCTGCTCAGTGAGAGATTGGGATCTGGGTTTTGTGGGCTTGGCAGCCATGACCATAACAAATTTACAAAATTTTTGGACAGTGTTTCAGCCCGGCAGGAAAGCTGGGCTATGGTATTACAACTACTCTGTTGAACAAGAATTTTTAGGTGACGGAAGAGGGTCTAAAGGAGAGAGCCAGGCTGGTGGGGACCCTGGAGCAGGTCTCTGGAGGCCTGGAAGGCCTGGAAGGGCATCATCTCTTGGGTTTCAGGGGAATGAAAGTTCTCTTCCGGGGTCTGAAGGGCTGCCATGTGGAAAAGGACAGACATATTCTGTGTGGTCTCAGAGGGTAGAACTAAGTGAATGGGTGGATTTTGTAAAGAGACAAATTCCCATTCAAAATAGAGGAGACTTTCTAACAAGAAGTGGTACCCAGCACAATGCAGAGAGGCTCTTCTCCGGGCTTGGAGGTCGAATGGGATTTATGATGATGTTCTGGAAGTTTCAGAAAGGAGGGTGGAGCATGGTTTCCTAATGTAATGGAAACATTGCCTTGCTTCCTGTTATTCCATGTGGAAATCTGGGGAGGATTTTGATCATCATAATTACCTTTGAACCTGAAGTTTATGAGTACCAGATTGCCTGTGTGGAATGAAAATTTGGGGTGGATTGGAACTGATCTGATGAAACAGAGCATCAGACTTTATCTCTTTGCTCTGTGGCCTGGCCACTGTCACCCTCCCAGTTTCTTGTCCGGAAAATCATGTTGGCCTCTGGGAGAGGTTTGAGGAGGGTAGCCAGTGAAAAACTATCGTCACCAGCTACCCCTTCCCTAGGGAGAGGACTTAGGAATGTGGTGGATGAGTCCAGGGTTCTTCAAAGAGGCCCTGCCTGATGTTGGGTAGGACGTTTCTTCAGATTACCCTGATTGAAGACCTCCAGGGATGCTCCTTTTCAAAAACACCAAGATGGTGGGGAGATGCATGGTTCAGTGTAAACCAGAGCTAGCCTGGCCTTTTCTTAGGTGTCCTGCTGTGGCTGCTTCCTCATTTGGGGCAGAACTTGCTCTCCAGTGCCCTACTGAGGTCACCTTTCATAGGAGGTACTATGGTCTGAATTGTGTCCCCTCCAAAATTTATATATGAAGCCCTAACCCACAGTGTGATGGTATTTGGATGTGGGGCCCTAGGGGGCTAATTAGGTCATGAGGGTGGGGCCCTTATGATGGGGTTAGTGGCCACATAAGAAGAGGGGAGAGAGACACACAGAGAGAGAGAGAGATCTCTGCCATGTGAGGACACAGGGAGAAGGGGCCGTCTGAAGCCAGGAGGAGAGTCCTCACCAACAACCAAATCTGCCTGCACTTTGATCTTGGACTTCCCAGCCTCTACAACTGCGACAAATAAATTTCTGTTGTTTAAGCCACCTGGCCTATGGTATTTGGAGGTGGGGCACTAGGGAGCTAATTAGGTCATGAGGGTGGGGCCTTGTTATAGCAGCCCTAGCTAAGACAAGAGGAGTTCTGTATGAACTACTCTTAGACTTCAAAACCTCCTCGTCGTCGACACAAAGCTCATACATCTGACAATTGGATGACAAAATTAACCACTGCAACCAAGTGCCATGTCTGAATACCTGATTGGTAACACTTGATTGAAGTACAGATGCCTGCTCTTACTTCAATATTACCAAATTATAGTCTCACTGCATAAAAATATTACTCATAAAATCTCTCATGGGATTTCTCTTGAATCTGTTCTCTATCCAAGTATTCGAAATAAAAGACAAATACTATATCTGTGTTTATGCAGCATCTCAGCATCCCCTCTCAGGTTAATCCAGCCATTGTCCAAACTATGTACTCATTTGGGCTTTCTACCCGCCACCTAACTCTACATTCCTGACCAGCATCCTCTTGGGAGCTTTCCTCTGATATTCCCACACCATCACTGGGTTCTATGCCCACAGTCTTCCATCATCTCCCAAGAAGGTGGCATCGGTCCAATCTTCCCAAATTCCTCTAGGCCTTTCTATGTCTTCAACCCACTTTACCTGGACTGATGGTTTCCTATTATGTTTTTGTTCTGTTCCAGTGTTCATTTGGGGACAGTAAAGACTCTCAGGCTTAAGTTCATGAACAAGAGAATTGAGATTGGATGGTCATATGGTCAGGAGGTCCTCCATCTAGCACTTTATGGAAGATGTCCTCTGTGATGGAGTTCAAGGGTTAGAGGAGGTTCAACCTTATCCATGACTATTGTGGGACATCACTGTGGTGACAAAGGGTGGTCATCAGGAACTACCTCTTCCTCCCCTTGCCTGCCATGGCTCCATTGAAGAATTTGAACTCCCACTGTGACATGAAACAGCAGAAAGGGGACGTGTCAACATCTGGGGATCTAATTTGGTGGAAAGCTGGAGCATTACAGCAATCCAGACTATAGAGTCGGACCAGGGAGAGCTCCTGGTGAACTAAGGGCTCCTATCATGCCTTAATTTAATCCTTTCTTAATAGCAGTCAGCCATTGCCATCAACATCCTCAATAAGTACTTAACTTCTGCATGAGTGCTTAGTGGGTTTAGGACAACAGAGCAAGCCCTGGTGTCTTAGTCTGTTCAGGGTGCTTTGACAAACTACCACAGACTGGGTGGCTTAAACAACAAGTATTTACTTCTCACAATTCTGGAGGCTGGGAAGTCTGAGATCAAGGCACTGGCAGACTCCATGTCTGGTGAGAGCCCACTTCTGGTTCATAGATGGCCGTCATTTTGCTGTGTCCTCACATGGAAGAAAGGGCTAAGGATTTCTCAGGGGTCTCTTTTATAAAGGCACTAATCCCATCCTCAGGACCCCACCCTCATGACTTAATTATCTCCCCAAGGCCCCACCTCCTACTACCATCCCTTTGGGGGTTAGGATTTCAACATATGAATTTGGGAGGAACAAAAACATTCAGTCTATAGCTACGGAACAAAAGATGTAATTCTTGCTCCGGGAGGATTTAAAATCCTAACACACGTACACATTAGGACGGTGTGATGTAGCTAAGGCTCCGTGCCAAATTCTGCAAAGGAGAGCCTGATTCTCAAGAGCTGGAGGGGTTGGGGCAGCCTCAGCCTGGGAGAGCTGAACACCAAGTGACCCAAATGTTGTTTAAATTGAGCACCCCCCTTTTTAGATCACGTTGTTTCAAGGAGGTCTGTCGCAATCTGGGAACAGCATGCTCAGAGCCCACATCCCCTGATACGGCAGATTACTGATACTATCGTGCATCTTGGAATTTAGAGCGTGATGCCCTCAGCCTTTTCTGGGACACTCTGTCAGAAACAGCACATGCGATTTCATCCTGTGCTTATTGTGAGGGTGCCCTTGAGGACATTGTTTGTTCTGTTAGATAACATCAACTAAGAGGACCCGTGGAGAAAGTATTTTCTGTCTTAGTCTCAGAAGGAGAAATACTGTTCCTGAGGAATTAGTTTGTTTTCACCTGAAGGAAACTGTGGATCTGAAAGTCATTAAAATCACTTTTGGGGCGGTAGTTAATGCAAGCTGAGAGTGAATTGTCATCCCTTTGTAAGATGTGTGGATTTGTAGGCAATTAAAATGGAAACCTGGAGACATCTCTGGTCCACCCACAGCAAGTGTATGGACCTCCAGGAAAATGTTTTTCTGCTAGTCTCATTCTTACCTTCATTTAGTGTCTCTAACTTGTTCTTCCTTTATCTTGTTCTCATCTACTGTTATTTTAGAATATTTTATGTATCCTCATAAACTGTCTTAATCCTTTTTGGAACAAGGAAGGGTATTATGCCCAGTTTTGTCTTTTAAAATTAATTCTGCCTACTCTATTCAATTCTGCAAGTGCATGATTTTGTAAATATGTGAATGAATGAATGAACGAATGAGACAAGGTACCTTAGAGGGGGTCTTAGTTGTGGAAAAAAGATGATGATTTCAGTTTTAGCCAAATATCTAAATGACATGGTAATTATGGACTCACCATCAGGTACCCTTGGCTAACAGAAGAAGTAGGTGTGTAATTATATTAAGACACACACATCATGGTATCTACTGTATTGGCATTACAGCATTTAGGGAGAACATTAGGATAGAGAGGGTCATGTAGTACCTTATGCTGGTTAACACCACAGACTCTGAAGCCAGCCTGTTTGAGTTTGAATTCCCCATTCTCTGTTACCAGCTATGTGATGTTAACCAAGTGACATAAATTTTTCTGCCTGAGTTTCTTCGTCTGAAAATGGGAGAAGTAATTGTACTTGCCTCTTTGGGTTCTTATGAGAGTTAAATAAGTTAATATATCTAAAGCGCTTAGAAAAGCGCCTGGCACACATTCAACATGATAAAAGTAGTAGCTATTATTGTTATTATTGTAGTAGTACTACGCCTACTGTCAGTATTATGACTTTTGCTTCTTCTTGGTTTTCTCTGCAGTCAGTTAAGCTTGATAACATAAACTGAGAGTCAGAAAAACTTGGGTCTGTTGTCCCACTTCATCCATTAACACCCTGTAATCTCAGGAGAAATCACTTTGCTGTCTGAACCTTTGTACACTCATTTACAAAATGAGCAGGTTGGATGAGATCAGCGTTTCTCAAACTTTTTGACCATGACCTACATTAAGAAATACACTTTACATGACAACTATTTCACACATATATTCATAACTGAAATAATCTTAAATGTGTGATGAATGCTGATGATTTTCTATTCTGTTCACTTAACAAACAATGGTCACAACTCACACATTTTTTTCATGATCCACGAATGGGGTACAAAGTAAAGTCTGAAACACAATGGGCTAAATGATAGCTCTATTATTCTATGTGTCTTTCAAACATTCTAAGAGAGTAGCTATGTTCTCTTTGGCTTGTGGGTTTTGAGAGTAAATTTCTGGGTTCAAGTCCAGGCTGTGCCTCTGAATGTTTCTGTAATCTTGGGGCAAATCATTTAACCTCTCACATCCTCAGTGTCCCCACCTATTGCATGCGATGACAATGGTACCTAGCCCCCTAGGGTTGTCGTGAGGATGAAATTAATCCATGCATGAAAACTCTTCGTGCCCGGCACATTCTGTCAGAATAGCAAAGGATTAGAAACCTCCTCATTTAGCCTGAGCACCCAGTGGTTTTGTGTATAAACAGAGGGAACTAGGCATGCTCGGTGCAGTGGGAGGGGATGTGCTCAGAGCCCACATGGTTCCAATAAATTGACAGGGGAAGCCTGGAGACTCTGAGGGACCCTGCACTTGCTGTGGCAGCACAGGGAACAGGATGCCAGGGAACAGGGTGCCAAGAAACAGGACAGTGTTTCCAGCACTGCGGGCGAGCCAGCTCTGCGGTGCTACTCGGGAGCTGAGCCTTGGAAGGGGCTTCAGGGGACGCCTTGAACAACCTCCCTCCCAGGGCAGGAACCTCCCTCCCGACTCCCCAGACAGAAGAGGTGTTGTGCTCTTATGGAAGAACAGACACGAGTGACAGGGAACTCCTGCCTAATCACCCTTGACTGTCCCACACATGCTGTTTCTAGTTTCTCTGGCAGGAACAGCTCACAACAAGGCTGTCTCCTCATCCCAGGGAGTTGAAAATACCAGGCTCAGCAACAGTCGCTTGGGAGACCTGGTTTGGGGGCCTCTGTGAGATGCCCTGATCTTGCCACATTATATTGAAGTCATCATTTTATGTGCCTGCTCCCCTCCTAGTCCAAAAGAAAGCTCTTCACAGTAAAGCACCGTGTCTTGTTCATCTCTGTATTCCCAGTGCCTAACGAGATGTCCTACACATAGTAGATGCTCATTTAGTGTGTGGCCTAAACTGAACACCTCAACATAATGGACATCCTCCCAGCCCCTCCCAACGAGCTCCAGGTTTTAGTGGTAAACAGAATAGACACAGGACTGCTGGTGTGGCCTGGCCAGGACGGGGTTTGCTGGGCTGTGACCAACTTGGTCTGTTTCGTTTTTTGTTTTTGTTTTGGCCGCACCATGCAGCATGCGGGATCTTATTTCCCCAACCAGGGATCGAACCCGTGCCCCCTGCAGTGGAAGCTCGGAGTCCTAACCACTGGACCACCAGGGAATTCCCAGACGAACTTTGATCTGGACACTCCAGATCAAATTTAGGCTGACGTAGCCTAAATTTTCATGAGCCTTCCCACCAGTGACTCATAGTAACACGTGATACCACGTCGAAATGATGGAATACTAGGCAGCCGTTAATAATCATGTCCACTGCCCACCCACCCCAAGCCCAGATTTCTCTCAAAAGAAACACTGCCTCGCGAGGGCTCCTCTGTCCCACATCAGCACAACCAGCTTTTGGTTGATTTTGTCGTTGCCTTCACCTAAATGCAGATCTTGTTACTGATCCCAATTCCATGTCATCACACAGGTTTCTGCCAAGTATCGCAGCCTGTTGGACGAGTCTGAATCCAGACTCGGACATCTGTCACTTAACTTTTCCTCTCAGTCTTGTGTCATCAGTTGTGTCTGAGCCAGCATCCCAACCCGATCCCCATCCCACAGCCGGCCGCCACGTGGACGGTTCCCAGGAGGACATGATCAAAGGCACGCCAGCTTAGGCACGTGCTCTACCGTCCTGTGAGGCGAGGTGGGGACACCTCACAGACCCCCACCAGCCTTCTTCCTTAAACCTAGACCAACCCCACCTAAGAAACCACCTTTCTCCTGCAACCCACCTTGGCTGTGTGGGCCTTGCCGTCAGAGCTCCCCCAGAAGTACCCCCAGCCTCACCTTAGCTCCAGGGCAGAGGGAGGAAAAGGAAGAAGGAAGTTTGACATCCTGACTTCTCCACAAAATATTCCACTGCCCTGCATGGGAGACATTTCATATCTCTTTGACTTTGATGGAGGCTTCCAACAACCCCTGAAATGAGAAAAGTGGGCACGGGGGAAGGTCACCTGCAAACTTGACAATATGCTCTCTGGGTCTTCAATCAAACTGTTACAATAATTAGATAGGACAGGGCAGAGGACCTACTCAGCTACATCCCCTAGAATCCTTCCTCTTGATGAAGTGCCAAATCCAGCCACTGCCTGTTTTTGTCAATAAAGTTTTATTGGCACACAGCCGTGCCTGTTCATTTGTGTATTGTCTACGGCTGCTTTCTTACTACAAGGGCAGCGCTGAGTTGTTATAACAGAGACCAGATGGCCTGCAGAGCCTAAAATAGTTACTCCCTGGCCCTTTACAGAAGAAGTTTGCCGACCTCCCCCTCCAGGCTTGTACTGACCACTAATTAACCCTTTAATCTTTCTCCTCTGTGTTGTGTTTCACAGTTTTCAAAGAATTTTCGCATACATGATGTCATCTAATCCTTCTAACAATCGAAGGACTCCAGAAAAGAGTTCACAGTATCTGGATGAGGAAACAGGCTCGGGGGAGTTGCCTGTGCCCACCTGTGGTCCCGTAGTGGGGCAGTGGGAACCTGGACAGGGCCATGGGAATGTGTGAATTGGGGACTTCTCTTACCCCGGACTCCAGTTGGAGGTACTACCTACCCCTCACAGTCCAAGGGCATGGGAGCTAAAGTCGGACTGCCAGGGTACAGATCTTGGCTTTGCCACGTACTGTGTGACCTTGGGCAAGTTATTCAAGCTTCCTGAGTCTTAGTGTTCCCATCTATAAAGTGGAAGTGATAACACTCTCCACTTCAAAGTGTTGCGGTGAGAATTACATTAATCCATCCGTGTAAACTGCGTACAGTAGTCCATGGCATGTAGTTAAGTATCATCAGTGTTGTTAGGTGATTGTAATCGAGAATAACTCCCGTCAACTGGGGAATTCCCTGGCGGTCCAGTGGTTAGGACTCCGTGCTCTCACTGCTGAGGGCCTGGGTTCGATCCCTGGTCAGGGAACTAAGATCCCACAAGCCGTGCAGCACGGCCAAACAAAACGAAGCAAAACAAACAAACAAAAAATAACTCCCATCAGCCGTACCACAATCCAGCCCTCATTCGTCCATATCTGTACAGAAAATAGCAAGAGAGCCTTGTCAATTGCTTTGATTTCTCTCGCAGAAGCCAGGATTGGAATAAATTTTAGAGGCACTGTGAACGCAGCACCCAGGTCTTCCTAAGAAAAGAGCTTTCTTATTTAAGCGAAAAGAAGATGGAATGGGCTTGAGTTAGGCTCTTGCTTCCTTCTGCAGCTATCAACTCCCTCTTCATGGCGCAGCCTTTGCACCTGTGAAACCTGCCTTTCCTTCTGCTTTCTGGTTCTATCTTCTGCTCTATGTGCCCTTAGCTGTCGGGGCACATAGAGATCTCATCACTCACTGATGGCTCTGAGTGTGGCCTGGGATTGAAGCTGAACCACCAACAAGCTCTCATTCTTTGCTCTTTTGGAGAGAAGGAGTTATAAACTTGGAATTTCTGCAACGATCCTAGGCATTTTGCCTCGTCTGCCCCCGCCCGGGGGCTTGGAGCCCTCTCGCATCAAATCCAAAACAACAAACGCTTGTTGAGTGCCAACAACGTGCCTGGCAGTGTGTTAGACACAGCGAGATACAAAGAGGAATGAAGAGAGGCCCCTGCCATAAAGATCATAGCAACGGGAAGAGCAGATATGCAAAGATAAACTATAAACACAGTACAGAGCAAAGAAACAGAAGTTTTGGAACGAGGCAAACCTGAGTTCAGATGTCAGCTTGATCATTTATGAACTGTGATCTGGGGAAATTATTTAACCCTCCTTAAAAAAAACATTAAATTGGGGGTAATAATGATCACTTATCAGTATTATGAGGATTCAGTGAAATAACACATAAAATGTCTTGCACAATGCCTGGTTTATACCAGGGGGTCCACACCATCCATCCTTAAGAAGTCCCTCAGAGTTGGGAAACTGAGTGTTTTGGCCTCAGCTGCCCTTCCACCTGAGCAGCCCAGCATGGACTGATGGCTGCAGGCATCCCTGGGCTCCTGCCCTTTTCTGTGCCCCTTTGTGGGAGCCCCACGTTCCCCAAGATCCTTTTCAGAGCAAACCAAGGGATGCGGGGAACTGGGGCAGGGGGTGGGGTGTGCCCCCTTGGCGTATTCCCAGCTCATCCTGCTGGGGTGGTCTCATTCCACAGTCTCCCCTCCTCGGGAAATCCCAGAAGACAGGCAGGCCCAGGCTCTGCTCCAGCTCAGGGCACATGGGTGGCCTCTCCCAATGGTCCCTTGCCGCACTCCTCTCTGATGAGAGCATCGCTCTGGGCTCAGCTGTCATCTAGGGGGGCTACCCAGAGGCAGCCCTCCTTTTCACAAGATCCCCATCTCTATGTGGGGTCTTTGGAACCTCCACCCCAACTTAGTACCTGCGTGAACATGAGGGAGGGCAGTGAAGTTGTCTGAAGTGACTTCTAGGAGACGATGGTGCCAGTTCCGAGGGTGGAGAAGCTGGGGAATCATCCGGAGCCCTAGCTGTGCTGAGTCACTCTGGGAGGGAGTCCTTCTGCAAAGCTCTTTGTTTCTCCTTCTTGCTGTTGTCAATGACGACCGGGTCTGGCCAGTTGTCCTCTGTGTAACATTTCAGCATATTATCTGCCAAGGTTTTGGAAAAAAAACGCATCTTTCTGGGAGGAGTTGAGGAAAGGTGTCTCTGATTTACAAATTAACACCTGTCCCCTGACCATTAGTGGCCCTCCAGCCTGAATAAACAAGCAGATTGCCTTGAGGAAGTCATCGTGTCCTTTCAGGATCTATAAAAGCAGTTAGTACCTTTTGGCTCAGAAATCCTGCGTTTGACTCAATGCAATGATTACAAAGGAAGACAAAACCTCAAAACTCCTAGCAATGTTATTCAGCATCACTCAAAACTGGAAAGAAACCTAAATACCAACCCTAAGGGATTGTTTAGCTAAACTTTGGTAAGTCAACACAAAGGAATATTACACAGCCATTCCAAATGATGACTATGAAGCAACATGGGGAAACGTTTATGAAATCATGTCAAGGGAGAAAAGACTACCCAATTGCACGTGTAGGCTCCAGGGCATTTGTGCAAGCAGATGTGCATATAAAAGGAGAAAGGGTGGAAGGGAACTTGGAGGAATGAAAACAACTGTGGTAGAGTGAGGCTTATTGGCACACATTCCTCTTTCTCAGTTTCCTCTAATGTTGTTGGTGATTTAATAAAACCACCCTTTAAAAAAGGCATGGGAGGGTTTCCCTGGTGGCGCAGTGGTTGAGGGTCTGCCTGCCAATGCAGGGGACACGGGTTCGTGCCCCGGTCCGGGAAGATCCCACATGCCGCGGAGCGGCTGGGCCCGTGAACCATGGCTGCTGAGCCTGCGCGTCCGGAGTCTGTGCTCCGCAGCGGGACAGGCCACAGCAGTGGGAGGCCTGCGTAATGGAAAAAAAAAAAAAGCCATGGGAATCTCTCTATAACCCCAGGAACACCACACACAGCAACCAGCCTAGTTCTGACTGGCCTGGATTCACCAACTCACCCTCAGTTCTCTCCAAACGTATGTGGGTGCTGCCCCTGCCTGGTTTTACATGGCGGCCAGTAGAGGCTTCCTGGAGGCCGGGACCAGGGGACACAGATGGCGAGCTGGACAAATGCCCCGAGGGCACAGAGCAAGGGAGAGGCCGAAGGACAAATAAAACCAGGGCTGGGAAGGGGTAGTCCTGACCTCAACTTTGTAAATGAGACTGAGGCCCAGGGAGGGGGTGTCTGGCTCAGGGTTTCCCATGCCTCTGTGTCCCAGTACAGACTTGCATCCCAGGCTCCAGATCCCCCCAAGCTCCTGGTCCCCCGGGAAGCCCTGTCTTCCTGTGCACCCTCCTCAGGGGTGCCAGCTGTCATCTAGAACCAGGCACATGCTTTCTGGTGCCTCCCTTTGTTCTCAAAGCTCTCTGCTTGGCTCATTTTTGTTTGTTTGTTTGTTTATAACTTCTACTTCCTTTGGGGATAAAATCAAATGCTCCAAGTTTCCATTTAAACTGTTTTTCTTTTTTCTTGCTTTTAGCTTTCCCCGCCTCCCAGCTTTATCGAGGTGTAATTGACAAAAATTATATATATTTAAGGTGTACAATGTGATGTTTTGATATATGTTATGAAAAGGTCATCACAATGAAGCCATTAATGTATCCATCACCTCACATGGTTAAGATTTTTTGTGTGGTGAGAACACTTAAGACCTACTCTCTTAGCACATCTCCAGTGTACAGTACAGTACTGTTTTTTAAATTTATTTCAATTTTATTGGAGTATAGTTGATTTACAATATTGTGTTTCAGGTGTACAGCAAAGTGATTCAGTTATACATATATTCATTCCTTTTTGGATTCTTTTCTCATATAGGTTATCACAGAATATTGAGTAGAGTTCTCTGTGCTATACAGTAGGTCCTTGTTGGTTATCTATCTTATATATAGTAGGTCCTAATTTATCCCTCCCCACCACGTTTCCCCTTTGGTAACCATAAGTTTGTATTCGAAATCTGTGAGTCTGTTTCTGTTTTGTAAATAAGTTCATTTGTATCATTTTTTAAAAAATTAGATTCCACATATGAGTGATATCATATGATATTTGTCTTTCTCTGTCTGACTTACTTCACTTAGTATGATAATCTCTAGGTCCATCCATGTTGCTGCAAATCGCATTATTTTATTCCTTTTTATGGCTGAGTAGTATTCCATTGTATATATATATACCACATCTTTATACATTCCTCTTTTGATGGACATTTAGGTTGCTTCCATGTCTTGGCTATTGTAACAGTATTGTTAACTATAGTCACCATGCTGGACCTTAGATGGTGCATAACTGCAACTTTGTACCCTTTGACCACCATCTCCCCACGTCCCCTACCCGCTAGCCCCTGGCAACCATTCTTTAACTCTCTGCTGTTATGAGTTTAATTTTTTTAGATTCCACCTATAAGTGAGATCATACAGTACTCTGACTTATTTCACTTAGTGTAACATCCTCCAGGTTCATCCATGTTGTTGAAAATGGCAGGATTTCCTTCTTTTCTAATGGCTGAGTAATATTCCATTGTATGTATATGCCACATTTTCTTTATCCATTCATCCATCCACAGACACTCAGGTTGTTTCCACATCTTGGCTATTGTGAATAATGCTGCAATAAACAGATATCTCTTCGAGATCCTGATTTCATTTCCTTTGAATATATGCCCAGAAGTGGGATTGCTGGATCACAAGGTAGCTCTATTTTTAATTTTTTTAGGCGTCTCCTTACTTGTTTTCCATAGCAGCAGTACAACTTTACGTTCCCACCAGCAGTGCATGAGGTCATCTGTTTATCTGTGACTTCTCCCCCGTGTGCACGCCCAACTCCTTCCACGCTAGGAGCAGGCCTCAGCGCCGTGACCTGTGTCCCCTAACATATGTCCACTTTCACAGCCTCCAGCACCTCCTGCACATTCTGAGGACCCTGAGCCCCTAAGTCCTTCCTTACAGGCAACTGCCTTCTAAAGAGCTCCGCATGGAGGGCACCCAGGCACCTCAGAGTCACAGTCCCAAACCCAAACTCACCATTTCTCCTTATCCCAGCCTCCCTTATTCCTCACCTTGCTTGGTAACATAACCATCTAAGATATGAAGCCCATTTTATGGGTGTACCATTCTTTCTTTAACCAAATCCCCATTGTTGGACACTAATGTCTCCAACTCTGCATGAGGGACAGGACGCAACAGTTGATTAATGGTGACATTGTTCTGTGGCTGGCAGAGTTCAGGAGGGCATGGGATTGCCCTTTTCAGCCCAGGCTCCAGTGGCCCACCTGGTCCTCCCCCAGGTGGAGAGAGGAAAGGGCGTCTGCAGCATGTCATCTGTGCCCATTTGCTTTGGACTTTGAGGCCATCTAAGCATCCCTTTCCTGACATTTCAAGGAGCCTCCCTGTTGCTCGGTTGCTTGGATGACCTGGCCCAATAGGCCCCTCCTCCTCCGCCATCCCACCCCACCCCATCCTACCGCTTCCTCACAGCCTTTGGTCCTGGATGTCAGCCTTCAGGCCATCTGGCTTCCCTCTGGGCTAGACTACAGAAAGAGGGACTGGGATTGTATTAGTCAGCTCAAGTTGCCATAACAAAACACTACACACTGAATGGCTTAAACAACAGAAATTTATTTTCTCACAGATAGGAGGCTGAAAGTCCAAGATCGAGGTGGCGGCAGCTTTGCTTTCTCTGAGACCCCCCTCTTTGGCTTACAGACGGCCGCCTTCTCACTGTGTCCTCACATGGTCCTCCCTCTATGTGCACATCCCTGGTGTGTCTCTCTCTTTTTATAAGGCCACAGTCCTATTAAATTAGGGCCCCCACTTTATGACCTCATTTAACCTTCATTACTTCCTTAAATGTCCTATCTCCAAATACAGTCACAGTTGGGGTGGTGTGGTGGTGGTTAGGGCTTCAACGTATGAATTTGGAGGGGACACAATTCAGTCCAAAACAAGAATGAAGAAAAACATCCCTCACTGGATCTGCTTCAGGGTCAGATATCTATGTGTATCAGACCTTCTCCTGCAAAAATGACCTACTCTAAGCAATTTCCCCATGGACTATTGTGCTAAAAAGGAACTCCTGTCACCTTTCTTTCTCTTTGTGGCCTTTTACAAAGGACCCCTTTTCTTTCTCAGCCCAACCTTGGCCTTTGCTTGGTCCCAAAAGGAGTTGGGTATGTGTCATAATGAGGAAGAGGGTGAAGGGAGAAGGGAAAAAATCCATTCTGTCTCACTGTTTTTTGCTATAATAAATAATGCTTGCACATAAGCCATTGTCCATATAGCAAGTAAATCATAACGGTCCAATGATTTCCTTTGGATAGATTCCTGATGGTGGTATTGCTGGGTCACAGTGGATATATGTCTTTAAGGTTTTAGGGAAAGAGTGCACCAAATTACATGGAAGGACAAGATTTTTAATTATTCTGTCTTAACTATGTGTAAATGGTTTGTCACTGTTGGGTCTACAAGGAAGGTCTTGTTACTCTTGAGAAATAGAGGAAGTAGCTTAATTGCCCTTTGGGTAACCAGCTGAGGACTCAGGACCCAAAGGAAGCAGCATTTTGCTGGGTCTGCAGCCCATGCCCTTAGGTGATGGCAGTGAAGGCAGAAAGAGTCCACTGTCCTCCACCTTTCCAAGGACTTGGTGCATACAAACTGGGATCTCTACCCCGACCCTCATATTCCAACTTTGAGCTGATCAGAAAATGACTCCCCAGGTCTATCTGTTTCCTCGGGCTGTCCTAACAAAGTGCCACAAACTGGGTGGCTTAGAACAACAGAAATTTATTTTCTCACCGTTCTGGAGGTTAGAAGTCCAAAATCAAGGTGCAGGTAGGGCTACACTCCCTCTGGAGGCTCTAGGGGAGAATCTTCCCTTGTCTTTTCTAGTTTCTGGTGGTTATCAGCAATCCTTGGTATTTATTGGCTTGTAGCTACATCTTATAATATGTGCCTCATCTTTAAGTGGCCTTCTCCCTGTGTGCCTGTGTCTCTGTGTCCAAACTCCCTCTTCTTGTAAGGACATCAGTCATATTGGATTTAGAGCCCACTGTAATCCAGTATGATCTTAACTTAACTTGATTATATCTGCGAAGACCTACTTTCCAAATAAGGCCAACTCACAGGTTCTGGGTAGACATGACATTATTTGATCCAGTATACCAGGGAATGGAAGTAACTTTGAAGTCATTGCTGGTGAAAAGCATTGAAATTAAGAAAACATTTTGGGCTTCCTCTTCTGCTGAATCTCAAGGGAAACTCCCTATTTCATGTTCTTTCATGATATGGTCAGTCAGGTGCGGCCACAAGAGGAAAGGACAGAGAGGCTGAGGAAAACATAATGTATTGTACTCACAGGTCCCAGAGACGGAGGCACACATGCCACACAGAGCCACATGGGGAAGCATCAGGGCGCTCAGGAGGCAGAAGACAGGAGTGAGGGGAGTACTTTGGTCATGACCTGTATTGGGGATCAAAGAAAGGAAAGAAAGGGCAGAGTAAAAAGTTTAAGATTGGCTACTTTGAATAATTCCAGTGGGCTGTGGGCTATCGGGGTGGCCTCTAGTTGCCTGGTACCTGGCCCTGGGATGATTAGGACAGAGGAAAATTGATTCCTGGGGTGCACAGGCCAGATAGAGGAGGTGTGGCTCTGGGTTGGTTAGTTTGCAAATCATAGGCATGCATCAGGCTGGGCTCTTGCTATCATCTCTAAGAATTGGCTAGCCCAGGGAGGGGCTGTCCCTTCCCAGCCAGGAAGAGATGTCAAAACATTGTAATATACAGAAAATTAAACACATATGCAATACACACCCTCCTGTGGGAAAGAGGAAGGACCTGGGTTCCTTGGTCCCAGCTCAAGTACACCAGTGCAGCGTTCTCGGGGGGCTGGCGGGGTGCACTCACATTCTAGAGTGGGCTCTGTCTTCCGCCTCACCGGGACACCGTGGGCAAGTCAGCAGCTGCCCCAGGAGGACAGGTCTCCACACTGGTGGTCCGGCCTCAGCACTGTCACTAGCTGTGTGGCCTGGAAGCCTGGAGACCTGATCATCTGGCACACGGATGGTTGCCTAGAAAACCCATTTCTACCCTGAGGCTCTTTAGAGGTTATATCAGGGACTCCAGGTTGATAATTTCTGGACTAGACCTTCGACGTCCCATCAGCTCGGAAAAGGTCCCCTGGTGTCCCCCTTCTGCCTCCATTTAGCCCATCTTTCATCTCACTCTTGTATTAAGGCTGGTGGTTTCTATGACTCCCCACTAAACTGTGCCTTCTGTGAGGGCAGGGGCCACATGCGAATACCTTTGTATCATCCACATTGGCCTAGATTTTGTAATTATACGGACTTGGGCTCCAGTCCCAAGCTGCTCTTTTTCACTCTGTGACTTTCGGCAAATTACTTAACCTCTTTGAGCTGCAGTTTTCTTCTCAGTAAGTGGCACTTCTAGTGCCATCCTCCGAGCGACGTGGTGATCCTTGAACGAGACAGTGTGTTTAAGTGCCCACAATTCCTCTTGGGAAGGAGTCCCAGTACACCATATATTACGGTAATTCTCGGTGTGGGCTACAGGATAAGCTGTTTAGTGCACGCTAACCTAGTTTTTCCTCTTGGAGCTGAGCACTCAAATAGGTGTTTTGTGACAGATCTCAGCTGGATAGACTGAGTGGGTGCACCCATGGTATCTCTTAACCTATATTCCAGGGAAAGAGTCAGCATCGGGGTTTCTGGGCATTGCTGAGATGGACAAGGTTAGTGCCGCTTTGAGATCCAGGCACCTGGGCTGGAGCCCCTGCCCTGTCCCCATACTTTAAAGGGACCCACTCAGTCCCTCATCCTACCACATTCGATCCCACAAGGCAAGACCTCTTCGGCACTAAGAGAGCATACCTGCCTGGAGCCCTTGACCCCTCCCTCTGGGCCCTGCCCCAGGGACCTGGTGCTGGGGAATTTCCTGCCCTGAAGGCCCAGCTCTCTCCCAGGGCTTTTGGACAGTCTTGCTGAGAGCAGATCATATTGCTGGCCAGAGGGTGGCAAAGCAGGAGCTGTTTGCAGGTGTTGGGGGAATGGGAGGGTGGAATTTGGATGTTGGACTGACCCCAGGCATGGGTGTGAGGCCTGCAGTGGTGCAGGACCGCACAGGGGTGGGAGGGTGAGGGTCTTCTCACCAGGCAATGCCTGGACCAGGTTCTGGGGAGGCGTACGTGTTCTTGGCACCTCCAAGTTCTGGCTCTCACCAAAGCCCAGACATGGGTGATTTAATGGCTACGAATGTGCTGGTGTCACTGCCTCTGAGCTCGAGGCTGGCCTCCAGTTGGCAGTGACCATGTGCTAAGCCTGTCCCCTCCTCGGGGGTTCTGGACCTCCCCTGGCAGAAGGGACTCTGCTCAGAGGCAACCAGCAGGTGGGGGTGGGGGGTGGCGGTGGAGGGGATGCTCTCAGCCCAGGCCTCGCAGCGGGGAAGGATGTTCAGACATACTTGCTGCACCTTCCTGGTCTCTACCCCGTTGGTGCCCCCAGATCTGCCCGGGACCAGCCTGCTGCCTCCGGCTCTGGTTCTTCCTGCAGCAGCTCTGCTCTCCTCGGCTGGGCCAGTGTCCCACCCCACCGCCACCCCCAGCCCCTCTGCAGGAGCCATACCTGTGCCTACCGGCCGTCCTCGCCCAGGCCGCCTGCAGTGGAGGATGCAGACCTGCAACCCTGTCAGGCTTCAGGCAGGGGTGCTCCCACTCGGCTCCAGACACCATGAGCATAACAGTTTCCACCAGGAAGAGCTCTGTAAGGGGCTGTGGTCAAGGCGGAAGCGGGTCGGCTGGGGGTGAGCTAACGTATCACTGCTACGCCCTCTTCTCACCTTCCTCTCTGAGCTTTCCCGTGGCAACTACGGCCTGATGCCCCAGCTGCCCAGTTGGTGGCGCCCGAGTCCCCCACCTTGGCATACGGCAGCTGCTACCTTCACCACCCCGGCCACCATTACATCACAGTCATATTCTATTTTCCATCCACCATTTCACTTGGTGGGGTAGATACCATTATCCCCATTTACAGATGAGAAAACAAAGGCCCAGTGAGATTGCTAGTTCCCACAGGTGAATAGGTGTTCATGAAGTTTAACTGGCACCCATGGTTGGGGTCTGAGCTGGGCTCAGACTCGGGTTTTCCGGCCAAGAGCTCGTGCCACGCGCACGTGCAGCGTCCACACGGTTTCCACCTGGCCCCCAGCAAGGGGATGCAGCTCAGATTGGAAGCAGATCTCTGGGCCAGGCAGGATGAACACAGGCCTGGGGCTCAGGTCCTCGTCTCTGTTCCCACAGCTCATGGCCTCTGGGCAAGAGGTAGGTAGAGAAACTGAGGAACCCGGTCATGAGGGACAAGGGGGGTGGTTTTTCACCAAGAAGGCTACTTCCAAGCCAATCCACAGTTCCATCCCTTTGTGTCTGTTCACACAGCCTGGCCATGCGGGTTTTTCTAATGTCTGCTTTTCTAGCACACATTATACAAACAGATCTACAAAAAGGGCTGTAAAGCAAACGCACGAACTCTCAAGGATGGATTTTTAAATTTTCTCGATAAAACAGGGTGTGATGGAGACGTTCCTGTTCCTTTCCGCAGCCCACTGCTTTCAATCTAATTAAGCGTTTGGTCTGGAATAATTTTTTTTTTTTTCCTCTCAATCTTGGAAAATGTCCCGCAGCTGGAGCCGCCTGCTCTCAACTGTTTGTTTTTCTTCCTTGGAGAGGGACTTGGGAAGGTTACCCACCAAACCCCAGATGAATAGGCAGTTTGAAGAGCTCTCAAGTCCCCAGGCACACAAACCACAAACACACAGGCCCCAGGCTGTACTCTTTCTCCCAATGAGCCAAAAAGCAGGCCCGGGGTCCTGACCTTCCCCAAAGCAGGGCCGGCCCCAGGCCCCTCCTCCTTTACGTTTGATGGCAGAGAAGATGGGGGAAGGGAAAACGATTCCAGCCCATGGGCCCCAGGCCAGTTCCTGAAACTTCAGTTGTAAAAACTGAGCTGGGGCTGCATCAGTGGCTCCCGGTCGGCCCATTTATCATCTGGCCTTGGGTGGGACCGGGCAGAGCCTGAGTAATGCTTGCCTGGGGTGCACGCTGAGACCCTGCCAGACTCGCCCCTCAGCCCCGCCCTTACCCCAGGGGATCAGTCCCCAGACCCAGGCGAGGCTTCATCCACCCCACCCCAGCTCTTCTCTTTAGCTCCCCTTTAGAATTTTTTTTTTAATGTGGTAAAATAGACATAAAGTAAAGCTTACATCTTAACCACTTTATTTTATTTATTTATTTTTAAATTTTTTTGGCCTCACCAAGCAGCTTGCAGGACCTTAGTTCCCCGACCAGGGATCAAACCCGTGCCCCCCTGCAATGGAAGCTCGGAGTCCTAACTACTGGACCACCAGGGAAGTCCCCATCTTAGCCATTTTAAAGTGCACAGTTCAGTGGCATTAAGTACATTCACAGTGTGCAACCTTCACCCCCATCCATCTCCAGAACGCTTTTCTTCTTCTCAAACTGAAGCTCTGTGCCCTTTACACACCAACCCCCCATTTCCACCTCCCCCCAGACCCTGGCAACCACCTTTCTGCTGTCTGTCTCTGCAAATCTGACCACTCTAGGAAGCTCATGTAAGTGGCATCGACAGTGCCATTTAACATAGTTAATGTCCTCCAGGCTCATCCATGTTGTAGCATGTGACAGGATTGCTGTCATTTTTTAAGGCTGAGTAATATTCCGTTGTGTGTGTCTGTATATATTCTGCTTTCTGTTTATCCATTCATCCATCAGTGGACACTTGAGCTGCTTCCACCATTTGGCTGTTGTTAATAATGCTGCTGTGAGTATGGGTGTACAAATATCTATTCGAGTCCATGTTTTCAATTCTGTTGGGAGTAGCCCCAGAAGCGCAACCTGCTTGCCCTTTGGATTTTTGTACTTGAAAGTTCAGCAGGACATTCTGACCACCTGGGCCCTCTGTTTGCTGGGAGAGACAGAAGAGGTTGAAGGAAATTAGAGAAGAAAACCAAAAGCTAAGGAGATAATAAACTTTCATCATCCCACAGCTCTCAGTACAGCAATGTCACGGAAACAGAAATGGGATAGGGTTGTTATTAGAAATGCAGCTTGCCGGGGCCCAGCCCATTCCTAAGTCGGAATCTCCAGGCTATAACCTCAGAGTGACTTGGGTGCTTCTGATTCGCGGCAAGTTTTAGAGCCACTGCCTGAAAATTACACATTCCACCCACTGGGCTAAAGTGGGTAAAAGGGACCTCGTGAGAGTCTCTGTGGTCCTGGGTACACTTGGAGTGTCGATAATGACCGGTCCATCACATCTGGTCTTCTGTTTGCCAGATCCTTGGTCATGGCACAGCGACCCCTGCCTGGCTGGGTTGTCTACAACAGTCTGTATTAGCTCCGGCTGCCGTAACAAAATACCACACACCGGATGGTTTTAACAACAGAAATTTATTTTCTCACAGTTCTGGAGACTGGAAGTCCAGGATCAAGGTGTCAGCAGGGTTGGTTTCTCCTGAGGCCTCTCTCCTTGGCTTGCAGATGGCCGCCCTCTTGCTGCCTCTTGACCAGGTCATCTCTCTGTGTTCTTCTGCCCCCGGTGTCTTCTCTTCTTATAAGGACACGAGTCATATTGCATCAAGGCCAATGGCCCCGTTTGAACTTAATCACCTCTTTAAAATACAGTTTAAAATACGTCCAAATACAGTTAACATTCTAAGGTACCGGAGGTTGGGACTTCAACACATGACTTTTGGGCGGGGGCACATGATTTAGCCCCTAACACAATCATTTCCTCCTTTATTCAATAGATGATTATTTTAAATTCTTTCTTTTGCTCAAATATAATACCATCAGAAAATAGAATAAAAATTACTCATAATTCCACCACAAAAAATCAATTTTTTGGGGGGCTGCATTGGGTCTTCGTTGCTGAGCGCAGGCTTTCTCTAGTTGTGGCGAGCAGGGGCTACTCTTGGTTGCAGTACACCGGCTTCTTGTTGAGGTGGCTTCTCTTGTTGCAGAGCACGGGCTCTAGGCACGCAGGCTCAGTAGTTGTGGCACGTGGGCTCAGTAGTTGTAGTGGCTCAGAGCCACTACATGTGCCTCGTGGGCTCTAGAGCACAGGCTCAGTAGTTGCGGCGCACGGGCTCAGTTGCTCCGCGGCATGTGGGATCCTCCCGGACCACGGCTCAAACCCGTGTCCCCTGCGTTGGCAGGCAGGTTCCTAACCACTGCACCACCAGGGAAGCCCCCCAAATCAATTATTTTTAAGAATCCCAGTCTTGATCTGTGTGTGTGTGTTTGCTTAATATTAAAGCATATGCATTTCCCACATTGTTACATAATAGACCTCATAGCTGTCATTTTTAGGGCTTCATCAAAGTCTACCAAGTGGATGTATAATCATTTAATTATTCCTAAATGGTTCAGTCATGACTTTCCCCAGTTTTTTACCCCTACAAACAAGGATACAGTGAATTTCTTTGTGCTATCCCATTTCCCTTCTTTTGGACTGTTTCCTTAGGGTAATTCCCAGGGGTGAGATTATTGGACAAAGGATGTGAACAATTTTATGGCTTTTGATATATTTTGGCAAATTGCTTTCCAAAAGTATTTGATATTGTCATCAGCAATATATAAACGTACAAGTTTTCACCATAGTTTTGCCAGCATGATGTCCCATTATTTTTAGAGAGATTTCATTTTGTTTTATTCTGCATTTCTCTGATAACTAATAATCCCATAAAGTTTTTCATACATTTGATTATTACTTGTAGCATCTCTTAAGAAACTGGCTCTTTAAGCCTTTTTCCTGCTTACCTATGTGAAGCCACATCAGATATTTATCAAGTATCTACTACACGCTCCGGGAATACTAGAGGGTGACCAAGGGTGTGTAAGGCTTAGTTCTTACCTTCCAGAAGCCTGAAATCAACAATCACATCTTATTTAGTTATTGCTGATTTCTCTGTACCCAGTCCACTGCTTTGCACATTCTGTGTGCTCAGTAAATTTTGTTGCGTGTAGTTCAGCCCCAGATAACATGTGTCTTGTTTCTTGCAATTCACAGAGATCTGTATTCCATTCAAAGGAATGCAGGCTCAGAGTCCAAAATGAGCCTGAAACCCAGAGAGATTGCCCAAAACTGAGAATCTTACTGGATGAGCATGAGGTCTTGTGTTCCAGCATAGGGAAGGTGCAATTGACAGGAATTTTAAAGGGAGACTCAGGGTTTGAGGTTGGCAGAATGAGTACCTGTATAATACAGCTGCTCACCAAAAGCTGTTGCCATCAGAGTCATGTTAATAGCGGTGCAGTGTGTAGAATAAGGGAGGTGACTGTACTGTCTGGCTCCACGTAGTCTAGGCAGCTCTGCAATTCCCGTTTGTCCTTTTTTCCTGTCTTTTCAGTTTTTTATTTTGAAAAACATTTTAAACCTACGGAGAAGTTGGAAACATTGTATAATGAGTGTCTATATACCCTTCATCTTGGTGCTTCAATTGTTAACATTTTGCTACATTTTCTCTCTCTCCTATCCTCTCTCATTGTTATTGTACTATTTTGTTGTTGTTGTAGAACCATTTGAAAGTAAGTTGTAAACTTCACCCCTAAATACTTTAGTATGGATTTCCAAGAACAAGGAAATTCTATTATATCACCACTTAGAGTTTTTACATTTGGAAATGTAATGTAGGTACAATACAATCGTAGATAGATCGTCCATAATTAACTTGCTTCCGTAGCATTTATTTTAACCTGCTGCAGGATCAAAGCTGTTTTTGAAACTCAGCCTCTGTTCACTGGTGCTGAATAGAAAGGCGGAGACAGAGTTCTGGGTGAAGTAAAAAAGAGTAGCTTTTTTTTTTTAATTTATTTTATTTATTTATGGCTGCGTTGGGTCTTCGTTGCTGCACGCAGACTTTCTCTAGTTGCAGCGAGCGGGGGCTACTCTTCACTGCGGTGTGCGGACTTCTCATTGCGGTGGCTTCTCTTGTTGCGGAGCACAGGCTCTAGGTGCACGGGCTTCAGTAGTTGTGGCACACGGGCTCAGTTGCTCTGCGGCATGTGGGATCCTCCCGGACCAGGGCTTGAACCCGTGTCTCCTGCATTGGCAGGCGATTTCTTAACCATTGCACTACCAAGGAAGCCTGAGAAGAGGAGCTTTTATTGCTTTGCCAGCAGGCACAGGGGAGCACAGCAGGCTAATGCCCTCAAGACTGTGTGACCCACCCTGGGGGCGGGTAGTGAGGAGTTTTATAGTGTTCAAGGAGCAGGGTGTGATCAGCTCGTGGACCATTCTCGGATTGGCTGGCATCAAGGTGAAGTTTCAAGCGTCATCTACCCTCCGCTTTCAACCAGTCTAGGGATCCGTGCTCCTGTGGTCAGCAGTTTTCATCTGGTGGGTCGGCTTCCTGTACAAACAACTTAGCAATGTGAGTCAGGCCTTTATCTGTATCTTTCAGGGAACTGGGAGTTCAGTGATTCTGCGATGTGGCAGATTTATAGTCTAAATTGTTACTGGTTCCCCAGCCCAACGGCTATTCTCTGTTTCTCCATCTTCACATTTCCCAATCTTTACTCCTAAGTCAGCATTTTACTTCAATAGGCAAAGACACAGGGGCTTGTACACGGTTGCAAAGCCAGGATTACCCATTCAGTTACCATGTCTCTTTAGTCATTCTTTTATCTAAAATAACTCCTAGCCACCGATGGTTTTTCATGACCACGATATTTTTGAAGAACACAGGTCTGTTGCTTGGTATAATGTCCCTCAATTTGAGTTTGTTTGTTTCCCCGTGATTAGATATCAGTTAAACATTTGCGGCAGAATTATTTCATAAACCCTGCTCAGTGAATTGCATCAGGGGCATATTATGTCATTTTGTTCCTTTACTGATGATGTTAAATTTGATCACTTGGTTGAGGTCTTCATCTACTGTAAAGGTACCTTTTATTTCCTTTCTAATTAAGAAGTGATCTGTGGGAGACTCTTTGATACTGTGTAGATATACTGTTTCCCAACAGTCTCTCACTCAGTGATTTTTATCATCCACTGATAACTATTGCCTGAATCAGTTATCACAAAGCTGGTCATAAAATGGTGTTTTTTCCTAGCCCACCTCAGTGACACTAGAGTTACAGGTGGACACAGACCCTGGAGTGCTGAGGCCGGCTTCAATTACAGGTGTCTTTCCCCAGCTCTGAACTGTGATGTCCTCTCAGTAGCTTGATGTAGGCCATAGCGGGAGTATTTACACCTCAGAAATTGGCAAGTGCTGCAAAGAGGGATTTTTGTTTTTCCCTTGGAGAACCAGTTGTTAAACATTTACTGCTAATTGCAGACAAGCTGAAACACATTCAAAGGAGAATGGTTTTGGTAGTGATGGGCCTTGAAACTTTAAGGAAAGGGGATCTGTCTTCAAATATTAAAATGACTACCTTGTGCAGAGTCTTCGTTATTTAGGAGAAAATCCATGAACACCCCACCCTCTCTCCCCACTCGGTGCTCCAGCCGTGCCTGAGACCTTGATGGAATCACGGGCACTCTACGTTCCGTCCCCACCACTGACCTTCCTGTGTGGAGCTGAGGGGTGTGACACGGAGGGTAGAGGCAGCGGGTCTCCTTGGGAAGGGAAAGGGATGCTTCTCACTCTGATCTTACAGGAAACAATGTGTTTTCTGTTTTTTGACTGCACCGAGTGGCCTATGGGATCTTAGTTCCCTGACCAGGGATTGAACCCGGGCCCTCAGGAGTGAGAGCGCGGAGCCCTAACCACTGGGCCACCAGGGAATTCCCTGATCTTAGAGGAAACAATGCGCACGCAGGGCTGCAAGGTGCAGAGGACATAGAGTTCGTGGCTTTCATATCCTTGGTAAAGTACGTACAGAGTTCCTTCTAAGAATGAGGGATAAAGTAGGCTTGGGCGTCAGGAGCGTGAAGAAAGTTTTGAGTAGCAGCTAAGGGGATTTTTTCCAGCCTACCGTCCCACTCAAGGCAGTTCAACTCCAGGTGTATTCCAACAGCAGAAGGATAAGCCAAGTCAGCACAATTCTTCTTCTACGGGGTCCAAGAAGTAAAGCAAGGAAAGGAGGGGGACGCAGCTACCCGGGGTTTGTCACTGATGAGTATAAAGTAGAAAAACTCCCCAGAGGCCTGGGCATTTGAAAGCAGGTCTGAATCCGGGCACAGCAGTGATTCAGGCGTAGCCAGAGGAGGGCTCACGGAGGAGGTCGGGTTACTAGGATCAGTCTGCCCATTGAGGACAGTGGCAGGTCCCCTCCTGATGGGAGAGCCGACAAGCTTGGTGGCGCTGGTAGAAAAGAGGGGAATCAGTGTTTGGGTCTCTTTGGAAAGTACCCAATGATACCAGGTCCCAGGGGAAGGAGTGGGGCGGGGGGGTGGTCTTCACCCTCTTCACCCCCAGGGACCCCAGAGAGTTACAAACGGGAGGAAGATGAGGGACAAATGTAGGTGGGACTTCATCTCAAGGCCTGGCTGTCACTGGCTGATGGTGGAAAAACCATTTCTTTTCACTGTCCTCAGTTCTTCCTCTAATGTAAATGGGGATTAAGTGCTGGTGAAAAGTATACAATGATGTAAAGCTGTATACAACCCTTCGATGTACTATTATGAATATTCATGTCAACTAACCCGATAATCAATGAAGGAAGGGAAGGCACCTAGAGTAGAGGGTTACCTGAACACCGATAGCTTGAATTTGAATAGGCCTTTGCAATAGAGCTGGGGTTTTCTTCCCACATATTTGATTTCCTCAAATGAGATAACATCTACATAAAACACAACACAGTGCCTGGCCCATAATAAGTGCTCAATTAGAGTTTATTAGTTCTCACAATGCCCGCCCCCCCAGATAGATGTTGTTAATTCTATTTTTAGACGAAAAGGGAGAGACTCAGAATGATGAATTCCCTTGTCCAAGAGCAGCAAATGAAGTGGTGGGCAGGACTTGAACCCAGGTCTTTGGACTCTAAGTTCGATATTCCTTCCTTTCTAATCTACGTGTAAGGACCCATCCAATTTTCAGAGTCTGTGACATTCTCAAATCCACTTCCTTTATATAATCTGCACTTCACACCAAGATGTCAGTTTTTGAACAATTGTACATGTGAGATACATGCAGTGTTTTTTTTTTAATTACAATATGTTAAAAGTCGTCATTAAATTTTTCCCTTTTGTAGAAAAGGCGCTGAACCCACATAATACCACATCATGATTGGTGATTGTCACTGGCACAATTACACATGACTCTTCTGCAGTAGTAAATATTTTTGTAATACTAACAATATCCGATCTAACAATGCAAGATACTCTGGGGACCAATTAATATTTCAAAGTAACTCTTACTCTTGGTGTAAATGTTTTTAGTTGGAAAAACTCTGCCTGTTTGGGTGAAAATGCTTTTGCATTGTTGTTGATAATGATTTACATGGGTGGATGGATGGATGGATGGATGGATGGGTGGATGGATACCTTATTCTGATTTCCTGGACAACAGTGTGGTATAGTAGAAAGAGATGTGAACTGGGTTTCAAGATATATGAGAACTAGCCCTGATTCTGCCGCCCATTGTTAGATGACCTGGGACATTTTCACATCACCTTTCTCAGCCTTCATTTCCTCGTCTGAAATCGAGACGTAAATGATTATTAAGGTCACTTTCAGCTCAAAGCAATCCATGATCTAACTGCACCACGAGTCCGAGTTCTGAAGAACAAAGATGTAAGAGATTTGACACATTGGCTGCAAACCTCGTGTTCCAAAAGAGGAAACTCAGTAAGTGCCAAGACTCCTGGCAAGTCTGGCTCAGATTCCTCACATGTTTATTAGTGAGAATAATTTCCAACCTCCTCAAAATACTTTATGACAGACCCAAGAAGTGAAGAAAGTTGGATCTGAGAAAATCAGCCAATGGGGAGAGCTCACAGGACTCCAACCCAAAGCTGCGTGGAAACCCTAGGAGACTCATATTGAGCTGTTTGAAAACAAGCACTTACGGAACAAATTGTCCAGAAAGATAGAAACACAGAAACATGCTCGCTGCCCTCCCTGATTTCAGATTATGGCCTCATGTGACTGTGGCTGGGAGGCGGACTGGAGAGATGGAGGGGGCCCCTCTAACCCAGCATCAGGAGGCTCTTGCTGGCGTCAGAGGGATGGACCGCACATGGGGCAGAGCAAAAAGGCACGTACTCCGGGGTTTAAATCTGGATTTGCCATTTGCACGTAGTGTTTTCTCGAACAAGCGGCTCAGTCTTTTTGAGCTTCATCTGTAGAACCGGGGATATGAACATGTCATGTATTCTTTTATGAAATGGCCAGGCATGTGTGGCCACAAGGGGAGACAGAGGCTCAAGCCAAGTGTCTTGTACTCACAGGTCCCAGAGACAGGAGGCACGAAGGCCACACAGGGCCACATGGGGAAGCATCAGGGGCATCAGGAAGCAGAAGACAGGAGTGAGGGGAACAGTTAGGCCACGGCCTTTCTCGGGGTTTCTGTGAGAAAGATGAGGCAGGGCAGGGTAAGCAATTTAGGATTAGCTAGTTTGAATAATTTTGGTGGACTTCGGGCTATAGAGGTGGTCTCTAGTTGCCTTTTGCCTGGCCCTGGGATGATTAAGGCAGAGGAATATTGCCTCTTGGGGCCAGAGAGAGGATGTATGGCTCCAGATTGGACAGTAAAGGATGCTCCCCGCTGGGTCATTTGCATCTCTAAGAACTGGCTAGCTTCAGGAAGAGCTGTCTCTCCCCAGCCAAAAAAGGTTTCTTAAGAAGTCAAAACATCATAATATATGGAAAATAATTATACATACAGGCATACTTCACAGATCGTGTGGGTCTGGGTCCAGACCACCACAATAAGGTGAATATTGCAATAAGGCGAGTCACACGAATTGTTTGGTTTCCCAGTGTATATAAAAGTTATGTTCCCACTATCCTATAGTCTATTAAGTGTGCAATAACATTATGTCTAAAAAAACAATGTCCATATCTTAATTTAAAAATACTCCAATGCAGGCTTCCCTGGTGGCGCAGTGGTTGAGGGTCCGCCTGCCGATGCAGGGGACACGAGTTCGTGCCCCGGTCCGGGAAGATCCCACATGCCGCGGAGCGGCTGGGCCCGTGAGCCATGGCCGCTGAGCCTGCGCGTCCGGAGCCTGTGCTCCGCAACGGGAGAGGCCACAACAGTGAGAGGCCCGTGTACCGCAAAAAAAAAAAAAAAAAAAAAAAAAAAAATACTCCAATGCTAACAAATGTTAACCATCATCCGAGCCTTCAGGGAGTTGTAATCTTTTTTGCCGGGAGATGGAGGATTGAAATATTGCAAGAATTACCAAAAAGTGACACAGAGACACAAAATGAGCAAACGCTGTTGGGAAAATGGTGCCAATAGACTTGCTTGATGCAGGGTTGCCACAAACCTTGAATTTGTAAAAGACACAGTGTCTGCAAAGTGTAATGAAGCAAAGTATGATAAAACAAGGCATGCCTGTACGTATACTCACAGATACAATACAGAAGACATCTCATTTGTGAAACTGGACATACGAATGGTGATCTCAAAGGATCACATGAGATAAAATACATAACACCCAGCCCACTATCCAATACTGAGTGGACAGTCATTAATATTAGTTTTCTCTCTTCTTCTGTTCAGTTAAGTGGAAGGACCATGGGATTAGTCATCCCATCTACACCTCTGTCTACTTGTGTGACCTGGGGCAAGAGGGTCCTTCTGTCTAGGACTCTGTTTTCATATCTGTGAAAGAGGGAGGGGCATCCACATGGTCGCCAAGGTACATTTTTTTTTTTTTTTTTTGCGGTATGCGGGCCTCTCACTGCCGTGGCCTCTCCCGTTGCGGAGCACAGGCTCTGGACGCGCAGGCCCAGCGGCCGTGGCTCACGGGCCCAGCCGCTCCGCGGCATGTGGGATCTTCCCAGACTGGGCCACGAACCCGTGTCCTCTGCATCGGCAGGTGGACTCTCAACCACTGAGCCACCAGGGAAGCCTGCCAAGGTACCTTTAAGGCCCAATGTTGCCACTTTCTTGTCTGATTCCTGCTGAGATTGGAAGTGCACCTTTCTGGGATGGAAGGACTGGGACAAGAGGTCCCACGGGGGCATGGAAAAGGCAGCCTTGGAGGTTGAAACCGTGATGCCAGATTGAAAAACAGATTGTCCACACCTTTGAGCACAGAGCCCAGCTCTGATGACCCACGCTGGGCCATCTCTTTAGAACCCACACAGTTAATCTCCCCAGTAACCAACCATGGGCCCAGCCTTGGTGAGCCATGGAGCAGGGACAGTGCGTATGAGGTTGTGAAGCACAAAAGTACCTATTCCACCGCATACATTAAATTTTCACACTGATGTAAGTATCTTGCCTGTAGACCAAACCCCTAAGTTTCCCCACAGCATCTAACTCTGAGGACTGCTATAAAAAAAAAAAAAAAAAAAAAAAAAAAAGATTGGGGTGGGTATCCGATATTCCACACGTGGTCAAGTGTCCAGCAATCAATAAGTGCTGATACGAAAGTTCCCTCTCTTGTGAATTATTCATGACCCAATGAAACTGTCTCATGTCTTAATAACATTCAAACACTTATTTGTATCTTTTAAAAAATGTGAATGGTCCATTTGCTAGCCCAGTGATGACATGAGATTCTAGAGAGGAGTTTACGCTCTGTGATGGGTGGGTACCATGTATGTAGAAGGGCCGTGCATTAAGTGAAATCCAGCAAGTTAGGTTTTAGGTTTTTTTCATTTTCTTTTGTGTTGTTGTTTTACTTTCCTTTTCAACTAGAATGAAAACTGCTGGAGATAAGGTCAACTCTGGGCTCTAAAAGAGCAATATTTACACCCCAACCCCTTCTTCTTGATGGATTGCTTCATTATAGCTTAGGGGTTTTATTATATTGTATATCTATGGGGACTCCAGCTTAAATGACAAAGAAAGGTGCCTGGGAAAATCACTGAGCGTGTACCATGGGGCAAGTCACTTTTCTCTAAATGGGACTCTCCTTTCCATGTGTGGTTTGAGAATAAGGGTCTAAATTTGTCAGGAACGGTCTTTATTTATAACTATATTCCATTTGTAAGTCTTTGAGGGCTACTTTGTAGAAATAACTGCAATAAAGGACCAGCAAACCCCATTAAAGTATAGAGAAGATTCCCCACTAGATTTTTGTTTGTAAATGAAACTGTCACATCCCAAGAGTGCATCATCACCCAAAGACAGCAGTGATCTGAAGAGGGGCTTGGTCCTCACATCTCCAGGCAGTCTGGCTCCGTGAGACTCAGACTGGTTGCATTCTGGACTCTTCTGAGTTGGCCAGGATAGTACCACCTAAGGATGTGACTAAGGCTTGGAAATCAGCACCCACCTTTACTCTCCACCCCAGCTTCTTCCCAGTTAATCTCTAGTAAAGGCCCTCACTTATTATGGGTTAAACTGTGTACCCCTCAAAATTGATATGTTGAAGCCCTAACCCCTAGTACCTCAGAAGGTGGCTGTATTTGGAGACAGGGCTTTTAAAGAGGTGATTAAAGTCAGATGAGGTCACCATGTTGGGCCCTAAATCGGTATGATTAGTGTCCTTATAAGAAAAGGAGTTTAGGACACAGACATGCACAGAGGGAAGGCCATGAAGACATGGGATGAACACAGCCATCTACAAGCTGAGGAGAAAGGCCTCAGGAGAAATCAAACCTGCCAACACCTTGATTTTGGACTTCCAGCCTCCAGAACTATGAGACAATTAATTTCTAATTTCTGTTGTTTAAGTCATGCAGTCTGTGGTATTTTTTAAAATTAATTTATTTTATTTATTTATTTGTGGCTGTGTCGGGTCTTCGTTGCTGTGCGTGGTCTTTCTCTAGTTGCGGCGAGCGGGGACTACTCTTCTTTGCAATGCGCGGGCTTCTCATTGCAGTGGCTTCTCTTGTTGCGGAACACGGGCTCTAGGCGCATGGGCTTCAGTAGTTGCAGCATGCAGGCTCAGTAGTTGTGGCACACGGGCTTAGTTGCTCCGTGGCATGTGGGATCTTCCTGGGCCAGGGCTCGAACCTGTGTCCCCTGCATTGGCTGGTGGACTCTCAACCACGGCGCCACCAGGGAAGCCAGTCTGTGGTATTTTCCTATGGCAGCCCAAGGAAACTAATATACCATTTATTTGTCTTTTAAAAAATGCTTAAATAAAGGAAGGAAAAAATAAAATAAAAAATAAAGACAAAAAAAGGAAAGAAACCATGATAACAACAAGCATATCCATGAGTAGAATGGTTTTTAGACCTGCCCCTCCCTGGATGGCCCACTGAAGCTTGGCAGGGTGATTACAGGTACAGCTTAGAATAACCACAAGAAATCATCTTATTTACAGTCCCTGATTATAATGTCACACCACTTTGTTTTCATGGTGAGTGCTTTTTTTTTTCTTCCCCACGATGATGTGAAGCCAAGAGGAGTCTGATGGAGAGCCTCTGCAGTTGGCATCAGAACACCCAGCTCCCAACTCTGGCTTGCCCCTTCTTAGCTATAAGACCTCTGAAGTTTACTTAATTTCTCTGAGCTTTAGCTCTCCTCACTTTAAAACAGGGAAAATAAATAATGCCTACTTCACAGGTCGTTCTGAGGATTAAGTAGCACAGGTACATGGAAGGTCTGAGGTGTTGGTAAGAATTTGACAAGGATGAGCTAACTAATGTTGAATCCAGGGATCGCTTTGAGAGTCTGATTGTAAATGCAATATACCACATTTGTCCCTTTTATATGTAATCCTCTTACCTTCAGCTGAGATTTCACGTCAATTAAGATAATGTTGAGTTTTGATTTTGTCATCTTGTTGGTTATCTACAGCAATTTGATTCAAAATGGCTTGACGGCTTAAATATAAGACATGACACCATAAAACTCCTAGAAAAGAATGTAGGCAAAACATTCTCTGACATAAATTGTACCAATGTTTTCTTAGGTCAGTCTCCCAAGGGAATAGAAATAAAAGCAAAAATAAACAAATGGGACCTAGTCAAACTTATAAGCTTTTGCACAGCAAAGGAAACCATAAACAAAACAGAAAAACAAACCTATGGAGTGGGAGAAAATATTTGCAAATGATGTGACCTACAAGGGCTTACTTTCCAAAATATACAAATAGCTCATACAACTCAATAACAAAAAAGCAAACAACTCAATCAAAAAATGGGCAGGGGCTTCCCTGGTGGCACAGTGGTTGAGAGTCCGCCTGCCGATGCAGGGGACACGGGTTCGTGCCCCGGTCCGGGAAGATCCCACATGCCGCGGAGCGGCTGGGCCCGTGAGCCATGGCCGCTGGGCCTGCGCGTCCAGAGCTTGTGCTCCACAACGGGAGAGGCCACAACAGTGAGAGGCCTGTGTACCGCAAAAAAAAAAAAAAAAAAAAGGGCAGAAGACCTAAACAGACATTTCTCCAAAGAAGACATACAGTTGGCCAATAGGCACATGAAAAGATGCTCAACGTTGCTAATTATTAGAGAAATACAAATCAAAACTGCAGTGAGGTACCATCTCACACCAGTCATAATGGCCATCATAAAAAAGTCTACAAATAACAGATGCTGGAGAGGGTGTGGAGAAAAGGGAACCCTCCCACACCGTTGGTGGGAATGTAAGTTGGTGCAGCCACTGTGGAAAACAGTCTGGTTGTTCCTCAGAAAACTAAAAATAGAACAATAGCAATTTTACTCCTGGGTATCTAAAAAAAAAAACCAAAAACACTAATTCGAAAAGATACATGCACCCCAGTGTTCATAGCAGCTCTATTTACAATAGCCAAGACATGGAAACAACCTACATGTCCATTGACAGATGAGTGGATATAGAAGACATGGTACATATATACAATGGAGTATTACTCAGCCATAAAAAGGAATGAAATAATGCCATTTTGCAGCAACACGGATAGACCTAGGGATTATCATATCAAGTGAAGTCAGGCAGTGGAAGACAAATACTATATGCTATGACTTATCATATGGTGGAATCTAAAATAGGACACAAAGGAACTTATTTATGAAACAGAAACAGACTTACAGACATAGATAACAGACTTATGGTTACCAAAGGGAAGAGGTGGTGGGGGAAGGGTAGATTAGGAGTTTGGGATTAGCAGATATAAACTATTATATACAAAACAGATAAACAACAAGGACCTACTGTATAGCGCAGGGAACTATATTCAATATCCTGTAATATACGATAACAGAAAAGAATCTGAAAAAGACTATATAGTTTCTGAAACTATATAGAAACTAACACAACATTGTAAATCAACTATACTTCAATTTTTTAAAAAGCGGACCCCCTCCCGCCCCCCACAAAATAGCATTTTGATTCCTCCAGGCTGATACCATATCATTCAACTACTACAGCCTTCCTATTCTTCAACCTCCAGTTCCAAGAGGCCACTGAGTCCTAACAATGTTACTTCTCTATCGTGTCTCTTATGTCCCTCTTCCCTGTCCTGACAGGCGTGGCCCTGCTCCAAGGCCCTCCTCTGTCACCAGGACCACAGCTTCCTACTGCATTTCCACACCTTCTCCAGGTCCTGTTCTTTGCAATTCACTCCGCACCGCTGGCAGAGGATCTGATGAGAAGCCACTCCAGACCACTAAAGAAAGTTCACTCATTACACTCATTGCATTCAGCTTCTTCAGATAATCTTAATATTGGGTTTGGGTTTTCTTTTCCCAAAGAACGTTTGGAAACACATTAGAAGACTTTTAAAATAGGTTCCTTTTGTGTGTACTTTTCTCCCTAAGTAAATGATAAATTTCTTGATAGGAAAGCTTACATTTTAGACTGTGTATTTACTGCTGCCCAAACCCATATAGTGAGTTGGTACCTCACAGACATGTATTGAATGACTTAATGCCTGAACAAACAAATGAATATCCCCAATTCAAACTTCTTTGTGAGCTCTTAGGACGACAGGGAATCAGGATGTGAACAGGGAATCTGCAAAAAGGGAGATGGGAAGACAGCTGGCCTCTTTATGCTTAGGGAGGAAGGGATGCTTCTTGCCTTAGCCTGGAATTTCTTTGGAAATCAGAGCCAGAGACACAGGCTTGGTAGTTTATTGTGAAAAGTGATCCTGGGAAGCAGGAGTTGGGGACCGGAGGGATCAGAAAGGAGGGAAAACAATTAGAAGGATGTATTCTTGAGCCGGTCTCTGCTGTGGCGGCTAGAGCTCAGTCCTTCCAGGACCTTGCAAGGGGCTATGTAATAAAAGCTGCAGACTTGTCTGTCTGTGAAGAGTGTTTATCCGCCAGCTGCTTCCTGCATAGGTCAGGATTACCCTGAGTGGCAAGGCCATGCATGGATGAGGTCCAGGTGGTTGCCGTCATTGTGAGAAGTCACAGAAGCCTGGGGGCAGACAGCTAGAGATCGGAGGTGTGGATGAAGTAGGGTGTTGCCGGGTTACACCCACCTGAAGTTGGTCATTGTAGCCCTGGCCAGAGTAAAAGGTGGGCTAAGAGAGAGCGAGGCTGGGCCCAAGAGCTGCCCCCGTCTCCTCCACTGGTCCAGGCTTTTTTTTGTTTTGTTTTTTGGTGCACTGCATGGCCTGTGGGATTGAACCTGTGCCCCCTGCAGTAGAAGCTTAACCACTGGACCACCAGGGAAGTCCTCCAAGCTCTTCTAAGAAGAGATGTGGGCACTTCTGTGCCTCCTACCACTCTCCATTTTCAATCATTCACTTATTCATCTGATAGCTATTTACTGACCAGCTACCAGGTTGCAAGATTCTGCACTAGGCACTATGTTTGTCTAGATAGCAAGTCCCTAATTCCATTTGTGAATTCACAAAGAATTGGTCTCTTTCCTATTAGACGTATGCGCCCCATCAAAATGCTGGGTTTCCTGACATTGCTGGTAATAATTAATTTCAGATCCTTTAGCTTCTGAAATGGGAATCCTGGGGATATGTTCTCCATGAGGAGCCTTCTGAGTTATAATTTGCCTTGGATCCCATTTCCACAGTAATCAACAGTGAACTATCAGAGACTCCATCTGCTTGGACCACCAAAGGGAATGCTTATGCCAGGAGCGCAGAATAGCCAACCACACCTCTGAGGAAAGTAATCAACATGTTGGTGGGATTTTTCTTCCTCTGAGGTTGTACCAGGCCATCCTAATATGGATATCCATGGCTGTCCGCTGGCTTCCAGTCAGCCTGCACTCCATACATCCTCCAGCTCCCAGTCTGTGCTCATCCATGGGCCAGAGTCAGGGTCTATGTGTAAAGGATGGGTATCTGGGCTGCAGCCAACCCACCGTTCCAGGGGGCAGGTAGTCTGCATCCTTCATGCCTGTTTGTTGGATCCTGCCTGTAAGACGGAGAATTGGCCACCTGTGCTTGCTTACTTAGGGAGCCCTACCAGCCTCTGAACTGACAAAGGCCACTGCAGGTAGGCTCTCAGGAGGTCACACCTATGTGGACAAAGCCTGTGGCCCCGGGAGCCAATGGCTGATGAGTCTTCAGATGGACTGGGCATCAAAAAGCTCAGACCACCTGTGCAAAGACGGAGCGTCTGTCTGGCTTCCTTCTCAAAGGGCCTCCTGATGCTCTGAGCTGCAGCTGCAAGCTCCCGGCTCCCTCCTGTGTGAGCAGGGGCCGGTGAGGCCACAGACAAAGGAGAAGCCAGTCTCCAGACTATAAATGTTTATCCTGGACATCCTGCTGAGCTAGGAACGAGGACATGTGGTTCTTAAAAACAAATAAGGCAATAAGCTCACCCCAAATGTACCAATCTGCTGCCCTCCTCTTTGGGTCCTTATGAATGTCCCCTAATACCCTCCCTCCCCAATCTGCTTCATTTCCCCTGCCTCAGCCTTTCACTTACAAAACACGCATTCGAAGATAAAATTATGCAAAATTTCAAGAGAGTGACTGCAGAGCAGTAAGCCCCAAGCACGGGGCCCTCCTGCACGCGGCGCCGTGTGTCACTGCACTGGTCACACACCACGAGGCTGGCCCTGGTTTCCTCCTACCTCTTGGAAACAGGGGGGCCCTAGTGAAAATGTGCATCACTTTAAGTGCTAAAGGTCTACTGATAACCTCTTCGTTATGCAATTCTGAATGAATATTATGCTCCACTTTTAAATTAGTTTTCTATTAAAGTCACATGTCTCCAGATCTCAGGAAATACAACCCTGTGTTGCAGACCTCCTGAAAGAAAGCCCTTGTCTTTTTCTTGGTGCTTAAATTGAGGTGCTTACCTTGCAGTTTCATTTTAGCCCCATCCTTTCCCATCTCTGCCGTTAATGTGATGCTCTATGAATTCTGATACCCGCCTTCCTTCTGTCAGCCTAAATGAAGACAAGGCAGGACCGCTGCATGGGGCAGTGAAAGAGCCAGGCAGGTCCACCTCCTACTCACAGATGGCCTTGAGTTACTTACTTCATCGCTTGAGTTTCCATTTTCCATCTGTGAAATGGTGATACCGTCTGCCCGTAGGCTTGGGAGGACCATAGAAGAATTGTACGGCCCTTGGCAGTGTTCTAGCATCTACCTCCCCAAGGGCCTCCATCAAACTTGGATGCTATTTCTTCGTGCCACCCCCCTCCCCAAGCCTCTAACAAGTCCCTCCTGCTTCTTGGGCCGGTGCAGGGCCTCTGCCCAGGTGGTCTGGGTAGAAAGGGAGGCAGATGCCTTCTGCTGTTTTGTGTAAGGGGGTTGGGGGGTAAGGGGGGGCCAGCAGGGCCTTCAGAGTCCTAGCAGCCTGAGCTTCCTTTCATGCTCTGCCACCTTCTCGCGCTTCCTCATCTGAACACAGGCAGAATTCCTACTTCACAAGTGTGCTGGGAAGAGGAAAGGAAGCCACTTCTAGCAAGAAACGAGAACCGAGTCTGGTATACAGTAGGTGCTTAATAAATGTCATCTCCTGCCCTGCTTCCCCATGTAGACTTTGGAGTTCAGTATGGGACTGACCTTCCCTGCAGCAGGTATGGAGGACAGAAGATTGGATTGAGGGACAGATGACCCCATCACATCCTTATTTCATGCTTCTGGCATCTCTTGCCTTCTCTGAGCCTCTTTTTTTCACCCTTCGATGAGATTAGGAATACCTGCCCTTCCTACCTCCCAAGATTAGTTCTAGTGAAAATTAAGGGAGGTAATGGATGTGAAATTTTGTACAGAGATAAAGGGTTATTAACACCAATGCCCAAGGTTTAGGTGACCAGACCGCAAACAGAACACTTAGCTTTCTTCCTCCCAACTCACACATACTTCCCCTTCCTCGCTGGCACTGTGGGTGTGCCTGATGTTTTGGGGGAAGACATCCTCTCTGGTCAGTGACATCTGGGGCACCTTGACTTAACCAGCATGTGATCATTTTTTGATGAACATAGAAGACAACTATGGAACAGGGAGACATCTCAGGGCTGGGGTGTGGGTAGGAAGGCTGCAGGAGACGTGTCTATGCGAGCCACCTAGCCCAGGGCATGGCCTGAGACAGACATTAATACATTACTCATATATTATTATAAAGTGTATATTAACACATTCATTAGTATTCAGCAATTAATATTGAATCAGAATCCCAATTAGAATCCATGATTCCTGCCAAGCAGTCTGACTCCCGCCTGGGTTTATGACGGGGAACTCATTACCTGCAAGGTTTATTCCATATTTGTGTGTCTCTGTTAAAGTTTGTCCTGTGCCTTCCACCGTTTCGGCAGTATCGCAAGGGGAACTCTGGACCCAAACTGCCCGAGCCCAAAGTCAGTCTCCTCCGTCAACCAGTGTGTGACCTTGCGAGTTACTCAAACTCTGTGTGCCTCAGTTTCCTCGTTTGGAATATGAGGATCTTATCTCATAGGCTTGTTATGGAATTAAGTGTATTAACACGAGAAGCACTTAGAAGAGTGGCTGGCACACAGGATTCAGGAAATACCAGTTATTATTGTTACTCTATAACTTATTTTCCCCTTGTGAAAGTATGAAAGTTGAAGCATAGTTAAAGCCCATTCAAAGTAAATACAGCAGGCAGAGAGATAAATGAACTGTTTGCATAAACATGAATTAAGAGAGTCACACTCAAGGAAGAATTGTTCCCTGTTGAGGACAGCAAACATCTGGAAGGAATTAAATGGCGGATGAGAGGGGGTGGGGGTAACGTGAGCTAAGAACACACTGTGACTGTTGGAAGGAGATAATTCACTTCTGGGGTAGGTAAGTGATCCCAAAAGGGGGACGCTGCTCTGGGCTTCCACGGCACGATTGGATGCCTGAAGAGTATTAACCCCTCAAAATAATTTTGTTCTCATTAGCTGGAGTACCTAAAACGCCTGTAACATTCTTTTGAGCTAATGCATTGCCTTGAAACAGCCATTTCTTAAATGCAAGTATACTAACGTAAAATAACAAGGTATCGTTCTGTAGCTGTGAAATTAACAATATGAAAATTGTAAGAGTACACTGAGGTGTCACTGAAACTGGCACATTTAAAAAATCTATAATATACCTATAAATAGGTATAACTTTTGGGGATGCGATTTGGCTGGAAGTTTTTTATTCTTTTTCTTTTTCTTTTGTGATTGGGTTGGAATTTTTAAGAGTCATAAAAATGTCTATAACTTTGGCTCTACTAATCCAACGTCTGGGAATTTACTGGTAGGAAACATTTCAAAAGAAGGAGGGACCTTTCTGTGTTTATTTTTCCATGATTGAGAATGGGTAAATTACAAGACATCTCCCTGACAGACGCTTAGGCAGCCGTCAAAAATATAGTTATAAATGACAGATGGGAGAATATTTGTAAAATAATCATTCACCAATTAAAAAAACCCAGAAATCAAATCGTAAAGATTGGGTATGCACATGGATGGAACTAGAAGAAGGACATGGAAGGAAAACCAGTGGGCTTTGTTGGAGATTGTGGGATGGTGGAAGAATTTTTTCTTTTATTTCAATTTATGTTAATATTGGTTGTGCAATAAACAATAATCAAAGACCCAAATGAACCCTCCTGGAGGGGGTAGCTGATTGTCAGCCTTTACCATACAGGCAGGTTTCAGTCCAGTTTTCTGGACAGAGAGAAGGGGTCTTAAAGTTGGTAGGTTCTGAAAGGAGGGGGCTGATGGGCAAGGCCAGGAGCCTCCAAGGGCACAGGGCACCAGTTGGGCGTGGGGACCACCTGAAGAGAGAAGGAGGGATGGGCTGGTGGGAGCTGACAGAGAGTGAGTTTAAGGGAGATTGCCTCCTTCATGGCATTGCCTCTGGCCGGCCTGAGCTAATGGGGTCTTAAATCAAGCAGTTGCACTGTTACTCTTAGTCACTCACAATCCCAATTTTAAAACCAGAATTAACAAAACCCACAGTGTTTTACTACTTCTGATAAGCTGCGGTATCTCTTTGAACTTTGCAGCATCAAAAGCAGAGACTGCCACTAAAATACTGGGCTTTCTGTTTTCCAACTGCCCTCTCTCTAATACTTGTCAAGCAATCTGGGTCGAATATTGGACAAACACATGATCTAATCCTGGACTGCAATGATTTCTTAGGTAGACAGTTCCTGTGGTCACTTGGGCTGTGACTGGTTCATGGATTCATTTCCCCAGAACCTCTACTTGTATTGACAACTCTTTAGGTAATTTTCCAGAGTAGCGGAGTAATGGAGGGAACCACTGCACCGGGAGTCAAGAAGCATGCCATTAGGCAGATCACAAATAGTCTCCCGGACTCAGTCTTTTTATCTGTAAATTGGGGAAACTTTTTACAGATGACTGCATAGACCTAAATTCTATGATGAAAGTCTGAAAGACCCACTTTGGGCCGTATTAGAGAGTCTTATGCCCAGAATGAAGTTGACGATCCTTCTCCCATACTTTGCCCAGTCTTTCCACATCATGGAAAAATCAAATTTGGATCAAGCCGCACCCTGTAAGGGGATGTTGACACACTGAGTATGTGCAAAAGAGGTTAGCCAGGATACATGGAGGCTTAGAAGCTTGTTGTGAGACAGCAGATGAAAGAACTACAGATTTAAACCAGAAACATTGTTACGTAGCAGGGATGTGATGACCGTCTTTGAGATGCTGAAGACCTGTCTTGTGGGGAAAAAAAAAAATTCACTTGCTTTATGTGATCTCAGAGGGCAGGATCAGTGGATAGAAATTACAGGGAGGCAACTTTCAAGTCTGGACGGAATGTAGAACATTTGAACAGTTAGAACTAACTGAAGGTGGAGAGATGGGTATATGCAGAGGCTGGGCATATGCTTTTCTTGGAGATTAAAGGGCTGAGTGAGGGAGAATTTGTTTTTTTGTTGTTGTTGTTGTTTGGTTTTCGGTTTTTTTTTTTTTTTTTTGGCCATACCGCGCAGCATGTAGGATCTTAGTTCCCCGACCAGGAATCGAACCCTTGCCTCCTGCAGTGGAAGCACTGGACCACCAGGGAAGTCTCGAGGGAGAATTTGAAGTGGGGTTCCAATGCCCAGCTAGCACTGTGAGCCTCTGAATCTAATCTGAAATGACTTATCTCCTCCAGAGTGGCCACCATCTATGCTGTGCACTTCCGGAAGCATCAGTCCCAGCACCCTCCCAAACTACCTTCCCCTTCCAAATCTTCTCATTGCTTGAACAAGCTGTGTACCAAATTCCCCGGCTCGCTCCATTCCAAGATTCCCAAGGCACAACTCCCTCTGTGCCTCATTTGCCCCCATCTCCTACCCTGCCCGCCACCCCCCACTACTAGTTTCCATTTCTCTGATTTGCAGAGCAGAGCGGGAGACAGCTGTGGAGAGTGCACAGCAAACTAACAAGCATCCCTAGACATCCCAGGATGCACCAGGGTTTGTAGTGTACCTGAGTGCAGTCCATGAGCTTCCAGGAGACACCGGCTGCTAGCTTATAATGATTAAGATGCACACCCCTCCCCTTCGTATTGTGAAATAGCTTTTCTTATAACCAAGAAAAGGAAACCTCGCCAAGAGGAAAGGGTGGGAGATCCCTGAGATGGGTTGTTTGCCTGAGGAGGGAAATAGGAGATTTAGAAGTCAGAGGCAGAGAAGGGAGGGTATGGATGTAAAAACATCTCCACCCACCCAGAGGGAACGGGACCCTGAATTCAGGAGTGGGAATTACCAGTGTCGCCCAGAGCCTGGCCGAGTCTGCTGCTGCCGCGGTCCCTTCAGGCAGTTCCCTAGCAGACTTGGAGGGAGGCATCTGGGTTCCGGAGCAAGCAAGCCCTCTGGGTTGGAATCCTGGCTCCACCTCTTACTTGCTGTTCTGCCTGGGGCAACTTTAACAGCTCTTGCCCTAAAAGGGGATAAATAAGGGTACCTCCCTCCTAAAATGGAAAGGATGACACACAATACTGTAGGGTGAGCCACGTGGAACCGCTGATGTCTGATCATTTCCAAAATATAAAAAAGACAATGTCGGGGCTTCCCTGGTGGCGCAGTGGTTGAGAGTCCGCCTGCCGATGCAGGGGACACGGGTTCGTGCCCCGGTCCGGGAAGATTCCACATGCCGCGGAGCGGCTGGGCCCGTGAGCCATGGCCGTTGAGCCTGCGCGTCTGGAGCCTGTGCTCCGCAACGAGAGAGGCCACAACAGTGAGAGGCCCGCGTACCGCAAAAAAAAAAAAAAAAAAAGACAATGTCTTATGGATCAACCTCATCCATAATGAGTCCCCCGTTCCCAAACTCATCCGCACCTTAGAATTATCTCGGGCTCTTTTTAAAATTCCAAAGCCCGGGTCACCTCCCAGCCCCATCCAATCACAATTTCGACAGGTAGGATGCCTGGCCAGGTGATTCTCATGGGCAGACACGTTTGGGGACCACTGGCTGAGCACAGTGCCGGGGATGTATTGAGGCGCTCAGCCATGGCCACGTCTGATTTCCCTTCATCTGTCGTTTATTGAGCACCTCCGGCCTGCCGGGCTCTGTCCGGGCCTGCCTCTTGGGCCCCGGGGGCCTCCGCAGCCGCCTCACCTCCCCCTCCCCCACCCCACCCCTCCTCCTCCTCCGCAGTGTCCAGGCCCCGGAGCTCACCGGACGACCTGAAGGCGCTGACTCGGAACGTGAACCGGCTGAACGAGAGCTTCCGGGACTTGCAGCTGCGGCTGCTGCAGGCTCCGCTGCAGGCCGAGCTGAGCGAGCAGGTGTGGAAGGCGCAGGACGCGCTGCAGAACCAGACGGACTCGCTGCTGGCGCTGGCGGGCGCGGTGCAGCGGCTGGAGGGGGCGCTGTGGGGACTCCAGGCGCAGGCGACGCAGAGCGAGCAGGCGGTGGCTCTGCTGCGCGACCGCACGGCCCAGCAGAGCGACGCGGCGCAGCTGGAGCTCTACCAACTGCAGGTGGAGAGCAACCGCAGCCAGCTGATGCTGCGGCGCCACGCCGGCCTGCTGGACGGGCTGGCGCGCCGGGTGGGCGCCCTGGGCGACGAGCTGGCCGACGTGGGCGGCGCCCTGCGCGGCCTCAACCTCAGCCTGTCCTACGACGTGGCCCTGCAGGGCACGCGGCTGCGGGACCTGCAGGTGTTGGTGAGCAACGCTAGCGAGGACGCGCGCCGCATGCGCCTCGTGCACCGGAGCCTGGAGCTGCAGCTCAAGCAGGAGCTGGCCGTGCTCAACAGCGTCACCGAGGACCTGCGCCTCAAGGACTGGGAGCATTCCATCGCGCTGCGCAACATCTCCCTGTCCAAAGGTACAGCCGACCGCCCGGGACCCTGGGGGCTGCTTGCGCCCTCCTGCTCAGGCCTTCTTCCCGCACCTGCCTCCGCAAGGTCCGGGAGTCCCCCTCCCTCCCCGAACCCGCTCCCGTTCATGAAGTCTTGCCCTCCAGGACCCTGGAGTGTTCTGCCCAAACGGACTGTGCCCATTTCCAGGCCCGCACGGGATAAACCTCCTCCCTGCTGCCCCCGGCCCCAGACAGTGCACTCTGTCTGCACCCGTAGGCATGAGAATGGCCAAGATGGCTCCTGGGGACCTGGGTGGTCAGAGCTTGGATGTGCCAGCCGGAGCCTCCAAGAGTTTGGGGCTGGGGAGGAAAGCTGGGGCTCAGGCCAGACAGGGAGGCGCCCCCCGAGTGTCCTGGTCCTTGCATGGTGTTCCATGATGTTGGGCTGCGCCCCGCAGGCCTACAAGGCCTGCACTTGCCCAGCTTTAAGACAGAAGAAAGAGCCTGGAGTCAGCGACAGAGACATGAGTGGTTTAATGGATTGGGGAGTTTACACGTCTGAAGCAAGGTCCTGGAGTGACACCCCACCGTGTGCGTCCGATGGGCGGGCAGGACAAGGCAGCAGTCTTCTCTGTGGGGCGGGGGCGGAAGGGGAGATTGCCAGTTGGGAATTGATGTCAGGTGGGCTCATCGGTTACCAGGGAAACTAGCAGAGGGTCACGCCCCTCAAGGCTCCTTTGATAAGAACAGTCACTAGCTGGGGCGGAGGCAAGTAGGACCGCCTCCTACTTGCCTCCTACTTGCCTCCTACTTGTAGGAAGATGAGTCACGTGATTAGGGTGTAGGTGAAGCAGACACTCGTTGGGCAGGGGATGTTCAGAGAGCAAGAGAACAGCCATCTTGGGTGGCCTGACCGTACACATGGTGGAGCTACAAAAAGTTGGAAAATTCCAAATTTGAACCTGGCCTTCCAGGCTGTTATAAAGCTATATTCATCCAGGTAGAAGAACATGTTTTATTTTCTTTAACAATGTGTTGGCTTCATTTATCACTCTTGAATATAATGGCAAAAATGCACGGGCCTCCATTCGGACTCTCGCTCGGGGTCCACCAACATCAGCACTTTTACAGCCAACCTTCCTCTCTGGCACCCCTGACTGACCACTCCCCCGCTCCCCTCTCCCCCGTTCCTTCCCGCTGCTGTCTGCCCTGCATGTCACTGTCAGAGTGTTCATGAAAGGTACTCTTCCTGCATGAGCCCCTGCTCAGAACCCAGGTCTGTGGGGTTCACCAAAAACTCCTCAGGCTGACAGTAGACAATGCTAATACCATTTTGAACACCAACTATGTCAGGTACGGCGCCAAGTGTATCTCACAGGGTGTCTTTTGAAAACAACCATGAATGTGCTGAGATTCAGAAAGCTGCCCACAGTTGCAGGCTAGGAGGTGATGGGGCCAGGACTTGAACCCTAGCTCTTCTGATCCCAGAGCTGATGTGCCTTCCATCACATCCCTGGCCCCAGCCTGTCTTTCCTGCCTTCTCCTCTAACTGGTCCCCTGTACCAGGGGTTACAAACAGAACTGTCTGCAGTTGAGCAATGTCAATGCCTAAAATGACTTTGGTGTCAGGGGAGTAGTAGGGGCTATGGCAGGTCCAGCCCGTTTTGGCCTGGCATTGATAAGGTCTTCGCATTTTTTCCAGAGAAACTGGAAACATGGAATGTTCTAGAAATTTTTAATTGTTTAACTCTGTGGGCCAAATACAACATATCTGTGGGTCATACATGGTCCACAGACGGCCATCCTGCATCCCCTGCCTTATGTGAGGCATCCGGTCCAGTGGGACACGTCTTATCCCTGCCCCAGAGACACAGCCCACCTTTCCCACTGCCTTAGCTTTACTCCAGCGGTTCCTTCCACTGCACAACCTCCTTCCTCCTCCTCGTGATCCAAATTCCACTGATCCTTCCCATCTCAGCCAAACCCACCTCCTCCAGGAACCCGCTGGCCTCTCTAGTTCACCGAAGTCTCCCTTCTCTGGGATTCTGTATTTATCAGAGCAGAAGGTAGTTATGGTGGAGACTTATATTTGCATGGTACTTTCCAGATCCAGTTAATAATAATAGAACATTATTTTGTTTTAAAGTGGGTCCCCATCACCAGCTACGAGCTTGGTTGAAGGCAGGTTTCACTATGGAGAGCGGGTAGGATTCCTGCAGAAAAGCAGCTGAGGCTGCAGGAGAAAATACCAGGCTTTACTCCAGGACACACAATTAGAAATGATCCAACCCAGGGCTTTTGTAGGCAGCAGATTTAATAAGGTGTAATTTACATGCCGTTGGAGTCACCCGTTTTAAATGTGCCCTTCAGTCACCAGCCCACGACTTTCAACTCAACACCAGTGCTCAATCTGTCACAGCCAGTCACCCTCAGCTGTCCACCCCTGTGTCCCCCAGCACCTAACAGTGTGATACATGTGGCTGGAACTCGAGGAATGTTTGTGGAACAGCTGTTACATCTTTTGAACCCGTGCCATCATTGGATCAGTTTTCTTGTCCTGGGTCACTTTGGTTTCATGTCTCAGAAGTCAAAGGAGAGCAGGCGGTAGCATGTCTTCTTCCAAATCCACACCCCTGGGGTCTTAGCTTTTCCCATCTTTTCATTTCCTTGACCTCCCCAGTCTGTTCAGTACTTAATAATAGCAGCGACACCGAATCAGAACCTACCACGAGCCAGACATTTTGTCGACATTTATTCTCTAAGTAGACATTAAAGACTGCTCATCCTCACATCCTGCAAAAAAAGGTATTATTGAACCCATTTTGTAGCTGAGAAACTCGAATAACTTTCCCAGTGTTTCTTACACAATTGGCAAGTGACAAAGCCAAGATTTAAAGTGGGTCTTTCTGGCTCAGAAACCATGTTTTTTCACTGACCGTGGTGCTTTCTGGGGTGGAGAGAAACCAGCTAGCAGCCATGAAGTGAGAAGGGAGCGTGGTCCCTCAGGTCTGTTCCCGTGTTTGGGGGGTAGGCCCTACCAGGCGTTCCCCCTTCCTTCTTCCGGTCAACAGACATCACCAGGCTTCCTGCTGGTTGCAGCCTCTTTGGCCTCACCGAACATTTCGCATCCTGATTCTTTAATTTCTGAGTCCCTCTCCTTGGCTCACGCTGAAGCGGCTCTGGGTCATGCATTTGCCATGGTTCTTCCGGTGGAATCCTCTAAGCGGTCTTTCTTTGGTTCTGAAACGAAGTTTCACACTTGGTTCCTTTGAACTGAAGTTTCATCTCGGTTCTGCCCAGACCTGCCTTCCAGTCTTCAAGCTTGGCATTATTGATGGGTTGCTGGCTCTTCAGAGATGAACACCATTCGGCCCCTCTATCTCCCAGGACCACCACTGTGGCTGGTGTCTCCCCTTCCCACCTCCCTCTCCCATGGTTGTTAGGGACCCAACTGGTATGATTAAAGAGAGTTCTGTTGGGTATATCTGAATGTAATTACCATTCAACTGCAACAGCACAGAACTCTACCCTGGCGTTTAGATAAGGGATGTTTTACCAGAGAAGATTTCCTGCATTTTTACACTGCTGTCTGAGTGGCCTTTCTTTGCTAGTTTTGTGCAGTTCCTCTCTTAGTCTTTAAACACACACACACGCACGCACTTTGCCCTTTCCTGGCTCAGAATCCACAAATACCCCAACTACGTATATTTTTCATATATGAGCTTGTTTGTTATTCTTGAGCTTGACCCCAAACGGTTTCATTCTCTCACTTCGTTACACAGTTTTCTATGAGCTTTGTCTCTCGGTTTGTCTTTTGTGTACATTCACAGTGGGGCTTTCTGTTTTCTGCTTTGGACTTTCAGCATTTATCAAGTCTGTTGAAATCTCTCTGTGGCTCTGGAAGAAGCAGAGAACTTAGATGATCAGACAGGGGAGGCATCCCAGGAGGGGGCAGTGTGTGAGCAAAGGCCTGAAGGCAAGACTCCCCAGCCACAGGCAGGTGGCTCAGTTCGCTACATGGGTGTTTATAGATTCACAGAAGGTTAGAGTGACACTAGGGCTCTGAAATCACCTAGTCCACTGCCCTCATTTTGTAGTTGAGGCCCTTGAGTCTCAGAGAGGGGAAATGACTTGCCTACATCAAATCCCCAGCCAGTGCCTCGGCTGGGCTAGAAGATTCATCTCTTAATTCATGAGAGCAAATTGACAAAGCGGACTTACCTGTGGGCTGCTGTTTTGAGAAAAAACACCATCTAGTAGAGCAGAGCGTCCCACTCAACAAATGTTCATAATGGGAATGGGGTCTTGTGTTCCAGGCTAGAACGGTGGGCCCTGGTCTCTGGTGCACAGGGATGTGCATCCCTGAAGGTGGTGGGCGTCTCTGTGAACGGAGGTGTTTCTATCCCACCACGGACTAGGAAGCGTGGACTGGTGGCGCCCTCCCCAACCCCGAGGCAGGCTGCAGGGGGCTCTGCTGGGAGGGGAATGGAACGCCTGCTGTAGAAATTAGCAGTTGCCCCCAGCCTTGCCCACCAGCCCTCTGCCTGAGGCTCAGAAGAAAGCTGGCTCTGCAGGCTGGGCCACGGCCCCATGCACACGCTCAGGGTCCCAGAGAGGATGCATGAAATGAAGTGAGAGAGCTCTTGATACTGTAAACGTCACAGCACTGAGAATGCAGAGCCCCAGTGACATCAGGGCAATGGAAGCAGGGAGCCGACCTCTGGCAGCCGCCCCAGGACTAGCGTGGTTCTGCAGTGGTGTTTACATTACGAGCTTGGTCACCGTTCTGCTGGCTTCGGGCCCGAGGCGTCAGCCGTCATGATCATTTGTTCTTGGCAGGGCACTGTCTAGATTCCAGCACACGAGTCCCCCACCCCGTCTCTCATTCCAGGATCCGGGAAGGGAGAACGGATTGCTTTTCCCTCCCCATTGGCTGGTCCCCAGAAGAATCCTGGTGTTTCTCCCAAACGCTCAGTCCCAAATCCTTTGTTCTGTGCTGGAGGTGCTTCCAGCTGGAGCGGCTCACGGCAGCCCAGCGAGGGCAGAGCTGTGCTGGGGGCGGCATGGGGGGTGGGCTAGACCAGTGGACAGGCTCTGAGGGGGACCCGGGCCCAGGGCCAGGAGGTTCCCTCCCCACCTCCTCTCACTCCCAGTGCCCCCTGTGGGAGGTGGCGGGAGAGAGGGGCTGGCACCCAGGACCGGAAGCCCAGTGGAGGGGCTCTGGACTGTTTCCACGATTGAGGAGAAGTGGACTCTGCTCACCTTGTCCCAGCCCACCTCTGCCCTGGCCTGCTCCAGTGATAGAAAAGGTGAGACATGATAGCGTAAGCTGAGAAGCTTAAAAGCTCATCCGAATATTACTCAGTCATCAAAAAGATGAAATAATGCCATTTGCAGCAACATGGATGGACCTCGAGATCATCATACTAAGTGAAGTAAGTCAGACAGAGAAAGACAAATACCATAAGATATCGCTTATATGTGGAATCTGAAATATGGTACAAATCAACGTATCTATGAAACAAAACCAGACTCACAGTTGTAGAGAACACACTTGTGGTTGCCAAGAGGGGGATGTGGGAGGGATGGAGTTTGGCATTAGCAGAGGCAAACTATTGTATTTAGGATGGATAAACAACAAGGTTCTACTGTATAACACAGTGAACTATATTCAATATCCTGTGATAAGCCATATATGAAAAAGAATATATATATATATATATATATATATATAAGTGAGTCACTTTGCTGTACAGAAGAAATTAACACAACATTGTAAATCAACTATGCTTTAATAAAAATTTAAAATAATGTTCATCTGGGGACCACTGGGACCACTGATACCATAACAGCTTCCACGACTGCCCAGAAATCATTCCTTGAAATCTCTCCTGTGTGCCAGGTGCTCTGTGAGGCCCAGGGCCACAGAGAGTGGGGCTCCAGCCCTTTAGATAGGCCTGTCCTCCTTGGGGACCACAGTGCAAGGGGAGTGACCGTGGCTGGCGTGTGGGCACAGGGTGGCCTGACCAGGCTCTGGTGCTCCCCTGAGCAGTCTGTACATGGTGATGCCTGAGGGTCCTTCCAGTTCTGAGACCTGGGGATTCTGCCCTGGTGCCCTCAGAGATGGGAGGGGTGAGTGTGAAGGTGAGCTTCAGGGATGAGAGTGATGGGCCTCTTAGAAAGAAAAAGATTTGGCTAGTATTTGGGGATACCACGAGGAGAACGTTTTTGCTGAGGTGGAAGAGAGTTTGTGTCGAGAAGCATCAGGCTGTGAGTTTGCAGAAGAAGGGGTCAGGTTGGGAATGATTTTCAGGGGGTCCCCAACAGAGGGGGCTGCCCATTATGGTGTGAGGGGCTTCCAAGGGCTCTGAGTTCACTCGATTCTGATGAGATTAATCAGACAGCAACAGTGGGCTGGAGAGAGACTGGAGCCAATGAGGGAGGCAGTGAGGAAGGAGTGAGACACATGACATGGGAGCCACCTGGATGACAGCCTTGAAGGGGGCTGGGCAGAGGAAAGGGAGGAGTCCAAGAAAGCTCCAGATTGTTAAGCTGGATTCCTGAGAAAATGACAAAACGTCAGATCCCAAGAGTGCATCACCCATGGGCAGCAGTGGTTGAAAGGAGCACTTGATCCTCAGAGCTCCAGGCAGCATGGCCCCATGAGACTCAGACTGGCCGCATTCCAGGCTCTTCTGAGTCGGCCGGGCCAGTACCACCTGAGGGCATGACTAAGGCTTGGAAATCAGCACCCACCTTAACTGTCTACCCCGGCTTCTTCCCAGTTAATCTCTAGTAAAGGCCTTCACTAACCACTTAGTTCTGTTGTAAAAACTCTCCATGTGTAGGATGTTTTTTGGATGTGGCTCTCCCTGCATTGGAAGGGTGATTTCAGAGCCTGGAATAACCATCTCCAAATAGTTCTGATGAAGCATTACAAAAAGTCAGGTACAGATGGTCAGGGCTGGCCTTGCCACTCAAGGCTTCCCAAGCCTGTTGATATCCACCATGTCACTGAATTCGCTTATTCCTCACTACAAACGCCAGAGGAAGGGATTTTTACTTAGATTTTATGGAACCGGGACCTGAACCTAAGATCTTCCATATCCATCCTCAAACCTCACCTTCCAAATGATCTCTGCCACCTTGATGCCCTACCATCAGAGTCAGGCCACTGGGCAGCATCCTCCCTTTGCCAGAATTACTCCCGGGAAGGTCCATATGTTGGGTCACACCCACATCAGAGCGAATAAAACAAATGGAGGGCACGGTCCATGGTATCCTTGACCTGCTTGATTCCCGGAGCGCTGGGTTACCCCTGGGGAGGCCTGGAGGGAGCAGAGAAGAGTGAAAAGGGATGGAGTGGACTGGGGGCAGGGGGAGGGTGACAGCCCAGTGACAGCCCGTGACGTACAGAGATCCAGGAACCGCTCTCAGCTCCCTTTGCTGCAGCTTTGACCTGGCCAGGAGATTGTTGGAATGGGCATTGTTAAAGCTCATTTGCTTCCGTACTCTATCTTTCTTTGCTTTAGAATCTTAGACGTGTTCCCAGCCGTTCCTGTTGTCCAAAAACCGAGGTCACCATGGCCAGTCTTACTTTGCTTTTCTTCCTAGAAAAGAGGAAGATGACTGCAAACCCCAGTCCCCCTTAAATGATCTGTGTAACTCACGAGTCGTTGTGTAATGATTTGTGCATTTTTCAACTGTTGATTACTTTTTTCCCTGTACGCATGCCATTGAATGCTTAAACAGCTGTCAACTTTGGTTAGGGTCTGCGGACAGTGTCAACTTGGGGAATGTATCAGTACATCTTGATCTTGGCCACCTGGCTGTTTCGTGTGTATTAACACCCTCTGATCTCACATACTCATTCATTCATCAGATATTTATTGTGCAAGACATGACTGCTATGCTGCGAGTATACATGCTTTGGTTTCCTGGGGCTGTCATAACAAAGTACCACAAGCTGAGTGGCTTAGAACAACAGATGTTTATTCTCTCACAGTTCTGGAGGCCAGAAGTCTGAAATCAAGGTGTCCACAGGGCCATACTCCCTCCAAAAGGTCTAGGGGAGGATCCTTCCCGGCCTCTTTCTGACTTCTGATGTTGCCAGCCATCCATGGCGTTCCTTGGCCTGTAGACACATCACTCCAGTCTCAGCCTCCATGGTAACCTTGCCTTCTGCCCAGCTGTCTGTGCTTTCTCTTTTTATAAGGATGCCAGTCATTGGGTAAGGACCCACCCTACTCCAATCGGACCTCATCTTTAACTAATTACCTCTGCAAAGACCTTGTTTTCAAAGAAAGTCGAATTCTGAGGTTCCAGGTGGACGTGAACTTGGAGGGGACACACTTCCACCCAATGCAATACAGTTTGGGCATTTTCCTTGGTCCTTTTTTTTTCTCTCATCGAGCAGCCAGAGCAGGGAAAGTTAGAGTCTGGATCTTCACAGCCAGTACGGGGATGTCAAGGATGTGGTCTTGTCTCAGGGAGATGGCCATTTTCTTAGGAAAAAGAGAACACGTACTCCCGTGACTGTAAGACCAGGCAGTGTGAGATAAACGTCAAGTGGCACCCAGGATGTGCATTCAAACAGGCCATGCCCACTTGCAGCAGGAATGATAGATCAGAGAAGGTTTGGCCAAGAAGGTGGTCATGAGCATCCCTGAGGGGCAGGTAGCCATAGGCGATTGGCAAGGAGGGCCCCCCTGGCTCGCCAGTCTGGGAACAGCAGGCTGCCATGCGGGAAGGTTCGGGTGCATTCTGGGAATGGCAGGAGGTCTACATGAGGAGCAGGGCAGGGTGGGCGGGGCCAGGCAGACCTGAGTTGAAACCACGGCTCCCTCACTCGCTAGTTGGCTGTGTAGTCTCAACACCCAGCATGTGGGGACTGAATCTGATCACACAAGCTAGAATCCCTGCCGTGATGCTGGACCCTCACCCAGGAAGGAAGCCCCGCTAAGTAGCAATTAGAAACCTCTTCTTCCATCCAGGTGCTCAAGCCAGAGATCTGAACCTGATCCTGGCTGCCTCCCCTGCCTTCACCTAGTTTAGCCAAGGTCTGTCTCTTGTCTCTTCTACTTCCTAACAGCTACTCACATCCCTCCCCACGGCTACATCCCTAATACAGGGCTCCGCCACCTCGCACCTGGGGTGCAGCCTCCTCCTTGACCTCCCTGCCTCTACTTTCCCTCTGTTCCAATCCCTTTCCAACACTGCAGCCTGAGCAGTCTTCCTCGTGTGCAGATATGACCACACTGTTCTCTCAGGCCCCTTCTGTGGCTTCTGGTGCCCTCAGGGTCAAATTCAACACACTTACACCAGGCCTCCAGGACCCTCCACTTTCTCACCCTTCTTATCCCATCTTGGGACCCCCACCCCCAGTTTCTAATCCCATCATGACTCACAGATCTCTTTCTTATCTTTAAGCTCTTATAGGGATTGTTCCCTCCGCCTGGAACTTTCTCCTTTTCCTCTTAGTTAAGGCTGTTACAACAATACCACAGACTGGGTGGCTTACACAGCATTCCTTTCTCACAGTTCTGGAGGCTAGAAGTCTGAGATCAGGGTTGGGTTCAGATGAGAGCCTTCTTCCTGGCTGCAGATGGCTGTCTTCTTGCCGTGCCCCCCTATGGCAGAGAAAGCATGCTCATCGGTACCAGCGTGAGGAAGGGAGGGAGGAAGAGTGCTCTCTGGGGTCTCTTCTTAGAAGGGCGCTAATCCCATCATGGGGGCCCCACTCTCATGACTTCATCTAAACCTAATCATCTCCCAAAAAGGCCCCATCTCCAATACCAGCACGTTGGACGTTAGGGCTTCAACATATGCATTTGGTGTTGGGTTAGGGGAGCCATAGACATTCAGTCCATAACACACTCCCACTCCTCTCTTTACTTAGCCGCCTTCTGTTCCTCCTTGCAATTTCACTTTGGATGTTACTTCTTCCGGGAAGCTTTCCCTGATTCCTACCTCCCCAGTGCAAGCACACACACACACACACACACACACGCACACACACGCACACACACGGCTGGACTAGATGGAGCCCTGTGTTTATCCAAAGCATAAAGCATAATGCTGACCCTTCCTCTTTTTAGCAGGGAGTTTCCTCCACAGGTGACCTACTCCAGAAAGCCATCCTCTAACCTTAGTGCTGTTTGCAACCCTTTCAGGACCACCGGGCCCCAAAGGCGATCAGGGGGATGAAGGGAAAGAAGGCAAGCCTGGAACCCCTGGATTACCTGGACTTCGAGGTAATGGGGAGGCCCCTGGGAGGGCACTGGACATACCAGGAAGGGAAGGGGCTCTGCTATCCATCCCTGACCCTCTATTTTCTCTTTGGGATCGGTGATGGGGCTCCTGGGACAGTGCCCAATCAACTCAGCTTCAGATGCCCTGTTCTGTTAAGAGACTAAGAGGTTATTGGTATAACAGTAGGATGGAGCAAATCTTTTTCCATAGAGAGTACCAGGACCTGAAGAAGAAGGGTACACACGAGGCTCGCAACTCCTTGAAGCCACTCCCCACCCCAGCAGCCAGGGTCCCTGTGACCAGGGCCATTGGAAGGTATTGAGGGTGTCCCCTGATCCAGAGCAACCCATCAAGTATGCTGTGTCCCCTCAGTGTTTCCTGAGTCCCCAGCCCCTGACCCCCTACCTCCTGCAGAACCTGCCCCGGTCAGTAGATACCTGCCCTCTCATGCCGTCTCCACCCTGCTACATGCACTAGTGACAGCCCGGAGGGTCCAAGAGCTGGCAGGGAGGGTACTTTGGGGCCTTCTGGAAAGGGTGTGTTCGTCTTAAATGCCTCGTCTCAGGAGTTCCCGTTCTGTTACTTTACCAAATTTTGCATCCCAGCCTGTCCATTCCCCAGCCTCTGCTGTGAGCAGCGTTTTTCTAAGGGAGTGTAGAGTCTTCTAAGTGATGTAAGAAAAGGGGAGGTTTATCAGGGGAAAGGTGTCGGCTTATTTATGTCAGGAATTATACCTCCAAACCACCCCCTTCCTAAGTCTCTAAGGAGGCTGAGAACAGGAGAAGAGGCAGAGGCTGGTTGAGGCACAACCCACGGCCTGGCCTCCACCTCTCAGCACAGCTCCCTAAACTCAGAATCAAGGATGCCCAGGGGCTCCCAGAGCTGTGGAACCTCCTTTTCTGCCTTAGTCAGTGACAGGATGCAGGATTCCTGGGCATATCCTGCAGGAGACACAGAATGCCGTGGCAGCAGGGCTGTTGGGCTCCAGGAATGTTGCGTTAGGGAAAAAAATAAATCAAGCCCTCGTCTGAGGTGCTATCACCCTCTTGGGGCCCCCATCCTCTTCCAGCCGTTTGATGTTTACGGCGGAGGAATCATAAGTGCGAGACAGATTTCTCCGTGTCATGGAAAAAGGCCAAAGGAAACCAACTAACATTCGAAGCAGGAAAGTAAAATTAATTTGTTAATTAGAGTGCCCTGCTTTGCAGAGATAACTGTGGGCTTAGGTCAGACCTCCAGGGCCGAGGCCTCACTGGGCGAAACCACTTGTTGACTCCGGCTTTCCATGGTGACGTGCAGCCAGTGCCACGGGGCCTTGTGGCCAGGAGCCCTGGGGACTGATGTGACAGCAGCCTGTCTGCCCCAGTTACTGAGCTTGCAGACTTCCTGCCTCCTCTTCAGCCTACCTTCCCCCTGCTCTACGCTTCCCTGTGTTTACCACAAGGAAGGGACCTTGCTGGTTTTTTCTTACATAGGATGGGGAGTGATTTAATCTTCCTCCTACCCCAAGTACCAGTAAGCCCTTTTCATCCAGCTGAGATGAAGCCGACCAAGCAGGGATAGGACCCTGCCTCCAGCGCTCTCTGCTGTGTGACCATGGGCAGGTTACCTAACCTCTCTGGGCCTCAGTTTTCTCATTGGTAACACAGGTGAAATAATACCTCAGTTTATGGGGAGGATTAAATAAGATACGTAATGGAAAGCACCCAGAACAGTGCCTGCCACGTGCAAAAGGCTCCAAAAAATTTTGCAAGTTTAAACCTCTAGCAAAGCTAGAGGTACAGAGACAGCTTCCGAATGAGGTTGGCACCTCCACCATCACTCACAATAGAATTGGACCTTTCGGGGGGAGGGGTTCAGCCTCACTGGATAAAAGGTGCTGACGGGGAGGGTTTGTGCTGACTTTTTGGACACTGTCTTTGTAGCATCTTTAACTCAGAAGAGTCAGGAAGCAGGGATAGCAGGAGGATGCGTGGTTGAGGTCGGTGGCTGAGCCAGACGATGGCCTCTGGGGGCCCTTCCAGTTCTGAGTCTGAGGCTCCAAAACTTTCTTGTCTCCCCAGGTCTGCCAGGGGAGAGAGGGACCCCAGGACTGCCCGGCCCCAAGGGCGACGAAGGGAAGCTGGGAGCCATGGGACCGATGGGCATGCGTGGGTTCAAAGGTAACAACGCATCTCAGCTCACCCTCGCTCACCGCCAGCCCCCGCGCACCAATGTGGGCACTGGAGTGTGGACCGGGTTCAAATTCTAGTTCTTCCACTGACAAGCTGAGTGACCTTGAGCAAGTCACTTAATCTCATTAGGCATCAGTTTGTTTTCTTTTCTTTTTTTTTTTTTCTTTTTGGCTGCACCGCAGGGCTTGCGGGATCTTAGCTCCCCCGACCAGGGTTGGAACTCGCACCCCCTGCAGTGGAAGCGCGTGTCCGAACCACCAGACTGCCCAGGGAATTACCATTAAGCGTCAGTTTCCTCATTCCCAAACTAACAAGCCTTGTGATACCATATTTCACAGGGCTGTCACGAGGATTACGTGGAACGTATATGAGTGAAAACACGGTAAACTCCAAAGCGCTGTAGAAATGCAAGGAAGTGTTACTATTGGTTGCAGCTCGGTGATGTAACCGGAGGAAGCCAGGCCAGGAGAGCAGGCTTGCAGGAGAAACACAGACCCAGGATGGCCTCCTCCCCCCAATACTGCCAGATTCCTCACAGTTCCTCATATTCTTTTTATTCCCCAAATATTTAAAACTTTAATCAGTCCTCAGATTTCCATTGCCAATAGTGTTTCTTCTGACTTTTTTTCCTTCCCATTAATAATGAACAAGTCATCTTGTTCATTTTCAGGGAATCCCACTTTAGAGTCAGTCCCATCTTTCCACGTTCATTTCAAGGGTGTCCAGACCTCTTAGCACCATTGCAGAAGAAAAAGAGGAACTCGGATACTCTTTCCCCAGGCTCTCTCACTTGTTAAAATGAAAACTAAGAAAAAGAAAAGTACTATTAATCATTCCCACCCCACATCTAGGATGACCTCTTAATCTAGGATCACTGGGAACTTTTATTCTACTTTCTGGTTGGTGATTAAACAGACTGAGGTTTTCCTTCCTTTTATGATCCACATTTAAAAAAATCGATTTTAAAACACATTACAAAAGCAGCACATGCTTATTGAAAACAATTTAACAATACAGAAATGTATAAAGTATAAAGTAAAAAGTGAGTGCCTTCCCCCTAGGTCTCTTCAGGGCTTATTCTTCAGAATAACTACTGTAAACGCTTTGGAGCACATCCTGCCAGACCCTTTTCCAAGCACATTCATATTTACATATATGTTTGCTTTTGTTTTTTTCAAAACTTGGAACACATGAGGCATCCTCCCCTGGAACTTGCTGGCTTGCTTTTTTTTCATGAGAGAATATGCCATAAGCTTTTGATTTGCAGATATCTTTCTGGAGGCAATTGGATGGAATTCCCTGGTCATTTTAATGTCCCCTTGAGTGGTGTCAGGACCCATCTACTTCTTTGTAGAGTGGGATGCTAGCTGAGAAAAAAGCTGTGTTGTTTTAACCATATCCTGGGAAGGAAATTCCACAATTCCCTGGAAACTCTCCCCCGTGTTTTATAGCCTCCTCCACTGATAAATCTGCCTGACGTAGAACCTATGTGTCTCCCTTTGTAACTGAAGACCCTCCCCCCCTTTTCTCTTTCCATGCTTATTAGAACAACCTTGGATTTGGACTTCTGAAACTTTGGCTGTTTAATAGGAATATCTTTGCTTTGTCTTCTTCCTGTGGGATACCATGTACTCCTTTAGTCTGTGCTGCGCTGCTCCTCTGTGCTTTAGTTAGGAGGGAATGAAACTTCTCTGCTTGGTGCCCACCCACCCTGCTTCCAAGGGGGACCAGAGTAGGCAACATAATTGGCCCAAGCTCTTACCCTTTCAGCCATGCATGCCCTCCAGGGCTGCGGACTCCTCCCTGAGGATTTCTCTGGTCTTGGGTTAATGTTTCCTGCAGGTAAGACTTTATTTACAATTAGGATTTATTTCCATTTCTAATGCCCGTTTTCCTCCTCTGTTTCAGGTGACCGAGGCCCAAAAGGAGAGAAAGGAGAGAAAGGAGACAGAACAGGGGATGCCAGTAAGGAAATTCTGTTGGGATCACTGGATTCTGTGTCAGCACAGGTGTAGCTGTTGCCCAAGCAACCCAAGTTTCGGTGGCTGGAGGCTGGGGCTCCAGTGTCAAAGGAGCTCCCTGTCCACTCCAGGGCTCAGTTGATCCAGCAAGAGAGAATTATACCCCAGGGGCACAGGCCACATTTCCAGACATGGTATAAACCCAGTGGTTGTGTGGGAGGGACTGGAGGCAGACTGCATGGGCTCCCTTCCGGCCGCCTCCCTATGTAATGTGTGCCTCAGTTTTCTCATCTATAGAATGGGGAGAAGAAGCATTCTTATGTCATAGAGGCATTGTAGAGAATTAAATGAGTTAATCCATGTAACAGGTGGTTAGGACACGTGGTTAGGACTCAGTAAGTGTTTGTTATTATTATCCTATGTAATACACCAATTTAGACAGACTTACATCATTGGAGATGCTTGCTAAAATTCAGTTACCGACCTTGTTAAAATTCAGCAAGACCTCATGGGGAAAGGTATAGAGGCGAAGCAGAATCCTGTTTGTTTTCCTCCTCTGCCACTAACTGAGCAGTGGTGCTGGAAATCTCATTATCTGGAAGACCACCGAGGCCAGGAATGGGCGTCTTTCCGACGAGGGTCCTTCCTAAAATGTTTACAAGGGAAGCCAGCTTATCTAGTTATGACACTCTTTTCCAGGGTTTATTTCCCCCACAAAGGTCTACACGTAGAACCTTGGAGAGAGCGCCAGAAAAGAGCGAGCCTCCCAGCCAAGTTTCAGTGAATAGAGTCTCCCAGCCAAGACTCAAAAAAATACCACCATAGAGTATCTGTTGGGCTCTGAAATGCTGCCATCTGGGTGAAGGCTCAAGCAGTTTACCCACTTCTAGGGCATCTGGGCCCTGGTGTGGGGCTGCCTAAGAAGGCTGGGCCTGGGGCAAGGGACAGATACCCCTGTGGATGCACACTTTGGACCCAGATTGAGGGCTTCTCGAAGGCTGATCTTCGGTTTCAGTGGGTCCTTAAAATGACATTTCCATCCCAGCCATGCAGGACCAGGAGACCTTGCTGTTGAATAATGCCCTTCTCCAAGGTCCCTGAAACTTTAACTTGCCTCCTACTTCCTCTACCCTTTGCTTTCCCGGGGCAGTGATTAAGGATCAACCAGGAAAAGTGTAGGTGGCAGCTCTCTGTCGCTCTAAAGTGATGGGTGTACCTGAGGAGGAGGTGCGCCTGTGTCTACCCTGGACTCCACACGCCCACCTTACCTTAGATGCTGTGATCCACAAAGCAGTCTATGTGCTTCGCAGTCTGTCTAGCATTACGGAGAGTCCCTTCCAAGGATAGCCAAGGGCTTAACTGGGAGCGACCCGGCTAGATGAGATCTGCGGGACGCTGCAGGAGCCAAAAGAAAATGTCGAAGGCAAAGGAAGGGGGTCTAGATCCGATCTAGGATGTCTGTGAGAGATCTGACTCCTGAATGCTGCCTTCTGCTGCATTGGTTGACTTGCTTCTGACGGAATGCTGCCAAGGCGGCCGAGAAGGACCGTGGCATTTAGCTGTGTGAAATAAATAACTCCTGACGGGCTGGCAGGAAGGGAGGGACTGTGGAAAGGTAACCTCTGAGAGGGGAATCAGAAACACTGCCCGCGTACCCAGGGGTGCTTGTCAGGACTCTCTGACAGCTGTTCTCCAGCTGTCTCGAGAGGATGGTGTGGTCTGAGCTCGCCGAGCCTGGGAGAGGTGATGGTGGTTAGTCACCATTAACCCCAGGGATGCTCGCGTCACTGTTTACCTTGCCTCTGTGGGCTCAGCTGGGTGGGCTTTGCACTGGGATTGGGCTCTGAGGCTAGGGGCGCTGTGTGTGCGTGGCGGGGGCGGGGGGATGCTGGGGGTGGGAGCTGAGCCACCTGGGGGCGCTCCCCCAGGCACGGGTGGGGAGCTTGGGGAAGGGCAGCTAATCCACTTGACCCCGGAGCCTATTGACTGCACCGCAAGAGGTCCGTGTCAGCTCTGGATGGCCCCTCCTCGCGGACTGCCCTGAAGATGCTGTAACAGCCCCCTGACAAGACCCCAAAATGTCTCCATTGGTGATGGAGCTGGAAAGTGGGGACAGGGACGGCCCCATCAACGGGCGGCCGTACACAGCGTGGGAGGCACAAGGGACACATATGGGGATCGCAGAACCACCAGGCTGGACGGCCATCCATCCATCTCCCACTCGCAGAGACCTGGAATGGGGAGAGGAGACACCCAAGGCAGAGGCCGGACGGAAAACCCAGGCCTCGGCCTTCTCTGATTCTGGAATGAGAGCTCAGGCCCCTGGTCTTGAAGAGGAGGGTTGGGCTCCTTAAACCCCCTAGAGATGCCTCCACTTGGAGATATGGATGGAAGGGCCTAAGGCTGAAGGGGGGCCGCTGAAGCAGTTCAGGGCTGAGACCTGGGCCTTCCCATGGCCTCCACCCTCTGGCCTGCCTCTGCTTATGCCAAACCCACACTGTAGTCAGACTCCTGGTTAGGTTTCTAAGGAACTCTGGTCCCAGAGGCCTTCACTGGATCCCTGGGACTGAGGTTCTGAAGAGGGAGCCAGGGATCATCTTTCAGAAAAGTGTGGAAATTCTGACCCAGGCTGAGTGCCCGCTTCTGGGGGGTTCTTAGTCATTCCCTGGGCCCAGGGCAGCCCCACCGTGAGATCCAATGGGTGGGAAGAAGGAGTTCTCAGCGCAGGGCTCCACCCTCCTTCAAAAAAGGATATAGTGGAGGAGGCATCCTCCTCTGAGAGCCCAGCTTGCACCTAAGGCCTGGAACCTTTACCAAACACCTCCCACCTTTAGCAGCGAAAGCCTAAAGCTCCAGCAGGTGGGGATGTTACTACATTAAAGGGATTGATGAGAAAAACAACAAAGACCCCCGCCTCAGGTCAGAATTGGAAATTAGGGGTTTTTCTTTGAAGAGGGCGTTACAGAAAAGACTTCTCAGCAACCCTGTTTTAAGTAAATATTAAACTTTTTCAGAACAAGATCTTGTAATTGTTTACCCATGTTTTGGCCTGGAGTCATAGGGTTTTAGAGTCACAGGGTTTGGATGGTGTTTCAAACCAACTCCTCTCCCACCCTTGAGCCCACTGAATGGTCCTCTGAACAGAGAGCTGGAGAGAATTCCCACAGTCCCCCAGCTAGGTCATGGCCAAATTGGGGCTAGAATACAGAGCTGTTGATTTCTGCTTGATGAGAAGTAAAGGTGTTCGTTTGTTTTTCATTTTTATTGGAGTCTAGTTAATTTACAACGTTGTGTTAGTTTCAGGGGTACAGCAAAGTGAATCAGTTACACATATATGTATATCCACTCTTTTTTAGATTCTTTCCCCATATAGGCCATTACAGAGTATTGAGTTCCCTGTGCTATATACGAGGTAAAGGTTTTTTGTTGTTGTTTGTTTCAGGCAAGGGTGATATCAGTCATTCTGTTAGATGTTTGGCTTTTGAGAGTTTCGCCAGGAAAAAAAAAAAAAGTTACATATACACATCTCAAGACAGAAAGACATTTGTTTTACCCTCATATATGGTCCATTTGCAAGAAAAATAAATAGTATTTTTGCAGCTAAGGGGTGGGTAAAGGATCCAGTCTTGTTTAAGCCCCACAGCGTGAATTTCAAGCAGGATATAAATTCAGATTGTTTAAATACGTTTCCTCAATTTGGTTTCACATGGAAAAAAGTATGCAGAATGACCCAGGGGTAAATTCCAAGCCAGTGCTTGTTGATAGCTATCAGTTGCATCTCAGAAAACTTGAAAAAATGTTTAACACCTTGTGTGTGTTTTCAACACTTAGGGAAGTAGGTTTGTGTGTGTTTGGCGGGGAGGGGAACCAGTGGGCACCCCAGCATGCAGTATAAGCTCAAAATAAATGATCAGGATGGTGGTTTCTAGACAGGTTTTTTTTTTTTTTTCCCATTGCTACTGAGATGTCTCTACCTCTGTTTTAACAGGTACTCATTTTGGGGGAGGGGGTTGCGCTGCGTGGCATGCAGGATCTTAATTACCCGACACGAGAGATCGAACTCGTGCCCCCTGCAGTGGAAGCGTGGAGTCCTAACCACTGGACTGCCACGAAATTCCTTCTATCTCTGTTTGAGAATAAGGGAGGCAAAGACAGTCCTTTGGAGTCCGTGAATTCCCTTCCGCCCATCCCTGTCCCTAGAACTGGCGGCACTGGGTGCCCCAGGGGACCTGTTTGAGCACCAGAAGATAGCATTCTTTCAGGCCTGAGAGACAGAGCTACTGGACCTTTTATGTATAATTATATTTCTTTATTAACTCAACTGCGTGTACATCTTATTCCTTATACAACTTTAATGCCCCAGCAACAACATGGTTTAAAAGTAAACCACACTTCCAAGAAAAGCTAAGCGCTCACACAAGACTTCAAACCAGCTTGTACCTGGTACTCCGGGGAGTAAAAGTTGCTGTGCCTGATATTTCACTTACTTCTCCAGTCCTTCCTATTCAGGAGGCATGATGATGGCCCTGTTCGAGAGATCAGGAGGCTGAGGGTAGAGGATAAGGAACCCGCCCAGAGCCACCGGCGTTCATCAGGGGCAGAGCCAGGATGCAGATCCGGTCTGTCCACGCTGGAGCCTACCTCCAGTCCTGCTACCATCCTGGATTATCTTTTACTCTTTTATTCTCTCTGGCCTTTGACGTGGGCGTCAGCATGGGGTCCTCATGGGCCACCATCCTTAGTGGGTTTAATATGAAAGCGCTAATGTCTTCCTTAGCAATGCTCCCTTTTTTTAAATTTATTTTTTAATTGCAGTATAGTTGATATAAAACATATAAGTTATAGGTGTACAACAAAGCAATTCATAATGTTTAAAGGTTATCCCCCATTTACAGTGATCACAAAAGATTGGCTCTGTTCCCCGTGCTGTACAATACATCCCTGTAGCCCCTTTTTTTAATATATATAAATTTATTTATTTATTTTTGGCTGCGTTGGGTCTTCGTTGCTGCACGCGGGCTTTCTCTAGTTGCGGCGAGCGGGGGCTGCTCTTTGTTGAGTTGCGCGGGCCTCTCATTGCGGTGGCTTCTCTCGTTGTGGAGCATGGGCTCTAGGCGCGTGGGCTTCAGTAGTTGTGGCTCGCGGGCTGAGTAGCTGTGGCTTGCGGGCTCTAGAGCGCAGGCTCAGTAGTTGTGGCGCATGGGCTTAGTTGCTCCACGGCGTGTGGGATCTTCCCGGACCAGAGCTCGAACCCATGTCCCCTGCATTGGCAGGTGGATTCTCAACCACTGTGCCACCAGGGAAGCCCCCTGTAGCCCATTTTATACCTAATACCTTTTCATCCTCTATCCGTGTGTTGCCTCTCCCCCTTCCCTCTCCCCACTGACAACCACTAGTTTGTTCTCTATATCATTGAGACTGCTTCTTGTTTGTTATATTCACTCGTTTGCTGTATTTTTTAGATGCTCTGTTACTTTTAAGAGACTTTTCCCCGTCTCAGAGTTCGCTCTCCCTTTCACCAAACCTTAACTGCCTCCCCTGCCTTGGTGGCTCTGGGATAGGCCAGACTAAAGTTTTCACACCGGGGATGGGGGTCTCTGCCTCTGCCAGTGAAGCCTCCCCCCTCGTGGGCGTTTCGCATTCTTCGTGACTAGGCGATTGTGCCTTCCTTCGTCCCTTCTTTTATCCTCACATAGCGAATCTCTGACAGATGCAAACATCACAGGGTGGGTGGACATGGAAAAGTGGTTTTTAAATGTTTCTCCCCCTACGCTTATGTCTGGTGACTGAAAATACACAGACACACAAGACTCACTGAGAAAAATTGTCCCACAGCAAACACTGTCTCCTGTGCTGGCTGGAGCAGAGTGGGGGACACCCCAGAGGGAGAAATGAGCACAAGGATGTGGAAAATGGGGAACACTGGGCACCAGATGGAAGCTGAGCAGGCAGGGCCTGAAGCCCGCGGATCAGAAACTGGGCCGGCACAGCGCGGAGCTGGCTGTGGAAGGGGGCCAAGGCAAGAGAAGGTGAGGGGGCCGCCCTCACTTTTGTCATAGAGAAAAGGTACATGTGTGGCAGGAAGGAAACGTTTAGGCGAGAGAGCGTCGGTTATTCACTTATTTAGCAAACATTCTTGGAGGCTTCGCTGGAGATCAGGCTGTGGCTGAAGGCTGGGGAGCCCAGATGAGGAAGGCCTGGCCTCACCTTGAGGAGCTCCCAGGCTGGCAGGTGACAATCCTAAGAGAGCATGGTGAGGGTTTTAGGAGGCGAATACACAAAGGGAGTCACTCAATGAGGTGTCTTTGACCCAAGTCTTGACGGGCAAGTAGGTGTCCAGCCGGTGCCTGGAGAAGGTAAAGAAATTCCAGGGAAAGAGAACTGCGCGTGAAACGGCAGAGCACTGTCTGATAAACCCGAAGCGTTTGGTAGAGCAGAGGTTTGCGGAGCAAGAAACAAAAACTAAGGCCAGAGGGGTATTCAGGGATCTGTGCGCAGGAATGCAGGCTTGGTCTCTGGGCGACCCGGAGGGGCTCTAAGCAGGGTGTGACATGGCAACAGTGGGAGGTGACCGGCCAAGCGGAGAACCAGACTAGAGCCAGGACCCAGGCCGTGACAGTGGAGCCCCAGGCATCCCTGATGGCCCTCAGCCCCTCAGCCAAAGCCGGCACCTGGCCGGCTGGCCCTTCCCCCGACGGGAAGGTCCTCGTTCAGGGCCGGGCTCCCCCGCTGCCTCTCCGCCTGCTCTTGGTTGAGCTGCTCTGCTTTGAGAAAGACCTGTTTTTCAGAAACCCCCGTTTCCTGAGAAGAAGAGGGGACGGGCGGGCTGTGGGGCAGCAGTGCTGAGATCCGAGTCCCCTCCAGACCCGGCCGTGTGGCCCTGAGGCCGCTCGCTGAGCCTCTGCAGCCACAATTTCCTCTTTTCTCTCCCGTTCTGTGCGAAGGATGGGATCGGGCCCCGCTTTGCCAAGAGCCTACCTTAAGCCTTCCAAAAACCAATCCAGTGACGTTTCCTGAAAGCTTCCTAGTGACCCCTTCCAGGAGAGCTTCAAATCGCTCTGCCCAGAAAGCAGCTCAGTTCCGTTGGGTTCTATGGCTTCAAATAGATCCAGGAAGGCCTGGAAAAACACAAGGGCTGGCTCCTTTAAGAAGCCAGGGGGCGAAGTGGGAGAATGTGGTAGGGGAGGTGTGCTGTCTAAGATCCACGGACACTCCCGGCTTGTAAAACGGAGAGAGAAGAGCTGCAGCTTGGGCCCCGGAGCAACACAGCCCCCTTGGAGAATCCACGCTGTCCCCGAGTAGCAGAGGATGCCAGGAGGTCCTTAACAGGCCCGCTAGTATTTGTACTCTAGATACATAGATGCTGAGTGAACAGACGCAGGAGCCCGCCGAGGGCTAGGGGGAGAAAAATGAACAAGCCAGTGTTTGGCGTTTATGTCAGAAGTGAGTGTCCAAGCGCTGGAGCGGCACAGCTGGAGTCTGCTGCTTTTAACTGTTAGGCTGGTGGGAATAACTCTTGTAGGTGGAGGTAACCAGTCTGTCCCCTAAGCACCTGTCCTTTTTATGATGAGTGATCCAGGGAGCGTGTCAGCACCGTCTGCGCGTCTTGCATGCCCCACGCTCAGCTGGCACTGCTCAGCCCATCCCCCCGGGAACCCGCAGGACCACAACATCCTCGACTCCCTGGCCAACAGGCGTCGGTTTCTGGGATCTGCCCTAAAGAAAACTTGTAGGAATACGAACCTCAGATCGAGGGTGAGAGAGGCATTTTCTACAAAAACAACGCCTTGGAACCACTGAAGAATTGAAGTTTTGGCCTTTGATGTGGGTTTTGTACGAGGAAAGTTTTGAGACGTACGTTAAAACCAGGAATGATTGAACTGTTTATTGAGAAAGCAACTCAACCGGCTCAGGAATTGTTTGTAATCCCCGTGACCCTGCACTCACTCGTTTTAGGTTGGGTGGTAAACGTGCTGCAGGCACTAGATTAAATCCAGGAGGTCCCCGCTGCCGTGTCTTTTTGATGTAACTGGATCAGAGTTAGCTGCTACGGCATTAACTTCATGGCCCCACTTCCTCTCGAGTCCTTTGCCCGTCGAAAAGCCCCTCGGGGTGTACTTGGAAACAGTGGTCTAGATGGACTTACTTCCCCTAGCTGGATTTCAGCCGCTCTTCTAAAGAGTGCCATTGTGGAATTCGGATGGAACAAAGAGTAGGCAAAGCCTGTGGACGTCCCGGGAGGTCTTGTGGATGCTATGGTCGGGGGAGCTCACGGCTGATGCTTCACCGACTCAAAGGCTGGGCCAGTCCTTTGCTGCAGTGGCCGGCACCATCCTTGGGAATTATACTGAGCTCAGTACTATTTACTGAGAACTGACCATCCCGGTCCCTGAGCTCCTTATATTTCAGAACTCTTTAAAGTATGTGTCATTATCCCATTCAAACAGACGAGGAAACTACTCTGAGAGGTTAAATTACTTGCCCAAGGTCAGAGAGCTAGAAAGTGGTGGACCCAGTATACAAGCAGGTATGTCTTCAAGGGTTTAGAATATGCAGATGGGGAAGCATCCCAGCCAGGGGTCTCAGACCTTGAACTTGGAAGAGAGCAGTACCAAGAGGGAGGAAACAGGGAAGGGCGGGGACACGGTGAACGAAGCCAAAGGGTGTGAAAGAGCCTTCTTAGGAAAGGCCGCTAGTCTTGGTCATGAGCCCTAGAGCTAAGGCAATGGTCCATGAAGCCTTTAGAGGGATGCTCTGTAAACATCAGCACTTCCTCTCAGCTCTACCCGTGACAAAATGAGAGTTCAGGATCGTGGCCTTTCTCCCGGCTCTACAGCATTTCTTTCTAGTCCTAAAGGCCTGTTGACCCCCTATGACCCCTCCCTGCCCTTTGAGAGGCCCAGGAGCAAAAGCAAGGCAAAGGACTCACCTCTCTACCCAGGCCGCCCAGAAAATTCCTACAAATCCAGCTCCAAGCAGAGCTTCTGGGCATTAGCGACATCCTCCCACTGGGATGGGGTGAGCCTCTGCTTCAGGACTGGGCAGGGAAAGTGCTTCGTTTATTATTCGATCAGACACATTTTCATTGAACACCTGCTAGGAGCCAGGCGACCGCGGCTAGGGCATTAGAGGAACAAAGTCAGCCAAGACAAACTCCTGGCTTCCGAGGAATATGCATGGGGAGACCAGTGGGAGAGTCAACAGTTAAGAAAAAAATCCAGCATAAAAAGTACAGTGATAATTGGGAGATACTTCTGCTATTCCTTCTGTCCAGTAAAGTCCCGAGTACCCCCATGTGACCCCCAATGAAAGACACAGCACAGTGGCCTGTGGGGCTGGAGACCCAGATGTGGCCACTTTATCCTGTGACCTTAAGAAAGTCACTTTCCTTCTCTGAGTCTCCGCTTTCTCATCTGTAAAATGGGTATCACACCCACCACCCTAGAGGAGGACTGCCAAGATCAAAAAAGACCGGCTAACAAAAGTTCTTTGAAGAGGCATAAATCACCACATTTAGAGCGGATTGCCATTAGGAAATAGTATTTTATAAAGTGCACCCGCAGGCCTGACCACATTTTAAAAGCGATGCCCTCCAGCATCGCTTTTCCTGCCTGACCGGAAATTCCTTAGGCTTGTGGGATGACTCCTGTCCTTCCCATGCAGACCACATTTCCTGTGGATGTCAGGGGAAAGAGCAGTGCCCCGTCTAGGCAGGCACAGAGCCCTTGCGCTGCAGGCTGGCTGGGGGCATGGGGAGTTCTTTCTTCACAGGAGAAGAAAAGTTCAACTTCCTTAAAGGGCAGCTGGTCTAGATTATCACCAGGTCTCTACTCTGCAGCTGCAGAGAATCAGAGCCTATTTTCCCAGCCCCATGTGTTTATTTCTATTCTCCACAACCTCCTTTCTTTCGACTTGTTTTGCTTTGGCAGGGCTTAGAAGGCAGGATAAATACACCTAAAGGAGCTATGAGGTTTCAGTATTATGCTGGGTTCCTCCCCCTCTCTTCTCTTGAGAAGCAAAGTTCCCTGGGCTTTTGGGCCCTCCTGATGTACAACCAAGCAGGTTCTGGGGTCTTTAGGGATCAGTTCTGTTCCTAGAGCCCCTCAACCGTTCGTTCATCCACTCATTTAGTACCGTTTGTTGATGGCAATGTGCTAGGTCTCTGCCTGCAAGTGGGACTGCGACTGGGAGCCACAAGGATGCTGAATGCTGGCACTTCCTGGGAGCTTCCAGTGGTGGGGCATGCGGGCTGGCCAAGGGAGCGGCGCTGAACTATTTCTCATCTGTGGGAAGCGCATGTGGGGGCCACAGGTCAGGGAGGCCCTCCTGGAGGAGGTGACCTGACTACTGTGAAGTTGTGTAGCCCAGGCTTGATCCCAGATCCATCCTCTCCCACAGTGCTTCTAGCCCTGGCTGGGCATTTCCACTAGCTGCCAACTGTTCAAAAATGTCCCTCCCCCGATTCCCCGCTGGTAGATTTTGAAGCACCCCGGTGATTCTTACATGAAGCCCAGAGCCAAGAACCACTGCTTTAAGTCCCAGGCTCTTTCCCTTACTCCTAAAGACACGAATTCCTACAGACCCAGGGGGCTGCTGGGAGATAGATGAAAGGTACTTTACGTATGGCGTGGGCTGTTATTAAATATTCGTCTGAAGTGTTCAGCCTGACAGTTGGCTCTGTGGTTTGCAAATGAAAGGCCTTTGCTCTCCCTGGCTCCACCTCAGAGCAGCTGTGTGACCTTAGGCAAGTTATTTGCCTTCTGTGGGCCCATTTCTCCTCTGTTAAGTGAGGGTCGTAATGCCTAACTCATGGAGCTATTGTGAACAGTAAATGAGCGAGGGTGGGCCTGAGAACTCTGCACGGGGCCTGACATGTCGTGGGGACTGAGTGTACGTGAGTTCCCTTCACCGTCCACCCTTGACTTGAAATCTCTCCCGGGCGGCACCCAGGACCTGCCTTTGTTGTGCTAGGTTTGGAGCGGCTCTGAGCCAGGTGCAGACAAGCCCCATAGGCAGTGGGTAGTTCTAAGGCTGCCCCAGCCCTGGAAACCAGTTCCGAGATGGTAGCTACTGGTCGTTAAGCTGTCCTCCCGGACCCACTGAGAGGCTGAATAATGCAGCCACTCCCTCGGCTGTGCTCCCACCAGATGCTGGAGAAAGAGGAAGATATTCTGCATCTCGCCCCCCAATTAGAACCCTGAAACCCAAAGCAAATAGAGTAAAATTAGGTAGGAAGTAATTGGATGAAAAAAACACTGGAGCCCTCCAGAGAGGCCAGCGCCCTGTGAGTGAAACCAGATGTTGGTTTTAAAATCCTGGAATGGATTCCCAAGAGATACTGTCAAGTTCCCTTCCATCCCCAGAGGCAGAATGAGCAGCTGTCAGGCCTGGTACAGAGTGGAGAGGAATCCTGTGTTTGAAGTGGGAGGGGGGATTCAAGGCCAACATCCAGCGTCCCTTCCAGCTCTGGGGCTCAGGCATTCAACGCCAAAGCAGGGGAATCTGGAGCAGACCCAGCCTGCTTTGTCTAAGACCTTGCTTTTCCTACATCTACATTTACAAGGCAAAGAGAGCAAAGCTATTTGTTTTTTTGAAAAGAATCCCCACATGTTAGATATGTGCTGGGAGCCCCAGAGTGGCCTCAGCCCTGGCTTCACATTCCTGGACCATTCCGGAGTGGCCTTGCTTAACGAATCACATCCAGCTTGCATTAGTGAGCAGAAACTTGCTGACAGCAGGAGCCAGTCTTCTGCTGCCGCCCCTGTCCCCCTCCCCTAATATGCTAAGAAGCCAGGAACTGAGCCCTGGGGAGAGCAGAGGAAGTTAGGAGGAGATTAATCCAATTGGAGGGATGAGCCCCCCCCCCCCCCCCGCCCTTGCTCCCGCTCCCCAGGCAGCAGGCTGGCTTTGCAATGAGACTTTCAAGGATACACCCCTGACGGGGCTACTGGTATCCGAGCCAAACTCAGCAACTCATGAAGACGTCTCAGAGCTGACGCACATGTTTCTGGGCGAAGTGCTGGCTGACCGGGGTTGGAGCTCACAGTAATGGGTGCCCGTGGTGTGCCAAGTCTTTGACATGTGCGACTGCTCCCAACCATCACCATTTTACCCATTTTAAGAAGAGGGTAAGTGTAGAGAGGTCCTATCTGGTTGTATAGTGGAGCCAGGATTTAGACCCTGTTCCTAGTCCAGAGCCAGCCTCATTCCCCTCTCCCCTGGTGCCTCCCACAGGGATCCCCACCACCATGTTTTCCTCCATCCGAATTCCCCAATCCACCGAGCGCAGAAGAGGCAAGTAACTAAGCAGCTTTCCGATGGGTGTGTGGGATTCACAGGTGCTCTCTTTGGGCACTTTTGGTAGCAAGGACCAGAGACTCACTGGGTCACTTCACGTAATGGGGTCATATGGTAAGGACACCTGGGAGGACTTTGGAAGACTGGGTCTCATAATACAAGTGGGCCTTGCAGAGCCTGGAAGGGGAAGTTCTTTCAGAATCCCAGGCAGTTCTGGGGGCTTCAGGACTGGGGTTCGTGTCTTCACTCTGGTGTCTCATGTCCAGCACAGCTTGTTAATTCCACTGTCCCTGCCTCTTTTTGCTTCTGCTGCTTCTCAGCTCTCTGCATATTCCCCCCACTCAGCTTCCTGAGAGGGTCTGGGTGATCCTGCTACATCATTCTAGTGGTTTGGACCGAACTCCTGAGCCAGACCCATCCATCACTCATGGCCTTACACATGGGAAAGGAAGTGCCCATGGGCTGTGAGCATGGCATACATGTTGACTAGCTAATGCCAGTCTCATCACACCTGATGTCAAAGATAAGCAAAGCTGGGTGCTAAAGTGGTCAGGACAGATCTTAATCAGTAATATACTATATGTAGTGGGGCAAAGAGGTCAAGGGGAATTGAGTTCAACTTTGATTCCTACAGAGGTGACTGGGCATTTTCATGGGAGAGTGAGGGAGTGAGGGGTGAGTGGGGACTCAGTGGAGTCAGGGACGTGAAAAATTACTAAAAGCAGGAAGGGGTTGGTCCCTGAGAAACCCATCTGGGTTGCTAACTGGGACTGATTCAAGTTAAGCCCCTCCCCTCCCACAGAGGCTGGGAGACAGGGCGCTGACTTCAGATGGTGGCTGGAACAAACAGTAAATTCCTTTAGCAGCCTTGAGGGTTCTCAGAGGCACTTTAAGGGGGGGCTAGGGTCATCCTAGGGATGCAGCTTGGAGCTGTTAGAAACTGTGGGTTTGGTCAAGGAGAGGGTCTTTGTCACTGATCCCCTCAAGCACCCTGGGAAGTGAGTGTGACAGGTGAAGAAAGGAGGAGAAGAGAGTGTCCTAGTGCCTCTAAGGCTTAAGAAGAACGCTGGCAGCGTGCCCTGCCTGGCCCCTGCCAGTGCCCTCCTCCTGGCTCACCGCCCTCCTGCCTACCCCACACTGCCCACCCCAGATCCCCTCTGGTGGCACTTAGCAGGGGCAGTTTGGAATTGCCTTGTAGCATTTTTGTGTCCAGAGAAGAAGCAGGTTCCAACCCTCTGTGTCCCCATGACTGGGTCAATCCATGTTTAGAAATCAACCAGTAACAGGGAGTCTAGAATGATCTACAGAAAAGCAGCACAAATAGATAGAACCCAGGGTCAGTGCCCCCCGTCACGGTCTTCATTCTGGTGTGGTGGGCTCAGTGGGTAGACACCGCACCCATTCTGAACAGCCAGGCACCTAGAACCAGAGAGATACAGGAACCATGCGGTACTCAGCTGGGGATTCTGACCGGATCCCCTGACAAAGTCACGTATCCATCCACTCATCTGCCCTTCATCCCACCTAGTCATCAGACATTGACTTAGCTTTTTCAGCCGGCCAAGCATCATGTTAAGTATTGAGGGTACTGAAAATGCCAATGCCAGTGAAGGAGCAGTGGTCTAGAAAGAGAGGCATCTGGCATCCCAGCTCTGAACATCAGTTTCCTCATCTCTAGATGAGGGGTTTGGACTGGGAAGTCCCTGAGGTCTCTACCAGCTCTGACGTTCTGTGGTTTTATCCATTTTAGGCTGTTAGTTCACTGGAGTGCCTCAAGGGTAGACAATACTTATCTGTCCTTGCATCCTCAGCACCTAGTACAATTCTGGAATATCGTAGGGATTCCATAAGTGCGTCTGGATGGATAAGTAAATGAGTAACTGAAAAAAGAAATACATACGTTGTATAGAGAATTAACAAAGGTAATGCATATTCAGTCCCTCACGTCTGTGCACAGGAAGTACAATCACATTGGATGTCAGTGGAATATTATCACTTCTCTCGAAAGCTAAGACAGGTTTATCCTTTCCCCAGCTGGAAACAGCGACATCTTCATTTTCATCTACAAACTCAGCAGTAGCTGTGCTTCACGAGGGTATTCCTGCCATCTTGGAACTCCCGGAAGACTTAGGAGAAGCCAAATTGTTTCTGTGCATTTAGGGTAGAAGTATTACTATTCAAGGGTTAAAGTCATTTGTTTTTAAGGGGACTCCTCCATCCAAAGACATCTTGCATCAAAGTCGTGAAGCCGACTTAGTGGACCCCAGCCCAGAGGTCCCATGAAGAATGAAGGACTCAGGGAATTCTCTGGTGGTCCAGTGGTTAGGACTTGGTGCTTCACTGCTGTGGCCCAGGTTCAATCCCTGGTCAGGGAACTAAGATCCCACAAGCCACGCAACGTGGCCAAAAAAAAAAGAATGAAGGACTTGGAGAGAAAGGAAGATATGGATGGAGAACTGGTTCTAATGTGAAGTCTCAAGTTCAGTCCCAGCTCTTCTACTGCTGACTGTGGGATGACCTTAGGCAAACACAGCACCTCTCTGGGCCTCTGTTCCCTTGTGTATCACATGAAGAGTTTGGGTTATGATGGTCTCCAAGTCTCTGCCAGCTGGGAAATTCTAGGCTTCTCCATCATTTGTGATGGTTAGAAAAGCCCAGGGACTTCCCTGGCGGTCCAGTGATTAAGACTCTGTGCTTCCACTGCAGTGGGCATGGGTTCAATCCCTGGTCAGGGAACTACTAAGATCCCGCAAGCCACGCGGTGCAGCAAAAAAGGAAAAAGAAAAGCCTAAAGACTGTGTGACGATTACCTAAAAGTAACTCCACGCACCAAATGATGGTGACATCTGTAGCCTACAACTGCGCGTGAGGAAGTTGTTGCTAGAGATATCTCCAGAAAATGCAAAGCTCCTTCACCCAGACACAATGTCTTGTTCTTCTCTACCATCTGACCTCTTCTGTGCCTCAGCCCCACCCTCTTTACTGAGGGGCCGGGTCAGGACTGGAGCAGACCTGCGATCCTGCTGCAGGAGGGTGGATGAGGGTCTCATGGTCGGTCCCAGGAGTGGCCTGGGTAATGGGCAGGGTCAGCAGAGCAGGTCAGGGAATGAGGAGGTGGCTTCTGGGGTCTGGCCTTGCAGCTAGGCGGGAAGCTCCAAGCAGGGATTAGAGCCACTGATGCTCTGGGAAACCTGTTGGTGAGGTGACTGAACCCTCTGATCTGGGAGAGAGCAAGGAGGCTACCCAGCTGGAAAGGACCAGTCTCCTGCCCTGAGTTCCATGCATCAGCTTCCTCCTCTGTTAGTTACAGTGATGCTGCTCGTCGAGGCTTTGGTGGAAGGGACTCCTCTCTGCTTCTCTGTAGAAAAAGGGAGAACCTCTGACCCCAAATCTGGGGCAGCAGGGAAAAAAGAACATCGGGGAGTCCCTGCTATAGGAGGTATGAGGAAAAACTCGTGCCCAGGACTTAGTGGGCTAGGACTTGGGACAAGCTATCAAGTCAGGAAACCCTCCGCTTATCCTCCAGGTGTTCGGTGGGGAACAGCCCACCCTTCAGCTTGGGTCTCCCAGACCAGAGATGGAACGCGGGCAGGGCTCTTCCTGCAGAGAGCAGGGTGTGGGCCAGCCTGGCGGTCGCTACTGTCCTCTCCACTTACAGACCGTAGGCACGTGTCCAGGTAGATTCCAGTCTGCAGAGTAGGGACCCCATAACAAGAGAAAGAGTTTGATATTCTCTTCACTCAGGGGGTTCCCTTTACGAATCAAACTCAGATATCCACATGAGCTTCGCTTGGCGGACTGGGTTCTGTGGAGTTGTGGGTCCACATTTTGCTCGGGAAGGATTTCCCAGGGCTCACCGAGCTGGGAGGTTAAGAAGAAAGTAAAGAGGCCTGTCGGTCAAGGGCAGCTATTAGGGGAAGTCACATGCAGTTGTGACAGCCTAAGGTCCTCTGCCCCCTACCTGGGCCATCCCCTCTGACTACTGGCCTAGGAGTGCCTGGGCTTTGTACAGTCAAAACCCCTGCCTTCCATCTTCCTCTACTGTCATGTGCAAAGAGAGGCATCTTCTTGACCCCAAATAGACCCACACGCTCCCTGGGGAGCACTCTGGGTGGGTGTCTACGGAATAAGCTCCCTGGACTTACAAGAAGTGTAAGGGGGTGGGGGGCACGTACCAGGCTGAGGCAGCCTCCCAGACACCACATCTGATTATGTCGGGCTGACACAGCCGTGGGGTAAGAGCGTTTCCCATAGGTGGTTGGTTGCTTGGTGGGAAAGCTTTGCTCTAGGGCAGAAACTGCTGGGAAAAAGCAAAGTTTACACCCTCTGCCCGCAGAAACCCAAACCTCTGTCTGATTCCCTGAATTGGGGCAGTTTGCATCATAATCAGGTCAGCTCTCAGCCACGGCTTTCCTGAGGAAGGTATCCACAGGGATGGGCTTTTGTTAAGGGGAAGAAAGGATTTAAAAATTACAGCTTCGTGCCATGTTCTGTAAGATGGAGCTAGACCAAGATGTGCCTCATTGATTCTTCCGGGGCATGCAGTATCTGCCGATCCCGTGGGCAGGGAACTGTGCTCAGCCTCCATCCAGGGAGAAGCCCTGGATCGGGGGGAACCTGGGAACAAGTGAAAAGGAACAGACTCCAGTGCTCGATGAGCCAACCCTGGGGTCTGGGTGTGCGGGGTGCGGGGGGCACACGTAGCCACAGGACTGATGGGGGCCATGACCTTGCTTGATGTGTGGGGAGCATGGGGCATAGACCAGGACTGACGCTGTGTCCCATAATTACGGTTACCATATGTTTCCAATTTTTGGAAGTTGATCTGTTTCCAAATATTCTTTTGCCACTTGCATATACACTGAAGCCTCCTGGGAATTCTAATATTTCAGCATCCAAGTGCCGCTCTCCAGATTTCCCTCAGCACTCACTGTAATCTCATGACAGACCACAGCCTTATTTTCTCATTTGGAATGTACGGTCATTGCACCAATAACTTGAATTCTGGGTCCAGGATCCAGGACCGTCCCACCGAAAGAAGCCATCAGTGAGGGGACTGAGTAGAAGGGGCTGTGCTGTAATAAAGAGGGTGTTGGAAACACTGGTAGCCCTGATGCTGACTCTCCTCAGGCTCCCACCAAAGCCGTTGGCTCTGGGGAGCTGTGTCCACTAGACAGGACTTGCCCACTGGGGTATATACTGTCCTAGTGCATTCATTCGTGCATGCCTTCGTTTCGCCCAGCTTGGGCGTCTTGATATACCAGGCACTGTATCAGGCCACATGACCTGTCTTCAGAATGCTTACAGTGTCCCAAAAGAGTAAACAGGAACTTATTACATGGAGTGATAAATATGTCCACAGAAGGGGCTGTAGCCAGGTATGGGGGAACCACAAAAGGCTTTCTGAGAGATGTGACATTCAAGCTGAGATTTAAAGGACATGAAAATCTTAGGCCAGAGTACAGACATGGGTTTTTCTGAGATGGGGGGTGGGGGGAGGTCCATGTTCTCCCTCTGCTCATTCAGGTCAACACTCAAGGCCTTCCTTGTCTCCCCATCCAGGATGGTGCCCCCCGCCATGATCCATTCCCTTCCTTGTCTCCCCATCCAAGATGGTGCCCCCCCACGATCCATTCCCTTCCTTGTCTACCCATCCAAGACGGTGACCCTGCCATGATCCATTCCCTTCCTTGTCTACCCGTCCAAGATGGCGCCCCCTCCACGTTCCATTCCCTTCCTGTGCTTCTGTTCCCATCTGTGCATCACTATGTGGCCATAGTTATATTTTTATTTGTTTCCTAGCTTTATCGCTAGTCTCTCCCACTACAATATCAGTCCACGAGGGCAGAGACTTTGTTCATGGATGTATCCATAGCTCCTAGAACAGGACAAAGCCCCTAATAGATGATCACTTTTTTGGCAAAACAAAGAAGTGAACAGAGTGAGTTCAGGCTGGCCAGAGTGGAGACATTAAGGGGGAAGCTCTGAACATCAGCCCTGTTTGCCCACACTCCACCCAGCCTCTTCCTGTTATTTTGACCCTGAACTCTGCTTGGCCTGCTCTGGGACACACAGCATCCTCCTGCCCCTTCTCCCTCTACTGATGACCCCACACGGGGGCTGCTGTTGGAGGCCTCCTGGCCTGGCGTGGCCCACTGCCACCGTGACAGTGTGGTGACAGAGGTGAGGCGGGCCTGGGAGAAATCAAGGCTGACATCTCAGCCTCGGCCAACCCACCAGGGCCAACCCCTGTCCCGGGGCCAGGCCTCCTTTGCTGCTGCTGGCTCCAGGTTAGCTTGTCATGACTGCTCCCAGGGGAGCGTCCCTGTCTCAGACCTGGCCTCTGCATCCTGCTTCTCTCTGTGTTTTCTGTCTCCAGGATTCCTACACTCTCTTGCTCATCCCCAGCCTTTTCTGATAACCTGGCTGGAGCTTGTAAACCCACGTGGGGAGACTAGTCAGGGATGAAGGATGCAAACCCATGTGGGGAGAATAGTCAGGGATGAAGGATGCCTAGAAAATGGAATTAAACTTTTCCAGGAGCCTTTCCATGCCATCACACCGTACTCTTGCAGCATCTTGGGAGGGGTGTGGTCTCCTGGGGACTTCTGTGGTCCCCCTGTGCAGAATATTCTGGGGTTTTCCTAGCCTGGGCAACTCAAAACAGACACGCAGCCAGTTCTAATTCCTCTCCTTTCCCATGTGACACAGATACGGGGTTTATCAATTCTGCCACTTCCTCCAGGATCCTATAAAGGTCTTTGCCAGGACTTCCCTAGTGGTGCAGTGGTTAAGAATCCACCTGCCAATGCAGGGGACACGGGTTCGAGCCCTGGTCCGAGAAAGTCCCACATGCTGCAGAGCAACTAAGCTCGTATGCCACAACTCCTGAGCCTGTGCTCTAGAGCCCACAAGCCACAATTACTGAAGCCCGGGCGCCTAGAGCCCGTGCGCTGCAACAAGAGAAGCCCCTGCTCACTGCAACTAGAGAAAGCCCGCATGCAGCAACGAATACCCAACACAGCCAAAAATAAATAAATAAATTTATTTTTTTTTTAAAAAAAGGTCTTTGCCAAGTCATAGTCATTAGAAGAGGGAATTCCCTAGCCCAGCCGGTCAAGAAAAGAAAGACAAAAACATAATCCAAGGGTGCAGTACTTATTGGGAGCAGAACTTGACTGGGTTTGCTATTTTCTTTCTTTTTTTTTTTTTAAGATAAGGGCTTTTAAAAATTAATTAATTAATCTATTTATTTTTGGCTGCGTTGGGTCTTTGTTGCTGCGCGCAGGCTTTCTCTAGTTGCAGCGAGCGGGGGCTACTCTTCATTGCGGTGCACGGGCTTCTCATTGCGGTGGCTTGTCTTTGTTGCGCAGCACGGGCTCTAGGCACGCGGGCTTCAGTAGTTGTGGCATGCAGATTCGGTAGTCGTGGCTCATGGGCTCTAGAGCACAGGCTCGGTAGCTCCTGCCATTGGGATCTTCCTGGACCAGGGATTGAACCCACGTCCCCTGCATTGGCAGGCGGATTCTTAACCACTGCGCCACCAGGGAAGTCCAGGTTTGCTATTTTCGCTGGCAGTTCGTGGAAGGGTTTTCCTGCATCGTATCACACACCTGTCCCTGTGTCACAGCACAGTTGTACCCGTCTCCACCCCACACCTCCAGACGGCTTCTGGCTGCAAAAGTGGCAACACTCCAATATCTTGTCAAGCTCAGGTCCCTGAGGGGCGAAGATACCTGCCCCCCACCCCAACTCATGGCATGGCGGACAGGTTGGCGAAAGGACCTTAGATGACACATCGGTAGACCCAAGCTGCCATCCCAGCTCTGGCACTAACGGTGTGTATCTCCCTGACGCTGTAACTCTCCAGCCAAACCCTGGCTTTGAGATGATCCAAAGGCTTTTTTCAGCTGCTCCCCTTGGAGAAGTAACGCCTTGCTTTGTAATGCAAAAGAACGAATCTTCACTCTTTCATCCATGTAGCAGACGTTTACTGTACATTTCCTGCAGCCAAGCTCTGTGCTGAACAGAGTTCATAGATGAACGTGACAGGGCTTCAGCCATCAGAGATGGGGATCGGGGGTTGCAAACTAGGACTTGCTTATTTCCTACTACGTTCCAGGCACCGTGCTTGGACCCTTAACACAGGTCATTTCACTTAGTCTGCAAAGCAGCCCTATGCGTTGTCCCCATGTCACAGTTGGGGCAATGCCCTCAGAGAGTCTAGAACACTTTCTTAAGGTCGTTCAGGTAGAAAGAAGAGTCTTGTATGTGCCAGGCGCCGTTCTAAGCTCTTTACACCTGTTGCTGTATTTCACTGATTCTGTGACACATATTTTAACATCTCTGAAATCTGGAAGCCTGTAGCAATATGTACAGCCTGCCACTGTAACTGGCAAAGCTTCTTCCTTCTTAGTAGCATGGAAAATAGTGATGGGCCTTACACAACAGCGGCTTTTAAGATTTGATGAATTGCTGTCCCCCACTTAACAGGTAGTAAGGGACAGAGCCAGAATTCACACCCAGGTCTGTCTGGCTTCAAACACTTTGGTGCTGACAGCCTAGTGGGCAGGTGGACACAGATGACAGCACAGAGACAACACAACACTCAGCACAGTGTCTCAGCCCTGTGCTGAGACACAGGGGGACCTCTCCACCTACTAAAGCACACAGCAGGGCCACCTGTTCACAAAGCCTTGACCATCCCTTGATTTCCTCTGTTCTCCTTCACCATCCGCTCCAGCAAGCCTGACTGCTGGTCACCAGGTGTCAAAAGGTAGAGAGGAATCCAACAATTCTGCTCCTTGGTATTTACCCAAATGAGTTGAAAACTTAGGTCTACACAGAAATCTGCACAGGAATGTTTGTGACAGCTTTATTCATAATTCCTTCCAAGAGGTCCTTCAGTGGGTGAGTGGATAACTAAACTGTGGTACATCCAGACAATGGAATATTATTCAGTGCTAGAAAGAAATGGCGCTATCAAGCCAATGAAAGACATGGAGGAACCTTAAATGCATATGACTGAGTGAAAGAGGCCAATCTGCAAAGACTACATACCGTATGATTCCAAGTATATGACATTCTGGGAAGGGCAAAACTATGGAGACAGGAGAAAGATCAGTGGTTGCCAGGGGTTCGGAGGTGGGGTGGCAGGTGAACAGGTGGAACACAGGGGATTTTTAGGGCAGTGAAATCGCCCTGTAGGACACTGTAATGATGGAGACATGTCATTAGACATTTGCCCAAAGCACAGAATGGACAACACCAAGAGTGAACCCTAGTGTAAACTGTTGACTCTGGGTGATCGTGCCGTGTCATTGTGGGTTCACAGATTACCGCCGTGGTGGAGGTGTTGATAGTGGCAAAGGGGGCTGTGCATGGGGGGGTGGGGGGATAGGAGGTTTATGGGAAATATTTGTACCTCCTTCTCAATTTTACTATTAAAAAAATATAAAGTCTATTTAAAAAAAAAGGTGGAGAGAAGACGGGCAGGGGTGATAACGGGCAGGGGTGACACCACGGTTTCTTCTGGCTGCCGGCTCCACCTCAGCTGTAGCCCCAGCTCCCCTCTCCTATGCCGGGTGGTGGCGGGGAGTCGGGGGGGGGGTCCCCAGGCGGGGCCCCACTATGTCCAGCTCGGGTAGTGACCCGTGACCCTGCGCTGCTCCCGGCAGGTGGCATGGAGGCCCTGATGGTCCGGCTGGTGAATGGCTCGGGCCCACACCAGGGCCGCGTGGAGGTGTACCATGAGCGGCGCTGGGGCACCGTGTGCGATGACGGCTGGGACAAGAAGGACGGAGACGTGGTGTGCCGCATGCTGGGCTTCCCCAACGCCGAGGACGTGCACCGGACGGCTCAGTTCGGACAAGGTAGGGCACCCGGAGGAGGAGAACGTGGGGCGAGGGTCCTGGAGGCCTAGGCCTGCCCTCCTGTCCAGCATCCTCCTGTCCAGCAGGACAGAAGTCCTGCCAGTGTCAGCCGGGCTCTGCCTGGATCCTTCCCGCCATGACCACGGGATGTTCACGGCCCCCAAGCGAGCTGGTCTGTCTTCAGACAGTTCTGCTTATTCGAACATTCTTCCTTCCCTTGAATTGACTCCCTTGCTTTTCTGGTCTCCTACTGGCCCCCGTTTTCAGCCCTGCATCTCAGGGCTCTTATCTAATCCCATGCCCATTTGTCCCGATTACATTTTTGTTACTATTTAGTGCTTAGATAGCACTGTCTGTGTGCCAGGCTCGGTTCTAAACAAGTTAAAAATATTCACTCACGTAATCCTTACCACACTAGGAAGAAGGTACAGCTATCATCCCTATATTCCATATGCAGAAACGGTGGCACAGAGAGGCTAGATGACTTGTCCAAGGTCACACAGCTAGCGAATGGCAGAGCCCAGGTTCAGACCCAAGCAGGTAGCTCGGGAGTCCGTTCTCTTATCCACTCTGCTGGCTGTCCCTGCTCCTCTTTGAGTCTTTTCTTCTTCAGATGAGGATCTCCAAACACTTCATCTCATCCTCAGGGGAAAAGATTTTGGCAGTCTTCACCATTTTGGTTGCTTTCCTTTGACAGGCTTAGACGGTACAGGAGAGTTTGAGGGAGAGGTGCAGACCCTTCCTGGGCAGACGGCTGATTTGAACCATCTGTCCCTTTCCGATTGCAAAGAGGTTGGCTCTACCCCAGCTCCAGTCTCTATCCACAGCACTGTGTCTTCCCCTCAGGCTAGTTCTCTGTATTAGTCTGCTCAGCTGCTGTAACAAATACCACAGACTATAGGACTTAAACTGCAGACATTTATTTTCTCACAGTTCTAGAGGCTAGAAGTCCAAGGTCAAGGTGTTGGCAGGTCTGGTTTCTCCTCAGGCCTCTCTCCTTGGCTTGTACAGGGACACCTTCCCCCTGTGTCCTCACATGGTCATCCCTCTGTGTGGGTCTGTGTCTCTTCCTCTTAGAAGGACACCAGACATTTTGGATTAGGGCCCCTCTAATGACCTCATTTATCCTTAATCACCTTTTTAAAGGCCCTGGGTCCAAAGACAAGCACATTCTGAGGTCCTGGGGGTTAGGACTTCCACACAGGAATTTTGGGGGGGACACAATTCAGCCCATAACAATTCAGCTACACACACAGAACACCACACATGCACACTCAGACATAACTACTCACCGTCACAAATGCTTTGCCCTTCATCGGACCTCGAACTCAGAGAAACCTGTGTTGACTTACAACGAAAACAATGGTCCCACCTGCTTGAAGACAGTGCTCCCTGCACCTGTATAATAATGTGCTGCGCCCGACTGTGTGATCTCGTTGCCCCTCCACCCTGCATCTTGGTGTCCCAGCTCTAACTTAAAGGGCCTTACAGACTCTGTGATGTGCCTTCCAGCTTGGGCCCCTGGAATGTGCAATACTTCTGCTCAGCTGTCACGAGGACCTGCGTTCTGGCAGGTGTGGGGAGGGATTTGGACTGACCCACTCACACTCAGTTGCCAGGTCCCCTGGTGACCTGTGGAGGGACCGCTGGCCCCGCTATGGAGGCTACTTGTGTCACGGAGCGTTTGCTGTCTTACCTGAGACCATGGGGCCCCAGCCCACTGTGCTAAACGGTAAAGGGCCTCGTGGTGAGAGGAGGGGCATCCTTTTCAGATGGGGACATAGAGCCGGGTCACATCCCAACTGGCCACGGAACCCTCCGCTCCCCACGGCTGCCTTCCTTCTCGCGCCCACTTTGGAGTGCCACAATCCTGGCTCAGAATCTTGTCCCTTAGACCTCAGTCACTGTTGCAGACTGAATGTTTGTGTCGCCCGCCCCCCCAGATTCATAGGTTGGAATCCTCAGCCCCGATGTGATGGTATCAGAAGCTGGGGCCTTTGGGGGGTGATCAGGTCACGAGCAGAGCCCTCATAATGGGACTGGTGCCCTTATAAAAGGGACCTCAGAGAGCTCCCTCCTGCTTCCGTGAGGACGTACAGTAGCCTACAAGCCGGAAGAGGGCCCTCCCCTAGAGCCGGAACACGCAGGCACCCTGGTCTTGGACTTGCAGCCCCCAGAACAGTGAGAAACAAATGTGTGTTGCTTAGAAGCCACCCAGTCCGAGCAGACAAGACAATCACACTCACTGAAGTGACTCCTGTGAAATGTGTTGTGACAGCTGGCGGAGACATTGACCCCAGCGTCCTGGCCTCTCGACTTCAAGGCCAGCGCGTGGGGAGTTCAAAGGGTCCAGCTCCACGGAGGGCAGCCCACTCGGGGAGAGCGCTTCCCTCCCATCTAAAGCTCTGTGCTGGGTCTCAGCCTGTTTTCTTCAAGGAAGACTGCCATTTCTGTTTGCATGAGGAACAGAAACAGTGGGAACGGTCCTCGTTTTCCTTTTTTGGCTCCAGTGAGGGCTTCTCCCTAATAAGTGGAAGTAAACCTTTGGAGGGGAAAAATCATAAACTCTTTTAATGAAACCACATTAGGTCATTTGAATGTCATGGGCAGGGTTAGCCTAAAACTCTTTCATCCTGCCTTGATTTTTGTATTGTATGGTGTGAAGGGAAGCTCTACAATTGCCACCGGGTTTTTTTTTTTTTTTTTGGCCGCATTGCACGGCTTGTGGGATCTTAGTTCCCCGACCAGGGATCGAACCCGGGTCCACGGCAGCGAAAGTGCCGAGTCCTAACCACTGGACTGCTAGGGAATTCCCACCACTCAAGTCTTTAAACCAGTCAGTGGGAAGCCAGGCTCGCTTCCACATCAGCATCAAATTTGCACCGTACTTTCCCATCATCATCCAATAACTTAGGTCACGTGATATTCGAGACCTGGACAGGTAGGCAGGCCAGGTGTCACTCATGGGTGCACAGAGGGAAATGGGGGCCGGGGAAGGGATGGGGCTTGCCTGGCACCCATCCTCCTAGCCCGGCTGCAGCTTCTGGCTCTTGCCATGGGCAGGCACTAGGCTCAGCACCCGGGGCACAGAGTTGAGTCAACCTAGTCTCTGACCTCAGCACATGCAGTTTAGAGGGGGAGGCAGACATGTTCACAGATTCTAAACTGTTGGAAGGGCTATGCTGCCCTAGCAGCTGGGGGCAGAGGGAGGGGAAGCCCGCCTCTCCTGGCAGCTGGCGGGGTTTGCATCAGGTCCCAAGGGCCCTCTGACCACAGCCTCGCGTCATGCAGGTGCCCCGATTCCCAATCCCAGTCTGCTCGCCCTCAGCCTCACGGAGTCTCCCAAGCCCCCGGCCCCGCTCTCCATCCACGCTTGTTTCTCTTCCGGCTGTGCTTCCTGCCCTGCCAGCCAGGACTGCAGACTCGTCCCTTCTCGCACCCTCACCCACTCCCGTGTCCCTTATCTGCTGGGTCCCTGAGTCTTACCAGATGCTACCAGTGTCAACGTCTCTGGTCCCTTGACTCTGTCCCCTCCTCTCTGTTCCCCCTGCTCTTGCCGTAGGAGCTCGGGCTGGGTAGAGCAGTGGCTAGGAGCTCAGTCTCTGGGTCAAAGCCCACCTAGCATCCCATATGTGCCACTTACTAGCTGGTGACCTGGAGCAGATTTCTCAACCTCTCCAGGCTTCAGTCCCTCCGCTTTTGCAGGATGATTGCAAACTCGAAGTGAGATCACGTACGGTGAGCAGTTAGCACAGTGCAGGCCCTGCGGTACACATTTATTTGCTGCTTGTTGGGTGGAGATGGGGGCGTCCTCCATGAGCTGCTTCCCACGCTGCCGCCCCCTGTCCCCCTCCTGGCTGCCAGGGATCTTTCTAAAATGCGCTCCTGCCTCTGTCACTCCCCTGCCCGATGCTCAGTGGGTCTTTCCTGCTCTCAGGATCAAATCTGGTTTCCTTAGCTTAGTGCCCAGGGCCAGTCCTCACACACCTCCCGCCTCTGGCGGCGCATCCCTTAGCTGCGTGCGCCCACGTGTAGCCTCTGAGCTCACACAGCTGTTTCCCGGCTCCGTATCCCCTCACGTGCTGTTCCTTGGGTCCGGAATGCCTTTCCCTCCTCTTCACCTAGCTAATTCCTCCTCAGCTTTTAAAGTCAGCTCAATGATCACCTCCGGAGGGGAGTTTGCCGCTCCACCCCAGCCCGTGATGTAGATACCCCCTCTGCTCCCGTGGCATCTTCTGCGCGTACCTCTCACATGCTCCTGATCGCTGGGGTATGTGGGAACACCTTGAGGCCAGAGCTCCGAAACCCAGGACTGTGCCTGGGACGTGATAGGTACTGGATAAATGTGGGAGGGAGGAAGGAGGGACAGGAGGAGGGGGCGAGGGAAGAAGGAAGGAAGGAACTTCTGTGCCTGCCAAACCTGCGTCCTCCCCAGAGCCATAGAAGGAACTGCCGCACCCTGGCAATGCTCTCTGTGGTCTGGCACCATAAAAGTTTTCCTGGACGGGGCTCAATAATTGAATTATCAGTTTCCCTGGGAAAAAAGCAAGGAAAGACCCAAATGAGAACGACTTGGAGATTTTTTTTTTTTTAATTTTAAATTGGTCCAAGAGCTGTTGGAGAGGGAATGAGTGCAGATCAGGAAGATGGAGGGTGATGGCTGGAGCAAGGGTCCAGGAGGAGATGGAGGGCGTGAGACCACCATAGCACTGCTGGGAAATTAGTCCTGAGCCCGCCAAGAAAATCTTTCTTTGAGACAGACAAAAGGAGCTGAGGAGGGGTACAAATGCATACAGATTTGTAGGTGGGAGTGGGTGGACAGAATTGGGAGTGTTCTCTTTTAATTATATGATTAGCATTGTTTTGCCCTTTTTTTCTAAAATAAAATTCAAATACTGGGAGGTGGCTTAGTGCAAGGGTCAGCAAACATTAAAGGGCCAGGGAGTAAATATTTTGGGCTTCTGGGCCAGATGGTCGCTCTCACAACTACTCAGCTCTGTAGTTGTAGCATAAAAGCAACTACAGACAAAATGTAATCAGACTGGGGGCAGGGAGGCTCTGTGTTCCAATAAAACTTTATTTACAAAAGCAGGCAGCAGGTCAAATTGGGTTTGCAGCCTCCTGGTTTAGTGATCTGTGCTGTGTGCCGTGTATGTGGTTCTATAAGGAACGGGGACTGGACTGGCAGGACGTCAGTGGCCTGGGTCATGATCTCATTCCTTTAACAGTCGTGGGACAGGTCACTTAACCTTTCTGGAGCCTTAGTTTTCCTACCTCTTAAATATCTGTTTGATAGCCATCCTGCCTGTCCCTGTGTGAGGCTCAGATGGCAGCCTGTAGGAATCAGTGTAACTCATTCTGATCTCAGAGAGACAGCAGTGAGTGGTGGCTTGAAGCAGGATCTTAGTTCCCTGCCTAGGAACTGAACCTGGGTAGCCTGGATGAAAACCAGGAATCCTAGCCGCTGGACCACCAGGGGCCAGAGGCTAGAAGCTAAGTGGCCCTGGCTCTTGCCCCCATTTGAAAGCCAGAATGTTTCAAGGAGGCAAAACCTAAAAGCACGTACAAAGTTTATTATTAGAGACACAGCACAACAAGTGGGAGAGCACACAGAGAAACGGTTTGTTTGTCAGAGACTGAAGCAAGGCAGAAATACACACCTGGAGAGAAAGGGTGTAGGCGTCTTCTAATGAGCGCAGTAAAGAGGTGATCTAAATCATTTATTTAGGACAGTCCTTCCGGGTCTTTGTTTACCTTTGGCCAATTTCTTGTTTCTTATTCCACGCCTGACCTGTCCTAGGACTCTCCCCAACATGCGTGCTAACTTTTTGCTAAGATGGATCCCACTGCAGAGGCCTATGGGGGTCTTGGCATCACTTATTATGGGGCGGCACCCCCTCCTTTTTGACGCCCCCAAGGAGTCTTAATGTGCCTGTGCAGTCAGGGAGTTTCTCTTAACCTCAGGAGTAGTCATCTTATCTCTTTACTTCAGCAGAGCTCAGTTTTTGCCACTAACTTTGTCCTTGGAGTGTCTGGGGAAGAACAAAGCTTCAATTTTACTGCCCTTGACAAACACCAGCTGTCCAGGCCAGGGGCCCATCTACTTCCTACCTCAATTCCTTCTATTAATATTACTCAAACATGCAGCAGCTCAAATGTTTGTCCCATGAAGCAGAGATTTTTTTGTTTTGTTTTTATACAATTTTGAAAGGTTGCTTTCCCTTTACAGTTATAACCAAGTATTGGCTCTACTCCCCATGTTATATATTGGGCTGGCCAAAAACTTCGTTCAGTTTTAAGTAAAAATGAAAGACATTTTTCATGTTCACGAAGGACTTTATTGAACAACGGTTTCACTAACCGAACGAACTTTTTGGCCAACCCAGTAATACCTCCTTCAGCTTATCTTACAGCCAATAGTTTGCACCTCCCTGTTCCCCACCCCTGTATTGCCCCTCCCCTCCCCCTGGTAACGACTAATTTGTTCTCTATACCTGTGAGTCTGCTTCTTTCTCGTTATATTCACTAGTTTGCTGTAGTTTTTAGATTCCACTTACAAGTGATATAATACAGTGTTTGTCTGTCTCTGTCTGACTTATTTCACTTAGAATAATGCCCTCCAAGTTCATCAGTGTTGCTGCAAATGGCAACATTTCATTCTTTTTTATAGCTGAGTAGTATTCCATTGTATATATATACCACAGCTTCTTAATCTATCCATCTGTGATGCACACTTAGGTTGCTTCTGTATCTTGGCAATTGTAAGTAATGCTGCTATGAACATTGGGGTGCATGTATCTTTCAAATTAGTGTTTTTGGTTTCAATCAGTGGGATTGCTGGGTCATATAGTAGTTCTATTTTTAGTTTTTTGAGAAATCTCCATACTGTTCTCCACAGTGACTACACCCGTTTACATTCCCACTGACAGTGTTTTTCTTTAATCATTTTTTGTTCATTGGTGTAGTCCCTACACCAAGAATAGTGCTGAGCATGGAGTAGACTCTTAAATACTTGTTGGGGCTTCCCTGGTGGCGCAGTGGTTGAGAGTCCGCCTGCCGATGCAGGGGACACAGGTTCATGCCCCAGTCTTGGAGGATCCCACATGCCACGGAGCTGCTGGGCCTGTGAGCCATGGCCGCTGAGCCTGCGCGTCCGGAGCCTGTGCTCCGCAACGGGAGGGGCCACAATGGTGAGAGGCCCATGTACCGCAAAAAACAAAACAAAACAAAACAAAACAAAAAAATACTTGTTGAATGAATGAATGAATAAGGATAGAATAAAATCTCCACTTACGCATGCCAACAATATCACCTTCCAACAGCTCTAAGTGTCAGAAGACCTGGCCTCTCGTCCCAGTTTTTCCTCCTCAAGGTAAAAACCTCACCCTGTTGTTTAATTTTTCTGACTGTACAGTGGGGAGCAGAGTAGCCCCTTTCCCGCTTACCTGATGGGGCATTTATGGAGCTCCCAGGAAGACTGCGGAGGAGCAGACCTAATCTAGAGCAGGGCTTTTCAGACCTGAACGCATGCCTGAATCTAGGAGATCTTGTTAAGTTGCAGACTCTGATTCGGGTCTGGGTGGGCCCGAGACTCTGTGTTGCTAACAACCTCCCAGGTGATACTGATCTCCTGGTCCTTGGGCCACACGTTGAGTATCAGGTGTCAGCTCTAAAGCTAAAAGGATGATTGGTACCTGGAGTCATGACAGTGCTAGCTCCTCTGACATGGCAAGGAGCAGAAACGGTCTTCGGGTTCATAGGCCCTTCAGCGATGTCCCAGGAACTGTAGATACTCACTGCTGCTGAGTTAACAACGCTTTTCTCATTTTATTAGCTCTTCCGTGACTGGATGTTAGCCAGAGCTCCCTAGCCAAACACCAGCTAGAGTTTGGGGTCTTGTGATCCTGTGTATGCATTTGGGCTCGTAACCTTGGGGCCTGTTCTGTATTTGTCGGTCTCCTTCATTTGCTCCTTTATTTGTTTTGGATGTGACTAATCCCACAGAGCTCTCGGGCCTGTAGCCCAAGGAAGGGTAATTTGTAAACTGATGTGTTTTCCAGGAGACATTTAATCTGAGAATTTTTGCTCGGCTTCAGAGGGCTTATTGTGTAAGAGGCACGCTGTATCCCGCTAGGGAAGAGGCTCTGATGAAGAAATAACATCCAAAAAGACAGCAGAAGGAGGCCTCTCCTCCCAGCTCTGTTCCTGAATTCACTGCTTGGTATTCCCATGACAACAGATGCTGAACATCTCGGCATAAAAAATATGTCCAAACCACTTAGTTCATGCGGTTGATTTCGTGGGCAGCAAAATGGTTTAGGTGCTCCCTTGATGCTCTTTGTAAAGGGGTTTCCCACGCAATCCAAGGGTGAGTGACAGTTTTAAGGGTTTTAAGAATTAGTCCTGACAATTCCTCTAAAAGGAGATGTTGTCTGGCTGCTGAGAGTTGGGACAGGGAGAAAACGGGGGTAGGGTCAGGGCACAGTACTAATCCCTGAGCTACCTTTTGTATAGGGTTTTGGTGCATCTGAAAGCCCTTTAAAATACAGGAACTGGGGATTCCCTGGTGGTCCGGGGGTTAAGACTCTGTGCTCTCACTGCCGAGGGCCCGGGTTCAATCCCTGGTCGGGGAACTAAGATCCCACAAGCCATATGGTGTGGCCAAAAATAAGAAAAATATTCTCTTGGGACGTCCCCAGTGGTCCAGTGGTTAAGACCCCGCCCTTCCAATGCAGGGGGTGCAGGTTCCATCCCTGGTTGGGGAACTCAGATCCCACATGCCATGCAGTGTGGCCCAAAAAACACAAAAAACAAAATACAGGAATACATGTTACCTCGTTGAACTTGCCCAGGTTGACACAGTCAGTAATGTTGGAACCCCGTTTATGACCTTTGACCCCATGATTTTTGGTGCTGGCTCATAGACCTAACAAGTCAGGGTGCTGGAGTGACCATCCCGGTTTACCCAGAACCTACCCAGCTTTAGCACGAAATGTCTCATATCTCGGGAATCCCTTCCCAGTTTTACAACTGAAATGGTCTTCCTAGATGGGAATGAGACTTGAACTGAGATTTATTCTACTTATTGTAAAGCCCTATTTGTGCTGTACCTATTTCTGCTTCTCACACTTCAATGCAGAACCACTTGCTTCAAAGGTAGATTTGGATTCAGTAGGTGTTGGGTGGAGCCTGAGGTTCTGCAGTTTTGACAAGCTCTGGGGAATGCTGATGCCACTGGTCCGGGACCACGCTTTGTGCAGCGAAGCTCTAAGCTACTGCTTCCACGGGAGAGGGGAGCCCTAAAGCTCAGGCTTCCTTCCAGAGGGCTCCCAAGTGAGCTCCTGCCATTGGAGACCTTCCTTGGCCATCAGCCCAGAGAGCCCACCTGAACCATGGGTGATGGCCCTGCCCGTTCATCAGCAGGGGCTCTAGGTGACTTCTCCCCTCTCCACTGACCCCTCTGACCCCAGACGAGCCCTCTCCATTCCCTTGGAGCCTCACCCAGCTGCCCTATTCCCTTGACATTCAGTAAGGGACCTCAGTGCCAAGTCTATGTCTCTTGAGACTCAGGTACAATCTTGGGAAAGCCAGCTAAAGGCTCCCCTGCATGGGCATCTTCAGACCAGTAGGTTGGTCCCCTTAAGAGCTGAGTGAACAGACAGGCAAAACTCAGCTACATTGTCGTAGGGACCTTGTATTTTGGGAACTTGACCTAATTACTTGTGGTTAGGGATGCTTCTGCCTGTCATTACATAGATGTCTGGTTATAATGTTAAATTCTGGGATCCCCTGTCATTCCGAGTACCAATGTTTTGAGCTCATAGAAAGAGACTGTCTGCTTTAAATTTCAAAAGATTGAAGGTAATGTTGGTACTGGCATACTTGAGATACTTATGGGGCACTGGATCTGTCCAACCCAGCGTCTGTCTAACATTGTCCTTCTGATTAGGCCCCGTCTGAATATTCATCAACAAATGCCGCAAGATATCGTATCTCAAAAGCTATGAAGTGTCTCGTATAAAGCATGGCCTGGGAGGCAGCAAGACTTGGGCTTGAGTTCAGACTCTGCCACTTACAAGCTGAGCAACCTTGCACCAGTTGCCATCTGAACCTCAGTTTTCCCATCTAGGAAAAGGGTTTATTCATGGCTATCTCACAGCACCATGGTGAGAATGGATGAAGATCGTATGTGTAAGATGCTGACACATAGGGGCTACTCAGTAAATACCACCGTCTCCACTGTCAATTATTCTTATTCTGCCCTCAAGAAACTGAGCTAGAAAAGAAGTATTTGGTCTTGGTGGAATGGAGAAGGCAGATGGGAACCACTAGATTTGAGAACTGACAGCAGAGCTTGGGACAGCCGGGTCAAGGACAGACAGCAGTGTTCCTGTCTGTTCTGCCCTCCTGCATCTCCGCTAAGAAATCGTGTTGACTTGTCTCCACAGGCACAGGGAGGATTTGGATGGATGATGTCGCCTGCAAGGGCACGGAGGAGAGCATCTTCCGCTGCAGCTTCTCCAAATGGGGGGTGACAAACTGCGGACACGCTGAGGATGCTGGAGTGACATGCAAGAGACACTGACAGTGGGCACAGCCCAAGGTCCGGACCCAGCTGCCAAGCCTCCTTCCTGCATTCCTGGGGTGGGGGCATCGCTCGGGGCTCCCCTGACCCATGCCTCCCCGCCCAGCACCCCCAGACCCCCGGATTCCCATCCCAGGACCCATGGTGGCCTGCCATCCTCCTCTCCTTGGACATCTTTTCCAAAGCACAACTCTGGGATCTACTGCCTGTCTCTCCCTTCCACCAGGGTTCCTGCATGGAGCCCTGGTCAACTGGATCGCCGTTTTGCCAAGTCTTCTAAAACACCATGCGTCAGGCCTCCGTATCCATGCTCTCTGTGGTCTGTGAGTTACAGATAAATGTTGGCCACAAATGCATCCGTGAAGATGGGAGGGAGGCATCCCAGATCGTTTACTCTGCAGATTATTCCCAAACCTCAGGCCAAGAGTTTTGACCAGCCAGAGACAATACTGAGTGATTCATTTTCCCCCTTTACTCTGCCTCTGCACAGCGTTTGTTAGTTGGGGGAACTGACATAGAGGAGAGGCCAGCTGTAGGAGCCAGAGGGAAATGCGAGTCTCCTGCAGGAAGCAGTCTGGATTCAGAGAAGAGGAGTGAAAGGAACATTTATTGAGTGACTGCCACGCGTGCTATTACATAGTATCTTGGGTGCTAAATTCGTTTATCACTTTGCAGCATTCCTATAAGTCACGTTAGTGTGGGTACCACGTCACCGCCAGGTAGCATTCAACTGACCCCTTCACCTGACCTATTAGTCAGATCGAGAATGACTGAGACCACTGTTGCTACCTGAACTTTCCTGTGTCTTGGCCAGGCTCGAGCAAGAAGCTTGGGTGCAGGACGGGTGTGACTAGAAGGTTACATACTCCAAACCGCACAGGGTGTGAGTTCAAGGTCAGACAGGACTGGCTCCTAGGGCAACCATCCACACAGGAGGAAAGCTGATTTGGAGGCGGACATGGGGGCTGTCTGGGTTAAACCAAGATCAGCCCTCAGGTATCTGGCAGTCAGGGTTGAAGCTATGTCACCTGTGTCTCGGAGCTCTTTGGAGGTGATGATATGGAACATTCCAGGCCTCTTTGGGTGTCATCCTGTGGTCAGGAGAACACATGTCCTGATGGAGCCTATAAGAGTGAAAGGAGGGGACTTCCCTGGTGGCGCAGTGGTTAAGACTCCGTGCTCCCAATGCAGGGGGCCCGGGTTCGATCCCTGGTCAGGGAACTAGATCCCACATGCATGCCGCAACTAAGGAGCCCACGTGCCGCCACTAAGGAGCCGGCGAGCCGCAACTAAGGAGGCCGCGAGCCTCAACTAAGGAGCCCGCCTGCCTCAACTGAGACCCACTGCAACCAAATAAATAAATATTAAAAGAAAAAAAAAAGATTGAAAGGAAATGAGGATTCCCTACAATCTCTGGGAGAAGAAGAGGCCGTGGGCCTTTGCAAGTCCTCAATCTGCACCCCTTTCCTAGTGATGGGGAGACCATATTCTGCTTTTGACACGAGGAGGAGGTCAGACTGGGCCATATATGTGTTCTAGGCCTGGGGACCTACATGGTAGCAAGTGAGCGCAGACCCTCCTCCCTTGAGGGAGACACAAACTCAGTCAGGCCTCAGATACACAATCACCTGTCCTATCTGGTGAGCACCGCTTGCCTGGGGAAGGTGACAGCTGGGACCCTCTGGGTGTAAGACCAGCAAAGTTCCTGGCTGGCAACTGAACCAATATGTGCTATTGGTTGTTCTTTGCGAGCCATATGCTTGTTATTCATTAATGTCCCAACGATCAGAGACTCTCCTTCTGACTAATTGCTATGTTTACATAACACGCATGTACTCATGCATCTTTTCCCAGAGCCAATATATGTATGCATATATGAACACAGCACTCTTTACTATAAATAGCTCAGCACACCACAAATTTTGCATTAAAAAAGAAAATACTCAAGGTGGAAAGATGTCACGTTGAACGATGTAAATTCCCAAGTCCGTTCTGGCAAAGAATCCAGTTATCCTACCAACGCAGACCCACATAACTTTCTTACTTGGTCTTTTCATTCGGGAAAATACAAGTCTTGCTTTACATCAAAGAAAAACGACGGTGATAAGTGTCTGAACCTTAAAATAAAAGTCTACTAGTTTACATTCCTACTTAAGAGGACATGGAAATAAAATAACCATGGACCTGTATTTCAGGGACTAAAGGAAATTAGGCCAGGCCTAAAATACATCAGACCTTTTATAAGAAAGAATTTCAATAAAGCTAAAAACATGTTGCTAACAAGCTTCCCCTCATATTCTTTCTCATGAAAACCCGGTGAGCGTGGGGAGGACGGGTGAAAATTGGATCGTCTGATAATTTTTCAGCGGGAATTGGTGGAATGGGTGGCTTATGAGAAGCTGTCTTAATACTTCCAGAGGTCAGTAACCACAGTCTAGACCAAGAACATGGTGGCACATGGTGTCTTAAGCCCTATTCGGTAACCTAAGGAAAGGGTCCCAAGCAGCAGAACAATAATCACGGCCCAGCTTGTAAGAGAATTGCTTTCATAGTCATTAAAGGAAAGAACACCTATTTCCTCACTTCTCCAGAGTTCTTACTTGGGGATGTGCTCGCATCTGGAGTTCCATTCACAGGTAAGAAGACCATCCGGAGTTGGTACAAGGTCTGTGACGTCACTGGGCCTCGTCACCCAGTGAGAGGTATGAACTCCCAGGCACAGGACCCGGGGAGAGTGTGGGGATGGCCCAGGTCACCGCCTAGTCCTGGCCACAAACTCATAGCTGCACCTGTGGGAAAACCTAATGGCCCAAGCTTCCTGTAGGCCATAAAAGTTTGCCAAAGGAAGTCAACAGAGAAAAGTGGACTTTCTGGAAATGCACAAAGGAGGCATCCTGGTTTTCTCTAAAAAGTCCGGTGATACCCACCCCCAAATCACTGTGGTTCCCGTTCTATATTCAGTCCCATGGAGAACGGCGGTGGCCCTTCTTCTCCACTCTAATGTCTACAAGGCACTGCTTTTCCCTGGTCTCAGATACCTGAGAACTGACCTTTGGCACCTTCGTGTGTTGTGGTCAACCCAACCACTGTAGTGGGTTTGAATTATGGAAAGGAGTTACGCCGTTCTCCACCATAGGCACCGTGGTTTCTTCAGCTACATTGTGTTCTGACAGTTACGCTAACATTTCTGTAAGATGTCAGCTGTGTGAATCACTTGTCTTTCTCTTCTTAGAAGCGCTCTCCCTTCAACCCTCCATGGAACATCTTTCCCTTCCTTTTCCTCTCCTTCTCCTCCACCTTTCGCTTCTGGGAGCCGAGATGGGTTCTGACTGACTGGAGCTTTGTTATCGAATCCTCTCCACCAGCTCAGCCCCCAGTTAGAATAGGCTAAGGAGCTTTCTGGGAGGACCCCCCGTCCCCCAGGTCATCCTCCCACCCCAGCTGGAGGGAACTTGAACGAGCCCCAGCTCTGTATGAGTTCTGGTAATGATGCCTTCCTCAGAGGTTGTTCTAGCTGGCCTCCTGGGGCTCACACAGATTGGTATTCAGCGGACAACTCGAGGGAACCCTATACACCTTTCTGGAAATTTCTCTGCGTAGCTCCGTACTCTCGGATACTGTGCCCTGCAAATTCCAGCCACCTTGGCCTACCCAATCTTCAATTCTCCTCACCTCTGCGAGTTTGCCACTTGGCTGCAGTCAGCAGGGAACCTAGGCCAGGGGAGGCTCACCTCACTTGCTATCTTTTTCTCAAGGAGCAAAGACTTATGCTACCTGTGGTCCAAAGTCTGAAAATATTTTGTCAAGTATTTTGGACAATTTTCTAGTTATGACAGAAGGAGGATGATTCTGGTAAGGACTCTCTCATGGCCCAAAGCAGAAGTCTGCCCTGTGGGTATTTTCTGGTGGGAGAGAATCATAAGGGAAGAGACTTCGTGGTTAGAACTCAGCATGACATGAGGATCTGGTGGAGACTAGTTCTGGAAAGAGGCTCTCCAGGTGGGGAGAGGGCTTCCCTGTCACCTTCTCTCACGGCCCCCGACCGCACAGACTCCTTCCAAAGGTCAGCTCCCCGGGGCTGCTTGCATGCTTCTCCTCAGTACTTGGCCCAGTTAAACTAAGGATGAGCAACGAGGAAGTAATTTCAGAAAGAGACAAACAGCTTTCAAACAGACAAGTCTCCAAAACGGAAGTCTTAGATCCTTCAAAAACTACTTGAGTTGTGGTCCCCAAGAGCCGGTAAAAATGTCCTGGCTCCTTGCCTGGCCCGCTTGCCTCTCAGCCCCTGCCTGTGTCTACATCATGGGTGCTTTCTCATTTCCCATCTTGTTCTCCTCAACAAGCAGAAACGAGTGCACTGGCTCTGTTGCCTCCAGGACCTCCAGTCACTGAGAGCTCATTCTGGGCCCAGGGGAAGACCTCATCCTTCTGCTGCTGACGGATACAGATCACTTTAACAGGCACAACGGATCACCTTTCTCTCCCGGTGGAAACCCAGGGCAATGGTTCTGACAAAGTTCTTGCCCTTCCTTCATCTGCATGTTCACTTAATCCATAATTATTGAGTCTCTGCCACGTGTGAGGCCCAGACCAGGTGTAGGAGATATAGGACCAGACTGATTTGGTCCCTGCCCTCAGGGAGCTTACCTTCTAGCTCTTATATCCTTTTCACAGGCTTTCAGTATAACATTAACCACACAAGAACAATAATATCTAACAACAGGAAATACCCAGGTAAGGGAACAGTGGTTGCCTGCCATGCTACTTATACAAAACACAAATAGCTCAATTGTTTTTTAAAAAAATCATCTTCATTGCTAATGAGTTAACAAGAGCATAGGTGGCTCTGGTTATGCAAATAATCAACAAATAGGAAATGAGGATGATTGAACACTAAGTACACGTGCCTGTTCATTCCAAATAGCAGTACATAAGCAGAAACAATAGCTAACATCCCTTTAGCATTTAACGTGGGACAGGTTCTTCGGGCTTTACAAGAATGAACTCCTTCAATTTTTACAACCACTGGTTCTGTTCTAATCATTCCAGTTCTGTGGGGGAGACTCGGGCACGGAGAAGATCACACAGTAAATGAAGAAGTTAGGACTTGAATCCGAGAAGTCTTAAACACTACACTCTATGTAACACAAGCAATGATAGTACTAGAATTCTATAAGGTTACTTATATACCTGCCATACAATCTAGCCATTTCAGTCCTAGGTGTTTATGGAAGAGAAATAAAAGCACGTGTTCACACAAAGACCTGATATATTAATGTTCATAGAAGCTTTATTTCTAATACACAAAAACGTATTTTTTTGTGTGTCCATCAGTGCCCAGCAACAGGTGAATGGATAGATAAATTGTGAACAATGGACATAATTGTGGATGAACAGAGCCAAAGCTGGAAGTTTAAAAAGACAAATAATGTTGATAGATTTGAGGCAAAACTGATCAAGAAGAAAAAGAGGTGAAACAAAGAATATGTTAGGAATGTAAACAAGGACAAAGTAGAGACGTAGCAGAGAATAAAAAGAAAACAAGAGAATATTATAAACAACTTTATGTCTATGAATTTTTTGAAAACTTAGATGAAATTTAGATGAAAATTGAGGTGACATCACAGGTAATTTTTTTTTTTTTTTTTTTTTTTTTGGGTTACGCGGGCCTCTCACTGTTGTGGCCTTTCCCATTGTGGAGCACATGCTCCAGACGCGCAGGCTCAGCGGCCATGGCTCACGGGCCCAGCCGCTCCGCGGCATGTGGGATCTTCCCGGACCAGGGCACGAACTCGTGTCCCCTGCATCGGCAGGCGGACTCTCAACCACTGCGCCACCAGGGAAGCCCACAGGTAATTTTTAAATGCCAAAATGGCACCAAGAACTTGAATTAGTGCAATGACTTTTTTTTAATTTATTTTTTTTATTGGAGTACAGTTGCTTTACAAGGTTGTGTTAGCTTCTGCTGTACAGCAAAGTGAATGCGTTATATGTATACATAAATCCACTCTTTTTTGGACTTCCTTCCCATTTAGGTCACCGCAGAGCATTGAATAGAGTTCCCTGTGCTATACAGTAGGTTCTCATTAGTTATCTATTTTATAGATAGTAGTGTATATTGCAATGACATTGAAAGAAATAGAATCTGCAGGTGGTTGAACAGATAAGCTGTACCAAACATTCAAAGAACAGAGTGTGGGAATCTTACACAAATATTTCCTGATGATAGAAAAAGATAATTTTATGAAACTCATTATATGAAACGTGAATGACCTCCATAACAAAAGAAGAAAAAACACATGAAAAAGGAAAAATTATAGGCCAATCTCAGCCATCAACATAGATGCAAAAACCCTAAACATCGTATTAGCAAATGGAATCCAGCAAAGTATAAAAAGCATTGTCCAACATGCCACGTTGGATTTATCCTAGGAATGCAAACTTGGTTTAACATTAGAAAATCTACTAATGTAAATCATTACCAGGTTAAAGGAGAAAAAGTAAATGGTTATCTCAATAAATGAAAATTCAATATTCATTAATAATAAAAACTCTTTGCAAATAAGGATAGACAGGAATTCCTCATAAACAAATATACTTACAAGACATGTAACAACTATACTTACAAGACATGTAACAACTATACTTACATGTAAATATCAGCGTGTAGCAAAGATACTTACATGTAAATATTAGCAACTTTCCTTTGAAACATCAGAAACAAGATTAAAAATGCCAGCCATCTCTGCTACCTTTCAGCAATGTGCCAGACATCTTGGCCTGCACAATAAGAAAAGAAAAAGAAATTAAAAGTGTGAGGAGTGGAAAGGAAGAAACAAAACTAAGCACTTGCAGGTGATATACATAGGAAACATGATCATATACACACAGAAAACTTAAGACTATGAACAAGCTATTAGAATTAGTATGAGTTAAATGCACGAATGAATAACTATGAGACAGAAAGAGATGTAAACATGCAGTCTCTCATTCTGACGTCTGATCACTTTTAGGTACACTCTTAATTCTGATGTTTAAAAAAATGAAATACTATATCCCAATGTTAATTTAATTTAATTTTATTTTTTGGCTGCACTGCACGGCATGAGGGATCTTAGTTCCCCTACCAGGAGTTGAACCCGTGCCCCCTCCAGTGGAAGTGCAGGGTCCTAACCACTGGACCGCCAGGGAATTCCCCCAATGTATATTTTAAAGCTCCTCAAAAGATATGAATAGTAGCAGGATGCTCCCACTGAAATATATAAACAGGTGGACTCATCACCAATAATTTTGGAGCAGGGAGTACTGTGTTTGGACCATGAAGCCCTTGACTATCTGAACCCAGGCCATCTCTCTGACCTCATCTTGTCCCACTGCCCGTCTCCTGCCACTTCACTCCAGTCTACCTGACAGTCCCAACACGTGTGTCATTTCCTCTGCAGAGAGAGTTCCTCCTTCCGCGGCCCCACTCCCACTCCCTACCATTGCTGTCTTTCAGCTCTCCACCTAAATATCAGTGCTGCTGGGGGAGTCTTCCCGGAGCCCCACTCTAGGGTATGTCTCCTTATTATCCACTCTCATGGTACCCTGCTCTTTCCTTTTCACATCACTACTCCTATTTGTCTGGTATCTGATTCCCTCAATAGACTGTCAACTTCATGAGGGCAGGAACCCACTGTGTCATCAGCACATCAGCACCCACAGTGTCCCCACTGTGTCATCAGCAGCTGCTGGAAGGTCTGATAAATACTAGGTGCTTAGTATCAGAGAAAAGAAGGAATAGAAAGAGGCAGGAAGAAAAACCCTCTCCTTTCTAAACTAGAGAGAGAAGAAAGAGAACTTGTGTGTTGGGGGCTGGGTGGAGGGATGGTTGAGGGGACAAGCGGGTATTGGCTTTGTTACCCCATCCCACAGTACTTGGGATATTATTATTTCTAAAGTACATTTTTCCCAGTAGCAGCTTCCCAACCACAGACATAGGAGATCTTTGGAAATTCCATTATCTAATCAGTTATTGCTGGTGAATTAACACAACGCAGAAAAATATCAGTAGGGGAATTCCCTGGCGGTGGAGTGGTTAGGACTCCGCAATTCCACTGCAGGGGGCATGGGTTCCATCCCTGGTGGGGAACGAAGATCCCACATGCCGCACGGCCGAAAACAAAAACAAACAAAAATCAGTAGGTAAAAATGTTACATCCCCCCAATTAAACACCTCAGTTGTGAGCAACTGTAGTTTGACATCATTCATTGAGCAGAAATTTGACTATAGTTAGGGGAGGCCATTTGGTAAAGTAGAAAGATTATAGAATATGGAATCAGGAGACCTGGATCCAAGTCTTATTTCCACAAGGTACGAGATGAAACTCCAGCCTCAAGATCATCATCTATAATTGAAGTATCCTACACACCTTGTGTTACAAGGATTTTTAAAAAATATGTTAAATTAAAAGTGTTCTTAAAAAGATCTAAAGGGTTATACGAATAATAACATTTATATAATTACATGGAAGACTTCAGCCTTTGGTTTACTGGAAAGATGGTCATTATAATTTAAAATTGTGAGAATTGATCGATAATATAATACAATACACATACCTTAATAAATAAATTCTGGGACCAAGATAAAGTATACTCATTGTAGTATTACATTGTTAGAGTATCAGCCACAGATTTGCCTGAATTGTCAAGGAAACACAGAATTGGGGTCTTTAAAAAATCACTCCATGGGAGTCTGCGCATGAAACAAGAGGTCCCCTAAGTCCAGTTCTTTTCTGGAAGGGCAGACACTGAAGCACCTGTAGTGTGAACAGCTGCAAAATACACTTTGCAGCCCATTTCTCCAGCTTACTGGATAACAGGCCAAAGAGTGTACGGGAACTTGAAGGGCAGGAGGGTAGAATACACAAAAGAAAGGGGAATAAAAACTACACAGTTCCCGCCTCTCCAGTAAGATCACTGCTGGCTCTCTGGTGACACCTGCAGGCTATTGAGAGAATGAGGCTTGAAAGCCTTAGGGAAAGAACGCAAACTATCTAGGGCCAAAATCAACCAGATTTCTAAAGACGACTCTAACGTGCATATGAATCGCCTGGGGATTTTGTTCAGATGCGGATTCTCATTCAGTAGGTCTGGTTGGGACCCGAGATTCCACAGGTCTGTTTTCCCGGGTAATGCCCAAGACTGCTTGACCACTGCACCTGCCGGGTAGCAGGACTCTCGGGAACTTTCAGGGCATTGAATGCCAGAGGTGGAGAGGGTGTTAGAGGTCATCTTGTTCAACCTCCTTATTTTACAGGTGAGGAAGCCTGAGGGCACAGAGAGAAGGTGGGCACCTCCACAAATGTAAGTAATACAAGATGTTTCATTTCTCTAAATCTGGCTTCCTGGTCGGTAACAATAGACTACCTGAGCTCAGACAGGCTTTCCAGCTCTTACGTTTAATGAAGACATCACTTGCCCAAGGCCACGCTGCTTAGATAGAGCAATGCAGTCTAATCTGCCTCCTCTGATGAGCTCAAGAGATCAGGTTGGATGGCAGAGGTGCCCGAAGATTCATCTGATTACCAAATGCCTTGGGCATCAAAATGGCTGTTCTGTACAACTGAATGATTTTTTTTTTTTTTTCCCTGTTTCTCCTTGACCTCCTTGTACTCCTGGCTGGGGAAGTAACTAGTTCTAGATGAGGTAGATGATGTTCTTGGTTTCCAAATGAAATTGATATTTTCCAGATGGTAAGAGCCCAGTCCAGATTGCTGAAGGGAAGTCTGGGTCAGAAATCCCATTAGTTCTTCCAACTGTCATCTCTGGCTGCAATTACAAAGAAAGGCCATCTCCCAAAACAGTCGCAACAGCACATCACCCACCAGGTTACAGCGGGGTTACCTCAAGCCTGACCCTTACATTCCCCAGCGTACCTACTTCCCCAGGTTCCATGGAACCCCCCTCCACCCCAGCCCAATGCCACAATTCTTCCCTATAGCCATGGTATGGGGGAAACGGACAGGACTCTTGATTTTTGATCCGAGGACACTTAGAGACAAATTCAACTAACTCTGAACTACATTAGGTGTCCTTGGTCCAAGTTTTGGAATGAATTACCTTGAAAAAACAGCTGACGCTGCATTTTATAATCCAGGGCCTTGGAGTGAATTACCCCCAAACCACAATTAATTGACACAATATGAAAATAAGCACTGACTCATGGAATTCATTAACATTACCATTTAAAGTAATGGTTCAGCTCTATGAAATTACAAGTGCAGAAATTGACACTTGTATGTATGATCTGGCCTGGAGTAGTGGAAAATTCCCTGAATTGGGAAGCAGATGATAAGGGCTTTATTCCTGAATCTGCCACTTATTAGATGTGCGTCCTTGGGCAAGCTACTTAACCTCTCTGGGACCCAAATTCCTACATTTGTAAGATGAAAGGGCTGTTAGATGATCTCTCAGTTCCCTTCCAGCTCCGATTTTTTATGACCTCAAAACCTGTATAGGTTTCACAAACAGAAGAAAAATGCTAGTAAGGGGTCTCTTACACCTTAATGTCACACACAGAACTGTCTGTTCTGCTCAGGAACTGTATAGAGTCATCCCTCGGTATCTGTGGGGGATTGGTTCCAGGATCTCCCATGGATACCAAGACCCGAGGATAGTCAAGTCCCTTATATTAAATGGTGTGGGATTTGCATGTAACCTACACACGTCCTCCCATATACTTTAAATCATCTCTAGATTACCTATAAAACCTAACACAATGTAAATGCTATGTAAATGCAGCTGACCCTTGAACCACTCTGGGGTTAGGGGTGCCAACCCTTGACGTTGAAAATTAGCTGTGAACTTGACAGTCAGCTACCCATATCCAAAGTTCCACATCGGCAAATTCAACCAACCTTGGATTGTGTAGTACTGTAGTATTTATTGAAAAAAAATCGGTGTATAAGTGGACCCGCCCAGCTCAAACCTGTGTTTCTGGATTTTGGGGGGGAATATGTTTTATACAGAGTTGGTTGACCTCTGGACCCCATAGAGGCAGACCCGCAGACGCAGGCCAGCTGTCCAGAGCTAGTTGTTTGCCATCTAGGACCTTGATCATATTCAGCTGTGTTTCATCAGCACATAGCAGGACCTCATAAATGTTGAGTAAGTGAATGGAGTCAAGTCTTCATTTAGAAATTCTACAATTCTGGCAGGGCTTAAGAACATAATTTCCTCGATCCTACTTCCAGTTACTACCCTCTGTGTCTCTTTAAAGCCAAATCTGAAGAGATGACTGCTGACTCCATTTCCTTCTTCCCACTGACACCTACCCCTTGAGGGTCATTGACATAATCCTAAGCTTACCAGTGACTTCGGTGTTGGGGTGACACTGTGAAATGTGTATATTTGGTCTTGGTCGCTGGTTCCTGGGACAGAGCTCCTAAGGCCCTTGTAATTCCCTGAGTGCTAAATATGAGAGGGGACATCTTTTGGTACTCTTAGTAAGTCCCTTTCCACCTTACCTGGGTTTATGCTAATGAGGTGACTTTCAGAGGATGGGGATTGGTTACCAAAGGAACCAGTCGTTTGATTAGAGAGTTGAAACTTCCAGCCCCACCCTGATCTCTGGGAGGAGATGGGGATTGAGTTAATCACCAAACGGCCAATGATTTAATCAGTCATGCAACATAATGGAACCTCCATAAAAATCTTTTTTTTAAATCTTTTTTTTCTGAGTTAAAAATTTTATTGTATTTTATTTTTTTACATCTTTATTGGAGTATAATTGCTTTACAATGTTGTGTTAGTTTCTGCTGTACAACAAAGTGAATCAGCTATATGTATACCTATATCCCCTCCCTCTTGAGCCTCCCTCCCACCCTCCCTATCCCACCCCTCTAGGTCATCGCAAAGCACCGAGCTGATCTCCCCGGGCTATGCAGCTGCTTCCCACTAGCTAGCTATTTTACAGTTAGTAGTGTGTATATGTCAACGCTTAAACAATGGGATTGGGAGACCTTCTGGGTTGGTGAGCACAGGGAGGTGCCAGGAGGGTGGCACGCCTGGAGGGAGCATGGGAGCCCCTTGCCTCTTACCATACCCTGCCCTGTGCATCTTTTTTTTTTTTTTTTTTTTGCGGTACGCGGGCCTCTCACTGTTGTGGCCTCTCCCGTTGCGGAGCACAGGCTCCGGACGCGCAGGCTCGGCGGCCATGGCTCACGGGCCCAGCTGCTCCGTGGCATGTGGGATCTTCCCGGACCGGGGCACGAACCCACGTCCCCTGCATCGGCAGGCGGACTCTCAACCACTGCGCCACCAGGGAAGCCCTGTGCATCTCTTGCATTTGTCTGTTCCTGAGTTCTGTCCTTCATAATTATCCAGTAATCGTAAGTAAAGTGTTTCCTTGAGTTCTGTGAGCCGTTCTAACAAATTACCAAACTGCAGGAGGGGAGTCCTGGGAACCCTTGATTTATAGCTGATGGGTCAGGAGTACAGGAGGCCCAGACTTGAGACTGGCATCTTGGGGGACTGAGCCCCTAACCCGTGGGGTCTGCACTAACCCCAGGTAGTTAGTGTCTGAATTGAATTAAATTGTGAGACACCAGGTGATATCTACAGAGAACTGGAGAGATGTTTGGTGTGGACAACACACACATTTGGTGTCAGAAGTGTCGTGAGTTGAGAAACAGTTTTCCTTTAGTTGGTAAACAAAATGGGCCTTTTGTAGTGTTTATTACACCTGCTCACTCACCAGCATTCAGCTCTGCTGTCCACCATCTTTCTTTTGGAACAAGCTCATCGGGTTTCCTTCACACTACACTTTTCTAGTTTCCCTCACCCTCTATGGTTTCTTATCTTTAGTCTCCTTTGTGAGCTCCCCCTTTTCCCTGGCCATTTAGGTGCTGGAATTTCTCCAGACTCAGTTCTGTTAGCACTCCTTGGACTATCGTGCATCTCTATGCCCTGACTCCCAAATGTCCATCTGCAGACCAGACATCTCTGAACCCTAAGCTTATATCTCCAAGGGCTGACCTTGTCACCAAGATTTCACCAAATCCTATCAAATACAATATGACCAACTCACCAAGAAGAAAACAAACAACCTGGTTAAAAATTAGACAAAAGATTTCAAGGGACACTTCAGCAAAGACAATATACATATGTAAAATACGTACATGAAAAGACATTCAACACTGTTAAACCCACACCACTATGCACCCACTAGAATGGGCAAAATTCTAAACAAACAAACAATACCAAGTAGTGATGAAGATACGGTATAACTGGTGCTCTCTTAACTTCCCCAGTGGGAATGCAAAGTGGCACAGCCATTTTGGAAAATAGTTTAGCGGTTTTTTTATTAATGATATACTTATCCAAGCCAGCAACTCTAGAGGAATGAAAACCTATGTTCACTGTACATGGATCTTTCTGGCAGCATTACTCACAAATATCCAAAACTGGACACCCAGCTGTCCTTCAGTGGGTGAATCGATAAACAAACTGGGGTACATACAAGGCAATACCACTTAGGAATAAAAAGAAAGGAACTATCGCTGTACTTGACGACACAGATGCATCTCAAATGCGTTATTCTAAGTGAAAGAAGACAGACTCAAAAGATTACTATATACTATAGGATTTCACTTAAATGACATTTTTGAAAAAGTAAAATTACAAGGACCAACACGCTGTCGGGCGTTGCCAGGTTTTAGGAGTAAGGGGAATATTTGACTACCAAGGACAGCTTGAGGGAATGTTTGGAGATGAAATTGTTATATATCCTCAGTGTAGTGGTGGTTATGTGAGTCTATGCACTTGCCCAAATTCATAGACGTGTATACCCTCCAAAAGAAAAAAAAAAGCCCTGATTTTTACTCTATGTGAATTTTTTCCAATTAAAATACAATATGTTCAAAACTAAATCCTGTATCCCCTTCCATCCATGACCACCATCACACAGTAGTCCTTTGTTATTCAGTCCTCTCGGGTGCAGTGAACAAGAAACGCCAGGGTCCAGGTGGCCTGCCGACAGCTTCCTCTGCTGCCGCCCCACCCACTGCATCACCTACCCTGGCTGCAGCTCTCCACCCCACGCCTTAGCCCACGCCTCCAACTCACCTGGGCAACTTCGGTACCTTCCTAGCTGGTTGCACCATTTCTACTTTTGCCTGCCTACAATCAATTTTCTCTACAGTAGGCAGAGAGAAGACCAAACACAAATTTGGTCTTTTCAGTCCCTTGATGGAAACCTTTCCACCAATTCCCGCTGCTTTTAGGATGAAATTCAAAATCCACATGGTCTGGTTGTTCCTCTCTCCCCAGCCTCGCCCTGGTGCCTCCACTGACGCCCCACCTCCACCTCCCGTACTCTAGCACGGCCTTTTGCTCCATCAGAAGCACCAAATTCCATCAGACCTCAGAGTCCTTGACATGCTTTTCCTTTGGAGCTAGCAGTTCTTTCCACCTGCCACCCTGTTACGTTGATTTAGCTGCTGCCCGTGTGTCAGATTTCAGCTCAAATGCTCCTCCCTTCGCAGAGATTTCTGGGATCGCCTTGGACCAGGGCAGGTTCTTTTTTAAAAAATGCTTTCATATCCCCCTGCCATTTTCCCTCAGGGCACGCACCAAAATTTGTAACAAGAATGAAAATCTCCTATCCTCTTAGAACAGGACAGTGGTTTGCAAATTGTGGTCTCTGGACTAACAAAATCAGTGTCTCCTGGGGACTTATTAAAAATGCAGATTTCCAGACCCCAATCTAGACGTTCTGAATCAGAAACCCTGAAGAAGGGGGTCTTGAAGTCTGTGTTTCAATAAGCATTCCAGATGATTCTAAAACACATTCAAATTTGAGAACCACCATCCTAGTAAATGACTGATTATTCTATGGTTTTAAACCTGTTTAATCAATCAAGGATAATTTGCTTGAATATAGACCCTTACATTTGCATAGTATAACCTAATTTAAGGCAGCTTTATGTGTTATCTGATTTGGCTTTTGTAATTGCTCTGTGATGTTAAGGCTGTTATTATTATCTCCATTATGTAGGTAAAGACACTGGGGCACATCCAGGTTAGGTAAATTGCCTAAAGTCACATAGCTGGTGCTATGGTCTGAATGTTTGTGCCCTCTCCCCAAATTCACATATTGAAATCATAATGCACAATTAAATTAGTGGTATGGGGACTTCCCCGGCAGTCCAGTGGTTGAGACTCCGAGCTTCCAACACAAGGAGCGCGGGTTCGATCCCTGGTCAGGGAACTAAGATCCCACATGCTGCATGGCACGGCCAAGAAAATAATAATAAAAACAACAATAATAGATAAATAAATAAATTAGTGGTATGAAAATGTAATAGATGTGTTTGCCAAATAGAATTTAAGGTAAGAGGTAAGAGGCAATTGTAGTGATCCAGGAGAGATAACAGTGTTATGGAGAAAGGAAGTGGCATTAGAAATGGAGAGAGAGGGCCAAATTCTAGATATATTAAGAATGTAGAATTGATAGGAGTTGATTGGTTTGAGGTAGAAGGTGGAGGAGAGGTTTCTGGAAGCATCAGTAGAAAAACATCAGAGCAGGAGTGATTCTTTGGATGTGGCAGGGAGTGGAGGTGGGAGGAACACACAGATTCAGTTTGACGCCATGTAGAATGTGAGGTTCTTTTGAGATGTTCAGGCAGAGGAATCAGGGAGGCAGTGCAATAGTTAAATATTTATTGTGTGGGCCAAAAGTTTCATTCGGTTTTTTCTGTAAGATGGCTCTAGTAGCACTTAGTTGTCTTTAACTTCATTCGAAACAATTTTGTTAGATTGTATTGTGACAGCTCTCATATCAGTGTGCATTTAAAAGAAGACATCAAAATTGGTGAATTTTTGCGTAGCCATTTTAATATTGAAGATGGAAGAAAAACAGCAACGTTTTGGGTATATTAGGCTTTATTATTTCAAAAAAGGTAAAAACACAACTGAAACGCAAACGCAGATTTGTGTCGTGAATGGAGAAGGTGCTGTGACTGACTGAACGTGTCAAAAGTGGTTTGCGAAGTTTTGTGCTGGAGATTTCTCACTGGACGATGCTCCACGGGGTCGGGCAGACCAGTTGAAGCTGACAGCAATCAAATGGAGACATTAATTGAGAACAATCAGTTTTTTTTTTTGAGAACAATCAATGTTACACCCCGCGGGAGGTAGCCGACATACTCAAAATATTCAAATCAAGCGTTGAAAATCATTCGCACCAACGTGGGTATGTGAATCGCGTTGATGTTTGGGTTCCACATAAGTTAAGCAAGAAAAACCTTCTTGACCATATTTCCGCATACAATTCTCTACTTAAATGTAATGGAAACGTTCCGTTTTTAAAACAAATTGTGACGGGTGATGAAAAGTGGATACTGTACAATAATGGGGAATGGAAGAGATCGTGGGGCAAGTGAAATGAACCACTGCTAACCACACCAAAGGCCGGTCTTCATCCAAAGAAGGTGATGTTGTGTATATGGTGGGACTGGAAGGGAGTCCTCTATTATGAGCTCCTTCCAGAAAACCAAACGATTAATTCCCACAAGTACTGCTCCCAATTAGACCAACTGAAAGCAGCACTCGACAAAAAGCGTCCAGAATTAGTCAACAGAAAATGCATAATCTTCCATCAGGATAACGCAAAACTACATGTTTCTTTGATGACCAGGCAAAAACTGTTACAGCTTGGCTGGGACATTCTGACTCAACCACTGTATTCACCAGACATTGCAACTTCAGATTTCCATTTATTTCGGTCTTTACAAAATTCTCTTAATGGAAGAAATGTCAATTCCCTGGAAGACTGTAAAAGGCACCTGGACAATTTTCTGCTCGAAAAGCTAAAAAGTTTTGGGAAGATGGAATTATGAAGTTGCCTAAAAAATGGCAGAAGGTCGTGGAACAGAAGGGTGAATACGTTGTTCAATAAACTTCTTGGTGAAAATGAAAAATGTGTCTTTTATTTTTTACTTAAAAACCGAAGGCACTTTTTGGCCAACCCAATGGCTAGCAATATAGAATTAGAAGCTGTTAGCACTTACCATAAATTAGACAGTACTAAAGCCAGTGGGAATAGATAAGGCTGCCTTGGGAGAGAGCATAGAATGAAAAGATAAGATGACCTAAGATGTAAAACCAAGTGATTGACTTGAAATAACATTGTAGCTTTGTTTTTAAAAGTCATTTAAATGTTTTTTACAGAATGGTTTGAATTGGAGAGGGCAAAAATTGTAGGTGGCTGATAGCAACAAGCTGTAGAGAAGTGTTTTATGTACACATAGCACCTTGGTAGCTAACACTGGAGACACTCATTTTATAATAGAAAAATGAAAAGTTGTTAAGAATTGTCTCTGGGTTATTCTCATCATCAGGAATTTTATACTGTGTAATTACTCTTCACCTTCCTATCTATGCCACTTGAAAGAAGAAAAGGAGAAGTAGGAAACCATGGAAGAAATAATGTGTTCCTCTTGCGAAAACATTTTTTTAGTAGCAATATGGGGGGAGCTGCAAGGGAAAAAAGTCAGAAACCCAACAATAGTGTTAAAGAAACTAAGGAAATTTTGACAGCAAAATGTGCAGTATTGTACACAAACCACTTCTGCCACAAAATTGACCAGAAGTGTATCCAAATTTGACTCCAAGATAGGATGGATTACTTACTCATTAGAATGAGGTAGACCAGCATATCTCAAAGCTTATTCAAGGCTCTGAGAAATAAAGAAATTTGTTTAATTTTATTAAGGCCATTATCTCCCCAAATTAAAACAAAAATCCAGGACTTCTCTCGTGGCACAGTGGTTGAGAATCCACCTGCAAATGCAGGGGACACGGGTTCGAGCCTTGGTCCGGGAAGGTCCCACATGCCACAGAGCAACTAAGCCCATGCGCCACAACTACTGAGCCTGCGCTCTAGAGCCCGCGAGCTCCATTTCCTCCACTCTCCTTTGTACTGTTATTATCATCATACAAATTATGTCTTTATACATCATGTGCCCATCAACACGGATTTACAATGATTGTTTATGCAGTTGCCTTTTAAATTAGATAGAAGAAAAAGAGACTTATGAGCAAAAGCAATATCTATACTGCCTTTTTATATTTACCTATGTAGTTACCTTTCCCGGTGCTCTTTATTTCTTCATATGTATTCAGGTTACTGCCTAGTACCCTTTCATTCCACCTGAAGGACTCCTTTTGGCATTTCTTGAAGAGCATGTTGGCTCTCTTACTTTGTTTTATTCTTTTTATATTTTCTTTCCTTTTATTATTGTAGTTGATTTACAATGTTGTGGTCATTCTTTTTTATATTTTCTATCTTTTTATTAATGTTTACTATTTGGTAAGACATTGTTCTCATACTCTCCTTTAGTTCTTTAAACATAGATGCCTTTAGTTCTCTAAAAATATTTGTGATCGCTTTTAAGTTCTTTGTCCAATAATTCCAACGTTTGGTATTTCTCAGGGATAATTACTGTTGACTGCTATTTTTTCCTTGTGTATGGGTCATACTTTCCTGTTTCTTTGCATGTCTCACAATTTTTTGTGGACACTTGGATATTTAAATTATGTAATACACAGTGACTCTGAAAATTGTACCCCCCTCCCCTGGGCTTTTTTGCTGTTGCCGTTTGTTGTTGTTATTGTTACTGTTTGTTTAGTGACTTTTCTAAATGAATTCTGTAAAGTCTATACTCAATGTGTTACCATTGAAGTCTCTGCTAGATTAGTTTAGGGTTCATCAAATAGAGATTCCCTTAAATACCTTAAAGTCTCCCAGCCTCTGTCTAGAGGCTCTGTGTGTGTTGGAAAATGCCTTCAATGCTCTGACGGGCAGTTTGTAACACTGCCTTGGCCTTCACTTCTTGCTTGCCTGGAGCTTCAAGGTCAGCCACAGGTGAAAGATTATAGCCTTCTCAGGACTTTCCTGGGGAAGTGCACAGCCCTGCCCACGTATGCGGCCTTCTAGATTCCCAGGAATGTGTCAGAGCTTTTCAAAGACCCCTATGGATATTTCATTCCCCAGCTTTTCCTTTTATGTTTTTGGGCAGCTTCTTGTTAGTGCTGCCTTAGGCAGCTGTGATGTTAAACCGTTGCCACTAATTATTTTCAACAAATGCCCCAGGGAAAAGGCTGTTGACACTGAGAAAACTCTGAGTCAGATCAGATAAAGACAAGCCCTGCAAGTGGGTGTTTCCAAGGAACTGCCAGTCAGGTCAAATTGTGCCAGTTCTCTGGGGATGGGGCTTTTTAGGGGACCTCAGACATGTTTCCCCCCTGCCAATTCATGCCTACCATCGTTGTTGTTGGCTACCATGGAGCTGAGGAGGGGGAGATGGGATAGGACAAGTTAAAACACCACAAAGTTCATTCTTCTTACTGAGGTTCAGTTGCTTCTTCTCTCCCCCTTCTCCTCCTTTTAATAAACATTCATTGGATCGTTGCAAACTTTTAATTTCCAGAGTTAAAAAAATGTTGATTTGGATAATTTGTACTGGTGTTCTCATTGCTTTTTGGAGGACCAGATTTTTTCTTTACTACATCATTCTAGAAGTCAGATCCTCCAAACTTTTGTTTTTAAACCATAGAACGCTTTCTTTATGCCACATCTGTTACCATCCTGTGCTTATTAATAGTGTATCAGCTATGATTTGTTGACTGATATGAGGAGCCAGGCATATTATTTGATCTTTACAACAACCATGGTAAGCAGCTACTATTTTTATTGTTGCTGTTGTTGTTGTTACCAGGTTCAAATGAAGAAGGTGGAACATAGGTTAGCTCATTTATTCAAAATCACCAAAACTTGTAAATGACATTGAAGAAGCGAACTGCTGCGTTGTGGAGAGGGCCATGTGCAAGAATGGTAGGTAGCCTGTAGGAGCTGAGGACCTCAGTCCTACAATGGCAAGGACATGAATGCAGCCAACAACCAAGTTAACTTAGATGGGGATCCCAACCTCAGATATGATCGCAGCCCTGCCCACCACCTTCATTGTAGCTTCGTGAGATCCTAAGCAAACTACCCAGTTAAGCCATGCCTGGAATTCTGATCCACAGAAAACGTGAGCTGATAAATGTTGGGTCAAGTAGATTTTTTCTGTTAACGCTTTTATTCACATGCAATACAATTTGCCCACTTAAAAGCATACAATTCTTTGGTTTTTATTCTCTTCACAGCATTGTGAAACCATCACCATAATCAGTTTCATAATATTTTCAGTACGCCCGAAAGCAATCCCATATTTTTTAGCGGTCACCCACCATTCTTCTATTCCCTCAGCCCTAGGCTACCGCTAACCTCCTTTCTGTCTCTATAACTTTGTTTATTCTAGACATTTCATATAAATGGAGTCATACAATATGTGGTCTCTTGTGACTGGCTTCTTTCACTTAGCCCAATGTTTTCAAGGTTTATCCATGTTGTGGCATGTATGAGTATTTCATTTTTTAAAAATTGCTGAATAATGCCATTGGGTGGTTATACCACATTTGGCTATCAACCGATGAGTGTTTGTTTTTGCTACCTCTTGGCTCTTATGAATAATGCTGCTACGAATGTTTGTGTGCAAGTTTTTTGGGGGGCATGTGTTTTCATTTCTCCTGGGTATATGTACAGGAGTGGAATTGCTGGGTCATATGGTAACTCTATGATTAAACTTTTGAGGAACAGCCAAACTGTTTTCCAAGGCAGTATTTCTACCAGCCGTTTATGAGGTTTCTGATTTCTCAACCTCCTCACCAGCGCATAGCTGGGGCTGATGAGAACTTCCAATGGCTTGCCTCTGCCAGGAAGATACCATATCCCATAAGTGAGAGATGGGAGAAGAGGGAGCCCTGTGTTCTTGGCGTCACCTGCCTGGAATAGAGTTTTTGTCCCATTGAGCTGGGAGGAGGGAGGGAGGGGATGAGTCATGGTTCAAATACTACAGACTCTCGCCGTTCTCGCCAAGTTTTACCAGGTTTTCTTGAATAAGTATTTCTTCATTTGCTCTATACCCTAAGGACGATTTCCAGAGACTTTAAATATTAGGATTTAAGAAATAATTTTCACTAGTTATGCTTGTTTTGCTGGAGACTGCAGAGCTCTCAACACTGTCATCCTAGAGGTGGAAATCTAAATGTTTGTTGTTTAAAGCTGCTAAGATTGTGGTAATTTGTCATGCAGCATGGAAAACTGTTACACAGGGAACTAGTGCCCTTACAAAATTTACTTTGAGAAGCAGTGTTGTTGGCTAATCAAGCACTGGAATAAATGGAAAATTAGATTAATTTGAAAAGGATGATATTTAATGATTAATAGAAAATACATTGATGACACCCATTTCAACAGTGGAATTTTTCTTTTCTTTTTTTTTTTTGGCTGTGTTGTGTCTTCGTTTCTGTGAGAGGGCTTTCTCTAGTTGCGGCGAGCGGGCCTCTCACTATCGCGGCCTCTCTTGTTGCGGAGCACAGGGTCCAGACGCGCAGGCTCAGTAGTTGTGGCTCACGGGCCTAATTGCTCCGCGGCATGTGGGATCTTCCCAGACCAGGGCTCGAACCCGTGTCCGCTGCATTAGCAGGCAGATTCTCAACCACTGAGCCACCAGGGAAGCCCTCAACAGTGGAATATTTTTATTTTTACTTTCAAAAGGAAGAGCATATTTGTCTCCTTCCATAAATTATGCATAGCCAAAGCACTCCCAGTACCTCATGCCAGTATATATTAATTACAGGCAAATACATTTCAGAAGGTTAAGTAAACCAGCGGATTCCATACTTCTGAGTTTCACTGATCAGTTAATTTCCAAAAAATATTGGGAGGCTGTTGTAGGGTTGCCCCCTTTTAATATTTGCCATATGAGGACATCTTTGAAAAACCATCTATACAAACCATCACCATTTCAGATCTGAGAGGGCATTTGAGCATCAATAAGGAAAGGAGGCCATAATCTCAGGATTATGAAGGATAATCTTTGAAACTGAATGCATTTAGCCTTCTAAAAGGTCATTTATTCCCCCTTTTTACTCTTTTAATGGTAGTCCTGTGGAAGCTTTGTTACAGACTGATTGGAAAATTGGCATTTGGGAACCGTTGAAATTTGCAAGCTAAACAAATAAAAATGGCAAACTTAGTGGGCTCCCTTGTTTTTGCAAGGCACCCTTTCCCTAGTCATACATTTTGGATAAAGCCTAGACTTAATTCCTATCAATATGTAAAAATCAAAATATACTGAGCGAATATTCACTTTACCAAAACATTTAATAAACACCTCCTAAATACATAGCTATCAGAGTATATTTACATTTTTTATATTCAAGTACTTGTCAAGGAAACTTGGAGAAGTAGAGGAATTGAAAGATAACAGTATGTACATTGACATTCAGCCATAAATGGAGATTAAGCATTCTGGAAATTACAATGTATTCGAAGGGGAAGTAAGAGTAGGTATGAGATGTGAGATTTACACAACTATTTTCAGGAATACAGCTGTTTTGTAAAACGAGGAACACTTATGTTCATTGTTAACATAATTTAAAGGTTAAATCCCAGGATACTTTTCTGTTAGCATAATGTATCTCTGAGAAATTCTCCTGCACTTGAAGAGCAGTACAGCTGCTCTGGGCTTCATCCAACTTAGGCTAATATCTCTATAATTCTTTATACAGCTAATAAAGTCTCTGGAAACTTCTTACTGTGATTAAACACTAGCAAAGGCCTTGCCAAAGACACTTAGCAAAGAACTGGCATTGTAGGTTTCCAGTAACTGAGTGACATGGGGCAGTCATAGCAAAGATCATAGCAAAATTCTGAAGAAAATATGTCACATTTGAGAAAAGGAGTCAGCCTTCATTTCTGGCATTGTGGATTCTGTGGTCAAGGCATCCTCTACACAGTGTTTACTGCAAGTAAATGGAATGTGTCACTGGTGCCTCCTTTTCCAATTTTAATTGCATGTTGCTTCCCCAGAGAATTTTGAGAGTTATTCTCCTCTTCCTTTTTTCCTTTTCACATGAGATATCAGGTAATCCCCTCATCCCACAAATTATTTGGAAGATGAGGAATAACTCGGGCAAAGCAAAATAACTTCCAAACCAAATAATGTAGATGTCTTTTTTTCTCTTCCTCAGAATATAAAATGTTTTGAAATAAATAATAATTCTGGCAAAAAGTCTCCTCCCTGGGCTTTAGGGTGGGGAGTAGAGCTCAACGGAGTAGAGCTCAACTTTCTTTAAGCCAAAGGAGCTCTGGGTTGAATGACATTCCATGTTTTATAGACGGATGAGAATGGTTCTTTCCTAAAGCTTTCTTCCTGTTTGAGCAGACCTACCTGCCTTAAAACTCAGCATGTTCAGGTCTTACTCAGCTAAAGGGTTTCTGTTGCAGCTTACCGTTGACCAGTAGCCTCACCCGGGAATCTGAGCTCCGGATTAAGCTTTGGTGACTAGTCAGTCAATAGCAAGATGAATAAGCAAGAAGGGGCTCTAAGCATGACAGAATCAGAAAGTCCAGATCAACCAGATATGTGTTGAAATTCAGGGGAACGCAAGTTCAGGATCTAAAACTTAAATAATGAGGCGATTGCCAGGGAATATGCAAGGCAAAGTCCGGGAATGAGGAGAAATGGAAAGTGTCTAGGAACAACTCATCCAGCATGTCCTGGACTGACCCATCTTGTCACAAAGCAAGCCCAAGAGAGGACAGTTTTCTTCCACAAATGTTTACTAAGTAGTAATGAAGGCTGTACTTGAACAACGAATACAAAGGTCAAGGAGAGTTTCAGAGCTAAAAATGAGAAAGTGGGCCCATGTCTCTTCTTTCACTTCCTCCTAATGCCCTTATGAAAGAAGAATAAAGCGACTTTGTCTATTGCAGGCATAAACCTACAAGAATGGGTTAACAGGAGGGGAGACAAAAGCAATAACAAACTGGGAAGCTGATGGACAAGAAGTGAATGACTTAACAGACGTGAAAAGGCTGAATGATAACCATGATTGGAGAAGGCTACAGAATTCCCAAAAAGCTTAGGACTCAGTGGCAGTAATGACTTTTGAAAGTGGGGGTGAATGTGTGGCTAAAGTTAGAAAATTGGTTGCAACTCTGTTTAAGAAACAGTTAGACCTAGAAACAGTGACCAAACCAAAAGCAAGATTCATCCCTAGCACCCAGATTGTGGTATTGAAATATCCCACTTTAAAAAGAAAAACATGGGTGCTTCTTGAAGAAATGGCCGATACCAAGTCTGGGGTGAGAAATGTACGAGATGGGTCTGAAACGTCTTGTCATATCAATTGAAAATGAAACTATCAAAAACTATTAAAGTCATGTAAACAAGAATCAGGAGGCAACTGGAAAAGTCTTCCACCGGCAAAAGATGTTACAGTGTGTCAGTAAGGACTATAGTTGAAATGAATTAAAATCTGTCAAATCTGTTCAAATCCATGTATTTATAATGGTATTTTTTAAAAACCATAAGTGGTCACCTTAGAAAGATGATTGGCAACCAATTCATTATTTTGAAAACTGGTGTATGAATGGAAAGAACAAGCAGTTATATAAATAGTATAACTGATTAACAAAATAGTAGTTTGAGAAGAAACTACTAAATGAAGAAGAACTGAGAGAATTAAAATATCACCATTTTGTAACCTTCAATAAATTAATGGATCAAAGGATTAACCATCAGTAACTACTAACATCATAAAAAGAGAGACAACCAGACATATGTGCCTCCTGATGAAAAAAACCGTGCCACCACTTATGGTTTAATACACATGAAGCAAAAACTAACTGAACTAAAAAAAAAGAGAGACAGATCTACAATCATAATTCAAGATTTTAGCACCCTTCTCTAAATAATTGATAGAACAAGGAGAGAGAAAATCAATAAGAATAGACACTATATACATAGAATATATGCTGTTCTATTTGTAGGACAACTCTGTCAACCAACTTGATCTAATGGACATTTATAGGGTAATCCACTCCAAACTGTAGAATATACCATTTCTATACATGCACATGGAAATTTCTCTAATATAGACCAAGTTATGGGTCATTAAAAATAAGTATCAGTAAATTTCAAAAAAAAATCTTACAGAGTATGTTCTCTGACCAAATGGAATTAAATTATTAATCAATAATACTGAGATATAAAAAAAAAAAACAGGGCTTCCCTGGTGGCGCAGTGGTTGAGAGTCCACCTGCTGATGCAGGGGACACAGGTTCGTGCCCCGGTCCGGGAAGATCCCACATGCCGCGGAGCGGCTGGGCCCGTGAGCCATGGCCGCTGAGCCTGCGTGTCCAGAGCCTGTGCTCCACAACGGGACAGGCCACAGCAGTGAGAGGCCCACGTACCACAAAAAAAAAAAAAAAATTGCTCTATGGATTCAATGCAATCCAATCAAAATATCAACAGTTTTTTGTCTAAACTGATAATTCTGAAATTTATGTGGAAAATCAAAGCACTTAGAATAGTCAAAACAATAATAAAAACACAGTTGGAAGACTTCTACTACCTGATTTGAAGACTTGTGATAATATTATGTTAATCAAGCCAAAATGATTTTGGCATAAGGACAAACAACTAGATCAATAGAACATATTAGAAAATTCAGAAATATACCTACATATATACTATCAATTAATTTTCGACAAAGTCACTAAGGGGAAAGTCTTTTCAATAAACAGTGCTGGAAGAATGGGACATGTATGCAGGAAAAGTGAACTTTGACCCCTATCTCCTGCCATACACAAAAGTTGAGATGACCATAAACCCAAATTAAAAGCGAAAACTATAGGGACTTCCCTGGCGGTCCAGTGGTTGAGGCTTTGCCCTTCCACTGCAGGGGGCGCAGGTTCGATCCCTGGTCAGGGAACTAAGATCCCGCATGCCATACAGTGCGACCAAAAAAAAAAAAACTAAAACTATAAAGCTTCTAGAAGAAAACTTAGGAGAATATCTTTGCAAACTTGGATGAGGCAAAGTCTTCTTAGAAAGGACATAAAAAGCATTAACCATGAAAAATTGGTAAATAGGATTTCATAAAAGATTTTAAAATCTGTTCATTGAAAGATGTCTAGAAAATCAAAAGACAAGTCAAAGACTGGGAGAAAATATTTGCATTACATACAGCCAATGAAAGGTTTGTGTTCAGAGTATATAAATAACTTGTACAACTCAATAATAAAAAGACAACCAACCCAATGGAAAAATGGACTTCAACAGGCAGTTTAAAAAAGAAGCAATATGATCAACAGGCATGTGAAAGGATGTTCAACATTATTAGTCTTCAGGGAAATATAAATTAAAAAGCACAATAGAATACCACTTTGCACTAGAAATAAAAGCATACATTGTTAGTGGGAGTGTAAAATGGTACAATTTTGGAAAAATGGTTTGGCAGTTCCTTATAAAGTTAAATATACCCATGCCCCATGACCTAGAAATTCCAATTTTAATATTTACCCAAGACTAATGAAAACATATATCCACAAAAAGACTTGTACAATAATATTTATATCAGTTATTGTCACAGTAGCCCCCAATTAGAAACAGCTCTAATATCCATCAACAGAAAATGGGAGAAAGAAATTGTGAGATATCCATTCAGCTAAGAAAAAGTACATACTGTCTGACTTATTTTATATGAAATTCAAGGACAAGTAAAACTAATTAGATGATGGAAATCAGAACAATTGTTATCTATGGGTGGTAGAGACTATCAGGAAGGGGGCAAGAGAGAACTTTTTGGGTGACAGAAATAATGTATTATTTTGACTGCAGTGTTTATTACCCAGACGTATACATTTGTGTATTGTGTGTGAAAGAAGTGAAATTTATCAATAGTGTACATAAAAACCTATGCATTTCACTGTATGTGAATTTTGATTCAACACACGTTAAACTAAATACATTTTTCAAAATAGTCTTTTTTAATTTATTTTATTTAATTTATTTATTATTTTTAAATGAAAGCTTCTTTCTTTCTTTCTTTATTTTTGGCTGTGTTGGGTCTTCGTTTCTGTGTGAGGGCTTTCTCTAGTTGCGGCGAGCGGGGGCCACTCTTCATCACGGTGCGCGGGCCTCTCACTGTCACAGCCTCTCTTGTTGCGGAGCACAAGCTCCAGATGCGCAGGCTCAGTAGTTGTGGCTCACGGGCCTAGCTGCTCCGCGGCATGTGGGATCTTCCCAGACCAGGGCTCGAACCCATGTCACCTGCATTGGCAGGCAGATTCTCAACCACTGTGCCACCAGGGAAGCCCAAAGTAGTCTTTTTTTTAAAAGGAACTTGCAGAAGATGCAAACAAACAAACAAAAAATGTCTTCAGTCTTGATCTGGCCTGGAATTTTTAACTATATTCTACTGGATTTTTAGGCCTAAACAACAATGTGAACTCAAGGTGATGTCAATTCAGCTTAGTGGATACCTCTGCTAGCTTCCTTTTCTCCCAGCTCCCTGCCTGTTCCCCCATCACAGAGGAGTAATTTCTGGGGAAGCCCTTTTGGCCTTTTTCTCCTTTGAACATGTTCTGATACTCTGCTTGAGGGACTAACTTCCTTTTGTTTTGGTGATAGGCCTCTAAGGTCTTCACAGTTCCTCCAAGTTGATTCTTCTACTCCATACACTGCCCTGATTAATTTTGTCCCTTCCAGCCCACTGCCACCGGCCGGTTTAACCCTTCTTAATTTCTCATCTGGACTTTGACAACAATCTCCCATTGTCTGCCCCTCTCCAATATGTACCAAGGAGATTTCTCCATCTAACATCTGACCATATAACTCTCCTGTTTCAAAGCCTTGTATGGCTCTCTAATACCTACAAAACAAAATCCGAATCCTACCATCAGAAAAGCCCATGATCTGGCCTCTACCCATTTTCCTAGTCACTTTTCCTTGCTATTTATTGCTCTAAGACTATGCATCCTTTCTTATGCCGCCACATAGTCTGTCCTCTGCCTGGAGATCCCAGACACTCCCCTTCTGCCCACCAATCAGGATGGCCATGCAAATTTCTTACTTTTCAAGACCCACATCAGTGAAATCTTCCCACACCTTAAGTAGAGTCAGACTCCCATTATGTACTTATCACAATTCTACTGTATCTGTTTGTTCACTAGTCTATATGCTCCCTGCGGGCAGGGTGGGTTTTTTTTTTTTTTTTTCAATTTTTTAACCTCCAGCGCCTGGCTCAGGATCATTTGCTCGATGAACAAGTGAATGAAGGAGTTGACCCACTTCTGGAATTTTCATGAGCAGTTCTTAAAGCAAAATCCCTCTGACCACTTCCAGGGAAGAGCCTCATCAAAGTCCACTTAGTTCAAGCTTACAGTCTAAATAAACAAACAAACAAACAAATAAGTAAATAAATAAAAGCTAGCTCCCTCCCTCCCTCCGTCCTGTTCACTACAGCAGCCATTTTAATAAGCTATATACCTAGCTTAGGACTGTTCTCTGATTCAGGACTGCTGAATTTGTGCTGAGAATATTAATAGGTACACACGAAGGCCTATAGGTGTTGAGGTCTTGGGGGGCCCTTCCCTTCTGATTATCCACCTAGCTCTCCACCTGAGGAGCAACCAGTTTTGAAAAAATGGGTGTATCATGTTGCTGGAAAAGTGATTTCTGGTTAAGGGCAGCCCGGTGCTAACAAGCTCTGGGCTTGTTTTTATAGCTCTGCTTCATAGGTTTTAATATGTGGTATGTGTGTACAGCCCGACCAGCTTCTCCATTTAACTCCATCCCCAGAGGCAAGGGTCCGAACCTATCATTTTCTTATGTCTTGAGTACATCTGGTTTATTGCTCTTCACTCAATCTGTTTAGTATATGCTGTTGCTCTACTGGCAGGATAATTTCCAACAGCATGCAGCAAGCAGAAGGACTTCCATTCCCTCTAAACTCTCTATGCATTCTAGGTAGGTATTGAGTAGTTGAAATGTAAACCACCAAAACCTCTTTCCTGTTATTCACTGTATTGATTCACCCTAAGAAGTTGAAAATCAAGAAAATGTTTTCTGGCTGAATTAGAAAGCAAAGAACATCTTAGAGCAAAAACAAAGTCAGGGTGCCGAAATCGTGGCCAGATGTCAGCACCAGCCCTGAAGTCTTACACAATCACAGAGGATGGAATACTGATCTTCGTTAGGCATTAAGTAGGCGTCTTCCCTGAGGGAGGGTTAGAATTCCCTGTTACATCTTCCCGGTTTGCTGGACCACAGTGGAGGAAGGAAATCATCAATTATAAGCCACTCAGATCCCAGCACATTTTCCAAAGCACTTCTTGTTTTTCAAGCCCCATATTCCCAGAACAAGCAAAGTTTCATTTCTTGTTGGGCGGTAGGAAAAGTCAGAGCTGAAAGTGGAAATCTTTAGCCATTGAGGATGAGCAAAAGCTAGAGGAGTCCAGTCTTCCTAACAGGCAGCTGTGTGGAGGGCTTCCCAGCTCTTTCTCTGCTCCAAGCTTGCAGCTGCACCCCTGTCTCAGATCTCATGTTAGGAAGATGCTCCAGACAAGCAGATTACCTTCTAAGAGTTCACCGATATTCCCGTTCCCGTTTTCTCTTTTCTATCCTTAAGTGTTTCCATCTTGCCATCACCATCCACCTGAACTGACACACCCTTTTTTACTGTCCTTTGGGGGAAGGGAGCAGAGTATGAAACCAAAAGTAATTAAACTATAATAAGATGTCATATTTGCCCAGTGTTTTACCACTTCCCTGCTTCCACAGGTGGATTCATGAAGCAGATGACAAAAATTAAACCCAAAGTGGTTTCTCCTTGAGATTAAGTGGAAAGGGAAAACACGATAGTTAGAAACATCATCTAAGAGGCAGCAGCAGGCTTTAGCAGGTGTTCAGATCCTTGTGGAATGAAGCGTATGAGTGAGGTGACTAGGGGATAATCTGTCCTCTGCCTCTTCCAGCTTCTGGTGACTGTCGGCATTACTGGGTTCGTGGCCACAAGGCCACATCTTTAAGATGAACATCCTCAAATCTCCCTCTGCTCCATCTTCACACTGCCTTCTCTTTTGTGTGTGTGTGTCAATCTCCTCTGCTTCCTCTTATAAGGACACATGTGATTGCATTTTGGTCCCACCGGATAATCCAGGATAATCTCCTCATCCCAACATCCTTTAACTTAATCACATCTGCAAAGACTCTATTTCCAAATGAGCTACCATTTACAGCTTCCAGAGATTAGAACCCCATGTCTTTGGGGGCCACCATTCAGCCTATTACAATGTCTTTTGCCCATTTTCAGTCTGGACTGTTTGTTTTCTCTACTGTTGAATTTTGCGAGTTCTTTATACAAGAGCTGACATACAAATCCTTTGCAGACATGTGGTTCACAAATATTTTCTCCAATTCTATAGCTTGTTTTTGTTTGTTTGTTTTGTTTTTGTTTTTTAACCCTCTTCATGGGGTCTTTTGCAGAACTAAAGGTTTTCATTGTGATGAGGTTCATTTTATCATTTTTTCTTTTTATAGACCATGCCTTTAGTGTCAAGTCTATAAACTCTTCACCTAGCCCTTTGTTCTGAAACTTTTCTTCAAGTATCACCAGTGTATTTATAAATTTTTATAGTTTTATATTTTATACTTTTTTCTAAAAGTTTTATAGCTATATGTTTTACATTTTTATGTTTTATAGTTTTGTGTTTTACATTTTTTTCTAAAAGTTTTATAGTTTTATGTTTTGTATTTTACATGTGAGTCCATGTTTTCCCAGCTCTTTGCCATGAGGGACTTTATTACACAGTTATGAAGATTTCTAGGACACCGTGGTGGACTGTATTACTGTTTGTGTTATTCATTCTCCCTCTTCCCTTTATGAGGATTATATATCTGTGCCTATTTCCAGGCAGGAAGCTGAGGCTGGGAATGTCATGTTCAAGGATATTCACCATAGCTGTGATCCAGGGGTCAAGAAACCACCACTGCCACTGCAGGTGTCTTTCAACACCCACAGAGTAAGTGACCAGACACTAGAACACACCTAATGAAACCCCAAGCCCCACAACTCTGCTTGCCAGGGGACATAGGTGAAAGGGCAGGAAAGGGGTTCTGTCTCACTTCTGTCTTCCAAATTGCACTGAGTACATCTCACTGGCAATTTCAAATTTACCACCAGAGCCCACTTACTATGTCCAATGTACAGCCAAACTTCCCAGGCTCATCTTCCTTCACGCACTTTCTTCTCCTTCCTTTCCTTTTTTTTTTTTTAAGCTCCTTTTTTGTAAAATATAACAAAAATACAGAAAGCACTCAAAACAAAGCATTCAGCTCAATGATTTATCAAAGCAAACCCTCCTATAGCATCACCCAGATTGAGAGCCAGAATGTTAGCACTCCTGGAGCACTTCCTGTTCTCCTCCCAGTCACTTTTCACCCCCTTCCTCCTAAGTGACAACAAACCTGATTTTTATGGTCATCACTTTGGTGGTTTTTTAAAACATTTTTTTTGCCAGTTTAAACTTGTAAATAGTATGGTTTCATAGTGCCTGTTTTTGAGCATTCTATAAATGGAATTATGAAGTATTATATTTTTGTATCTAGCTTCTTTGCTCAACACTGTGAGGTTAATTCCAGTTGGTGCAGACAGTGACATTGCTGTATATGGTATTCTACTGCATGAATATAATACCATTTATTTAGCCTTTCTTCTCTTGATGGACATTTAGGTGGTTTCCCAGTTTTGCTATTACAGATAATGCTGCTATACACAATTATGTACATGTCTTTTGGTGCACATACGTGCATTTCAGTTGTATATATATCTAGGTGTGGATAATGTTGTTTTCAGTTAATTGTTTTATAAGGTTTAGGTAAAGATTCTTCTTTTTTCCTTTTCCCTTTTTTTTTTTTTTTTTTTTTGCCTATGGATGTCCAATTTCTCTAGCATCATTTTAAAAAAATGTTCCAGCCAGAGTGATCCTCCTAAACTAAAAATCAGACCATGTCATTCTCCTGTTTAAATTCTTCAGTAGCTTATTCTTACACTAAGAGGACACCTACCTCTCCAACTTCATCCTGGGTCACTTTCACCCACCTCCCACGATGTCCCAGCCACCCTACCTTCTTCTTGGTCCCCCAAACTCTCCAATGTCTTTGCACTTGCCTTTCCCTCCATTTGGAAGGTTCTTCCCCTGGCTCCTCATGCGACTGGCTCCTTCTGGTCCCTGAAATCTCAGTTTAAAGTCAGCTGTTCAGATAAAGCTTCTCTGACTACGCTATGAGAGTAGACTCCTCTACATTACCACCCATCATTCTCTATCACAGCAGCCTGCATACACTCTCCACAGTCTTGACCACCATCTGCAAGTGCTTTAATCACTCATTCATTGTCTACCTTCTCCAATAGATGGTAAGCTCTATGAAGAAAAGGGCCGAGTTGTTGATCTCACCCAATGATGGTTCCCCAGTGTGTAGCCCAGTGTCTGGCATACAGTAGTTGCCTTCAAAATATTAGTTAAATGTTGTCATTAAACTAGAGTTTGTGATGATATGGCTAGCTTTGTTCCAATGTTAGGAAGAGTTTCCTGAAAGCTAGGGCTGTGTGAAAAGCAGTGGGCTGCATGGCATGTCTGAAGTCCTCTCCCTGGAATGGGATGACACAGAGGCATTTCCACATCTTGAAAAGCCCAACAAAGCAATGTCGACGGTTCCTCTCAACTCTGAGACTCTGGTGCTGGAAGTGATGGGGAGGAGAAGCAGGGTGGTTCCATTATGAACACGTTCAGATTTTAGACAAGTCCACTGAACAATGGAGGGTTTGGAATCCAGTTTGGAGAGTCATCTGTTTTTAGCAGTCAAAAGAGAAGCTATTGAGGGACTTCCCTGGTGGTCCAGGGGTAAAAACTCCACCTTCCAATGCAGGGGACACGGGTTCAATCCCTGGTCAGGGAACTAAGACACCACATGCTGCGGGGGAGCTAAGACACCACATGCTGAGGGGCAACTAGGCCGGGTGCCACAACTGCTGAGCTCGCGCACCTCAGCTAGAGCCTGAGTACTGCAAACTACTAGAGCCCACGCGCCCTAGAGCCTGCACACTGCAACTAGAGATAAGCCCACGCACCACAGCAAAGATCCCACCTGCCTCAACGAAGATCCTGTGTGCCACAACTAAGACCAAACACAGCCAAAAATAAATTAAATAAATAAATAATAAATTTAAAAATAATAATAAAAAAGAGAAGCTATTGGGAAAACTGGTAAATATAAGAATGAGAAGATATATGGGAGCAAAAACTCCTCAATTTCCTTCTGATTCTTTTCTTTCCCTTCCTCTGTGCTGGAGTTAACCACTTCCAGATCTGATCAGTGTCTTAGTCTGCTCAGGCTGCCATAATAAAATATAATAGACTAGATGGCTTGAACAACAGACATTTATTTCTCACAGTTCTGGAGGCTAGAAGTCTGAGATCAGGCTGCTGACATGGTTGGGTTCTGGCAAGAGCTCTCTTCCTTGCTTGCAGACAGCCACCTTCTCACTGGGTCCTCACGTGACAGAGAAAGAGAACGAGAGAGCGCTCTCTCGTGTCTCTTCTTCTTCTTTTTTTTAAAAAAATAAATTTATTTATTTAATGTATTTATTTTTGGCTGCATTGGGTCTTTGTTGCTGCATGCAGGCTTTCTCTAGTTGCAGCAAGCAGGGCTACTCTTCGTTGTGGTGAGTGGGCTTCTCATTGTGGTGGCTTCTCTTGTTGCAGAGCACGGGCTTTAGGCACATGGGCTCCAGTAGTTGTGGCACATGGGCTCAGTAGTTGTGGCTCGTGGGCTCTAGCGCACAGGCTCAGCAGCTGTGGCACAGGGACTTAGTTGCTCTGCGGCATGTGGGACCTTCCTGGACCAGGGATCAAACCTGTGTCGCCTGCACTGGCAGGCAGATTCTTAACCACTGTGCCACCAGGGAAGTCCCTGGTGTCTCTTCTTATAAGAACACTAATCCCATTGGACCAGGGCCCCACCCTCATGATCTCATCTAAACCTAATTATCTCCCAAAAGGCCCACCTCCAAATATCATCACAGTAGGGGGTTAAGGCTTCAGCATATGAATTTTAGGGGGACACAGACATTCAGTCCATAACAATCAGCAGACGTTGATTCAGGGACCATTGCTAAGACATTTAAGTTATCAGCTTGGACTGAGACAGGCTGGGACCTGGGACCTGGGACCCTTTTCTGCTGTGTTTGCACCTGGACAAACTTCTCCTTAGGCAACAAAATACAAAGAAACTGTATGGGACTAAAAATAGCTGTGTGCATGCACAGTTAGGGCAAATTATGGACAACAAGATACAAAAAGACCAAAAACCCAACTGCCACTTCTGAGGAGCTGGGAGCAAAAGCCCAGTGCCAGGAGCACAAGCTGGGTACTGAGCATGCACTCTGCACTCAACTCCACCAAAAGGGTGGGCAGACCACCTAAGCCACCTCTCCCGGCTGACCCCTGCACCTGTATCTACCCTCACCCCACCCGAACCAGCTCGCTCCCTGCTCCAGGAGCAAGCAAGGGAATCTGTTACTTGTTTTTGCTCCCTCCTGCTACAGCAGGAGGCCCCAGTAAAGCCTTGCCTGAATTTCCTGTCTGGCCTCTTAACAATTTCTATTGATTAAGGAAGGTCAAGAACCCAGGTCAATAACAGGACCAGCTTCCAGACAAACTGGCGCATTCTGTGTCACTGAAGGACAGATAAATTCTATATGCACCAATGTTTATCCATCTTGTCATTCACTCATGTATTCACCAAACATTTCTGAGCACTCACCTAGGCAGATAGGGGCGGGATATAGAACTGACACTCTAGTGGGAAGACAGAAGTAGAGAGAAAATTCCAATGCACTGGGTTATGTGCTGGGACAGGGAAAGTCGGAAGGCATTCTGAAAGCTTGGAGGAGGAATCACGTGGACTGGGGGCATTAGAGAGTGTTTCCTGGGACAGGCAGCTCCTGAGCTAAGAGCTGAAGGATCAGGAGATACTGATCCAGTCAGCAAGAGGGGAAGGGTTTTCCTGGCAGAGAGGAATTCATGGGCTTGTGCTGGAGACACGAGAAAACATGCGTGTTCTGGGAACTACCTTAACTTAGTATAACTGGAGACCAGCTTCAGAGCTGGAGGAACCCAAGCTAGAGACATTCAGAGCCAGATGCTAAGAGAAGTTGTTTTTCACCCTGAAGTTAATGAGGAACCCTGAAGGATTTCCAGATCTACATTTCAGGAAGATTAACCAGGCAGCAATGTGGAAATCAACTGGAGGCAAGGAGTGACTGGACTCAGGGGGCGCAAATTAGGAGGCTGTTGGGGTCATCAGTGGAGAGAAATAAGAATTTATAGTCCAAGGCAGAGGAAGGTGGAATGGGGAGGAGGAAAGAGATTTAAGAGATACACAAGGAAGAGTTGTCAGAACTTGGATGGGTTAAGGGAAAGGGAAGCTCCTGGCTCAGGATGTGGGGATAGATGGAGGAGCCATTCACTAAAACTGGGACCCAGAAGAGAAGCACCATGGTTGGGGGGCGGGCACTCAGGTGGCCTCAGCTGTGGACCCAGTGGCTTCAGGATGCTAGAGCAACACCCTAGGGACATGTTGACTTGTTGGATAGACAGAGGTAACAAGATGAAATTTTGAAATTTTCACTTTTTTCTTCCTCTTCCCTAGACGTTCCCACCATTCTTCTAGCCAATCACCAGCATCCATATGGCCTCAAAGAGAATTGTAATGTATCAGCAGTAGAAAAGAGGAAACAAAAGTTAATATCCTTTTTTTTTTCTCCTTTAAACTAGGCTCAAAAGGGGAGGCCCTGAATGGAGCAGAAGTTGGAGTTTACTCCATAAAAAGGTGAGGATGCAGATGTTCCTTTGGGCATAACCAGCCAAGAGTCAAATACAGAGTTTGGGTCTCTTTTGCCTACGCCAAGAAATCCAGGCTATTTACTCACTGGGAGAAATAACCCGTTCAGGTTGGAAGCTGTTTCCCATGACAGCTGACTGGTGTGCAAGATTTTGAGATTAGTGGTTACATTTCATAGGCAATAACATTAAGCTTGTGAAGTTCAGATGCTTCTTCAGATAATCTCTGGAGGTACTTTTGTAGTTACAAGATGGGGAACAGGGTGGTTATAAGCCTTTACCCAAGGGCCTTCATTCCTGTGAATATTTTCTGCTTCATCTTACACCTGTGTCAATATCCTCATCTCCCTAGAGTTAACTTCGCACAGGCAGCGGTTAATTAAGAAGCTCTAAGCCTCTGGCAGAACTTTATGAGCCGTAAGAATAGAAAACAGAGGGCTTGTAAAAATATAGAACTTAATAAAAAGCATAAAAAATTATAGGTTTTTTTTTTAAAAAAGACGATGAGGTCTATACTATGCCTCCGCAAAAAAAAAATTAGAATGAGAATAGAGGGAAGGTGCAATGAGACCATCTCTGCGTAGGAGAGGGTGGCCCAAAATGGGAAAGCCCTGGAGGTGGAGGGGTGTGTATGTGTGTGTAAGGCGGAAGACGTTTTGAACACATTTGTTAAAGAGGAAGTCCAAGTTTAACATGGGTTCAAGTCCTGGCTCAACCATTCGTTAGCTCTGTGACTTTAGGCAAATTACTTAACCTCTCTGTGCCATAGTTTCCTCATTTGAAATAACAATGTGGTTTTCGATCATAGTAACCTACATCATAGTCTGTTTTGTATTGTGTTGTGTTGTATGTGTGTTTCTTTCTTAGGGTACTTCCCCGCCCTTCCCCCATTCCCCCACCGCATAGATTCTAAGGTCCTCCTGAGCAGGAGGGGTTTCTGTGACTTGATCGTCTTGTGTGTCTCTTTTAGTGACTACTACAGTATATCCTTTACAGTGGGCATTCAATACACACCTGGCATATAGTAGGTGCTCTCTAAATATTTGTTGTGAAATGAATGTGGTGATTATAAGAGTTAGCAAAATTTCTGAATATCTATTTTTCGTCTCAGCCAAAAATGATTACTACTCGAGGCTAATCAATTTTTAGGTACAGTGTTTAGAGGCCAAATAAATCTGTAATAAAAATGCATGTAAGGGTTTCCCTGGTGGCGCAGTGGTGGAGAATCTGCCTGCTGGGCTTCCCTGGTGGCGCAGTGGTTGAGGGTCCGCCTGCCGATGCGGGGCACACGGGTTCGTGCTCCGGTCCGGGAGGATCCCACATGCCGCGGAGCGGCTGGGCCCGTGAGCCATGGCCACTGGGCCTGCGCGTCCGGAGCCTGTGCTCCGTAACAAGATAGGCCACGATAGTGAGGAGCCCGCGCACCGCAAAAACAAAAAACAAAAACAACAAAAACAAAAAAGAGAATCTGCCTGCTAATGCAGGGGACATGGGTTCGAGCCCTGGTCTGGGAGGATCCCACATGCCGCGGAGCAACTAGGCCCGTGAGCCACAACTACTGAGCCTGCGCGTCCGGAGCCTGTGCTCCGCAATGGGAGAGGCCACAACAGTGAGAGCCTCTACCGTTGCGGTGAGAGTGCGGCCTGCGTACCGCAAAAAAAAAAAAAAAAATGCATGTAATAACCATTACACATTCTGGGCGCAGTGTTCGTAATTGGGGAAGAAGTTCAGCCTAAGTACAGGCATATGTCTTCTTTTTAACTAAAGTTGTCCCTCTGAAGGGCTGACAGTGACTGTAAAAATCAGTTTGTCCTTTGCTGCGCTTCTCTTCCTTTAATTTGACTTCAAATCATTCCAATTAGGTAGTAAAAGGGATCGCTAAGCAAAATGGAAAGAGCAAAAAAAAAAGTAACGGCGAATACGGCTTGGTATGTCCTTCGCGGCACCCCGTAGTTCTCGGCAGACGTAAGGGCGGTGCGCGCGCTTTTGAAAGCCGGGCGGGTTCCCATCGCAACGACAGTTGCCGAGGGCTTGTGTTGGCAGGTGGGAAGTTCAGGCGGTCGCGGCGTGTTGTCGGGGGCCAATCGGGACCAATTTTCAAGACAGCTTTGGCTTGGACGTCTCGTCCCACCGCGCGGCTCCGGTAAGGGGAGCTTTTGCGGGTCCTTTCCGCGCGTGGGCCTGGCGGGGGGTTGACCCACCCCGAGCCTAGGCCTCTGCGTTTGCTTTCCTGACAGCTGGGGGGCCTGGAAGGCAGGTGGAAGACGTTGGGAATTTGGCGTTGAACGGGGAATTATCTTAGGAATCATTTTAGCGACCCGAGTGCGCATCTGCATCATGGGGTTAGGTGGGGATTTCAAGAAAGAAATTGCCCTTTTCTCGAATCAGAGCTTAACAGTTGTACTTAGTATGGAAGCTCCGTACGAGAAGGCGGTGGTTAGACAGATATGGGAAGCCCTGCTCTAGCAAGCTGTCATTGTTTTACAAAGGGATACCGTGAGCCCCGGAGCGGGTGGAAGAAGGATTTTAACAGCCTGCGTCTGTAAGCTCCTGGGTCCGGGGATAAACAGTGGGCGTCTTTACCTCCGGGAATCCTACTGAGGGTGTCAGGTGTAAAGGACCTTAGAAATAATGTGATCAGAACTTTCCCGTTCTTTTTCATTCTACTTTTTTCGTCTATTTTGTTTCTCTTTTCTCAGTTATCTTTACTTTTTCTCCCGTTCTTTATTTTCCCCCCTGCTTTTTCTGCTGCCTAGCTACACTTCAGCTTTGCCAGTAGTATCCAGTATTTGTTTGGTCCTAGGGTCCAAAAGTTACTGACCTCTGATCCAGTAGACCTGTTGATTAGCTTGTTGTCCACTTTTTAGTATTGCTTCTCAAACAGTACTTGACTTTTTAAAAATACCCTAGGTATTCGACAAACTATGAAATTCTGCCAACAGTCATATTACTCCTATTTCTAACGTATCATCATCTAAAATGTTTACAATTTTATGCTTCCTAAGAACTTTTTGAAATAGATTAGTACGGTAATTTAGCAGTTTATATATATATAATGTGTACATACAATATATACAGAATCTGAAACAGAGTTAGGGCCAGTGGCCGGAAGCCACTTATCAGTAGAGTAAGGCCTAAACTGTGTAGTAGTGAAAAAAGTTGCCTTAGACATCTGTGGAATGTATAGGATATATTTAGGTGCAAGTAGGTTGGGACTGAGTCCTAGAGTGTCCTAGAATGTAATGAAATGTTAAAAGCCTTCTGTTTAAACTTAGGTTTTTAAAAATTTTTTTAATTATTTATTTTATTTTTGGCTGCGTTGGGTCTTCATTCCTGCGTGCAGGCTGTCTCTGGTTGCAGCGAGCGGGGGCTACTCTTTGTTGCGGTGCGCGGGCTTCTCATTGCGGTGGCTTCTCGTTGCGGAGCACGGGCTCTAGGCGCACAGGTTTCAGTAGTTGTGGCTCGCGGGCTCTAGAGCGCAGGCTCAGTCGTTGTGGCTCACGAGCTTAGTTACCCTGCGGCATGTGGGATCTCCCCAGACCGGGGCTCGAACCTGTGTCCCCTGCATTGGCAGGCGGATTCTTAACCACTGCACCACCAGGGAAGTCCAACTTAGGTGTTTTTAATTGAAGGGAGGTTTTATTTTTAACACTCGTGCTGCTTCTAACTATTATTATCGACTCGGGTCCTTGAACTCTTTTATCAATAGAAATTGATAAGAGGCCAGATAAGGAATTCCGACAAGGCTTTATTGGGACTCATGCTGTAGCATGAGGGAGCAAAAACAAGTAACAGGTGCCCCTGCTCGCTCCCTGAGGAGGGTGGGCTGGTTCCTTAAATAGGGTGAGCTTGGGGGCGGATGGGTGGGTGGGGCCAGAGGCGTGGCTTAGGTGGTCTGCCCACCCCCCTTGGCGGTGCTGTGTGCAGGGATCATGCACAGTACCCTGCTTTTGCTCTTGGCACCTTAGAAGTGGCAGTTGGTTGGTGGCCTTTTGGTATCATATTGGTCATAATTGCCCCAGGTGCAAGTGCAAGCACTCCGGTAAAAGATCCGAGGTCCCAGTCTATCTCAATATCAAATCTGCCTTATGCTGAGCGGGGCAAGGCAGTGAGACATAGAAGGCAGTAAGATTTCCAGGACACCATTCTTGCCGGGCTTATTTGCATCCTGCTTTTCTGGCCCCTTCTCAGGCTACTTTGTTTGTTTTTCATTTCTCAAGTTGAGATTCCTCAGAGCTCTCAGTTTTCTATCTATACGTACTTCCTAGGTGATTTTATCCAGTCTCTTGGCTTTAATACCATATACATGCTGATATCCCACAAATACACATCTTCAGCTTGGAACAGTTTGCTTTATAGTAAACCTAATATGGAATGTAGCTTTTTTTAAAAAGAAAAATGAATTTAAATTTTTTAATAAAAAGGATTTTTTAAAGAAATATGTTACAGAAGAAATAAAAAGCTTGGATTAACTTGCTTGTGTATGCAGTATGTACACTTTATTTTCAAAAACAATTTAAAAATAATTATTAAGATACAATTCACATATCATAAAATTCACTATTTGAAAGTGTACAATTCAGTGGTTTTTGGAATAGAATTGAATATATTAAACCACTACCTAATTTTAGAACATTTTCGTCACCCCAAAAAAGAAAGCACACATCCACTAGCAGTCACTCCACATTCTCTCTTCCCCTCAGCCCATAGCAACTACTAATTTATCTTCTGTCTATGGAGTTGCCTTTTCTGGACATTTTGTATAAAAGCAATCATATATGTGGCCTCTTGTATCTGGCTTCTTTCACTTAGCATAATGTTTTCAAGTTTCTTTCATGTTGTAGTTTATATTAGTACTACATTCCTTTTTATGACTGAATAATATTCCATATTAGACTATGTGCTCTGTTGAATAATATTCTGTTGTGTGTATTGTATGCCACATTTTGTTTATCCATTCATCATCTGATAGCTATTTCTGTTTCCTCTTTCTGGCTATTGTGAGTAATGCTACTTACATAGCCAATCTCTTAAAAGGATATAAAAGACCTGTTAATAACTACCCCCAGGAAGTGTGGGAGGGTACTAGGTGATTTTTTTTTTTAACCGTGTGCATATATTATTTTTTAACTAAAACAAAAAACCCACTATCAGTAATAGCATGACCTTGGGTATGTAATTGTACTTCTCTGGGTTTCAGTTTTTTAATTGTAAATAAAATCAGACTAAATATTTGTCATGGTCTTTTTCAGTTCTCAAATTTTATGTAAATGAGTGATAGTATTACAGGAATTTTTTCTTCATGAATGAAAGCTGTATTCTTTATAACTAAAGTGTAACTTTCTCTTTATTTTCATCATAGGACCTTGAGTGATTATTACAATGGAAGAAACCAATAATTTCAAGACACCAAGCAGATTATCTGAAAAAAAGAAATCTGGTAAGATATAAACCTTTCTTCTTTGTTATTGCTATCAGAAATATCTTTGTATTATTATAGTTTGATCCTTTAATTATTATCTATCACACATGAACAATTTTAGCATAAGTCATCTTTATAATGTTGATCTTAAGAAATAAGACTTCTTTTATAGGCCAGAGTTTGGTCATCTATGAGTTAATTTTATTGACATTCTAACAGATTTGTAGGTTCTCCCTGGTGAAGAACCAACTTAACTTGGACCATTAAGGAACTGCTTTACCTTTCCACCTCTCACACACAGAAAGGTATTTTCCAAGGCAATTCAATGGACAAAGGGTAATCTTTTCAATAAATAAAACCAATTGGATGTCCATATGCAAATCAACCCTTAGCTCACATAATATGCAAAAATGGCCAAAATTATAAAATTTCTAGAAGATAACATAGGAGAAAATGTTTTGTGCTCTTAGTATATAGATTTTTGTATATTGACTTTGTGTCCTGCAACCATACTAAACTCACTTATTCTATTAGCTTTTTTGTAGATTGCTTAGGATATTGTACATAGTTGGTAATGTAGATGAATGAAGACAGTCTTACTTTTTTTTCCCTGTCTGTGTTACTTTATTTCTCTTTTCTTTCCTTACGGCACTGGCTCCAGTATATATTTGAATAAAGAGGTGTGAGAAGACATACTTGCCTTGTTCCTAATGAAGTATTTATGTTAGATGTAGGTTTTTCCAAGATGCCCTTAGTCAGGTTGAGGAATTTTCCTTTTATTCCTGGTTATTATCATGAATGGGTATTGAACTTTGTCAAGTGCTTTTTCAGTATCTGTTAAGATAAAGTTTTCCTTTTTAAACTGTTCATGTGGTAAATTATGTTAATTTTTAAATCTCAAACCAACCTTTCATTCCTGGGGTAAAGCCAATACATTGGCCATAATGTATTGCTTGATTCAATTTGCTAATATTTTCTATGTTCATGAGAGATATTGACTTTATGGAGTGTCTGCCTAGTTTTGGTATCAGGGTATTTTGTATTCATAAAGTAAGATGGGAAGTGTTTCCTTCTTTTTCTTGAAGAGTATTTGTAGAAATGACAGTATTTCTTAACTGGTAGAATTTACCAGGAAAACCATGTGGGCCTGGAGTTTTCTTAGTTTAAAATATTAGAAAAATTTTAACTGTGACTTCACAGTTAATAGATGTAGGGCTATACAGGTTATCTATTTCTTCCTATGTAAGCTCTGTTAGTGTTTTTTCAAGGAGTTTGTCTGTTCTAAGTTGTCAAAGTTACTGGCATAAAGTTATTTGTGATATACTCTTATTACCCTTCTAATGTTGGTAGGATTTGTAGTGCTATCGCTTTTTTCATTTCTGGTACTGGTATTTTGTATTTTCTTTCTTTCTTTCTTGATCAGTCTGACTAGAGGTTTATCTATCTTGGTGGATGTTTCATGCACTTGAAAAGATATTTTCTGCTGTTGTTGGGTGCAGTGTTCCATAAGTGTCAGCTAGGTCAAGCCGGTTGACTTGTTTATGTTGTTTTGTTCAAATCTTCTGTATCCTTACTGATTTTTCTGTTTACTTATTCTGTTACTGAGAGAGGAGTGTCTCCAGGTACAATTGTGGATGTGTCTTTTTTCAATCCTATCAGTTGTTGCTTTACGTATTTTGAAACTTGTTATTAGGTACCATATACATTTAGGATGGTTATTGTTGTACCCTGTTCATAGTCCACTTTATGTGGTATCAATAGAGCCACCCAGTTTTATTTTGTTTAGTGTTTTGATGGTATATGTTTTCCAACCTTTTACTTTTAACATATTTATATCTTTATATTTAAAGTGAATTTATTATAGACAGCATGTAGTTATGTGTTGTTTTTATCCATTCTGACAACTTCTGTCTTTAATTGGAAGTTTAGTCACTAGCGACATGTGGCAATTTAAATTTAGGTTCAAATGAAATAAAATTAAATTACAAATTTAGTCCCTCAGTTTTGCTAGCCACATTTCAAGTGCTCAGTAACCACATGTGACTAGTGGCTCCCTTCCCGGACAACACAGATATAGAACATTTTCATCAAGACAGAAAGTTCTATTGGACAACACTGTTCAGACCATTTACATTTAATGTAATTCTGTATGGTTGGATTTAAACCTACTATTTTGCTCTTGTCCCATAGCTCACTGATGATTTCTTTATTTTTTTCCTAATCTTTTTCTCAGTGCTTCATTTTTGGTAGTTTCTGTTGCTTCATCTTAAAATTTAGTTACTTTTTCTTCTGCTTCTCTAAGGTGGTGTTCTTATTCATTGTATTTTTCATTCCTTGAAGTTCCGTTTGGATCTTTTTTTACATGTTTTTCTTTCCTTGTTATGCTCACATTTTCCTTTACATTATTGAGCACATTTTGGAGATTATATCTTAAGGTTCTTATCTGCTAATTCTACATGACTGCCATTTTGTGGTATGTTTCCGTTGGTTTATTTTTCTCCTGAGATGGGCCATGGTTTCTTGCTTCTTTCATGCCTGGTAATATTTTATGGCTGCTGGACATTTAATATTGTTGAGTGCTGGATTTTGTTTTTCCTTTGAAGGGTGTGTGGTTTTGCTATGGTCCAGTTAGGTCACCTGCACATTAGCTTGTTTCTTTTGAGGCTTGCTTGTAAGCTTTGTTCTAAACTTTTTCCATGGGCTAAAATGTAGCTGTACCACTAAGAGTGACTCTTTAGAGGACTTCACTCAATACTGTGAGAGTTACCATGCTCTGGCTGATGGTAATTGAACTATTCCTAGACCTGTATAATCTCTGGTAATTGTTTAACCTATTGCTTGCGTTTGGTGCTTTCCTCAGCTTTGGGGGGTTCTGTCCATTCTATGTGCAGGTAAGTACTTAGCCAAACGCTCAAAGAGAGACCTCTTTTCAGATCTCTGGAGCTTTTTCTCCCACTTTTTGGCTCCCTCTTTAGTTCTCTATTCCACAAATTCTAGCTACTTAAATCTTGTTGACCTCTAATCTCCATCTCCTCAATTTGACAAGGCCTCCGCTGTGATTCTTTGCACTGCAGCCTGGAAACTACCTTTAAGCAGTAAGTTAGGTCAATGATAGGACTCACCTCATTTGTTTCTCTTCTCTCAGAGTTTACAGTCCTGCTCTGCCAGTTGTCAAGTATCTGAAAACCATTATATCTTGTCAAACTTTCTAGTTGTTCATGGCAAGATAGCAATTCTGGGAGCGGTTAATTGTTCATTAGCAAAAGTAGGACTCCTCTATCTCATCTTTTTTAATGACTGTATAATACTCTGTAATATAGATATACTATAATTATGACTCTAATGATGAATACTTAGGCTTTTTTGTCTTTTTGCAACCACAAAAGCACATACCGATATTCACATGTATATGCATGCATATATGATAGTAAATAGTTTAGGCTCTGTGGGCCACATAGGAACCCTATTGTTATATTCTTCTTTTTTTTATGATTTTTGCCTGAATCAGTCATTACTATGATGGCTGAAAAATGATATTAAAAAGTTTATTTTGTTGTCCTCAAAATCTGCTGAACTCTGGATCCAGGCTAAGTCAGTAGGGCTGCGTGGTGCCTTACATCTGTTGTTGCTTCCTGAAGTCCTGTTTACCGTCTCTGAAAGGCTCAGCTTCTGGAGAAGCTGGAGGTGTGTTTAGAAGGATATGTTCCCAGGAAGAGAGAGAGATTTGGAGTCCAGACTGATGACAATCAAGTACACTGAATCTGTCTCTATGTTTCCCCTGTTCTGGCTCCAGAGAAATAAGACAGTCACTAGTGAGATTGGTGCCATTCTGTGTAGTTACTTTCTATACTTCGAATTTTCTCAACTCAGAGATCTTGTCCCTGGTTTTGTCTTTGTTCTAAGGCCTCCTCAATTTCTCGTTTTTTCTGGACATGGAATCTAGATCTTCGATTTTGAAACCAGAATTGAACTCTTGACTCTAGAACCCTGGTTTCTTTAGCAAGTTGCTCTCTGGAATCAATCCCATGATAACGGTGGTCCATAAATGCCTTGATGAGGGTGTGTAATTGAGAGGAGTGTAGCTGATATGACACTGTCTGTCTTTTCTACTTTGAATCTTCTTTCAGGGTGATCTTGGCTTGATTCTAAGTCCTACTCAGGTTCTGATCTTTTCTGGAATCAGTTCCTAGCTCTTCGATTCTGAAACCAAATCTGTATTCTAGACTCTTCAGTGTTATTAAAGGCAAGTCTTCGTTTGGTAGCATAACCTGGGTAAGTTTTTTGGTTGAAAGCATTGATGAGGCTTTTCAGTTGATCTTCTGTAAATTTGGTGCAGCTGTGTCTACACTTCGTTGCCATGGTGCTGTTTGGAGAGTTGTCTTGGGCCATGTTGGAAGAGAGTCGTGAAGTCTAAGGATTTGACCAAGAGACCTTCTTTATCTATTTTTTAACAAGGCTTTCAAAATGTAAAAATCGATTCTTAGCTTGTGGGCCATACAAAAACAGGCCATTTACTGACCCCTGCTTTAGTGTTACTGTCAGATCGAGCTCTAAAAGTAGACTTGGTCAAAGGGTATCCATTTAAAATTAGGATAGATAGTGTCAAATTGCTTTCCAAGACTTTGCCAGTTAATACTCTTTAAGAATAATATATTGAGAATGGTAGGATGCATCTGTAGACGTCTTTTCAAATACTAATTTTATCTTTTATTTCTTTTTCTGACGTTTAGCATTGTGTTTAACTCCATGCATAAATATTCCTGCCTCTCCGTTTATGCAGAAGCTTGGCTTTGGTACTGGGGTCAATGTCTACCTCATGAAAAGGTGAGTATAAGATTTCAGATGAGTGTTTTTACATGGAACCATAGTTCCACTGTACTTGGAGACAAAAAGGAATATGAAAATTCAAATATTTAGATTTGGGGTATGTTCATAACTTTGCCGGAGCTCTGCCTGGTATACTTTTCTCCTAGCTTCCTCTTGATGGATTATTAAAGGAGAAGTAATTTACCTTGTAATTTTTCCTTGGCTTGTTTAAGAAGGGAAGAGGACAGAGGAGAGGGGTTCCTGTGTGTTACCAGTGTTGGGGGATATCAGTGATTATTAATCCCTTCTGTCTGGAGAGTTGCCTTCTCAAGATATTCTCTTCTAAAGAAGCAAAAGTTTTTTTATTTCTTATGTCATCATTGTTAAGTAAGAAGGACAAATATGTGATTTTAAAGTAGGAAAATCGTATTAAAAGAAAAATGAAATAGAATAGGGGCTAATAGCTAATAATATTACACATGACAACAAACACATTTTATTAAAAGTTGTTTGTTTTTTCATTACTCTGTACCTATTTTCATGTTTATTAAGTGGCAAACAATTAAGCCATTTTGTATTGCTTAATGTGTTCTCGGAATCAGCCTGACTAGTCCAACCCAGCAGGTCATTAGCTTCTCTAGGTTTATATTGTTTCCAAATAGAAATACTGTAATAAAAAGCTAATGAATTGAGAATAGCATAGCAGTTATATATAAGTGGGTATTCTTGAAGCATTTTTGCAATTTAAACACCCCCTTTGTGTGTTTGTATGCTATAAGTTTTGTGAACTTTCATTTTTTAATGTCTAAAACGCTTGTCTAAGTTATTTTGAAAGAAAAAATTTCTCACAGGTTCATGGCTAGTCTCATTTTTCTCCCTTTTAAAAAATATTTTTAAAAAGTGAAGTGTGTTGTTAACAAAGTTATACTGTATGTGACTTAATTAGGAAGCTTCAGGTGACTGATTGAAAACAGCAGTTCCTGCCTGAGCCTCCCAGTCTTCAGGGTGGCGCTGTTAGCTTGGGATGTTCCTTTACCGGTAGCCTAGAGATTTCCTTTGCTTCTCTGGTGAACTGGATCCTCTGTTTTTCTGTATCTCATGTCTTAGTATTTCTTGGTTTACATCTCATTTTGGTTGAGGACATTTGGTAGCGCCCCATGAAAAGATGCACAGAAGATACATTTTTGAGAATTTGCATTTCTAAAAACGTTCTCATTTTACCCTCATACTTGAATGGCCTTTTTTGTTTTTCTGGGTTATAATTCTCATTCAGAAGTACTTTTCCTCCAGAATTTTGAGGACATTGTTCAGGTGTTGCTGTTGAGAATTCTGAAGCCCTTCTGACTACTGATTCTTTTTATGTATCTGTTCTATGTTATCTGTTCCTCCCACTGTAATTTCACAATGACATGCATGGATGTGGGCCTCTTGGAAACTGAAAATTCCTGTTCTTAAATTTTTGAGAAATTATTTTTTAAAATTACTTTGCTGATCATTTTACCCTTTTTTTTAAGTTAATTAATTAATTAATTGATTAATGGCTGCGTTGGGTCTTCATTGCTGCGTGCAGGCTTTCTCTAGTTGCGGCGAGCGGGGGCCTCTTATTGCGGTGGCTTCTCGTTGTGGAGCATGGGCTCTAGGCACGCGGGCTTCAGTAGTTGTGGCACGTGGGCTCAGTATGTGGTGCGCAGGCTCTAGAGCGCAGGCTCAGTAGTTGTGGCTCACAGGCTCTAAAGCGCAGGCTCAGTAGTTGTGGCCATGGGCTCAGTTGCTCCACAGCATGTGGGATCTTCCCAGACCAGGGCTTGAACCCGTATCTCCTGCACCGGCAGGCAGATTCTTAACCACTGCGCCACTAGAGAAGTCCCATCACCCCTGTTTTTCTGTTCTCTGTCTTGGAACTCCTATTATGGATGTTGGATTTACTCGACTGATCTCTAATCTACCTTTATTTTATTTATTTTTTTGGTCTGTTTTTCTATTTTCTTTCTCTTTTTGTTCTGTTTTCTGGGAGATTTCCCCAACTTCATCTTCTGATACTTCCATTGAGTTTTTCACTTTTGTCTGTCTTGTTTTTAATTAATTAGCTGAAAGTTTTCCTGTTTAAGATGGCATCCTTAGTCTTGTGGGGATGCTAGACATGTTGTATATCTTGATCTGGATGTTGATAACACAGGTATATACACGGGTGAAAACTCACTGAGCATTTAGGGTGCATTCGGTCGTGAAATACTCTGTTCCTGTATGGTTCACAGGTTCTCAACTACGTCAGTCAACCTTAGGCTAAAGACCCTCTGCTTTTTCCCCTTTCAAAGCCAGTCTTCCATCTTCAGAAGCTGGGGGATAGAGGATGGGCAGCTGCCTGCTGATACAGAATCGAGGATCGTATCTAGGAATGCACCTGCTTTTAAAACAACTTTCAAGAAGTTCATTGGGCCTGTTAAAGTCAGTTACTTTCAACTGCTTTTCAAGCTTCCAAGACTTTGTTGCTGTTGTCTCCTCTTCATTATTTCCATCCTTGTCATTCGGTGTATGTCTTAAAGTATTCATTTGTCTTTATTTTAGAGGTGCCTGAGAGGGATCAAAATTATATGTGTATGTTCAGGCTATCATTTCAATTCAGAAGTCTACATTTTTTACTGTCAAATTTGCATTGCTAGATAAAACCTAACATAGCTGTGATGTATTATTATTTTTTAGTAAATGGATAGATTCATTTTACTATTTGTTTAGAATATTTGCATCTCTGATATAAGTAAAATTAGCTTGTGATTTTTCCTTTTCCTTTCCTTTTTCCTTGTGATTTTCCTTGTCCCTGTTTGATTTTTTTTATTAAGGTTATCTTAGACTCATAGTCCTTTTTCATTCTATTCCCTGGAACAGTTTGTATGGGATTGAATAATGTGTTCCTTTAAAACTTAGTAAACTCACCTATAAAATTATCTAGGTTTTGTGTTTCTTGAGGGAAAATTTTAAACTCTTGATTACATTTTTTCTTTTATCAGTTTTCTTAGATTTTTTAAACAAATCTGTCCATTTTGTCTTTTAAATATATTGGCCTTAAAAGTTTTAGTATTTATTCACATATATTTTTTAATCTCTGCTGAATATGTCCCCATTTTTGTTTGCAATATTATTTGTGTCTCCTTTTGTTTTTTTCTTTGTGCAGTCTCAACAGAAATTTGCCTGTTTTATTAGTATTTTAGTGAACCAACTTTTAACTTGGCAAAGTTTTATTCAGATTTTGTAAATACATTCTTGTCATTCTGTAGGTTAGGATGTGTTATGGAAAAGGTGAAGATGGACTTGCTCACTGAATTCTAAATAATCGAGAGTTATGGGGTACCCCTTGAAACTTGAAAAATATATTTTTCATATTAAAATGAGATGGAAGAGGTATCCCCAAATGCTATTGTTATCTAAAACTGGAGGTTTAAGAATAATTTAGATAGACTTATGCATGATATATATGAATTAAGAAATCTAGTGATCCTTTGAATACATGTTTTTTGATTTTAAACAGAGGTCCTGCAATCATAGAGCTGTGCTCATGAGGTAGTACAGAGCTAAATGGGCTCTTGGTTCAATCTGTTGTTTTACCTTCTTATGGTTGAACTTTTAATCTTTAACTTTTGAGGCTCTTTGACTAGCTTTTGTGCCCATATGCTGCATACATTTTGTCCTTTGTAATTTGCCATACTCATAAACGCCTACCTTACCAGGTGAACAAACCTTTCCCTGACTTCATTTTACCTGTTTGTTTATTTAGGCCTCGAAACATTTATACCTTAAATATTCTTCAAACAGCTGAATCTTCCTAGAAAATAGAAATTTACATTTTTTCTTATTTTTATGTTTATTATTATCTCCCTAAACACATGTATATGGTGAGAGGTATATAAGATGAATTGCTAAGTCTGTTAGAGGCACAATATTTGTTGGTGAAGAACAGTCTGTTATTCTTTGCATGGTTATATATGAGCCAAATGTATATCTTCTTTAGATTGTTTCTTAGATATTAGTTTTTATTACTTTAACATTCTGTAACTCATATTTGGTACATATAGTTAAATGCTTTTTGAGTAGTTGGTAGTTTGACATGCTTGAATGAAAAAATTAGAAAATACTATAGTAATTTTGAAGTTTAAAATTTATAACATATCATCTTTTTCCTTTTAGTTTTCTCTTTTTAACCCTTCCCTTCCAGTAATAGATATCAGACTTCTCTTGTAATCAATAGATTTATCAGATATAAGTACCCAATTAAAGAGGATGTATAACAGAAGTGTTGATAGTCTAAAATATTTTAACTATTTTTTTTAAAAAAACAACAAATTATTATTAAGTCCTTTTCAAAATTTGGAAGTTCTTATTAGTCATTTGAAATGTATTATGGTTATTAATCTTTCTGTACATTTTTGATTAATTATTTTTTAAGATCTCCAAGAGGTTTGTCTCATTCTCCTTGGGCTGTGAAAAAGATTAATCCTAGATGTAATGATGATTATCAGAGTATGTATCAAAAGAGACTAACTGATGAAGCTAAGATTTTGAAAAGCCTTAATCATCCAAACATTATAGGTAAGTTTAGATTTATTTGGTAACAGTATCTGGTATAGTATTCTGTTTATCCAGAAATGGTTTATATAATATCTTAACTGGTTTCACTAATAAAAATGAAGAGGGTAGTGATGGAGTTTGGCAAGAATCAAATTAATGTGAACATTCTAAAATAAAAATTAGTGGGAATTCCCTGGTGGTCCAGTGGTTAGGACCCTGTGCTTCCACTGCAGGGGGCACCAGTTCAATCCCTGGTCGGGGAACTAAAATCCTGCAAGCCGTGCGGCTTGGCCAAAAAAAAAAAAAAAAAAAAATTAGTATATGTTTTTAGATGCTTAAGTAGATATTTAAAACTTCATGGGAGTACATATAGTCATTTATGGTGCTGGTACTATGGAGAATTCAGGAATGTAATATAATCATTTACATAATTTCCTTATTTTAATTTTTAATGTAAGTAGGGCTGGTGAAACCATTATATTTAGGAAGGCATTGAGTATTAAAAAATGTCTCAATTTGTGATACTATTGGCAAACACTGAAGGCATTTTAAATTAGATCTACTGAATGAGTTTTGTAAATAATAGCTATTTCATTTTATATTTGACAGTGTTAATCCAGATTTGTATTCGGTCACATTACTGTAAAAAACTTAAATACCGTTGTTCTTCCCTATTCCAGTAACAAAATGTCGTGTTTTCTTTAAGGTTACCGTGCCTTCACTAAAGCTAGCGATGGTAGTCTATGTCTTGCTATGGAATACGGAGGTGAAAAGTCTCTGAATGACTTAATAGAAGAACGAAATAGAGATAGCCGAGATCCTTTTCCAGCAGCCATAATTTTAAAAGTTGCTTTGAATATGGCAAGAGGGCTAAAGGTAACTATGCTATTATATATATATTTTTTTTTAAGATTTATTTATTATCTATTTATTTTTGGCTGCGTCAGGTCTTAGATGTGGCACACGAGATCTTTGTTGAGGCATGCGGGATCTTTCATTGCAGCGGGTGGCCTTCTCTCTAGTTGTGGCACGTGGGTTTTCTCTTCTCTAGTTGTGGCCTGTGGGCTCCAGGGCACGTGGGCTCTGTAGGTTGTGGCATGCGGGCTTTCTAGTTGAGGCGTGAGCTCAGTAGTTGTGGCGTGCTGACCTAGTTGCCCCGCAGCATGTGAGATCTTAGTTCCCTGACCAGGGATTGAACCTGCATCCCCTGCATTGTAAGGTGGATTCTTCACCACTGGATGACCAGGGGAATCCCATGCTATTATATTTCAAATTACTTTTGTGGGACCTGAAGAAACTAAATATTTTATTTATTTATTAGTTAAAATGTGGTGTTTAATTTCTGCTGTACATCAAAGTGACTCAGTTATACTTATATATTCCTTTTCATTATGGTTTATCATAGGATATTGAATATAGTTCCCTGTGCTATACCATAGAACCTTGTTATTTATCCATCCTATATATAATAGTTTGCATCTGCTAATCCCAAACTCCCAATCCTTCCCTCCCATACCCAGCCTCCCCCTTGGCAACCACAAGTCTGCTGTCTATATTTGTGAGTCTGTGTCTACTTTGTAAATAAGTTCATTTGTGTAATATTTTAGATTCCACATATAAGTGATAATCATATGGTATTTGTCTTTCTCTTTCTGACTTACCTAGTATGATAATCTCTAGGTCGATCCATGTTGCTACAAATGGCATTATTTCATTCTTTTTAATGGCTGAGTAATATTCCTGTGTGTGTGTGTGTTTGTGTGTGTGTGTGTGTATATACACATCTTCTTTATCCATTCATCTGTCGATGAACAGATACTAATATACCTAATTACAAGGTGGAATTTTTTTCCCAAAGAGGGAGTTGCTTTAAGTTAAAGTTTTTATAGAATCTCTCACACTGAAGAGTGCACTGTTTATTTATTTTGATCAGCAAAGTATTGTTAGAGGCCTTCACACCTTCACATAGCCTTAAATAACCCGTCAGGAAGTTTTGCTTATAGAGATTGCGTATTAGATTTAGTTAAATGGACTAATATATTTTAAACAAATTTAGTCATCATTCCTGGGGGTGTACTCTAACCCTCTGTTGCTATAAACAAGCCTTTCAAAGATTTTTTTGTGGGATACTAAGTTTTGGACATGGTGAATATACATCTATAGGTCAAGTGAAAAAAGTGCTCTCAATGTCATGCAAACAAATTATTGTGCCTTTGAGTAGACATACTGTAAGAAATAAGTAAGAGATAAAAAGAATTCTGTATCCTAAATAACTTAAGTAATTATGGCTCCAGAAAATTGTTGGATGACTCAGAAAACAGATTATGTAACGATACTGATGTCAGAGTTGCATGTTAAGAATTCAAATAAAGTTGTTTCATGAAATGTGAAACTGGAAAAAGGCAATATTTCTAAATATATATTTTAATATGTGTATAGAAAAACTGATTTTAAATAGGTAGGTTGAACTAAATTAATAATTTGAATTATTTAATAAATAATTATTTTAAATGTGTATAATGGAATTAATAAATTACATTATAAATATATTTGAGCATATTCAATTTATGGTCAGCAACATTTAAATTAAGCACAGTAAGTGTTCCAAGTTAAATACCAAGAATTGTTTCTGCATCAGTTTCAGGCCCAGCTCACAGTAGATGCCCAAATGCTGATGAATGAAAAAATAACAGTTTTGCAGGACGTTTTTGATTATGGATGAATATCATCACTTGTCAATTCTAAGAAAGAGTTAATGTGTAAAACAAAATATAGTCTTAGATTACGTTACTCCTTCATCTTCTGCTTGTGAATTATTTGTAGCATTATCTCAACAATTTGTTTGAGGAAACCCTGTGTCATTGTGAAGATTACAAAATTATTTCTAAAAATTACTAGCCTCAAGTAAATTGTAGTATATTTTGAAATCTGCAGTAGCATCTTTGATGTAAAAGTATGTGAGGTGGGTTTGAAAATTAAAAGTTAGCTTATCTATAAATAGACATCAGTTTCCAAAGAATCTTTTAGATTTCTGGTCAGTATAGCAGACCAAGACAGCTTGGGATGGTCCCTTCTCTAGCTTCGAATAATTTGAAATGATGGACAGGTATAAGCCTGTAGGTTAGGATGGGCATTCAAGTTGTTATTTTTGTTTGAGAGTTATCATATTTTTTTAATTAGTTTGTATTTTTTGCTCAGATGTGTTAAATTTTCCACTATTTTAGTATTTGCACCAAGACAAGAAACTGCTTCATGGAGATATAAAGTCTTCAAATGTTGTTATTAAAGGTGATTTTGAAACAATTAAAATCTGTGATGTAGGAGTCTCTCTACCATTGGATGAAAATATGACCGGTAAGTAGAATTCTAATTTTTTTTAAGTAAATTTATTTATTTATTTTTATTTTTGGCTGTGTTGGGTCTTTGTTGCTGCATGTGGGCTTTCTCTAGTTGCGGCGAGCAGGGGCTACTCTTCGTTGTGGTGTGCAGGCTTCTCATTGTGATGGCTTCTCTTGTTGCGGAGCACAGGCTCTAGGTGCGGGGGCTTCAGTAGTTGTGGTGCAGGGGCTCTGTTGCTCTGCGGCATGTGGGATCTTCCCGGAGCAGGGTTCGAACCCATGTTCCCTGCGTTGGCAGGTGGATTCCTAACCACTGTGCCACCAGGGAAGTACCAAGAATTCTGATTTTTAAAATTGCTTTTATACAGTATTTAAATTTCTAATTTTTACATATTTAAAAAGGTAATAAGTTCACATTCTTCAAAAATCAAAAACTATGAATAAAAAGTGTACAATAAAAAAAAATCCCTTCTTTTATGTCTCTCTTCTACTCAGCCTCTAGCCCCCTTTCTTGCCACACACACAATATAAATTATTGGTTTCTCATTAGTATATATTTTAATTGAATATGTGGGGAGCTATTTCTAACCTGGATTGGGATTTTTAAGTGGTAAAAGATCTGGGAATAGAAAACAAAATTTTTGTAAGGTTTTGTAAAGGAATTCATTTAGCATCAGCATAGTGACAAGATTTGGGAAACTACTAGAAGAAACTGGAGTGGGAGTAGGAAAGAAAAGTGCTAATTAAGGCCTGTCTTCTGCTTTTTGCCCCTTGGCTCACCGCACCTCATTCTTCTCTCTTTATTGTAAATACTGACCATTCTCTTCTCAGGGAATTTAAGATATGTTCTTTCTTTTTTTTTTTTAATACCTTCTTTGAATATTGTTTTCCATTATGGTTTATCATAGGATATTGAATATAGTTCCCTGTGCTATACAGGAGGACCTTGTTGTTTATCCATCCTCTATATAAAAGCTTACATCTGCCAACCCCAACCTCCCACTCCATCCCTCCCCCAGGCCCCTCCCCCTTGGCAACCACTAGTCTGTTCTCTATGTCCATGATTCTGTTTCATAGATAGGTTCATTTGTCTCATTTTAGATTCCACATATAAGTGATATCATATGATATTTGTCTTTCTCTTTCTGACTTACTTCACTTAGTATGATAATCTCTAGTTGCATCCATGTTGCTGCAAATGACATTATTTCATTCTTTTTCATGACTGAGTAGTATTCCATTGTATATATGTACCACATCTTCTTTATCCATTCATCTGTTGATGGACATTTAGGTTGTTTCCATGTCTTGGCTATTGTGAATAGTGCTGCTGTGAACATAGGGGTGCATGTATCTTTTTGAATTATAGTTTTGTCTGGATATATGCCCAGAAGTGGGATTACTGGATCCTAATGGTAATTCTATTTTTAGTTTTCTGAGGAACCACCATACTGTTTTCCACAGTGGCTGCACCAACTTACATTCCCACCAACAGTGTAGGAGGATTCCATTTTCTCCACACCCTTTCCAGCATTTATTTGTACACTTTTTAATGATGGCCGTTCTGACCAGCGTGAGGTGGTACCTCATTGCAGTTTTGATTTGCATTTCTCTAATAATTACTGATGTTGAGCATATTTTCATGTATCTATTGGCCATCTGTATTTCTTCTTTGGAGTAATGTCTATTTAGGTCTTCTGCCCATTTTTCTATTGAGTTGTTTGTTTTATTGTTGTTGAGTTGTATGAGCTGTTTGTATATTTTGGAAACTAATCCCTTGTCATTCACATTGTTTGCAAATATTTTCTCCCATTCTGTAGGTTGTCTTTTTGTTTTGTTTATGGTTTCCTTTGCTGTACAAAAGCTTGTAAGTTTGATTAGGGCCCATTTATTTATTATTATTATTTTATTATTATTTTTTGCGGTACGCAGGCCTCTCACTGTTGTGGCCTCTCCCGTTGTGGAGCACAGGCTCCGGACGTGCAGGCTCAGCGGCCATGGCTCACGGGCCCAGCCGCTCCGCGGCATGTGGGATCTTCCTGGACCGGGGCACGGACCCGTGTCCCCTGCATCGGCAGGCGGACTCTCAACCACTGCGCCACCAGGGAAGCCCCGGTCCCAATTTATTTTTGTTTTTATTTCTGTTGCCTTGGGAGACTGACCTAAGAAAACATTGGTGCGATTTATGTCATAGAATGTCTTGCCTATGATCTCTTCTAGGAGTTTTATGGTGTCTTGTCTTATGTTTAAGTCTTTAAGTCATTTTGAGTTTATATTTGTGAATGGTGAGTGGGTGTGACAGGGTGCAGCTGTACAGCTTCCCCAATACCACTTGCTGAAGAGACTGTAGGGAATCTAAGATATGTTCTTGTTGAGAAACAAAAACAAAAAAGCAAAAGCCTTAAAGAGAAAGCCTCTGCTTTCAACATATTATTTAATAAATAATATTTAAATTTACCTCTTTATATAAATATAAGGTAGAGGGAAGGCTAATGATACTGTTTTGAACTTATGTACATCTTAATTTCTAGTTAAAGTCTACAAGTTGAATTGAAGGGAAAAGCCAAGATAAATAGATTGACTTTATAATGATGTCTGTAATCATTAATAAAGATAGAACTGGCATGAACCCTTAGGCTAAATAACTGGTACAAGGTTGAAACTTCAGCAAATAAAAGGGGAAATTGTCAAAAAGAATAAAAGTAAGATTTTTTAGCATAATTTTCTCAATCCTTAATAGATCTAATAGACAAAACTAAGATGTAAAATATCTGAGTAAATAATAAGTTTAATCTCTATGCATTAGAATATTTATCAAAATTGACCATATACTAGTTAAGTTACAAAAGAAAATCTCAGATTACAAAAAGTAGAAATAGACTAAAGGTTAACATTCATTATCCTCAGTGCAATAAATATAGAAATTGGTAGTACGGTTGGAAACAAAAATTCAGTAATTTAATATAATTGTATATGGTTCTTGGCCAAAAGAAGTGAAATTCCGGTTACACGCTATTTAGAAAATAATGAGAATGTAAGAACAAATCAAAACCTATTTGATATGGTCAAAAGTACTCAAAGGAAAACATTTTCATTATTTAACCTTTATGAAATTGAGTATTCAACTGAAATCAGGAAAAAAATGAAGCCCTAAAAGAAAGGAGAAATTAATGAATGAGAAAATCTATAAATTCTATAGTATCCCAATATGATCTATGTTATTGTAGAACATTTCAAAGAGAATGTAAAATTTATCCTTGAGGATACATGTTCAAACACAGCCAGGAAAATTCTGTGAAAAGTGTTAGTAGGAATTTTCCTGACCAGATGTTAAGTATTATAAAGCTATAGTAATTAAAGCCGTGATACTCATGCCAAACTAGGCAGAAAATTTTAACATAAGAGTCAAGAGATAGTTCCCAAATATATAAAATTTGTTATATGATAAAGGTGACATTTTTGTATTAGTGAGAAAGAGGTAGTTGAGTCAGTAAATGATGGTGTCTGGTCATTTTAGAGAAAGTTGTTTTCTATCCTCACACTCTAATCCCTGTAGATCAAAGATTTTTAAAAAAAAGTAGCAGAAAAAATTGTTGGTAAATATTTCCTTAATGTTGGGCTTAAGAAGGACACCAGAGGTAGAAACCATTTTTTTAAAAAAAGTCATGACTACTGAAAATTCTTTGAAAAATTTCTGTATGTTAGCATGAGCAACAGTATAGATTAATATACTCTCATACACTACGTAGAAGTTGCAATTGGTGTATCATTCATGTTAAGATAAGTTTTGCTACGGTAACATAGACCCTCAAAAACCTCAGTGCCTTAAACCAAGGCTTATTATTCAAACTACATGTCCATTAGGGCTGTGTTCCATGTCATTCGCACGTTAGGACCTAAGCTGCTAGGACATCCACTATATGGAATACTGCCATCGTTGTGTGGAAGGTAAAAAAAAACTCTAGAGCTGCACTGTCCACTACAGTAGCCACTAGCTATGTATGGCTGTTTAAATTAATTAATATTTAAAATTTTTAAAAATTCATTTTCTCAGCCACTTTAGGCACGTTTCAGGTACTCAGTAGCTTATATGTGTGGTTAGTGGCTACCATATTGGACAATGCAGATACAGAACATTTTTATCATCACAGAAAGTTCTGTTGGACAGTGCCACCCTAGAAAGTCTTGCACTAACAATTAAATGCTCCAGCTTAGAAATGACACAAGTCACTTCTTTCACAAGTCACTGACTGGAACTAGTCAAATGGCTTCACCCAGCCATGACAGGCCAGAAAGTGTGGTCCTTCTGTGTGTCGAGAAGGTGGTCCTTCTGTGCGTGTAGAAAGTGGAGAGCATGAACTGCTTGACGTACAGCACTAGTAACTACCACAGTGGTGTAGCCTTTTCAGAGGGCAGTTGGAAATACGTATTTCTCTAAAAAACAAAACCCTTAAAAATGTTTATGCCCTTCGATCCTGTAATTTCATTTCCAAGAACACATTCCAAAGAAATAATTGGGCAGTGCAGGTATTTTTTTTTACAATAACCTGGTATATTAATTTCTGGAAAAGTCAAAAGCTAGAACTAGGCTTATAGAAGAAATTGAGTTGGAACAGAAGAATCAAAACCCATGCAACCTTGAAAACAAAGCAATACCCAAAACAGTAACAATCCTAGTAAAAATACTAACACCTTAGATCTTCACTAGCACCCAGTATCATTCAGTGTTGTGTAGCCACGAACCCTGGGTTTGTGCTTCCTTGAAGGTAAACATGAGGGTGTTTATTTTCAATAGATACTTTTCATTAAAATTAAAAATTTGATCTGGCTTTTTCTATAAAGATTTATCATATCACTTACATGTGGAATCTAAACAATAAACTAGTGAATATCGCAAAAAAAGAAACAGACTTACAGATATAGAGAACAAACTAGTGGTTACCAGTGGGGAGAAGGAAGGGAGGAGAGGCAAGATAAGGATAGGGAATTAAGAGGTACAGACTACTATGTATGAAATAAATAAGCTACAAGAATATGTTGTACACACAGGAAGTATAGCCAATATTTTATAGTAACTATAAATGGAATATAACCTTTAAATATTGTGAATCACTATGTTGTGTACCTGAAATTTATATAATATCGCACATCAACTATACCTCAATAAAAAATTATAATGATAACAAAAAAGTATTTATAAGCTTGGGGGAAATGTCTTGGCAGCTCTTTAACCTGCACTCTCAGCTTCACCAGATAGTTTATAGTGTTATAGTCAGCACAGCAGTTCTTAAAGCAGTGCTCTGAGGGAAGGCGTTTCTGCGGGCTAAGGCTTTTTCTTTGTGAGGAAGTTTACTCCTAATCACTTAAAAGATAACATTAACATACTGGGGAAAACAAATCACATAATTCATCTTTTTTACTAGTTGTGTATGAGCTAATTTGTGTTAGAAAAATACACATTGTACCAGAACAGATTTTGCAAGAATGTAAGAGAATGTCCATCAAAAAGGAAGGGATGGCGTTATTTATTGTACCACCACACAATAGAATACCATATATCCATTAAAATTATATAGGTTTGCATTCGTTGGCATGGAAATATATCTAAATATGTTAAGTGAGATGAACAGATGATAAAATAGCACCTAAAGTATGTATTTACGTACACATTAAGAGAAGTTTAAAAAATACTAAATTTTTTAAAGTTTTGTGTTTTAATAGGTAACATAGTCACATATTTCACAACTATAATATACACAGGGTATTTTGTAAAAAGCCCAAATCTTAACAGTGGTAAATTCCAGGTTGATTATTTATTTAGCAAATATTTTTAATACTAAGTACAGTCAGGCGTTGTGCTAGGAACTATAAATGTAGAGGAAAAAAGGATAGACACAGTCCTTACCCTTTTGGGGCTCATAATCTAGATGGAAAGCAGTCCTTGAATAACTAATACTAAAGTATAATGACCATTATGATGTAAGGAATTTTGTAAACATGACAGTGCTACAGCTCAGCCTAGATGTTGAGAAAGGCCTCCCTAAATAATTAATGTTTAAGCTGAGAGTTGAAGGATGAGTAGAACCTTCAGTTTCATCAGTTTTCAATTTGTGTCCGTGAGAACTGAAAAAAGTAATGTCCGCTTAAACTCTTTGAAAGTAATAAAGGGCAATAAAATATTTAAGTTGTTTTTGTGTTGACAAGAAGAAATGACTGAACCATTGACTTATGATCTCATCAGACTTTTGTCAGAAAAATTTATCTTCACAGAGAAGTAAACTTAATTAGTAACATATGTGGGAGAGCCACTTCTATTATGTTTAAAGTCTAAGCACAGACTTGGAGAAATGTATTAAGTGGACATATAGGAAGTACACTTGTGGTTGGCTGGAGTCTCCAATTGGAACTGATATATTAGACCCAGACTTCTAGAAAGCTACTCTTTAGCATGGTGGATCCCTGTAGGAATTTGACCTATTTAGAATGGGGTATGAATCCTTCCTTATTGCCACAGTGTCACTGCCCATGTGGACCATGTCTGTAGACTCTTTACCCTGTCATGCATTCCATTAGGGCCTCTTAGATGTGAGGTGATATGGGGGAAAACTTCAAGCAGCTTATACAGGACATGACTGCCTTACAAACTTTATCTCCTAAAGCTGGGTTAAGTGAAAAGGCTGTCACAGACACATATTTTGTTCTGGCCACCCAATGGTGGGTACTGTTCTAGTCTGGCATCATTGTTCTCACTTCATCTTCAGATAGAGCCCACTTACTTCTTAGGCAGATTTCCTCAAAATGCTGAATGAATGAATGAGTGCTTGTTGACTGGAATCTTCAATTTCCTGACTTCTGTATCTTCATTTCTTCCTTCTTGGTCTGCCCCTTTAGTTATCTAAATGTTAGTTTCCTTCTTTCTCCCCTTTCTTTGTAAATTTCTTGAGACCCTCAAGGCAGACTTTCCTTTAGCTCTGAAGATAAGCTTCTTCCATTAAACAGGCTTCCTGTGTTGTTTTTCTACTTCCTGTCTGAAAGTGAATTATATTAATTCAGTTTGTTTTCACTCTAACCTTATTTGTGAGGAAATGGAGATTATAGCAATCAAGTACTGAAAAACTCCATTTTTAGTACAATATACTCTGAAGTGAATGTTCTGTTTGTAAGTGTTTGAGTTTATCCTAGTCATAGCAGAAGTAAAGATTTTTAAATATGAAAAGGAACATGTATAAAATTATGGAAGAAATTATAGAGTATCTTTGTTGACTACAATGGAATTAAGTTAGAAACCAGTAACAATAAGATGTCTAGGAAAACCCCAAGTATTTGGAAATTCAAATAACCTATGTGTCAAAGAAAATGACAAGGGAAATTAGAAAATATTTTGAATTGAATAAAAAGGAAAGCAGTACATATCAAAACGTGTGAGGTATAGCTAAAGCAGGGCTGAGAGGGAACTTTGTAGCTGTGTACGTGATTATAGTAGAAGAAAGAAGGGATCTGAATGAATAATTTATGTTCCATCTTAAGCCAGAAAAAGAAGAGCAAAACAGGTCCACAGTAAGTCAAAGCAAAGAAATAATATATGAGCAGAAATCAATGAAATAAAAAATAAACACGAGAAAATATTAATAAGGCCAAAAGCTGGTTCTCTGAAAGATAATAAAATTGACAGATCCTTAGCTGGATTGCTCAAGAAAAAACACAAATCTCCAACATCAGAAATGAAAGAAAGGTTATCACTACAGATCCTGCACACATTTAAAGATTAATAGGCCATTACAGACAACTTTATGCCAACAAATTTGACAACTTAAATGAAGAGAACAATTTCCTTGAGAAATACAATTTACCAAAATTGGTATAGGAAGTAATAGGAAGTCCAAGTAGCCCTATATCTATTAAACATTCCCCCAGAGAAAGCCCAACACCCAGATGTTTTCACTGCTGATTTCTATCAAACATTCAAGGAAGAAATGACCGATTTTACATAAATTATTCAGAAAATAGAGGAGTAGGGACCACTGACCAATTTGTTCTGAGGCCAGCATAACTCTGATATCAAAACCTGACAAATACTCATGAAAAAAGAAAATCACCAACTCACAAACATAGGTGCAAAAATCCTTGACAAAATATTAGCAAATTGAATCTAACAGTATATAAAAAGGATAGTACATCTGACCAACAAGAGTTTATCCCAGGAAAGGAAAGTTATTTTAATATTCAGAAGTTTATGCTAGCCACCATATTAACAAACTTGAAAACTGTTTTGAGATTTGTAAACATCTCGATTGAAGCAGAAAAAGCATTTAACAAAATCCAACTTCTGTTCATGATAAGAATTGCTAACTAGACATAGAAGGGAACTTAGCCTCAGAAAGGGTATCTAACAGAAAAACCTACGGGCAGCATTGTACTTACAGAACAAGGCTTATGTGCCTGCTTTCACCAGTGTTAAACACTGTCATATAGTCCTACCATTAAAATAAGGCAAGAAAAAAGTAAAAGGCATCAAGATTGAGGAAGAAATGAAATTGTTCATATTTTACAGTGATATGATTGTTTAGGTAGAAAAACTCAAGTAATCTACAGAATAACTACTACAACCAATAAATGAAGTTAGCTATTATATTTCTATATATTCAAAATAAATAATGAAAAAAAGAAGAATTTAAGATTTCTATTTACAAGTATAGCTGTCCTCCAGTATCCACAGGTTTGCTTTCCAGTTTCAGTTACCTGCAGTCTGAAAATATTAAATAGAAAATTCCAGAAATAAATAATTCATAAGTTTTAAATTGCTCGCTGTTCTGAGTAACATGATGAAATCCTGCCATCCCACCTGGGAAGTGGATCATCCCTTTGTCCAGCATATCCTGCCCGTTAGTCACTCTGTAGCCATCTCGGTTATCAGATGACTGTTGCCAGTATGGCAGTACTCGAGTTCAAGTGAACCTTATTTTACTTAATAATGGCCCCAAAGTGAGAGAGTAGTGATGCTGGCAATTCAGATATGCCAAAGAGAAGCCATAAAGTGCTTCTTTTAAGTGAAAAGGTGAAAGTTCTCGACTTAATAAAGAAAGAAAAAAAAATCATATGCCGAGGTTGCTGAGATCTACAGTAAGGATGAATCTTCTGTCCATGAAATTGTGAAGAAGGAAAAAGAAATTTATACTTCTTTTGCTGTTACGCCTCAAACTGCAAAAGTTATGGCCATAGTGTGTGATAAGTGCATAGTTAAGAAGAAAAAGGCATCAAATTTGTACAATAAGATAATTTTGAGACAGAAGGAGAGACCACATTCACATAACTTTTATGACAATTTATTGTTATAATTGTTCTATTTTATTATGTTGTTGTTAATCTCTTACAGTGCCTAATTTATGAATTAAACTTTATCATAGGTGTGTATGTATAGGAAAAAAAATAGTATATATATGGTTCAGTACTATCCATAGTTTTCAGGCATCCACTGGGGATCTTGGAATGTATCCCCCAGGTATAAGGGGAGACTGCTATACCAAAAAGATAAAATATTCAAGAATAAATTTTGCAAAAAAGTCCAAGACCTCTTTATTGAACACCATAAAGCTTCACTGAAAGAATTAAACAAGATGTTAAGTAAATGGAGACGTCATGATTGTGGATTGACAGACACAATACTGTTTAGATGTTAATTCTTCCCAAACTCATCTAGAGATTCAGTCCAATCCCAATCAAAATTCTAGTTGGCCTTGTCATTGAAATTGACAAGCTGACTCTAACATTTAAATGGAAATGTGAGTGGACCTATGTCCTTCCTGGGCAGAGAAGCTTTAAGAGCCACTATGTGATTCCACTCTCCCTTTTTCCTGATTTAGCAATCATAGAAGCAAAGAAGTGGTAATTCTCTCAGCTGAAAGACAGCATAGTTTGAAAAATGAAGAAACTGAGGCACAGAGCTTGTGATCTGTGAGCTTGTGATCTGTGCTTGCACATGTCTTTGAACCCAGGCAAGGCAATCTGGCTCCAGAGTCTGTACCTCCAGACATCCACAATCTATGTTCCTACCCCTCTCTAAGAGAATTGCTGTTTCTCTACACCCTTGCCAACTGACTAGCTTTATGAATATTTAACAATCTGATAGGGGAAGACTCTTTTTACAAGGTTAAGTGTATTTTTCATGTTTACTGGCTATATTTATTAACCTTTAAAAACCTGTTAAATTTGCTCATTGTTCTTTGGGTTGTTTGCCTTTCTTAGTGGTGTCTGGTGCTAGCCCTTATGACCATCTTGCCTGTATTTTACTTCTTTCAGTGACTGACCCTGAGGCCTGTTACATTGGCACTGAGCCTTGGAAACCTAAGGAAGCTCTGGAGGAGAATGGTATTATTACTGACAAGGCAGACATATTCGCCTTTGGCCTTACTCTGTGGGAAATGATGACTTTATCTATTCCACACATTAGTCTTCCAGATGATGATGATGATGAAGGTATAACTGCATATTTTTAATATAAATCCCAATCTCTTCAGTTTGAACTAAAGAACAGCTTATAAAATTATATTTTCTCTATTAAGTTAAAATTTAAAAGAGCAATTAGTTTGATTTAGTGGCACAAGATGTGGGTTATATTGATACTGATGATTAATTTGGTACCATCCTTGTTTAATCTCATACAAATGAGATGTAGAGTAAATGAGAATAAGGAGGTAAATTGAGAAAATCCAGAGGAGCAAAAAGTTACCTTAAAAACTCCAATTGCCTGAGAAAATGATTGGAAAGCTGCGGCAGTAAGAGGGTTGGGGTCAGTAGCCTTTAAATCCCTGACAGGGACTTCCCTGGATGTCCAGTGGTTAAGACTCTGTGCTTCCACTGCAGGGGGCACAGGTTAGATTCCTGGTCGGGGAACTAAGATCCCACGTGCCACGTGTGCGGCCAAAAAAAAAAAAAAAAAAAAAATTCCCTGACAGTAGCTAATCTACACCATGGCAGGACAATTGAAGAGACTGCCTGTGTAAAATGAAAAGCATATTGGATGATGAATTCTTATTTCAGGAGAGTGAATTTGAGCAGTTGCTAAGCTTTTCCATGATTTAAAGTGATTTTGTTTCAATCTCCAACTCCTTCATGAGCAGATAAAACTTTTGATGAAAGTGACTTTGATGATGAAGCATACTATGCAGCTTTGGGAACTAGGCCACCTGTTAATATGGAAGAACTGGATGAATCGTACCAGAAAGCAATTGAGCTCTTCTCTGTGTGCACTAATGAAGACCCTAAAGATCGTCCTTCTGCTGCGCACGTAGTTGACGCTTTGGAAATGGATGTCCTGTGATCACCTCATACACATGGCTACCGGAGCTTCAAGTATAGCTTGTGTGTATAGCTGTTCTGTTTACCATAATACATTTATATAGTTATTACGATGACCCATAATTATTAGACTTTTCAGAAGTGACCTATTTTAGGACCATAGATAGCACCTTTTTAACATTTGAACGACTATTTCTATTATAAGAGTGTTTCGTGTATGCTTATGCTAATAAGCATTTGAGATTATAGAGGGTTTTCTATAAAGTTTAAGAAACTAGCTACTCAAGTATTTGAACTTGTTTATACAGATTTAAAATAAAGTGCTGGCCTTCCCTGGTGGCGCAGTGGTTGAGAGTCCGCCTGCCGATGCAGGGGACGCGGGTTCGTGCCCCGGTCCGGGAAGATCCCACATGCTGCGGAACGGCTGGGCCCGTGAGCCATGGCCGCTGAGCCTGTGCGTCAGGAGCCTGTGCTCCGCAACGGGAGAGGCCACAACAGTGAGAGGCCCGCGTACCACAAAAAAAATAAATAAATAAAAAATAAAAAAATAAAGTGCTGTAAACTCTAACATTAATTTGGATTGAGTGACTATTACTTTTATTAATGATCTTTCTCAGATATTCTCTATTTTAATGTATCTATTGAAATTAGCACTTTGTGTATTACAAAATAGGTCTACATTTGCTTATCTTTTTTTTTTTTTTTTTTTTTTTTGTGGTACGCAGGCCTCTCACTGTTGTGGCCTCTCCCGTTGCGGAGCACCGGCTCCGGATGCGCAGGCTCAGCAGCCGTGGCTCACGGGCCTAGTCGCTCCGCGGCATGTGGGATCTTCCCGGACCGGGGCACGAACCCATGTCCCCTGCATCGGCAGGCAGACTCTCAACCACTGCACCACCAGGGAAGCCCTGCTTATCTTTTAAAACATTAAACCTTTTGCTGGCGTTTCTTGGCTGATGTGCTTATTAAATAAGGTCACTGAGACCAGAGACCTGGGATATGGCTCAAAAGAGTAGCTCCTTGGATATTTCTAAACATTTTTGGTTAAGGCTTTTCTTGTTCTCTTGGCTCCAGCCATATCTTTGGGTTTTGCTTTAATTTATTAAATGTATTTTCTGTACTGATATCTTAAAAAATTTTTTTTATTTACTAATCTGTACTTAAGCATATCACAGTATTGGTGTAAAAATAATAAAACTCTAATAGAACAATATAGAGTAAAGGACACTTTAGTTACCGGAAGGTGTATTATCTTATTTGGTACTCCGTTGATTTGAATGTTGTCATTAAACTTACTGAGTGAAAGTGAGTAGGCTTCTTTCTCTTTCTTGGCCTTATTTTGTTAATCTGTAAAATGAGGGTGATTTGAATCATTAGTTTCTATCTGTGAGCCACAGTTCCCTGAGATTTTTCAGTTATTGAATTGTGCTTGTGAATCTAGGTGGTATGCGTAGACTAAAAATTACTGTCACATGGGGGATCTTAGATTAAGAACCACTGCTCTCTGAGATTTAAACAATTCTGGAATTCAATGGAGGGTTCCTTTTAGTATGAGATTGTACCAAGCAGTACTATACAGATCATTAATGGCTTATCTTCTATTGAAATAACATTAAAGTGCCAAGAAAGTAAATGGAAAACCGACTGATTTATGGAAAAATTTTACTTATGTACACTTGCATCCTGACATCAGTTATCCTGACTAACTTATATGTTGTGTTGCTTCTCACTAGGTCTGCCAAGCTGACAAAGGAGTTTCTCTCTCTTAGCCTGTTCTCATGAACTGCAACGTTCTTTTTAATACATAAACAAATACTTTTCCTTGAATAATTATTTCCAGTTCCTGTAGTTGGAATAGCTAAATGGAAACAAACTAACACCCAAGGACTGGACCGGCAAATTCATAGCACTCGTCTGTGGCAGATGTTACAAAGCGATCCCAGCCTGCTTTTTCCTTTGAGTCTAGACAGGGCCTTGAGACCCTCAACACAAGGCTGCAGAGATTTTACTACCAACGGCAAGAAAACTTTTAAAATTCTTGTTCTGGAACTTGCTCTTTAAGTCTCTTCTTGAGTTACCTTCTTTTTTTGGTCATTTGCTTCATTCTTAGGAAAGATTTACGTGTGACTGGGTTGAGGATATAGCAATATTAATCTTTTTGCTGAATTAATTATAATTGGCAAATCAAAACAGGCTTCTCTGAAGTAGCTTTCTCACCTCCCAGACAAAGGCCTCCAGGAACCTGTCTGTACCTCTATAAAACGGAGATAATAAGCACTTGCTTAAGAAATGTAGAGGACTGTTCTTTCATGCCTCATGGTACCTACTTAATCTACAATTTGTTGATTAAAATAAAATTAGAACTGACTTTTAAATAACAAAAATACTATATATAAAAACTTGTGGCATGCAGCTGAAGTTGTCCTTAGAGAGATTTATAGTCTTAAATGCTATATTAGAAAAGAAAGGCTGAAAAATCAGCTAAGAATCTAGGAAAAACAAAGTAAGTCTCCCTTCCAATAGAAAGAAATAAATGAGCAAAAATTTTAAAACAAAACAAAACCTATCATAGAAAATAGAAAACAAACATATAATAGGATCAGCAATGCCAGAAGTTGGGTCTTTGAAAATATAAATAAAATTGATAAGCCCTAGCAAGACTTATATAGAGAGCAAAAAAGACATGTCATAAATTAAAAAGGAAACATCACTGCAGATCCTGTAGATATCCAGCCTCATTCATGAACACATGAAAATTCCCAAACAAAATATTAGTAAACCAAAACCAGTAACATAAAAAGGAAAAACTTCATCAAGACCAAGTTGGGTCTGTTGCAAGAAGGCTAGGTTGATTTAACATTTAAAGAACAATGTAATCCCCATATTAGCACAAGAAAAATCAAAAGATGGAATAAAAATGTTGATAGAATCCAGTATCACTTCAAGATGTTTAAAAGCATCTTAGAACACTGGGACTAGAGAGGAACTTCCTTAATGTAAGAAAGGGTGTCCATATCTAGCAAGGAAGCTATAGTAAACATCATTTTATAGTAGCTATGGGTTGAAAGTTTGTGTTCCACTGAAAGTCATATATTGAAGCCTAATCCCCACTGTGATGGTATCTGGAACTGGGGCCTTTGGAAGGTGATTAGGCCATGAGGGTGACCCTCATGAATGGGAATCGTGCCCTTAGAGTTGTGAAATAAAATTCATATTTTAGGGCAAGACAAAAATTTAAACATAAAAAAAGTCCTCTGCCCTTTGTCCTCCTCTCTCCCCTCCACTGCACACTGCATACCTGCATTATGCATCGACCAAACCTCCCCCATCAGCAGAAATACCTGTTCAACCATAAAGAGCAATATTCTCCCAGCATCAACAAGACAACTCCTTAAAAGATAACATTCCTTCTTAATGTTGTAAGTGGCCACGAGGACACTTAGATCTGGATTTTGTAAACTGTCAATAATATGTCTTTTAATGTAGAGACCTCTGTCTGAAAAAACTTTTATAACTGTGTTTTGACTTCTAACAGATGGAACAGTTCTTGGAGCTTTCTGAGATGCTATTCCCAGGGTTATAATCCTCAATTTGGGTCCAATAAAGTTTTCCATTTCTTAGATCGACTGATTAACTTTTCTACATGCCTGGCATAGCTGGCAGGATATCAGAGATACGCATCAGAGGGCACCTGGAGTCTACCCGGTACCAGCGCTCGGTACCAGCATGTGCCCGTTGAGCCCCACAGACTTCTCGGTACTCCTCAGGTGTTCCAGTGAGTTCTCCTGATATCTGGATATTACTGTTTGAGTGAGGATCCTGAAAATTTTATTTGAGCTGTTTTAATTAGGCCTTGGGCCTTACAGGGCACCAGTGCATTTCCTAGGCAGGACACAGAGGCTCTGGGCAAGAGGCCCAGGGAAACATAGGTGGCTGGGTTTTTGTTAAATTTGGCTTAAATTGAAAAAAATGAGTTGATATATGGTCTGAACAAAACTTTTCCTAGTGAAATGAGAGACTGAATTAGTCACCTCTGAAGAATAAGGAAGACCCGCTACAACCATTAAATACTGCTCGTCTGGGGGACGTGACAGAGGATGATAATCTAGTGCTCTGAGCACACATGGCAGTTTTAGACTGTCACAGGGAGAAACCAAGCCACATAAAAGAAGTCAAACTGACCCAAGGGTAAGTCCCTGGGGAGCTAGACTCAGAGGCACAGTGTCCTCAGAAAGTTTTTCAAATTATATCTCATATCTCATATCTGAATTAGGCTACCAAATTAATAGTGGGAATTGTGCCCCAATGGCCAAACAGGTCCCATGCAAACAGCCACCTATGGGAATACCAGCTGGGTTTATGTCTGCTTGCAAGTGCTTAAATGGGAGCTAAAGGAAATTGGGCCCTGAAATGGCCAAGTTGGGGTTCTGCTGGCACTCCAAAACAATTTTGAGTGCACAGTTAAAGCCAGCAGTCTTCTGGATCTGTGCCTGCAGGGTCTACTGGAAACAACAGTGGTAAGTGTTTTTCTCTTTTCTAAAATTAGATTAGCCGGGAAAAATTTGTTAGGCTAGCTCCTTGGATCTTTTGAATTGGAGAGGCTTCTAAATTGTTAAAATTTTAGAGAGCTCTCATCTTAAATGATTTCAATTATTTTAAACTATTTTAATTGGTATGTGGAAGTCCCCAAAGGCTTCAAAATTCTAAAACGTCCTCATTGAAAGATTCGTTGTATAAGGCTGATGAAAGATTAATGATATAAAAGGTACCTAAGGGACTTCCCTGGTGGTGCAGTGGTTAAGAATCCACCTGCCAATGCAGGGGACATGGGTTTGAGCCGTGGTCCGGGAAGATCCCACATGCCGCGGAGAAACTAAGCCCGTGCGCCACAACTACTGAGCCCGTGCTCTAGAGCCCGAGAGCCGCAACTACTGAGGCCCACGTGCCACAACTACTGAAGCCCACACGCCTAGAGCCCGTGCTCCGCAACGAGAAGCCACCGCAATGAGAAGTCTGCGCACCACAATGAAGAGTAGCCCCCGTTCACTGCAACTAGAGAAAGCCCGCGTGCAGCAATGAAGACCCAACGCAGCCAAAAATAAATTTATTAGAAAAAGACTCCATGCTTCCACTGCAGGGGCACAGGTTCAATTCCTGGTCTGGGAGCTAAGATCCCACATACTGCGCAGTGTGGTCGGAAAAAAAAAAGGTACCTAAAACTTTATTGCTCCTCTCTATCCTTCTTTGAGTACTCATTCTAGAAATCTGTCTGAATTGCCTTTCCACTCTGAAGACAGTATTAAATGGTTACCTTTAGAAATGGGACCACCTGGTAAACCATAATGGAAGAGGATAGGAAAAAGAATGTATATATATGTAAAAAAAAAAAAAAATCGGACCACCTGAGGCTGTAGGCAGTCTCTTCAGATAGAAAGCTGAACTGAGGGCCATAGTTAAAGAATTTCTTAAACCCAGGGAGGATCCTCAACTGTTTGTAAATGGATTACCAAAATAGGAGGCCACAGGTCTGACTAAACTGACCATAGCTGATGTTCAGAGCCTGACAGGAATTTTATTTTGCGGGGTGTGGGTGCTTCTCCCCTAAGCTAAATGAGAGAAAGTAAAACATCCCAACATAGGTGAATGGGTATGTCAGTCCTTTGCTATCTCTGAGGTGGCCACTCAGTTCTGCGGAATTAAAAGCAACTGTACTTGTTTTACAAATCTAGTCTTTACAGGACCAGAGGTGTGGCTCCAGAAATAATCTAAAAGTGGTAAATCCTTTTACCACTCCCCAAATCTCCTCTATTTATTTTAAGAGGCTTGTAAGTATTGAAAAATAATCTTTTTTCTGGACTTAAGGGAACAGTCATCCAAGGAGGAACTTCCCTTTCTCTTCCTATATCTTTGAGGTGCAAATATTCTACCTGGTTTTCTCCAGGAACCTTTATGTCCACCATCTTTTCAAAATGCAAATTTCAGGAAAGGGGGATAGGTAATTTGGGACTTGAGTTGTCAAGGACAAATAGAAATCTTGTATCATCTCCATAAATATTAGTAACAGCGTTTAGGCATCTAGACAGGTGACCTTGGTTTGTTCCATCAGCCAGAAACCCACCAGTTTGAATTCAACCTCTTTTGTAACTGATGAGTTTTATATTGCTGCACCTGACTCCAGGCTGAAATTTTGGAATGGCAACTATGAGGTCTGTTTGTGTTTGTGCATATCTGTATATGTGTGTTGTAGATGGGTGGTATTGCCAAAATTAATTTGTAAAAGAACTCTATTTAATTGGCTTAAAGGAAATCAAGCACTTGTATACTCAGAAATATAAAAGAAACTGGCCCGAATGAATTTCAGGGTCACGTGATCTGGGAAATAGTACTGAATCGATATCTGGTATTGAAGCTAGCTTAAGCTTGTTGGTTTTGTTGCCAAACTCACGTTTGGCTGTTTGAGCTCAAAAACCAATACTCGAGAGACAAGGGTTGGTTGGAAAAGAAAGGTTGCTTTATTCAGGAGGCAGCAACCTGGGGAGAAGGTGGACTCCTGTCCAAAAACCAACTTCTAAGACTGCTCCACCATGAAAGTTTAAAATTTAAAGGGGGAATCATTTGGGAAAGGGGTCAGAATCTTCGTTATCATCCACTGTGTGCAGACTCTTCTGATTGGTTGGTGGTGCGGTAACAGGGCAGTGTTCCAGGAATCTTGTGTTCAGCCTGGAGTTACCATCCTCTACCTGGGTGGTGCCTTAGTTCTTACAGAAGAACTCAAAGGTATATTATTATGTATATTCCTTGAGTAGGAACCAGGACCCTGCACTATTGTTTCTTGACTGCTCCTCCTTTGTTTCTGCATTCCCTCCCTTTTCTCATAAGCAACAATTTGAATCTGCCCTTTGGAACTCAAGGAAGGTCACAGAGGCTGAATGAAGCCTATTTCCTACAAACAAGAAACAGGGGACATGGAAAGGATTTGTACCTGGGAAGGCCCCACTGGATCCTGCTGGGTTTCAGTTTCATTAATATAGACCTGTCTTTCAAGTCATCAACATTAAGTATAATACTTTTATTGTACCTAGCTTGACTAGAAATCAAGACTGTATTCCTGTTAGAAAGTTTGTCAACAAGAAAAATAATATAATGGAATTTTTAAGTAAATAAAATAAGGTAAATGAGATAAGAGCTTCTAGGTAAACTCTTTAGGAATAATTGTGTTTTGGGAATATCTGCTTTAAGGATAGTATATCCAGATTTGGGTTATTTGAAACTAAACTAAGTTAAACTATGATAATTCATTCACTCTCTGGGTCATTTCAAATAGGATAAAATACTGGAACATTAACTGCTGGGCAGGTCTAAGATTACCTACTTTTGTCTTCTTATGAGAGGGAAACTAAAGATGTTTGGGTTTGTTTAACACATATCTTGCGAAAGTTTTCCAATCAGGAAGTGCTGGTATGACAAACAGTACACAATTACTTACTTCTTGGTTTTCGCTATAGATTAAGGTTTTAAGGTTACGATTTATAAGGGAAATATTTCAGTATTCAAGGAAAATGGGAAGCATGTTTTCAGTAAAAGAAGGTATGAGGAATGGAGATGCATTTTGTTAAAGGAAAAAAGGATGGTTTTTGTTCTAGAGCTAGCTGTTTCTGAATGAAAAAGAAAGTGACAGAGTACTATGGATGCAGAAAGTTATGGAAGTGAAACAGGAGGGAAGAGGGCAGGGCACAACCTTTAAAAGAATGACATAGCTTGAGGACACGACATAAACTGATTAGAACCATATAGGTCCAAGATGGCAGAGTCAACTTCCACTAGACCTTGAGCCTCAGTATATGCTCATTGTAACACATCAGCAACCTAAATGACATACCCACAGGTGCCATGACAGTTCCAAGGCTGACCATAAAGGTCAAGAAGTGCGCAGTGGTCCAATTCCTGGAAATCCCCACCCCTTCCCCCCAAATAGCTGGAATACTCCCACTCAGCCTATGAAATTACCCACCCCTATAAAAACTGACAACCCCAGACCCTGGTGCTGCTCTCGCCTTCGGAGAGGACCCACACTCTGTCTGTGGAGTGTTTCTCTCTAAATAAATCCACTTCTTACCTATCACTTTGTGTCTCCCTGAATTCTTTCTGCGATGAGACATCAAGAACCTGAGCTTCATTAAGTCCTGAGACCAGGTGTGTGATCTCAGTTAAAAGACCGTGGGTTCAAGTCCTGATCTGGGTTTTGGCTGTGAATGGGTATTGTTTCACAGTGATGTATGATCCTATGTGACCAGGTGTTTTGAAGCTTTTTGGTATTTTTGACAAAATTCCCAAAGATAAATTCTAAATGAAGTTCGTTTGAACTCTAGCTAACTTTGAGGTTTTCCAAAGGGTCCCTGGAACACCTAAAAGTATTTTTCTCTCCATCTCAGGGAGAGGAATAAATGAATTAGGCTTATTTGGTATGTTATATTACATTAAGTGTTGTCAAATGAGTAGTGATAAAACTTCTTAGGTTGTATTGTATGGGTAAATGTTATTAATATAGATATTCTAGAAATTAATATGGCACTCCTAAACTTCTGGTATGTCCTGGTAAGTGATATCAGTCATAATTCTAGTTATTATCTTAAACTGTTGTATGTCACAGAGGTACCCCAGTTTATTTGTCAGCTGCATTGTAATCAGGTCTTTAACCTTGACATTTCAATGGAAGTTTTTTGTCATTTATAGACAGTTATTTTACTCCGGTGTTTTTGCAAACATGCTTCATCTTCAAGAAGATTCATAGAAAGGACTTTTTGACAAGTACAGGTTTCTGATAACCTTCAGATCATACTGCTGAACTGGGTAAGAAATTAAAGAATTCTACTGGAAAACCTGATGGCTTCATAAAACTGTTAACAGAAGAGTAAGATCAAGGAAGTCACATAGGACTGAGTGAACTTATGAGTATGGTTATAATTTTTGGTTTTTATCTGAAATATTACTGGTTTCTAATCTGTGTTTTCCAGATATAAGGAAGCCTTTAAATTACACTTCTGTTGGTAGATTTGAAACTTTTACCTTTTCTCTCTACCTGATCCCTTCAGAATTTGGAAGCTTAGGTTTCCAGCAGCTTTATCTGGTAAATAAGGAAGACCACCTCCTAATGGATGCAGGAATCTCAGGAAATTTGGGGGGATCTCAAGAAGAGAGAAATTTGCCCAAATCTCTATCACCCAAATCTATAGATCTCACAGACAGAATGAATCTATGACACACCCTTGGTGTGGCTTTGTTGGCCTTGAGAACTTTCTTAAAAAGTTCAATCTGAGATTCCTTGTGAAAAATGTCTTATCTGGGTAGTAGTTATGAAGGTGTTTGTGATAACTCATTGAACTGTACATTTTAAAAAATAAACTTATAAAGAAGTCTTAGATTTACAGAAAAGTTGCAAAGACAATTCCTATAAACCCCACGCCTAGTTTCCCCTATTGTCAAAATCTTAACATTGGTATATTTATCACAATTACTAAACAATATTGATACGTCACTATTAACAAGTCCATACTTTATTCAGATTTATTTTTTACAAATATTGAGTATAGTTCCCTGTGCTATACAGTAGGTCCTTGGTTACCTATTTTATATACAGTCGTGTGTATCTGCTAATCCAAAACTCCTAATTTATCCCCATCCCCACTCCTTTCCCCTTTGGTAACCGTAAGTTTGTGTTCTATGTCTGTGAGGCTATTTCTGTTATGTAAATAAGTTCATTTGTATCGTATTTTAGATTCCACATGTAAGTGATATCATATGGTACTTGTCTTCCTCTGTCTGACTTGTTTTCCTCTGTCTTACTCCACTTAGTATGATAATCACTAGGTCCATCCATGTTGCTGAAAATGACATACTTTCTTTCTTTTATGGCTGAGTAATATTCCATTGTATATATACACACCACATCTTTATCCATTCATCTGTTGATGGAAATTAAGTTGCTTCCATCTCTTGGCTATTGTAGAGTGCCGCAATGAATATTGGGGTGCATGTGTCTTCGAATTAGAGTTTTCTCCAGATATATGCCCAGGAATGGGATTGCAGGATTATTTGGTACCTCTGTTTTTAGTTTTTTTAAGGAACCTCCATACAGCTTTCCATAGTGGCTGTACTAACTTACATTCCCACCAGCAGTGTAGGAGGGTTCCCTTTTCTCCACACCCTCTCCAGCATTTTTTTTTTTTTTTCCTTTGCGGTACGCGGGCCTCTCACTGCCGTGGCCTCTCCCGTCGTGGAGCACAGGCTCCGGACGCGCAGGCTCAGTAGCCATGGCCCACGGGCCCAACCGCTCCGCGGCGTGTGGGATCTTCCCGGACCAGGGCACGAACCCGTGTCCCCTGCATCGGCAGGCGGACTCCCAACCACTTGCGCCACGAAGGAAGCCCTCCAGCATTTATTGTTTGTACTTTTTGATGATGGCCACAGACCAGTGGGTGAGGCTTATCTAGCGGCTTGTACAGGCTTCCTGGTGGGAGGGGCCGGTGCCTGCCCACTGGTGTCTAAAGCTGGGTGTTGTTCCTCTGGTGAGCTGGGACCTGTCTCCTGGGGAGGTGTCTGCAGGAGGCTGTGTGCTCTTTAGTCTTTAGGCAGCCTGGGGCTGTGACTCCACCCAGTTAGTTTGGCCTGAGGCTCCCAGCACTGGAGCCTGCAGGCCGTTGTGCGGGGTCGGGTCTTGTTGCTAGTGAGTCAATGTGGCAGCCACCAAGTGCGTCCCCAAGGTTGGAGTTTCCCCCATATGTCTGCCAGCAGTGTCTATGTCCCCAGCATGAGCTGCAGCCCCCCCCACCCAACCCCGGGAGACTCTCCGAGACCAGCAGGTAGGTGTGGCCCAGGCTCGTATCAAATTACTGCTTTCACCCTGTCTCCCGGTGTGCCTGAGATTTTGTTTGCACCCTTTAAGCTTGAAGCCTCTATTTCCCCCAGTCCCATGGGGCTCCTACAGTTAAGCCCTGCTGGCCTTCAAAGCCACCTGCTCTGGAGGCTTGTCTTGACGTGGGGCTCAAAACTGCCACGTCTGTGGGAAAACCTTGCTATATTATTCTTCTCCATTTTGTACGTCGCCCACCCACGGGGTACGGGGTTTGATTGTACTGAGTCTGCCCCTCCTACCCAACTTGTTGTGGTTCCTTCTTTATGTCTTTAGTTTTAGATCTTTTCTGGTAGGTTCCAGTTTTTTTCATTGATGGTTTCTTCATTGATGGCCAACAGGCACATGAAAAGATGCTCAACACTGCTGATTATCAGAGAAATGCAAATCAAAACTACAATGAGATATTACCTCACCGTTCAGAATGGCCATCATCAAAACATTTACAAATAATAAATGCTGGAGAGGGTGTGGAGAAAAGGGAACCCTCCTACACTGTAGGTGGGAATGTAAATTGGTGTGGCCACTGTGAACAGTGTGGAGCATCCTTAAAAAACTGAAAGTAGAGTTACCACATGATCCAGCAGTCGCATGCCTGGGCATATATCCAGAAAAGACAAAAACTCTAATTCAAAAAGATGCATGCACCCTAATGTTCATTGCAGTACTACTTACAATAGCCAAGACATGGAAGCAACCTAAATGTCCATCAACAGATGAATGGATAAAGATGTGGTACATCTCAGCCATAAAAAAAAGAATGAAATGAAATAATGCCATTTGCAGCAACATGGATGGACCTTGAGATTATCATACTAAGTGAAGTAAGTCAGACAATGACAAATATCATTTATATGTGGAATCTAAAAAAATGATACAAATGAACAAATGTTACAAAACAGAAACAGACTTACATGGCATACAAATTTATAGTTACCAAAGGGGAAAGGTGGGGGGGATAAAGTAGAAATTTGGGATTAACAGATACATATTCCTATATATAAAATAAACAACAAGGACCTAATGTATAGCACAGGGAACTATATTCAATATCTTATAATAGTCTATAATGGAAAAGAACCTGAAAAAGAATATATGACTGAATATATATATATGTATATATATGCATAAACTGAATCACTTTGCTATATACCTGAAACATTGTAAATCAACTGTACTTAAGTAAAATAAATAAAATGGAAAAAAAAGGTTTAAAAAATGTAATGAGAAGTGGTCAACATGTAGATTATTTTAGAATTTTTTTTCATATTGCAGAACCAGCGATACTTCTGTGTGGCAAAAATAAATAGAAATTATATTTTAGAAACAGACTTCTAATCAAAATAAAATTATAAAAAAATAAAGTTGGGAGGCCAGAAGGGGGAGCTCTCTGCCCTATGAAGATAGCAGAGCACAAGAGGAAGCTGACATTTTCTTGCCTGGCTAGAGCTCAGCCAATGAGAGACTGTCACAACTCAGCCAATGATAAGTGCGGGACTCTTTGTTTACTATTGCCCTCTCAACTTCCTCTTCCTCTCTGTAAAAGAGTTCCCTCAATTTTTTGCTGAGGACTTGAACGTGGTCAACTTGGTTACAGACCCTGAATTGTAATTCTTTGCTAATCTCGAATAAACCCATTTTTGATGGAGAAATAACTGGCAGTCTATTTGTTTTATGTCAACAGCTGCTATAAATATCTGTGTGCAGGTTTTTGTGTGGATATAGTTTTCAATGATTATTTTTCATAGAGAGCATGTACTATTTTTATAACCACAAACTGTAATTTAAAATGAAAATCAGTACATTCAACTGAATAAAATATTGAAAAGAACTTTAATTGATTCATCATAAAGGCATTGAGCAAAATAATGTTAATAAAATTTTTAAAATAAAATATTTAAGACAATTTTTAAACACAGCAGTGCAGAAAATAGCATTAAAATGTTTGTAAAATTACACACATTTTAACACTTCCACAGTCTTTGTGGAACCCAGGCTTTTAAATTTTTGAACCACTAAAGGCAAATAAAAGAATGTAGAGGAACAGATTCTACATAGAGTTACAACCTGGACACTACTTCCCTAGAGTGTTATTGCCAGAGAGAAGTTATGACATGAGTTTTGTAGAATAAAAAAAACACCTGAATAATTCTTTGCTTTTCAAAGTAAGTATCCAAGAATTATACCAGAAAAATGTGTGCATCTTTAGGTGTATTTACATAATGTCATCATGTTCTGTGGCCCATCAGCCTCGATATATTTATTTACTAACCTTGGTTCTGTTAGTATACATTTAAAATGTAATCATATGAATCATCTAATCCAACTGGGTATCCATTTTGTTAGACATCAATCACCAGCAGTAAGTTCACTAAAGAAAAGTAACACAATTAGCATTTTCAAACACCAAAAATTAATGAAATGACAATAGTGCAATTACTAAGTTTAATTAAATCTGATGACAAGTGTGTTTTGATTAATGATTTTTAAAAAGATAAAAATATTAAGCTCTAGAATTCTATACAAAAGGATATGGAAATCTTACTCTTTACCATCTTTCCCTGGTACAAATTAGAAACTCAAAATACTTTAAATATACTCAAACTGAGTTGCTACAGCCACGTGCCTATAAAGTGAGAATTTTGTGTACGAATTCAGGAATTACCTTTAAAAAAATGGGGATGGAAATTATTTGCCTGTCTTTAAATTCTCCTCTTTGCTTCTGATCAGGCACGAGAAAATTCTGGCCCCAAGGTGTGCTTTATAAATCATAAGTGGTCACATTTCTGTGGAAAACCACCTTGCTTTGTCAATGTTCTTACATAGAAGGAAAGTATTTTCCAGCTATAGCTACCAAGCTTCATAACTAAGGATTCAGAGTGCGAGTCAGTATACATCATCCAAAGATTTTTCCTTTCTTTGCATCCCTAGATAATTTTCAACGAATTTACCCCTGACTTTTCAATTCATAAGGAACAAAACTGAGGCAGGTTTCTGTATATGTGTGTGTGTCTTAGTATTTTTATTTTGACATTTGTTAAATAGTTTGTATTTTATGATAATGGGCTGTCTGAACTCATCCATATAGTAACTGTTCTATAGTTGAAATTGGCTTTAAGTATTAAAATTGTATACAAGGAAATTAGGGGTGTTGCAGTACTTGGTTGCAAATAACTTGCCATCTGGTGTTGGGTCAGAAAATGCTATTTCATTCGTGCTGAGAAAACAGCCAAACATGAAGCAATTCCTAAAAAAGAGAAAAAAGATAATTTAACAATGGAAACAACTTAAAATTTTGATTAAACATAAGCACAATTATATCAATATTTTAAAGTAATCCAATTAAAAAATTTCAATCTCTTTACATATTCTTGATTAAAACCAACATTATTTTATTAAGTGGTAAAATGACTCAATGCCTTGTATTTTACAGGTGGAAGTCTAATATCATTTCACAGATGAGAAAACTAAGGCCCAGAAAAAGTTCTGCCAAGAGGCAAAGGGAGCCACACAAACCATCTGGTTGACTCTAGGTGATCCGTGATAGTAAGCAACTAATATGAGACAATATTGCTAGTTAAAAGCCACAGGTAGCTATAACAACAAAAAAATAATTATTTTGGGCTTCCCTGGTGGCGCAGTGGTTGAGAGTCCGCCTGTCGATGCAGGGGACACGGGTTCGCGCCCCGGTCCGGGAGGATCCCACATGCTGCGGAGCGGCTGGGCCCGTGAGCCATGGCCGCTGGGCCTGCACGTCCAGAGCCTGTGCTCCGCAACGGGAGAGACCACAACAGTGAGAGGCCCGTGTACCACAAAAAAAAAAAAAAAAAAAATATTTTAACCAATAACTATATTCTTTTGAACTACATCACACACTCAGAGCTTTAAGAAGGCAAAAACTAATCTGCATTTTGACTACAACTCTCCTTGATCCAGCTCAACTAGGATTAAAAGCAATAAAATGAAATAGCTGAAACAATTCAACAAAACTGAGGGATAGTCTATGAAATAACTGGCCTGTAGTCTTCAAATTCTTCAATGTCCTGAAAGACAAAGAAAGGCTAAGAAACTGTTCCAGGTTAAGGAAAGTGAAGACTAAAGAGATATTTTGACTAAATGCAATATGTAATCCTGAACAGGAAAAAAAAATGCTATGAAGGGCATTTGAGACAAATGACAAAACTGAAATATCGACTATACATTAGATAGTATAGCATTATATTGGGATATTAAATACCCCAAATTTGATATCTGATCTGTCCTTATATAAGAGAATATCCTTGTTATTAAGAAATACATACCAGGTTATATACTGGTATTCTCCATACCAAATTTATGTATCTCAACATAAAATATAGAAAATAGAGGTATTTCACAATTAACTATGAAATAAAATCTTTACAGACACCAACTTCTCTCACTGCTCCCCTTTGTAAGGTATGGTGGGGGCCTAGGATTGAGGCCTAGGACTGCAGCCCTGTGGTGGTCTTGGTGTTCTTTCTTAAAAAGTGTATGGAACCCAAAGGCTAGAATAGTGCTACTCAAAGTGTGGTCCTTGGTTTTGTCAAAGTGGAGTCATTGGTTTGTAATCTGTTATCTTAAAGATAGAGGTTGAGAGAGTAAGTGTTGTGAAACTCATCTATCTAACCTAGATTAGGTAATTAACAGGCAAGAAAGAAGCAAACTCATTTGTCCCATTATCAACTAAGTACCAACATACAGTGTTAGTACAAAGTGTGCATACTGTAGTTTTAAAAGGGAGAATTCATATACCAAAGACTCACCATTTAGAAATACACAGTTCAGTGGTTTTAGTATATTCAAAAATTGCACAAAACTCAAGAACATTTCATCACTCAAAGAAACCCTGTAGCCATTAGCAGTCACCCTCCATTCACCCTTCCCTCAGTCTCTGGGAACAGCTAGTCTACTTTCTATCTATGGATTTGCCTCTTCTGGATGTTTTCTATAAACAGAATCATATAATAACATGGGGTATTTTGTGAATGGCTTTTTTTAGTTAGCATAATATTTTCAAGGTTCATCCATGTTGTAGCACATATCAGAACTTCATTCCTTTTTGTGGCTGAATATCCTATTGTAGTGTTGTATGGATGTACCACATTGTGTTTATCCATTAATCATGAATTTGGTTGTTTACAATTTTTTTTAGCTATTATGAATAATGCTGCTATGAACCTTCATGTATAAGTTTTTGCGTGGACAGATGCTTCCATTTCTCTTGAGTATACTTGTAGGAGCAGAATTGCTGGGTCATATGGTAACAATTTAATTTCTTGACAAACTGCCAGACTAGATTCCACAGCAGCTGTAGCATCTTACATTCCTCCCAGCAGCATACAAGGATTACAGTTTCCTCCACATCCTCACCAACAGTTGTTATTCTCCCTTTGTTTTCGTTTAGTCATCCAAGTGGCTGTGAAGTGGTATCTCATGATGGTTTTGATTTGTGATTTCCTTTATAGCTAAGGATGTTGAGCATAGCTTCACATGCTTATCAGCCATTTGTATTTCTGCTTTGGAAGAATATAGAATACATTGAAATCCTTTGCCTATTTTTAAATTGGGTTGTCTTTTTGCATGTTGTAAGAGTTCTTTTATATATGTTGGATATACTAGACTCTTATTAGATAAATGATTTGCAAATATTTTCTCATTCTGTGGGCTGTCTTGCTAATTTACTTTTACATTTAGTTACACTTGTGAGTTACAGTAAGTCTTTATTAATTACCTAGTCACACATGGTCAATAAACATGTACAATTTCTAAAATTCTTTTTATAAAAAATATTTATTTTTAATGTACAATTTCTAAAATTCTTTTTTAAAAAATATTTATTTATTTACTTAGGCTGCATTGGGTCTTAGTTGCAGCATGTGGGCTCTTTGTTGAGGTGCGTGGGTTTTCTCTCTCTAGTTGCGGCGTTCGGGTTTTCTCTCTAGTTGTGGCGCGTGGGCTCCAGAGTGCATGGGCTCTGTAGTTTGCAGCACGCGGGCTCTCTAGTTGAGGCGCATGAGCTCAATAGTTGTGGCGCACAGGCTTAGTTGCCCCGTGGCATGTGGGATCTTAGTTCCCTGACCAGGGATCAAACCCACGTCCCCTGCATTGGAAAGCAGATTCTTTACCACTGGACCACCAGGGAAGTCCCCAAAATTCTTTTTTTTAAACTTATATTTTGTTTTTATAGATTTATTTAAATGTAATTTTACATCTGTTGAATCTAATAAAAATTTGGGCTTCCATTTTTCCATTTGTTTGTTTCCTAGCAATTTATCTTTACTTTATTAATGTGTTGGTCTGTAACAAAATCCAGTCTTTGACCACAGGTAGTTTGAAAAGCACTGGGCTAGAATGTTTCAGACTTGGAATGTTGTGCCCGCAATTGAGTATATCTAGTTCTTTTTTTTTTTTTTTTTTCAGTGCCAGCATTGCCTTAGCCTGACTTTGGTAGTATTTATATAGAAGTGTCTTACCAACATCATTCCCTTTGGCTCATGAGCCGGGAAAGGTTCTTGGAAAGCTAATCTGGGTCTAATCCATTTTATTTTATTTCTTACCTTAGAGTATCTACCAGTCGTCTTGCAATGCGCTTTCTTCTCTTCAATCTGAAGACCCAAATTCTACTTATCCCACAGATTGCAGGCTCTGGTACATCTGAACATTGCCAAGCCCTATGACATTCTTTAGAGCTTGGGGATTCTGGACCAGTTGGTTCAGACAGGACACGGAAGGCCTGCAATGATACACAGAAGCATCTAGAGCTAACAATACAGCTGAGTTCACATTTCTTTTTAAAAACCATTCTTTAAACAAAATTTAAGTACCTAAAATTAATCTTACCCTACCTTCACAAAAATGTTAAAATTCTTTGCTATTTCTTGAATTCTTGCCCATTTATAGTCACACAACGCTTAAAAATTACTAGTGGTGTTGAGATATCCCCACATCCTAGTGTATTATACCATTGTGAAACTTTGTGTTGATTTAAAAAAATTATAAAAGACTCTTACTTCTAATAAAGTACATAAACTTCTCCCATTCTCTCCATCCTAAAATGTACATTTGATATTATAAAAAACTAATAACACTAAAGAAGGTTTTTGCATATAAACTATGAAATTTGGTATTTAAATTTTTCTTTAAACTTCTTATTTTGAATATAGATTCAGAGGAAGTTGACATATAGTACAAAGAGGACATGTATCCTTCACCCAATTTCCCCCAATAGTTACATCTTCCATAACTATAGTACCACACCAAAAGCAAGAAGTTAACATGGGTACAATGTGTGTGTATAGTTCCATGACAATTCATCATACCTGAATACTGATTTAACCATCACCACAATCAAAATACAGAGCTACTGCATCATCACAAAGCTCTTCCTCTTGCTACCTCTTTATAATCACACCCATTTCCCTGCCCCCCACCATCCCTAAACCCTGGCAACCACAATCTGTTCTCTATCTCTAAAATTCTGACATTCTGAGGATATCATACAAATGGACTCATACAGAATGTGACCCTTTGAGAATGGCTTTTTTTATTTTTTTATACAGCAGGTTCTTATTATTTATCTATTTTATACATATTAGTGTATATATGTCAGTCCCAATCTCCCAATTCATCCCACCCACCACTTTCCCTGCTTGGTGTCCATACGTTTGTTCTCTACGTCTGAGTCTCTGTTTCTGCAGAATGGCTCTTTTTCACTCAGCACAATGCCCTTGATACCCGTCCAAGTTGTTGCATACATCAAGTCTGTTCCTTTTTATTGCTAAGTAATATTCCATTGTATGGATGTACCAGTTTGTTTAATCACTCACCTACTGAAGGACACTTTGGTTGTTTCCAGGTTTTGGCTATTACAAATAAAGCTGCTGTAAACATTCAGGTGTGGGTTTTTGTGTAGACATAAGTTTTCATTTCCGGGATAAATGCCCAGGAGTATGATTGCTGGGTCATATGGTAAATGTATGATTAGTTTTTTAAGAAACTGCCAAACTTTTTCCAGAGGGGCTGTAACATTTTACATTCCCTCCAACAGTGTATGAGAAATCTAGTTTCCCTGCATCCACACCAGCATTTGCTATTGTCACTATTTTCTATTGTAGCTGTTTTGATAGGTGTATATTAAGTTTTAACCCCCACTGAGAAAACTTTGCTTCTGAAATGAGAATGAATAGAAGAGTATATGTATGAGTTAGTTGGCTATACAGATCTTCCTCAACTTATGATGGGATTACGTCCCGGTAAATGTAGATTGTGGGCTTCCCTGCTAGTGCAGTGGTTAAGAATCCGCCTGCCAATGCAGGGGACATGAGTTCAAGCCCTGGTCTGGGAAGATCCCACATGCTGCGGGGCAACTAAACCTGTGCGCCACAACTACTGAGCCTGTGCTCTAGAGCCCGCAAGCCAAAACTACTGAAGCCTGTGCGTCTAGAGCCCGTGCTCTGCAACAAGACAAGCCAACACAATGAGAGCCTGCGCACTGCAACGAAGAGTAGTCCCTGCTTGCCACAACCAGAGAAAACCCCACACTCAGCAACGAAGACCCAACACAGCCAAAAATAATTAAATAAATTTATTTTAAAAAAGAAAAAGATCAAAGAAAGAAAAGGCCAAGTTAATCACTTTTACAGCCCATAGTACAAACCAACTGCTTTTCTCTCTCTACTGTCTGATAAACACACAAGAGACTATATATGTATATGTGTGTGTGTGTATAAATATATATATATGAGATGAAATGCAGAAAAAAGGAAAATAAGAAAGATGGTAGAAATGAGGGGAAAAAAGGGAAGGCACGTATAAAAAGGAGTAAGATACAAAGCTACAGTAATGAAGACCATATGGTACTGGCACAAAAACAGAAATATAGATCAATGGTACAGGATAGAAAGCCCAGAGATAAACCCACGCACCTATGGTCAACTAATCTATGACAAAGGAGGCAAAGATATACAATGGAGAAAAGACAGTCTCTTCAATAAGTGGTGCTGGGAAAACTGGACAGCTACATTAAGGAATGAAATTAGAATGCTCCCTAACACCATACACAAAAATAAACTCAAAATGGATTAAAGACCTAAATGTAAGACTGGACACTATAAAACTCTTAGAGGAAAACATAGGAAGAACTCCCTTTGACATAAATCACAGCAAGATCTTTTTTTGACCCACCTCCTAGAGAAATGGAAATAAAAACAAAAATAAGCAAATGGGGCCTAATGAAACTTAAAAGCTTTTGCACAGCAAAGGAAACTATAAACAAGATGAAAAGACAACCTCAGAATGGGAGAAAAAATTTGCAAACAAATCAACAGACAAAGGAGTAATCTCCAAAATATATAAACAGCTCATGCAGCTCAATATTAAAAAAACAAACAACCCAATTAAAAAATGGGCAGAAGACCTAAATAGACATTTCTCCAAAGAAGACATACAGATGGCCAAGAAGCACATGAAAAGCTGCCCTACATCACTAACTATTAGAGAAATGCAAATCAAAACTACAATGAGGTATCACCTCACACCAGTAAGAATGGGCATGTATCACTTCACATTCAGAAAATGTACAAACAACAAATGCTGGAAAGGGTGTGGAGAAAAGGGAACCCTCTTGCACTGTTGGTGGGAATGTAAATTGATACAGCCACTATGGAGAACAGTATGGACGTTCCTTAATAAACTAAAAACAGAACTACCACATGACCCAGCAATCCCACTACTGGGCATATACCCAGAGAAAACCATAATTCAAAAAGGCACATGCACCCCAATGTTCACTGCAACACTATTTACAACAGCCAGGTCATGGAAGCAACCTAAATGCCCATCGACAGACGAATGGATAAAGAAGATGTGGTACATATATACAATGGAACATTACTCAGCCATAAAAGGGAACGAAATTGGGTCATTTGTAGAGACGTGTCTGGACCTAGAGACTGTCATACAGAGTGAAGTAAGTCAGAAAGAGAAAAATATCGTATATTAACGCATATATGTGAAATCTAGAAAAATGGTACAGATGAACTGGTTTGCAAGGCAGAAATAGAGACACAGATGTAGGGAACAAACATATGGACACCAAGGGGGGAAGCGGGGGTGGGGGGAGGTTGGTGGTGGGATGAACTGGGAGATTGGGATAGACGTATATACACTAATATGTATAAAATAACTAATAAGAACCTGCTGTATAAAAAAATTAATAAAATTCAAATAATAAAAAGGACTAAGGGCATAATTTCAAGATGTACTGAGACAGATAAGTATTTTTAAAAGGAAGGAGACATAAGTGTGGTACATTATAAAGTCAGGTTCAAAGAACACATTTGAACTATAAGTCTTCCTAGCTAAAGATTACCCTGTAAGCTCCTTGAAAGGCAAAAACTATATATCTCTATTGTAGAACAAGTGTTGGCAACCTTTTTCTGTATGGGGTCAAATTGTAAATACTTTAGGCTCTTTGGGCCACGTGGTCTCTTTTGCACCTACTCAACCCTACCTTTGTAGCACAAAAGCAACCACAGATTAATATGGAAATGAATGAGCATGGTTGTGTGTCAATAAAACTTTATTTACAAAAACAGGTGGAGGGCCACACTTGGCCCATGGGCTATTGTTTGCTCCTCTGCTAGAACACTGCTAATTAGTATCCAAAGTAGATTCTAATTAAGGCACAAGTAAGGACTATTTTGCCAGATATATTAACCTGCACTAAGCCACATGTTCAATAACTGAGCTTATTTAAAATACTACACTTTATAGTCCAGGTATATAAAAGACAACATGAACTTAAGACTGACTTATCCTGCTTATATAAGGCAAAATACCAGATATAATAGAAAAAAATGACTTCAATTATCTATATGGTCAAGGATATTTTAGAAGGAAAAATTCATTAATGATAGCATTCTTAAATGCCTTTCTCCCAACTACTTTATTTTGCTCACAAATTATACCAGCAACTTATTAGACATATACGATACCTGTTTGATGGGCTCTGCAATTAAACACCCAACTACTTTCTTTTCATCAGAAATAAAGAGAAAAGTTTTAGTTCTGTTTGGACATCTGGGAACAACTTGCTGGAAGCCCAATTCATAATCGACAAGTTCTTGGACATCTTCGACCTAATGATGTTAAAAACCAAAAGATGTGAATTTGTTTGAAAAAGTATAATAGAAAATATACATATTTATATACACAAAAAGTATGATTACCATCAGTTTAGCCTCTTTTATCTCTACTTCCTAAATTTACACAATCCCAAAATTATTTCACTATTGATGCATGTTTCTGCCACTTTGGAAACAGGGTTTTAAGAAACTATTTTAAAGATTGCTTTCAGCAGACAGAAATTCAGACCCTTGGGAGGGATAAGGAGTAGGACGATTTTTTTCAGCTTTATTCATTGTTCACTGGGGCTAAACATCCAGCCCAAGAAACAAAGGCAACACCAACATAAGAACTAGACTCTGGAGCCATTAATTTCTCAATATTAAAAAGTTTAGTTTCTCTCTCACAAATTGAAGTTGTAGATAAAAGATAAGCTATAGAGCCTTATCTGTTTTCTTTAATCTCCACCTGACATTCCTTTGTCTTGTAACTGTAAGTTTAATTTTGTATGACATACTATGAAAGTCTTCCTTACAACTGTACCGAAGTACAGCAGATTATCTATAAGCAAAGGTATTTTACAGTTCAACATAGGTTGATTTCTTGGCAGAGAATGGGGAGAGTAGGAGGAAAACAAAGATTGAGAAAGTAACACTATAAATCAACTACACTTCAATTAAAAAAAGAAAAGAAAAACTAATGTTCCACACCTTTCTGATAGCATAACTCGGATCATGTGACAGGACCAACACAATTTTCCCATCCCAAAATTCTGCTACAACACGTTCTTTTTTCCAGCCCTGCCAAAGGAAAAAAAAAGTCACAGTTTAATCTGAAGAGGGAAAAAAATTAAATAATATGGTCTGGAGAGAACAAAAAGATGGACAATGAATGATATAAAAAAGATAAAACCCGGGCTTCCCTGGTGGTGCAGTGGTTGAGAGTCCGCCTGCCGATGCAGGGGACACAGGTTCGTGCCCCGGTCCGGGAGGATCCCACATGCCGCGGAGCGGCTGGGCCTGTGAGCCATGGCCGCTGAGCCTGCGCGTCCGGAGCCTGTGCTCCGCAACGGGAGAGGCCACAACAGTGAGAGGCCCGCGTAACCCCCCACCAAAAAAAAAAAAAAAAGATAAAACCCAACTACAGGAATGTGGTAAGGGAAATAAAAGATGCCTAAAACAAAGTGTCTGCCCTCCAGGGGCTGACACCCTATCAGGAGACATGTAAACAATCTATTATAAAATAAGTTGAAGTCAAATAAGAGCCCTTCATAGGAATATAGAGAAAAAACAATGAATTATTAGGGGTGTGAAGGTGGGGCATGGGTGGGATAAGCAGAGGGGTTTTTTTTTGGGGGGTCGCACCAGCGGCAAGTGGGGTCTTAGTTCCCTGACCAGGGATCGAACCTGCACCCCCTGCACTGGCAGCACAGAGTCTTAACTGCTCGACTGCCAGGGAAGTCACCAAGCAGAGTTTTAATAAATAAGGCTAAAAGTATTATGAAGGCATGAACTACAGCAATAAAAATAGGGGAAAAAGGGAGTGCATTTGAGTAGCAGGTGTAGTCATAAAGATAAGGCCAACAATAGGATGTATTTGGAGTAGGAGGGTGCTTGATGAAGAGGTAGGACCTCTCTTCTCAGTAAAGAAAAAGCCTGGAGAAGTCGTAGAAAAGCTGTTTTTCTAAGGTTATCTATAAAGAAGAAACTAAAGTGAGGAAAGGAGAAACTCCTCAAGTCTTTGAGTTTTGTATCTTGACTGCTCAGCTCTGAAAGCTAGAGGTAAGGATGCAGGGTGTTCACTCAACCTAGAACAATAGCTTCTCTTATATTAGGACAGGAGGTTTGAAGTGGCACTTTTATTAAAACTTAACTTTTAAATACATCAGTCTCTAATATTAAGGACAACAAAATTGCAGATGATGAAATATTTTTGGACACATAGATCTTTCCATTTTTAGGCAAAAAAAATGTATCTTTTAAAGCAGTTTCACTTTTTAGAACAAATGGAAACGACTATTTTTCTTACTTACTGCATATTTGATTCCCTCCAGAAATCTGTGGTGATGCTGAACATGCTGCAGTTCATCCTCGGGGTTGGAAGCAGTGTAGATCATGCCACAAGACTTACACATGGTGGCTCCAAAATGTTTCTGACCAGCGTCCTACAATTGGAAGAGGAAAAAAAAAAAAGCCTATCTAAACACATCACAGTTAGCTCTACATTTAGTTCATGTAAATTTGTCCATTCATTCAAATTTGTCCTCATTTTTTTTTTTTATGCTGGCACAGGTGAAATACTAAATGAAAGTCTGGTTACTCTATCTTCTTCTCTCTCAGCACAAACAAGATGGAATGAGAAGAGCCCTAAACATGCAATAGTGATGAAAGAAGTGAAACTGCTTCTTTGGACAGTGGAAAAAAAAATCAAGATTCTTTAGCTGGACCCATAGTTCTAAGAAGCAATAAGATTAAATCATAAATATTATAGCTAAGATGAACAATGGAACTTCCTTATTAAGCTCTTATACGAGAGGCCTAAAAAAGCCTCATTTCAAAGAGGCAGGGCAAAAATTTCAGGACTTATACATTCATTATATAGTATTTTTTCCCTAAGTGGTTAGGAGTCTGAAAGTCTTTTCCCCAAGAGTTGATAAAAAATAAGTAAAATACATAGTAAAAGTTCAGGAAAAGCACAGATAAATTAATGAATATAGAGAATTCAGGGATATTCAATGTCAAGGCTTATTAATTCCCATTGTATCTCATAAGGCATTGCTTAATGCTACTGAAAAATAACAAATTTTGAATTGTCTATATAGGCGTTTGCAAACTTTCTACCAAGGTTCAGAAAGTAAACATTTTAGGCTTTGCAGGACGCACATATTCTTTTTTTCCAACACTTTAAAAATGTAAAAGCCATTTTTAGCTCATAGGCCATGGTCCAGATTTGGCCCACAGCCATAGTCTGCCAAACCCATGTCTAATGCAATGTTGCTATTCTCATTAAATCTTCTATAGATCAACAATAATTTTCCTTATCCAGAGGCAACTCATTCATCAGCATTCTACTACGTTGCTAGGACTGCCCAACACCATCAGTTCAAAGATGTACTTGATTAGCTTTAAATGCTGCCACTACAGCAAAGGTAGCATTTACAAACTCAGAATATCTATAACCCCCGGTAACTATGCTTAGACAACACGTCAGACTTCAGGTTCTACGTGAGAGCCATGTACAGGAGGAGCTTTGTTTTAAATTTACTCACAATGACGAGCTGGTCTTTTGTTTCTTTATTTGCATCTCTGGTATTAGTATTTTTCTGTATATTGATTTGTTTCAAGAAGTTAGTAGACGTGACGGATCCCACAGAAGACTGTTCTTCAACTAGAGATCTTGAAGTAGAAAGTTGGTAAGTATTATTTAATAATTTAAAAATATTTGACAAATTATAATGAAAAGAAAAGAAATGTATATAACATTTGCAGAGGACTTTGCAATTTTTAGGGCTTTCTATCGACATAACTTGATGAAGTAATAGGGCTAGAAACAATGAGAAACCTGAAGCCCACTCAGACGGGATCAGTAAACTACTCAAGGTAAAGTAACTAGTGAAGAATGGCAGAAAGACTCAAATCCCTGTCTTCTAACACCACGTCGAAGGGATTTCATCTACAGTATCAGCTGCATATATGCAGGATTTCTTTGTAAGTTGATGTCACCCTTAAAATTTAATCTTTTCTTGCTTTATCAAACCTTAGGACCCACGTAGGCATAAAGAAACTCCTGGAATACCATAGCAGATAAGTAGACTCTAATACTGAATCTCACAGACCCACAGGAAGTCAGTCACCAGCACATTATGATCCAACAACTTTTTACTGGGTCAGTGAGTGTGAGGCTAATACACTCGCTAGTCTGCATGCCTAAAGCAGCACCCTACTATTCTCAAATTCTTAGAGAAAAAAAAAAAATTGGCTGGATAGATGTTGTTGAGGCAACCTTTTCGCATTAGGAGAGAACGCTTGGACTGGCTTATAGAGATTGCAAATAGGAGCCCTTCGTCCAAAACCAGCTAGCAAATGTTTTGATCAACTCACACAGAGTTTAAAACTTTGGATTAGCTACCAATATTTTAAAATCTAGAGATTCCACTTAAAAATGCGTATTTCCAACATTGCAAGAGACACTGTAAGACCATTAGACCTCTGTTTCATCAAAGAATCTACTAGTTAGAGCTACACAGCACATGCTCTTTTAGGTGGGGCATGCTTCTCCAGTTGGCTCCAGTCTCTGCCCAGCCTGGCTGGCTCTGTAGGCACTGAGTTTGTAACCCTTGCCTTATAATGAAATGACCTTTTTCCAAGGATGAAAGAAATAGAAATCTCTAGAGAGTAGAGGCAAGGAAAAAAACCAAGTACCCAATGCAAGGGGTTCAAACAGAAGCTGACACTGACAAATGAAAAAACACTGGAAAAAAACCCCTATCTAACGCTTTATGCTAACCCAAGGTGTCTTGCTAGCATCTGACTAGAAAATGGCTTTCAAACTGACTTGACAAACCTATGGTGAGAAATATATTTCACATAATGACCAATACAGATACATATATATAACTGAAAAAAAAAAGGATTCACTAAATACACTTACTACGTGAGAGATGCATTATTCCATTTTAAAAAAATGCTAGATGTGATACCCTTAAACTGATTTGATAAACTACTAATGCCTGTAATATAAAAAACACTTGTCTAGGTCGCTGACCCCCTCCACCCCTTATACAACGTTTGCTAAGTACCTCAGCTCTTCCCATCTCTGCATGCGTGACCGCAATCTCTTTACTTCTATCCTAGCAATTTTAACAGTTTATTATACGTATTTGTTTAAATGCCTGTCCTCTTCTAACCATAACTTCCTTGAGAGCAGGACCATGTGTTATTTACCTTCACATCTCTAAAACTCGGTGTAGTTCAATACCACATGGTACTCTATAAATGTTTGCCAAACGTGAGACTACAAATCCAAAGAATCTGTAACCTACCTAAAGTAAAACTCATAGATTAAACCACAAGAAATTGATGATATCTGATTTTTTAGGTCCTACATAATGAGCAAATTTCAAATGATTCAATCAACAGTCTCCTAATATCTCCTTATGCTACGTTAAATTAGTTTATATGCTATTAGCTAATTGTGGTAGGTTTCAATCCTCAATAAATAGTCATGAAAGAAGACAGATGAGAAAAGGGAAGGGTGAAAAAAACTAGGAATATGGACTTTGAAGCGGAAAAGTTGCCCACCCAACCCAATCTCCAAGGCAATTTAGGGTGAGATGCCCTAAGAGTAGGAGAACTTACATAGGAAGTACCTTGCTCAATACCTTTAGTTGTTTATCATCAAATAGGAAGAAGAGAACCAAAGCTGCTTAGCGAGATGAGACGTTCAGACTATAAGAAACTTCTTTTTCAGAGCTTTTACACTTATGCTCACATGTACCCATGCCTCCCGCACTTCCAGTTTTAGTTTTGAGCAGGATAGTGGTAGCTTCAGCTGGGATTTATAACAGCATTAAGCTGCTGCAAGTTACTTACTCCTCTGGTCAGAGTCTCCTCATCTATAAATGGGGTAATGATGGTATCTACACCATGAGGTTGTAAACGCCCATTAAACATGAACTATTATCAATATGTTGTCACACAGGGGAGGCGATACAGCCTAATGGGCTTTGGTTAAAATATGGATTCTAGTCCTGGCTCTGCCAACTAATAGCTGTGCAACTGTGGCTGGATTACAAACAGTTTTCTCAGCTGAAAATGGTAATAATAGCATCAATCTTCTAGGTTGTTGTGGGGATAAGTGAAATAATGGATATAAACTACTTATTATGGGTCAGGTACTATATAAAAATGTAGCAATTATTACTATCCAAGTCCACAAAGGTCTTTTCCTTCTCTCAGCTCTTCAAGTTCTTAAGAAGTTTCTATGAGAGGATCTGATTTCATCTTCTATTCTTAATATCTCTTTAATGGGGAAGAAAAACAGTGTTCTCCAAATTAAATAGTGTAAGAAAGAAAAAGAGACCCAGTGGACTCACAGTTAAACCTTGAACATTAAAATAAGAGTGACACTTACCTTTTTGTGTTGACTGAAGACACGGTGAAGATGGGATAGACAAGGGTCTCAGGAGAAACTTGTAGGGAAAAAGGTGACAATAATTTGTATCACAGAATAAACTTAAAGCTTTAAAGCATAAGAGTTTAAAGGTTTATAAGACCAAAATACTCACATTACTTGATTTCAAGACTTAACAGTAATCAAGACAGTATGGTATTGACAAAGGGATAGACAAATAGATCAATGGAACAAAATAGAGAGCCCGGAAACACCCACGCAGATACAGTCAACTGATTTTTAACAAAGAGACATAAGTTAATTCAATGGAGAAAAGAAAGTCATCAAATGGTGCTGGAACAATTTGACATCCACATTCAAAAAAGATGACAACACTCACATAAAAATTAACTCAAAACGGATCACAGATCTAAATGCAAAATGTAGAACTATAAAACTTCTAGAAGAAAAATCCACATGAACTTGGGTTTGGTAATAATTTTTTACATACAGTACATGAAAGAAAAATTAAATGAGTTAGACTTTATCAAATTTAAGTGTTTTGCTCTGCAAAAACTGTTAAGAGAATAAAAAGACAAGCCACAGACTAGGGAGTAAATACTTTCAATCATATTTCTGATCAAAGATTTGTATACAGAATATAAAAAGAACTCTTAAAACTCAATAATAATAAAAAAAAGTCCAATTAAAAATGGGCAAAAGATCTGAACAGACCCTTCTCCAAAGACATATAGATGGCAAATAAACACATGAAAAGATGTTCTGCATCATTTGTCATTAGGGAAATGCAGATTAAAAGCACAATGAGCTATTACTGCACACCTATTAGAATGGCTAACATCCAAAAAACTGACAATAACAAATGCTGGAGGGAATGGGGAGTAACAGGAACTCCCATTCATTGCAGGTGGGAATGCAAAATGGCACAGTTGCTATGGAACATTTTGGCAGTTTTTTTATAAAGTTTAACATAGATTTGCCACATAACCCAGCAATCATGCTTGTAGGTGTTAACCCAAGTGTTATGAAATCTTATGTCCACAGAATAACATGTACACAAATGTTTATAGCAGCTTTATTCATAATTGCTAAAAACTGAAAGCAACCAAGATGGCCTTTAATGGAGGAATGGATAAACAGACTATGTATGGTAATTCCATAGTTCAGCAAAAAAAAAAAGGAATGAACTATTAATACATGCAACAACACACATGAACCTTAAACGCATTTTACTAAGTGAAAGAAGTCAGACCCAAAAGTCTACCTACTGCACGACTGCATTTGTGTGACATTTTTACCGGAAAAGGTAAAACCATGGGGACAGAAAACAGATTAACGGTTGCCAGGGGGATGAAGAAGGGTAGAATAGATGACTACAAAGGATACACACAAGGGAAATTTTAGGATGAGAGAACTGTTCTGTAGGGTACTGGAGGGGTTGATTCATGCCTCTATGCACTTGCAAAATCCATAGAACTATATATAACAAAGAGTAAAATTGAATGTATGTATTAAAAAAAAATCAACCATGATGTTGAGGGATCCCAAGATGGAATGCAGACTGTGACAAATGAATCTAACTGCATTAGAACTGCATGGAGAACTGCATTGAAGGAGACAATGGAAGAAAGGAAAGATGACCTAAGTAACTTTACAAAACAACGTTTTGACTAGAAATTAGAAGGCTAAAGACAAAAGGACTGTATTTAAATGGTATACGCTGGTAAATCTGTTTCTCACAGGAGAATGAGTTAATACTGAAACTGCCCTGCAGGTATATTGGGACTGTACTTAACTAAGTAGGTGCACAGTGACGGGGAGGAGCCAGCTCTCTCACTGTCTGAGAGAAGTTACAGACAAACAAAGAAGGAAGGGAGGGATAACCCGAGGGACTGGATTAGTCAGAGACATCAAGTTTGAACTTATGTTTCTTTAGCATATGTACACATGGAGAGATACACAAACAATTGTAGATGTGTGTGTATACATGGATTAGGATACATACATATATTGATATTTTCTAGCTCTGTCTGCTGAGAGGGCCTAGGAGCCACGACACTCCAGTAGCAACAAGCACACCAAGTCCAGAACTTGGTTTCTAAATTATATTCCCCAATAGAAGGAACTAGGGTTCCTTGGAGAAGTGGCCGAGTCTAGGACTGCGTCAAGGCAAACGCAAGATGAGCTGGGAGCATCTTGTAGTGACAGAAAGTAAGAAGGAAGTGCTCAAAAAGTAAAAGAAGGGGACAGGTCAAAGAGAACTGACCTGAAAATATCTCCCAATGGTCAAAGCTGAAACAATATGAGCAACAGAATATATAAATAATGTAGTATTAAATTTTAACCCAAAATATAAAATATTAATGAGTGCATACTGATGAATATCCAGGAGTCCATTTATTTATTTAAAGATTGAATAAATAGGGACTCCCCTGGTAGTCCAATGGTAAAGAATCCACCTTCCAGTGCAGGGGATAAGGGTTCAATCCCTGGTCGAGGAGCTAAGATCCCACATGCCGCGGGGCAACTAAGCCTGCATGCCGCAACTACTGAGCCTGTGCGCCTCAACTAGAGAGCCCGCGTGCCAGAAACTACAGAGCCCACACACTCTGAAGCCTGTGTGCCACAACTACAGAGACAAAACCCACACACCACAACTGGAGAGAAGCCTGCACGCCACAACGAAGAGCCCGTGCACTGCAACAAAAGATTCTACATGCCACGATGAAGATCCCGCGTGCCATAACTAAGACCCGACGCAGCTAAAAAAGTAAAATAAAGACAACTCTTCCTTACAGAAGGAATCCACATTGGGCTTCCCTGGTGGTTCAGTGGTTAAGAATCCGCCTGCCAATGCAGGGGGACACGGGTTCGAGCCCTGGTCCAGGAAGATCCCACACGCCGCAGAGCAACTAAGCCTGTGCACCACAACTACTGAACCTGCACTCTAGAGCCCGCGAGCCACAACTACTGAAGCCCACACGCCTAGAGCCCATACTCTGCAACAAGAGAAGCCGCCGCAATTAGAAGCCCGTGCACCGCAATGAAGAGTAGCCCCCGCTCGCCGCAGCTAGAAAGCCCACGCACAGCAATGAAGACCCAATGCAGCCAAAAATAAATCTAGGAAAAAATAAAAAATAAAGGATTATTTTTAAAAATAAAATAAGGGAACATTGTTTAAAAAAAAAAAAAAAGAAGGAATCCAAATAATATATGAAAAATCTTCCTCTCTAGGAGATGAAACTTAATCCCCACCCCTCCCTGAAAGGGCAGGCCAGACTTAGTGACTTACTTCCAAAGAATAGAGTTTGGGAAAGGAAAAAGGGTAACTTTTACAGTGGAGAAATAGGGCAAACCTGACCTTCACCAAGTGACAGAGGTTAACATCATCCGTAATGTCATGTGGACATCAGCACCCAATACGATGTGGTGAGAAGGGCAGTTCACCTCAGTGGCATTCTTCCCCCAAACCCATAACCCCAGTCTAATGATGAGGAAAACATCAGACAAACCCAGGTTCAGGAACATCCAGATAAGATATCTGGCCAGGACTCCTTAAGAATGTCAGGGTCGTGAAAAACATGGAAACAAAGAAAAGACTGAGAAAATATCACAGACCAGAGGAGACTAGGGAGACATGACAGCTAAATGCAATATGATCCCCAGGGTGGATCCTAGAACAGAAAGGGGACATTAATGGAAAAATTGATCAAATCCAAATACAGTCTAGAGCTTAGTTAATAGGAACATACCAATTATCTAAGTTTCTTAGTTTTGACAAAGGTACCACAGTAATTTAAGATGCTAACAAAGGGGGAAATAGGGTAATACAGGAACTCTCTGTATTATCTTTACAACTTTTCTGTAAATCTAAAATTACTACAAAATAAAAAGCTTATTAAAAAAAAGAAAAAAGGTGTGAGTTCCCTGGTGGTTAGGACTCGGAGCTTTCACTGCCCAGGTGTAATCCCTGGTCCAGGAACTGAGATCCCACAAGCCACGTGGCATGGCCAAAAAAAAAAAAAAGGAAAAGAAAGAAAAAAGTTAAATAGTAGTTGATTAGAGAAAAATAGTACGTTGAAAGTATGCTATCTAGTAAAAGAGCAAACTGTTAACTTTGCACTGAAAAATAATTAGAGCTCATTCTCTAGAAACAAGGCCAAGACAGTTGAGAATCTGACCTGCTATGGATAAGTTACTTAACCTTAAGTCTGTTTCCTCATCTGTGAAATGGTCATACAAACTTATTTCCTAGGGTTGTTGTAAGAATTAAATGATAAATTAGTTATTAAGTAATAAGGTTTTATCATTTGTTTACTACCTTTGTGAATTTTGCCATATGCTTGTACCATCTGTTCTTATTTTTGTTTGTTTGCTCATGCAGAGTCGCATGCAGAATCTTAGTTCCCCAACCAGAGATCGAACCTGTGCCCCCTGCAGTGGAAGCACAGAGTCTTAACCACTGGACCGCCAGGGAAGTCCCTTGTACCATCTGTATTATATTTTATTTATTAAATAAAAGTCCTTAAATGGACTTAATGTACTAAAATAAATTTATTTTTAAAGAAAATTTTATAACTATTGTAAATGAAAAGCCGTTATTATTTTTCTGCTACATGTTCTGTCATATCAGGGATAGCACAACCCATGGAAAACAGAAAGCATACTAAACATTTAGCACTGCCTGGTACATATTCAGCAGCTAATAAGTACTAGTTATTAACAGTATATCTCAGAATAACCATTATGAATCATCATTCGATATATCCTTATATCATTAGATCCTCTTAAGGGCTATTTTGCTTTTAGTTTTATCTTTGTTTTCTTCCTGTGAGCTACAGTTTCTCACTATATTCTGCATATCTACTTCTAGAATTTTAATTTATTTCCAAATTTATAGATATAATGAACAAGTTAAAGTTACAAAGAATCTGGCTGGTAAGTAGAATGTTAATCAACCTCTTTATATATTCATAGTTTAGTAAATACTGTTTAAGTGAACAGTGACACCATAAGTTAATAATAGGATTTCAGGACTAAGAGAAATTTAAAAATTAAGACTAACCCCTTACTTTAGAGATTTCTTCCCTAGATCACACAGTTAATTAGTGGCAGATCTAGACAAAACCCCAAGGTTCCTGATGCCCAATTCAGTGCCCTTTTATGGCCTTTTAAATTCTGCTTACAACTGGGCTTTGATCATAGATATATAACAAATTGTTTTCACTCCCTCCTATTATTGGGGGTAAAAGGTAGGTAGGGTATGTATGATAAGAACACCTGGCCCTAGGGAGCTTAAGTAACTTGGCCACATCTCACAGACCAATTAATCATCAGTATTTTGTCTTAAATTCCAGCCTAAGGTCTCTTTGTCTCCTCCATAAAATGCACTGCACTGCTTATCATAGAAAACAATGTTACCAAAATAAACACAAAGATACAGGTCACAGATAGTGAATATTTAAAAAAACCAAAATATTATTGTATATAATTTCATATTGACACATGTAATGAAGCATTATTACAAGCAAATAAACTCATTTTGAGAAGAAAACTTTTCTCTTACTTACCTGCCTTGTTCTCACTGAAAGACTCCTCTGAAGAAAAACTCTTATTTTCATCGGTTTTACATTCCCTTGAAGAAATGACTCTATCTGATGCATCCTGAAAATAATGAATAAGTAAAATTAAGGAAACCTATAATTCTTAATCATTTTCTATTTAGTGAATGAATCCCAACAGATCTGCTTCTAAAACAGAGTATGTAGTTTATTATGAATTATATTTCATAATGACTTTAAATTCTCAATTTTCAGTCTATTTTAAGGAAAATTCCTTTTATATCTACTAAATGTAATATTTTAAAAGACAGAGTGTGCATATTTAAGTCCATAATTTGTCATCCTGTCAAAAATGTATTATTTCCTGACAAAGAGGACAGAATGAAGATTATAGAACATCCCTTCTACAAAAATGAATTGAACAACAACAACAAAATTAGTGAAAACAGCAAAAATTTCCCCAGCAGCTGCAAAACTGAAAAGGAACAACCTTTTGTCACAAGCTTTAAAATCAGGGAGGCAAGGAAAGAAAAAGAACATTCTGGGGTAGTTGGAGAGGCTTCTAAATTCCCACTTTTGGGGCAGTAGCAGAGACTAACACTATTTATTTGGTGAGACTCAGAATACATAGCTTGGGGGAAAAGGAAAAAACTTTTGATTAAAGAGGAACTCATTCAACATCATAACATCCCAGAAAAGGTGAGACAACCCATCAGTTTGCCACTTCTCAGGGGTCCATAAGGAGTTGGGGAAAGGTTATGCACCCTCTAATGAAAAACAGGATTCACCCTCGTCTAGCAGAGATGAATACTAGTAGTGGGTATTTAACAAAACCTTAGGGAGAGAACAGAGCCCAGTTCCACAAATTTAAGATGCACAAATGCCCAGCTTCTCAAACTACTAAAAACTAGGCAGAACCCAAAACCTAACCCCTTAAAATGAAGCTCAGAAAAAAAAGTCAGAAGAGTACTGCAGAGAAATCATCATGTCATTGTAACAAGACAGTTTCTTCATTATCAAATGGATATGCAGAATACTAATGAGGACCCCTCCCCTACATGCACTTTGCTTCATTGGATTGAGAATTAATTTTAGCTTGAGTTGTGCCCTAGATTTTTAAAAACTGAGTTATATTTATATACACTGACATGCACAGATACACAGTTTGATGAATTTTTCATAAACTTATATATCCTGTAACCCAAACCCAAAACCCCTATCAAGATATAGGGGTGTTTTTGTTTTTGTTTGTCAGAAACAAGATGAAGAATTAGTAGAATTGCTGTTATGGCTTAGGCAAGCAAGAACACGCTCCATTTAACAATATACTTGGCAATACTTGATAGAAATGCTTACAAGGGCAGCAGGTAAATGAAATTAGCAGCAAAACTGGACTGATCTAGATATGTATCCATACGTTGATTTAGTGGAAGGAAATGAAGAGCTCATACCTGTCAAATGGTAGCCTGATACTCTGTTCCAGGAGATTACTGCCATGCAGGAATGTGGGCTTAGCTTTGCCAGAGTTCAATTTTTCATGAAACACCAGAAATCTGTTACCTTACATTTAGAAAAAAAATGCTGGCTCTAAACATTATGTAGGCCAAGCAAACATCCATGGGCTGGACCTGGTCCACTGGCCACCAATTATAATCTTTGCCATTGAGATCTGAAATGTAGGTGACTACAAGAGGTAGGAACTGGGGTTGAATTTGGGAGGAGGCAATGAGAACAATAAGAGGAGGTGAGGAGGGAAATGACTACAGAGAGAGTTTGAATTGCTCAGCAGTATATGAGCCTCAGAGTGTATGTGAAAGCCTACAGCTGCAAGGGTTGTGATGAACATAAACAAGTCACCACAGACACGGAAGTCGCCAAACTGGGAGCACTTCTTAAGGCCTGTTGCCTCAACTACTTTCTACCCTTGGCTACATGGAAGAAAACCACCTTTCTCTCCTTACTGACAAGAGGTCAACAATAGAAGGTATAGACCTGCATTGTCTGTTATGGTAGCCACCAGCCACAAGCAGCTAATGAGAACTTGCTACATGGCTAGTCCCAATTGATACATGCTGCAAGTGGAAATAAACATGGATTTCAAGGACTTGGTACAAAAAAAGAATGCAAAATATCTCATTAATAACTTTTTATATTGATAACATAGAAACAGTAACATTTAAAACATACTGCGTTAAACTTTTTAGAAACTATCTTAATGTGGCCACTAGAAGATTTTAAATTACGTGTATTGGTATTCTATCAGACAGCACTAGTCTAGGCCAGCTGGGACAAATAGGAGCACAATCAAAAAAGCATAGAGGACTTCCCTAGTGGCGCAGTGGTTGAGAGTCCGCCTGCCGATGCAGGGGACACGGGTTCGTGCCCCGGTCCAGGAAGATTCCACATGCCACGGAGCGGCTGGGCCCATGAGCCATGGCTGCTGAGCCTGCGCGTTCGGAACCTGTGCTCCGCAACGGAAGAGGCCACAGCAGTGAGAGGCCCGCGTACCGCAAAAAAAAAAAAAAAAAAAGGCATAGAATGGCACCCATGAAAACATACTATGTAAAATAAACAAAAACCCAACTATACATTCACAGTGATCATCTCCAAGTAGTGGGATTACAGAAGATACATATTTTTTATATTCTCTGTATTCTCTAAATTTTCTAGAATAAGCTGGTACTTTAAATAATGAGCTGAAACAAACAAACAAAAATATGCTCATTCTCTGGAAATCTACTACCTGAATTTTGTTATTTCTACTTTCTAAAAACAGACTACCAAGTAAAAGTTAAGTTTCTCTGGACCACAGTTATGAGGGAACTTAACGAGATGTAAACCTTAATGCCAAGAAAATGTTGGTAGGCTTCCGTAAGCCAAAAAAGGGAGGAAAAGCCCATCTTTCTACCCTGTCTCTAAATTCTTTATAGTGATGATACTATTTGGCTTCATAAAAGCAGTCCTACAGACTGTAAAGAAAACAAAATTTTGGGCTTCCTTGGTGGCACAGTGGTTAAGAATCTGCCTGCCAAGGCAGGGGACATGGGTTCGAGCCCTGGTCTGGGAAGATCCCACATGCTGCAGAGCAACTAAGCCCGTGCACAACTACTGTGCTCTAGAACCCGCGAGCCACAACTACTGAAGCCCGTGCACCTAGAGCCCGTGCTCCACAAGAGAAGCCACCGCAATGAGAAGCGCGCGCACAGCAACGAAGAGTAGCCCCGCTCACCACAACTAGAGAAAGCTCACGTGCAGCAGGGAAGGCCCAACGCAGCCAAAAATAAAATAAATTTATAAAAAAAAAAACAAATTTTGTTCAAAGTTACATATATACAATGTATACTGAAGCTCTGTTATATGGCCAGCTTAGTTTTTAAAGTGATATATTTACATTTACCTTTATTAATTTCTCTTCATTTTTACTTCTTTCACTCAGCAGCTCAGTGTTCAGTTCTTTTTCTACTAACAAACACTTTGGCACTTGCCTTGTCTCAAAACTTCTTTCATTGACAGTTTCCACATCAGACTCTTCAATAACTTCTGATTTATTCTTTTGGGTGAGTCCCAGTAATGGCTTATCTTCCAGGGACAATTTTCTCAGAGAGGGTTTTTTCCTAACAAAAAAAGCCGCTCCTCCCTGGAGGGTAACTTGCGGTTTGACCTTTTGGCTTAGAACTCGAGGAGCATTCAGATTATTTTCAGCTGAGTAACAATTATTCTCTTTCTCCACAATTGGCTTATAGGCCACTCGATTTTGCTTGGAATTTTTAGGATTCTTTGACACAGGCTTGATGCACTTATATCCTGGTTGACACTTAGCAGTTAAACACTTCTGTGGTTTTTTGTTCATCGTCTTGGAGCAGGCTGGTTTTCCCTGCATTTTTCCTGTCACACTGGGATATGATCTATCTTCATTATTAGTTTTTAGACAAATAGATCTACTCTCTTTTATCAGCTTTCTCTCCAGTGGATTGAGGTACCACTTATCTTTGTTGTAAAAGGATATGGTAGACACAGCAGATTTAAATGGTGAACCTTGATTTGCAGATGGCAATCTAGTTTTAGTCGTTTTGAGTGGACTTGAAATGAAATGGCCTTGTTGAGAGCAATGAATCTTTCCTTCATTTTTATCACTGCTTTGGCAAATGTGCTTTTTATTAGGTGATGGAAATATATTTTCAGTAAAGTCCGAAATTAATTTCTTTGATGGAATTTCTGATAATAGGCTATGAAAAGAAACACAGTCCATTGATAAATATAGTTATTTTGCTTCCATTTCTATGTCAATTTACTGCTAAGCAATAAACAGCTCTACCTGTAAGGCATATTAAAAATGCATCTTCTCCACCAAACATCCATCCATATACATTAGTAGTTTAACAGCAGGATTCTCAAATTCTGTCTTTACCAAACAAAGCATTTGAATATTTTTCAAAACTAAGATTCCAATGTTTGTGAAAACAAACACTGTTTACAGAGAAGCTTTGAGATGCACATATATGTATATGTGTGTGTGTGTGTGTTTTAAAACCTATTTCTAAGTTTTGGCCATATACCTGCTATAATTTCCCTAAAATGATTAATTTTATGTAATAAACTGACCACTTAGGGCTGTTCTATAATATATATCTCTGGTATGACATAGAGTATAGAGCTTTAGAGGATTACTTACTGATGAGTATCTACTATATGCAAAACAGTATGTTAAATATTACATAAGAGAGCAGAAAGGAGCAAGGTAATAAAAGATCTGACCCACATTTCCAAGCCATAGGAAACAGCCCTTTCTCTGAGTCCCTCCAAAGGCCTTAAAGAATTAATTATGAAAGCTTACAGTATTTCCAGACTACAATTAGAATATAAAGTATTACTGTAGCCACAAGGAGTAGGTGAATGGAAGAATGGAAATACTTAGAGATAGAAGAGAAGAGATAAAAAATGCAAGATGGTGAATTTTTCTTTTTTTAACAGTTTCTACTCATAGGATGAGACTCACTTATCACAGTTCAAAGAATGCTGCTTCCTTTTCCTTGGAGTTAAAGTTGACATCTTCTTAACTGAACTCCTAAAAGCAACAGAACAATATAATAACCAAATTAATCCAATGTGTATAAAAATCAGTAAATCAAAATTATACTTTATAAGTCTGAAAGAGTTCTCAGATGGGTAATGGTCTATAAAGATCCAAAAAAGGGGGGATGGGTTTAAAAAGCAAATCACTTTAATAAAGGTTTAAACCATGAAGGTAAAAAAAAAAAAGAAAAGGAAAAACACTACATCACAGTAGTAACTAATTCAGCAGGGACAGTACAATTTAATTAACTAATTAAGCAGGAATACTACGTTTCAAGCCGGAAAATGATCCTATTGAGGAAGGATTTTACCCCATTTCAGGACACACTTTCCCCTCAATTAGCCTGATGAACCCATACCAAGTTTAATCACTTTATATTCTGGGCAGCTGTCCTTGCCATTGCCCTCACCCCTACCCCTCCCGCTGTTAGATGCTCTTGCCCTAGGCTTCCATTCCATCCTGCACCTCCTTGGTATCCGTTTAGCACATTTTCTTGTTGTTAGTTTGACTGTCTTTCTCAAAAGCCTACATGTTCAAAGAAGGCAGAGACCGTCTCTAGCTTTTTCATCAGAAGCAAGAAAACGGGGAAGCGTAATCCTCTCTCATATTTCTAGTCGAGGAGCTGCTTGTTTCCTTGTTTACAAAATACTCTGACCTCCTAAGACTGCGGGTAAACAAAATCACGCATGTTAACTCTCGGGCAGATGGTATGTTGCTCAATAGCGTTTTCCCTTCCCCTTCCTTCGGATCAAGTATATTTAAAAAAAAAAATTACACAAGCTTGGCTTCAAACAAACAGAAAGACCTGGGTTTCTGGGAATTCGTGTCGAGCTGCGGCTTAAGGCAAGACCCTTCCGGGGCTGAATGAGGAAAGGTAGGAGAGAAAAGCGCCTCTGTCCCCAAACGCTTTCAGCAAAAAGACGAGAAAACTCGGCGTCAGAAAGATGGAAACCCGGTGACCTGGAAGTGCGGACACACGCTCGCTGGCTTCGGTCTCCAGCCGCGAACGCGCCAAGCACCGAGCACAAGCTCTTTTTCCTTGACATTCACCTCCACGTTCCACAGAACCTCCCGGTCTCCTGGCTCTTCCACCCCACGCCTCGACCCTCCGCAGGACTTACCCGCCCCTCGGACTGGCAACCTCTCCTCAGCAGAGCCAGGGGTCCCGACTGTATTCAAATTCTCGCGCGCCAGTCCAGGCAGAAGTAGGTGAGTTCCGATTGGCCGCTTCCCAGCGCGTCCAGGGGCTGGCTCGGTGATTGGTTGTGCACTAGCGTTTGCCCCGCCCACCCGAAAGGCGGTCTCCAAGATTCTCCCGCCCTTGCAAGGCTAAAAGCTCTCTTCTCTCCGAAACCAAGTCTTCAAGAATCCCGTGAGGCGCGCCGGGCTCCATTCCGGAGGCCTTATCTAAGATGCATTCTGGGAATTGTAGTTTTTAGCAGAATAAAACTGAGGTTTTTATATTATTTTAAACTCTGGAACTCCAGGCACATTCTAAGGTCACTTAGTGTAAGATGTTTTTGTAAGGTAGCCTCTCTAAGATTTCGAGGCAGTTATTTTTCACATTTGAAGCTTTACTGTTAGTTTACCTTTTTTTTTAACTAGTAATACGTTAGGTTTCCAGCTCATTTTTTCATTTTTCAAGTTAAATTAAAAAATCATTACAGTAACATCTATGCGCCAGGCATTCTTGCACATTTGATGTGTTTTACTTCATTTACTCTTCACCACAGTCTATGAGATATGTATCATCATTCCCATTTTACAGAGAATAAAACTGAGGGCCTGAAAACAATGACTATTTATAGGACAGAGCTAGGTTCTTCCTTTGCAAAGCCCAAAGATTCCTAAAGCACTCACTGATTATTAGCTACTGTTGTTATCTTTGTGTACCAGCTCCTGGTACAGTCTCTGGCACTTTCTTAGTTCTAAATAAATTTAGTTAAGTGATGCAGAATGAAGTCGGTCAGATGAAGTTAAGAGAAATAGTCAGGTCAAAACTAAGTGCTGTGGGAAATTCCCTTGAGTCAGATCATTCCCACTTTACATCTGGAAGATAACTGAGGTTCAGAGGTTTGCCCAGTCTTGCCCATTAACTTATTTAACCCTGGCAAAATAGCCTGTGAATTAGCAGCTCTATTCATCTTCATCTTACAGCTAAGGTTAAGTGCAGCACCAAATGTGCCCAGTAGGTGATGGACCTAGAATGAGAATAGTGGAGGAATTGGGGTTCACTCAAAATTTAATGAGCTCCTACTAAGTGCCAAGTACCGTAACTGGCTCAGTGAACGCCTAGCTGTGAAGAAGACAACAGGTTTCTACTTTCAGGCAGGCCAGATGCAGCTGAAAGGAGGCAGATAAGACCAAGAGCTAAGCCTCAAGATTTGACCGCTCACGGGGTGGAGGTTCTGAAAATAAAGTCAGTGAATGACATTTTTCTCTTAGAAAGACGGAGTTTCCCCGCAGTTTTCCAATCACCTATTGTCCTGGCTCCATCCTCTTTCCCCTCAATCCCCTAGTAAGCTGAGCTCTGAGCGCGCCGACACGGCAGCCCGCCAGCAGCCGCCGTTATGACACTGCCCGACGTCCGCCGGAAGTGCGCGGAGGAGTTCCGGGGAACGCGGCCTCCGCGCTTCCGGTATCTTGATCTTCCAGGGCTAAGTGCAGCTGCTCGGCGCTGGAGTCGCCGTGCCGCCGCCGGGATCATGGTGTTCTACTTCACTAGCAGCAGCGGTGAGTGGGCGCCGAGACCTCCCGGGTCCCTGCTCGACCGCGGGGCTCCGAAGCCGAAACCCCCAGGCCGCCGCTGAGCCTGGTCCTTGAGCGCCTCCTCGGCAGTGGGTGCCTCTTCCCGCGTCCTCATGGTCCCCCCACCGTGTCCGTCCCAGTCCACCCCGTGCGCCCCCTTGTCAGGGCCTGGGGGCGCGTAGAGGCACCATCTCCCTTGCTGTCTTTGCCTCCGGGAGTTGTTCTTTCCCCTCATTCAGAAATACCTGTCGCTACCTGGAATTGGACAGTTTGTGGACTTCTTCGCACCCCTATCCCAAGTCTTCCCTTCCCCACCCACCCCCGTAACCTTTAATCTTGCTGCGCCCTGGTAATTACCCGCATAGAGAAAGAAAGGCGACATCTGCCAACAACTCTGCCTTACCGGAAGTGCGCCTTAGCCTTCTAGGAAAGGGTTATAGGGCCTGGATGTTACAGAAAGCCATAAAAAGACTCTGGAATAGCGATACAGCCACTCATTGGGCAGAGTTGATGTCCCAGATCTTGAAAAGTGACATGATAATGTTTCTGATTTGTCATTGGCAGGCAAGGAAAGGGTGTGTTTAGTTCCCAGGAAATACTGTCTTCATTTCTCTGCTTATGTTGTTCTCTTTGCCTACAATCAACCCCCCAGTTAGCTGCTTCTCCCCCTGAGACAGCCCTCGCCAGTCATTAACAGATGCCTTTCCCGCCTTGTCGCCACCCCAGGATTGCTTAGATATAACTCTTCGGGGATCCCCTTAACACCCATGTATGCCTTTGGCATTGCATTTGTTATATGATATTAAACTCTGTCTACTTGAGATAGAGTGTAAGCCCCTTGAGGGCAGGGAGAGGATCTCCTGGTTTCTCTAGTGTAGTGCCTGGCTCATAATAGTTACTCAATAAATACTTATTGAATAAATGAATGATATTTTTTGACTTCTAGCACACTCTATTCTGTTGCTACTGGCTCTGCCTACTTGTTAAAGGTGAGATTTAAGTGAAACTAGCTGCACAGTGTTTGTGTGGGTTTCAGTAGAGTGGTACTTGCTCTTTAGAGATGAGAACGTTGAAGCCCAGGGAAGTTCTAACTCACAGACCCCCTCCCCTGCTACTCCGTCATACTATCATATCTCATTTTTCTCAGTAGTTTAGGCTTCCACGGTGTGCCGTAAGCTATTCTCTGTCTCTATAGGCTTAATTTTGTCTTACCCATATTATTAAAATTACTAGAAACAGAATTCAAACTAGCCTGAAAAATCATTATAGGCCCCTAATAGCATTTCCATCCTCCCTCTGTCCTGTCCTGCCCCTCCAGATAACTGGAGTGTCTCTTCGTAGCCTCTCGTGAGAGTCCCTGACAACATAGTTACCCGTACAAGTCCAGCAATGGAATGAAAACTATAGGCAGGCCATATAGGTACTAAATGTATTTTATGCTGGCTGCTTTGTTCTCCTTAAAGTGATTCTAAATTCCTTGAGTGCTAGTCATACACACGCAGGTGCCCTTAATAGAACAGAGTGCTTCAGTTGATTTGGGGATCATATTTTTCTCATTGGCTTCCATTGTAACATCAGAATTGCTTCCTGTCAGAAAAATATTTGGCCTCTAAGTCTAATAAATCTGCACTTGTGCAGCTTTTAAAATTGCAAAGTTAATGGAAAAATTATAACTTCCAGTAAGATAGTAGTAAAACTTTATATATCCTAGTACAGAAAACAACTTGAACATACAGAATCTTCAGGAAATGACTTCGTATAGATAGCCAAGCTTTTCAAGCAACTGATGGTTTACTGCAAAAAAACTTTTTAAAAAAATGGATTGAAAATCTCAATAGAAAGTTTTTGCCTTCCCTTTTAAAATTAGTATCTCTAACTAAAATCTGCTTAGTTTTATTCTTTCACACTCTCATAAGAGAATAATGAAACATTAGCCTTGCTATATTTCCAGTGTCAAATTTAAGCCCCTCTGATTTATGGACCCACAGATTACCTTCACATGGCTCATTAACTTCACTTGTACTTTTAGTACCTTTTACTAGCATCTGTCTCAAGATAGATTGTTCTGTAAATTTTGAAATTATCACAGTGCCTCTAAAGTTGGCCTGGTTGCTACACCTGTATCAGGTATCTTCAAGATAACTAGCTCCCATACTAATCAACCTTAATATTTGGGTGAGAGTAACAAAAATACTAGAATAATTCAATTTACTTTTCCTTTATCCCTCTAACATGGATGGGAGCTTAATTCAGATTTCTTACTCAGCAGTCATGCTCCTTTTTAATTTTCTATTTTGACATAATTTCAGTATTTCAGAAAAGTTATAAGAATAGTAAAAGATTTCCTTTATAGCCTTCTCTCAGATTCCCCAAATTCTAACATTTTACCACATATACCTTATCTCCTTCTTTTCCCCTTTCTCTTTCTTTTTCCAGCTCCCCTCCCCACCCAACTCTCTCCCCACACTCACAGATTTTTTTTTTTCTGAACCGTTTGTTAGTAAGTTGCACTTTACGCCTAAATATTTCAGGGTGTTTTTCCTAAAATCAGGGATATTCTCTTATCAGAAGACATTCTTCATTATCAAAATCAGGAAATTAACATTGCAGCAATACTAGTATGTAATCAGCAGCTTTTATTCAGTTTTTATCAATGTCCTAGTGGTGAATTTATAACAAAGGAAAATTACAAATCATTGTTGCTTTCCGCTGTCATTCATTACTCTTTAGCATCTTCTGATCTGGAGCATTGCTCAGTCTTTGTCTCTCACACTGACACTGTCAGTTGAAGAATTACTTTGTAGAATGCCCCTCAGTTTGGGCTTGTAGCAGTTATGTTCTTAATCACCTCATTTTATAGGTCAACCATCCAAAGAACCATCTATCATTCTCCTGGCTGTAATTTAGATAGCTTGTCCTGCAGAGACAGCTTTGTTTATTTCGATCATTTTAAAAAATTACGTTTGTTCTGATTACAAAAACCATCTATACATTTTATAAGCAAGTAGACAAGGTAACTGTTGTTAACAATTAAATATATATCCTTGCACAGTATAAAGAAAACGGGTACGTGTATTAAAAATATATATGTAAACATGTTTATGTATACACACTTATTTTTTACAAATTGAATATTACTGTATATAGATACACAAAAATACTGTTCTGCTGTTTAATTTCTTCACCTATCCTTTCTTTTTAATGGGTACATGGTATTTTGTTTATGGATATTCTATAGTGTGTATAACCAGTCTTAACTAATGAGTGTTTAAGTTGTAAAAAGAACATCACTGCTTGACAGAGTATTAATTAGTAAGATATATACTCCTAGTGGTGACATTTATAGGCTCAAAAGGGTGTACCCATGTAACAATGTACAGAGAGGATCTGAAACACTTTTTAGTTGTACTCCTGCACTTGGCATTTGTTATATGCTATGCAAAGGGCTTATCAAGCTAATATAATGCTCTGTTATAGACAAGTATTTCTGTCAGCTGTCAGTGCAAAATTCTCTTCTTTCAAGTTATTTTTCTCAACTATTTCCAAGTAATTATGGACTGTAGTCACCATAACTGCTAACTGAAGGAATTGGGAGTTTTCTGTCCCCAAGAGAGGCAGCTATGATTGATCATTTAAGAAGCTTCTCATTCTGAATGTTCAGGCAATCCTGAATTTAAGAATCTGTAAATGGAAGAGTGCTGCTTCCCAGCCTTCAGAGCTCCACTCACACGGTAGTTCTCTGGAGCGACAGCCAGCAGACTGCCTGGCCCAAGCTTGTACCTGTCTGTCAGGCTTTGTAGGCAGAGGCTCAGTGGCTATTAATTCAGGAGTCTAGGTCCAAACGGGGTCTAACAGGTTTTGGTAGACTAGCTCGGAAAACCAGGACCCAGTTAGAATTTCAATTACAAAACCTAACTGATTCCAGATGGAGGATGCCCACATCAAAACACACTAGCTCAGGAAAGCAAATGTCATTTCTAAGGTAAACCATACCCAGAATATTGTTTTTGATTTAGGGTAGTGGTTCCTAATGCTGACTCCACCTTAGAATCGCTGTAAAAAGAGATGTTTTGCAAAACCCCAATCCCCAGAGATTTGGATTTGGTTGGTCTTAGGTGGAGCTGGGGCAAAATTAGGTGATTCTAACGTGTAAACAGGGTTCAGAGCCACTGATTAGAAGAAGCTTGAGAGCCAATGTTTCCCCTGAATGTGATAGGGAGCTTATTATAATTTGCAGCACACCTTGGACATAACTAAATCAAATTATGAAAAATAAAACTTGCATAAGTGTAGGAACCTATTTTTAAATGGTTGAGGTGAAGAGTTTTGGTCGTTGTTTTTTTAAAACTATTTTGAAGAAGGCAAAAGTATAGGACTGAACTGGAATTGCATTGAACTAAATCCCTGAGAAAGTAGGAAAGTAGCCATTTTTAATGAGGGTTGGTAAACCTTCCCCAGATGGTCAGTATTTTAGAGTTTGTAAGCCACATACGGTCTCTCTAGCTTATTCTTCTTCATTTTGCTTTTTTAAACCCTTTAAAAATGTAAAAATCATTCTTAGCTCAAGGGCTGTCCAAAAACAGGGCTGGATTTGGCCTACAGGCCATGAATGTTTTGCCGACCCCTAATAAGCATTCGTCACTTGTTTTTCCCATCAAACAGTTGTGTCGGTGTTGAAGTTATCTAACTATTGTTATTTTTGTTTTGTCTTAGTTAACTCATCTGCTTACACTATTTACATGGGAAAGGATAAATATGAAAGTAAGTTTTCAAAAGCATTTGATTTTGAAATTTCCAGCAGGTAAGTGTTAATTGCCTTTTCTCCCAATGGCTTGTTGGATATGAGTTTTCAGTTAACTACTATCTAACTTGTTATAAGGAATTCCAAAGGATTAACTTTCTTAGAATTTCATTATATCAGATAATAGTTGAGCTAATTGGACCACCTGTGGCTGATTAGAATCTTACTTTACAAAGAGTTTTGTGGTATCGTTTGATTTAGGGTGACAGGAATTAGAGGTTAACTTGTGCTGGTTTTCATCAGATAAAAATAATCTGTGGCTTGGACTTTGAAAAGATCATTTTCTTTACATTTTTACCTCATTTAAGAAACATATCTTGGTTGTTTTGAGGCAGAAGATGGTTCTTTTTGACTTGAAATGTTAACAGTGCTTTCTTGACCACTCAGAATAAAACACGTTATCTCATACTGTGCACATTCCTATGACTAAATGATACAAACATTCACCTAACTAAAAAAAAACTTACAAAAAAATACCCATACTGTTTTCTGTGCCCTCTGTTTTCTGTTTTATCTCATTTTTAAAAAATTAGTCTTAACCTGCGAAATTAATTTTCTGACTCACTAATGCATTTGATCTAAAGTTTACAAGAAAAACACTGATTTAGGGATCGCCTTTTTGACTGCATGAGTGGCGGGGGGTGCCGAAAGGGAACTGTAGTTTTCTTGATCAAGAGAGCAGGGAGGAGGGCTTCCCTGGTGGCGCAGTGGTTAAGAATCAGCCAGCCAGTGCAGGGAACACGGGTTCGAGCCCTGGTCCAGGAAGATCCCACATGCCGCAGAGCAACTAAGCCATGCGCCACAACTACTGAGCCTGCGCTCTAGAGCCCGCGAGACACAACTACTGAGCTTGCACGCCTAGAGCCCTTGCTCGGCAACAAGAGAAGCCACCACAATGAGAAGCCCGTGCACCACAATGAAGAGTAGCCCCCGCTCTCTGCAACTAGAGAAAGCCTGCGTACAGCAATGAAGACACGACACAGCCAAAAATAAAAATAAATAAATTTATTTAAAAAAGAGAGAGCAGGGAGGTGACAGCACTGACCCTCAGGGTGTGGGACACTGAAGAGGGAGGAAAGAACTGCAACAAGGGAGCTTGGAGAAGGTGACAGAATTCCTCTTCTTCAAGCTTGAAAAGCACAGTTGCTCTTCTCTTGAGGGTAGCATCATGTCTGGAAAAGACAGCTCTGAAGTCTGGCCAGTCTGGGTTAAAATCTCCGCTCTTCAGCAAACTAGCCATAGTTACTTAACCCCTTTGAACCTCTGGGTTCTTAGATGTAAGAAGAGGATCCTGGGATGGTATCGGCCTTGCAGGGCTGTGAAGGTTAAATGAAAGAGCCTGGGGAGAGTGCCTGGCCCACGGTGGGCGCTCAGTAACTGGTGGTTCTCTCTGGAGCTCTGGAGCTCCCCAAAGCCACCTCCTTTCTCCCCTGGGAATACTCCAGGCCTGGGTGACTCTGCCTCAGTAGTCTGAGAGCTGCCTGATTCACTTCAGTTACTTTTCTTTAACCCTCAGGTATTGCTTTTTTTTTTTTCCTTTTCTAAAACCATTGGTGTCTGTTCTAGGTGCAGTTTGTAACTGACAGTTTAAACTTGATCCTTTAAAAGAGACAAGTATAACATTCTTCAGTATGAGACACTTGATTAATGAAATAAGGCCCCAAATGAAAAGATGTCAAAGAACAGTGATAAGTTATATATAACTTAGATATAACTATGCATACAGTTTTATAAAAACATATAGTTGTATGTATAGTTACACATGCTAAGTATATGTAGTTGGTGTATATACACATACATCACATAAAATATATATAATGTTATAAATACAATAATGTGATATAGTTATATAACTATATAATTATAAATCAGATCTATGTAACAGTTTCAAACCCTGCTATAACCATAAGCAGAAGCAGTATAAGCAAGACTGTCACATCCTAGCCAAGAGAAAAAACCAATAGCATAAAATAACTAATTTTTAAACGGTTTTTTCCTTATAATGAATTTATGCCATTGACTCTGGTTGTGACTTAATGGAGAAGCTGTCTGCAGTATATTAATACTTGAGTTTTATATTTCTCCTAGTAACCCGTGAATTGTCATGGATAAGTTTTCTCATAGCGTCCTCCTGATGAACATAGCTGGGGAGGGGATACTGTCTCCCTATATTACATTGAACAATAAGGCACAGTTATAGGAGTCCTAGTTATCTACAGTAGATATGGATCCAAACCTGACCAAGTCTGCTTTCCCTTCTACCACATGAAGGGTGTGAACCCAAGACTCAGGTTCCTGAGAGACACCTAAAGCCAAGGTCGTGCGGGTTTTGCACTGTGCAGCCCTGGCGGGGCGGGGACAGCTTTATGTATGTCTTACAGCGAAAGGCTGCTTTGATTCCGGTGCTCACTGATGGGCTACCAGTGCTGCTGACACAGGCAGCTGTGTTGGGGACATTCCCACCGTGTCTCTTTTCCCTTCCATTGTAGTTTCCTATTCGCTGGGGCTGATCTGTGTGAGGCCATGTGCCAGCCTCTGAGTATCCAAAGAGGAAGATTGAGTCTGTGTTTTCAGTGTTCATTCAGGTGGAGGCACATACAAAACCAAATAGCAGTCAGTTTTGCTGTGAATATAAAACTGCTCTAAAAAATAAAGTCTATTAAACAAAAGTAGGGGCAAAATGAAGTAATATTAATAGCAAACACTGTAGAAGTAGAGGGGGCAGAGGGTAAATGTGGTTAGGGAGAGCTGAGAAGCCTTCGTGGAAGAGTGGGTTAGGATGGGCTAGAATGAATCCTTTAAACCTCCGTTGTAGGAATTTCTCTCTACAGATAAAATCTAGATCCAGAGTTTATGTCTGCAGATATAAATTTAGATTCTGTCTGGAGCCCACTAGAGTGGTGTTTTGCTGTCATTAAAGTATATGTAGGAAAAAAAAAATCTGTATGTAGAATACTTTTCCCCAGGCACTCTTAGAGTTATCCAACTCTCTTAGTCTGCTTTGTAAGAACAGTATTACTTTTTTTTTTTTTTTTTTTTTTTTGCGGTACGCAGGCCTCTCACTGCTGTGACCTCTCCCGTTGCGGAGCACAGGCTCCGGACGCGCAGGCTCAGCGGCCATGGCTTACGGGCCCAGCCGCTCCGCGGCACGTGGGATCTTCCCGGACCGGGGCACGAACCCGTGTCCCCTGCATCGGCAGGCGGACTCTCAACCACTGCGCCACCAGGGAAGCCTGGTATTACATTTTAGAGTTGCCTGTTCTCCAGTGCTCCTAGCACATCACGTTTACTTCTAATAGCCTTGATGACTTCAGGCTAAGGGCTGGATGGAACATAAATGAATTTTAAGTTGAATGAGTCACTTTCTCTAAAAAGCTTTCAGGTGTGTTCTTTTTATTAGCCAGCAGGTGTCACCAGGGAGCCAAACATTGCCCAAATAGGAAAAGAGGTTTTTATAATTCCCCTTTTCTGATTACTGGCCGGCTATTTGCTCAGCTTCTTACTTAAGCTAGTAGAAAACCCTTCAGAAAACTCAAGGTGTCTGCAGTTGCTTAGAGTACCCTCATCCAAGAGGGTACTCTATCATCATGTAAGTACATATTTTATATGTACTTATATGTACTTTTATATTTTATATGTACTTATATGTACTTTTATATGTACTTATATGTACTTTTATATTTTATATGTATTTTTTATATGTACTCTATCATTATATGTACTTTTTATATGTACTTTTTATATGTACTTTTCTGGAAATACTTGAGTACATTTTATATGTACTTGAGTACATTTTATATATACTTGAGTACATTTTATATATACTTGAGTACATTTTAAATCATCATATGTGAATCACTTTACCTTACAATTTTTAACTTTAGGTTTAATAATTTAAGTAATGCTTCTGTATTACTAATTATTAATATGGCTATTAGAGGTATATATTGAGATAACCTTTCTGTAGAGATATATATCATTAGCCTTAAAAATATACATACGTAGGAGTTCCCTGGTGGTCTAGTGGTTAGGATTTGGCGCTTTCACTGCCATGGCCCAGGTTCAGTCCCTGGTCGGGGAACTGAGATCTTGGAAGCCATGTGGTATAGCCAAAAACAAAAAAACAAAACAAAACAAACATATATATGCATATGTTTTGAACGAATACTTCACCTTTTAGATATACACCTTAAGGAAATAATCAGGAGTATGGACATATTTATTTAAAAAGTATTTACTGAAGCATTTATAATTAGAAGCAATCCAAATGTCAACAACAGAAAAGTTTATCCATATGATAGAATCAAGTAGTCATTTTTTCCAAAGAACTTCTAAAATTTTTATTTTTATCTAACAAATATATAGTTTAAAAGTTCAGGGCTTCCCTGGTGGTGCAGTGGTTGAGAGTCCGCCTGCCGATGCAGGGGACGCATGATCGTGCCCCGGTCCGGGAAGATCCCACATGCCGCAGAGCGGCTGGGCCCGTGAGCCATGGCCGCTGAGCCTGCGCGTCCGGAGCCTGTGCTCCGCAACGAGAGAGGCCACAACAGTGAGAGGCCCGCGTACCACACACACAAAAAAAAGTTCAAGTAATAACAGAATGCTTATAGTAAAAAACATCAGTTCTCTACCCCATCCTTTTCAATACCCACGTTCTACTCTCAGAGACAGTTACTTTGACTTTTACCTATTTCTTCTATTTTTATTTTCATATGTGACAGAATTTTAGGTGATTTTTATTTTCTTTTTTATGTTTCTGGTGTTTGTTTTGTTCCCTAATTTTCTACAATTTTATAATTGAGAAGCTTTTTTATTTTTAAGGCGTAAAATGCAGTCCACTGGTTTTAAAGTTGTAGCAAAACCATTTTAACATATAAGTATTGTTATAGTGAGTCAGTTTTCTAAGACATTATCTAACATCTCAGTTGCTCTGATTTGCCAGTGTTAGTTTTATCTTCAAATAGAAATATCTTTGAACTTTAGATTATAAATGTTATACAAAATTATGATTATAATTGTCCAGTTGTAAAAACTATTAAAAAATTTTTCTGGTATTTTCAAGCATCAAAGCCTCTTTGAATTACTCTTTATTAAGGGAGAGAAAAAGTTTTGTGGAAAAGATTGGTTTTTTTTTTTTTCCCTTCCCAATTTACGATAAACTTTGGCATATTTCATTTAACCTTCTCTTTAAAACATGTTTTTAGTTTTGTTTTATTTAAAAATTATTTTTATTGAAGTATAGTTGATTTAAAATATTATGTTAGGGAATTCCCTGGCGGTTCAGTGGTTAGGACTTGGCGCTTTCACTGCCAGGGCCCAGGTTCGATCCCTGGTCGGGGAACTAAGATCCCTCAAGCTGTGCAGCGCAGCCAAAAAATAAATAAATAAAAGAACCAAAGAATACTTTTAAAACTGAATTAAAATTAAAAATAAATAAATAAAATATTATATTAGTTTCAATGTACAACATACTGATTCAGTATTTTTATAGATTGTACTCCATTTAAAGTTATTACAAAATAGTGGCTTTATTTCTCTGTGCTGTACAATATATCCTTGTTGCTTATTTATTTTATACATAGTAGTTTGTATCCCTTAAGACCTTCATTTCTCTTGTTTTTCCTTTTCTTTGTTCTCCTGTCTCTCTGCAGATGAAGATCTGATAAAGTATGGCTGGCCTGAAGATATCTGGTAAGTAGCAATTTTGGTTCTGCTCTTTATGGATCATTATTTACTTTCTTAGACTTGACCAACCACCTGACTCCTATGATTAAAACTAGGAACTCATGCATTGCGTTTTGTCTATGAATATTGTTGTAAATAGCTGACTGCCAGCTCCCTTCATTTATAATTACCACGTTAACTGGGAATGAGGTCTTAGGGCTAGATCTCGGGCCTCACTGCAAAGGTCTCAGGAACATAGGCTTGCTTTTACCTCCTGTGTGTCTCCTCATAGTAGGTTACTGAGACCACTGCACTTAACACACTCAGACCGCTCTTTTTGAGTGGATGGATACAGGCTTCACAAGAAGCAGTGAAGAAAATAGATGCAAGCTTCCATGTCAGTGGAATAGGTAGAGCATCTGACCAGGTCCAGCGTTAAAGAAAACACAGACTGGCTTCCCTTTTGTCTTCTCAACAAAGATTTTAACCCTGGCTTGATCCAGCCCCTACCCCTTCTTTCTAAAAGAATTTATGGAAATTTCAAAAATGATGATATATTCTTTCTTAGCCTCCTTCCAAGATAATTTTATGTTGCTGCTCACCAAACCCAGTCTAAAAAAACAACAAAACAAATGCAGAAAAAAAACCCCTTCATTTTAGTTGAATTCTTTTCTTTTTCTAACTGCCTTGGGATGCTATATGGGCTTTTCTGCAGCTCAAACCCAAAACCTGTGAGGAGTTCATGGATTCCTGCTACTTTCTTTTTCTTTCATGTAATGCTCTCATACTCAGTTTGCTTTCTTTTTCTAGCTGCAGCTTCTACCACTCCCTCTAACCCTTGTGATGTCTCTCTCCTGGAGCCTAATTCTACCTACTGTAGAGCGGGATATGGTCTCTACAACTCCTAACACCCCCCTACCAAATGCCGTCTCTGAGGAGAAACACTCGGATCCTGTTGGCTTTAGGGATAGTAGTAATGGACATTGACCAAACACGTAAACTGTAGGCCAGATCCTGCTGAGTGTTTACCTCCACTCATACATGGCATTTTACTACAACCCTGTGAAATAGTTACCAATATCATGCCCATTTTTCAGATGAGGAAACTCAGGCTAAGGGAAACTGAACAGTTCCACTCGGGTCATTGCTGGCCCCCAGCCAGCTCGAGTTCTAGATCCCTGTTTCTGTCTTCCCTCAGGCTGTTTGGGCCCAGATCCTTCACTTAATTCCCTATAGTGACAGAGCTTAGGCTGCCACTTTTTAGAAGAGTTGACTGATTTTCAGTAAGGTATGCAGCATTGGACATCTGGTAGGAAAGATATTGCCCAGAGACTAACTTAAGCTACTCCCTAGATGTAGCCATTCTTGGAACCCCCGGGCCTACCTGCAGGAGCCCACTGAAGGGCGCCTCTCTGGCTCCAGCCTACCTCATTGTGAAGGCTCCGCCTCCTAACCCCGTGGAAGTGCTTCCCTGGCTGTCTGCCCTCTCTGAAGTCCACACTCCAGGAAACAAGAGGCACTAGAAACCTGAGGAAGTTTAAAGGCTGATAAAAAAAAATCAACCCCCTGTTCCAGCACAGCGGCCCATCTTCTGAACTCAAATATGTCATGAAGGTAGACACTGCTTGGTGCCCCCATACCTCAGGTGGGCAGGTTGCAGTGCTCAGGGCTTCTGCATCAGGTGCTGCTTACCTTCCTAGGACGCTTGACTATAAGCTCTGCTCCCCTGCCTCCCCCGCCCAGCCCAGGACAGTGATCCACCCGGTTTGTTTACTGCTCTGTCCCACTACCTAGCGTAGGACCTGGCACATAGTTAGTGTTCAATAGATGTGGACTTTCTAATTGACTAGCTCTCTGCCTGTCTGGAAATGATCTCTGCTGGACATTTCTTCACAGTAACTGCATTCTGGTCATCTCCATTTTGAGTACCTGTCACCCTGGCTGGATTATTTCAGTTGTCCTTAGGGCCCCAAAGATCTCCAGATCTGTCACACAAGAGATAAGGATGATCACACCTGTTACGCAGTTACCTGCTGTAAGGTTTGGGGCAGAAATACCTGCATAGGAAAGGTTACATACTCAGATGCACCATGGAAGTCAGTTCACTACATCCTTTTACTTGACATTTAAAAAAAAATTAAGTGGAAGAGAAATTTGCAATTTACAACCTACACCTCATGTATCATGACTTGGGTTTTTCGTTTCGTTAAGGTAGACTTCTGGAAGGCACTTACCAGACTGGTGTCTATAGCTGCCCGATAGCCATTTCGACACTCTTTAATCTTGAGATTTACTGTCTGTTGTCGGAAGTGATTGACTTTTATTTCCAGAAGCTATCCTAGGTCAGATGTGAGCTGGCATAGCCGTAAATTTCAAGACCTGTTACAGTTAATAAACTGTCAATCCTGGAAACATTCCTGGGCGTGCAGAGAATGAATCAGTTGATCTACATTCCAGGGCAGATTTTCAACCTGGAACTTAACCTCTGGGAATGTCAACATCTCAGTTTATACCAGGAAACCTCCTAAGGTGCTTTTAAGCAAAGAATTTTTCTAGGATTAAATGAGAGTGGAACTAAATTCATTTGAAACAAAGGAAAATACAAAGAGTGTGTGTTCACTGCTTCCAAACCCCCTAATGAGTAGTATTTCCAGAGACCCCACTTTAAGGAGTTAAACGACCCAGCTTGGGGTCCCGTGCATCTCTACATTCTCAGGTCAGGGATGCTCATGTTTCTAGTCTCTGCATTCAATAAAGAGTAATAGTGATTAAGCAGGGAGAGGAAGATAACAAGGAAGAGAGGGAACTAGGGAACTGGTGGGCATAATTTAAACTTGGAGTGAGCATTTTGGGAGGTTTGGAAGGTTTTTTAAGGAAACTCGCTCAAAATAGTTTGTTTACAGAACTGAGTTTTTTGTTCGTTTTACATTTCAACCAAAGCACCGTTGGGACATGCATTCCCCTTGCACTTTGTAGAGGTGTACCTACAAGCCTGAAGTTGGTGTAAATCAGCAGTGATATTCCCGGGTGTGTTTGACTTTGACTGCCTATGTATGAACCCAGTGTGTATATACATTAAACTACTTGTGTATGTCTTTTGATAAAATTCCACATCAGAGACCTTTAAGGAAAATCAGAATACAATCAAGCTACTATGGGTATGTAGGAAAGAGTTGTTGTAGATAGAGAACTTAAAACAAATTGGAATGGGAGAAGTTTTCTCAATTGAGCTTGCTTACTAATGGGGTATTTTCCTAAGATTCTGAAACAGAGCAGTGAGGTATAATTTCCAGATTTTCAAAAAAACACATTTTCTGGCTGGAAAACGCCAAGCTGCAGATGATAATCAGTAGGAATCTCTTACGTGGGAATGCAAATAAGTAAATGAACCAGCAGAAGAAAAATAAATCAAACTAAGATGTTGTATTCATTTCTGGCTGTCACTAATGGTTAGGCATAAGACCTAGAGTCATCGTAGACTGCCAAAAATGTGTAAACATTTTCTTTATCCAAAGTGACTAGCAAGATGCTTAACCTTTTTAAAGAGGGCATGAGAAACAGCAAATCTTGACCTTTATATAGAATCACACTGCCTACTTCTTGGACCAGGTATGAGTGTGTAACCATTTTCAGCTCTAAAAAATCCATTAATGCTAAGAAAATGTCTAAAGAAATACATAATGGGACGTGACGTTGCCTCCTTAGGATTTTACTGAACATTCCTCAGTCTGGAAAGGAAAGGACTAAGGAAGAGAAAAGTTAACAGAAATCACTAGCATTCTGGAGGCCTCTCTGGGTGTTGGAAAGAGCGGGTCAACTTCATTTGGTGAATTGTAAATATGAAAAACTTAAAATCCCCAAATGTTGAACTAGGTGAAAAAAGAAGTAAGTTTTAAAAGATTTAATTAAATTGGTGAATGATAGAGCCTTAATGAAAGGTATATTTAGGATACTGGGGTGAGAGGGCATTCTGAATATTTTTAGGACAGCGTCATAAAGGGCAATCACCATGCTTTCCCAGGAGACGCGTATTAGTGTCATTGTCAGAGGTAAGGCTGGATGAATTGTTGGTCTGACCCATTTGGTGATGTGGTCTGCTTACTGCTTCAGTCCTCACCTGACTCTTCCATCTCCGTGATTGACATTCTCTTTGGATTGTTTTGCCATCGCTTGAAACTCAACATTTCCCAAACCAAACCTGTCATCTTTTTGCCAAACTGGCTCCCTCTCCAACTGTAAGATGTTACTGTCAGTGGTCCTGTGAGTCTCCCAGGCTTGCAACCCTGGAGTCTTGCTGACTTCTTTCAATCCCTTCTCTTCTCACCTAAAATTCCTTCCCCGTGTTTGCTCTAAGTCCCGTGGTTCAGCTTGGGACCCACCAAGTCTCAGTTCATCATTGAAGCCTTGGGTTACTGATAGCTCTTTCTCACTTGAAAAATCACCCTTCCCTGGGCTTTTAACATTCATTGCCTCCTGTACTCGTCTTGGTACTTAGTCTCACACAGCTGCAGATCTTTCCATGTTTTTCTCACCTCTCCCAGTTGAGCTCTTTTTCTCACCTCTCCCAGTGAGCTCTTTGGAGGTGGTGACTGTTTTCTGCCCCCCATCGTGCTCAGTGTGCAGTAGGCACTGAATTAATATTTTTGGATTGGGATGCTATAAATGCAGGTGGCCTGAGGAGATGGTTATCTTGTACCTCGTGCTAAAAGTGGTTTTCATTCTTTGTAGGTTTCATGTGGACAAACTCTCTTCGGCTCATGTATACCTTCGATTACATAAGGTAACTGGATTTAAACATGGATTCGTGACTTTTTCTGTAGTGATGAGCATCCTATCTTGTCCTCTGTCCTTTTTTGGGGGCAAATAAATTGTTTAGAGTAATATGTACAAAAGTCTACAAATTAGCAAACGAAGAGATGTCTTCCCCCAACCCAGGAAATCACTAAGGGCAATTCTGGTGAGTTTTGAGGCTTGGAAGGGGACACAGCACATATTTCCCAGATAGAAGCACTGCCCTGTCCTGCCAGCTGAGGTGTGCTCTGTGTCACCTCTGCTCTCTCTCCCTGCCATTTCAGTTGCCACTACTGGACTTTGTCTTCTTCTAGGAAGATCATGTTGTAGTTCCTTTTTTTCAGGCTCATGTGATTCTCCTGCCTCACCAAGGGCATATATGTTCCTAGTTATCAGGGGCTGCTTTGGGAGGTTTAAAACAGCATTATCGTAGTAAAGGGAAAAGATTTAATGTTCCCTAGTCACATAAAACCACTGTTTTTCCAATCTGTCTTTATATCCATCTATTGTTTTTTGTGTAGTTGAATCATAGGGGTGGATAATTGTTATGAGTATTTTAAAAAATATTTATTTTGGAATGATTTTAGATTTACAGAAAAGTTGCAAAGGTAGTACAAGTCCCTATATACCCCATGTCCAGTTTTCCCCATTGCTAACATCTTAACATTACCGTGGTAGATTTGTCTGAACTGAGAAACCAGAACTGATGCATCACTATTAACTAACATCTGCACTCTATTTGGATTCTCCAGTTTTTCCATTAATGTCCTTTTTCTGTTCCAGGATCTGGTCCAGCGTCACACATTGCATTTTAGTTGTCATGTCTGCCTAGTCTCTGGTCTGTGACAGTTTGTCACTCTTTCCCTGTTTGTCATGACCTTGACAGTTTGAGAAGTACTGATCAGGTCATGATTAGACTGGAGTTACGGGTTTGGGGGAACAATAGCACAGAGGTGAAGTGCTCTTATCCCATCATGTCAGGGGTATATGCATTAATAGGACTTACCACTGATGGTGTTAACCTTGATCTCCTGGCCAGGGTAATGTTTGTCAGGTTTTTTCACTAAAGAGTTGCTCTTCTCCCCCCATACTTTATTATTTGGAAGCAAGTCACTAAGTCCAGCCTGTACTCAAGGGGGAGAGCTCCACGTCCTGGTGTGGGTAGTACCTGCATATATTGTTTGGAATTCTTCTGTAAGGAAGATTCGTCTCTTCTCTCCCATGTATTTAATTCAGTCATTTACTTATATCAGTATGGACTCACACATTTACTTTTTACTTTGGGTTATAATCCAGTACTGTGTCATTTTGTTGCTAAAATTGTCCCTGCTTTGACTCTTCCTGCTTGGCTCTTGTGTTCCTTTTTTTTTTTTTGGTGGTACGCGGGCCTCTCACTGTTGTGGCCTCTCCCGTTGCGGAGCACAGGCTCCGGACACGCAGGCTCAGTGGCCATGGCTCACGGGCCCAGCCGCTCCGCGGCATGTGGGATCTTCCCGGACTGGGGCACGAACCCGTGTCCCCTGCATTGGCAGGCGGACTCTCAACCACTGTGCCACCAGGGAAGCCCTCTAGTGTTCCTTTGACATGCTCCTGTCATTTTACTTTTAGAGCACTTCCTTACTTTCTGAGACTCAAGATGCTCCAGGCTCATCTTGTATTTTCCCTGCTCCGGCTCTAGGATCAGCCATTTCTCTGAGGAACTTTGGTTTCTTTTATTGGGAAATGGTATTTAGAAATCAAGATCTGGACTCTGGGTGTGCTCATTGCTACTAGAGTATCATTGCTTCTAGGCCCTCTCACGTGACAGAGCTAGGAAATAGGTGTATGTATACTAACCCATGTTAGTAATTTGTATGCATAATTTTTTCTGTATCTACAGTAAGCGAAACATGACTGGTGTCTCTGATGAACCCATTACTACAGGGGCCTTTCTCACATTCCTTCCTTGCTTATCTATTACTTCCTTCTCAGACAGTGGGAAGCCTGGCTCCCACCATCCACTATCATTTGCTTATTTGAATCTAGTATATATGGAAGTGGTTTCAGATTTGTTAGCCTGTATCCCCATAAGAAACAACTTTATCAACTGAAGTACAGTGCAATTACAGTTGCCATTCAAAATGCTGTTTTTCAAAGTTACTTGTCAGCTGCTCCCTGCCCTCCCCACCTCATGCCTTTCAGTGATGTCTATCACACACTTAGGTTTTTTTGTCTCAGTCTGCATTCCACCTTGGCTTCCCCTGGTTGATTGTATTACTTTTTTTAATACATTTTTATTGGAGTATAATTGCTTCACAATGCTGTGTTAGTTTCTGTTGTACAACAAAATGAATCAGCCATATGCACACACATATCCCCATATCCCCTCATCCCCTCCCTCTTGAGCCTCCGTCCCGCCCTCCCTATCCCACCCCTCTAGGTGGTCACAAAGCACTGAGCTGATCTCCCTGTGCTATGCAGCTGCTTCCCACCAGCTATCTATTTTACATTTGGTAGTGTATGTATGTCCATGCCACTCTCTCACTTCGTCCCAGCTTACCCTTCCCCCTCCCCGTGTCCTCAAGTCCATTTTCTACGTCTGCGTCTTTATTCCTGTCCTGCCCCTAGGTTCTTCAGAACCTTTTTTTTTTTTTTTTAGATTCCATATATATGTGTTCACATACGGTATTTATTTTTCTCTTTCTGACTTACTTCACTCTGTATGACAGACTCTAGGTCCATCCACCTCACTACAATTAAGTCAATTTCGTTTCTTCTTATGGCTGAGTAATATTCCATTCTATATATGTGCCACATCTTCTTCATCCATTCATCTGTCGATGGACATTTAGGTTTCTTCCATGTCCTGGCTATTGTAAATAGTGCTACACTGAACACTGGTACATGTCTCTTTTTGAATTATGGTTTTCTCAAAAATGGATTAAAGACCTAAATGCAAGACCAGACACTGTAAAACTCTTAGAGGAAAACATAGGAAAAACACTCTTTGGCATAAACCACAGCAAGATCTTCTTTGACCCACCTCCTAGAGTAATGAAAATTAAAACAAAAGGAGACAAATGGGACCTAATTAAACTTAAAAGCTTTTAAGCAAAGGAAACCATAAACAAGACAAAAAGACAACCCTCAGAATGGGAGAAAATATTTACAAATGAAACAACGGACAAAGGATTAATCGCCAAAATATACGAACGGCTCATGGAGCTCGATATCAAAAAGATTGTATTACTTTTAAAGTGACAGTTTACAAACTTTTTCACGTTACTGCATTATTTTCATATTTATTGTTTTGACTGGCTGCTTTGAGTTGATAATATGCCACAGTTAATTTGAAAGCTCCGTTGTCAGAATATAAGTTGTTTACAGTTTTCAGCGTTATGAATCCCCAACAAGAAATATTTTTTTAATGAACTACTTTCTATTTTTCTTTTCTTTTCTTCCTTTTTTTTTTTTAGAGTAGTTCTCAGAAATGAAATTACTGGGTCAAAATATAAAAACATTTTGATAACTCCTTTTATGCCAGATTGCCCTTTGAAAATATTATGCTGGTTTAAAATGCTACCTGATATATATAGGTTTTCCAAAAACTTTTTGGGTTTTTATAACTTCAGAAAAATAGCAACCTTTTGACCATTTTAATAAATACAAGATGCTACTTCATTATGCTTATAATATTTACTCCTTAATTTACTAACAAGGTAAAACATTCTACCACATCTTTACTTATTCTATTTATATTTTTGAGAACTGTGTTGTAAAAAAAAGAGGAAGATTGTGAGCTCTTTGCTGGAACAAAATTCTGAATTTTCCTAGGCAACTTCTTGCCATTTTGGAACTATTTTAAGTCTAGAGAAGATAAAGTATGGTGTTCCCAACTTTCCTTTTGGTTCAGATTAAATTTTTTCCTTTGGGTTCTGCTGCATCAGAAAATGGAAATAACGGTGGGTAGTCCCAAGTTCACATTACCACCAGTTAGACCTTGTTTGAACAGGAGTTTGATTTCATTTTCTTTTGGAAGCACATAATGTGCTAGATAAAAATATGTGCTCCTTAAGGAACTTTTACCTGGTTGATCTCCTGCAGTAAACGACATAGCCCTTTGCACTTAGTAGGTACCAAGTAAGTGTTGGAGATGCAGTGAGACTAAGTATAAGTAGTTCAGAACCCAAACTCTGGAGCCAAACTGCCAGCTTTGTATCCTAGCCTTGCTGCTTACCAGCTGTGCAACTCTGAGCAAGTTATTCAGCTGTGTGCGTTTCCTCATCTGTAAAAGGGAGCTGACAGTCCCTGTCTTACTGGGTTGTTGTGAGAATTAAATGAGCTAGCATAACTGAAGCATTTAGAATAATGCTTCAGTTAAGCATTATTAGCAGTGCTTAGCACATGCTAAGCACTATGTGTGTTCATTCTTTCTTTGTCAAATTCAGGTGAATTCAACCCAAGCCTTGAAGATCATGGATATTCAACAAGTGTTTTTTTCCTAGGCTTATTTGATTTTTGAAAACCTATAGAAAAAATCTCACTTATCAAGAGGTTGCTTATCTCATTAACACAGATGGCACAAAGCCCACAGTCGAAATTCTGGCCTTTACATGTGGAGAGTACCTTACACTCTCCATGCAGAGTTTGTTTACTCTGACTTTATGCATAATGCTCAGCTGAATTATTTTATTTTATTTTATTTGGTCTGCTCATATTATATTAGAAGTAGCAAAACAAGAAGAGGCTATTGCTTCAGGAAAAGCAATAGGTACAGGTAGCAAGAAGGGATGTTGTGACATAGCTTGATATCAAGGACCAAGAAGCTGTACGTTTCCACAGAAACTCCATAAGCACCACACTCTGGGGCCAATTGTTAGAGCATGGCTTTAGTTAGTCCTGGGTTCATCTCTCAGCTCTGTCACTTACTAGATATTGGGGAGTTTGGCCTAGTTGCTTCACCTCGCTAAACTTCATTTTCTTCATTGGCAAAGTGAGCGTAGTACTATCCATTTCATATGGCCATTTATTTAGTGTACCTAGCACTCAGAAAGCAGATATTCAAAAAGTGGTAGCTATTGTTTTGTTTTTTAATTATTTATTTGATTTATTTAGTATAGGGTCAGTCAGCTTCTGTGTATTTTAGATGCCCCTGAAGGCATCACTATCACTATATTAGAGCCTAGTGTAAAGGTTGATACTCATGATGATGACATTGTGTTATCAAGATGGTAAATTCAGATTCCTCTGTTTAAGTGGTCAGGGAATCTCACAGGATGAGATGTGGCGTTAATGTAGTGACAAACTTAAATCACGTATTTTTTGGTGAAAATTTAGGTAATTGAGATTTCCATTTTGAAACATTTAAAATAAGGAAAAAAATAGAAACCTAATGGAATAAACTTAATTTATCTCAAATATTTAGGTAGATAAAACATTGCATTCCCAGACAGAAGTGCTTCAGTAATCCCATGCCTAACAGCCAAGTGCTGAGTTGATTTCCACTAGCTCTTGCCTCAGATATTTTTATTCTTTTGGAATGGCTTTGCTTATTCAGCTTTGACTTTGATACAGTATCTGTAAAGAGAATGAAGCAGTATTTTTTCTCTTTTACGGTAGAAGGTTATATCTAACACACCAGGAGCTTGGTTCCTGACTAATGCCGAGGGTAGATGACCTACCAGATCATGGAGACCCAAAACTATAAGATGTCTCTTGAGAGCAAGTTTGTAGGGACCTCAGCTAAGAAGACTTCCCATTGCCAAAAATAGGCACCATTTCTCCACAAGGTTTCTAAAAGTAAGAAAGAGAAGAGGGAAAAATTACTCAGACATAAATACAGTTAATATTTTAGTAGTTTTCTTTCATACCCTGTTTTCTTCCCCACTTATTAAGTCAGGATTTTCCATATTACTGCCTTGTCTTAAACATTTCCACAATGGACTTCGTTTTTCAATGTTTTGAAATACAGTTGAAGAGCCTCTGCTTTTAATAAAATGGTGCCTAGTAAGGTAGCAAAGCCCTATAAAAGTGCTCCAGTATTGATCAGTGACAAGGTAGTGGACCATTTGGTTTATTCTTGTGTTTCAGGGGGAGAAAATAGAAGACATTCCAAAGGAAGTACTGATGGACTGTGCCCATCTTGTGAAGGCCAATAGCATTCAAGGTCAGTTTTCCTAGAGGTGTTTTCAGAATTAGCACCACTTTCTCTGTGTCTGAAATGGATTACATCTTAGAGAACATATTACTGACTTTAGCTTGAGTCAAGGGAATGACATGTAATATGCCTTTCCCCTGTTTTGTTCTTTAAGATGTCAGTTGCACTACCTGTCAGAGAACTGAAAGCCAACCTCCCAGCCCCTCTAATTTTCATGGCCCTATCTCAAGACTTTTTTACCCTGTTTTCTTTACCTTGAATAGAAAATTGTCTAGGGCTTCCCTGGTGGCGCAGTGGTTAAGAACCGGCCTGCCAATGCAGGGGACACGGGTTTGAGCCCTGGTCTGGGAAGATCCCACATGCCGCAGAGCAACTAAGCCCGTGCGCCACAACTACTGAGGCTGAGCTCTAGAGTCCACGTGCCACAACTACTGAATCCTGTGCACCTAGAGCCCATGCTCCACAACAAGAGAAGCCACTACAGTGAGAAGCCCGCACACAGCAACAGACCCAATGCAACCAAAAATAAATAATAAATTAATTAATTAATAAAAAAAAAAGAAAATTGTCTAGACCTGCCTACCCCTAACGTTACTTGTAGAAAGACTTTTGGAAATTACATTATGTTAATTGCCAAGCAAGAGATGTGTCTCATGGCTTTATTTGTAATGTTGGCTGATGTCTTTGTTTCCATTACTTTTTACTAGATTCTAGAACCCAAGTCTCCCAATTACTCTTTCCTACTTTTTCTTTCTCTCCTTCCATACTTTCTTCTCTCTGTAAATTGTGAAGGTGTCAAGTCCGTTGATCTTGTTATCTCCCAGAGAATCTTAAATAATATGTCTAGGGTGATGCATTAGAATCAGTATTTTTACAGTGCTCTCCAGGTGATTCTAATGTGCAAAGAGTGTTGAGACAATTGGCCTCCATGTTTTAAGTAGGACCTGCAGTATTGGCCTTGGTGCTGGTTTAGTTCTACTGTACAAGATTTAATTTGTCAAGTCAGTATAGGTCAAGAAGGACAATTAATGGAGTGGAGGAGGCAGTTATAAGGGGGAGCTGGGTGATGGTATTCTGCTAGGAATGAGCTAGTAGACTGGATTTTAGTTGTAGGACATGGACCTAGATAAGGTAGAGGTAAGTTTGGTTTGATATAAAATTGAGGGGTGATCCAGAGGGTTCGGAAAAAATATGGTTTGCATAGAAGATAAGCATGGGGCAGACCAGAGACGACGGCAGGTACCGGGAGCTGGTGATTATAGAAGAGCTGGGCAGTGTGCTCCCTCCCCCATCACTTAGGCTGCGTTTCCTGCATCTCACTCGGCAGATTTACTGAATCAGGTGCCTAGCCAAAGAAACTGGAAGTCTTGTCTTACAGAGCCATTCATTTTCAACTCCATAAATCATTAAATTGCAGTTAGTTTTAGGACATTGCATTTTTATGAGTAGAAGAAGAGCTCCTCAGATTTCCAGTTAAAATCTTTGGTTATGGAAAGAAAAATAATAAAAATTGAAACTACGTCATTATCCTCCTTCCTTGTGTGTTGCAACCTCTTTAATGTGTTTTCGTGCCCCTGGCTAGCAGATGTGAATTTATTAAAAGAGCTTTGGACTCTTGCTCTTATTCTTGGCCCAGCCTCTTTCTTCTTAATCCCTTTATAGTTTACTAGTTCTAAAGAAAACAGAAAAGAGGAAGAGTCATTGAATCACTGAATCACTCTTCTCTCCTCTTCAGCCTTCCACAGGGATAGCTCACTCATAAGGAGCTAAGCCCAAGCGTCTCACTCTCAGGAGTCAATAGCAGAGGATGCTGAGGAGTGAAGAAGATTGTCTTTGCTGTGAGATTTGCTAAGTACACTACCTTTGCGTCACTGTGTTACTAAAATATTTCCCTCCCTGGTTGACCACCTTCAGCGCTGTTTGTCGTCATAGAATCTGGTCAGCCTCTTCTTTATTCATTTTATAATCTCTTGCCAGATTAAACTTTCTAAAAGCTTAGACACTGTCTGTGACACCCTTCACCTTGCCTCTACAGTTAAACCCAAACTTCCTAAGCTGGCATTTAAGCATCTCTGATCTGACCACAGACTTTGTTTCCCTTCATGTATTTCATACTCCAGCCAAAGCAGATATTTGCTGGTTTCCTGCTTTGTGCCTTTGCTTGTATTGTTCCCTCTGCCCTCAATGTTACACTCCTGCTCAGTCATCACATGTCTAGATTCGAGCTAAGGTTCAAAGGCTACACTGTAGTTATAGTAATAGTAATAACAGCTAGCATTGAATGTTAATTACATGCCTGGCACTGTGCCAAGAACATTACAAATTGTTCATTTATCAACTCTACTGAAGTAAGATATTACTTTCATTTTATAGATGAGGAAGCTGAATTTAAGAAATTAAGAATTAAGGAACTTAACCTCTCCCACGGAGCCTTTTCCTTCCTCCAGCTTTGAGTGACCACTGCCCTCTCTGAACTCCCTTAACTCTTTACCTGTATCTTTCCAATATCACTTGATAACTTCTAATTTTCATTGAAATTATTTATGTACTTATCTGCCTTCCTTTAACCTTCAAAGGCAGGATCCATCATCTGATCCGTGTTTGTATCTCCCACAGTGCCTTGCACATGGAGATTTTTTTTTTTTTTTACTTAATTTTGAAAAAAATTTCAAGCCTACAGAAAAGTTGAAAGAAAATTTAGAATCAACAGTTTTTCCGTATTTGTTTGCCTTCTCCCTGTAATTCACGCAATGTTTTTTTAGCTGAACCATTTGAAAGAAAATCACAGGCGTCATGACCGTTCAGCATGTCCTAAGAAGTACATTGTCGTAAGCAACTGCATTACAGTGATCAAATTCAGGAAATTTAACATCGGTAGAATACTGTTATACAGAGTCCATATGTAAGTTTTTTCAGTTGTCCCACTACTGTCACTTTATAGCATTTTTTTTTTTTTGATCCAGGATCATACGTTCTATTCACTTGTCATGTATCGCTGGTCTCCTTTAATCTGGACACTTCTTTGTCTTTCAAGACGTTGACACTTTTAGAGTGGAGACCACTTTGGCTTGGTCTGATGCTTCCTGTTCAGTAGGACCACATTACACATTTTGTGGCAGGAATACTATGTAAGTGAAGTCTTGTGCATTACAGTCAGGAGGCACATGCTGCCAGTTTGCCTCAGTTTTGGCGATGTTAACTGATCGCTTAGGTAAGGTCGTGTTCACCAGATTTCCCCAGTGTACATGGTCACTTAATAACCATTGAAATGTATTGCCATCTAATTTAGAAGGGCCTTAGAGAGCACTGGACCAGTGATTAAACTGTGATTCTCAGAGCCGCCTGGGAGGCTGTCAGGGGTGGAGGGGAAACACGAAGTGGGGGTGGTGAGGGGAGAGGAGGAGGGGTGAACAGGATACCTGGCACCCCTTTCCTCCAGAGCATCTCTGCTTTGATTACTTTGTTATGTTTTCTTTGGTAAAAGAGGTTCCACAGCTAAAGAAACAAAAACCAAAAAGCTCTACTAAACTAGTCCAGTTTCCTCATGTTTCAGATGAGACGCCAGGAGCCATGGGGATTTTCCCAAAGCGACACAGCTGGTTTGTGGTAGTGCAGGGTAGAAGCCGGTGTCTTGAATCACTTTATCTTGCTGCTTACCCTTTGTTACATCAAGGGCTCCTTTGAGAATCTGAGGAAACCTGTTTGGTCCTTTTCTGTTTAAAAACACATACAATAAAATTTGCATTCAATTTTAGAGAGTCTCAAAGATCCCTGAAGCTGATCTCTTGACCCTGCTTTTCATCAGAATACTTTAGCTTGAATTGCTGGTCGGCTTTCCCATTTGCCTTTGTGGGTGGCTTCTTTTTTAAAAAAAAAGTATTTTGTGGTTTCAAACACTTGGTGGCTTGTTCATTCTCAGCCTTTTCCTTTGTTGGATTATGGTGACAATTGTGGGTGAGGGGATGCATTGCTCAGCGTCCTCCTCCCCACATGTTGAAGACAGTCTCTCTTGGCAGGCTGCAAGATGAACAACGTCAATGTGGTTTATACCCCGTGGTCTAACCTGAAGAAAACGGCCGACATGGATGTGGGACAGATAGGCTTTCACAGGCAGAAGGACGTAAGTGTGAACATCACCGGAGGTGGCAGTGCCCTGGCGCTGAGTGGGTGTCTGTCTCTGCTGTTGAGGACTCAGCGCGATGTCTCTTTCCTAAAGGGAATCAAGCTGGGTTGCTAAGCTGCTGGAAAGCCCTGCCCTATTCTGGGGGGAAGAAAAAAAACATAAAGATTCAGTATTTTTTTTTCTCTCCATCTCCCTCAAGGTAAAAATTGTGACAGTAGAGAAGAAAGTGAATGAGATCCTGAACCGATTGGAAAAGACCAAAATGGAGCGGTTCCCAGACCTAGAGGCAGAGAAAGAATGCAGAGACCGCGAAGAGAGGAATGAGAAGAAAGCCCAGATTCAGGAAATGAAAAGGAAAGAAAAGGAAGAGATGAAAAAGAAGAGGGAGATGGACGAACTTAGGTATGTTGGAGTTAAGGTACTGACGTTGACCTTGGAGAGTCTTCACTGCTGATTTAATTAGGGATTAACCCTTAAGAATGGTACAGTTGGCCCTGTGTATCCACGGATCCAGTCAACCATGGTTCAAAAATGTTTGGGGGTGGAAAAAATTCCAGAAAGTTCCAAAAAGCAACACTTGAATTTCCCTTGTGCTGGCAACTGTTGACATAGCATTTACCTTTATGACTATTTACACAGCATTTACAGTGTGTCAGATATTATAAGTAATCTACAGATGATTTAAAGTATATGGGAGGATGTATGTAGGTTATATGCAAATACTATGCCATTTTTATAAGGGACTTGAGCATCCGCAGGTTTTGGTATCTGAGGGGGGTCCTGGAACCAATCCCCCATGGATTCCGAGGGACAAGTGTATTCTGGTATTCTGGTAGATGAAGGGACATATAACGAGCTCCAAGCCTTAAATGAGTTAGAATAAGGCATTTATGCTAATGTGTTGGTCAAATGAATTGCCCTTTTATAGGGGCAGGATATGAGAGTGTACAAAATAAAATAACTAATTTTAATCTTAGTTTGGTTTGTAAACATCTTCAGGTAAAGAAGAGATACTGTATTGAGTGTTTTACATTAGCTATGGTATTTGAATGAAAATGTCTCAGCTCTAAAGGCCAGTGTTAGTAACTCTTAAAAGCTGTTTTTAAAACCTCTCTTTTATAGATTTCGAAAGTTTAAAGTAATTAATGTGGAGAGGCCTGCTCCAAAACACAGCATTTTTAAACAATAAATAGTAGTTAAAACACATCTTGGATCCTGAAATTCTAGTGTATAAGGCCATGAAAATACTGATTGTATTAGTTTTCTATTGTTACTATAACAAATTACCACAAATTTAGTGGCTTAAAATGACATAGATTTATCATCTTACAGTTCTTCATGTTAGAAGTTCAAAATAGTTCTCACTGAGCTAGAATCAAGGTGTCTGCGGGGCTGTGTTTCTTTCTGGAGCTCTAAGAGAAAATCTGCTTACCTTCCAGCTCCTAGAGGCCACCCACACTCCTTGGCTTGTGACTCCTTCCTCTTCAAGGCCAGCAACAGTGCATCTCTCTGCCCCTTCATAGTCACGGCCCCCTCTCTGACCACAGCCTTCTCTGCTTCTAAGGACCAATGTGATGACGTTGGGCCCACCCAGATACTGCGTGATAATCTCCCCATCTAAGATCTTTTTTAATTTTAATTTTATTTTAAAATGATAAAATTTATTCAGTTTTGTAAATTGAACATCAAACCTCTTTTAAATTAAATTTAAATAAGTGAATTGGACACAATGGAGAGAAATCACAGGAACTCTATTAACAGAAAGGGAATGAATTCTGGAATCTATTGGTTTTTAGAAAAATAGTGCTGAGTAGTAGCTGGACAGCATTCCGGGCACTTTCATTTCAGCATCTTCCCAGAAGTCCTTGCAAATGTCATTTATCTCAATGCTCTCAGGTTCACAAGAACTTCTAGAGCTGAACTACTTTTCTCTTCCTGCTTGTATTACACAATGAACCATTGTACTTTCATCATCTTACCTTATCCACTCTCTTTTTCCATTCCTCATTATTATTCACCAAGACAGGTTCCATGCCTTTTCAGAGTGCCAAGTTATCAGCTCCATTCTCACTGTGTCAAGCAGTCTTCATGACAATTTATAGTCTTCTCTTTATTACAACTCTAAATTTCCATAGGGTGAAGTCTAAAGAAGATATGTATGAGCTTTGTTTTTGTATAGTTTTATGTTTTTTTGGGTTTTTTTTAACATCTTTATTGGAGTATAATTGCTTTACAATAGTGTGTTAGTTTCTGCTTTATAACAAAGTGGATCAGCTATACATATACATATATCCCCATATCTCTTCCCTCTTGCGTCTCCCTCCCTCCCACCCTCCCTATCCCACCCCTTCCCATCTAAGATCTCTAATTAAAGTCCCTTCTGCCATGTGAGGTAACATATTCGCAGGTTCTGGAGATTAGGATGTAGACATTTGAGTAAGATCATTATTCTGCCTACTATACTGACTCTCTGTAGATGCATAGTACTATACCTGAAGGGGGCTCAGTTTTTCTTTGAGAAAGAAGGAAATTAATCCTGCCACTTCTAGTCACAGAATTCCTAGATTTTTTCCCACTGTTTTCCATAGATTTCATTTGTGATAAGTATACCAAAAAAAAAAAAGTTATTGATTCCTTTGGGAAGGGTATAGGATCAATATGAGCTGTCTTGCCCTGTCCTGACCTAGTTTCCTTGGAATACCCTGGATTATTAGAAAGATCATTGGGCCAGAGTGGAGGTTTTATGATCAAGCACTGGTATTTATTCGTTATCCATATGCACGCGTCCCTGTTGGGGGTTCTGCTAAAACAGGGTGAGTGACTGCATTTACAATACAATATTCAAATGGAGAACTCCGGAAGTGTTACCCCAAGTTATAAGCTGCCAGCATGAGACAGACTGATGCAGAGATTTAAACGTTCAATTTGACGTAGAATTGTGAGTCCATTTTGTGTTGTGAGTGAAAGACAAATTACCAATACCATTAGTTTTGAAAAATGTGTGGAATTTTGAGTGATACAGGATCTAGACTAGTTTATTCTTTTTGCTTTTAGTGCAGAGTGGAGAAAAAATTGAAAACATGCCTTTTTGTGCCTCTTAAAACTCTACCGTAATGTTGTTTAGAGACATAATATTATATGTTAGAAATATAATGTCACTTAATTTATTTACAACATTTTTTTTAGACTTGTAAGGTCTTTATATTTTTTTTAATATTTATTTATTTGGCTGCGTCGGATCTTAGTTGTGGCCCTCGGGATCTTTGTTGCAGCGTGTGGGCTCTTAGCTGTGGCATGCATGTGGGATCTAGTTCCCAGACCAGGGATCCAACCCAGGCCCCCTGCACTGGAAGTGCAGTGTCTTCCGCACTGGACCACCAGGGAAGTCCCTACTTATAACATTCAATAAGAAAGATTAGCTAACATTTTTGGACACTTGTCATCTGCCCAACACTGTATTGTGCTTTACTGCATTATCTCATTTAATCCTAACAGTAGCCATGTGAGGCAAATGTTTTGATCATCTGCATTTTGTAGAAGAGGAAACAGACTGAGGAGCAGTTAAGTAACTCACTCAGAGGCACGTAGCTTGTCTCGGTCTGATTCTCAAGCTCACACACACTGTTACCACTCTCTTCTGCCCTCTGTTCAGTCCATTCCGCAGCTTCTGTGAAACTCCAGCAAAAAGCTCTAAGCTTCGGACTTGTTCTATAACCTGTTTTTATACACTTGCAGTGCTAGCATCATTTTAATTTCTGTCTTTGACTCTTCCACCCGAGAGGTCAAAGGCTATGCCTACAAAATCTTCTCATTCTGAAGTCTTTCACTTGCGTTTCTGACAAGGAAAATACCATTAAATTTCACCAACAGTTGATTCTTTTGTTTGGACCATCTGGTAAGGAATGTCCAATTTAGTTGCTGTGATAGCTGAAGAAAATTGACTTCTGAGTCTTCAGGGGATTCTACAGACAAACTGAGAAGATAGTCTCATCCTGGACAGTATCCCCAGTGCTTCCAGATGATTTCAGGGAAGAAATCCTTAACAGCCTCACACCCAGAAGATATCCAACTTCTTTCCAATTCTAAAGCCATTATTTAGACTCTAGACTCCTTTTTTCAACTTTCTGAACAGGAATGGCAGTAAGCTTTTCATTTCTAATTTCTACCAGGAGAAAAAAAATGGATGGAATTGTCATTGTATAGTCCAGGTTCTCTGAACTCTAGTCAGGAGTATACCCATTAGCCTCGGGATCAGAACAGAACAAAGCCCACAACACAGAAGGCACCAACTTCCTTCTCAGATGAAACGAGCAGCAGCCCCTGGAGACAGAACTCCATCTTGTTCTTGCAAATGAGTACTTTACCCTTGTCCTCGGTGTGCAGAAATTCCAGTGATCTGATAATGTAGATAGGTCTACATAAAGATCATCCTTTTAGGTAGTTTTTTGAAGAAATATTTAGATTGTTTGGGAGGATGCCAAAGTGTGGAGGCTAAATGATAGCAGTATATTAACATCTTCTATTAACCATTTTATTCATTCACACAATAATGAAAAGTTCCCCTTATTTAGGCTTCACATATTAATTCTCACTTACCCATCTTGTTCGTTAGCTCTTTAGACAGCTTTTTAGCTCACACTTGCCCTGTCAGCCTAGTATCTCGTGGGATTTTAGTTTAGAGAATCTTTGTATAGGGTTAGGTGTAGGGAGGAAGCCTCACATGGCATGTTCTTTCCGTACCTGCTACACTGTAAGCCATACATAGAGTAAGAGGATGTAGCAAAAGAGAGTCTACATAGGTTTTGACAGTAGTCAGAGCCTTAGAAGTGACCTTGCCTGGAAAGTTAGAGAAGCAGAACAGCTTCTACTCAGTTTCCATGTAGTTTTTGGAGAGGTCCTTCAGGCAGGTACCTGTGAGTCTCCCAGGGGACACCACAGATTCTGTGGAAGAGTGTCCGTGGCTCCCTCCAATGTGTCGTAGTCAGTTTCATCTCAGTAGTTGGATTCATGGTTACAGACTGCTTACCTGCTGTGTTTATTTTTTTTTAATACATCTTTATTGGAGTAAAATTGCTTCACAATGCTGGGCTGGTTTCTGTTGTACAACAAAGTGAGTCAGCTATATGTATACGTATATCCCCATATCCCCTCCCTCTTGCGCCTCACTCCCACCCTCCCTATCCCACCCCTCTTAAGTCGTTGCAAAGCACCAAGCTGATCTCCCTGTGCTATGCATCTGCTTCCCACTAGCTATCTGTTTTACATTTGGTAGTGTATATATGTCCATGCCACTCTCTCACTTTGTCCCAGCTTCCCCTTCCCCCCTGCCCCCTGCCCCCATATCCTCAAGTCCATTCTCTACGTCTGCATCTTTATTCCTGCCCTGCCACTAGGTTCATCAGTACCATTTTTTTTTAATATTCAGTATATATGTGCTAGCATACGGTATTTGTTTTTCTTTTTCTGACTTAATTCACTCTATATGACCGACTCTGGGCCCGTCCACCTCACTACAAATAACTCAGTTTCGTTTCTTTTTATGGCTGAGTAATATTCCATTGTATATATGTGCCACATCTTCTTTATCCATTCATCTGTTGATGGACACTTAGGTTGCTTCCATGTCCTGGCTATTGTAAATAGTGCTGCAGTGAACATTGTGGTACATGTCTCTTTTCAAATTATGCTTTTCTCAGGGTATAATCTTGTGTTCACTTACTTGGCTTTTGTCATACTGTAACAAACATCTATTAACATCAAAATGAAGCTCACCATCTGAACATTGAAACCGGAAGAAACAAGCAAGTCAATACCAGATCAGAAAAGACCAAGGGTGGGGCCTGAGTTTACCTGAGATGGGGATATTTAAATTTGGGAGTCTCAGAGATCAAAATTGGAACCTGAGGTTCAGGTGATTGAAGTCAGGAAAGTACAAGACCCAGGTAAGATGGCAAGTCACAGGTAAGCATGTTGTCAGTCTGAGAATTGGCATGAACTTGATTTGGGGGCAGAGATTACTTTAGCAAGGAGGTTAATGTGTGAAAGGTTATAGCTGATCAGTGGCAAAGCAGGAATTCAAACTCAAGTCTGTAATTCTGAAGTCCACACTTCTACTGTAGCTTGCTGCCTGTGAGGCAAAGAATGCCCAGGTTGGCAAGACCTGAGTCAAGGTGATTCAAAGGCAAATAAAAGAATGAAAAATTAGGTACATTGGAGAGTGACTTAAAAGGTTTTGTTTAGTCCAGAATTTCATGCTGTAAGTGCTAAGGAACGACTGTAGGTTTCCTGGGATATTAGGAAGGAGAAAACTTGTTGGAAGGGTTTATTGGCGACGTGTCAAGGAGGTAATGGTGAGACCAGTGATCGAAAGGATGGTATGGTCAGGTGTAGAAGTGGCTGCTTTCACTGAACCTCCTGTTGTTTCTCTCTCACACACTACTGCTGCTGCCTTCCATAAATAATGCTGTGTTGTGCCACAGGTCTTTGTTTTAATGATAAGCTCCCTCAAAGCAGCACTTCTGCATTCCTGTATCTCCTTGAATGTGACCCTGTGCTTTGCACATGCAGTGAGTGACTCGTCAGTACATTACAGGTGAATAAGTAACTGAAATTAGCTTCCCTTGATACAGTGATGCTTGAGCTAAGATCCAAACTATTTTGCTAGTTAAAAGGGCAGGGGCAGTGGAAAGAGTACCGGAAGCAGAAGGAACCGTGTGTGCAAAGACCACATCACAGGACTAAAAGCCGACCTAAACGTCTGGAGCAACAGGGGTGAGGGAGCCCAGGGATCAAGGGCTAGTCCAGCAGGGCCTTGTTGGTCATGTCTGTCTTCAGGCTGAGGGTTTTGTGAGGTCATTGGAGAGTGTTAAAGTCAGGGGTAGTGTGATGAGGTTTGTGTTTTGGAAAGGTCATGTGACTGACCTGATTGGAAAGGGTGCCAGGTAGGGGTGTGGCTAGGCCAGTAGCTGTCCACATGACAGAGTTAGTCGCTTGGGCTGTGGTGGTGATGTGGAGGCAGAGAGAACTGGACCAATGAGAAATAGTTTTCAAAACTGGACGAGGATTTGAAAATAGATTGGATTCAGAGGAGGGGCAGGGAAAAGAATGACTGCGGGGATTCTGGCTTGTGAAATGGAATGGATAGTGGTGCTATTCTTTGAGCTAGGAAATGCTGGAAAGGAACCAAACTGTTTTTGGTTGGAGGGAAGACCATGAGTTGGGTATGGACATAGGAATCTGAAAGTGTCTTTGAGGCATCCCCCGAAAAAGTCAGACAGGCAGTTGGATTAATGGGTTGGAGCGCAGAGGAGGTGTGTGGCCTAAAGAAGGGTAATTTGTGTGTTGCTTTCATACGAGTGGGAATTCGGACCCTGTGGTTCCTGAACCTGGCTCGTAGATGCCCACAGCTGGGCGCTTGAAGATATTTTAATCTTCACAGGTGATTTTAAAATAAAGTTGGAAGTGAGGTTCTCTGCTCTTAACTACTTTTTTATCAACATGGCTTTCTCTTTCTGCTCATGCAACTTATTGATCTTATCTGTCCATTTATATCTTATTGATACCACTGACTCTTACAAGCATCATTACTATCTCTCTCTGGGTGTCTCCCAGCTCATTGTCTCTGTCCGTGACAAGTCTCCTTCCCTCTGGTCCTCAGTTTCCAGTTTCTACAGTTCATATTTACTTGGTTGTCCCACCATCACTTCAAGTGTGACATTGTCCTAAACCAAGTACATCTTCTTTGCAACATTTTCCCATTTCTCTCAGTTGTAACATTATTTCCTTCAGATCACTCATGCTAGAAACCTTGGTGTCATCTTTGATTCCTCTCAGATTTATCCCTTCTTACCAGCACAGCCGTTAACCCCTTGCGTTCATGCCCTCAAGGTGGGATATTGCGGTGGACTGGAGCACGATGGCCTGACTATAAGCTTGGGAGTCAGATCTGGGTTCAAAACCTCCCTCCCCACTTGTTCGCTGTGACACCTTGGACAGCTTCCGTAACTCCTGTGTGTATAGTGGGCCTGCTGCTATCCCTTGCCTTAGGAAGTGGTTGTGGGGATGAGCAGTAATTTATGAAGCACATAATACAGGTACTAGCAAGTAAAGGGTCCTTGGTAAATGGTAAGTACCGTTGTCATTAACTGGTCTCCTTGCCTTAATTGCCCTTCTCCCTCTCTTGTCTCTACTACAGATTATGTTTTTAAATTTATTTTTTAAAAATATATTTATTTGGTTGCACTGGGTCTTAGTTGTGGCAGGCAGACTACTTAGTTATGGTAGGTGGGCTCCTTAGTTGTGGCACATGGGCTTCTTAGTTGCGGCTCACAGGCTCCTTGGTTGTGGCTCTCCGGCTCCTTAGTTGTGGCTTGCAGGCTCCGCAGTGGTAGCTCGCCGGCTCCTTAGTTGTGGCATGCAAACTCTTAGCTGCAGCATGCATGTGGGATCTAGTTCCTTAACTGGGGGTCGAACCCAGGCCCCCTTCCTTGGGAGCATGGAGTCTTCTTTTATTTTTTTTCCGGCACGTGGGCCTCTCACCGCTGTGGCCTCTCCCGTTGCGGAGCACAGGCTCAGCAGCCATGGCTTATGGGCCCAGCCGCTCCGCGGCATGCGGGATCCTCCCGGACCGGGGCACGAACCCGCGTCCCCCGCATTGCCAGGCAGACCCTCAACCGCTGCGCCACCAGGGAAGTCCCAAGGGAGCACGGAATCTTAACCACTGCACCACCAGGGAAGTCCCCGGATTACACTTTTTAAAACACTGATATTATGTGGTCTTACTTTCCTTTGTCTCTTTATGTATTTTTACTAGAACTTTTTATGTAGCCACTACTGAATAGGTCTTATTTCCTTTCCTGATAAGCTTTTTGGGGTTAGGCTTTGTCTTATTCATCATTTTCTCGTTTCTTCCCATTCCATTTTCTCCCCAGGCTTAGCGCAGGGTCTTATACATCATGAATATTTAATAAATACTTGTCGAATCTCATCTGTCTACTCAATCGTGTACTGTGGCTTCCTGCTGATCGCACTGCTTTGACTCACATAGTTAGGACAAGGTAACTTAGCCCCACACATCTGGCCTGATTTCCCGCTACTTGGCTTTCAGACTCCACTTGAGTTGGTTTGAAATGTCATTGTAAGTACCATCTCTTTGCCTTTGCTCATGCCGATCTCTGCATCTGCCCTCCTCAGTCATCCTCCCTACTTGTCAGGCTCAGTTTGGGTTACACGTCACCTGAGAAGAGTACCCCGACAGCCCTTTCCACACTAATGTGTTTCTTCTTTTGAATTCCTGTAGATCTATAGTCTGGACAGTGTACTTCAGGTCTGAATCATGTCTGCTCTTGGCTATAGATGAAGTTCCTCATCTGAATAATGCCACCACCTCACCGTTATTGTGGAAGTGACATGATATGAGTGAGCAAGCGTGTTTGTAAACTATAAAGTGTAGTGCACATGTTATTTATTGTCATAGATATTTATCCTTTATATGTTGCAATCTCCTTGAGCTCAGCAGGGATTATATTTTCTTCGAAAGGCCCTCAGCATTGCTAGATACCTGGTAAAGGTTCATGAGATAATTGGCAGCCAAATAACCTTACTTTAAATGTGTTTTTTCTTCTAGGAGCTATTCATCACTAATGAAAGTTGAGAATATGTCTTCAAATCAGGTATGTTTAAGTTCTTTGCTCTAATGTTGTGCCTTGAAATAATTCACTAAGTTTTTAATGACCGAGTTTCTGGCCAGTGTTGGTTCACATGTTGCAGATGGCTTGACGTGGTTTGGCAACAGTCATACACTCAGGTGGATTCTATTAGACATTGACCGCCCCCCGGCCCTTCCCTGTGGACTTTGCCTTGTGTTTGTTTTTAAGTAGGTCACCTCGTGGAAAGAGATTGTTACACCTTGTCTGTTGTGAAGTGCAGGTCTGTTAGTATTTATAGGACTTTCCCATTCCCCATTCCCCTCTTTTCTAGTTGCAGGCATGCAAAAGTGCCTTTATCTATTACATGTTAATGTGACCGTAGATTCTATATTGTAATTGAGCGAGGACAAAATTATCACCTTCAGTTAAATGAAACAAAAGATCTTATTTGTAGTCTAAACAGCAGTATTGGTTGTCTTCATGTTCCTCAGGACCTACGATAAAGGGAAATGGTGATCCACGTGTCTTTCCCAAAATTTATTTTGAAGTGTCTAGAGATAGTACAATTTAGCTATTATTAAACAGTCTTTGCGGAAAATTGAAATTAGGTGGATATATTTGCTATGTTGAATGTTTATAGTATAATGTATGATGCTTTAGATCTGTGTTGTTCAGTGCACTGGGCACTCATTGCATGTGGCTATTTAAATTACATTTAATTTGATTTAATTTAAAAATTCAGTTTCTCAGTCACACTAGCCATGTGTGGCTAGTGGCTATGATATTCGACAGTATAGAAATAGAACATTTCCGTCACAGCAAAAAATACTGTTAAACAGAACTGCTCTAGATGCTTGGAAATAACAGAATTTAAGGTCCCTTAAGGGTTACCTAGCCAAACCCCATATTCAGTGCATGAATTATAATTGTTAATAGGATTTTACACCTTGTTCATAGCTATATATCCTTCTAAAAATGGATAAGAACAATATGTTTATTCCTGTCTCTTTGAAAAACTAAATTTATGAGTCTCCTTTATGAGTCAGAGATGTAGCTTCATAATTTATTCCTGAAAAATTCCAGAGTAGCATTATGTAATTAAATAGAACCTTGAATTTGAAGTTTAGACACTTAAACTGTCATTTACTAATTGGATAAGACTAATAAAGTTACTTAACCTCTCAGAAGGAGTATTCATCAGCAATAAAAGGAGACATATTACTTCCTGAGGCTGTTCTGAAATTTAAACAAGGTCACGTGTGTGAAAGTTCTTCTTTGACTTAGACAATATAAACGGTCATTACTATTTCTTATCCTTGTAGTCCTTAGTTGTTATTTACACACAGAGTATCAGTATCAGAAGATGAGACGTATTTAATCCCTTCTGGAAACTATTCTTAGAAAACAGTTTAACAGTTGAGCAGAAGTCTTTAACATAACCCAAATCTAATGTCTTTGTTGTGATTGTTGTTGCTATTGAAGTTTCCTGTTATTTAGAGACAACTTTTCAGCAGAAATCTGGCACGTATATTATGTTATGACCTTAGGCATTTTCATCATGGATTTTCAAAGTTTGAATGTTGTTTTGGAATTAAGAAATAAACACACACACACATGCGCGCGTGTGCGCACGCAAATATACATATGTATACAAACACCACCATAATATAGCTATGGATGTTAAAAGTTCCAGAATTAGGAAGTCAGATTTGTAGACCAAAGGATTATTAACCCTTCTGCCTTTCCTCTCTCCCCCGTTGCTGCTACCTCTGTTCCTGAGGCCCAGGTTGGAATCGGGTTCAAATTTCTGAGAAGTTTTGCATTGGGTGTTTCCATTCTCTCTCTCTCTCTCAGTGGTAGGACTCACACAGCTTTTCCCCATACTTCAAAAGGATGGGCTTTCATTCTCTTTGTAACTGTCTTCTGTTAAGGGGACGCAGACCTTTTTTTGATCCACTTTGGCCTCATGATCAGTTGATTTTCAGTCAAAGGCTGGTGTTTACATAAGATATGACTTAATTTTTAATTTAGCTTATATAAGTTCATCAGGAAAAATATTAGTCTTCCACTCTGAGGTTGGTTTTAATTTTGAGTTTTTGCTCTCCTATGTAGAATAATTCTCTTCAATCTATAATTTCTTTCTAATCTTTCTAAATTAGGCATCAGGAACCATCAGCAGTTACTTTTGACATTTTATTTGCATATCACTTTTTAAGTGGATGACAAGAAACCTATTTTGCTACGCTGAAAAACATATTGACTCTTAAAGGGAATCTAAAATACAAAAATTGTCCAAATCAAGTCTTGGATCGCAGCTATATATTTAAATGTTACTTTAATCCCAAACACAGATCCCCAGACACATGGCAACTCTGCAGATCTAACCCACAGCCTTTATAGGGAGTAATTTACTTGGATTGGCCCCAAGCCACATTATCTTAGTGAGTTTTGGGGACACAAACATCCTCAGTGTTTGGCATCTAAAGCTGACCTTCAAAGTTGCAGGCTGACTCTTTCAACATCCCTAATGCTGTTATTTCAGTTTAGAACTTTCAGGCAGTCAGAGTTCTGGTGCGTGGATAGACTACAAACATTAGTTTTCTTTTTGTACAATTATCCAAGGCATTTTTACTGTGGCCTCAGTTCGTTGTGCTAATTGAAGAGAAGCACAGAGAAGCCTGCTGAATGAAACTAGAGATCAAACCAGACTTCACAGAAATCACTGTTTTCCACCTGTTCCTCCTATTTCCCTGCCCATCTTTAATACGAGTTATTAAGGAGAAAAGCATATAGCATACCTATAAGCGTAAGTCCTCTCCCTCTCTAACAAGTGAGGTATAAAGCAGCGGGAAAGAGAGAGAAGTCAAAACAGTGTTGTGTTCAAGTTATGACATTTTCAAGCAAATGTCCCGGAAGTCACATTATTAGTGAATGTTGGCATCCAGAGCAGTTTTCTTAGCGTGTGCAGTAGCCCAGAAAGGAGTTTGGGGCTCTACTTTTGTACTTGATCTTCAGGACTTGTTTACACTATATACCACCATCATGTAAGATGTTTTTCATCAAAAGCTTGGCAAGCCAGCTAACTTGATACCTAGCCTGTAGTTTCCTGCTGACTTTTTTCAGTTAAAAAAAAAAAAAAAGGGCTTCCCTGGTAGCGCAGTGGTTGAGAGTCCGCCTGTCGATGCAGGGGACACGGGTTCGTGCCCCGGTCCGGGAAGATCCCACGTGCCGCGGAGTAGCTGGGCCCGTGAGCCGTAGCCGCTGAGCCTGCGCGTCCGGAGCCTGTGCTCCGCAACGGGAGAGGCCACAACAGTGAGAGGCCTGCGTACCGCAAAAAAAAAAGAAAAGAAGCCATCTTGTGAAATAACAGATACGTGATAACCCTGAGGCTCAAAGTAATGGAATTTAGGTCAAAAATACTTTTGCATATTTGCAGCTTTGTTGGCATTAAAACATTGAGGCAGTATTTGTTTGGTTTCATTTTATGGTATATTTGTTGAAGGAAGAGTTACGTTTCCTTTCGGTCACTCTTGTTACATCTTATACTAAGTCATTGGGCCTTACTTCTTAATTTGGGAATCATTGGTCTCTTATTGCTGGGCAATCCAGGCCATGTAATGACACCTTAGAGAATATAGCTGCTAATGTAGCTATTCTAAACAACTAGCAGTTAAAGATAGAGAAGAAATGAGTGAATATAATTATTTTACTTTTTACTCTGAATTCTGCAGTTCGGCATAAGGAGGCTTGTTACCTAATACTAATTGTAAATTTTTTTAATCAAGTTATTTATTTCGAAGGCTTTTATGGTTTCACTGTTTTGTTTCCTACAGGACGGCAATGATTCAGATGAATTCATGTGAATGGAGAAAAGGACCTTTTAAAGATGTGAATTTAGGGACAGTTGCAGAAGTTTTGATTTCATCTGTGTTCTGAGTCATAAACAACAACCAACCAAAATAATATTCTACAAATATTACCATCTTCGGAGTTAAAAAAAATTGTTCCCTTTTCTGCTTTCAGAAAAGGAGCAAATACACACACACACACACACACACACACACACGTACACGTACACAATATAGTTGGACTTGAAGACAGCATATAACTTTAGGAAGGTGAAAATATTTTTGCCAGAGCATGTCCTGGTACCTCATGAAGGTTGGCTGCCCTTGTTCTTGGAATGTTCCCCTCACCCCCGATTTCCTGATTAGAAAAAAAAAAAGCATGGGTTTTGAAGGTGATAGTGATGTTTTCAGAAGGTTGCTGGCTTCAATGGTCACGTCCCATTGTGCCCTGTGAGTCTGTTAGCAGAGCTGCCCTCAGCTCGTCCAAGCTTCCACGTGCTACATCCTTCCTTTTCCCATTGAGAGCCTCCATCCAGGTACCATCAGGCTTAAATAAATAGTTGGTGTTAATCAAGGTTGGGCCTTTTGGCGATTTTTACCTGAGCACCGAGTAACCCCAGCTGCGTATATTAAACTTCAGGCTCCAGAGGCATTTCTCAGCAGTGAGGGGAGAAATAGGAAGGGATGCTCTGTGGATCATTTTGAAGATGTAGGTTACCTGATTTTTGTCTTGGGATGTAGCATAAAGCACAAGTCTACTTGGCAGTTATGGTTTTAGAAAGAATTAAGCATTTCACTAGCCAGCCAAGTAGTTTATTTACCTTGAAATAATATTTATTTTGAGTTAGAACCCCAGAGTGCAGATTTCTCAATTGTAGACTCAGTAACTTAATATGTAGCCGTCCTACCCATCTGCACCACCTGCCCTCCAGGATGATTCTGAATAGAAGATATATTTTTATTACAGCCTGAAAGGCAACCCGTGTGGCAAGAGATAGGACAAGACAATGAAAGGGGAAGGCACAAAGCCTGCAGGTCATAAGGCATGCAGATGCGCATTCTAACCACACGCAGAGTCTGCAGCTGTATTCTAACCCAGCAAAAATACCTCCTCCAGCAGATATTCCACCTGTAACAGCACTTTGGAGTGGCGGGTAAAACCACAAGACTTCAGGGTTTCTGTTTATCCCAAGTTGGTGTATGGGGTTGAACTGGAAGATTTCCTGAGACATAACTCGGCCAAATTGTGAGAAGGGGTGTGGGAGATGACTCCAGAAATTTGTGATTGAGTGTGTATATATGTCCAGTCATATTCAGCCTGGAGTTCTATGAGTTGGAAATGTAATAATAAAGACTTGTTTCTTTATTTGGGAGGATACTGATATATAAATTCTTAGCTTGTTATTTCCTTCCCCAAACTAGTTTTGAGGGTGATCGGGGTGTGAAAACCTCATCTATTATATAGGCTTAAACTGGTAGGTTCTACGGGGTAATCTTCCTGCCTCACTGATAAATGTGTCTGTCCCCCAGATGCCCACTGGGTCAGAGTGGATGACCTTTCTCAGACACACTCTGGATTGAGTGTAAATTAGTAACTGTGCTTCTTTAATTAGGTGGCCCTCCTGCCTGGTTACTGTAGGCAAACTGCTGCAAATGTCTAGAATGGGGAGACTTTGCTTCTAACATCGCCGTTGTCACCTCAGCTCTCTCTGCTGCTTAAGAAGGACTCCTCTCTACCGCACATTATAACATATACAGGGAGAGGTTTTGAAGAATACATCTGTTTTTACTCTAGTGTGAGAGATCCTGGGGTCCACGTCGTACATATGTCCTAACTCTCAGCTGACACTGGTTTCTAATGTCAAGGTCTCTCTTCTGAATCCCTGGCGCTCAAAGCTTTCTAGCTGCTCTGTGGTGGTCTCCTCCTACCTCCGCCTGTGCGGTGGGTAGGTTTCTTTCCCCAGCTCCCGTGGTCCCAGAGGAAGCATCGTCCTTTTGAGGACATTGGTTCAGTGCCAACCGGTCAAACTGTTGGCACTGAAGTCATCTCACTTCTTGCTATTGGCATGTTTCCTCAGCTTCCTGTAGGAAAATTCCAATTTGTTGGCAATTTTATGAGCTGTGTCCTTGATCAAATCATGCATAAAGAGGATTTCTCTTTCCAGCTCTGCCTTCAGTTTCCCCACTCTGATCTGCGTGCAGGTGAGGTTCACATTATCGTTTAATTTACTTCACAAACTCTGTTGTATTCCTGTAGCTTGAGAATTTATTTCTTATCCACCTTTGTTGACCTAGGGTCATGATCTTTGGGCAAGGGGAAGTTTGTCACAGAGCTTGTGGTGGAACAGACTAGGATGTTTACCAAAATATAGGAGGTTTTGACCTTAGCAAAGTAGGCACTAAGCTGTAGTTGAACCCCTTCAGTATCTCTTTGTTGTGCTGGGTTTTTTGTTTTTTGGGTTGTTTTTTTTTGCGGTACGCGGACCTCTCACTGTTGTGGTCTCTCCCGTTGCGGAGCACAGGCTCCGGATGCGCAGGCTCAGCGGCCATGGCTCACGGGCCCAGCTGCTCCACGGCATGTGGGATCTTCCCGGACCGGGGCACGAACCCGTGTCCGCTGCATCGGCAGGCGGACTCTCAACCACTGCGCCACCGGGGAAGCCCTGTTGTACTGTTTTTAACACTTTCTGAAGCCCAGATTTTGGTGAACCTTTTAACTCTTCAGTGCCAATGGTTTCCCCCACTTGGGAAGGAAGGTAAGAGCCACACATACAGCAAGATTAGAGAAGGAGAGTTCAGCTCTACCCTCTTGTTTAGGAGCAAAGCTCCTCTTCCCACATTTGCGTCCGTCAGAGACGGGAAACTCTCGTCTTCCAAGCTGGAACAGGTTATGGGAAAAACTGAGCAGGATGGAGAAATGGAACACTTTCCAGTTTTTCCCGAGCTGTGGTATTGAAGCCGCTTTTCTCTGATTTGAAGTACAGCATTGTGAATAATAAATCCCATACTCAGAATGATCATAGTAAAGCTGAGTGGGCAACCTTTGGATTTTAAAGTAGACTGTGAAAATATCCAGCTGTACTCAAAAGTGTAAAATTAGAAACTTAAATTCCAAGCTAAATGTCCATCTTGACCCATCTAACTCCAGCAAGTGTGTGACAGCTGGGAAATGAGGACAGCACGGCTGGTGCTTCAGCAGGCGCACGTTCAAGTTGGGCTTCGTGAGAGCTCTTCTCTGCCAAGTGCACGTGGGCCCAGCACAGGGCAAGAGACTCGTGTGCGTTATATCATTTCACAAACGAAATGCATGATGCCCCCCACGTATTCATCATGTTCTGGATGAATGATATGTAAACTAGAATACAAGCTGATAGTTTGAGAAGAACCAAGTGTGTGTGGGAGATTCACTTTTACTTTTCTCCTCCATGATGCAGTCTCACTGATGGGATGTGTAATTATTTTAGGCATATAGGAAGAAGGAGGTTCTCGGCTACCTGAGATGATGCCCTTTGAGCAGTCAGTTTTGCCCTTTAGCAGGAGGAAGAGAGCAAATTACAGTAAAGGGAAGATGGCCCAAGAATTCCAGGAAGAGAACTGAAGAACTCAGAGCCTGAGGGCCGTGATCTTTGAGCCCTAGAATTTGAAGTCTATGACTCATTCCCCGCCCCCCTAGAGTTCCTAGGGGTCTGCCTGAGACCCTGACCCTGGAATGAGGTGCAAAACATGTAGACTTGCTGGAATGGCATCACTGATGAATGTCGTATCTCTGGGCCAGCGTTCTGTTTATAGAGTCACCCCTTCTGTGACAGCGCCTATTCTAATGTTACCCAGTATGTTGGCAGGAGGTATCAGGATAGAAGGAGCCACAGAAACAGTCAGGCTTTGCTCCCAGCTATAAAAAGCATGTTTGACTTCTTAAATGTTTATTAGAGGATGCTGGGTTCTGTTTGTCACTAGTCAAGGCAATACCTGCGCCCTTTTGGTTTTAACTGCCTTAGCTACTAGAATCCTGGGGTTTAAGGTTTTGAGTAAATCAACCTATCTGGGGAATGTAGGTTGAAACCAGACTTTTCATATAGAAAAATGTAGAGATCCGTGTATATTCTTGGTGGACTCAGGAGTCCACTGAAAATACAAATAGCTATCTAACGCCATGTGTTAACCATGGCTTACCATTAGAATATACGTACCTCCATTTTCTCACAACTGATTGCTTTGTTTTGTCTTGCCGATTTCATGGTGTCAATTACTGGAGGAACTCCAAGCTCTCCACCTCAGTGGTTATGACTGCAGTTCTGTACTGTGCCAGATGAAATAAGAAACAGGTCTCTGTGTTGGCACGCGCCAGTGGGCTCTGACTAGGCGTTTTCTGCTTTTGTTGACAGCCAAGGAACAGAGGCCAGGGGAAGTGAACGCTCACCCTAGAATCCCATGTAGCTTTTGCTAGTACCCAACCCTGGTGAGTGGGTGTCAGTGTTTAAGGCTAAAAAAAAAGAAAGGAATTCTCCAAAGTCAGTAGTGTTTTTCAATCCCACATCAACCCCATCCTGTAACCACTGCATTAAAAATATAAGATGAGTGGCCTGACGTTTCACATCCTGCCTAGGTGAAGGCTTGGCTGCCTGCGTTCTTGCTGGCATTTTGGTTTCTGCCTCAGCACTTTGCCTTGTAGAGAGAAGGTCAACATTTGCTTATGATTTCTGGGATATGCTTATGAGAATGGGATTTTCCAGGTGTTGAGGGCTGTTCTGTGGAACTTGAACCGTTTTAGCTCTTAGTCAGATTCAGGGTCAACAGGTTAAATTTGCAGACTGAGAAATGTCAAGAGAAAAATACAGTTCGAGCAATGGACTTTTATCCGTCTCAGCCTTGCCAGAATTATCTTCAGTTGTGGAGCCCCTCGCTTCGTTATATTAATCCCTTTAAAACTCTGAAATTTTTGTTCTTTGGTTAACGTACTCTGCACCCAGTGAGGCTTACATAACTTATTTCCAAACTAGAATTGCTTTAAGAAGAGTCTTAGGAAAAGGATGGAAGGTCTGAAATAGTCAAGGCTTAAATTTAGTCACAGGAAAAGCTGTACTAGTGCCTACGGTTGGAAAATGTTTCCTTTTTCAATAAGAAGGGAGAGGGCAACCTGTGTTCCTGCCCGCCTCCCGCCCCTCGGCGAGGCCCTTCGAGGTCCTGCTCCTGCTGTGGTGGAAAGCGTTCCGCTGCCATGTTTAAGTCCAGTGATCGTTTAGGGCTTTATTGTCGTTAAGACCTTCGTGAACAGGACAATACACTGATTACCAGGACTCTTTCTCCCTCACATCTGTCCAGACAACTGCTCGTATATCAGGGATTAAAGAGGATAAGGAAACACACAACCCTTCCCTCACTTCAGCATGTCGACTCCTCCCTCCAAGCACCACTGAACTCCGCTGGATCTCTGGGGATTCTGAGTTGGGAAGAATGTTTAAAATATTTCCCTTTATGTGATTAGAAATTCAGAATTTAAAAGGTAGAAAAGGGCACAGGTATTTTAGAGCAGTGAAACTACTCTGGATGATACTCTGATGGTGGATACATGTCATTATACGTTTGTCCAAACTCATAGAATGTCCAACACCTAGTGAACCCAGCTGCGAACTGTGGACTCTGGGTGATAATGACGCGTCATGTAGGTTCATCAGCTGTAATGGACGTACCGTTCGTGAGGGATGTTGATGGGGGGGAGGCTGTGTGCATGTGAGGGGGGCAGGGGGTACGTGGGAACTCTGTACCTTCCACTCAATTTTGCAGTGAACCTAAAACTGCTCTAAAAAATAAAGTCTGCTTAAAAGAAAATACGGGTAGAGTGATAAATGTTCCCAGTTCCCCTTCTTGGAGGCTACCAGTAGTACCAGTTTTTTATTAAAGGCAGAATGTCTAGATCTGGACTCAGCTGAGCTCGGGGATTCGGCCTGCTTCTCAGCCCGGATGTACCAGCGGCTCAGCGAAGAGGGAGTATGGGGGGACTGCTCTATGCTTCTGCCTCGTGGGGCATTTAATCCAAGAGAAAATGCCCAGCCCCTTCCCAGAGTCACCCCTCGCTGGGGCTTAGGGGAAGGTCAGGAGTTCAGAAGTGGAGAGGAACGAGAGGACAAGTGGTGTCTTGGTGTCCCCATCCACGAAACAACCTGTCTGGACACGGAGGTACAGGACGGGTTCTCTCTCAGTAAACTCCCGAGTTCCAGTTAAAATCTTGAGTGCAGTGGAGAACAAACAAAGGAAAAGAAAACTGCTTACTTTCATCTCAGTTTGTGCTTGGGGGTGGAGAGGGGGTGGGAACAGGACTGGCCTCAGGCAACTCGGGATGTCAGCACCCCAGCCCCCCTTCGGTTCTGTCTCCCGCCCCCAGCTTGCTACCTTAGCTACCTTGCATCCCAGCGCCTCTTCTTACTATGGCAGAAAGGACGGGAGAGAAGATCTAGCGTGGGTGAGGATATGCCCATAGCATGAAGGAACGGGAGCCGTACACCACTTTCACCCTAGATTTTACCTTTAGGAGTGTGCATTTTAGGATGTAACTCAGCTCCTTTACTATGTGACTTAACGACAAGTCACTTGACCCCTCTGGGCCTCCTGTTGCCCACTGGAGAAAGGAATAGGACTAGAGGAAGGATTATAAATCCCAGTGCTACGGGGGGCAGGCTGGTGATGGGAATGAGGGCCCGTGAGGCGAGGTGGGCAAGCGTGTGCGCACCACGTGTGGGTAGCTCTTCTAAAGGGGGCAGCTGCCGCTGAGCTCCAGCTGCGAATTGCTCCAGGGAAATCAAGTTCCATAAGACAAGCCAATGAATAACATTCTTTGAAGGAGCTGAACACAGGACAGGGGAAAAAGAAGAGCGTTTTAATTTCACCTTCCACAATGGTCTGCTTTCCCTACCCTTGGATGACATGTTGGATGAATAGGTCAGATTCCATGACTTTCTGACCGCTTCCCAGGATAGGAACAGTTACATTTTTAAATTAGTTTCCTTTTATGTATTAAAAATTCCAGTCTTATATAGAATGGATAAACAACAAGGTCCTACTGTATATAGCACAGGGAACTATGTTCAATATCCTGTGATAAACCATAATGGAAAAGAATAGGAAAAAGAAAATATGTATGTATAACTGAGTCACTTTGCTGAACAGCAGTAATTAACACAACATTGTAATTCAACTATATTTCAATAAAAAATAAATGAAAAAAAAATTCCAGTATCATTTAAATCCAAACTTTAACCACAAATAGGATTCCAAACTTCAACCCACCTTCTGGTTCAGGTCTGATTCTTCACTCTGCCTCTTCCAGCTCTCCCTGGGCTCCCCTTGCCCCCCAGCAGCTGGCTCCTCTAGGGGTGGGGCAGAGGCTAGAAAGGTAGATTTAAGGAGGGTTACCACTTGGTCCTCCTTTACAAGAGCCAATGGGAGGGGTCCGTTGGGATAAGCACTGTTGTAATCTGGCTGTTGGTGTGTCTTGCAGGTAGAATGTGGATATACTCAACTACTTACTGCTCTCAGTTTTGAGACTTCACGAATATCTGACAGCAAATTACATTACAAATCTGGCTTTTAAGTCAAATTTCCAAACGTGTATATGGTAGCTCAAAATTATTCAGCACTGCTAGATCCAATCAGACCTGTCCATGGGCTGTCCATCGCCCATGGGCTATCAGTTTGAGGGCTCTGGGTCAGAAGAGTTCTAAGGTCTCTTCCAGTCATCGTCATCTGTGAATTTACGCTTTTCCTAGATTTAGTAAGAACCACTGGAAGTCCTCCAAGCTTTTCCCCTTATAGGAAGGGTCCCTCCCCTCTAGGAATCCTGGGTGGCAGAGGCCTCCTGGAAATGTTTTATCCTGAGTAGACACCTCCAGCATTCTGAAGAAGCAGGAGATGAAGGGAAGGGCCAGAAGGTGGCAGGAGAGAACAGCATGAGTCAGCTTCCGTTCGGTTGTAGTTCCAGGTGTCCCTCTGAGCCCATATTGCATTCCTGCAGTTGGATGGGAGGTTGACACAGGACCTCAGGGACCCCTCCAGCGCCAAGAATCTTGAAGCACATCAGGAAAATAGATGCTTCTATTGGTGGGGGTGGGGTCCCAAAGCTCTTGGCCATTGAATTCTCAGAAATGCGGGGTAGAAGGTGCCCGAACCTTCTAAACCAATGCCATGTATCGATCTAAAAAGAAGCTGGGGGAATTCGCTGGTGGTCCAATAGTTAAGACTCCACACTTCCACAGCAGGGGACGCGGGTTCGATCCCTGTTTGAGATGCCGCATGCCACGTGGTGCAGCCAAAAAAAAAAAAAAGTTGTCAAAACATAAGGCTTATATTTGAAAACAAATCTCTCTTGTTTCAGAATCAGCCTCTCGCTTTCCTTCCCAGGCATAATGCACAAGTTGCACTGAATCATGGAATTTCATAGAACCGTAGCCCGTGGAGGTTGGAAGGGACCTGAAAGATTATTTAAACCAATCGTACTCTTCTGTGTCCTTTCCAACCACCCATAACAGAGCTCCTCCATTCTCGGCGTGAATGCATCCAGAGACGGGAAGCTCATGAATTTTTAAAGCCATTTGACTATTAGAAAGTTACTTGATTGGGGTCCCTGCACCGGTAGGCGGACTCTCAACCACTGCGCCACCAGGGAAGCCCCTAAAGGGAATCTTATTGTGATTTTTTTTCTATGACTTGCCTCTTTCACTCAATATTATGTGTTTAATTAATTTTCCCTGTTAAAGATACCTTGTTAGAGTTGAGTTAATTCTGGCTTTAATTATCTCCTCTAACCCTTTATAAATATTATCTACATATTTGTAAGTATTCCTTCTATATTATCATCCAAAAAATTTTGGGCAATGTTGAATGGGTAAATCTCAGGGTAGTACCTTCAGCAAACTTCTAGAAACATCCCTTCTGACTGAGAGTAATGGATTATTTAGCACTCTTTGGGCACAGTCACCCAGTAACTAGTTCTCCTAGTTTTACTTTAATTCAGACGGTATTTTCCTACTTGCTCACATGATTATCAAAAAACACCTTGCTACTATATATAAAATAGATAAACAACAAGGACCTACTATATAGCACAGGGAACTATATTCTGGAAAAGAATCTAAAAAAGAATATATATATATATATGTATAGCTGAATCACTTTGCTGTATACCTGAAACTAACACAACATTGTAAATCAACTATATTTTAGTATTAAAACCCCCCGCACAAAACCTTGCTTGAAATCCAGATAAACTATATTTATGACATTTTCCTGATCTACCAGTCCAGCAGACTTGTCAAAATGAGGCTTCGAGAACGTGTATTGGCTCCAAGTAATTGCTCTACTGTTTCTTAAAGAGCATAAAGCAGGCTTTTGGTTTCCATGGTTTTGTCGGAGATTGAGGGCAAGCCCACCAAGCCTATAGTTGTGGGAAATCGCCTTCGACCTTTGAAAAATCAGAACTATGTTTTCTGACCTGTTGCTTTCCATGATTTCTCCAAGTTCTCAAACAGCATTGAGAGACCCCCCCCCTTCGCCAAGTTTTCAATACCTGGAGTGTCCTTGATCTGGACCAGGAAGTTAGGACTTGGAGAGAATCAGAGGCAACTAATCCCCTAAAACAAGGAAGGCATTTTACTGCAGAGATGCGAAGAGGACAAAGCTCTTAAAGATTGGCTTCCAGAAAGTGGTAGGTGAAGTAATTTTAAGAAATTGGCAATAGGCGCGGTATTAAGAATTTGAGAGCGGAAGGCCAAGGTTGAGATAGTCCCTGGAGTAATGAAAAGCGTGCTATTACGGGAAAAGGGATCAGATTGCCGAAGAAGTGGCAGAGTTAGAATGATTTCGTAGTCGGTCCATTTAGCATGGAATGATAACTTTCTCCACCAGCCAACTCCCAGCCAAGGAACAGGAGAGGAGAGAGAAGACAGGACAGTCTGGGGCAGAGGGGTAAACTGAGAAGAGTTGAGGCCATTGGCAAGGGCAGCATCTAAAGTGCTGAGGGGCTCCAGCCCTCAGGGGAAGGAAATCAGACGGCATGAAAGTGGAGTGGGCGGGGGAGACGGGACAGGAGATGTGACTGGGGGTCTGCGGAGAGCTGAGTGGGTTATGGTTATGGTAGGAAAGGGAAGCCACCGAGCGTGAGGCCGGGAGGATGGACACAGAGTAGGGTGATGACGTGGCCTGGGGAAGGGGTGCTGCGTGCCGCTGAAGACGGACCCAGGGTTGATGTCAGGGTGGGAGCAGGCTCGGGGGGGGCATCCCCAGGCAGGCGAGCACCACGGACCAGGTCAGGGCGCCAGGCCCACATTAGGTGCCAGAGCCACTGGAGTTGAAGAGGAAAGTGCCAGAAACAGATGAACTTCAAAGGAGGAGCAGGGGATGGTGATGCGTTCGGGGCCTGGAGGTCTCAGCAGAGAATGAGGCAGAGTTCCCTGCATGGCCATAGAGTGTGATGGCAGTGGGAGATGACCCCATGGGACAGGGGAGAGCCACTTTGGCTAAGGAGGAGGGTGAAGGAGGGAAAGGGTTTGAGAGTGAACGAAAATTCGCTGTGACAAAGCTGGAAGGTCGGGGCCTCGTGACAGCAGTTCCAGGAGTCAGCCTTTCAGGAGGGGGGCGGAGGCCGGTTGGTGAGTTGCAGGATGTAGCAGGGGAGCTGATGGATGGTTTTTCAAAGAGAGCTTTGTGGATAATAGAGCTGAAGGCACCAAGAGTTGGGAGGCCTGAGACTTCCCTGGTGGTCCAGTGGTTAACATTTCGCCTTCCAATACAGGGTGTGTGTGTTCGATCCCTGGTCGGGGAGCTAAGATCCCTCATGGCCGAAAAACCAAAACATAAGACAGAAACAATATTATAATAAATTCAATAAAGACTTTAAAAATGGTCCACATCAAAAAAAAAAAATCTTTAAAAAAGAGTTGGCAGCCCTCTGTGAGGGCCAGGAGTGACCTTGCTGAAACCTCAAACTACCCTATGGTAGCTCATGAATACGATCTCCCTTTTAGAGATGTGAAGCCCAGGGTAGATGTGAACAAAAACAATGGGCGCCCTGCACCCAGGGCCTGCCTGTGTCTTTATTCAATTTCACGACCAAAGAGCACCTGCCCCAATGGGAGGAGGTCATTAACAGGGCAGGTCACCCATTCAGCACAGTTCCTGCCAGCTTTCCCAGGGCAGACGAAATGTCTAAGACCTTTAAAAGCATGGATGGGCTACCAAATTCAAATAGAAACCAGCACACAAATACATGTTCAACTACTGTCTACAAATGTAATAGTATTCTGCCATCCTTATGCTTAGATTTAGCATAGAAACATTTCATCTCAAACTTCTAAGTTAGCAATGCGCATTGATTATTGAGAAATTGGACTCATTTGTAAACTATTTGAGTTAATCAAAGCCAAAGAACCGCTGAATCATCCCTGAATTAAGTTGGAGCTCCAGAGTCCTGAGTATTCCTGGCAAGACACCCAGTCTCACTGATTTTTGTCTCATCAGAGGCCACCACTAATCCCAATTAGTGACTGATCTTTCATCAGTCATTGCCAAAGGTCAGAACTGACCACCAAACTCCAGGGCCTTTATGAGCAATAAGCCAGCCCTATCCCCATCCGTGCTTTATTTTTTAATTTATTTTTTGCTTTTTTTTTTTTTTTTAATCTCTTGCTTTATTTTTCTCCACAGCACTCATCACCATCTGCCACACTATCTATTTTTTGTATCTGTTTCTTGGGCCCCAGCCCACATAGGCTCCATAAGGGCAGGGGTTTTTGTTAACTCTGTACCCCAATATCTAGAACAGGACCTGACTCAGAGTGGGCATGCAATGCATGTTTGCTGAATGAATGACACTTCCCAAAGTGAAGTTTAAAAACAGCTTCCAAATTTTACAGCAAATCCAGATATATATTTAATGGGTTTATGTTTAATTAAATACATTTTACTGCATTTAGGAAATTTCCTGGATGTCCAGTGGTTAGGGCTCTGCGTTTCCAGTGCAGGGGGCATGAGTTCAATCCTTGATTGGGGAACTAAGATCCCATAAGCCACGTGGCATGGCCAAAAAAAAATTTATTGCATTTAATGTAAGATGGGCTGGAGCTTCCAAAAAAGGTAACAGGGACTTGGATGGTTTTTAAGTGGCCTTGTTCATGAAGCTGGGAAGTACCTTAGAGGTCAGCCAGAACAGAGATATGCCCTGATTTGATTATCCAGGGCAGAGGCTGGACTGAATCAGGGTCCTAGGCCCGTACTCTTTCTGCAGCCCACCCCCACTCCCAAAGTGGGTGGAGGATGTGTTGAGTGTCTTAGAGGGCTTGCGATGAAACCAATGATGCTTAATGTGTAGGGTCACCTCACTTGCACAGACCCCCTGCCAAGGTCTGTGTCTAATTTTGCATTTGTAATGTTATGCACCTTTTCCTAAAGAGGGCCTCCTGGTAAATGGTATCAGCTTCAGGCTGCCCCAAACTGGGAGCTACCGAGTCGTAGGCACAAAAATGGCCTACCCTCACCCCCCCTGCCACACACATCCATACATGACTGACCTGCCTCCCAGGCCCACCAGGCCCCAAACTTGGAGAACAAGACAAGATTCCCAACCAGGGTTTAGGAAGGACCTGCAACGACCTGATTGGAGAGGTTGAAAATGGGCCTGTTTTGGGGGAGAAATCCCTCCTCTTCCCAGAGGTTTGGGGGGGGTGATGACCTTTGGCCTTGCTGGAGAGATCCAAGAAGGGGCAGGACCTGACTAGGGCTGGGATTGAGACAGGAGGGGAGTGGGCAGGGCACAACCTTTAAAAGAATGACATATGAATAAACTGTTGAGAACCGAATAGGCGCAAGGTGGCGGCAGATTCGACTTCCAGTAGACCTTGAGCCTCATTATACGCTATCGTAATACATTAGCATATGCTAAGTGACACACCCAAGGGCGCTGTGACAATTCCAAGGCCTACCATAAAAGGCCAAAAAGTGGGCGGTAGCCCAATTCCTGGAAATTCCTATCCCTTCTTTAAGGTAGTTGGAATAATCCTCCCACTCATTAGCCTATGAAATTACCCAGCCCATAAAAACTAACCACCCTGGGCTTCCCTGGTGGCGCAGTGGTTGAGAGTCTGCCTGCCCATGCAGGGGACACGGGTTCGGGCCCCGGTCTGGGAGGATCCCACATGCTGCGGAGCGGCTGGGCCCGTGAGCCATGGCCGCTGAGCCTGCGCGTCTGGAGCCTGTGCTCTGCAACGGGAGAGGCCACAACAGTGAGAGGCCCACGTACCGCAAAAAAAAAACTAACAACCCCATATTTCAGGGCCTCTCTCACCTTCTAAGATGACCCACACTCTGTCTATGGGGCCTATATATCTCTCTCGATAAATCTACTTCTTATCACTTTACCTCTCAGTGAATTCCTTCTGCGACAAGACATAAAGAACCTGAGCTTCATTAAGTCCTGAGACCAGGTGTGCAATTTCAGCTGGGAGATTGTGAGTTTGAGTCCCAGTCTAGGGTGTGCAGTTTCAGGATGGTGGGGAGAGAACAGGGTCCTGCCTAGGGTGCCTATTCCCTCCATACACACCCCAAAAAAGGGTCTGGGAAGACCTGAGCCTAAAGCTCCCATGAAGGACAAAGTGGAAACCTGGGCCCGGAGAGCGTGTGCACGGCTCTGGCTCCACCCAGCTCCTGCCACTTCTCATCCTTCAGCCTCACTGGACTCTTCTGCTGCCTTGGGCAAGGCTGGAGCCTGGGCCTCCAGCATCAGGACCGTCTGGCCCTTCTTGATTCTCAATTGACAGAGAGGGTTAGGTGTCCTTCCTTACCCAGCTGAAGCTCAGCCTTTGAGCACCAAGTGTCTCCTGTCACCTCCGTAACCTCCCCAGCTGCTGCTCTCTCCTGGGGAAGAGTCCTGGCCCCTCCCTTCCTTTGACCTGGCTGACTCCTGCTTATCCTTGAAGACTTAGCTCAAATATCTCCAGGAAGCCATCTTTAGGCTGAGTCACCTGCTTTTCCTCTCTATTCCCTGGTTCTTTGCAATGACCTGTATGTTTCCACTTCTTAAAGTAAATTGTAAGCAATTACTCGTTCCCAGAGAGTAAGGACTGTGTCTTTTATCTCTTATTTCCCAAGACGTTTTGATGGCAGAAATCCTAAATAAGCGAGGAGGGTTGGCTATTTAAAGGCAGCTGGGAATGGAGACAGTTTGTAATTGACTACATTTGCTTCTCCAATTGCAAAGAGAAGCTACTCCACCTGCAAGAAGAAAAGCACATTGTTCCATTCTGGGAGATTTTTAGGACATGGAGTTTTTGAAGACAGAAACAGGGGAATAAACAACAGACATTTACTAAGCACCTCCTATATATAGTGCCAGATATAGTGTTGTTTAATCCTTAAGGCCCCTTCGCTATTATGCACATTAAACAGATGAGAAAACCGAGACCTTCAGAAGTAAAGTGGTTTGCTCAGCATCACCCAGCCTAGGCCTCATCTCCATTCTGAGAAGTATCATCATTACCCCTCCCGTCTCTCCCTGTGTGGATAGGATCAAGCTTGCTGCTGTCTCTGTCTTCAAAAACTCCACGTCCTGAAAATCTCCCAGAATGGAACAACCTGCATTTCTTCTTGCAGGTGAAGTAGCTTTTCTTCGCATTAAAATACTTTCTAAGGTATGACATTCCAAACATAACGATCTTCTATTAATGTCCTGACACTGTTGGATCTCTGAGCTTAGCTGATTTAGAGTGAGGGAAAGTGATTATACTTTCGCTTTCCAAAGAAGAACATAGGAATTTTTTTCTGTGTTTCTGAAGTTAGTTATAAGAGTACGGACACCTTACTTCAAAGAAGGGGAGAGAAGATAAGGGCGTAAGATTTCTTTTTTTTTTTTTTTGTGGTACGCGAGCCTCTCACTGCTGTGGCCTCTCCCATTGCGGGGCAACAGGCTCCGGACGCGCAGGCTCGGCAGCCATGGCTCATGGGCCCAGCCACTCCGCGGCATGTGGGATCTTCCCGGACCGGGGCACGAACCCATGTCCCCTGCATTGGCAGGCGGACTCCCAACCACTGAGCCACCAGGGAAGCCCAAGATTTTTGCTTTTATACAGTCATCTAGGTGTTTTGAAATTCTGATTAGTCCTAAAGGAGAGTGGAGAGACGTGGAGCACGCACCCCCAGTCCTTCTGTCTTCAGCTGGTGAAAAGCTGAAGCTTACATATCTGGTATTGCATCTTTTGTGGTGTAAATGAATCATTCCACTGTTCTCTATACTTTTCCCAAGAAATACTTCCCCACTCCCCTGGGGGTCTAGAGTTTTACCATTGATCCAACTTAGGTTTTGAAAACAGTAGAGCTGGAATGGGAGTTCCTCAAACTTCTGGTCTCTAGGTCTCTGTTATGAGTCACAGGACTCCCAAATTCATTTGAAATCCATTCTTTCCCCGGGAAAGGTCTTTACTGCTGGTCTAATGTTTTAGGGAACATTTTTCTCAGTCCAGATGAATTAGATAAATGTTCGCCTGGGACACCTGACCTTTACAGGCACTGCCTAAGGATTTGGGAAGTAGATGACTTTTCCCAAAGACACTCCTGAAGTTGACAAGTGACTAGATGAAAAAGCGCCCTGAGAGCTCAGAGGAGGGGGCAATTTAGTAGCCTGGGGCAGGGAAGTTTCCACAAGAAGGTGGCATTTGATCTGGGATTCAAAGGATCACTTCAAACATACCAGGTTGTGGAGGAGTGTTCTGGGCAGAGGGTCTGCCATAGAACCAAGGCCATAGGGGCAGAGGACCTTGCAATCAGATAATCCATGAGTCAAGGGCTTGGCCCAGCGTTGAGTACTTGGTGCCCATCAATGTCTGTGGTCATAATAGAACCTGAGGGAGGGTCTGGGGAGGCAGGATTGAGGGGTGTGACTGGAGAGGAGAATAACAAGGAAGACTTGAGACAGACAGACAGGCAGACGCAACCAAGTGCCACGATAAGGTTCAGGCAGTGGAGGGACATGGTCAGAGCTGCGTTTTATACTTCTTAAATGTGGTTTATTTCTCGAGTAGTTAATACTATTGCATGGTTTGAAATAAAAATTATGTTAAAAGATCTACATTGAAAAGTCTTATCCTCTTGCCTGACTGCATCTATTCTTTCTCCCATGCCCAGCTGCCCTAGGTTACCCCTTTTATTAGTTGTTTTTTAGGGGAGAGTATCATTCTATATATATATCCTATATATATATCCATTCTATATATAGATCATCTATATATATATTTATCTATATATCCATCTACATCTCTATACCTGTATCTGTGTCTACATCTCTATGGAGCTCTGTAATTTTATCTTGGACCACTTTCAACTTTGCAGAAAGGTTGCAACAGTACTACAGAGAACGCACATGTACCTCTTCATCTCCGTTTATTTTTAATCTATTTATCTTCTATCTATCTACCTATCTGTCTATCTACCTATCTATCTGTCTTTCTATCTACCTACCTACCTATCTATCTATCAAACCATGAATTCACACTGATACTTCAATTTCAATCCATACTACAGGATTTATTCTTGCATTTCCCATTTTCATATTTACACCTACTTTCTCTGTCAGTGAGAAACCTGACTCCCATTACCATCGATTTATTTGCTTATTTGCTCAATCTTATGCATATAGGCAACCACTGGGTTTTCCCTGCCATCTGCTCTAAATACCATTTTTGTGTGACTCACCATTACTGGCCATCTCAGCCAGTGTACACACACACACACACACACGTAAATATTTTTATATTTCTTTTTAAGGAATTGGCTCATACAATTGTGAGGGTTGGTTGGCAAGTTTGAAGTCTGCAGGGCAGTCTGGCAGGCTGGAGATCCAGGCAAGAGTTGAAGTTGCAATCTTGAGTCAGAAGGAGACAAGTTGGTAGAGGGGGTGGGGTGAGGGAGACGGTGAGACTAACTGGCCAGATGGTGTTGCTAGGAATGAATACGTTTCCTATTGTTTGTGAGGTTTGGGCTAATTTGGGGAAAGTGTGTGTATGGAGTGGAGGTGAGGGAGCAGAACCCTAGAATGGAATTGTTTGGGAAGCTGCTTTACTTACCATTCACCTTATCGTGCCTGTCTACTATTATCTTTTGAACCATAAAAACCAAATTATGTCGTAAAGTAAATAAGACGGGCTTATCTTGTTCCCAAAGGCGATATGGAGCTCCCCCAAATCAGGATGTCAAGAAGGACATTAAGGGGACAGAAAACAAAAAATACAAGTGACTATGAAACATATAAAGAGCTGATCAACTTTACTCATAATAGAAGAAATGCACATTTAAGCTGCACAGAGGAATCATTTCTATTCCACAGAAAAAAAGCCAGAAGTTTGACCACATTTTTTTTTTTTTTTTGCCGTACGCGGGCCTCTCACTGTTGTGGCCTCTCCAGTTGCGGAGCACAGGCTCCGGACGCGCAGGCTCAGCGGCCATGGCTCACGGGCCCAGCCGCTCCGCGTCATGTGGGATCCTCCCGAACCGGGGCACGAACCCATGTCCCCTGCATCAGCAGGCGGACTCTCAACCACTGCGCCACCAGGGAAGCCCTGACCACATTTTTTAATTCTAATACTTCTAGAAGACAAAAGGTAGAATATACAAAAAGGCAGAACTTATCTCAACCCCTGAGTTGGATTTTGGATCCCAGGAGACTTTGCATCACGCACACTAGAACGTGGTGGGCTGGCTGGGAGAGGAAAACCTGCTCACTTAGTGTCCTTTCTGTGCCCTGCATGGTTTTCTGTTCCTGCGTCTCTCTGTCAGTGCTACTCTTTCTCCCCCACCTTGCTACCTTATTCATTTATCAGTATATTGATAAATATTTATTGATCACCTACTGTGTGCCAAGCACCATTTTAAGTGTTTGAGATACTCCAGCGACTAAAACTGAGAACGATTCCTGCCTGGCCTCATGAAGCTTCTAGTCAAATTGACTCTTTTCTCCTCCCTCTCTCTCTTTCTCCCTCATAAATTCTGTTTCCTCATGGTTTCTGCTTCCTCAAACTCTGGTTTATCAGGCCCCTTCACGGCCCTATGTCCTCATGAGTCTCTCGACATCCTGATGGATGTTAGTGTTATCCCTAATCTTCTACTGTTACAAATAGTGCTGCATTGAACAGCCTTGAACACGTTATCTTTTCATATTTATGCCAGTGTGTCTTTGGGATAGATCCCTAGAAATGGGTTTCTGAGTCAAATGTTTTTACGTACAGACTTACATGCTAAGTCTACAGTAAGTGATAAATATTTACATGGTAGTAAAGTATCAAATGTATGTTGGTAGATATTGCCAAGTTGCTCTCCAAAGAGGTTATATGGTTTTTGTGGCTTTTCAGTCCTTTTCTATGACCCTCTCATAACCTTTTGGACCTCTCCCCTCTATCCTCCACCCATCCTGTGCTAGTCTCCTTCAGAGTGTTCTTTCTGCCAAAATTTATTACCAACTCAAATCTCTTTTCTCTCTCTAGTTATCCTGAAAATACAAAAGCAAAATGAAACCTAATATACAACTGCATTTTGAGTTGGAGGCTTAACCACACTGAGAGTAATTATTTTAAATGACCTAAACATAGTAATTTGACTGTACACCCTTAGTGGGGAATACCTTAGGATAAAAAGAACTCTAAAAGATCTTAAACTCTTTTCACCAATCATATTGTTTGCAATAGTATTGGTTTTGTTAGTCTGAAACTATTAAACATATAGTAAGGTAGAGTAAATAATCATTTTGATGTGGTTAGGAATCAAGATCTTTAGCTTAAGAGAAAAAGGATAAAAATATGAAATCAAAGAAATTAAGTAAAATTATATACTTCTAAATTTGGATTGGAAGTATATATACTCCAGAAGTTTTTCCTCTCTGTTAAAAACAAACAAACAAAAAAAGTAACTGTTCTTTCTTTCTTGTCCTCTAACTCTTTCCTTTATTTGTCTTCTTTTCTCTTGTTCAACAATTCATCCCTAAAGCCATGAGGTGCAGCTGAGGAAGAGGTGCACGCTTGGGGGGGATCAGGATAGGGGAGCCCTGGGGTGCAGAGAGTGTCCCTGCGGAAGAGTGGGCTGCCAGCGTGTGGTCAGAGCCAACTGGGACGAGGATGGTGCCTGTGTGGAGGAGCAGCCTGGTGCTGGGTGTTGGAGCATGGGCGGATGAGGAGAGTGCCCATGGGGACAGTCAGTGGCTGCAGCCTGGAATGGGTGTCAGAGCCCCAGTAGGATGGGGAGAGGGCTTGCCATAGGAGAGGAAGTGGAAGCAGCTATGGGACGCTGTGGGAAATTGGCCAAATGAGTAAACATATTATGGGTAATGGGAGTGATTGCCTAACCCCCCGGAGAAAGATGTTACAAATACAGAAGGAGAGAAAGCAGAATGGACCCTGTAGTGTTGGATCGGAATTGAACTCACTATTTCCCACAAATAGATATAGATACAGAGACAAATATAGATGTGTGTGTACGTGTACAAGTTTAATCTCCCCGAGCTCTGTCCACTGATAGAAGTCCTGTGAATGAAGATGCCCCATAAAGCAATAAGCCGTTTTAGCATCCTGATCTTGGTTTCTAAGTATTATTCTACAGTAAAGGAAACCGTGTTCTTTGGAGAAATGACTTATTTCACAGCTGGGACAGGCAAAGTACAAGATGAGCCTGGAATACAATGGGTACAAGTCAGAGAGACACAGAAGCTAGTCTGAAGGGGCACGTACTGGCCATATCTGGGACAATTTGAGCCTCAAAGTCAACAGTGATCACAATGGATAATAACCCATGGAATAAAATAGGAAATCTAGAGTCCCTATTGATATAAATATGTAAATGAAAGAATTGAAAGTTTGGCAAAGAATAGGGTATTTACATAGTTTCAAAGTACTTTTCCAAGAAATACTTAGTAATTACAAAGACGGAAAGAATTATTTTACAATGGAGAAGCCTAGCAGCTACCACCTTAACCAAGCGATCAAAATGAACATCATTTGTAATGCAACAAACTGAAGTTGTGTGTCACCTAATAAGATGCAATGAGAACCCAGCCTCACTTCCATGATGTTTTTGCCCTGGATGCACAACCTGAATCTAATCATGAGAAAACATTAGACAAACACAAACTGTAGGACATTCCACAAAACAGCTGCCCTATAATTTTCAAATATTCCAAAGGCATGAATTTTGCGGAAAGATGGGGAACTGTTCTAGATGGAAGGAGACTAGAGAAACACGAGAGCTAAATGCAATGCGTAATTCTAAACTGGATCTTTTTGTTTAACCCTGGTAAAACTTGAATGTGGTATAAACACGGCATGGTAGTAAAGATCAACGTGCATTTCCTCATTTTGATGGTTGTACTGTGCATTTGGAGGAAAATGTTTTTGTTTGTTGGAAATACCAACAAAAAGTATTTGAGGGTTATGGGACATTCGTGGTAATAATTTACTCTCAAAAGGTTTTTGCTGGGGTGTGGGGAGTTCTTTGTACTTCACTTGCAACTTTTTCATAAGTTTGATTTGTTTTCAAAAACTAAAACAAGATAGCACTTATATAATAAATGCATATATATGTATATGTGTGTGTGTGTGTGTATATATATATATATTTCCTAGTTCTACCCATTAAAGAGACTCAGAAGCAATGATCCACCAGTAGCACTGAGTGCCTCCTGTGTGCAGATTATGAATTCTAAATACCATTTTCCACCAACAGGAATCAGAGTTCCTAAAAGAGTGTTGGATTACAGATCCAAGACAGGAAATATACAAGATAAGCCAAGAACATTTTATCATTCCTGAAAGCAAGGAAACTACCAAAGATTACTGAAGTTGGGGCAGAAGAATTCAGGAACTAAGCTGGGGAGGCCCAAAATGGGACCATTTGAACACAAGTAAGAGTAAAAAGTGCAATAGGTTGAAACACATCAAAATTGTTACAACCCATGAGTTCATGATAATAATAGGAATAATAAAAAGAACTCACAGATCATTTTTGGGTGATATAGTGGGGGAACCAATTCATTCTGAAAACATAAAAGGAAGGGGATCAAGAATTCCATCTGCCTTTCTTATAGGAACTACACCTCCAGGTAATCATTATTTGAGGAGAAAAAAATTCTCTCTGAAAGAATCCAGCTGGTAAGTGAAGATGCAGTACTAGAATCATGACTCTGCAAAGCCCTTATGAGCCGATGGACCTACTCATCAGTGTTCAGTCACATCACAGCAAGAGAGGCCGGGAGACATTACATATCTCCTAATGGCACAACATCACCTCCAAAGTATTCTTGCTTAAAGATCGCACCTTGCATCTATAGATCTATCAATTTACAAGAAATAAATGGAGCAGGGGAATGATTTTTAAAAATATGACCAGCATAATCCATAATGTGGGAAACCCTATAGGAAAAATGACCTGGCTTCTTCAACAAAGAACGTTTACAAGGAAAAAGAAGGAGCAGGAACCTATAGATTCAAAGAGACTTAGGAGACATGTCAGTCAAACGCTGCAGGCACATTTGGGGGAAATTTGAGCACTGGCTGAATATTTGATGATATTATGGATTTGCTTCAAAACAATCCATTTGTGGGGATGAAAGAAGTGTAGCCATGAGTCAAGTTTTTTAAAAGGTCTGGATGATCAGATCTGAGTAGTAGTTCATTGCTCTCTACTTTTGTTATGCTTTAAATTTTCACTATAAATATTTCTAAATGTCACTAAACTCCATAGTTTCTGCCTAGGTTGTTCTGGCTCTGGTCCCTCCCCTAGCCTGCCGCCTACCACATCCAAGGAGAGCAGGAGGTCCTCTGTGTCAACAGTGTCTCCTTTAACAGAAAACCTTCCTCTCCCTCCGTCCAACGATAAATGAGCAGAAACAAGAGAAGAGGTGGATGAGGTGGGTAGTGTAGGGTCTTGAACTTAGAGCCTCCAATAGCAAACATGGGGTGGGGGATAAATTGGGAATTTGGGATTAACAGATACACGCTACTACATATAAAATAGATAGGCAACAAGGACCTACTGTACAGCACAGGGAACTATATTCAGTACCTTGTAATAACCTATAATGGAAAAGAATCTGAAAAAGAATAGATGTAAGTAACTGAATATATATATATGTATAACGGAATCACTTTGCTATATACCTGAAACACTGTAAATCAACTATACTTCAATAAAAACAATTTAAAATAAATAAATATAGCGTTAACTGCTCCCCCCCTCCCCCCGCCAAAAAAAAAGTAAAGAGTGCTTGTGAGCCTCAAATGTCTGAAAAATTACATATGAAAGAGCCTGTATGTAGAAAATGATATGCAAATGTAAGGCGAGATTGTTTTTATTTTCAATTCCTTCTCCTAAACAGAATTTTTCTTGGCCCCATGCTATAGAAATATAGGAACAGGAGGATGGGGGAATTGTTCAGGCCTAAGAGAAGGCTCTCTTCGATTTTCTGCAACCACATACCACTGAATTTGCTGACCTGGGGATCCTGGCATCTGTGTCCTAGGGTGGAGCTGCCTGGACCAGCCCATCAACCACGGGCAGGGAGAGAGACCTGGAAGGAGGAGAGGAAGTGGGGGCAGGGGGTGGGATCTTGTCCGAGTGATGAAGTATGTGAATGAGAGTTGGCTGGAACCAGGCATCAGCACTAGGGTGGCCATGCCATTGACGCAGCTGGACTGTGTGGCTCTAGCCCTGTGCCAACACCCCACGCCTCTAGGCACATTTTGGAGGGCATTTTGGGAAGCCGAGCAGCTGCCCACCTGACAAAAATGCTCCACTGTTCCTCTGGGTCTGGGGGAATCCGAGGCCGGGCAGGTGAGTCTGAGCTGGCCTCCGTGGGACTCGAAGCACCCCCTGCCCCAGCACTGAATCTCAGCACTGTCCAAAGAGGTACATGGTTGGAGCTTCTTGGACCCAGTGGGATACCTTGAAGAGAAAACCAGGGTGGCATGCAGCCCAAGTGGGTGTGTGGAGGCCACAGCACCTGGGCAGGAGGCCAGGCCCTTGTCCAGTCCTGCTTCTTCCTGGCCTGGTCACTTATTCCGCTTCCCTGGGCCCCAGTTACTCTAGGTCTTGAATAGGGTCCAGAAACCTTTTGTAAAATCTTCTCAGGTGATTCTGATGATCACACAGGTTAGAAACCATGAACTCATCCAAATGGTCAATAATCTTCTGACTTTGGTTTTTGGAATCTGCTCCTGCCTGATCTTTTGCTTTTCTCTGAACTGTGTTCATTTAATTAAAAAAAAAAATGTGTGTATATATGTGTGTGTGTGTGTATATACACACACACACACACACATATATATATACACACACAAACTATATACATATATACACACACATATATATATATACATACACACACACACACACACACGCACACACACATATATATATGTAGATGGATAGGAAGTGTTCATTCAAGGGGGGAAGAAAGGAAAACTGACATTTCTTGAGGAGAGAGTCTGTTCTGTGCTGGGTACTTTACCAACGTCATCTCTGTGTTGCCTGCCCAGAAGACAACTGTAGACTATAGACGTACTTTCAAGCAACTTGCCTTTCTCCCTTTTTCTGACTCTGAAATGCAAGGGCTACTCCGCTAGGGATCTCCTCACATTCTAAGAGGGAGAAGTGAGAATGGGAACTCACATCTATTTTTCAGTCTTTTATTAACATTTAATTTTTTTATGCTAAAACAATGTATAAAGGGAATATCTGTATGTGTTTTTTTAAGTCCGTAATGAAAAATAGTGAGAGTTTATCTCTCGCCACATTCCAAAAATTGTCCCCCTACCCATTGCCCAGACAACCACTTTCACCCACTTCTTTTGGTAGTTATCCCTATAATATAAAACTTATATGCTAACAAACACTGCATTTTCCTCAATGTATCAGTTTTAGGCATAGTGTATTTACTGACTTTTCTGTTATGATAGTATGTGAAGTATTAGCTTTCTCATTGCCACCTCCACCTGTTGTCTCCCCATCCTCTCCATATGGTTGAATCACTATATTTTTTTTAATTTTTAAAAATTAATTAATTTTATTTTTGGCTGTGTTGGGTCTTCATTGCTGCGTGCAGGCTTCTCATTGCGGTGGCTTCTCTTGTTGCAGAGCACGGGCTCTAGGCACTCGGGCTTCAGTAGTTGTGATGCACGGCTCATTTGCTCAGTGGCATGTGGGATCTGCCTGGACTAGGGCTCAAACCCATGTCCCCTGCATTGGCAGGAGGATTCTTAACCACTGTGCCACCAGGGAAGCCCTGCCATTTTTAAATTTTATATCTGTAATCAGGGTTTATATCATTAAGACTTATATAAATATTGTTTATGACAAAAGTCAAGTGGCACACTATGAATGCATTCTCTTTCCTGTATAGTTTTTCATTTTTCCTGGGATTATTAATTGCTCTTCTTTTTATTTGCATAATTTTCTTTACTTCTTTTGAGGAGCTTCATCTTGAAATCTACAATATCATTTTTGTTATCAAGTCTATGTTTTTTCTAGAGAGCTCCTTTTGAAAGTCCTTCATTCTTCTCCTAAGTCTGCTCTAGAGTAACCTCTGAGAATTCTCACCACTCCTCTGAGTTGCAACCCCATTTCTGGGAATCTGTGACTGTTTCTATTTGAGTTTATTTTTTTGTTTTTTTGGTACCTCTTCTCCCATAGTTTCCCAAGACACTGTGGATGGAACTGAATTTTCTGAATCTTTGCATGTTTGGAAAACATTTCTCTTCTGCTCTCACACTTGGCTGATCAATTAACTGGGTACAAAAACATAGGCTGAAAATAATTTGATGTCATAATGTTAAGATACATTTGCTCAGGAGAAGTCTAATGCTATTCTTATTCCTTTGTGTGTAATTTGTTCTGTCTCTAGAAGCTTTTAAGTTCTTGGCTTTATGCTTGGTGTCCGGGAATTTTAGGATCAAAGACCTAGGTGTAGGTCTTTCAGAATTCTTTGTTCTAGGTTTTGGGCAGGTTCTTTTAATCCTGTGTCATGTACTCTTTAATTCTTGGAACATTTATTATATTATTTACTTGATAATTTCATCTTCTTCATTTTCTCTCTCTTTCTGGAATTTGTTAGTCGTTGAACCTCTTAGACTGATCTCCTGATTTTCTTATCTTTTCACTGTTATTTCTTATTCCTATGTTCTATTTTCTGGGAAATGTCCTCAGTCTTATCTTCTAACCCTTCAACTGTATGTTTTATTTTATCTGTTAATTTCCAAGAACTCTTTCTTGTTAAATGATTGTTCCTTTTTCATAGCACCTTGTTCTTGTTCCATGGCCTTTCATATTTCTGTGAACATATGAGATTGGTTGCCTGTTCATATTTAAGAATGAGGAGCTACAAGAGTTGATTGGAAGCTCTGTGTTGCTTATCACTTTAAAGTGACTGGGATGAGACTTTACCATTTCTTTGGAAGACCACTCCCCCTGAATATTAGTATCTGGAAGATTTTTCTTGGGAACTATTCAGTTTCTCTAAAGAATCCTATTTTCCTGTTGGAGAAAAGATGTGCATCAGCAGGTAAGGCAAGAGGAAGGGGCTCCCTGCCTGCTCCATAGTCAGACTTTCAATTGATACTTCCTTTTTAGCCCTGAATCTCACCCCCACTATTTGGTGCCTGGAGCCCCCAAGTCCATCACCTCTTCTGTTCTCTTTCTCCTAAGAATAAACCCTGCCTCCTGCCTAAGGAGTAAGAATCTGGTGCTAGTATTCTGAAGGTAGATAGGTTTCCTACTTATGTCCTCATTTTCCTCCCATGCCTCACCCTACCCTCCTCCCTTCCTGGTGCCTTCACATTCTGAACCTCTTCAGGGTCTACAGCACGGATCGGCTCTTTTCTCATAGATACCATTCTCAACTCGCACATTTCTCCTCCTTGGTGCTAAAATCGTTACCACTCCTCCCAGCATCGACGCCTCGTCTTCTCCTGCGAGACCCATTGAATCTCCAAGTTCCACTGCTTCTTCGTCTCATCACCTCTCACACTCACCTGCTCTCCCCTTCTCTGCCTTCACTTCACCTCCACAGTCAGACCCCTGTTGTCTCATGCCTGGCTCATGGCAACATCCTTCATCTCACAGTCTCTTTAAGCTCTTGTGTATTTCTCTCCTTCAATCAGTTCTGCATCCCGTGGCCACACAAAGCTGATCATCTCTCTCCCCTCCATTAAAGTGCAGACTTAGGATAAAATCTCAACTTGAGCATGAATACTCAGCCTCCACTGCTCTCTTCAACCTGTCCCTCCTGGATCTTCTTCCCACTGCACACGCCCTCTCCAGCCATACTGAATCCCTCTGCTAAGCCATGCTCCCGCTTAATGCCAAGCCCACGCCCATGTTGCTTTTTTGCTTTCGTTTTTCTTTTCAAGAACTCCTACTTAGACCCTGCCAGTCTCAGCTTAGATGTCATTTCCTCTGGATAGGTTTTCCTGGCCCCAAGACTAGTAGCTTCTCCTCTATACATCCCTAGGGTAATGCCACTTGTCTTCATTAAGCTACCAGCTCCTCCTCCTGAGTCGTCAAGCATAGTTTGATGAATATTGCTTCCCCAGTGCCTAGCACAGTGCCTGACACATAGTAGATACTCAATAAATACTTGTCAAACAAATGAATATATGAATAAATGGTTGGATTCCCACGTTCAGATGCAGAAAGTGAGGTGGGAGAGGCCAAACGAATTATTGAAAGTCATCCAGCAGGGATCTGCACAGAGGTCCCTCTGGCTTCAAAGCCTATTGAATGATGGGCACCTCGTCCTTCAAGTGCACTTGCTTTCCTAGTCCCAGGCCTCTGACTCAGAGATGTCAGCCTTGGCGCCCCTGGGGATTAAATTTCCAGGGCCCTCTGGGGTGGTTTACCGTCGGCTGATCTCCAGCATCTCCTGCCTGGGTCTACCAAGGTCCTGCAGAGGTCCCTGCCAGCCTAGTGCCTGTGATAAAAGACAGCAGCCCCAGAGGGAGGCGGGTGGGGACCTCCGGTTCAGCTCCAGGCTCCTTGGACCCGCCCTCCTTCCCCCTCCTCTCCTCATCCCCCTCAACGCTCGTTTGCTCTGGCCCTGGTACCCGGAGAAACTCAGACTGCGAGGATTTTCATGGGGGACGCAGTGGTGCCCTCACTAACTGCTCCCTTAACGAGCAGAGGAGTGAGTTCCATTTTGGCCCAATTCAGAGGACACTGCCCTCTGGGGACCAGTCCGGGCTGAAAGTTCAGATTATTTTGCAGCTTTTGGAGCAAACATCCACTCCAAAAACATGATGTCACCAGAGAAGGCTTGACTACCCTGTGGGGTGCTGGCAGCAAAGACACCCCTCTCCCATCTCCAGCACGTCCTCCCTCAGGGGAGAGACAAGAACACTCATTTCAAAGCAGGAATGGTGCTTCTGAGGGGAGTTGGCCTGGTGTCTTTTGTGTGTGTGTGTGTGTGTGTGTGTGTGTGTGTGTGTGTGTGTGTGTGAGAGAGAGAGAGAGAGAGAGAGAGAGAGAGAGAGACCCAGAAACCAGAGATGGGAAACAAAGCCTATGCACGAGTTCTGAAAGGCTTTGATGAACTATCTCTGCAGCTCTAAGCACATCTAGTTCAGGAAGCTTCCCTCTAGTCCAGCTCAGTCTAGGGTCTTTACTATTGACCTGGGAAGTGAAGGGGGCTCCAGCTAATATTTCTTCTGCTCCCCTAATGCCTTCCTCTTTGAGAGACCAGCACTGAGCCCCAGGAATCTGCAAGGTGAACATGAACCCCTCATGTCCACACGTTTTCCCTTCCTCCCTTCCTTCGTTCACTCCTTTTCGTTTTGCATCTATTCTTTCCTCATTCTGCATGTTCCTCCTTTTCCTTTTTCCTTTCCTCTGCTTTCTCTTCTCATCTTCTTTTCACGTTAAGCTAATAACATCTAACCTTTATTTATCCATGATGAGAGGCCAGCCCCTCATTTATCTAAACATCTTATGGGTAGTGTGTCATTTCATAAAAATTTTTTCCTTTAAGTGTTTTACAAGAGTAATCTTGCTTGTTGTAAAAAAAAAAAAAAAAATTAGAAAGTACAGGTGAGCTGAAACCGAACAAAAAACAACAAAAAGTTAAAGTCCCACCATAATCACATCTTTGACATTGTGGTGTACGTTCTCCCAGATTTCACTCTAAGAATGGACCCTTCCAAATCTACTAGAGATTCTTTAGAAGTCAGGAGTCCTGGGTCTGCAGTTGAAGCTCGGCCTTGAGCAAATCGCAGCCCCTCGGCGTGTCCCTGGGCGGCACCTGCATCGCAGGAAGAGGCCTGCCCCTGCCAGCTGGTAGCACGCCCAGGTCAAGAGACCAGATTTTTTTGCTCTCAAGAAAGCCCCAGCCCGTTGCCTTTTGCCACCATCCCGAGAATCAGAGCCGGATTCCGGGCATGGCCACACACCTCTTCACATCCCCTTGGGCCCACCCCGACTTCTCAGCTTTCACTGTTTCTGCCAATGCGTTGGAAATGCTCCTGTGTTCCCTCCACCTGCACTAACAGAGGGAAAGTACTGCCCCAGCACTCCTTCCATGTGCTCAGCATCTCTGCCAGGCCCAGGTGCCCCACAGATGCAGGTGCCCCCCGGAGGCTCCTCTCCTGATGGCTTGGGGCTGTTTCTTCCCTGGAGCGTCATGGCCAAGTTTCCGTGGCCCTGCCTGCGGGGACCCTGGGCCAGGGCTGTGGGTGTGGGCAGCTTTGGGTTCCACGTGGGCTCTGAACAGGAAGGGCTTTCATGTGGGTGCCATCTGGACTCCTGGTCCTGGCCCCGGCCCTGGCAGTGCCCAGCGAGGGGGAGCTGCAGTGAGAAAAACATTTTGTGTTTGGGAGCCTGTTGGTGAGACGGGAGGACGGCAGGGCAAAGCGTTCGTGCAGGCTGAGAGGACAGAGACCAGTGTGACCCTGTGGAAATGAGACGAGAAAGCCTCTTCCACCTAAGAAGCAGCCTCGGCAGAGACACCGGGAAGAAAAGTCCATCGGGTGGTGATGGAAAACAATTTTTCGAGCCTGCCTTTGCTCTCTCCCTCTCTACAGGCTCACTGAGCCTAATCAGGTCAAGCGTCCAGCTCCCGCTGCCAGACATGGTGGCATTGTTTCAATCCCCCGCCCCCCCTCCCCCCGCTCCACCATCCCCTCCACCCCTGAGAACCGAGTTCTGACAAAGGAGGCCCTGAGGGACGGGCCTGGGAGGACAGAGGCCAAGGGCTGGGGAGGCAGGGTCACTCCTTCTCTACTCCCTCCTGCTGGTTATTTTTCTCCCTGGGACTTGAGGGAGAAAACAAGGCTGCCTCTGGAAGACCCGAAGGCTGTTTTTGTTTACATAAAGGCACTTTCTGAGCAAACTGCTCCCTGAAAGGTCAGCACTCATCCCAAGCAGCGCTGGGACCCAGGGCGGGTTTGGGAGATGTGGGGAGAAAGGAAACCGCAGGCCACTTGAGGTCAGATGACTTCACCGGAGAGGGGAGGGGAGCTTCCTGGAAACGGGACTCTGGGAGACTCTTGCTGCTCCATAGAACTCGAATAGGGCTTGTTTATCTGTCTTCCAGAACACCCCACAGCGTGGCAGAGAGGCCAGAGCCACGGGCAGGACACAAGGGAGCTTGGCATCTGGGCCCGTATCCCACAGCCTCTGCCTTCACCTCCCTAGGCCTGAGTTTGCATGAGGGCACGAAGTAGAAGAACCTTGAGAACCCCCCAACCCATATATTCTCGGTGTTCAGCAAACATTTTCTGAGCAAATACCCTGCACCTGGTATGATACTAAACCCAGGGGCCCGGGTAAGGTGACCGATAGCCCTGGTTTGCCTGGGATTCTCCCAGTGTTAGTACTGAGCACCTGGATGTTGGGTCAGGCCAGCCCCAGACCTCAAGCAGCTCAGGATCTGGAAACAATGGCAGCTGTACAATAGCATGCGATGAGCGGCCTAATAGAGAGTATACAAAGGCATGGAACGTGAGAGACGCAGAGACTAGCTCTTGGGAGGAGAGCTGGGAAATTGCACTACGGTGACACCTGTTAGCAATGAGGAGCTATGGCTAGATTTCTTTTTTTTTTTTTTTTTTTTGCGCTACGCGGGCCTCTCACTGTTGTGGCCTCTCTCGTTGTGGAGCACAGGCTCCGGACGCGCAGGCTCAGCGGCCATGGTTCACGGGCCCAGCCGCTCCGCGGCATGTGGGATCTTCCCGGACCGGGGCACGAACCCACGTCCTCTGCATCGGCAGGCGGACTCTGAACCACTGCGCCACCAGGGAAGCCCTTACCACAATTTTTTTATCCATTTACTTATTGATGAACATCTGAGTCCTTTCCAGTTTTTTTGCTATGATGAATAATGCTGTATGAATATTACATACAGATCTTTGTGTCTCTTGGGTAAATGCCTAGACATAGAATTGCTGGATCATTTGTTAAGTAAATGTTCAAATTTATAGAAAATTCCCTGACTTTTCCAAAGTGGTTGTGCCATTTTACAGTCACACTGTCAACGTCTAAGAGTTCCAGTTGCTCCACATCCTCCCCAACATTTAGTTTTGTAAGTTTAAACAATTTTAGCCATTCTAGCAATATCTCATCATAGTTTAAATTGCGTTTCCCTGGTGATTAATGAAGGTGAATACTTTTCATGTACTTACATATCATTCATATATATCTTATTTGCAAAATGTCTGTTCAAGTCTCTTACCCATTTTTAAGTCTGGCTATATGTCTTTTTAAAATTGAATTGTAGGAGTTCTTTATATATCCTGAATGCATATCCTTTGTCTGATACATACATTGCAAATATTTTCTCCCAGTCTGTGGTTTGCCTTTTTATTTTTTTAAAGGTATAGTTTGAAGAAGAGAGGGTTTTAATTTTGATAACATCCAACTTATCAAGAATTTTTCTTTTATGGCTGTGACTTTCATATACTAAGAAATCTTTGCCTACCACAAGGTCGTGAAAATTATCTCTTATATTTCCTTCTAGAAGTTTTATAGGTTTAGTTCTTACATTTAGGTCTGTGGTCAATATCAGATAAATATTTTGTGGAAAAAAATCATTTTTGTTGAAAAGATTTTCAGAATTCCCTGTCTGTCCAGTGGTTACGACTTAGCACTTTCACTGCCAGGGGCCCAGATTCTGCAAGCCCACACGGCCAAAAAAAAAAAGACTTTTCTTTACTTATTGAAATTCTTTGGTGCCTTTGAGGAAATTCAATTGATAGTATATGAGTGGCTCTATTTCTGCATTCTCTGGTTCACTTGATCTATATATTTATCTTTACACCGTTATCACACTGTCTTGATTACTGTTACTTTAAAGTAAGTCTTTTTTAAAAAAAATCTTTTTTAGAATCTATACATTTTTTAAGTAATAGAAACGTCTTTATTTTATTTATAAAATTTATTTATTTTTGGCTGCATTGGGTCTTTGTTGCTGCACGCAGGCTTTCCCTAGTTACGGTGAGCGGGGGCCAGCGCGCAGGCTTCTCATCGCGGTGGCTTCTCTTGTTGTGGAGCATGGGCTCTAGCGCATGGGCTTCGGTAGTTGTGGCACATGGGCTCAGTAGTTGTGGCTCGCGGGCTCTGGAGCACAGTCTCAGTAGTTGTGCTGCAGTGGCTTAGGTGCTCTGCAGCATGTGGGATCTTCCCCGACCAGGGCTTGAACCCAGGTCCCCTGCATTGGCAGGTGGATTCTTAACCACTGCACCACCAGGGAAGTCCCTAGAGTAAGTCTTGAAATCAAGTAGTATAAGCCCTCCAACTTCACTCTTCTTCAAAATTCTGTTGGCTTTTTAGGTCCTTTGCATTTGAACACACATTTTTGTCATCAGTTTATCAATTTCTACCAAAACAATCCTCTGCAATTGTGTTGGGAATGTATAGAATCTACAGATAAATATAAGGAGAATGGACATCTTAATAATATTGTCTTCTTATACATGAAAATAGTATATATTTCCATTTGTAAAGATTCTATAAAATTTCTCCAGCAATGTTTTGTAGTTTTTCAGCATAGAAGTCATGCACATGTTTTATTCAATTCTTCCTATGTATTCTATGTTTTTATACTATTACTGGATTTTTTTTTTTTTTTTTGCGGTACGCGGGCCTCTCACTGTTGTGGCCTCTCCCGTTGCGGAGCACAGGCTCCGGACGCGCAGGCTCAGTGGCCATGGCTCATGGGCCCAGCCGCTCCGCAGCATGTGGGATCTTCCTGGACTGGGGCACGAACCCACGTCCCCTGCATCGGCAGGCGGACCCTCAACCATTGTGCCACCAGGGAAGCCCCTCTTTATTCTTTAGTTTGGATAATTTCTATTGATTTGTCATCAGGCAAATCATTGCTAATGTGCTGTTAATTCCATCCAGTGAATACTTTATTTCAGTTATTGAAATTTTCAGTTTTAAAATTTCCATTTGTTCTTTTTTTTATAACTTCCACTTCTCTGTTGAGATTCTCTATGTTGTCATTCATCATGACCATATTTTCCTTTAGTTATTTGAACATATTTATTATCGTATTTTTAGTCTTGGTCTGCTAACATTTGGGTAACCTCTGAGTCAGTTTCTATTGCCTAATTTTTTTCTTGAAAATTGTCACATTTTTCTGGGTTTTGCTGGGCTTTTTTTTTTTTTTTTGGCAGGGGTGGGACACATCTAGTAATTTTAAATTCTCTATTGGACATTGTTGATGACATATTTTAGAGACTATGGAATCTGTTATTTTCCTTAGAAGAGTGTTGAGAGACTGGAGTTTTGTTCTAGCAAACACTTCGATCACTGGTTGATACTCTTAAACTTGGCTTGACTTGATTTTATGCTTTGTTGTGGTAAGTCTGTAAAGAGCCCAAGTTATTTTCTAAGCCCTCTAACTTCATAGGACTCAACCTCCAAACTCTGTCTCTTAGACATTTTTTAGAGTTTGGCTTTAGTTTTTTTAGGGTGGGCCTATGAGAGGCCTTCCCCTAGGGTATAGTCCTTACTCCTAAAACACAGATTTTCTTATATCTCAGCCTGATGTCCAAGATGTTAACAGGGTGTTAATGACATCTCTCCACTCTGGCTGGTATGGATTTCTAATACCTCTAAGACTGTTTGACCTCTTATATCTCTGTTCTATTTTTAAGCCCCTATCAACCTCACAGGTAATTCTTCGTAGTCTTGATCTGTGCAGGTACAGTCCTCATCCAAGGACTCATGGGTGACCCAAGCACAATTTTGGGGTCTCTTATATGCACATGTCTCTCTTATTCAATGCCCTGCTCTGCAGATTCCAGTTGCTTCAGCTGCTGCAAACTCTGAACCCTGACTCCTCAGCTCAGCAAAACTTCTCTGCTTAGATTAGACTTCAGCCCTATGCCTTCACTTACAAAACTGTCTCCAGGGTGATCATGGTGTTTACCTCGTGGGTTTTCTTTCTCTCGGAAACCATAGTCTGAGATTTCCTGTTATCCACTATCTGAAAACAGTTGTGTCATATATTTTTTCTAGTTTTATGGTTGTTTATAATGGAAAGACTATACCTGTTATCCTGTGATATCCAGAAGTGGAAGTCACCCAGTGGATTTCAGACAGGCAAGTCTCAAAATCACTTCAATTTGTATCATATGGTAAGGTGTTGAGGGAGACCACTTAGGAAACTCTACCTCATTTTCTACTCCCTTTACATTCCTTCCTTTTTCTGTATCTTTTTTTCCAGTTATACCCTGCCCTCTGATGATTTGATCCTGCTGGGACCTGAAGTGATAAACAGATGTGTTTAATTCCTTTAGGTCAGTATTATGTCCTGGCAGTTCATAAATCGGCACAATTCTCTCTTTTGTGGATAGCTTGCATTCCTCCTCCATGTCATGTTCACGAATTAGATCATGAATAACCTGTACTGACCAAACTATCAGGGAGGTAAGCTTCTTATTGATCAGAGCCCCATTTACTTCTTCCCACACATCCCTCCCCTTCTCCTTCTGAGAGGATCATTTCCTCATTTATCTGCTCATTCTTTTCTTATTCTGTATGTGTTTTTCCTCTCTCTACTTTATTTCTTATTAAAAAATTTTTTTCTGGGGCCATATGAATATGTATGTATCTTTGTATAAACTCATATACATACATATGATTTACACAACCTGATGGGGGATGTTCATGCATATGTTAGTGAGAATGTGTGTGGCATAATTTCTGTGGAATGAAGTTGGCAAAGTGAGGTTGGAGAACATCCAGAGGAAGAGAACTATTTATTTACTAAGCATTGGCTCTGAGTCAAGGCACTAAAATATACCCTTTACACACAAACTTCATTTAATCTTCATCACTACTCTATGAAGTAAGGATTCTTATACTTATTTTTCAAAAGGAAAGCTGGGGTTCAATGAGGTAAATGTAACTTGCCTCAGACACAGTTGGTAAACAACAGAGCAAGGAGTTACATCAGTGTTTCTCTGGCTCATATCTGGGCTCTTTTCACTATACAATACTTTCTCCCTAGAAAGATGTCTGTTAAAAAAAGGGATCAAAGGGCATGTAGTTCCCTGACTTGTGAGGGTGGCATGAAGGGAAGAAGATGTATGGGAAAGTAGACCTATGGTCCAGTATTGCCTTGATGGAAATGGTCAGATCTTAGGGATCCTCTCTAATAACCTCCCCTGGAATCAGAGTGATCTGCGAGGGTTTGTGATCAGGCACTGGAGAATGAAGAGGGTGGGAGGACTTAGCCGAGGGGATCAGAGATTTAAGTAATTGAAAAGTGCAGAAAAGGAATCATAGGATTCACAAGGAAATGGGTCCAAAATCTAGGAGGAGAAGGGATTGAGGATGAGGTCAGAAGGAGAACGGAACCCTCAGGTGACAAAAAGGTCATTCGGCGCCGAAACTTAACAGGAATCCACGGGGGCGGGATTAATGAAGCAGACAGACAGCCTTCCCAGAAGTCACTCACACATGAAGAGACAGGAACTGGGTGAGTGCAACCAGCCTCCCCTGGTCTCAGCAAGGGGTGCCAACATCATTTATTAGATAATCAGGATGAAACGGGTGGTCTAGTTAGAAACCTTAGCATGTTATGAAAGTATATTGAAATGAAGCAAATGTCATGACAAGTGCAAGAAGGGAAGGAGTCAGAGAGTTTGAAAAAGAGAAGAAAGTAAAGGAATGTAAGGATTGCTCAGAGATTCTGCCACCCTGGCCAAGGGAGACAGACTGAACTGGGTGGCGTTCAAAAACGGGGTGGCTAGAAAGCTGTGCTCTGATGATTTGCTAAGTTCTCCCCAGTCTCAATTAGATGTAAACACTCCTTGCTTTGGAAAGGCAGTGTGACATCTTTACTTTTTCATATTTTAAAATAAAAATAATTGATTAACACATTCACAAAATCCAAAAGGTGCAAAAGAATATACAGGGAAATGTAGGTCTCCCCCCACCTCTGTCACCCACTTCCCCAGCCCTCCTTTCCAGAGGAACTCCTGTTATCAGGCTTACGTGGTTCCTTCCAAAGAGATTTGCAGCATTTAAAACCAGCTGTGAGTATACTGATAGCTTTCACAAAAATGATAGCACACTGTACATGTTCTTTTGCACTTTGCTTTTTATAAATTTTAACTTTTTGAATATTTTTTGGAAATTATTCTTTATCAGTACCTAGACAACTGCCTTATTACTTTTTAAGAGCCACATACTTTTCCATTGTAGAAGCTGTATCATAATTTAACTAGTTTCCTACTGATGGGAATTCAGGTTAACTTCCAATCTTTCACTATTACATACTGCATACTCGGCAATAAACATCCTTTGAACATACATCACTGTGTGTGCGTGTGTGTGTGTGTGTGTGTGTGTGTGTGGTATGAGGGAGCAGGGAGGACCTAGGAGTGGAGGTGCAGTGTCAAAGGATACGTGCATTTTGAACAATGGAGAATGGTTGTCTCCCTTTTTAAAATGAATGCTGGCTGCTCATTTGTGAAACCACCTGCCTGATGGGAGGAAATCGATCAGATATACCACTACATATGCTCTTTGTTTCAGTTCTTCCAACAATGCTGTGAGGTACAGAGGCAGGTCATTCCTCTATTTTGTCCAAGGAAGTCAAGCTCAGCAAGGTGCTGGCAATCCCAATGTAACTCGGCAACTTCCAATCAGTCTCTTGGGTACCCTAACACTGGAAAGGTTGCAACTCTCTGGATAAAGGATAGAGATGCTAGGTCTCTAAAACTATGTGTCCTTCATGATAAATAACCGAAATCAGCTTTCTGGTCCAAACCAGTCTTAGCTGTGGGCCTGGGGTCTTCTGCTGCCTCCAGCTTAGCTTGAGCAGAGCTAAGAGAGCACAACTGGGCCTGCTCCCAACCCACCAGGTTCTATGATGTCTTGGCGTCCTGAGACAACGTGGCCGGGCCACCCCCAGACACAGGATTCCCCAGATCCTAGAGCATTTAGATGTCTTTTTAGTGTCCGCATACCCACATCCAAACACAAGAGGACTTTTGTTCTGAAATGGGTCCTTGGGGAGCCAGCCCTAGCCACCCGAACTCCTCCTCTGCGACGTGGGAAGATGATGAGCTATAAACAAGATGCGGCTCAGTGCGTTACTAGCATCGCTTTGGGTCACTTGGTTTAGCTTGGAACCACCACAGAATAATCATACTTTTGGTGGGCAACCCCATTTCACTTCCTTGTTCCTAGGGAGTTTCTACCCCCAGCCTGGCCTATAGCACTTTCCCTCTTAGCTTTCCAGGTTTTGAGGAAACAAAAGCTCTTCCCAGTGTCCCCCCAAGTCAACCCCTTGGTTGGAACTGGGGTGTCTACAAGAACCCCCACCCCGCCAAGCCCAGAGAATGTCTCCCCCTGGGCACTGCCAGAACTGGTTTATGAAATTTCTCTCTCAGACCTTTCGAGTTGCCTGGGCACACACTCCTCTTAGATGCTGTTTCTGATTTCAGGTCTTTTCTGACTGACTGGTTCGGTCCTAACGTTTTCAGAGTATTTCCCAAGGAATTCCAAGTTCTAAGGAAGGGCCTTGGGGCTGCTTAGGAAAGCCTCTTTAACTAAAGAGTTCCCCACCCCCTTTTAAAAAATTGGGAACTATATCATACATTCAGAAAAGTACAAAAACATATATGTACAGTTTAAAAATAAAATTAAAGCCAACACCCATGGAACCATCACCAGGTATAGACATAGAATATTGCCAGTACTCTAGAAGCCCCTTTTGTGGCCCTCCCTAATCTATTTGATACGTTGAAATTCAGGTGAGAGTTCTCCTAAGCAAGTCTGAAAAGCAATGAGTTACTGTCCTTCTGGAATGCCCCTCCAGCTATACTCACAGCATCCACTCACACACAGTGCTGTCTTCTCCAGGGCCTGTGAAGCTCTAGAACTTTGCTCACACCCAGCCCTGCCTCCCAGCCCACCAATGGGTTAGGAAGAAATATCAGTAGGTAAAAAACTTCACAAATGAATGTATTCGTGTGGGAGAAGTGGCTTTTTACGGTCAATCTTCCTTTGCCTTTTCTTTGTTTTGAAAGTCTTTTTGGTAGGTTGGTTTGTTTTAGGACACTATCAAGGACTTTGGTGGTTCTTTCCCCTCTACCCTGTGTCTTTTCTATCGCTTTCCTTCCTTCCTTCCTTCCTCATCATTTGTCATCACTGACCATCAGTCATCGTGGGCACAACAAAACATTCCCTCCTGTAGATGGAAATAATTTTAGAGTACAGACCACGCATAGGTCACTAATTACAGGTACAATTACTGGTCACAGAATCAAGTTCTGTCCATCATTTTTAGTTAGAATCCCTGAAGGACAGGAATTCAATAACTATTTTTAAACCAATGAAAGTTTCCTGGGTTGCTATATCATTCAGGATCCACTCAGAAGTAGAAATCACACCAGTTATTCAGATAGAGAGTATTTAATACAAAGAAGTGTGGACTGGGGTAAAGTGGTCCATCAGAGAAAAGGCAAGGAGGGAACCCTAAGGGATCACAGAGGCAGGAAGCAGTCACCACCCCCAGGGCCGGTAGAACAAAGGGTCAAGACTGAATTATTGAAACTCAGAAACTTGGAAGAGGGGCCCATAAGGCTGAAACTCAGAGGTCTGAGGAGGGGGCTCGGTTCAGCTGACCCTGGTATCTCCGAGCTCGGAGAGGGGGATCAAGCCCTGTGATGAGAAGCATCAACCATCTGGTATCAGTGTTTCCAACGGGGTGGGGGGGGGAGGGGGCGTGCAATCAGGCTGCTTCTGTGTTTGACAAACTTCAAACTGGATTCAGCTGCTGTTATAGGTGAAGAAGGGTGGTTGGGGTGATGCTCACAAGAAACAAAAGCCCACAGGAAGCAGATGGGAAGGAGTGAGTCTCTCCTCCTCCTCCTGGCTTCCATCTCTGTCTACTAACCTCTCTGGGCAGAGCGTAACCGGAAGCCAGGTGAGTGAGAGAGTCCTGGCATCACGAAGCAGTCATTGAGCAGAGTGCAGAGTTTGGGACAGAGAGACAGTAGCTTAATAACTGACCCAGTAGGTCTGACAGGTAACCCAGAACTGGCTCCCCTGAGACCACGAGCCAGGGGCTGTATTTAGTCCGTTTCCGCTCACAGGGTTGGAGCACTTGATTCTGGAGAAGCAAAGATGAGCGTATGAAACACAGCGCCTGCCATCAGGAACTCACAGACTGGTGGGAGAGCGCGTATGCCTACAGGTTATTACAGGGTGAACAGTACGTGTGAAATGCTCCCTATTTACAGTTCCCCCACCATTATCCTATTTATTTATCCTCCTACTTGCAGAGAGATGATCAGGGAAGGCCCCCCTGGGGAGGTGACATTTGAGTGGAGTTCTGAAGGATGAGGCAGCAGCCATATGAAGGTCACAGGGAGGAGAGTTCCAGGCGGTGATATCTGCGGTGTTCACACCCTGAGGCTGGCACCTGTCTGTTCTGTTTGAGGAAGTTCAAGGCCACTGTGCCTGGAGGCAGGTGGGGGGCAGAGGGACAGTTAGAGGAGCCAGCAGGGAGCAGAGCAGGGGAACCTCCTGAACCTTGTTAAAGAGTTGGGATTTTATTCTAAGTGCAGGGGGAAACGATTGGAAGGATTTTAGGCAGGGAATAGAGGAGATCTGATTTATGCTGAAACAAAACGAAAACCTCTGGTTTCTTTAAGGAGAACAGCATCAAGGATGGAACAATCTACAGATTCGGGGCAATCCCTGTGGAAACACCAATGGCATTTTTCACAGAACTAGAACAAATAGTTCTAAAAGTTGTGTGGCAAGTGAAATAAGTCGGAGAAAGACAAATACTGTATGATTTCACTTATACGGGGAATCTAAAAAACAAGACAAATGAACAAACGGAACCAAACAGAGACAGAGTCCATATAGAGGCCAAACGGGTGGTTGCCAGGGGGTGGGGGTCAGGGGGAGGAGAGGAAAAGGTGAGGGAGCTTCAGAGGTACTAACTTTCAGTTACAAAATAAATGAGGGCCAGGTATGGAATGTACAGCATGGGGAATAAGTCGATAATTATGTAACATCTTTGTATGGTGACACATGGTAACTAGACTTATGGTGGTGACAATTTTGAAATGTACAGAAATAATCGAATCACTATACTGTGTACCAGGAACTAACATGGCATTTTAGGTCAATTATACTTATATTAAACCATCAAACTCGTAGAAAAAGAGATCAGATTTGTGGTAACCAGTGGTGGAGGTGGGGGAGGGTGGATTGTAGGAAGGTGGTGGAAAAGTACAAACTTCCAGTTATAAGGTAAGTAAGTACCAGGGATGTGATGTACACCATGATAAATATAATTAACACGGCTGCATGTTATATATGAAACTTAAGAGAGTAAATCCTAAGAGTTCTCATCACAAGGAACAGATATTTTTTTCTATTTCTCTAATGTTGTATCTGTATGGCATGATGGATATTCACTAAGTTTATTGCGATAATCACTTCACTGGTGTACGTAAGACGAATCGTTATACTGTACACCCTCAACACACACAGTGCTGCGCGTCAATTATATCGCAATAAAACTGGGGTGGGGGGGAGGATGGAAGCAGAAAGACCAGAGTGTGCTGGAAAGGGTGCTGTGCACCTTCACACACGGTATCTCATTTAGCTGGCTCAACAGCCCCATGGAGAGCTATTATTATCGTCACTTGATAGATGAGGAACGCGAGGCTTAGATAGTCACGTGGCTTATCGGAGCTGAGATTCAAATCTGAGCAGCAGGCGCGCGCTTTTTCCACACCCCTGCCACGCTGCAGCCTGCTTCTGCTGCTGCCCGTTCAGTAGGGAAGAGAAGGGGTAAAGAACACCTCCGCCAGGTTATTGTGGAGGTGAGGCGTCCGTGGGAGGAGGGCTAATGATCCTCTGACTGAAGGGCATATAATCACGGGGAAGCCAGATTATTAACCTGAGGGCAAAAATAAAGGATGCTGATGGAATTAGCACATCATTATAGAAAGTAAGAGGAGAAAAAAATCTCAGACACCATATGCCTTTTACCATTTATTACCATATGTCAGCCCCTCATGCCTTTTACCATTTATTTCTGTGTCTCACTTCATGGAAATTTACAGGATCACCAATTCCTTGTTGAATACAAGTAATGACAGCAGTATCATCTCTCGTTCTTGATCCTAAAGCGAATGCACTCTCTCGCCCTCTCCCCACCCCCTTCTCTCTCCTCCCTCTTTCTCTCCCACTTCCCAGCAAAAGGGTATTTGGCTCATTAATGCGCAGGAGGAGTGCAGGGGGTGGGAGGAGAGAGTGCTTTGACGGCAGGGAGTGTGGCTCTGTTCAGGGATTATGACATTGTCGCCAGGCTCTGAGTCTCTGCTGTCTTACGGTGGCTTCTTTCCTAGGCAGGGTCTTCTCTCAGTGTTAGGCAAACGCCCAGCCACTCCAGGCATTTCAGTCTTCTGACCTTGCTACCCCATGAAGAGGAAGTGTCTCTTTTCTCATATTTCCAGCACAAGTCTGGGCGCTGATGCTCTTTGGTGAATGAGTCCCGCCTGGGTAACACGTCCATTCCGGCAGAGGGTGTGGCCAGAGCAGTGGTATTCTCACTGGTCACCCCTGAGTCACTGGTCCACTGTGGGGGAACGTGAGTGGTGAGGTCAACACTATTTGAGCCGCATGAAGTGGTTAAGGATATTTATGCAAAGGAAAATACGGGTGTTGTTACCCGAAGAAGAGACAGTGATTGCTGGGGAAACTAACACAGCAGCTATCGCTGTAGGCAGCAGGGGTGCTGAGTTTGCAGGACTGAAGCCGACAGAGACCAGCAGGAAGGGAATTCTGGGAGAAAGAAACGGTACAAGAATCAGCCGTGGAGGTGGGCTGGAGACAGTTTATGCAGCAGCCTGGGCCCCCAGGAGGTCCCATGATGGCCAAGGAGGAGACGGGCCTCTTGCCCTCTGTTTTCTTTTTAAAGTAACAGTTTTCATCATCATCATCATCATCATTATTTGTCTCTTAAGTTTTGATTATCAAAGATTTCCTATTACTCAGCCATAAAAAAGAAGGAAATAATGCCATTTGCAGCAACATGGATGGACCTAGAGATTATCATACTAGGTAAGTCAGACAGAAAAAGACAAATATCATATGATATCACTTATATGTGGAATCTAAAAAACTGATACAAATGAACTTATTTACAAAACACAAATAGACTCACAGACATAGAAAACAAACTTATGGTTATCAAGGAGTTTGGATAAATTAGGAATTTGGGATTAAAATATACACATTACTGTATATAAAATAGATAACCAACAAGGACCTACTGTATAGCACAGGGAACTCTACTCAATGTCTTGTAATAACCTACAATGGAAAAGAATCTAAAAAAGATTCTATATATAACTGAATCACTTTGCTGTATACCTGAAACTAACAGAACATTGGAAATCAATTTTTCAAGAAAATTTTTTTAAAAATTAAAGAAAAGAGGGCTTCCCTGGTGGCGCAGTGGTTGGGGGTCCACCTGCTGACGTAGGGGATGCAGGTTTGTGCCCCGGTCCGGGAGGATCCCACATGCCACAGAGCGGCTGGGTCCGTGAGCCATGGCCGCTGGGCCTGCGCGTCCGGAGCCTGTGCTCCGCAGTGGGAGAGGCCACAACAGTGAGAGGCCCACGTACCGCAAAAAAAAAAAAATTAAAGAAAAGAGAAAATTTCCAACATTTCCTCAGCTACACTGCTCAACTTCTGAGACTTGGTCTTTTCATTATAAGATAATTTTTTTTTTTTTAACATACACAACGTTAGAGTGACTGGATAAAGAACCCCATATCCCCATCATCCAGTTTTACAATTATCAATGTTTTGCCAATTGTGTTTGATTTGTCATATCCCATGGAGTACTTTAAAGCAAATCCCAGACATCAAATCATTTCCCCTCTAAACATTTCAGGTGTGTATCTCTAACATATAGAGGCTTTCAAAAAACCATAATCACAGTACATTATCACACTTAATTTCTTAAATGGTCTAATCATAAATCTGTGTTCACGTTTCTAAGATTTTCTCAAAAATGTCTTTATAAGTTGGTTAGTCTGAATTAAAGTCCAAAGTTCACATGTTGCATTTGGTTGATATGTCTCTTGAGTTTCTCTCTTCAATACACTTTGACTTGAAGATGAATTTTAAGTCTCTTTTAATCTATAACATTCCCTCTTCTCTTTGCTTTTCCCATGCTATTTATTTGCTGAAGAAACTGAGTCATTCTGGGTTTGACCGGCCGACACCTCAAGCTCATGCAGATGGTATTAACATGTTTCTTTGGAGCCACTGTATGTAAACTGGAAGACAGATCTAGCGGCTGGATTGCAGTCACGGTCAATTTTCTTTTCTTTCTTTCTTTTTTTTGGGGGGGAAGTTTACTTACTAGGTGGAACTGAGTACTTTCTATTGCCTCATATCAGGAGGTATGTAATGTCTGGTTCTCTTAAAGGAAATAATTTCTCTTTTTTAAATTTTTATTGGAGTACAGTTGATTTACAATGTTATGTTAGTTTCAGGTGTACGGCAAAGTGAATCAATTGTACATATACTAAAGGCAATAATTTCAATTCACCTCAATGAAAGATTTTGCTGTGAACTTTTTGGGTAGATAATATATTTCAGGTTTAAAAGTTCCCTTTTATTCCTAGTTGGAAAAGATTTCTTAAGAGTCATGAATGGATGCTTCATTTACTAAATGCTTTTTCTGCATCTGTTTATGTATTTTCTTTTCTGGTTTTGGTAACAAGATTTTCTCTCACAGGATAAGTTGGGGAATGCTCCCTATTTTTTTCTGTTCTCTGGAAGAGTTTGTGTTGGATTAGCATTGCTGTTCTTTGAACGTTTTCGTAGAATTTGCCTTTAAGTCTTTCCGCATGGGCCTGGTGTTTTTCTTGTGGGGCTATTTTTAATCACTGATTCAATTTCTTTAATGGTTTCTAAATATTCAGGTTTTAGACTTCTTGAGTCAGTTTTGGTGAGCTGCACTTTCCTATGAATTTCTTTGTTTCATCTAAGTTTTCAAATTTATTGGCATCAAATGTTCATATTATTTCCTCTTAATGTCAACTCTTTCATTCCTAATGTTCTTTATTTATGCCTTCTTTCATTTCTTTTTTGATCAATATTGCCTGAAGTTTATCAGTTTTATTAGGCTTTTAAAAGAACCAACTTCTGGCTTTTTTGATCCTCTCTATTCAAAACGTTCTTTTTCCCATTTCATTAATTTTTGCACTTTATTATTTCCTTCTTCTATTTTCTTTATATGTGTTCCTCCTGTTCACTTCCTCAAACTTTTTAAGTTGGACACTTACCTCATGAATTTTAGCCTTTCTTTTTTTCTAATTAATATGAGTGTTTAAGGTTATTAATTTTCTCTCCAAGTATGCCTCAGCTACACTGCTCAACTTCTGAGACTTAGTCTTTTCATTATAAGATAATTTTTTTTTTTTTTTTGCGGTACGCGGGCCTCTCACTGTTGTGGCCTCTCCCGTTGCGGAGCACAGGCTCCGGACGCGCAGGCTCAGCGGCCATGGCTCACGGGCCCAGCTGCTCCGCAGCACATGGGATCTTCCCGGACCGGGGCACGAACCCACGTCCCCTGCATCGGCAGACGGACTCTCAACCACTGCACCACCAGGGAAGCCCCATTGTAAGATAATTTAAAAATATTTTCTATATCTATTTCCGCCTAATTTTTATTATAATTTCTTTTTTGACTCACAAGTTTTGGGAAGTGAATTTCTACTTTATGATTTTTAAAAAATTGAGTGTTAGTTTATATTCAGTGAAATGCCCAGATCCTGTGTATAGTCTGAGTTTTACCAAATGCACAACTCTGTATAAATCACATCTATCAATATGTAGATAATTGCATTATGCTCTTTCCATCAACCCCTGCTCTTCTTCTGCACAGTCTAAGGCAGCAACTATTCTGACCCTGAGCATCACAGAGTAACTTTGCCTCTTCTAAAATTTACCATAAATGGAATCATACTGTATGTATTCGTTCGTGTCTAGCTTCTTTCTCCAGTGTAGCGGTTTTCAGTGTTGTTGCGTGTCTCTTTTGTTTTTCTCTTTCTTCCTCCTCTTCTTCATCCTCCTGCCACTCCTTCTCCCCCCTCCCTCTTTTGAGTAGTTCATATTCCATTGCACAAAAATACCGCAATTTATTCATCCAGTCCCCTGTTGATGGATAGCTGGACTGCCTCCAGTTTTCAGCGATTATGATGAAAGCGGCTGTGAATGTTTTTGTGTAAGTCTTTTTTTGTGGAATATGTTTTTATTTCTCTTGGGTAAATACCTAGGAGTGGAGGTGTTGAGTCACAGGGTGAGTGTTGTTTACCTTTACAAGAAACTGCCAGAGAGTTTCCCAAAGACGTTCTACCATGTTCACACACCAGGAACATCCTCACTAACACTGGACATTTTAAGTCTTGTTTTTTTTTAAGTCTTTTTAATTATTTTAGTGAGTAAGCTGTGGTATCCTAGTTATTTTCTAAAAATCAATTTTACTGATGTATGATTTACATACAATAAAATGAACACACTTAAAATATATCATTTGGTGGGTTTTGACAAATGTCTACCACTGTGTCACCACCAATCCTAATCAAGATATAGAACATTTCCATCACCTCGCAAAATTCCCTCATGCTCCTTCACGGCAAATTACACCCTACTTCTGCCCCAGGTAACCATTAAACTTATTCCTACCACTTTTGATTTGTTTTGCCTGTTCTAGAATTTCATATAAATGGACTCATACGTGAGATACTTTTTTTTTTTGGTATGGCTTCTTTCACTCAGCATAATTATTTTCTTTTTTATTGCTGAGTGGCATTCCATTGTATGGATGTGCCACAACTTGTTTATCCAGTCTCCTGAGGGTGGATATTTGATTTGTCTTTACTTTTTGGCTATTATGAATAAACCTTCTATGAATATTCTTATACAAATTTTTTTGAATATATGTTTTTATTTTTCTTGGATAAATTCCTAGGAGTGGAATGGCTGAACCATATGACAGGTGTATGCTTAAATTTTTAAGAAACTACCAACCTGTTTTCCAAAGAGGTTGTATCATTTTACATTTCCACCAGTGGTGTAATTGAGTTTCAATTGCTTCTCATCCTAACACTTGGCATGGTCTGTCTTTTTTTTTTTAATAAATTTATTTATTTATTCTTGGCTGTGATGGGTCTTAGTTGCTGCATGCGGGCTTTCTCTAGTTGTGTCGAGCAGGGGCTACTCTTCGTTGTGGTGCACAGACTTCTCATTGCAGTGGCTTCTCTTGTTGCAGAGCATGGGCTCTAGGCGCCCAGGCTTCAGTGGTTGTGGCACGCGGGCTCAGTAGTTGTGGCTCGCGGGCTCTAGAGCGCAGGCTCAGTAGTTGTGGTGTACGGGCTTAGTTGCTCAGCAGCATGTGGGATCTTCCCAGACCAGGGCTCGAACCCATGTTCCCTGCATTGGCAGGCGGATTCTTAACCACTGTGCCACCAGGGAAGCCCTGGTCTGTTTTTTTAATTTTAGCTATTCTAACAGGTGTGTAGTGGTATCTCATGGTGGTTTTAATTTGTCTTTTCCTAATCACTAATGATGTTGATCATCTTTTCATGCACTAGTATCTTTTGTGAAGTGTCTGTTCAAGCATTTCACCTATTTTTATGGGTTATTTATCTTCTTGTTACTGAGTTGCAAGAGATATTTATATATTCTATTTATAAATTATTTGTCAAATATTTTCTCCCAATGTGTGACATGCCTTATCATTTACTTAACTGGCTCTCTTAATGTGCAGATTTTAATTTTATGAAATCTACTTTATTATATTTTTCTTTTATGGTTAATGCTATTCTTGTTTCAGCTGAGAAATCTTTGCCACTGCAGGATCATGAAGGTATTTTTCTGCATTTTATTCAGAAGCTCTATATTTTAATTTTTAAGTTTAGGTCTTGACCCATCTTGAATTGACTTTTGTGTATAGTATGAAGTAGGGGTCAAGATATATATTTTTTCCTGTTTAGATATTCAATTGTTCCAGTACCATTTTTAAAGAATCTTTCTTTTTCTCATTGATTTCTTTTGATGCCTTTGTGAAAAAAAATCAGTTGACCATTTAGTATTGAACTTTTTTCTGACTCTGCTCTGTTCCATTTGTCTATCTTTGTGCCAATACCATACTGTGTTGATAACTATATCTTCATATTAACCACTGAAATCAGGCAATGTAAGTCCTCCAAATTCATTCTTTTTTCCAATAATTTTTTTCTTTTCTCTTTTGCTATTCTATGTCATTTATATTTCCATGTACCTTTTAGCATCAGCTTCTCCATTTCTACAAAAAAACATGCAGGAACTTTGTTTGGGACTGCACTGACTATATATCAGTTTGGGGAGAATACATGATATTGAGTCTTCCAATCCATGAACATGTGTATCTCTCCATTTATTCTGGTCTTTCAAAATGTCTCTGAGTAGCATTTTATAATTTTATATGTAGAGATTTTATACCAATTTTGTTAAATTTATTCCCAAGTATTTTATGTTCTTTGATTGAAAAAGCTTTCTTCTTTTTTAATATCGTCGTCTAAAGCTCTATACTTCCTTCTAAGCACTGCTTTATCTGCATCCAACAAATGTTGGTATGTCGTGCTTACGATACCAGTTTAGAATGAATATTCAACCGTTGCTGGGTGCAGTGTTCTCACATCATTAGGTCAAATCGGTTGACAGTATTGTTCAAATTTCTATATCCTCATGGCTTTTCTGCTTACTTATTCTGTTTCAAATACTGAGAGAAGGGTGTTGTTTTTAGGCCTTGTTGCTGTTGGTCTAGAATTAGTTCAGAGTCAGCTCACAGGCCTGCACAGATTCTTGCCCTGTATATTTCAGCCAACCACTCAGGGGAGCTCTATGCAGATTTCTGGGGATCCGCCTCTGCACAGCTCCCTCCTGCCCAGTACCCTGTCCGGTACCCAATTCCAGCTGCCTTGGCAGCCCTAAACTCTGACCTCTATTCCTTCCAACCCGTGGGACCAATGATCTCTGAGTGAACAAACTCAGTGGGATGCCCACACTGCCTATTCAGTTTTTAAATGTTTCTATGTCCAGAAGAAGGTTGTTTTGTGAAGCTGAAGTAAGAACAACGATGGATGATGGGGAGCAAGCAAGTTCCAAATTATAAACTTGTGGGTCAGGCTTGTTGGAGGCATTTAGAGGTTTTGGGAGTTCAGAAGAAGAAGCAGCCATCAGGTTATAAATCTGGTTAAAATCATCAAGTGGAGATTCTTTCTTCCTTTCATATGGGGGAACTCTGCTTTATCACAAGGGACAATGTCAGAAGAAACAGAGTTGGCTTAGGGCAGTGGTGTTCAAATTTTTTGTTGTTGTTGTTTGGTTTTTTTGCGGTACGTGGGCCTCTCACTGTTGCGGCCTCTCCCGTGCGGAGCACAGGCTCCGGACGTGCAGGCTCAGCGGCCATGGATCACGGGCCCAGCCGCTCCGCGGCATGTGGGATCTTCCCGGACCGGGGCACGAACCCGTGTCCCCTGCATCGGCAGGCGGACTCTCAACCATTGCACCACCAGGGAAGCCCTCAAATGTTTTGATCACAACCCCCATTCATAAAAAAAAATTGGGGGATTATTTCTTTGATCTCCTAATATATGCAAATTTATTTATGAATTACTTTCTGTGTTTCTATTATTGGTTAATGTCTCAAAGCAAAATTGCACTTAGAATGATGTTGATCATGAAGGATAATAAATATAAATCTATTTTCAAGTCATATTTTTGATCAGTCCACACTTTTTTGGCTGACTTCATGTCAGATCTGATTCTGTGAAAACAAAGTGTGACCTTGAATGAATAAAACACAACAGGAAGATGTTTTAATATTTAAAAGTTTGTTCCTCCCCGCTGCACAGTTTGGCTGGGCACCCGTTTTGGAGACCTTGGGTCTAGGGAGAAGGACGTAGGGAGGTTAGCAGCCTGGCTAAAGGTCGGCGTCTGGCTTCCTTGTGGAAGCCTCCAACTTTCACAGCAGGAAGCGCACTCCTGTCTCCAAGTCCTGCACTGTTCTCACTAGTCCATCATCATGTTTAGTGATGAGGCAGCCAGGATGGGGAAGTCTGGTAGCCCTGAGACTTGGGGCCTTGTCACAACTTTGTCACTAGCTTGTTTTGGGACTTTGAGCAAGTCTGTTTCTGTGTATCTCGGTTTTCTCAGGCCCCATTGAATTCCCAATCCCACCGTTCTGGAAGAAGTAGCTCTGAGACAGGCTGGGACCTGGGGCCCTTTGCTACAATGCTTACACCTGGACAAACATCTCCTTGAGCAACAAAATACAAAGAAGCTATAAGGGACTAAAAATAACTGCATGCCTACGCAATTGGGGCAAATTCTGGACAAAAAGGTACAAAAAGACCCAAAAAACCCCCAACTGCCACTTCTGAAGAGCAGGGAGCAAAAGCAGGGTACTGTGCATGCCACCTGCATCCAGCGCCACCTAAGAGGTGGGCAAAACTCCTAAGCCACCCCTCCGGCCTGACCCCCGGACACATCCCTACCCTCACCCCATATAAGGAACCAGCTTGTGCCCCTGCCTGGGGAGAGGGGCCCCAATAAACCCTTGCCTGAATTTCTTGTCTGGCCTCTTACCGATTTCTATTGACTGGGGAAGGCCAAGAACCCTGGTCAGCATTAGCTCAGCATAGCTGGCTTCCATTAATCCTGGGTTCAAATCCACATAATATCTACGTGGCCTTGAGCAACTTACTGTTTTGAGCCTTGTTTTCTGACCTATAAAATGTAAATACATTTAGTTCATGAGGATTAAATGAGATACTATACATAAATCAAAAAAAAATATTTTCCTTTCTCTGTCTCTTATGCCTGTGGTTCTCAAGTTTTACATGGGGCATTGGAATTCCCTGGGGAATTCTCCCCCTCACTCCTCCTGTCCCACCCCATCTCTGTGGTCCTGAAGCAGTGGGTCTGCAGTGCAGGCCCGCAGTCTGAATTTTTGTGGGTTCCTGGGTGGTTGCCCTGCTGAGGGCACTGCACCAGCCTTTACACCTCTCCCATTACATCAGAACCAGAGCCTTGCCCTTCGAAGCATTCAAAAGAAAACAAAAGGATTGGACAGGTGAAGGCAAGGAAAACAAATCCCCAGGGAGGTTGCTCAGTGCGCCGCCAGCCTATGTGTCCAGGCAGCTCCTTGTCAGCCCGGCCCGCCCTATTGGAAAGCACGGCGTGGTCAGAATGTATTTGTCAGTTCTTCACTCTCCTCTCCTGTGGCTCTGTTTTGACAGGTGTGTCCAGGGCTGGCATGGCAGGCGTTGCCAGCTCAGCCCTGGCTGGGGAAAAGGAGCAGGAAGAAGGCGTGGAGGTTCTGCCCAGCTCACTGTCCTGCCCCAGCTGGCAGGGCACTGAGGCTGCTGGGGAGGAAGGGTGGGCAGGTCGGGGGTCGTTAGAGGTGCTCAAGGACGTGCCCCAGGCCTGTGACCTCCAGGAAGCCCCTTGCTCTGCTTAGAAGAAGGCTCAGGAGCTCCTCAAGATTTTGCACATCTGGTGGAGATGAACACAACCCAACAGCGAAGGCCATGATCCTAAGCCACTGACTGCATCCCGCTGCTGTCACCTCTCAGTCTGGATTCAGACTTTCCTGCCTTGGCCCTGGCCGAGTCCAGGAAAGCCACCAAGCAGGGCAGGAGGAAGAGCACTTGGTTAGAATTGTAGGACAGAGGGGTCGGGCCCATCCGATGACTCCCACATGGAGTCGAGACCAGGCCACTCTCTTTGTTTCCTGATGAAGAAAGTGAAGGTTAGAGAGGGCGGTGCTGGGCCGACTTTGCCGCGATAAATGGAGGACCCAGCAGGGAGCAAGAACGACGCATCCCTATTCCATGTCCACCGAGGGTCTCTATCGTGAAGCCCACCCGATCTCCCCACTGGATGTGGGTTGGATCCATTTCCCAGTTTATGCACAGAACAAGATACTGATTCACAGAGTTTGCTGCAAACTTTACAATTCTGACTGCCGGCCCTGCTAACCCCTGTGGTCAGCTCTTAGGCTTTTCGGCAATACCTACAATGGTCTAGATGCCCTGAAGGGCCATGTTAGTACCAGGAGTGTTTGATGACATGAGACAGAGAGAGGGATTGCAGGGAGAGTACTTTCTGGGGAACGTGCAGCGGTTGGTGCCCATTGGTCCTAACCAATAGCAAACTGAAATTGTGGCAAAACCAGAACCATGAGAAATTGCTTTGCCCAGGAACCAAGACACCAGAGTTCTGGTCCCGGTTGGTCAACGAGCCCTTCAGCCCGTCTCAGCCTTTGGTTTCTTACCTGTAAAGAGGTTGAGCTGGGTGAGTCACAGCTTGTTCCAGGCTCTAACCATGCAGGGAATGTGGGTGGGAGTGTGCAGGACCTGGAGTTCTGGCCACTCATCTGCAGAGGAAAGTGGTGAGTAATGTTGCCATCCAGGAAGCCTGGGTCTGTAGGATAAACACCACCGTGATGGTGCCTGATGTTTACGGGATGGTAACCCTTGCCGGGCACCAGACACTGAATTGTGTCCCCGGAAAATCCATATGTTGAGGCCCTAACCCTCAGTGTGACTGTATCTCAGGATAGGGTCTTACGAGGTAATGAAGGTTAAATGAGGTCATAAGGGTGGGGCCCCGATCTGATAGGACTGTGGCCTTCCAAGAAGAGGAAGAGAGCCTTCCCTCTGCCTCTCTCTCTCTCTCTCTCTGTCTCTCTCTCCGCTTCCCCCACACTTCCTCTCCCCCTACCATGTGAGGGCAGAGCCAGAAGGCAGCCATCTGTAAGCCAGGAAGAGCTGGTGCCTTGATCTTGGACTTCCAGCCTCCAGAACTCTGAGAAAATAAGTTTCTGTTGTCTGAGCCATCCAATCTGTGGTATTTTGTTATGGCAGCCTGGGCTGACTAAGACACTGGGAAACTGGCCAAGAGCATCATCTTACTTAATCCCCTCAGCAACCTCATTTGGTAGGTCCAGTTGTAATCCCTGTTTTACAGGGGAGGAAACAGAAGCACAGAGAAGTTAAATCACCCAAGACTGAGGTTCAATAGAGAAACGTCTAAAAGCTCATTATCGGACTTCTCTGGCGGTCCAGCGGTTAAGATGCTGCGCTCCCAATGCAGGAGGCCTGGGTTCAATCCCTGGTCGGGGAAGATCCTGCATGTTGCACGGCATGGCCCAAAAAAATAGAAAAAAGAAAAGTGGAATTGTATAAATAAGTAAATAAATAAAAAGTGTCCCAGATTTGACCAGTGGGAACCCCTTTAGGCTGGCTCCTGTGTCCTTTAAAAACAAACAAACAAAAAGACGCAAAAACAACAACTCACTATCTATGTGACTTTGGGAAGTTAGTCTCTTCAAGCCTTAGTTTCCCCATCTACATAGTGGGAATAATAATAATATATGTAGCTACAATACAGAGAGAGATTATAGATTTATAGACATTATAGCTGCATTACAAATTGTAGTGAGGATTAAATGAATAAATATATGAAAAGTGCTTAGAACGGTGTTCTGTTGCATAGTAGCTCTCCCATGGGTGTTTGCTATTACCATTACTGTTGAGGTTATTCTCCTGTTCCTCTGTTGCCAAACACAGATTCTGTGGCCAGCTTTGCTCATGGTTGCTCTTGCTCTTGCGCCTCTAATTTTTTACCACGTGATCCCTCTCCCTCCGCCTCTTCCTCTGTGGTCACAGCCCACTGGATCAGGGTAGACCCCTGACCCACAGGGTGAGCGATCAGATTGCTCTCCTAGGGCTGGGAACTAGAGATTGTAGGACCGGGTCCTTTGGTGGTCAGCCGTCGCCCTGTTACGCTGGGCCTCGTGCAAACAGAAGATGCTGGTCAACAGAAAGGCTACAAAGAGTAGCAGGAAGGGGAGGTCAGGGGCCCCTGAGAGAAGAGAGATAGGAGACTGGCTGGTGCTCTGGAGTGAAGACGGATGCTTGAGACACTGGCAGCATTCCACGTCTAGTCACCCTGAGATGGAGTTGTACTTCAAGTTTCCATAGCTTTGATTTCACCCACTGCATCCTTGTCATGACTGCCCCCTCCTGATTTCCTTGCTAGAGCCTGAGAGGGCTTCTGTGACCAGGGAAACCAGAGGTGGTGGTGACTGCCTGGATGGACCCCAAGGGCCTGTCTCCACCCTGTGCCTGCAAATCAAGCTGATCCCCCAAAACCACACGGTCAGGGATGTGTTGGTGGCCATTGTCCAGGACCCATGAGTTTTTCTTATGTGTGTTTGCTTATGTTCTGAAATCAACGCAGTTTTCCATCCTTGCAGCCGTCTCTCACTCTGGCCCCCAACTCATCCCTTGGAATTCATCCCAGACCTAACTTTTCTGGATTTGGACTCTGGGACGTTGGCTTGCTCCGACACCTGGGTTTTCCTGCTCTTGTTTCCCTGGCCCAGCTCTCTGGGTACCTGCGCCCATGCCGGCCCCTCCCACCCAGGGGTACCCCTGCCAGGCCTGTCATCCACCCCACCCGGGACAGTGAGTAGTGAGAGTTTCCTGGAGGGTTTCCTGGGGACCCAGACTGTGAAATGACACCACTGGATGGTCCTCACTGCCTCCCCCAAGGCCCATTACCTCTGTGCCACGACCCCTTCTTCTCCAGCCCACAGCCTGCCCTGCACGAGGCGGAGACGTATCTTTCACTACTGCCCCCTCCTCTATGAGAGGCGAGCCCCCAGGCAAGGCGGCTTCAGCCCTGTAACCCCGCAGTACCTAACTCACTGCCCAGCACATCTCAGTTGTTGATGGGGGCAGGTGGGGCAGGGACCCTGAGCCACCACGGGGAGTAAGGAAGTGGTGGGCGCCTCGTGCCATGGTCCCTGGGGCCCCATCCCCATCCTTCCACCTCTCTGCTTGCTTCCTCTACCAAACACCCTATGAGGCTTAATTTCAAGTGCTGACTTGACCAGGCCACGGGATACTCAGATGTCGGATTAAACATTATTTCTAGGTGTATCGGTGAAAGTGTTTCCGGAAGAGATGAGCATTCGAATTAGGTGAGCATTTGAATGGGTGCACTGAGTAGAGAAGATGGCCCGTCACTAAAGCAGATGGGCAGGCCTGTTGAGGGCCTGAATAGGACAAGAAGGTGGAGGAAGGGAGAATTCTCTCTCTGCCTGACTGTGTGAGCTGGGACATCTGTCTTCTGCCCTAGGGCTGGAACCATACCATTGACCCTCCTGGGCCTCCAGCTTGGGGATGGCAGGTCATGACACTTCTCAGCCTTCCTTTCTCTGGAGAATTCTGACTAACGCTCCCCACAACCCCTGCCCCCCCAAAAAAAGTAAAAAAGCAAAACAAGGCACAGGGCTTTCACTAGGCCATGTTTTACTGACAAATGAGGTTACTATGCTACCATAGTCTGAATGTTCATGTCCACCCCCCCAAATTTCTATGTTGAAATCTAACCCCCAGTGTGATGGGGTCAGGAAGGGGGGGCCTTTGGGAGGGGATTAGGTCACGAGGGTGGATGACCCTCATCATTTATGTTGTTTCTGCTGCTTACAAGTCACCCAGTCTGTAGTGTTCTGTTACAGCAGCCTGAACGGACTAAGACATATGCCTTGAAAGCCAGCCGAGGGCACAGCCCCTTCACGCACCCCTGATTCCTGGAACAGGCCCAGCTGATTCCCAGAGGACCCAGCTGTCCTTTGTTTCCTGTGGACCCTGGAGGGCCAGGTCCTTTGGGGCAGGTCTGGTCTCCTCCCCCTTTTCTGTTTTATCTCCTTGTGTTAGGGACAAGACGGGGGAGCAGGGGGTATCACTCAGGTGTCCTGTCTCATTTTCCAGTCTCATTCTAGCCCAAGAGCTCTAGGGCCCTGCTGCGAGATTAGTAGGCTCACCTTGCTTCCACTGGGTTCCTGCTCGCTTGTGGGTAATCCCTCAGCCACGCTTGGTCCCTGGCCCCTGCAGGACCACTGGGAACTCCCAGCAGAACTCAGTGTTTCCAGAGTGAAGGGCCAGGGGGTCCGACCTGGACTCCACAGTGGGACTGAATATCTAAGGGACCCCTTGTGCACTGGTTCCCCTTCAAAGGCCAGGTGAGGTGGAGCCCTTGAAGACGTCATGGTCCCGGTCAAGCAGAAAGGACCAGAAGACACCTCCCTCCTGGAAACAGCTCTTTACTGAGTCGGTGATACTACGTGGCATGATATCATATGTAGACAGGAGAACTACACGGCAGTGAGGGCAGTGGGAGTGCAAGCCAGTTGCACACCTGTTACAAGAAGGGGGAAGGCTTCTGGAATGGAGAGGGGCCGGTCTCTGGGTCGGGCTGGGGAGGGGACAGCTGTAAGCCCCCATCCCAGGGGTGGTCGTTATCTGTTAGAACACAAAGGAGGGGCAGCTTCACTGGGGATGTCCCAGTCCTCCTTGCTGCTGGCTGCGCAGGAGGATGAAGGTGGGTGAGGGGTGACATCAAAGGCAGCTGGGGCCCCTCCCCCTCATCTGGTCCATCTGCCCCTGCAGAGAGGCCTGGGGCCATTCTGGGTCATGGTGGGGTGAGGTCAGGAGGAGAGCAGGCGCGGGGAAGGGAGAGCAGCCCGGCGGTCAGCCCCCCCCCAGTTGCCACAAAGCGGTCACCCCCCGGATCGGAACGGGGCCTTCTACTTTGGCAGAACGTTCCAGGGCCTGGAGAGTGTTCCGGTGCAGATGAAGCTCCTGCTTGGATTCTTTCTGAGATGCTCCTGAGAGGTGGACGCAAGGATGAAGCGAGGAATTTTCTGGAGATGTGGAAAAAAATGCTGAACTCCTGGGGACACAGTGCTCAGGGCCCAGGTGTGTCCCGTGTGAGTTCCCGGGACGCTGCTCCCATGGTTACAGGGAAGGTCTTATGGTTGCCGAATTCACCTCGCCCCTCGAGTTTGAACCATAATCCCCTGCAAAGCTTTTCCTGGGTCTTTTCAACCCCTGGGAGCCTCAGGGGACTGCCAGCCAGCTAGGATGGGTGTGAAGATGCTAGAAAGACTAGCGCTGGTCACCAACTCAGAGCCAGAGTTAAGACCGCTGCCCCGAGGTAGCCGCTTCCCCGGCAGGCTCAGCCACAGGCGAGGGGGCTTCTCCTGCCCTCTCCTCCCGCCCAGCCACGGAAACCCAGTCAGCCCCCCGGCCAGCAGGGAAATGTGCGTGTGCATGTGCGTGTGTGTATACGGGGCTGCCTTCTATGGTATAGTCACTACTGGGAAGCCCGGAGGTGCAGGGGCAGGCCTGGGAGAACGCTCTTCGGGACCGAAGGACCACAATGTGTGCAGGTGCGGCTTTTCAGGGGTCTCTCCTCACCCGAGCACCCTTCCCCACCTTCTGCGTGGCAGTGTCCGGGACCGGGCCGCTCCTCAATAGCGGCTCTGGCTCCCTGGTGGGCCTGGGGGCCCAGGGAGGCCAGGGGGACCCTGGATTCCTGGTTCGCCCTTTGGCCCCATGGGCCCCCGCTGGCCTGGTGACCCTATCTTCCCAGCGATCCCTGGTTTTCCCTGAGGCCCCTCTGGCCCTGGAGACCCTGGGGGCCCCTCTGGCCCTGGAGGCCCCACGTCCCCTTTGGGGCCTGGCTGTCCTCTTGGGCCTCCAGTTCCAAAGCTGCCCTTCAAGCCTTTGATGCCTGGGAAACCTCGCAGGCCAACCGGCCCCCTTTCTCCTACAGGCCCAGTGTCCCCTGGCTGCCCTTGAGGACCCTGAGGTCCTGGGGGGCCCAAGCTGCCGAGGTCTCCTTTTGGTCCTCTGCTGCCAACAGGCCCTTTCACGCCCACATCTCCCTTGAGTCCTCTCGGTCCTGGAGGGCCTGGGGCACCTAGGGTCAGAGAGAAGAGGGGAGAGATCAGTCCAGGAGGGCAGGTGTCCCAAGGCTGTCCCGTGAAGTGGACGCCTGGCAGTGGGCACTGTGACACCCGAGGGTTCGAAGCCACAGAGCCCAGGTCTGCCGACTGACTTGACCCTCTAAATCGGCTTGGCCACCGGTGAAGTGGGGCTGAGAATCTCACCTGCAGGCTGTGAGCCCATCCCGAGCTGACATGCGTTGGCATTTGGCATGAGGCCTGCACCTGGAGGGCACTCATTGTTTTGACTTCAGGGCTTGGCTGTAGTTCCACACGTGCACTCAGGTTGGGGGCTGAGAGAGCTGGACAGCTCTGGGCAAAGGCCACAACCATCCAGGATCATCTGTCGTACTCTGGAGAGCGGCCTGGATGCCTACACTCATTATGGACTTTGACTGCTGTCCTGACCTCCTGCCCCAACCCCATCCCAACCCCAGGATTTGCCCCTGACCTTTAGGCACCTGGGACCAGGAATGGAGTCAGGTGACAGGGAGGAGAAAGCCAAGAAAGTGAAGCCTGAGAAGTGGATCCCTCCCAGTGTGAGTGAGTGAGTGAGAACAGCTACAACCCAGAGAAAGGGCAGCTCCTCCAGGAAGTCCACCCTGACTACTCCAGCATCTTCTCTGAGCTCTTGGAACTACTACTTTCTGAATCTTTTAGTTGATACATAGAGAGAGAAGTCACAATATAGTAAAAGCAAATCCTTGGTACCTCTCTGGTGGACTCCACTAGACTGTAGGGCCCCAGGAAGATGGGCGGGCCACGGCTCCCATCCCCTGCCCTGGGCTCGGAGCCTAGGCACACGGCAGGGAAAGCTCAGTATACACTTGAAGAGCGTGATTCACCAAACAGCTGTGGACCCCCCGCTTTTGCTCAGCTCTGGCCTAGGGCCTGGGAGAGACTCCAGGATGAAGACACTCTTCTCTTCCTTAAAGAGCCCAGTCTAGTGCTCAAGCCAGGGGTCAGATGACCTTAATGCCCTTCCTGCCTGCCATGTAGGTCAGAGTCACCACCTCTCAGAGCTGTACCAACCCTGAAGACACAGAGCAGAGTGTGGCTGTCACTCTGGCCAAGGCACGTCAGATGCCCCGGGGTCAGAAGAAAAGAACCCTCTGGCCTAATGAGAACAGGAATTGTGGAGAACAGCTTTAGCCCCCGCGGGGTCAAGGCACCGCAAAAGCCTGGCTTTCTTCGGTGGTCTCGGCACCGGGTCACAGGCTGCCCCCCAGGCCTGGCCTGGGAGGTGAATTCTCACACCCATACTCAGCTCTCCCCCAGAACTCTGCTGTTACACCATCCCCTTTGTAACAGAATCCTGGAGTTTTTGAGCTCCGTGGGAGCTGGTCCAAATCCTCCATGTCAGAGAGGTGACGTGATAGCCCCAGGGGGCCCTGAGCGGAAACCAGGAGCCGGGTGGGCCTCTCAGAGAGACGGGATCTTCTATGTGGGAGCCGGGAGCCCTCCCAGTGGCCGTGACCCAGTTCTGCGGCCTCGGGGCCCCGTCCCCGCTAAGGCAGACACCACTGCTGTCCATCCTGGCCGGGGCTACCTGCTGCCTGCTCCCAGCCTCCCCCCACACTCCCACCCCCTCGGTGCCCCCTCTCACCTCCCTCCCGGAGTGTTTCTAAGTGGAGCAGAGAGTCAGTGAACCCCATCCTCCGGTGACGATCTAAACTGGGGCCCAGACAGACTCAGCCCCACCAGGGCCAATAAAAACCTTCCAGCCGTTCCCTGCCACCTCCTGCCCATGACCGCCTCCCACACACAGCGGGGCTGTGGCCTGCGTGGGCTCGGCTCACGTGGCCTGCCAGCGGCACCGGCTGAGATGCCTGCCGTCATGGGCTGGCTGGGGTCTGGGAGCGGCTTGACCTGCCCTTGTGTCTGCAGCACAGCAGCCAGAACAACACAGCCCAACGAGGGCACAGGGCGACACCGGGCAGGGACCACCTGCCCCAGCCCGGCAGGCATGGCTGGGAACCGGCAAAGCCACTGTGCCTATCCTCACCCCAGCTCTGCCCTTGGCGCCTGGGCCAGCCGGGGCTGGAAAAGCAGAGCCATTTGGAGGTGGAGAGGCCCCCGTAGGCTGTGCAAGTGGAAGGGAATCAGAGGGCGTGGAGTGACGCTGGGCAAGTCGCTGTCCATCCGCGCTCAGACCATCTATAACATTGAGGTTGCACTTGACCGTCCCCCAGGGCCCTGTGGCTCCACAAGGACCCCTCCTCCTGCCTCTGTCCCTCCTGCTCTAAGAACGTGGCTCCCAGGGCTTGCCCCAGCTCCCTGGTTCTTCTCTCTTTCTCTATAACCACTGCTGTGGCTTCCACTCTTGTCCCCTGGATGGATGGCCCCCAGGCCCAGCCTGGACTCAGGAAAAGCCTCAGAAATCTCATCTGGACAAGGATGCCCACGGATCCAGCGGGAGCCCCTCCCTCCTTCCGTGGGACCCCCATCCTTCCTGAGCCACCATCTTCATCGCTCGTCCTCTGTCCTGGCTCCTAAGGGCACGGCGGCTGCAAGGATTTCTCACGGTTTCTACGCCAACAGCGGGGAGAAAAGGCAGAGAGTAAAGGCCTCTCTTTTGCTTCTCCCCTCCAGCCCCCTCGGGCTCCTCTTTCTGGGCAAGCTCTTGGGTACCTTTCGCTGGCTGGGGAAGGCTGGGTGCCCACGGGCCCAGGGTGTCGGTTTGAGCAGAAGCCTGGGTCGCACCGTCCTCCTCACTCCCCCAGGAGCTGCAGCCCCTAGTGCAAGTGGAAGGAGGCCCGGCAGGAAAGGGGTCACCTCCCTCTCCACTGCCGCTGCTGACCCCGTCTCTGAGAGCCCACGCAGGTCTCCCGGTCAGTGGCCTGGAGGACATCCGGTGGGGTGGCTCCACGTGGGGCAGGACCTGTGTTGCAGGCATTGGCCTCTCTCACTGCCCTGGCTCGGTGTCGGTGTGCCCACGATGGCCCCGGCTCACCCTAACTTCTCTGTGACCTGCCTTCTCTTGGGTCACGGCCACTGGGAGGGCTCCCTGCTCCCACATAGAAGATCCCGTCTCTCTGAGCAGTGAACGTTTGCCTGCCTAGTCTCTCGTACGTCCCCAGCACCGTACATTGAGATCATCGCCCCATTTTACAGATGAGAAGTCGCGGTGCAGAGAGTGGCGACTTGCCCATCATCACCAAGCAGGAAGGGTGGAGACAGGATGCAAACCCAGCCTGAGAGGCTCCTGGTCTGGTCCTAGACCCCCTCCCACTGCCAGGACCTCCTGCCCTCGTGCCACTCGGAGGAAGTGGAGGGTCCCCACAGAGCTGGGAAGGGGTCACCTGAAGGACTGTCTTCCTCTGGTGAGCCGAGCCTCTGCCTGTCCCTCCAGAGCCAGCCATGAGTCATGCAGTCAGAGAGGGGAGAGCTGGCAGGACCTGGGTCTGGCCCGGGAGGAAATCAACAAGCAAAGCTTAGTGGTTAGCATGGGGGGAAGGGATGTAGGCAGAGGCTGACCAGGGGCTCTCCACAACAGGAGGCCCTTCACCCAGCCTGTAACAAGATCTGGGTGTCGGAAGGGCTAAAGGGCAAAGTGGGGGGCAGGGAGCTAAATGCTTCTCTGAGCAGCGGGGGCACATTTGAGACAAAGGAGGAAACGTGATGGGGGAGAGGAACGGGGCACTGTGGAGTCCCAAGAAGGCCCGGAATTACTCAGGAAACCCTGGGCTGTAATTAGGCCATCCCGGCCCATTAGCGCAGAGCCACAGCTGACTGCATGTCTGGGACAAGTAGGTGGTCTGCTCCTGGTCTGCACTGGGAGTGGGGAGAGGGCGGGGGTCTGAGCAGAAACACCCATGGGTGAGGGAGTACATGGGCGGGGAGGGGGTGGGTGCAGTCCATCTCATAATCTAAAGCAACGTGCCAGCCTACAAAGGGAGAGGGAGACAGAAACAGAAGGGGAGGCTCTCGGGAGACTGGCCTAGTGCCGTGAAGGCACACTAGCCTGCACTTCAGAGGACCTGAGTTTGAGTCCCAGCTCCCCTAGTAACAAATCGGGTGGCTGGGTAAGTCATCTGGCCCTCTTTGGACTGCAGGCTCCTCTTTGTTCAGTGAGAATATCAGCCTGGGTCAGGGACGCTCAATCCTGGCTGTTGTTACCTGAGGAGCATTGAAAAAATGCCAGTGGATTTCCACGTCTGCCTATGATGGATTAATTTGTACAGACTCAACCTCCCGCTGAGAGCAACCAGAATCATTAGACAGAATGCCAAGACATCCTTCTGAAAGCTTTGGAGAGCGATCAAGGGCCAGACTCCCAGGGAGAAGGGAGACTCATTGGAGAAAGCCAGACCTTCTGTGCCTCTTTCTCCTCTCAAGGCATTTGTTGACTAGTAATTGGTTTGGGCAGAGACGCTGAGAAGCTGAGTAGGGTTTTCAGCAGCTTCACTGGGGCTGGGGCTCAGGGCTGCCAAGGTCCAGGGCTGAGATTCAGGAGAAAAGGAAGAAAGGAAACTGTGTGGGCATTTGCGGTAAGGACCAGGGGGTGGAGAAGCTGAGCAGAGAATTAGGCTTCATCCCTTCAGTCCCGTGGGGCTGGGGAAACAATAACCTGAGTTCAAGGCCAACAGGTAGTAGTGACCTGTAAACACTCCTCAAGGACTGTGTGCTGGAAGTAAGAATGTATCAGAAATAGGCCAGGTGTCATGGTAAGCTCTGTCGCAGGCACCAGCAGAAGCTGGTATAATTCTCCTTTTCATTAATCCCCCTTGCTTCTCAATAACAAGCGAACCTACTAATCCTGCAAGCAGGCATGTTCCTCCCTGCCTCCCCTCCAGGTAGCTCCTCCGCCCTAAACCACAGAATAGTTCAAAGTTCTCTTTACAACATGTAAACTCCTGGACACTGTCTGTGGCAGGAGGAAGGAGGTTAGTGCTTAGGGAACGCATTGGTAGGTGTAATCCCTCGTCCTCAGCTTCTGCCCTGTGGTCATGCTTTCATTGATGCACTCAACGAGCAAATGTTTCCTGAGAACTTTCCAAAGGTCAGACACTGTGCTGGGCACTGATGAACAAGACAAGGAGCCCACCATCAAGTGAATTAGATTCAGAATCATCCCTTCATTAGGACACCCTTTTATATTTTACCAACAACTGTTCACACAGTTAACATTGTTACTCACAACTACCCATGAGAAATAGGCAGGGCAGATATTATATTCCTACTTACAGATGAAGAAGCTGAATTGAAAGTAGCCAAGAGGGCTTCTCTGGTGGCACAGTGGTTAAGAATCCACCTGCCAATGCAGGGGACACGGGTTCGAGCCCTGGTCCGGGAAGATCCCACATGCCATGGAGCAACTAATCCCGTGTGCCACGACTACTGAGCCTGTGCTCTAGAGCCCGTGAGTCACAACTACTGAAGCCCACGCACTTAGAGCCCGTGCTCCACAACAAGAGAAGCCACCGCAATGAGAAGCCAGCACACTACAATGAAGAGTAGCCCCTACTAGCCGCAACTAGAGAAAGCACGCACACAGCAACGAAGACCCAAAGCAGCCAAAAATAAATAAATAAAATAAATAAATTTATATATAAAAAAAGAAAGTAGCCAAGAGCCTTGTCCAAGGCCACTCAGCAAATAAGCAATGATGCTTTCTTGGCTCCAATTCCCAAGCGATAGTCTTAGGGTAGGCACTGTCTAGCACACACACAGAAATCCTCCTATAGAATAGGAAGAAACAGTCTATGAGAGGCACAAACACTATAGAAGTACCGCTGGCTTTCCGTTTGGCAAATAGAGACTCAGAATTAATCACAGAGCTGGAAGAAGTCTCAGAGAACAGCTGGTCTTATCCATTGATTTACATATGAAACAAAACAGAAGGAAACAAAAAGCCCCCAAAAAACCAGAGGCCCTGAAAGATGAAGTGATTCTGCCTAAAGACCCACAGCAAATTAGAATCCAGCCTCCTTCCCCGGACAGTTTAAGAGCCCCGGAGCTTCAGTCAGCACTTGGCACCTTGCACACTGGCTGTGGCCATTGCTGTCCCTCTTCCTTTATTCTGGAGAGCAGCTCGGCTTCAGCCAGAGGGAGACACTGCCAGCCCCAGCGTGAAAGCCGATCAGCACCTGTCTATGAATGAATGAATGAATGAATGAATGAATGACATGTTCCTGTAGGAAGGGATGTTGGTTTTGTCCCTGAAATTTTCTTTCAGATGTGAGAGGCTTTACATGTGGTGATTTAACAACCAAGAGAAATGTTGCCCAAAGACACAATTTAAACAAATATGCTGAGAGTCAAATGTAGCTCAAAGCGATGTCCCACCTAGCTCTCCGGTTAGGATGAGGTTCTTTGATGAGAACTCTGCCATCATTAGGACAGGAGCAAATATAAAGTCCCATGACTATTGTTGGGTTATACTTAGAGTGAGGTTCTCAAATTGTTCCCTTACTAACACTCTTGGTACCATTTCCTTCTTTTCCAGTCTGTCTCACACATGACACCTAATCAGGACCTGAGTGGAAATGCCTTTTTGGTATCTGCTCTCAGTGTCTCCTCTTCTGGCTGGGCACTAGACGTGTGCGTCTCAGAGCCATGGCAAGGGGTCAGGATCTTAATCATAGTGTGACCTTGAGCTATCCCTTAACCTTTCCCAGTCTCAGGTCACCTTTCTGTAAAGGTGCACCTGCAACACATCTTGTCCACGAAGGTTGTCAGGCTAGGGGAGGGACAGATTGGGAGTTTGGGACTGACATGTACACACTGCAATAATTAAAATAGATAACCAACAAGGACCTACTGTATAGTACAGGGAACTCTGCTCGTTATTCTATAATAACCTAAATGGGAAAAGAATTTGAGAAAGAATAGATACACGTATATGTATAACTGAATCACTTTGCTGTACACCTGAAACGTACAGAACATTGTTAATCAACTATACTCCGATATAAAATAAAAATTAAGAAAAAATGTTGTGAGGCTAAAATGAAACAAAGTGCGTGAATGGGCTTTATCATGATTGAATGCAACCTAAGAACAAGGTTACCAGAGGATGAACCACGAGAACTACCTGCTAATGCCTTCTCTGGAACACTGCATCCTAGAAGTCACACAAATACGTATTTTAGATGAAATACTGTGGGACTGTTTCAGTTACTAAGAAAATACTCAGTACCTGGCTTTGTTGCCAGAATATGACAACAGGCAAACAAGATCTTACCTCACCTCCATCCCCTGCTACACCACCAATCTAGAGTAAAGAAAATATTAGCAGAAATGCTCACTGATATAAAATGACGGTAACACAGGTTTGAAACCAAATGGTTAAAGAGAACCAGAGAATCAGAGAGGTTGGCTCCAAGTCTGAGCTCTGTGAAGAAAACAGCGCTGTGTGGGATCATGGGGCCCTCCCTCCTGTCTCCTGCAGCTCCCTGAATGATCAGGCCCAGGCTTCTGGCCCCCCCAAATGTGACTATACATTCTAGAGCCTCCAGATCTCAGTGGCTACTTATTCTATTCTCTAGAGCCAAGAGCTGCTATATTTTCAGGTTGAACATACTTCCCACAAAGACACGCACTTCCTGGGGAAGGATCCAGGAAATTGAGTATAGCCATACAAATTCCTGTATGGAATCCAAATTAGGAGTCTTCTGGGCCATTTTCCAGGAGAAAAACTGTTGGAAATATTGCTGGGAAGGACTAAAATGGAAAGGTAATGGTGTTTGTTATGGGCTGACTTGCGTTCCCTCAAAATTCACATGCTGAAATCCTAACCCACTCTGAATATGACCTCATAGGGAGACAGGGTCTTGACAGAGATCATCAGGTTGAAATGTTGTCATTAGGGTGGCCCCTAATCCAATATGACTGGTGTCCTTATAAAAAGGGGAGACTGGGACACAGAGACAGACACACACAGGGAAGATGTTATAAGGAGACACAGGGAGAAGATGGCCGTCTACAAGCCAATGCCTGGAATAGATCCTGCCCTTATCACCCTCAGAAGGAACCAACACTGCCAACACCTTGACTTTAAACTTCCAGCCTCCAGAGCTGTGGGATAGGAGATTTCAGTTCTAAGCATCCCCAGTCTGTGGTGCTTTGTTACAGCAGCCGGGGCGGACTAATACAGGGTTTACTTCAGAGTGAAGTACTCATAAGCAGACATAGAGCATTTCAAGTCAATTCAAAGAGTGGGCCAGGTAACCAACCTTTGATGTGGGATCTAAGGGGAAACTGAGGGCAGAGCTGTCCCAAGGGGAGAAGAGGTCAGTCCCTTTTGGGGAAATGGATGGACGGTAGACAGGAATAGAGCGCAGAAACTCCACCAGGAAGCCTGTGCTGTCAGCAGGGAGCATCTCTCGTTTGCTCAGGTGCTTTTAGGCGAATGTGGGTCTTAGGTGACTTTGGAGGAGGCCACTCAAGGCAGCTCGCACAGCACTGGATCTGAACCACCTTGCATCTGAATCCCATTTCCCTTCCTTGCGAGCTGCGTGAGCTTGACTAGACCTCATCTGGCAGCCGGTTCTTCAGTTTCAGGGACCATGGGAATTCAAGGCGATAACGCATGTGCCCAGGGTCTTTGCACGTCTGCTTCTCCACCTGGAGCGCCTCTGCTCATCCTTGCCAACCCTGCTCTACCTGACTTTCTCCCCTGTTCTCAGGCCTCATTTCTGATGTCACCTCTGGTGGTTGATTTCATGTGTCAATTGGGCCGGGGGAGCCCTGATATTTGCTGTGGACCTGCCGTATCAATAAACAGAGGATGTTGCGGCCATCAAGCCATCAGTCACTTGCAGCCACCCTTGACAGTGCACCCTGAGAGGATTCAGGATGGAATAAAACAGGATACTGGCCCAAGATAGTGAAGGTGCCTATCAAAGGAATAATTTCATTAAGCCCAGACTCTTGCATCTTCCCATACATAGAAGAGTGCTAAATTCATTAATTGAGATGTCTGGTTTTCCTTTAATTAGGAATAATCTTCTGATGTTCAACTACCTGGATTTTTTGGCAAAAACTCCTATATATGCTGGCTCTTCCCTTAACTCTTTGGAACAGTCCCTTAGAGCTATCTGAGAGGCTGTCTCCTGGGCTTAAGTCCTCGGTATAGCCGCTGAGTAAAACATCATTCTCAACTTGAAGATTGTGCATTTTTTTCAGCCGACATTGGTGCAACAGCATTCTGGGTGTGTCTGTGAGGGTGTTTTGGACAAGATTAGCATTTGAGTTGGGGGACCAAGTAAAGCAAATGGCTTTCCCCAATGTGCATGGGCCTCATCCAATCAGTTGAAGGCCTGAATAGAACAAAAAAGGCTGAGTAGGGCTTCCCTGGTGGCGCAGTGGCTGAGAGTCCGCCTGCCGATGCAGGGGACACGGGTTCGTGCCCCGGTCCGGGAGGATCCCACATGCCGTGAAGCGGCTGGGCCCGCGAGCCATGGCCGCTGAGCCTGCGCGTCCGGAGCCTGTGCTCCGCAACGGGAGAGGCCACAGCAGCGAGAGGCCTGTGTACCGCAAAAAAAAAAAAAAAAAAAAAAAAAAAAAAAAAAGTCTGGAATTAAAGCATCATCTCTCCTGGGTCTTCTGCTTGCTGACTCACCCTGCAGGTCTTGGGACTTGCTGGCTTTTACACCTATGTGAGCCAATACCTTCAATTCTTTATAATACATCAATCTCTCTCTCCAGAGAGCCTACTGGACACAGCATACATATACATCTTGCTGGCTGGTTCTGTTTCTCTGGAGAATCTAATACAGATTTTGGTACCAAGAATGATTCCAGGTGAACAGAATTTTAAAGATGAGTTTTCTGATTTGGTCTGTGGTTTCTGCAACGGGCTCTCTAATATGATTAGATTTAAAGATGCTGAGGACTCTCTATCCAGTAGTAAAAGCAGCCTGAGAATCCCTGGCAAGAGAGATACCCAAAATAATGGAGACGCCTAAGCGAGGATCTAGGCAACCATGTATGTTATACCTTTGAACATTTTGGTCAAAATAACAAGTATGATGAGATTGGCTGGTTGTTTCTAATGTTACTGGACAAAGTGGGGAAAGAAAAGGATGAGCTCAGGGATTCGAATTCCTAGCTCAAGGGCCCGTAAATGACCTGAAAGCTTCTATGTTTGCCCTGAAGGAGACTCTTACCCGCCGTAGCCACAGGGCTGAGAGGCTGAAAATCAGACCCGCAGTCTCCCCCTGTGACTGACTGAATTACAATGCGAGTTGAACTCCCAGCCTCCCAGGGTGTCTCCTGCTAAACCCAGGCCACGGGCTGGGAAGGAATGGGATCCTGCAAGTTGGAAGGGGGGTGTGTGGGAAGACCCTGATGGAGCTGGGGAACTTGAACCCTAAATTCTGATGCGTCTCCTCTGCCAGCGGCAGCAGTCTCTCTGTCCCCAGGAGAATGGCCTCTCCACCCCCGCCCGTCCCAGGGGGTTAACCCTGCGTTACCTGCGGAAAGGGTAATGACCGCCCCTGAGGCAGCTGACAAGCAAGGCATTGCTGGTTCTCCCCAGTGTCGACCCCACCCCCGCTCTTGGCGTCTAGACCTCTGAGCAGACTCAAGTCCCAGCAGCCCCTAAAGTGAGGTACAAAGCGTGACCCGTGAGGAGGTGCACTACCCTCTGCGTTTTCTAACTCCTGCAGATAGAAACCCGGGCCACACGTGTGGGGGTGGCTATTAAGGCTGTGGGATAAATGGTGGAAGGAACGGAAAGTTGGATCGGGCGGCATTTATTGCCTCGGGCTCACTAAGCAGATGCATCTAACTTTGCATCTTGGGGAGGAAGGAAGGGCTCTAACAGTTTGCTTCGCTGCTTGGCTGAAATATGGCCAAAAGGAGACCCACAGTGAGTGAACTAGAATTGCCAGACCTGCTTTGGGTTAATGTAGAGAAAGGGATTCCATGACTTAGGGGGACGGGAATGTTCGAGTGAGTTTGTCATTTGAAACTCACCCACCCTGGGAAGGTCCAGGAGGCATGCCTTTCACCACGACTGTGAGAGAGAAACTTGAGAGGGAAGCCCTGGCATCCCTGGCTCTTCTCTGTGGGCCAGGCTTCACAGAGGGAACTGCAGTCACGGAATTGGGACACGTAACCACAATGAGAGTGATTGGACCAGTGGTGGCAGGGACCAGAGGCGGCACTCAAGCCCCGAAGGCAAGGAGGGAATGGTCCCTGTGACTGACAGCAGGGTCAATGCCACAATCAGAATGTCCTGACTCCTGCAGACCATGGCTGGCTAGCTCGTCATGGGGTTCCTAGAAGTGAAATAGACAGGAAGCCTACTAATTCTTAACGTGTTCTGTGTAAGCAGAAAAGTTCTAGATCAAGTGAACAAGAGTCTAACCTGAATCATAAAAACAGAGTGTCATAACCCCCAACCAGTTCTCAGACTTGAGCCACTTTACAGACTCAGAACCCCTTGAATGAAGAGGCCAGGTCCCCTCGAGGAAGGACCCTTGTACACTACCAACAATATTTACTACTAATCATTTTTCCAGCCATCCCCAAAGGCCCCTATGGTCTTTTGCCAGGATAACTGTGCATTGGGCAAGAGGAAATAATCAGAACTTTCAGGCACCACTGGACACAAGCTCTGAACTGACACTGATTCCAGGAGACCCAACCATCACTGTGACGCACCAGTCCGAGTAGGGACTTATGGCGGTCAGGTGATCAGTGGAGTTTTAGCTGAGGTCCATCTCATGGCGTCCTATGTGAATGCTCACCAAAGGTGATATCAGCAGAGGAGGATTTTAATAATCAAGTGAAGAGGAGGACTTGTTCTATGGATTCCAGTCAGGCTTCTTCTCCAGCCACCCCTGTCATCAACCAATGGGCTCACGAACAAAATGGCCATGGTAGCAAGGATGGAGCTTATGCATGGGTTCAGCAACACGGATGGACTTCCAGGCCCCAAGGCTGACCTGGCTACAGCCACTGCTGAGCACCCAATCTGCCAACAGCAGGGACCAGCAATGAACCCCCAATATGGCATCATTCCCCAGGGTAATCAGACAGCTACCTGGTGGCAGGTTGATTACACTGGACCACTTCCATCATGCAGTGTTTTGTTCTTACTGGTTTAGACACTTATTCTGGATATAGAAGTGCCTTCCCCGCATGCAATGCTTCACCAAAAATACCAGCCATGTACTTGCAGAACGCATTATACATGGTATTCCACACAGCATTGCTTCTGATCAAGAAACTCATTTCACGGCAAATGAAGTGCAGCAGTGGGCCCATGATCATAAGATTCACTGGCGTTACCATGTCCCCCACCGTCTTGAAGCAGCTGGCTGAACAGAAGGGTGAAATGGCCTTTTGAAGACTCAGTTACAGTGCCAGTTCTGTGGTAATACCTTGCAGGGCTGTATATGCTCTGAATCAGCAACAAAAACATGGTGCTGTTTCTCTTACAGCCAGGACTCAGGTCCAAGGATCAAGAAGGGGAAATGGGAAGCCACCACTCACTATTAACCCTAGTGCCCCACTAGCAAATTTTTTGCTTCTTGTTCCCAGAAACTTATGCTCTGCTGGCTTAGTGATCTTAGTTCCAAAGGGGAATATTTCTGCCAGGAGATACGGTTCCATTGAACTGGAAGTTAAGACTGTTGCCTGCTCACTTTGGGCTCCTCATGCCTCTGAAATAACAGACAAAGAAGTTACTGCGCTGACTGGGATGATTGACCCTGACGGCCAAGGAGAAATCAGACTACTTCTCCACAATGGAGGTAAGAAAGAGCATGTCTGGAATCTAGGAGATCACTTAGGGCGTCTCTCAGTATTACCATGTCCTGGGATTAAGGTCAATGGAGAATTACAACAACCCAATCCAGGCAGGACTACTAACGGCCCTTCAGGAATGAAGGTTTGGGTCACCCTACCAGGTAAAGAAGCACAACCAGCTGAGGTGCTTGCTGAAGGCAAAGGGAATATGGAATGGGTAGCGGAAGAAAGCAGTTATAAACACTAGCTGTGACTCTCTGACCAATTTCATGAGCAAAGACTGTAATTGTCAAGAGTATTTCCTCATTGTGTTATGATTATATGTTGACATATATGTGTATATATCTTTGTTTTGTTCCCTCTCTTATCCCCTTACTATGTAACAAAAAATACAAAATGTATTGACTTTATATCACAGTATTTAAATATTGTTAACTTTATATCATAATATTTAAGTTATGGGATATTAAGAAGAGTAAACATCACTCAAGGACTTTACCTCCTCTTCTGGGGAAGGGGTTAGTGCATTTTGGGTTACTCTCAGGATTGTTATATCATGTATATTAGGCAGAATTCTGACCTTGTTACTTTCTTTATTTGGAGATTAAGTATGATTTGAGGAGATGTGCATGGGTGTCAGGTGGATGAGGGACGCACTTGTGACAGTTCATTTTTATGTGTCAACTTGACTGGGCCACGGGATACCCAGATATTTGGCCAAACATTATTCTGGGTGTGTCTCCATTGTGTTTATGGATGAAATCAACATTTAAATCAGTACTGAGTAGGAACTCTGCTCAACATTATGTAACAACCTAAATGGGGAAAGAATTTGAAAAAGAATAGATACATGTATATGTATAACTGAATCACTTTGTTGTACACCTGAAGCTAAAACAAAATTGTTAATCAACTCTGCTCCAACATAAAATAAAAAGTTAAAAAAGGGCTTCCCTGGTGGCGCAGTGGTTGAGAGTCCACCTGCTGATGCGGGGGACACGGGTTCGTGCCCCGGTCCAGGAGGATCCCACATGCCGCGGAGCGGCTGGGCCCGTGAGCCATGGCCGCTGAGCCTGCGCGTCCGGAGCCTGTGCTCCACAACGGGAGAGGCCATGACAGTGAGAAGCCCGTGTACCGCAAAAAAAAAAAAGTTAAAAAAAAAATCAGTACTGAGTAAAGCAGATTGCCCTCCTCAATGTGGGTGGGCCTCACTTAATCAGTTGAAGGCTGAATAGAACCAAAGGCTGACCCTCCCCTGAGTAACAGAGCATCCTCCAGCCTGACAGCCTTCAACTGGCACACTGCCTCTTCCTGGTTCTACAGCAGCTTCCAGCCTTTTGAGTTGAACTAGGACATCAGCTGTGCAGATTTTGGACTTGCCAGCCTCCAAAATCACATGAGCCAATTCCTTATAATCTCTCTCTCTCTCCTATATCTCTGAAGAACTCTGCCTAAGACAGGGGTGAGATGGGAGGAGAAGAGGGCATCAGAGTGACAGGCATCTGAACTGCAGATGGTTGAGAGCACCAGTAAGGGGGTGGGAAGGGAGAAAACAAAAGGAGACAGAGTTTCCGAAAGATGAGATCTACCTGTATCTCTCTGTGGGCCCAATTAAACAGATCTGCACATATAAATCCAAATTTGTATGTCGGGCAAAGTGAGGAGCCATACACTTTTCCAAAAGAGGTTGGCAAGGACGTAAAAGCTGCCAGTCACCCCAGGAATTTGCTGCAGGATTGTATCAGCCCACTGAGATTTTTGCCCAAAACCAGGTCCTTCTGTGTTTCCCAAGGTCACCGAGGCCCTCCGGGAGCTCCCCGGCAGCCCGGCCCAGATCTGGCTCTCACCTCGTAGGATGGTGACGTTGCGCAGGATCTCCCCGTGCTGCGTGTCCACGGCCTTCATCTCCTCCATGACCATGGACAGGTTGCGGACGTTGAAGTCCAGGCGGGCGCTGAGCAGGCCAAAGCGCTCCCGGAGCAGGTCGGTGGTGGCCAGCATAAGGGAGACGGTCTTGTTCAGGTAGTAGAGCTCCTCGGCCTGGGTGTGAAAGCCCAGCGTGCAGGAGAGCCGCACGTCATCCAGGTACTTGAGCATGCTGTACACGTGGCTGTCGGTGGCGTTGATGTTGGTGAAGATGGTGCCGATCTCGATCTCATGGGAAGCCATGCGTCCTTCCAGCGTCTCGAACCTCTCCACCGTGCGGTTCTGGGCGTAGTGGGTGTGGTACTGCAGGTCGTGCATGTTCTCCTCATGGTCATCCAGGAAGGACGAGATGTTATCCAGCTGCAGCTGCAAGCCCATGACCTGCAGCACCAGGTCGTGCATACTCTCAGAATTCTGGCTGATGCGCTGAGAGGAGGCCCCCAGGGTGGCCTGGAGGCTCTTGACCGCTTCTCCCGTCTTGGCCGAGGTGGCGCGCAGGCTGCTGAAGAGCCGCGTGTAGTTCTGCCAGTCGGCGATCATCTTCTGGAGGGTCAGGGTCTCCTCGTCTGTCTTCCGCCGGATCCCGTGGATCCACTCAGAAGTCTGCCCCACGGTGAAGTTGATCTGGTGCATCGCAGCCTTGACGTTGTAGCACTCCTGGGTGAGGTCCTTCAGAGAGAGGTCCAGGCCGGCTGTGGTGGCCTGCCAGCCTCTCACCTGGGCCAGGAAGAGCCCCAGAGACTGGTTGATCTGGTGGACGGAGAAGGAGCAATTGCCCATCTCCTGGGAGATCTGACCGCTGGTGGTGGAGAGCAGTTCGTGGGTCTGGGAGGTCTGGTCCAGCTGGACCTCCTGAGCCAGAAGCATCTTCTGAATTCCCTCCAGCTCCGCCTGCAGCTTTCTGATCTCTTGCCCCAGCTGCCCAGCCTCATGGCAGAAAGAGCAGTTGTTCGGGGCTTTCAGCTCTTCAGGAGAAAGGGACAACATTTTGAGTTGCTGAAGGATCACGGGACAAAGGTTGCTTCTTTAACATTTCAGAGCATAATGAATTGGCAAGTGGCTTTCCTATCCCTCTTCCTTTCCTAAGACCTGCTATGAAATCCTTTTTGGAAAAGTCTTGCCACCTCTATGCAACCTTATTTCTACCAAATGTCTTTACTCTGACCTGAAATGTAGGCTTTAGGATAGTTTCTCCATCTCACCACCAAATTCTTGAGAGTACGTATCTTCATAACTTTTCTGAGGTTGCCCACAACCTCCCATTTACATTTTATTTTTACAATTTCTCCCCACATTTTAATATTCGTGCTTATCTGAGCCCGTCACAAGCTCGTGGAGAAAAGGGTACAGGGATAGTTTCCCCCGCGACTGATGAGAAATGAGGCTCAGAAAAGTGACTTGCCAAATGTCACTCAGCTAATTAGTGGCAGACTAGGACTTTCTCTTCCCACCAAGCAGACCCCCTCTAAACCCTTCTATTATGGCTCCTTCTGTCTCATTCTCAGAACAAGAACGTCCCTTGTGAAAGCAAGAGACGAAGAGACAGTAAATTGTGCAAACTTTAAGGCAGTGATGAGGAAAGGGCCGACTTGTCAAGAGCACAGGGAAGATCTTAAAAATAATTTCAGATACGTGAAGGTATTTGGCGAGTGGACTTGCTTGTCTCTGGCTTGCTTCTCTACCTGGAGGCTCTGCTAGATCCGTGCTCACAGAACCCCGAGCCCCATTCCTGGGTGCACCCCAGGGTAGCAGCCCTCGTTGGCTGGATGTTCTCCAGCTGGACAGGGAGGCCGGGAGCCATGGCTGTCTTTCCCTCATGCCTTGAAGCTTGGTGAAGGCTGCCCTGCTGCAGGGCACCATGGCATGGGAGGAACCCTGTCTCCCCCCGCCCCCTGTCAAGTAATATCGGCCTTCTGTCACGGTCATTAGCACATCTGGACACTGGACACTCACCCAGCCCTTGGAGATTTTCCTGCATAGACACAAGCTTCTTGTCATAAAGGGCCTGGGCCAGGGAGATGTCTTCTGAGAGAGAGTCCACTTTCCTGAAAACTACAGGGGAAACAGAGATGAGAAAAGGGTCTTAGCTCAGAGAAACAGCAGTCGTTTGTTAAGCAGACAAACCATTTATCAGCCCCTCTGCGGCCAAAACCGTTCACTCTTCTGTGGGGCTTCCCAATGGCCAGAGTCTGTCACACATCTCTTAAAAATATATATCTGTGTATCTATATATCTATAGATATAATCTTTTTATATATCTCCCTTAAGTGTATATATGTGTTTATACATATGTGGGTATATATGTGTATATTAGAATATGTAATAGTACATAAATTATACATATACATATCTAATTTCCACCCCCCTCAGATTTTAGACCTAGGAGCTGACCACAGGGTAGAATGGGGACAAATAAGAAAGGAATATAAAAATAAAAATTATTCTTAATCCTATCCATCTCCGTGCCTCACCTGAGTCCCAGCTTTGTCTTTAATATCTAGTACACTGGAGCAAACAAACCTACAGGCTTCCCTTAGTAAAAAAGCTTTTTTTAAAATCTGAAGCTAAGAATGGAATGAGATTGCGGTTAAGAAACTTTCAAATTTGTTTTCACTTTTTAAACATAAATGGTGTTAGTATCCAGAGGCAGAAGCTACCTGAAACTGGCAGCTCGCATCACCTGGGTCAGCCACCACAGTCATACAAACTGCTGAGTGTGTGAGAACCACCAAACTTCAGATCCCCGGGCCTCGCTGGCAGGACTCTGACTTAGTAGGTCTGAAGGAGACCCAGGAGTTTGCATTTTAACAAATCCTGGGGGCAACCCTGACGCAGGTACACATCCAACCTCACTTTGAGAAACACAAAGGCCATGGCAAGGGCTTAGACATTGTCCGATCTGGTGATTTCAACCCTGGATGTACACCAGAAGCATCTGAAGAGCTTAATTACTGAATTAATTCCATTATCCGAGGGGGGGGGGGACAGGCATCCATATTTTTTTACAGCTCCCCGATGATTCTAACATGGGGCTGAAACTGAGAACTACTATCTAGTCCTAGCCTCTCATTTACCAGCAGGAAAACAGAGGTCCTGAGAGGGGAAGTGCCTTGTTCAAGGCCACACAGCTAATGATTGACCAGAAGTTACGAGCTAGTCTTTGCAGTTTGAATCAGGCACTAAGAGCCCCTAGTCAGGAAGATGCTGGCTCTGGTCCGTGAGCCACAGAGATGTGTGTTTGTCTTTGTAGGGGGTTTTGGCACTGAAAGGACCCCTGATGAGAAACTCCCCCCGCAGCCCGGGGTGGAGAGCCCTGGACGAGCGGGATGCTGCTGGCAGCCTGCACTCACCCAGAGAGGCCAGCACGGCCACAGACACAAGGAGGAAGGCCAGAAAGAGGTAAAGGATCCGCACCGACGTGTGCAAAGACAGGTTCTTCTGGCAGCGGCTGCAGCGGGGCCCCGGCCGGCCTGTGGAGAGGGGGGACAAAAAGAGGCCGGTGGCAGAGGCCGCGGCTAAAGGGTCAGTTCTCCTGCTCTGGCCTGTCTCATCCCATTTTGAACCAGCCTCAGAAAGGGAGCTGTCCTGGATCCTCGCCTCTACCCACTCCACTGCCTTTTCTGGAGGTCCTAGAGCTTTTATGAATAGGCAAGACCACAGCGAGGATCTTCAGAGTACGCGCCCGTCACACCATCATTCTGTCTCCATGGCTTCGTCATTCAGCCCGTGGTGCAGGAAAACACCTCTTCCCGAAACATCAGCCCCCTCACAGGGCAGCCAGCCTTGTCTCACCATTGGGTGACCAACTCCTCCCGGTTTGCCTAGGACTTTCCTGGACTTTAGCACTGAGAGTCTTCTGTTCTGGGAACTCCTTGGTATTGGGCAAACCAGGATGGTTTGCCAAGACTGTCTCAGTTTTAAAGCTGTAAGTCACACATCTTGGGAAACCCCTCAGTCCCAGGCCAACCAGAAGGTGGGTCGCCAGTCCCCAAACTTTGCAGGTAACCAGAAGTTCTCCTGGAAGCCAAACGGATGATTCCAGTGTATCAGCTGGTCCTTGTTACAGAGGAAGGTTGGAAGAAGGTGCTCCTGGCGGCTCTGGGAGGTGGCCAATGGCCAGCAGGAAAGCTGTGATGCTCCCAGCTGTGAAATTTCTAAGATGGATTCAACTTCAGCTGCACATTATGAGTACCAGGAATGTTTAAATTCCCTGATGCCCATCCACGCTCCAGACCTAAAGAGATCAGAATTTCTAAGGGTCGGTCTCAGGCGTCCCTGGGTGGTTACAGTGCACAGCCGACATTGAGAACAGCTGCTCTAACCTCTACCGAAATCCACCAAGAAGCCCTACTGCAAATAACAGTTCAGAGGGCGTTGGTTTCTCAGATCAGCCCCATGCCAAGCTGGTCCTGTGGGCCTGAGAAGGACGGGCCACTTGATGGGCATGGGATACAATGAAGGGGACAGTTCTGGGCCAGCTGGAAGAGAGGCCCTGGGGGAGATGGTCCCGGGCAGGTCTGAGGAGGAGCCCTGGAGACAGAGGTCACGTGTGTCCAACTCGGACTTCATCTGTACCGCATAACCCAGGCCCATGCAATGCTTCCAGGGAGCAGCGGGGAAGGCACAGCCAGGGCTTTGAAGCCATGCGGACAGACAAGTCTGTCCCCAGCCTGGGGTCAGCCCGGAGCCCTTACCCTCCTGTGTGCACGGGAAGGACGGCATGTCCTCGTCGTCGTCGGCTGCCAGCTCCTCTTCTGTAACACACAGCGCATCTCCGTCGCCAGCGGCCGACCTCACTGTGATGGAGCCAGAGCTGTCAGACCCAGGCTGGGGAGCCACGCGCACCCCTCTCCAGCTGCCCCATTCTTTTACTGTCCCCACACCCTGCGCCCACCCCCGCCCCTGGGTCCAAGTCAGCCCACCTGAGTTCCAGGTGACCTGACAGCAAGCAGAGCAAAGAAGGATGGAGGTCAGAATCAAGTGGCTGAGGAACTGGGATGTCCCAACACCTCTGGGGGAGGAGAGTTCATGGTCTCTGGCAAACTGGTAAAGACACGCAGGCCAGCCCAGGTGCCTTCTCTATCTGTGCCTTGTTCAGACCCCTGGGGTGGAGTAAGAAAAGGTTGCTTGTTCTGGCTCAGCACCCTTCCATTCCCTGACACGTTGTAACCAAAGCAGGATTCTGCTTCTGCAGGGACAAGGGCGAATCTGGCCTCAGCACAGTCCCCGCCAAGACTCTGCATCCAGCCCAGCTGGGGGGCTTCGGAGAGGAGGAGCTGGCAGTGTGAGGACACGGGATGGGCACAGCCTCTGCCTCACACATTGCCTTGTGCAGGACGTGCCAGGGGGTGGAAGGGACCACGGCTGGAACAGATCTCATGCCGGAAGGCTGATTCCATGCTCGTTCCCTGGGATCACGTGCTCTCTAAATAAGACCTAAGTGATGTATTCCCTCATTCAGAAGATTGCTCCCATTCCCCCAGACACTGCATAGCCCTTCCTCCTTACAAGATCTGCTCTTTTTATGAATGACCAGAAGAAAGATGTCCAGTATTGGCAGAATGAGCCGGACCTCCAAGTGGGTGTTTGAGAAATGAGGTGGTCTGCATCGAGCTGACCAGGGCTTCTGTGCGGGGAAGTCCGGGTGCAAGCTTACGATGACAACTAAATTGCCTGGCAGATAGCTGGCGGGGGGATTTTTTAAGCTACGCCTGGACATCCAGAGGCAATAAAAGAAAAGATCAATACATTTGACTACATGCTAGTAAAACAACACTTTTGCACGGCCATAAAAGCAAATGACAAGCAGGGAGAAAATATCCATAGCATACCTCACAGATGAAGAGCTCATATACTAAAGTTATAAAGAGCTTTTAAAAACTGAGGAAATAAAGGACCAAAAATCCTACAGAAAAATGAACAAAAGACCCAAACAGGCAATCACGAAAAGAGATACAAAAATGGCCCCTGAATAATTTAAAAGATGTTCAACTTTACTCATGAGACAAATGCAACTTAAAACTACACTGTGATAATATTTCTCACCCATCCCATTGACAAAGACGCAGAGGACAATACACATTGTTGGCCTAGGTGGTGGGGGGAGTTGGGGTCTGAACGCAAAATGGCCCAAAGCTTGTGGAGCGGGGGTTTAGCAGATGCATTTACCCTTCAACACAGCAACCACACTTTTATGAATTTGTCCAGAATACAGACCTCCAACAATCTGAAAATATATGTGACAAGGTTATTCATTACAGGATTACTTGTAATTACAAAATTTGGGAACTATCTAAACGTACAGCTATAGGAGATCGGTTAACACACGATGGCATGTATACACGCAATGGGGCTCAGTGCAACTCTACAAATGAATAAGGAAATCTCTATTAACCGATGTGGAGTCGTTTCCAGGAGATATTAAATGAAAACAGCAAAGCAGCACATATGGCATGTCACCTTTTTGTAAGAAAGAAGGGAAAATAAGAAAACACGCATATATCTACTTATCGTTAAAAGAAGATAAACAGGAAAAGTAAACTGAAAAACAATGAAGTTGTTTTCTACAATGGATGGGGTGGGGGAAAGGGATATACGAAGGAGTCACAGTTCTCTGAATATAATTTTTTTGTATAGTTTGACTTCTGAAAACATGTTAATATCTTACATATTCAAAAAATTCAATTTTATTAATAAAAAATACTTGGAACCAAATAAGCCTTGCTTGCTTGAATAAATACAATAAACATAGTACGTGGGGAAAAAAAAGGAAAGAGGAACTAATCTAAGTAAATTATGACACAGTTTGGACTCTGTAATCTCAGTCTAGGATGTGATAACGTAGGATTGGGGAAGAAGTGCAAACAAATCTTGAACTTTTAAAGCAATTTTATTTCTTGGTGTAGCATGGGTAAAGCAATTCCAAAGTTATTTTACATTAATTCAAGATTCAGCAAATAGAGTAAATGCCTTGATGTGGTTTGGACCCAGGGTTCTCACTGTGAAAAAAGGGATGCAGAAATAAACAACGGGAGAGACAAATAAGAACCCCTTGGAGCTGGACTGAAATTTGAAGGTATCAGTGGGAATTAGTAATTTCTAAAATATGTTTATGTGTGTACATATTTGTTTATGTTCATATATAGGTATAGATGCATCTATATTTGTAGCTACGTGTATGCATATAACTTTGTTTGTTGAAAGGTCCAGGAAGCAAAGACACCAAAATAGCCCTGAACACCCCTAGCAATCCAGTTGGTCTCTAATACCATTTCCCACTAAAAGGAACCCAGGCTTCTTAAAGAAATGGCTGATTTTAGGGTTGGGGCAGAGGGTAGGTAGAAGATGAATCTAGAACATCTTCCTATTTCAGAAATTAAGGGAATGCTCAAAAAAAAATGATAGGGGCATATCAAAAAGAAATAGAAACCGGCCTGAAGATGCCCCCACTGGCCAAATCTGGGACAATTTGAGCACTAAAATAATTAAGTATAATAATGAAATTACAAGTCATTGAAGAAACAGGAATCCATACCAATGATAGACAGACAGACAGGTAGGGAGAAGGGAGGGCTCTTCTTACTGCTGGAGTTGGGACTGAATCATCATGATTAAGACCAGATCATGTTAGAACCATGAGTGGACGCCACCTCTTGGGAAAATTTTGATGAAGAACAGTATATATGTATGCTTACGTATAAGCCTTTATCCATGGCCTTAAACTGTCTGCTTACAGACTACTTATTAGTTGCAAGGGAGGAAAAAACCCAGTAATTACATAGTGGGGAAATCAGGCAACGCTGACCAGCACACACCATCATTTACGTAAGTTGCTGGCCAAGGGTGCATAACCACAATCGAATCATGAAGAAACATGAGAAAAACACAATGTAAGCATTGTATTTTTAAAAGTTGGGGGGGGGGCTGTATTTTTCAAAAATATTAGAGTCAAAAAAGACAGTTGAAAGGTGAAGAGACATGACAACCAAATGCAATCCTTAATGTTAAGCTAGAGCCCGCTAGAGCCTGGAGGGAAAAGAAAACCCATCGAGGTTATTATCTGATCAACGAACATCGGAATACATATGGTACATTAGATAAAGAACTGAAGCGCATTCATGAAGTTCATAATTGTACCTTGATCATATTCCTGTTCTTAGGAAATCCACACTGAACTATTCAGAAGTAAAGAACCATGATGTATGTAACTTACCCTCAAGAGCTTCAGGAAAAATTTATGTGTCTGTGTGCATATGCAATAAGTGTGTGCATGGATAATACTGCAGTGAAAATCCTTATACGTAAAATGTTATGCACATATAGGACTTTATTTAGACAGTTTTCTAAAAGTGAATGGACTGGAGCAGATTGTAAGAACATTTTAATGTTCTAGAAACCAATGAACAAACTGACATCTAGAAAGGGCATACAAATGACACTTCCACCCACACAGCATATGAATATATACTGATATACTAGTCCTTCCCCAATGAGTCTTATAAAAAATAAATGTCTTTATGAGTTTAACTCAAAGAATCTCCGTATTTTATTTTGCACGTTTAAGAATTATTAGTGAAATGGAACATTTTCAAGTGCTTGCTAACCATGCCTTTCCACGAATTAACTATATGTAGCCTTTGCCCATTTTTCTGTTGAACTGTTGATTTTTCTTTTCACAGAAGGTTTTGATGAGAACATAACCTATCATCATGTGTCTTGCAGATGTTTCATTATATTTATTTCTGAAAATTGTTAAAGCTTGTGTGTGCATAGCTTTGGGGCCACCATAATGCACTCCAGGGGGACGGAGAGGGTGGGGAGGTGTGGAAGGGCATTCATATTGTAGCCCCTGATTAAACAGTGGATCCTGAGGGGTCTGTGTTCAAGACTCTTTCTTCCAGAGGGCATTTCCTAGACTTTTGCCAGGTGCCAGGGGGGCGACCGATCTGGGATCACTGTGGTTTGATTCCTTAGATTGGATCACCCAAGTGTGCACATAGAATATATACTAGATCCCCAGACCAGGTGAGGGCAAGCCTGTGTTAACCCAGCACCGCCCCCTTCCCCTCACCCGGAGTGTCTGGAGATATCCCATTTCCTTGTCAGCTCTCTAGCAGGTAGATTTCGCATCTAGCCTCTTTCCCTTCCCCTCCCCCCTTTTCAAGGAGCAGACTGGCTGGGGTGAGACTCAAAATCATTAACCACAGGTCTGGGCGCTGACCAAACAGTAGGAAGACCGTGGCCCATCAGAAAACAATGGGGCCAAAAAAAAAAAAAAAATAACCCCAACCAGAATGGCTGTCCCAGGGTGAGAGCACCTGGAAGCAGCATCTTCTAGGGTTGGAGTTTTATGCTGGGAGGTCTTTGGTTCAGCAAAGGTCCACAAGTGCCCCTTGTGCCTCTCACAGCCTTGTCTTCTCCTGCACCCAAGACTAGAGATTCCTAACATCCAGCTCGTGCATTTGTGGACTCGTTTGGTTTCAGTCCCTAATTTTAAGGGTTTTTTTTTTTTTGGCTTGGTCCCTAGGGATTTCCCGTTTTCTTTCAACTCTAGCTATGCATTTAGCAGTTTGCTTGTAGTTTATCAGGCACTTAAACTTTATAACCCAGGAATATTTTAAGTTGGTAATGCTAGAAAGTAGAAGCTCCAATTTTTGTTTTTCTTTGTTCCCTTTTTTAAAGTGATGAAGGGTTGGATCTTGCCTTGGGGCAATCTTCACAACGATGCTATAAACTTTAGAGTCGGTAGTACCACTTTCATAGGCAAAAAGACTGCGGTTCAGAGAAGTTAAGAGTGTTGCTTAACAGCACCCAGGATATGTGGTGAAGCTGAGATCTGAACTCGGAAGTCTTCTCTACCGCACCCACTCCCCACTCAGAGTAATGAGACAAGGTTCTACAAATGCTAAGAATCCTTGCTCCTGTGACTACAAGGTGAGCAGGTAGAAATGAAGGGGGCTGGGCCCAGGACTGGCCATGGTTCTCAGGTTCTCTGGCAATGACCCGGAAGCAGCCTCATTTCCCAAGTGCTGTGCTGTCGTGACCACTGTGACCTACCCAGGAGCCAAGAGGCAGAGTGGGCAAGGAATGCCCGATAAGTGAGGGCAGCCCTGAACGGGCTCAGTCGGGGAGGGACTGTGGGTAACCCCAAATGAAAGATGCCACCATCACTGCCATGAGTGCCCTCTGCTTGTCCTCCAGGTCACGACTTACATGTCGCCTCCTAGCAGCCTTCCCTGAGCTCCCAGACTGGAGGAAGTCTCTTGCTTGTTACACATTCTTCCATGTGGTCTGTATTTTCCCTTTGTGGAATGCAGTATACCTGTTATTATTTATCTGACAGCTCTCTTCCTCAGTGTCTAAGATCTGAGGGTAGGGACTGTGTCTGTCTTTTTCTCTGCTTTACCCAAAGCCCCTAGCACAGGGATTGGCACAGAGAAGTGCTCAACAAACACAATTTCGCATGGGACTATGAATGGTTTTGTGTTACCCTTCCTGGTAGGGGGTCTATGCCTGCACGTGTAATCATGGAGAAGCCCGGTGCAAAGACCAAGGTCAGCCCCCTACCCTCAGAGACTCTGAGTTAATGCGGGGGGAAGGCAGAGACCTGGGTTCATACCCTTTATCCCCACAGCTAGCCTGACAGAGAGACAGGGTGAGAAGTTATTCTCCCAGTTTTACAGATGGGGAAGCTGAGTTAGGAGGAGGAGGGTTAACTTTGAATGCCTGGCTAAAGCCACAGGGACAGCTAGTGATGAGACAGGCTGGGACCTGGGACCCTTTGCTGCAGTGCTTGCACCTGGACAGAAACGTCTCCTCCAGCAATAACATACAAAGAAACTATAAGGGGCTAAAAAGAACTGCGTGCATGCACAGTTGGGGCAAGTGACGGACATAAAGATACCGAAGACCAACAAAAAACCCCAACTGCCACTTCTGAAGAGCCGGAAGCAAAAACAGGGTGTTGGGAGCAAAAGCAGGGTACTGCACGTGCCCCCTGCATGCAACACCACCTAAGGGGTGGGCAAAACTCCTAAGCCATCCCTCCGGCCTGCCCCATGGACACACCCCTACCCTCACCCCATATAAGAAAGAAGCTCACACCCCACCCCCGTCGGGGAGCAAGCAAGGAAACCTGTGGTTTCAGGGGCCCCAGTAAAGCCTTGCCTGAATTTCTTGTCTGGCCTCTGATCAATTTCTATTGACTGGGGAAGGACAAGACCCCTGATCTGTAAGAGTGGCAAAGCCTCCTGAATTTCATGCTTGAGTTTCCTCTCCACAGTAACAAACTGCAGGTAGCCTCTGTCTGATACAGTTAGTGTGTTCTCGTGTGTGTGTGTGTGTGTGTGTGTGTGTGTGTGTGTGTGTGCACGCTTTGGAGGAGGGTGGGTACAGTAGCAGAAGGAAGGCTGACATGACTGGTACCCTTTATACGTATCCTAAGAAATCAACCTCTTGAGCCCCGCTTTGTGTCTTAAGGCTGTCACCCTATCATCAATCTGCCGACAGTTGAAGAGCATAACATCGCCTGGAATGTTACCAGGACTGCCGTCGCTTCCCCATAAACGAGCGCCACAGGCGAGGCGGTGCCTTCTGTGCTGTGTCAGACCAAACCCTCGCCCTAACTAGCGGCACCCTCTCACCCCCCAGATGATTTCAGCCGGAACCACGCTGTGGGCTGTTGGATTTACCGCAGCCCCGGGGGCCCCTCAGGGAGGTATTCCTTCCACTCCTTGGAGCAGAGACTCCTCCTAGGCCTGTGTTTCTCATCTCTCTCCACCCCTGGTGGTGCCTGCGTGCCCGCCCCTGTGACTAGGCCTCCTCCCTCTTCTGGCTCCAGGGTCAATTTCATCACTTCCCTGTTTATAGCCTTTGCAGGGAATCTGGGAAGACTTAAATCAAGCAAGATGGACACCAACCTTCAGCAAACACCCCCTCGGAAAAAACACAGCTCTGTCATAACTCTGCTCTCCCACCGAGAGCCCCTAGATTGGCAGTCATTAGCAAGTGAGAATTCACCGAGACTCGTCCGATACTTTGCGGAGCCGCCCGCGGGAAGGGGAATGATGGCCAGCGCGATCTCAGCTCTCTTTAGATGAGGGGCTTCGCAAATGTTTGGCCCTATTCCCTTTTTCCCTTTGCTGACGTCACAGCTCCATAACTCACAGCCCCACCTCTCCCCACCGTCCCCCCTCCCCGGGTCCCATGCCCAAAGAGCTCTTCTCTTTCTAATCCTTCCAACTTCCTGTTTACTAGCGCTGAGCCACGGACCCTGGGGACCCCTAATTTACCTATGGCTGGAACGCTATAGCAACTGTTCCACTTCAGCCTTGTTCAGCTGAAGGAGGACATAATCCAAAGCTTTGCGAGGCTCTTAGAAGCCAAACCCTGTGCAAGCACGCACTCATTATACTCGCATTACACCAAGACTGAGCCAGTCAGAGGAAGGATGAGGAAACAGACATAAAGAATTGAGAGGAGCTGGGCTTGAGGGACAGAGGCTATGACTGATGAGAGGATGATCGATGAGACAGGATCTGTACTCTCCCCTTGCACTGGACCAAGTGGGGTCAGCAGAGACAGGAAAAGAATTCTCCACCCCCCTCTGCATCTCCCATGCTGCCTGTTCCCATGCCTTCTGGGGCCATGTGACTGAGTGTTCCCATGCCTTCTGGGGCCATGTGACTGAGTGTTGGGTGCCCCAGCTTTCCAGAGCTTTCAGAGAGAGGGAGTGGGAAGGGAACTTACAAGTCACAGAGCCCACCTGTCATGTTACAAAGGCTGGCAGAGGTTAAGTCATCTGTCAGCTAGTTAGAGGCTCCGAAATGCCCAGGGATCTGAAGCAAGATGCAAATGCACACACAGAGCGCTTGCAGAGTTACACACACACAGCGCAGACAGGCCACGGAGCTCGGAAAGGCCTCTCCCATCCAGGCTCAGCATCTGTTTACACGTCTGGCCTGCCAGTGGTTTGTCATCCCCATGAGGTCAGGAAATCTTCCCTCAGCCTCTTTCAGCACAGGGCTGACCTCATAGTGGGTGTTCAAAAAAGATGGGTTTGCTGACCTTTTGAGAAGGCCTGCATCCTTAGTTAATTGTTAACTTCTGCCCTTTTAATTAAGAGCTCAGTTTTACTAAAAAAAGATTAATGATTTAAAATATGGTTTAAATATGGTTTATTCTTAGAGTTCTCCCTGGCTAGGGAGTGTTGGGGAGTTCTGATGCATTGAAGATGCAAAGGCTTAAAGCGGCAGCGACTTAAAATGAATATACAGGGAGGGGCCTAATGCCTGGATTGAAAAGGAATGAAAGGCTAGGTTGGGGGCGGTGCAGCAAAATTTAGCATCTTCTTCCCCTCCCTTTCTCAGAGCTGGAACAAGGGATATGATTTTCCTCTCCTAAAGCTAAAAGGCCTCCCTGTTTTGGGGGGGGTGGTGGTGGTTAATTTTTTCCATGTGTCCAGTTAATCACTTTAGAATACCACCAACATGTTTATGGCCCTCTCAAATCAGGCTGTGGTTCCTTCCTGCATCATACGTAAACCATCCATGAAACTGAGCACTTCTTGACATGCTGAAAACTGGGAAGCACCTGCATGTCAGTGTGGGCTGCCAGGTGCCTGGAATGGTGGACGATGTCGCCACAGTTGTCTGAAAAGAGGCCACCTTTCCAGGAAGGCAGAAGTAGCCTCTGTTGCCTTCTCTCTGTCTCTCTTTGTGTACTCTTCTTTTTTTTTTTTTTCATTTTGCTGATTCCAGGAGAAAGGCCACTGGGACAGGAGGGGGTGGGCTTGGGAAAGGGCACCGGCAAAGCTAGGGTAATGCCTGGAACCTTAAGTATTCAGGAAAACCCCTCTCTTGAGACAAGCCTGGGACAGCCCGCTGCTCTGGGTAGCAAACATCGAAGACTCTGTGAGCCAGTTTCGGCCTCCCCTGTTCCAGAGGCCCCAGGGGATTGGAGCTGTCATGAGGGAGCATTCTCATCCCTGTCATGAAGAAGCCAGGCCCATGAATGACCTACTGGAGGCATAGCCGGGCCCCACTCTTCAGCTAGCGATCTCTACCCAAATTCCAGGCAGTGAATTAAAAAAAAAAAAAAAAATTAGCCTTCGAAGACAGCGCTGCAAGCCCAGACTCATAAAGTAGTGGCAACCACCAGAGACTTGAAAGAACCTCTGTTTCTCCCATACCTATGGTCACATTCTCCAACTCAAATATCAGAAAGGCCGCCACAAGGGAACTCCCTTGCTTTTTTCAAGCCTCAGCTCCCACAGAGCCACGTTGCAGAGAGTTTGATTTGAAGGTGCCAGAGTCGGCACATGGCTGGGCATGACTTCTGGCTCTGCTGGGGCTGAGCCGGGTTCACTTGTCCCTCTGGAGGTGGAAAATAGCCCCGACCTGTTCACCAACTGCTAACTCAACTGTGGTCGCAGAGTCCAGCTTTCGGTTGACTGAACATGCGGTGTTGATTCACTCTTTAGCCTTTCAGGGACTGCAGTCTTCCGTCAGAGTCAGCAAGGGGGGAGAGATTCGAGGAACTGAGGAAAAGGTCTTTCTCTGGGAACTTCAAGGAACATATTTTGATGATTATCTTCTACAGAGTTCACAGAGTGGGTTTTCAAAACAGCCAATTGGGTCAGTAAAAATAAAGTTTTCGGAGCCTTCTCAGGAGCCAATGCTATATTTAAAGTTGCAGAATAATTGTAGTTTATGGTCGGAGAAGGCTATAATTAAGGTGGCAAAACTGTTTTCATTGGAACCCTTCTGCCGTGACCCCCTCCCCACAGGCTTCCGCTGAGGGTACGTTTATATTCGGATGGGAATCAGTCTGTCCCTCTCTGCTCTGATGATCTGGTCCTTCCCTTTCAGATTCTCCTGCTCAGCAAGGTGTCGTGATTTGCTCCCTTGTGACTGTCGCCTCTTTTCTGCTCCTTCATTCCTAAAATCCACATTTGATGCTCTTGGGACAGGCATTTCCTCTCCTTGCTGCCACCTCTGCCTGTATCCTCAGGGCCAGCCCCCAGCCCCCAGCATCTGCTGTCTTCCACGGTTCCTATAACCACAGAGGTTGTGGGCGATCTCCCTCTTTATCCTAAATGACTTTCCTCCCCTTTCTTGCCCTCAGTATTCTGACTGGGGCACTCCTGGCATTTGAGTGGCACAGGTCTCCATTAGACAGGATTTACCCACGCCGAGCAGACATCTGGCGTTCTGACCCACTGAATGCCAGTAGCAACCCCTGGTTATCTGCGACGACTCCAAATGCCAACCCGTACTCGTGGGTTCCACGTCTGCGGATTCAACCAACCGCGGTTAGAAAATATTTGGAAAGAATTTTCCAGAAAGTTCCAAAAAGCAAAACTTGAACTTGCTGAGTGACCAGCAACTATTTACATAGCAATTACAGTGTATTTACAACCATTTACATTTACACAGGCATTTACAGTGTATTAGGTGTAATAACTAATCTAGAGGTGATTTAAAGTATATGGGAAGATGTGTGTGGGTTATATGCAAATACCATGCCATTTTATATAAGGGCCTTGAGTATCCTTGGATTTTGGTATCCGTGGGGGACCCTGGAACCAATCCCCTGCAGATATAGAGGGATGACTGTACCCCTTCAAGGGGTTGTATAACCTCTATTTCAGAAGAGAACCCCAGCTATTCACTCAGTACAACGGACCTTAACCGTCCCCCATCACATACACAATGGTCTCCTCTTGGAGACAGCAGCTCCTCCATCGATCCTGAACCCCACAAACCCAGTAGGGTGGGAGGGGTGGGAATCATGAGTTTCTTGATCTTGATTGTTACCTCTGGGCCTTCAAACCCCTCACTCTCTGCTTTTCACCACTTCCAGTCATGTATTCCCTCGCAGGGGATTCTCCTTCCCCTCTCTGGGCTCTGTGTGCAAAATAGTGAGAATACCATCTCCTGCACAGAGCTGCTGTGAAAATGAGACAACATACAAAAAGCACCTGGTACACAGTAAATACTTGATAAATGGTAGCAACAGCCATTTTTATTAGGATTGTTTTTCTATCCCACTTGAATTGCTGCTGTCATTTCTCTCTCTTTCCTAATGCCTGTCACTCTCAGGACCAATTTCCAACTTTCAAGAAGTTCAGTTTTCAAAAACACGTCCTACAGAGCACTAGTTCAAAATATTCTTTGTGAAAAGGGGTTCTTTGATCAAGTAAATCTGGAAAATGCTGCGTTTTCCATCACCCTCTCGAGACTCGCATTAACATAGTACAAATTTTGAAAAATTCTGCAAAAAAAGCCCATCTCTATCTGTGTTTAATTCTGTGTTTCTCAAACTTATTTCACCGTAGAATTTCTTGCCATTCTTGAAAACAATGATCTATTAAATCCAATGGAACTGGCAGTCAGAGGTGCACCCACATTGGGGAATACTGTTCTGGATAAGTGCCTCACCTGGATTCAATGATTTCTTCATCCTGTCTCCCGCCACCAGCTTTAATGGAGGGAACATGTTGAAAGCCCACTGGGTCTCTAGACCGCAGGCCTCCTTGACCTGGAATCTGTAGGTCTCATCTCCACGTTGGCCGCAGCTCAGCCTGCACATCCTCTGGGGTAAACCTAACTGCTGTTCTGTCTGCATGATCGCAAGCTCTCTTCTTGCACCCTCTCCCGCTGTTTTTCCTAATCCCCTGCACTAAGTCTTTATACTCCTGCTTCTCGCAGGCAGTCAGTCTGGACCCCAGGATCACCTTCGGCTCCCGGGAGCCTTTAGCTTTCTCTCCTGGCCCTTTTGCCTTTGACTCCCCAGGCCTTTCTCTCTGCACTGCACTGGGGACCCAGCCCCGTGGGGGCATGTCAGACACTGGTGTGGCTCTGTCGCCGGTCAGATCTTCCCATCTGCATCCTCACCCACTATTCCTCTTCTTCTCAGCCCACCTCATGCTCCAAAGATGAGCTCACTACCTCCCTTTCTGAAAAGATCAAATGCATTAGGTTTAAGCTCGTCATCTTGCCCTAACTTCCTCCAGGCGCCTACCCCTTAAACCCAGTGTAGATGAGGGTGTGTGGAGATGGGCCCTCGTGCCCTGGGAGCACAGTGTGGACTCTACTTCCAAACTTCATTTTTTTTCGACTGAAGTACAGTTGACGTACAATATTATATAAGTTACAGGTGTACAGCATAGTGACTCACAAGCTTTAAAGATTGTATTCCATTTATAGTTACTATAAAACACTGACTATATTCCCTGTGCTGTACAATATATCTTTGTAGCTTGTTTTATACAAGTAGCTTGTACCTCTTCATCTCCTACTCCTGTCTTGCCCCTCCCCCCTTCCCTCTCCCCACTGGTAACCACTAGCTTGTTCTCTATATCTGTGAGTCTGTTTCTTTTTTGTTATAGTCACTAGTTTGCTGTATTTTTTAGATTCCACATATAAGTGATGTCATTACAGTATTTGTCTCTCTCTGACTTATTTCACTCAGCATAATACCCTCCCAGTCCATCCATGTTGCAAATGGCAAAGTTTCATTCTTTTATATGGCTGAGTAATATTCCATTGTGTATATATGTGTGTGTGCATGTGTATATATATATGTACCACATCTTCTTTATCCATTCATCTGTTGACAAGACACCTAGGTTGTTTCTTTATCTTGACTATTGTAAATAATGCTGTTAGAACTTTGGGGTGCATATATCTTTTTGAATTAGTGGGGTTTTTTCAGATATATACCCAGGAGTGGAATTTCTGGATCATATGGTAGCTCTATTTTTAGTTTTTTGAGGAACGGCCATACTGTTTTCCATAGTGGCTGCACCAATTTACATTCCTGTCAGAAGTGCACAAGGGCTCCCTTTTCTCCATGTACTCACCAACATTTGTTATTTGTGTTCTTTTTGATGATAGCCAAACTTCAAAAGAGCATGCCTTTTCACTCAGCAACCCCCTTCTAGGAATTTTTTCTAAGGGAATATGTATACCACTTGGCAAAGATGGAGATGTAAAGATTATCACTGCGTGCTATGATAAACCTGAGGATAAATGTATATACCTTAAATGCCCATTGATAAGGGATTGGTTAAAGAAATTATTGTAAAGCCATACTATGGAATATTATGCAGCCAATAAAAAGAATGCAGATCTATACTTACTGCCTAGGGAAGATATCTAGGTTCTATTGCTGAATTTTATAAATACATACATAGAATAAGCCATGTTATTAGTAGTATAATCTTACTTATGTGAAAAAAATCCATGTGCAAATAGACACTGAAGGATATCTGGAAGAACTCTCTTCCAAATCTCGTCAGTTATCTCTGAGGGATAGGAGTTCAGGTGAGTGCGATTTTTTTTTTTCCTTTTCTGAATTTTTCAAAATTTTTATAATGGGGATATATGGTAAAAAGATTAAATGCAACTAGGAATGCAAAGAGCCTATATCTACATCCTTCCTGGGGCCCCCATAAAGACAGCTTTTCTTCTTTTTTAAAAAATATTTATTTATTTATTTAGGGTGCTCCGGGTCTTAGCTGCTGCATGTGGGATCTAGTTCCCTGACCAGGGATCGAACCGGGCTCCCTGCATTGGGAGCGTGGAGTCTCACCCACTGGACCACCAGGGAAGTCCTAGCCTTTCTTCTTTCTACAGCAAAGCTCAGCCACTCCTATCTCCTTCATCCCTGGCCCCCATCTCCCCTTCTCTTCTCTCCCTCCACCTTCCAATGGGCAGGCCAGCACCACCTTGAAAAACCATTGACGCCTGGCCCCGCTTCTTACTTCAACTCCTTAGCTCCCTTTTCCTGAAACTTCTCTAACACAAGGTCTTCCTGTGCCTTTGCTTCAAACCCACCCACTCCCCTCTAGGTTTCTGCAGCCTACTTTTTTCAGAATCAAATAACCCTTAGCCAAGCCTGTCCATCAACAGTCACACTGTTGACCATTTTGTCCTTCTTGGAACTTTCTCCTCTTGGTTTCCATTACATTACATCCTCCTTCTCCCCCGGTGTCCCCAACCGCTCCTCTTGGCTCTGTTACAGGTTCATTTTCTTCTTCCCTCATTGCTTTCTCTGAAAGTAGAGATTTCCCAACATGGGGGAAGGGCATTAGAGAAGTAGCAACCAGGCCATCTCCTGACAAACCCTTCTAGGGCTTCTCCAAAGTGAACAGGAGTCAACAGGACACAGCTGGAGTCCTTGGCGTGGCACTCACGGCCTCCCGGTCCTGTGGCTCCCTGCATTTCTCTGCCAACCCTCAGTCTCCAGGCAAATCTCTCTCCCATCACCGGTGAACACACCCAATGACAGTGCCCAGCTTTCACCAACATGCTTCCTGCTCCTGCTGTCTCTTGGATGACCCCATCCAAATCTTGTTCACCCTCTCCTCCTCCCTAAAGCCTTCCCGACCTGCCCCAACTTAAAAGGCTCTTTCTTTCTGGGGATTCCTATGCAATCTACTGTATATACCACTCCCTGGTTCCTCACATCATCCCCCTTGCTTACTTGGTTCTCTTCTTTTTTTTTTTTTTTTTTTTTTTGCGGTACGCGGGCCTCTCACTGTTGTGGCCTCTCCCATTGCAGAGCACAGGCTTCGGACGCGCAGGCTCAGCGGCCATGGCTCACGGGCCCAGCCGCTCCCCTGCCTCGGCAGGCGGACTCTCAAACCACTGCGCCACCAGGGAAGCCCTGGTTCTCAAGTGTGTATGTTTTGTCTCCACCGGAGGGCATCCTTGCTCCCCTTTAGACTAGCCGCTTCCTCCCCCAAAGTAGGTATTGATACATGTTTGCTGACTGAAAGGTGTGAGGCAACATCCCAGAATAACCACTATTTAACCTGGGTTCGGTTGGATGTGAAGGCATCCCATCTGCACCTTAAAGGAGTGTCTGCAGGTCTCCAGCTAGACGTTTAGGACACTGTCGGGTAAGGGTCTGGGGCTCAGAGGATTAAATCCGGTATCACCAGCCTGTCCCGTGTATCACATCCTTGAGACTAGGTGGGACTGTTCAATGAATGGGAGTCCACGGCTGAGACCACAGACTCTTCCAGAGGTGGAGCAGCAAAGGAGGAGAGACGAGAAAAGGACCAATAACACCCAAACTCTCTCCTTGGGACCTCTCTTATGCACTTACCACTTTCAGACTTTTTTTGAATGATTTGGGCACAAGTCGTAAGTGTCCCAGGAAAGGGTGCGCTCCTGGAGAGAAAGGACAGTGTCCAAACTCTAAGCCCTTCTCTGCATCTTTTTTGGCCGTTAGACAGACATAGACACACAAGCCCGGGCACTTGGCAGTTGGTAAAAAAAAAAAAAAAAATCCTGGTTAAATAGAAGCATGAATCTTTACCAAATACCTGTGTTAGGTTCTGGGGACATCATGGGGTGTCCTTGCCTTTAAGGACTTCAGCCCAGTGGGGGACTCAGATGTAACCACTGAACAAATATAATGGACACCTCCTAAGTGCCAGGCCTTGTGCAAGAGTGAGACAAGAAAAAGGCAGCCAGGGTCCTCACACTCATGAAACTCACACTTGGATACTACCCTGTGGGCATTACAGTCTTAGTCTGGGGGAAAACTGAGGATAGATAGACAGTTAGATAGAAATATACATACCGGGCTTCCCTGGTGGCGCAGTGGTTGAGAGTCCGCCTGCCGATGCAGGGGACACGGGTTCGTGTCCCGGTCCGGGAAGATCCCACATGCCGCGGAGCGGCTGGGCCCGTGAGCCATGGCCACTGAGCCTGCGCGTCCGGAGCCTGTGCTCCGCAACGGGAGAGGCCACAACAGGGAGAGGCCCACGTACGGCAAAAAAAAGAAAGAAAGAAATATACATACCCTCACAAAAGGAAAAACATTCGAGGAGAATGTCAGAGCTGGAAAGAACTTCAAAGAACATACAGTCTACTTGCAGATGAGACTGAGGGCCAAGGAGCACCAATGACTTCATCATAGTTACAAAGTGACAAAGCTGGTGTGTGACAGGGCTAGGCTCAACCTTGGGCTCCGTGCTCACCACACACACACACACACACACACACACACTAAATTAAACATGATCAAAACAGAGACAGTGAATATATGAGTGACACGGTCCATCATGCTGCTGTACTTGCCAACTCTGTACTTGTAACACCCAGCACAGCTGCCTGTCCTTCACGAAAACTGCCAAGCTGTCCACCAACATCTATTGAGAACTAGAATTCTTTGTCCTCGCTCCCAAATTAGTTTTAGGTGGGAGTCTTCAGTTATTAAAATCACCCCAGCTGGATGGCAAGGTGACCAGCTTGTGTGTGTGCGTACGCGCGCATGCGTGTGTATGTGTGTCTGTCTGTCTGTCTGTTTGGAGCTGATCTCCAACATCTGAGCCCCAGGGCACCCCTCGTCCGCATCAGGCCACTTATTGGCTCTGTGCACCTTTGCTGTGTCGGCCCCTTCTAGTCGCAGGCCCCCTCCAGTGTCCCGAGGTCTGGGGATGGAGGTCAGGCTTCCAAAAGGGACGCAGTCTGCACATTCATGAGTGGATATATCCCCCCTGCCAAGTTGCAAGAGGTAGATTTTCCTAGGATCACACTGCTGTTTTCTGAGACCCCCTGCTCTCCTGCCCGCCCTTTGCCTGTGGGCTGTAGGCACTGCTCCCCGATTCCGTGGGGAGGGGTCATTTCCCCCAGGTTTGGGGAACAGCAGGGTGTGGCTCTGCCCGTCCATGGCAGCTGAGGCCAAGTCTCCCAGGGACATAGTGGCCCATGAGGTAGGCCCACTTCCAAGCATCTCTTTACCAAGTCACTTCTGCTCCCTACGTGGCTCTCAGGCCCGGAGCTCCTGGGCTGAGTCACAGTGCATCAGAGCAAGATGGTTCTCAGGGACCACCCAGCAGGGAACGAGGCCCACAGAGGGAACACTGACCAGAGCCTCATGCGGGGCCAGGACTAGAGCCTCTGTCCTTGACTCTCAAATCAGTCATCTTCGCAGGGAACCAGGCCGCTTCTGGAGGGGTGACTCACATGTCTGGGAGGGGATCTCACAACAGGACCCTCTCGCTGGAGATGTGGGAACAATTCCACAGGTGGCTGTTAATGGCCCAGACAAGCCAGTGGGCAGCTCCAAGGTGGGCCCATCACCAGGGGCTGGTGGCAGCTGCGTGCCCCTCAGGTGTGAGAGGGGCTGGACCCGGAGCTGGGCCCTGCTTGCATCAAAAGATGCGGCTGCCTGGGAGGCCCGGCTGCCAGCCAGTGGGCAGGTGGGCAGGAGGCGCCTCAGGGTGGAAACAGCTTGGCTGGCAGAGCGGACCCTGGCACCTGGCCACTGGTGGCAGCGCGCCTTAGCAGACCTGTTTTCTTGTTTAAGTATCGTCCCCGCCAACCTCCACAAAACATAACATCACCGTGTTTTGCTTTGAGCGGGGATAGTGAACCTTTGCCAGCAGATGTGCTTCTCAGATTGGTGCGGCCCTCGGAGGACAGTCTGAGGCCAGCCTCCCCCGGGGAAGGCCATCCTGGAAGGGGCAGCCCACTCTTCTGGGCACTTTATTTTTTTCCACGTGGGTAAAAAAAATCCTGATTCCTCCACAGATGCCCCCAAGGCCAAATACTGACTGCCTGCCCTGGCTTTTCCATCTCAGGTAGAGGGGGTGGCTCTTCCTGGCCCCCGGGGAGGATGAGGGGAGACCCTGCAGGGAGGTGGGCTGGGAATCAACCCCGCCTTCCCCGCAGCTCTGCGGCCCGGGCCCTGGGAGGTTATGGAAGATCCTAGAAGGTTTCCCAAAAGTGGAGGAAAAACACACAAGAGCTGCCCTGAAGGCGTCAGCGGACAGGAATTCGGCCCCAGGTGGCGGTGAGGCTGCCGTCTGAGGGAAAAGGAGGGAGAGGGGCAGGACTTGGGTTTCTTGCTCAGAGCCCATAGCCTCCCAGTCAGCAGGCCAGGAAGACGCTGGGACCCGACGACCTGCTTCAGCCGGTCCTCCTCACAGACCTCCTCTCAATACCTGTTCACACCAGCTCCTTCCTCCGCAGCTTAGAGGAGTCGCATTGCCTCGCTGAGTTTCAGAAAGGCGGGCCGTGTGTTCCTGACTCCCTTCCCGGGAGCTGGGTGTCTCCTCCGTTTCAGGGGACTTCGGCCCTGCCTGGCTTTTCCCCGGTCTGTTTTCCCCCAAAGAGCTCTTCTGGAAAGTTGGCGGAGCCAAACCACTCTGAGAATGTGCAGCCTCTTACCATCACCATCAAGGTCCAGAGCGGCGTGGGCCCCAAGCCTGTGGTGAGATGTGGCCTCAGACCTTTCCAGAGGCTTCTGGTAATGACCTGCCCCAGGACCGCTGCCTGGGCACAGGACACTGCACAGATGTGGTAGCTGAGAGCAGGAACCTGGTGAGTGAGGCTCCTCTCTGCTGCTAAGGGAACTCCCTGGGGCTGATGATAACTTGCTTGCCTCGTCCCAGATAGATCAAGACGTGGTGAGGCCACCGGGAAGCACAGACAGAGGGACCAGAGGCCGGAGGGAAGGAAGAGGGATGTATGCATCAGCAAGCACACCGGCCTGGAAGTCAGGAGCCCTGGGCCGGTCCCCCTGACGAGCTGTGAATCTCAAGCAAGTCCCTTCTCTCATCCACAGTCTCAGCAATGTAATTTGCGGGGCCCAGTGCAAAATAAAACTGCTGGGCTCCCTTGTTAAAAAATTATTAATAGTTTCCAGACAGCGACAGCAGAGCACTGAACCTCATGTGGTGCCCTGGGCCCCTGGGGGACTGCACAGGTGACACACCCATGAGGCTGGTCCTACCTGCTTGGGCCTCAGTTTCCGCAACTATACAACATGGAGGCTGTGATCCATCAGAGGTTTACCCGTGGAGCCTTTTCTTCACAGGAACCCTCAAACCCTTCTACGCAAATGAAGCGGCTTCGCCAACGCCAACGCCACCTGACGGCACAGCGGAAAGCCCTGCAGATGACCCCGGAAGTCCTTTACCGTTGCAACATTCAGTTAAGCTATCTGAAGGATTATCGTAAAGCAGGTGAGGGAGCATCAAAACCCCGAAGTTCTCTGCCCCACAGTATGACTCCAAAGCCTGTTTCTCCCTTAGCCTGAGAATGACGGTGAAGACCAGGGGTGCACTCTCCCGGGCCTCGAGTAAACCAGGCCCGGGGATGAGCATCAGGGACCAAGTTTGGTTCTTGTTTCCATCCCAAGAACTGGCTGCAAGGACCACTGTGGTAATGCCCACTGGCCTGGGGAGAGCTCAGGCCTGCACCACTGATCTCCCCCTACTGCTCTGCGCCCAGGAGGTCAGAGGACGGTCAGCCAGGGTTCAGAGGTCAGGAAGGGCTGGGCCTGGGCTGAGAAACCCAGACACCGCAGGTCTCTCCTAGGGAAAGGGTGGAAGTTCCCGGAGGAGAATCCTGGGCCTGGCGCTGGGCAAAAGGCTAGGTGAGGGCCGCAGCAGCCTCTGAGATGGGTCCTCGGATGGGGTGATGCTGATAGAAGGTTGGGCTGGTAACATCGTTCTGTGCTGACAGGTTAAAGGGATCAGATACTTCTCTGGATTTACAACGGCTTTTCGGGAAAGAGCAATGGACGGTGAGCACATTCTGCATCCTCCCTCTCCTCTCCCTTGCCTCTGGACTTCAGGGCTCCATCCTGTCTTCCCAATACCTTTCTCCGGAGGATACGAAAGAGAAGCCCACGCACTTCCTACCGGGTGAGTCCTCCGGTCCTCGCCCGCCCTCAGAGAGAGGTGCCCACCGCGCCCGGGCAGGGTGAGGGGTCCCGCAGGGGCTCGCCTCGGAACTCCCGCGCGCGGGCGGGCTTACCTTTCATGGTCCCCGCTCCGGGGCCTCGGGAGGGCCCCGCCGGAGGCGGCTCGGCGGCCGTGCGACCCGGGCTGAAGCCGACGGGTCCCGGGAGGGCACGTATCGATAGCCGCCCTACGCGCCGCCCGCGGGAGTGGGGCTCGGTGCCGGAGTCACGCCGGAGCCCCGGCTGCGGAGGCGGCGCGCCGAGAGGAGGGTCCGCGGGGTCGCAGGCTGGGGGCGCCGCGCCCCGCCGCCCATGCCGCCGCCGCGCTTCCCGTGGAGGCCGGCGAGGCGAGGGCTGCGGCCGCCCCCGGCCCCGTGCGCCCGCCCTCCCTCCCTCCTCGTCACTCCTTGGGCCCCGGCCCAGATCAACTTCCTCGCTCTTTTCAAAAGTGCCGCGGCCGGGACTCTTTGTGCCGCCGCGGGCCCCCGCGCCCCGCACGGCCCCCCCGGAGTCCCCTCGCGCGGGGAAGGCCCCGAGCCCCGCCCACCGACCGCCTCCGGGAGCCGCTGCACTGGGGATTGGGGGCGCAAGGAAGGCTCTTCCAGAGCAATCGTTCGCGCGGTGGGGGCCGCCTGGTGGCTGGGGGCTCTCGATTTTCTCCCTGGACCTTTTCCTCACCCATCTGCGGGGTAAAGGGACTGTTTAAGTGAGGATCCCCGGGTTCCGGCCCCAGCCCCTCACGTCCTCCGGACTGCCTGGGACTGTCCCCGTTTTAGCACTGAAAGTCCCACATCCCTCGCTCCGGGGCGGACCCAGACGGTTGGTCAGGCCAGCTCTGCCACTCCGGGTGAGTGACTTTGGGCGGCCACTCCATGTCTCCAAGCCTCGGTTTTCTGCCGGAGAAAACTGGGCCCTGAGCGCTCCCAACTTCTGTGACTTTGTTCCTGGAGAGGCCTCTGGTATAAACAGTGACATCTGAGGGAAACGGGCCTCAGGCAAAGGAGTGGTGACTCTCTCGTCCGAGGCCCTCCTCCGGGAGCGGGAGTGTGGGGAACATTCCACACTGTCCCGGACTCCCTGAGGTTGCATCCTGTGAGGAAAGACAACAATTTAACAAGTAATGGTACTGAGGCGTGATGGCCATGGTGGCAGGATGGGGCAGGGGGGGACGGACCACACAGTGGGGACCACCTGGCCTGGCCTCTTTCCATTGCTACGTCAGCCCCTTTCCCACATCTCCACACCTCCATGCCCACCCCCATTTGGCCCTTGGAGTAAAGTAGGTGAGGTCAAAGGGGCAGAGAGACTTTCTCCTAAGCCTGGGAGCTGAGAAGGGGCCAAGGACAGCCCCCCCCCCCAGCCCCCCACCCCCGCCCCATTCACAAATCCCAGCCAGTCAGAGAGGGAGATGCTCAGCTCTCTCTAATCTCCTCCCCTTCCCAATGGCAAGTTTCAGTTCAAGGAGTGCATTCTTTCTGTGATTTCAGCAGAACCTCACCATGGCCTTGAGAGAGGGAGCCAGGAACCTACTGCCCATTTTACAGGTGAAGAGACTGAGGTTCAGAGAGGATTTTGCCTACCTGGTAGTAGTCACGAGGTACTCCTGGGGCTTTGAATCTGGATTCCAAGTCTGCCACATGAGCCTCAGTCTCCCAGACTGTGGCAGGGATCAGGAGGCTGCTTTGTAAACACCAGGGAGTTAGCCACCCGCAAAGCATCCTTTAGGCAGTTTACCTATATACTAATTAATTTAATTGTCTTAGCAGCCCTATGAGATAAGCACCATTATAGTCCTAATTTTTCAGAAGGTAGATATTGCGCTTAGTGTCACGTAGCTAGTAAGTGGAGATCTTGGGATTTGAACCCAGGGAGGCGAATCCAGCGCCTTTGTCCTTAGCCACGGTGCACCACCCTGCCTCTCACAGAAGCTACTCAAATATTTGTCAAAGAGAGAACAGACAAATGACCCTTGGTTTTCTCCATGCTTTCTTTAGTTGACTACATCCAAGATGTCTGGTGAGAAAAAGGTCCTAACCTTGTATGTGGGAGGATCCTCTCCCACCACCTCGCCCCCTTGGGATTGGAGGATGTATGTATGTGTTGCTATGGTAATGCAGATGCATCAGTAGAGAAATGAAATATACTGGTGTCTGGCTGTAGATGGACCCTGGATGAGCAGAGCTGGACCCAGCCCTGAAGAGGTTCAGAGGATGAACTCCTGCTCCCAAAGGACTGTGGGATCAAGGTCAAGATCACAGATGAAGAAGGGAGGAGACCGGATTTCCTGGAAATTTCACCAGCCTTTGGGTGAGAGTTTTCAGCTGTAATTTCAGGCAATTTCTATGAACAGCCAGAGGGGTGAACCCAGGGTCAACTGGGATAACTCCCCCTGAGAGACCAGATTATGGAACTGTTAGGATGTGGCTCAGCTGGGACTTGAGTGCAGAGGCATGGACAGCACCAGACAGGGTAGGCAGGGTGGGATGGGCTACAGAAGGTTGCTTAATATTGTTTTTAACTTGAGTTTGGTTGGGGAAGGTGTGGGGACAGTTGATAGCAGCACATACGCCATACTTATGTTGAAAGTCAAAGGAAATCGGTAAAGAGCAGAGGTCATTTAGAGGAAAAAAAATGGAATCACTAGTGGTGGAAACTTCATGTATTATTAATGAAGGTACAAAGTCTCAACTCAGTCCTTTTTTTAAATTGAAGTATAGCTGATTTATAATATTGTGTTAGTTTCAGGTGTACAGCAAAGTGATTCAGTTATATATGTGTGTGTGTGTGTATTATATATATATATATATTTCAGATTATTTTCCATTATAGGTATTACAAGATAGTGAATATAGTTCCCTGAGCTATACAGTAAATCCTTGTTGCTTACCTATTTTATGTATAGTAGTGTGTATCTGTTAATCCCATATCCTTAATTTATCCCACCCCCTTTCCCTTTTGGTAACCATAAGTTTGTTTTCTATGTCTGTGAGTCTGTTTCTGTTTTGTATATAGATTCATTTGTATTATTTTTTAGATTCCACATATAAGTGATATCATATAATATTTGTCTTGCTCTGTCTGATTTACTTCACTAAGCATAATATTCTCTAGGTTTATCCATGTTGCCGCACATGGCAGTACTTCATTCTTTTTTATGGCTGAGTAATATGACATATATATGCCATTTTCTTAAGCCAGTTGTCTGTTGATGGGCACTTGGGTTGTTCCACTTCAGTTCTTGAGCACTGTTGTGATTTACTCAGAACAAAGTCTCCTAGGGAGCTCCCCAGACTTTCCTTTCTATTTTCTACCCCCCAAAACTCTCTTTCTCCTAAAACTCAATTCCTCGACCAGTGCCCTTGATCCCTTCCCTCCCCCCCACCCAAGCTCCTCTCCAGCATTAGGGCATTGTTTCCACTTTTCCTTCTTAGAATGTGGCTTCAGCCCTCAATGCTCACTGAAATTGCTCCCTTCCTCCTAGTTGCCAAATATAATAGCCTTTTCAAAATCTGTACCCTTGTTAACCATTTTGTAGCTTTAACACTGTATTAGTCAGGGATCTCCAGAGAAATAGAACCAACAGCCAGCAGGCTGGAGACCCAGGAAAGAGTTAACGTAGCAGCTCAAGTCCAAAGGCAGTCTGCTGGCAGAATTCCCCCTTTCGTGGGAAAAGTCAGACTATTTCCCCTTGAGGTCTTCAACTGATTAGAGAAGGCCCACCACACAATGGAGGGTGTTCTGCTTGACTCAAGTCTACTAATTAAAATGATCTCATCTAAAATACATTTTCACATCTAGAAGCATCTAGAATAATGACTGACCAAATATCTGGGTACCATAGCCTAGCCAAGTTGACACATAAAATTAACCATCACAAACCATTGGCAGCTCCTTCTTGAATCTCTCTTTTCCCCTAGTTTATCTTATCCTACTTACTTCCGGTTCTCCTTCTGAATTTCTCTGACTTCTTTTTTTTTTTACTAAGGGCCTTTCCTATTTGGTACATTTTCTGAATGTAGACGTTCCTTACTCTTATATTAGTTAGTTGGTGTGAGTAAAATTCACTGCTGTGGCAACAACACACTATCTTAATAAGACAAAAGTTTATTTCTCACATGACAATCCAGTGTGGGTTGGACAGTTCTCTTCCAGATGGTGACTCAGGGACCCAGGGACCTTCCATCTTGTATTACCACTGTCTTCAACAAATGGCTTTAAGGTGGCTGCAAAACAAGAGAGAATGGAGGATCATGCATAGGAGAATTTTAAGGGCTGGGCTGGTATACAGCACTTCTACCCCTATTCCATTGGCCAGAGCCCCTCATAGTGAGAGGCCTTGAAAATAGACTTCGCTGTGTGCCCTGGATAGAGGGAGAAGCACAGATCAGGGAGCACGGGCATTCCGTTCAGACCACCTTCGTGGTCACCGAATACCTGTTTGCTCCTTTCTTTTTGCACACAAAACATGTTCATTCCTCCCCAGGAAGGCAACTCAAAGTATGCCCACCACTGAGCTCCAAGTTCAGGCTCTCCCTGTAAGTCTGTCTTTTCCTTCAGGTCTGGGAGTGGCTCCAGTCCAAATGGAGGAGCCTGGATCAGACCATCACAATAAAAACACACATTCAGAAAAGGGAAGAATGAAAGACACACAGTAGCTACGGGTCTGTGGAAATTTCGCGATCCCACAGGTGCTCTAAAGGCCCCTAATCCTGGGGTGGGGGAAGTTCTTTGCTTAGGCCCTCATTCAACTCTGGAGGAAATCTCTTGTCCATTATGTTCTGGGCTATGCCCTCTAGAAGGTTCTTCCTGCTTACCACCCTCCTGGGACACATCTGAAGTGGATGCTGCGGGTGGGAGGTGGTGAGCCTTCCCTGAGAGCTGCTTAATTCTCACAGTCCCTTACCTCCTGGAGCAAGGTTGTTTTTCATCTCCAACTGTCAAGATGACAGGTAAAGGTCTAGGCGTGTGGGGTTTTGTTTGTTTCCCAAGAAAGTCCCTCAAAATTTTAGCAAAGTCTCATCTATTTGCTTCGAGTCAGTGTCGTGGGCCAGTGACCACACCCAGAGTTTTTTCCTAGAAATAGTTCTCGAACTGGCTTTATTTCTTTGTTTCCCCTCCCCTGTGCCTCTCTCTGTTTCTCAGAGGGCAGTTAACTACCTTGATGCTCCAAGACTTGACTGGGAAAGTCATCCTTAATCTGACCTTTTCACCAAGTCTAGGTCTTAATGGGTCTTTGCTGCTAGAAAGCTTTCCAATCTTATTTTCTACCATTTGGGATCTAGAAGCAGTCGATGTTTTCCTCTTACAGGCTCAAATTTTCTACTCTCCCCATTCCCTCTTATTTCTCTTTGCAAACCATCCACTTCTCCAGAGCTCATCTCTGCCTTGTATTGCTTTACCAAGTACAGCCAAGAGCAGAAATCATACACTATCACTTTCTTTCTTTTCTAACCAGTGCCCCCTGGACATGCCTACTTAGTAAGCATGGAGTCTGCTAACCCAGATAACATAGGCACAGTTTACCCAATGTTTTGCCACTGCATAATAAAGATTTTCATCTTTTCAGCTTCTGGTACCAGGCTCCTCACATCGGGCTGCCCAATGCTAAGTTAATGCTACATATTTATGTTTTTATTACAATGGCATCCCGTTTTAAGATAGCGATTTCCATAGCAGTGAAAGCAAGGAGCACAGGCTCTAAAAAATAACTGCAAGATTTTAATGACAGTATAGTAATGGTTTATTTCTCATTCGTATCACAATCCGTTGCAGGTCGGGTAGTTCTCTTACAAATGTTGACTTAGGGATGCAGGCTTCTTCCATCCTGTGATGCTGCCATCTTTCAGTAAGCGGCCTCCGAGGTTGCTGTAGAAGGGGAAGAGAGACTGGAGGGCTGTGGGTTGAGATGATCACGGGACAGGACTTGACGAGGCATACAGTCACTACGAGCCACATTCCATTGGCTAGAACTCAGTCACATGGCCCAACCAAAGGCAAGGGACTGCAAGGAAAGGAGGAAACGTGGATACTGGTGAGTCCTACCGTACGTTTACAATCCTCTCCCCAACCCAGACCTTTCAAAGTTTTTTGCCCTTTCTTCTTCAATAGCATGGATTCCAACTCCATGCAGTGTTACTGCCTTGTTAATGCGAGTGTTTCACCCAAATCATGACTCCTTTGGAAGCCAAAGAGTAAAATACTTTTTGGAAGGCTGCTATACTCACCATGATACCACCAATGCTGCACAGTACAGTATGTTTGAAAGGACGAGAGGGCCAGTCCAGGGTAATTCATAGCAGTACTCCAGCAACGTTGGTCATAAAGGAACATCTAAATTCCATTTTCCTATTGGCTTCAATTTAAAATAAGAAATAGAATTCCCTGGTGGGGGGGGATCTATCAACATTCTCAACTGAAGACTTATCCAGAGAAAAATTAAGTTGGCCTCTTTTTGCCCCATTCTCTGAACTATGTGATCCTTTCATGATTTTTAAGTTTCCTATATTTTATTGCTTCCTCCCAGAAATTTCCCTAAGATTCATTCTGTGTTTGGGATTCTTGCCTCACTTTACACTTACCAATTCTGGCATTTTTAAAAAATTATTTTTAAATTTTTTGGCTGCGTTGGTTGCTATGCATGGGCTTTCTCTAGCTGCGGCGAGCAGGGGCCACTCTTTGTTGCAGTGCGCAGGCTTCTCATTGCGGTGGCTTCTCTTGTTGCGGAGCACGGGCTGTAGGTGTGAAGGCTTCAGTACTTGCAGCATGCAGGCTCAGTAGTTGTGGCTCGTGGGCCCTAGAGCGCAGTCTCAGTAGTTGTGGTGCACGGGCTTTGTTGTTCTACAGCATGTGGGATCTTCCCGGACCAGGGCTCGAACCCGTGTCCCCCGCAAACTACTGAGCCTGCACTCTAGAGCCCGCGAGCCACAACTACTGAAGCCCGCATGCCTAGAGCCCGGGCTCCGCAATAAGAGAAGCCACCACGATGAGAAGCCTGTGCACCACAACGAAGAGTAGCCCCTGCTCGCCACAACTAGAGAAAGCCCGCGCACAGCAACGAAGACCCAACGCAGCCAAAAATAAATAAAATTTAAAAAAATAATAAAATGACGTTTAAAAAAAGCAAAACTAGGGTGAGACTGCTAACAAAATAAATGGAATCTTAGATGGCACTAATTGAAAAATTAATTCAGGTAATTTAACAAGTATTTATTAAATACATACTGCATGCTGGGCTATGTCTTAGAGAATGGGAGCACAAAGCTGAATGAAAGAGGGGAAATGTTTGAACTATCATCTGATCAATTTCAGTACAATATACTTAGTCAGGGTTTTTCAAACTTTTCCACTGCCATCATGATAGAAGTAGCAAAAATATCTTTGAAATCTTTCCTTTTATTTAAAAAATGATATAAAAGTTGCATGCCATAGCATGATGAAATAATGTTTGTTTTAATATAAAAATAATGGTTTTCCTGGATTGGGAGTGGGTTGGTGGCAGGCTGGAGAAATGGTGAGGAACATGGCAGAGGACTCTGCATTAGTACTTTTGTACTATTTGATATTTTTTAATTATATGCATACAAGACTGATAAAAAATTCATTTAGAAATAAAAATAATAGTTTAAATGACTTCTAGAATATGTTATGCTTCTAAATAGGAAGAAAGAATATAAAAATGTGAATTCTTCCAAAACTATTATGTACTTTTAGTGAAATTATAATTACAATATCATTTTTTTTCAACTGGGTAGAATTAAATGAACATTTATAGAAAAGAATTAATGTCCAAGAACCACCAAGAAAATTTGTAAAGGAAGAGCGAGGGAGATTACCTTCTCAACATTAAATACTGTTTTAAAGTCATGTGATTAAAAACAATATATTACACATGAACAAAGAAATCAGAGGAATAAACTAGAAAGTCATTAAAAAATCTGAATATAAAAATTAACACAGTAGAAAGCTAGAAGAAAATGAGAATAACTGTCTATATTTTATTTGCACCTTATTTCCTTTATGGTTCTTTTTCTCAGTGTTACCCAATAGCGCTCTCTTTTTACAGCCAGACGAAAGCTGACAGCCCCTGGGATCTTTTCCCAAATAAATACTGATTAGTTAATGGGCTATAAACTACAATTAATCTCACTTTTGTCCTGAGTGTGTTCATAACTTAATATTTCTTTGACAACCCAGGAGTTGTATTAGGAATTTGCAGGGCCTTACGCTTGCTCTCACGTCTGTCTTTTGTGGTGTATTAGAGGCACTTGTCTAGGTTAAAATTTTTAGGGACTTCCCTGGTGGCCCAGTGGTTAAGACTTCACCTTCCATTGCAGGAGGTGCAGGTTTGATCCTTGGTCAGGGAGCTAAAATCCCACATGCCTTGCAGTAAAAAAAGAAAACCCAAAACATAAAACAGGAGCAATATTGTAACAAATTCAATAAAGAGTTAAAAAATGCTCTACATCAAAAAAAATCTTAAAAAATTTTTTAAAGTGTATTTTGAAAGAATGCTAATGAAAGCATCACTTCCTAATATTATTCTATAGCATTTAATATTTCCATTGCTGTTATATTTTTGCTTTTCTGAGGATAAGGCCCTATCTATCTATCATCTATCTATCTATCTATTTCTGTTTATCATCTATCTATCATCTACTATTTATTCTATCATCTATTATATCTATCATCTATCTATACCTATTTATCTCTAACTCTATCATCTATCTATCTTCTGTTTATGTATCATCTATTGTATCTATCATCTCTATTATCTATCTATCTGTAACTCTACATCTAACTATCTGTCTCTCTAGCTATGTGACATCTATCTATCTATATCTAACTATACCCAATCTACACTATGCAGTGTTTGGGCATGTATTACATAATAGACATCTACCTAATAATTTTTTCATTTTAATTTTTTTGTATTGAAGTATAGTTGATTTACAATACCATATTAGCTTCAGGTGTATAGCATAGTGATACAGTATTTTTAATGGTCTATATTTTAGTGAGAGGAAGACATTCTTAAGCAAGATAGGAGACCTAGAAACTATAAAGGAAAAGATAAATTTCACTACTTAAAAAATTTTAAGAGCTTCCATAATCAAAGGTAAAAGACACACGACAGCTTTGGTAAAAACATTTGCAACACACATAGGATTACCTCATTTATTTAAAGAGCTCCTATACACTGGTAGAAAAAAAAGAATGCATTGTAGATCAACTATACTTGGATTTAAAAAAACGATGAATAACCCAATAGAATGAGCAAACAATATGAATAAGCAAGCCACAGAAACAGAAACTTTATTTTAAAATGAATAGTTGAAAACTATAAACAGGCAAAGAGATTAAGGGAGCAAAATGTCCTTTTCTCCCACTGGAGTGGCAAAAATTCAAAAGGACAATATCCAGCCTTATGGTCACATAGGAAATGGGTTTTCTCAGAGACAGTGGGAGTAGCTGCTACTTTTTGGGAAAATCATCAGCCAGTATGTAGTAACATTAAGACAAAACATTCTCTTTTACCCTACAGTCCCAATTTGAGAATCTCTTATACCAATAAAGGCACCAACATATTAGGATACATGCAGAAGTCCGTTTGTTGTGGTACAGCTTATAGTGACAGAAAAAGTTGGCATGGGAGAATGGCTGAATAAAATATGTACAGTAGTTACTGAAAAGATCTATCTAAGCATTGACTTGGAGGGCTAGCCATAATATTTTATTACGTGGAAAAGAGCATGTTGCAAAGCAGCACATATAATCTGATTTTATATTTATTTTAAAGAGAAAAGAAAAAAGAAAAATCGCTTATACATTTGTATATGTAGTATATATTATATACTATATATATTATATATAGTATATATATTATATATATTATATTATATTATATATATATAATTATATTATATATATATAATATATTATATATATTATACATACACACACATTCTAAATACAAATGTAAATAGATATCCATTGCTTTAGAAGCACGAGATTTAGAGGGGAACTGAAAAAAGACAGGGAGAAAGAAAGAAAGAGGGAGAGAGAATGAAGACTGATTACTCACTAAATATTAACTTTTCTCTCTAAATCTTTGAGTAAAACTAGAGCCACTTGCTTCTGTGTCTTTGTGTACAGCCGGCATACCATAGCCTGCCCCGGGGGGCCAGTATAAACCCATTTGAGGATCACAGTTTGTTAAAACATAATGTAAAAGTAAGCAGAGGGGTTCCAGGAACTTCATATCAAATCACATGTAGTGATAGTCTTTGATCGCTGCCCCCTCAGCTGGCCAACCAAAGCTGGTGTCTTCCGTTTGTTGCTAAGGCCACGCTAGAGAGGCGATGACAGGGTGGAGCACCCTAGGGGCAGGGACAAGCAGAGCGAGGGTCTGGTGACCTCACTCTATGAAAAGGAAGTACATTTGAGATAGAATATTTGTTTTCAAATACTCAGAGGGCAGTCTCGCAGGGGACAGAGAAGAGATGCAAGGAAGCAGGTTTCAACTCGGTGTAAAAACCTGCTAACTAAGATTCCTTTGACCTCCAGTTTTCTCTTCTATAAAGTGAGACTAATACCGCACACTCTAGCAATGACATAGAGATGCAGTAGGGATCAGATGGGGCAAAGTGTAAGCTAGGAATTCATAAACTGCAAAGCAGTGGTCCTCAACGTTGGCTGTGCATTAAAATGACTTGGAGGGTTTAGGAAATCCTGATGCAATCTCCAGCTGCACCCAGATCACTTCAATCATGACTTCTGGAGGTGGGATTCAGGCATGGTTAATGGTCAAAGTTTCCAGGTAATTATATTGTACAGTTCCAATGAGAATCGCTGATCTAAAATAATTATCCGTTGGATTCCAGGTGGTTGTGGAAAACGTAGATTTGACCTGAGGCAGATCTGGGGGCCAATTTTAAAAAACGCCCATTAGTCTAAGAATTGCAGCTAAAGGTTAGCGTTGACCAGCCCTGGAGTGAGATGCAGCTGGCCCTCTGTATCTGCAGATTCCAAATCTGTGAATTCAACCAACCACAGATTGAACATATAAAAAAAAAAAAAATTCCAGAAAGTTTCAAAGAGCAAAGCTTGAATTTACTGAGATTCTGATAACAATTTACATAGCATTTACATTGTATTTACCAGTGTTTACATATCATTACAGTGTATTGTATATTATAAGCAGTCTAGAGATGATCGCTTATAATATGTATAAGCAAGAAGTATATGGGTGTGAGTAGATTATATGCAATCACTATACCATTTTTTTTTTTTTGGTACGTGGGCCTCTCACTGTTGTGGCCTCTCCCGTTGCGGAGCACAGGCTCCGGACGCGCAGGCTCAGCGGCCATGGCTCACAGGCCCAGCCACTCCGTGGCACGTGGGATCTTCCCGGACCGGGGTACGAACCCATGTCCCCTGCATCGGCAGGCGGACTCTCAACCACTGCGCCACCAGGGAAGCCCCCACTATGCCATTTTTGTAAGAGACTTGAGCATCCTTGGATTTTGGTCAATAGCATGATGAACAGTGAAGATAGTTTAAGAAATACTTGTCTACTTATAGGTCCATGATAAGCAACTCAGGAGAGACTAGCCCCAGATTTTTCCCAAAGAGATCTTATTTGGGAAGATAAGGGAAACATATCGGATGGAGTGAATGTTTCTGGACTTTAGGTAGGCCCTGAAAAAGCAGTCAGGATGCCTCCGCATCAGCTGTGGGCTAATTTTATCTCATCTGATTTTATTATCCATGACTTTTTATCAGCCCATGATTGACTGAATACACCCGAATAATAATTAGAGCCTGGAGAGTGATTCTTTTTTTTTTTTAAAAAAAAGATTGTTTTATGCCACTAAATTTTGGGGTGGTTTGTTATATAACAATAAACAACTGTATTAGCTGCACAAGCTTCAAACATGGGAGGCATAACAGGGTACTTACTGTTCTTGTCCATTTCCGACTTGTTCCACTTCTATCAGCAGTGGTTAAGCTGCCACCCTGTTGGTGGTGCAGAGCTGGACCGCGGTGGCAAAGGTGGGGTGCACAGCAAAGACATCGCATAGCAGGGGAGAGAGGGTGGGCAAAGCATTAAGAGATGAACAGATCAATGTAAAGCTCTTTACTTTCCCCCAGCCCCCTCTCCGATGGTCCCCGACTCCAAGAAAAACATCAAGCCCAAAACCCCAAACCCGACCGCCTAAGTCCATGATGGGAGAAAAATGATTAAACAGCAGCGTCTGCCAAAATGATGATGAATTCTATATGAATCGGCCAGGTGACTCAGCAGCTAAATAAAAGCTTATCTCGAGTGTCCGGGCAAGGGAGCAGGTGGTCCCACTCTGCTCTGTGGTCAGTCCTCACTGGTATTGGCAGGCCCAGGGTTCGAGAGAGGCAAGGTCCGGAAGGCCAAAGGGCTGGGGAAGAATCTTGCACTCAGTGACGATGCAGGCAGCGACAAGCTCGGGGCACCACTGGGAGGAGTGACTAGCTGCCTTCAAATATCTGAAGGGCCAGCAGCCAGGTGATGGATTGGGTTTTCTCTGTGTGGTTCCAGGGGACAGAGCTGGGTTTGGGGTTGTCCCTTGCAGGAGCCAGACTTTGACTCAACAAAGTCTACACACAGCTAACTCTGTAGACGGTTTTACTAGACAATTGCTCCCATGGAGGTAGTGAGCTCCCTGTTGCCAGGGGCATTCAAACAGAGGCAGGATGACCACCTGATGGGAATGTGGCAGCGGTGGCATCAAGTAGTTAAGAATGGGCAGTTAAGAATCAAGTAGTGGAATCTAAAAAAGGGTACAAATGAACTTATCTACAAAACAGAAATAGAGTTGCAGATGGACAAAACAAATTTATGGTTACTGGGGGGAAAGTGGGGAAGGGGTAAATTGGGAGATTGGGACTGACATATACAAACGACTATATATAAAATAGATAACTAATAAGGACCTACTGTAGAGCACAGGGAACCCTATTCAATACTCTGTAATGGCCTATATGGGAAAAGAATCTAAAAAAGAGTAGATATATGTATATGTATAACTAACTGGTTCACTTTGCTGTACACCTGAGACTAACACAACACTGTAAATCAACTATATGCCAAAACAAAAAAAACAAAAAACAGAATCAAGTATTGGGTGAGGGCTGTACCGACTGGCATCTGTGATCTACTTAGACTACTTAAAATCCAGTGATGCATTTATGGTGAACTGTTTTCCTTAAAGTTTAATCTTCTGAGCCTTGTGTGCTTAGCAGCGAGCTAGAGTCATCAAGTGATCTTTCCCAGAGGACCGCAGTCATGGCTGTGAATCATGTTATTTTCTCCCAAACCCTTCTTCCTCTCCTCCCTTCCCCTACTTCAGCTGACTAAGGCAGATCTCCTTGCCTTGTCCTCCAAAGTCCGATTTTTAAAAATATAATTAGTACAGATTTGTGCCTCCTGTGCCAGATGCTGGGGGAGCTGCAGAATAGAAAAGTTACAAGGAGCGTGCTCAGAGAGACTTCTGGCCTTGGGCACTGATAAGTTGCTAAGGAAGAGGCAGTTGCCATAGAAAATGTAGCTGTTACTGATAATTCAACTTTTTTTTTTTTTTTTGCAGTACGCGGGCTTCCCACTGTTGTGGCCTCTCCTGTTGCGGAGCACAGGCTCCGGACGTGCAGGCTCAGCGGCCATGGCTCACGGGTCCAGCCCCTCTGCGGCATGTGGGATCTTCCCGGACCGGGGCACGAACCCGTGTCCCCTGCATCGGCAGGCAGACTCTCAACCACTGTGCCATCAGGGAAGCCTGATAATTCGACTTTTTAAGGAAGATAAAGTGAAGCCTCAGGGGAGAAATATTGTTCCCAATTGTCGATTGATTTTTTTTCCTTCTGAGCTAATGATCTTCTCTCACTTGGCATTGCCTTGGGTTAGGGTGAGGGGGACCTCAGAGATGATACATTCCAGATTCCTCATTGTCCAAAAGGAAGAAACTGAGAACCCAGGAGTGGGGGTTAAAGTCTTTGGTCCAACCAAGGTCACCCAGAGCCTCGGGACAGAGCTGAGACTGTGGTCAGAATTCCATGCGCCCAGCTCAGGTCCTCCCCCCATCCCCTTTTTTCTCACAGGCCTACAAGCTCCCTCTGTGCTCCTTCCTGAAAAGGCTGGGGTCCTAGTTGCCCCTGGACCTTGGGTGACCAGGGACTGGGCCTTAGGCTGTATCTCAAAAGTTGTGACCAGGACAACTCAGCCCCTGGCCATAGAGCTCTCCTCTGAGCCCTTCATCTTGCGGGGTTTCAGTCGGCCAGCAAACCAAGCTGCCTATACCTGCCCTGCCGACCCATCTCCCCCAGCCAGTATAAGAACCACCCTCCAGCCCCTGGACCTTTCTCCTGGGGCTCAAACATCCTAGGGTCAGAGTGCGTGGCTCTGTTTCTTCCCCAAGAAGTAGCTATGCCTGAGGGGCTTCTCAGTTAGTCCCCTCCCCGCCAGGGCGCGGTGTGACGCCTCCTATCCCTGTTCCACATCAAAGCCCCCTGCCAAAAAAAAGTCCTTTGGCAGGGCTTCCCTGGTGGCATAGTGGTTGAGAGTCTGCCTGCCGATGCAGGGATCACGGGTTCGTGCCCCGGTCTGGGAAGATCCCACATGCCGCGGAGCGTCTGGGCCCGTGAGCCATGGCCGCTGAGCCTGCGCGTCCGGAGCCTGTGTTCCGCGACGGGAAAGGCCACAACAGTGAGAGGCCCGCGTACCGGGAAAAAAAAAAAAAAAGTCCTTTGGCAAGATTCCTCCTGAGCCAGCGGAGGAAACTTGGGGCTGGTGGAGATCAGTGACTCCCTTGTAAGCAGGGCCAGCAGCATAATTTGCGCGTCCCCGTGCACAATGACAACGCAGGGCCCCTTTTGTTCAAAAACTCTTAAGAATTTCAAGACTTGGGCAGTAGCTCCTCAAAGTGTAGGGCAGCAGGGTCCCGTGCTCATGAAGCCCGCCCTGCTTGGCTGGGTCCCAAGTGGATGGGGAAAATACTTGCTTAACGTCCAGGAGTCAAGGAGCCTGGGAGGCCTTCTAGTTCCCCATATGGATGCTGTGTTTATCCCTAAAAACACATTTCTGTTTCCTCCCGGCCAGCAAGTCTGCCAAAGGACCACCAGGTCAGGTGGTGGTTCGGGAAGCCGGCATTTTGTACTTCCTGTGTTTTAGCACGACATCCCTCTCCATCACACCCACGTTATTTCTGACGCTGTTCAACTTCAGTGGAGCCAGAGGAGTGGCGCGTGTTGAATGCGAAAGATTAACGTTCAATTGGGCAGCGGAACACTGACGTTCTACTGGGGACGAGGCACCAGCCAGGGGCGCAGAGCATCCTTCCATCTCTGCGGAGCTGGGTGCCAGCTCTGCACGTTAATTCAGGCTCTGCCCTCCTGGGGGCGCAGTGCCCCAGCTCTGAGCCCGCGGGGACGGGGAGCCGGTAGCGGTGCGCGCCCGCACCCCAGGGTCTGTCTCCGCCGGAGCCTTTCTTGGTGCTGATACGCGCCCCCGCGCCCCCTGCCGGGTGCTGCACCGGACATCCACCCGCCCGCACCTCCGAACCCCCTCCCGCACCGGCTTCCAGAAAGCTCCCGGTGCTTTCTACCGCATTCTTTGGGCGTGAGTCATGCAGGTTTGCAGCCAGCCCCAAAGTGGGTGTATACGCAGCAGAGCGCTATAAATACGAGCGCCTCACCGTGCTGTGCACGCGGCGTCGCCAGGAGGAGCGCGCGGGCACCGCTGACCGGTGAGATGTCCCCACCTTTCCTGCCCCTGCGCAGAGCCTGGCCGGGACTGATGAGCGGGCGGGGGGCGGCACCCAGGCGAGGAGAGGACGGCTACTGGGAGTCACAGGGCTGTCAGAGGGGCGCTTTAGATGGAGTCGCGGATCCTGGGAAGGGAGGTGGTCGGAGCCCCATCACCAGACAGCGGAGCCGGGACCGAATTGCTGGCAGACAGGCAAGGGACTCAGGAAGCCCTTTGTTCATCAGCTCCAACCACAATTCTGTGGAGTAAACGGGATAGATGTAAGGATCCTCCTTTTGTAAAGATGTGGGAATTGACACTTGGAGGACTGACGCTGTTGCCCGAGGCCAGGCTAGTGAGTGGCAGAGCTGGCCTGCACTTGCAGCCTTCCTGCAGCATCTTCCTTGGAAAGGTACTGAGCTCCAGGGGTGGTTGTCAGCTTGCGCGCATGAGTCATCTTGTTTGCTCGCGAATTCTCTAGTTCTCTGGATTGTGTGTTTATAAGTAATGATGTTTTGATTTAAGTATATGTTGCAACCACTGAAATCCTACTCTTTCTGCTTCCTAATGCACCAGGGTACATCAGAGAAACATCACACAACCTCCATCAGACTTCAGACATCTGATTCAACTGTCTCATTTTACAGATGATAATCTGAAGCCTGGAGAGGTTTAGGACCATCTCCAAAGATAGACAGCAAATAGGGATCAGAATTGGGATTAGAACCCAAGCCTTGACCTTCCAGAATTTCTGGACCTAATGAAAAAAAGAAACTTCTTCTTATTTTTTTTTAAGAGTGAAGTTTGGAATTTGAGCGTAAGTACAGATACTATGAAAGGATGCTCGCCAGAGTGTTCATGATAATAATAGTGGGAAATCACAGACAATTTAAATGCCTGGCCTCGTGGGATAGCAAAATAAAGTACATCAGAAAAAGGACTCCATTACACAGCCACAAAAGTGTGCTTTTAGAGAGTATTTGAAGATAGTGGGTGTAAAGGATCCCATTGTATGCAAATGCATAGAAAAGAGGAAATATACCACATAACGTTTGCCTCTCGATGGTGTGAATTACAGGTGAATTATTTTCTCATGTTTCTTTTTGTTTGAGTTTTCTGCATTTGGGGAGGCAGTAGGAGAGGAGCTTGGGCTTTGGGCTTTAAACCCTGCAGCTTACTAGCTGCGTGACCATGTCCTCCCCACGGCTTCCTCTGGGGAAAGGAGGGCCTTGGAGTGGCTTGTTCAATCAGAGCAGTTGGCAACCAGGCACCCTGGCCAGGAGATGGGTGGGGAGGTGAGTCAGTGCAAAGGGAGGGCAGTTTGGCCGCGCAGCCGCTGTTCTCCTACTGGCCTTGGACTAGTATCGATATCACCTGCAAGCTTATTAGAAAAGCAATCTCTGAATCAGAATCAGCATTATAACAAGACTCCCGGGTAATTCGTAGGAGCTGATCACATCACGGAGGCAAAGCCCACAGTCAGGGAGGGACCACAGGTGACCTTTGTGTACCTGCTTCAGTTCCTCTGTCCCTCTCCCAACACACCACCTCCTCCCACTTCCCCGATAGATACTGCCAATGCCCGTGATTGACCCTACGTCAATTTTGAAGGAGTCGGAATTTCCTATGATTACATAAGACCCTTGGGTTTACAGAACGCGTTCCCATCTCTAAGGTCTCTATTAGATCCCTTTTACAGGTGAGGAAACGGAGGCTCAGAGACTTAAGTGACTTGGTGTCAAGGACACAACACTGGACTGGGGTTTGGGGGGGCTGAGTCCTCATCCTGGCGTTGTCACCAGCTTGCTGCAGGCCTTGGGGAGCCCCATCCTGTCTCTGGGTTCGGCCTCCCCTCTGAGGTGGACGGATTGGGCAGGAGACAGGTCTCTCTCCCAGCTCGGAACTCGATGGCTCCCACGGCCCCCTGGCTCTTGGTGGGAGATCCTGTACTGACCGCTGCGATTCCAGACTTCTCATCCAGAGCTCTTGCCTTTGGCTGCCCCGTCTCTCTTTTCCTCAGGACCCAATGCCCTGTCTTCTGGTCCCAACCTATTTCAGAGTCTTGTGTCTGGATTTCTCAGAAGTCTTTGCTATCGGGGGCCTCTTGCTGGAGGGGTGTTTCTCGCCAGCTCTCTCTCTGGCGTGACAAAGGCTCTGTCCCTGTTTGAGGCGTTTCAGGCTTCAGTGAGCAGCTAGGACAGAGCCACGCAGACCTGAAATAGCACCCTGGCTCAGCTGCCCACTCACCATCTCTGGGGAAGGCGGTGACCCGCTCTCTTCTCCCACGCTGCTCGGGAACCACAGCCTGGCTGCCTTACTAATTATGTCTGAGGAGAGACTTGCCTTATTAATATTCTCCCAAGGGTCCAGATGGGCCTGCTGAGCAGACAGCAGCTTCTGGATGTGCATCATTTCAGGAAGGGGAGACCCCCTTCCCATTCTCTTAGGGGAAACGGGTGAGTTCAGATGAGCATTGGGGTGAAGGGCAGTGCAGGGGGAGGGGTTTCTGTTTTGCAACAACTTCAGCTTCTGGGAAAGGGTCCATTGTGTAAGACCAGCTGGTCCAGGGCTCAAGGCAGCTAGCCGAGTGGTGGTGGGAGGACCCTGGCACACACCCTGCTGTGGGCTTAGAGGGACTGGCTGCGTGAAAGGGACCTGGCAGAGCAGAGTGGCACGTCCTCCCACAGGGACTTTTCCTGGGGAGGTTCCTTGCCCTGCCCCCCCTCCGCCGTTAATCCTTTGGCTTTGCCCCTCCCTCTCTATTCCCTGAAGACAACCGTCCTCCCCACCTTGTTCTACTCTCATCCATGCTAGGGATGACAAATGGATTTATTTCCCTGTAGCAACCCAGAGGCTGTCACTGCCTCAGACCCTTGAAAAGCAATTTCAGGAGGTGTCGAGCCTTGATGGGGACAGTGCTGTGATTGATTGGTGATGCCTGCTGTGGGCAGGGTGGGTGATGCAGACAGCAGGGGGCTGTCTGTGCTGTGGGCTGCAGTCCCCACTTTAGGGGGACGGCAGAGGCCAGCTGAGTGACCCAAGAGAGGTGTTTTCAGGGTTTGTTTGATGTGAGCAGGTATCATCAGATAGATGCCCTTTCTGGATGCAGAAAGCACATGTGCCTTTTTTAGGCATCGTCAGCTATTATGGGGGACAAGGAGAAGGAGGAAGGAGGAGGGCGGCTCGGACCAGAGCCCAGTGGCTCTGACTCTGGAGTTCTCGTTTCTTCTATATCAGGCTGCTGTCCTGTGGTTCCTCCCCGTACCCACTTCCTCCACTTTCTTTTGAAGGGGCCCAGTGGCAAGTCTGATACTTTCTTGTCACTTCCCTGGGATAAAAAGTCGGTGATGCCAGCTGCGGGGAGAGTGGAGGGCAAGGCCTCAGCAGGGTTCCTGGGAAGCCGCACAGGCAGCAGGCTGGGCCCGTAACCAGCGGGCTGTCTAGCTGTTACCATGACAGTCCCCTGTTCTCTGCAAACAGAGGCGTGCTAGGATTCCAGAATTGGAGAAGGAGGCAAGATGAAGACTCTACTGCTGCTCGTGGGCCTGCTGCTGAGCTGGGAGAATGGCAGGGCAATCTCGGACAAAGAGCTCCAGGGTAAGTGACCAGGCGTGCTCTCCTGGCATGCTTCCCTGTGTCAGGGCCCCAAGGGTTAAGACCACCTTTGTCCTGTGCATCGGATCGGGTTTGCTCTGCCCGGGCCCCTCTCTGAGCCGTCTCTCGCCGGCCTAGGCTCTCTGTGGTCAGGTGGGCTTCCAGGCAGTTTCAGGTAGACCCCAAGCCCTTTCTGGCTGCTGCAGCTCGTTTGGCTATTCCCCTCCCCGTCTGCTCGGTCCGGCGTCCACACCTCTTCCACGAAGCTCCGTGAAGCCTGGACCATTGGAGCCTCTGTGGGTTTCCCCTTGAGTTTCCATAGCACTTACTACCTGTATCCACCACCTTTCCACCTAGAAAACCAATGCTCCGGATTCAGGTAAGGCGGAATATCATTCACTACGAGGGCTTGTCATCCTTCAGAGCCCAGGTGGTGGTTCCCCTCTGCTGCCAGGCCTTTGCTGAAACCTGTCTTCCCTCTGCCCCACTCTTGTCCTATGAGCTGACTGACTCTCTGGGGGTAATAGTTAAAAACCCAAGCGTTGAGCTCAGAGCTGGGTGGAAATCTGGCTCCGCCCTCCCCAGCTGTATAACCCTGGGTAAGTATCTTGATCTCACTGCGATTCTTTATCCTCGATTGTGCAAAGGGGTGAAGACAGTGTCAAGAGTATTAAATAAAATGCACGTGAAGTGTCCAGCTCAGCATTTGGCCCAGGATAAGAACCAGAGAAGCATTGGCTGTTACTTTTGGTACTTTGGCGACATTGTCTCATTACATTTGTCACACGGTGTGGTGTCTGATCACAGTCTCCTTGAAGGATGGTGCTATTAAGTCACCTCTGTGGGCCTGTCACCTGACACTGCATCGGAATAGCGAAGTTCAGATGTTTGCTTAAACTGCATTGCAGAAAGACTTGTATCCACAATAACACTATTTTATATTTTGATGCTTAAACAGTTATGCTTCCAGGATTTTTTTTTTCCCTTGAAAAATTTCCTCTGCAGCTGGGTAGGCTGCTTCTCCAGAGCTCCAGGGGCGGACTGGGTTGTCCCTCCTCTGGGGCGTGTCCGCTCCGATGGTTTGCATTTCTGAGCAGCTGGGTGTAATCGATTCTCTGGCCCTGGGTCTACAGTGAGCCCTGGGATGGAACCTGTGTCAGGGCAAAGCTGGGGCCGGAAGGCTGCCTGCCAGGAGGATCCCAGCCATGGCAGCCCCTGGGCCCACTGGCCTTTCTGACCATTCCAGCTGGTTCCCAGCACCATCCCTTCCTCTGGCCTCATCTACCTCCCTGCTCTTTTCTTGCAGAAATGTCCACCGAGGGGAGTAAGTACATTAATAAAGAAATTAAAAATGCTCTCAAGGAGGTGAAACAGATAAAGACCCTAATAGAACAGACCAACGAAGAGCGCAAATCATTGCTTGGCTCCTTAGAGGAGGCCAAGAAGAAGAAAGAGGTAAGAAAAGCCCGGGTGACCCCCACCTTGATCCGCTGTGCTGGAGGGAGGGAGGGGCCGTTGCTCTTCCGAACGCCCTGCCAGGTTACTATGGTGACCCGCAGGCCTTCTCCGGTTGTGTCAGCTGATACTGGGGCTGTGGTTAACAGATAGGGAAGGTTTATTTGCTTTTCAAAGCTTCAAGCAGTGAGATCTTGGATCTGGTTTTGTTACAAGCCTGGCCCAGGGCCTGCCGCCCAGATTCACTTCAGTAGATTTTTCTAAACCCAGACTATGTGTAAGGTCCAAGGCAGGCTTTGGGTAGGGCCTGTCACTGTCACAGGTTAGGAGAGGGGTGGCACCCTACCTTCAGTAGGGGCGATACCTTCGGGGGTACGGCAGGCGCACGCTGTATTGCCCAAGGCTCTATAGAGTTCTGGACTACTTCGTAAAGAGACACCTAGGTCCAATGGTGAACATACAAAACGAAAACACTATAATTCAATAAGGAGCTTATTTAAAAAGTCAATAATGTCCTTCAGGGTCTCCTCAAAGCCTATTCCCATTGCCACCCTACCCGTAATGACAGAGATGCTGAGATGGGGCCCCCTGCCACCTTCATGACCCCTGATGCATAGAGTAAAAGCATTATAAAGACTCAGAAAAGTTGTGCGGTAAAGGAAGCACGTGTAACTTCATTTAATCCAAGTGTTTTCCAAATCGAATTGACCATGGAATCCAGTTATTTTTTTCCTGATAGCTTGTAGCACAATTCCATGGAAACCACTTAAGGAAATGTTGGCCTGGGTGCAGCTCTAACTTTCTTGGAAACTTAGTACCTTTCTTGGCATCAGTATTAGTTCTCATCACACTGTGAGAAACCTAGAGCCCTTGTAGAAGTGGCAGGTCCTGTTCATGAATTTTTGTGCTTCTCATTGGAGTTTGATATTTGACAATCCAGGTTCTATGATAAAGCATATCAAGTTTGGAAAAAGGCTCCATGACTTCTTAGTTGAGGAATATGCGAACCGGAAAGAAAGGAATTGGGCAGCAGAGTTGACGCCTGTGAGTTGGCCCAGTTGGAGGCGTGGTGGCCATCTCGGACGAGGGGGGCAGGGGACACAGAGCAAGAGAAGACCTCACATATTCAGATATTCATAGTGTAGCTTTGCTTTGGGGTATGGATGGTCTACTTAATTCTTTGAAGAGTAATACACTCATTTGTCAAGATTTTAATATAGAAAAGCAGAAGTTTTTCCATAACCCTTTTACCTAAGGACAATTCACTTAACATTTGATCTATTTCTTACTACATTTTCTCCTCTATACTTTTTGGACAGTGACTATACTCAAACTCCTGAATTTTTAACATGAAAAATGCTTATTATAATACTTAAAACTTACTACAAACATCCCTTGTAATGCTGTCCTATCTACCTTTTGTAGGTACCACAGTTTCCTTAACTTGTCCCCTAGTTTTGAGCATTGGGGTTGATTCCAGTATTTTTGTTGCCACACATGAATATTGTAACAGATATCTTCAAGCATATGGATTTTTCCTTTATTGCAGGAATTCCTTGGGATAGATTCTTGTAGAATTACTGGATCAAATGTCATGGTCATCTTGGAGAGTTTCGGTAGTAGTGGTGACTTTAATTTCGGAAGCTTACCTATTCCTGTGGCATGCCGGGGACCATGGTTGCAATAGAGAAATAAGATTCAGGGAAGCTTTGAAAGATGACGTTTAAATTCCAGAAGTTGAGACTAGGAAGTGGGGTATTGGCGAGAGGGAAGTCCTGGGGTAGAGACTGTAAGTGCAGCGTCAGAGAAAGGAGCTGTCCAGATGAGCTCTAATGGCTGGAAAGGACTAAGGAGCAGTTGGATCTTGAAGGCGAGAGGATGTTTAGAGCCAGATGGGGAGGGAATTCCAGGTGGGCAGATGCGGGAACACGTGAGCCAGAGCAGGGGTGGAAATAAGCACCCCATGTGGCCAGGTTGGGCCGGGGGGCCAGCACCACGGTGCCTGCTTGGGGAAGGGGAAGCCGTGGTTTCTGTTGCTAACCCAGCCTCGGTCCTCCTGTAGGATGCCCTGAATGACACCAAGGATTCTGAAACGAAGCTGAAGGCGTCCCAGGGGGTGTGCAATGAGACCATGACGGCCCTCTGGGAGGAGTGTAAGCCTTGCCTGAAACAGACCTGCATGAAGTTCTACGCGCGTGTCTGCAGAAGCGGCTCGGGACTGGTGGGCCAACAGGTGACGAGGGGCCCCGCTTCTTCAGCACAGCCTGGGCTCTGGTTGGGCAGTGAGGAGAACTGAATATGCTTCTTTGGTTCTGCACCCAATTCCAAGTGTGGGGATTTCCCCATCAAGAATTTCTCCCACACCGGCTGGGTGTCCTGCAGTTGAACTCCGCTCTGACCCCGTCTACCCAGAGACAGCGTCGGACCCCACGGGCTCAGGGCTCAGTCCCACAGGACGCCTCCCCATCCCCACTGCCAACTTCAGCCGCCGATCACAAGTCCAGGTGGTCACCTGTGTTTCTGACGGACTGGCTGTAGATTAGAGTTTCCCATGACCGCCCCCTTGGGTTCAATTAATTTGCTAGATGAGCTCATAGAACTCGGAGAAACATTTTACATACTAGATTATTGGTGTGTTGTAAAAGGATATAACTCAGAAACAGCCAGATGGAAGAGATGCCCAGGGGGAGGGATGGGGAAAGGATGGGGAACTTCCATCACCTCTTCGAGTTCAACAGTCTCCTGCATCTCATTGGCACATGTGTTCATCAACCCAGAAGCTCCCCAAGCCCATCCTTTTGGGTTTAATGGAGGCATCATTACATAGGTACGATTGATTAAATCATTGACCATTGGTCATTGATTCAAGGTCCAGCCCCTCTCCCCTCCTTGGAAATCAGGTGGTGGGGCTGAAAGTTCCAACCCTCTAATCCTAGGGTTGGCTCCCCTGGCGACCAGCCCCCATCCCTAGGTGCTTTCCGAAAAGTCACCTCACTAACATAACAAAAGACACCTTTATTGCTCTTAGCACAGGAAATTCCAAGGGCTTTAGGACCTCTTTATCAAGGACCAGACCAAATATATATTTCTTATTATAAATCACAATATCACAGCTTCATTTCACATGCAGTTGATTAGTTCTGGCTGCATTGGGGCCCAGAGCGCTGTGATCAATTGGTAATGTCTGCTATGAGTGCAGTAATGTGGAGTCATGAAAAGCACCTGTGCCAGGTATTTGCCATCTTCCGAAGACTCTCATTCAGCAATTATTAGCTGCCTAACGTAACAAATGGCTCCACGGTATGGCAGAGCCCTGCATCCACTTAAACAGAAGGAATTAAGAATTTTTAGTACCCTATTACTGATCCTCCCTGTCCTGCGGGCCTTGCTCAGCTAGGGCTCATGAATTTCGCCCTTTCCAGGAGTCCCGTCAGTTGGCCCTTGGCTGAGCGGGCTTGGGGATCACCAGTGGCCAAAGAGGACAGCAGACTAGTCTCATGTGACGGGCCTTGTGACTCTCTCGGCCTCGCAGGTCTTCCTAAGCTCTTCCCCTCGGGGTCGGTAGAAAGGAAAGGCACTGACCTGGACAGTTCAGAGATGGGGAGCCAGTCCCAGCCTGGCCTTCTGCCGCCTGCTGTGACTCTGAGTTGCCCCGGGTGCAGGCAGGAGGGGCCGGGCCTGGCCCGTCTTGACAAGGGGGAAGCACCCCTGACTGTCCCCTGTCTCCTGTCGCAGCTCGAGGAGTTCCTGAACCAGAGCTCCCCCTTCTACTTATGGATCAACGGTGACCGCATCGACTCCCTGCTGGAGAACGACCGGCAGCAGGGCCACGTGATGGACGTCATGGAGGACAGCTTCACCCGTGCATCCAACATCATGGACGAGCTCTTCCAGGACCGGTTCTTTCCCCGGAAGTTCCAGGACACTCAGTATTACTCGCCCTTTGGCTCGTTCCCAAGGGGATCGCTCTTCTTCAATCCCAAGTCCCGCTTCGCCCGGAACGTCATGCCTTTCCCCTTGTTGGAACCCCTGAACTTCCATGACATGTTTCAGCCCTTCTTTGACATGATCCACCAGGCCCAGCAGGCCATGGATGACCACATGCATAGAACTCCCTACCACTTCCCGATGGCGGAATTCCCAGGAGGTTAGAAGGATGGGATGGGAAATCACAATTCATTGAGATGCTAACCCGTTAGATGCTCAGAACTGTGGCCGGGGCTTGGCATGTGTCATCTGAGTTCCACCCCCAGAAACCTGGGGAGGGTGCTCTCATCCCGGTTTGATGGGGAGAAAACTATGACAGGATGGTGAAGGAGCATGTCCAAGGGTTCACAGCTGATACAGTGGGAGCCAGTCAAATCTAGCCCTGCAGGATTCAGAATCTGTGTTCTTTCGAGTGTACCAAGCTCCTTGCAGCAACTGGAGGGCATGACATTGACTCTTTCCTCTAGAGAACTAGACCCCTTTGTCTTGGGAACTCAGGTGGCTTTATGTGGACGCCATGCATATATTGGTGACAAATTATATAATCAGCTCATGGTACGGTTAAGAAAGCTGTTTGTGGCTGTAACCTTAGGGTCTGGTAGAGAATGGGCACACAATGAATATATTTTGAATGAAGGAACTCTAACATGGACACGAGAAGCCAAAACTTTTCAGAAGTGATTTCCTTCATTGAACCAATAGACACTCGTTGGCCAACCCCATCTCCTAAATGCTACAGTTTGACCGGCACTGGGCTGTGGCTTGAAACGGATTGGAAACACAGGAGGGTATTGAATTGAACGAGGAGTTTACTGCCTATCCATAATGGGGGTCTCCCTGTGTTACAAGGAGGTTCTAAGGTGGATCCTATTCCTGCCTTCAAGGCGCTTGCTGTCTGACCCGGGGAGAGAAATGAGCCAGACAGAATGCAGAGCAGAACGGGTTATGATGCCAGAGAGAAGTACGAGCAGGCAGGAGACGTGCCAGCAGGTGGGGATGGTGGGGGAGGGGGCCGAACCCAGCTCAGGGGGCCCTGGGGACCACCTGCTGGTCCCGCTGCAGGGAGCCCCGATTCGAGCCTGTGTCTGCAGGCGAACAACCAGAGTCCAACCTGCTCTGCCCGCAGAACCATGTCAAAGGGCCAGACAGTAGTGTGGAAGGGCTCTGGGAGATCGCGGTGGTCCATCTCTGTGTCGCTCTGTATGACTTTCCCTTGTGTGTCTCCAGGAAACAGCAGTGACCGCACCGTGTGCAAGGAAATCCGCCACAACTCCACGGGATGCCTGAAGATGAAGGACCAGTGTGAAAAGTGCCAGGAGATCTTGTCCCTGGGTGAGTCGGGGGGCCCTGCGGTCTCCTGTGTCCTCGGGTCTCCAGCACCTCACTAGGGCTGCATTTATGGGCTCAGATGGATGGGAGTTCAAATGCCAGCTCTGTTGCCTTCCAGCTGTGACTCTGGGTGGGGGAGTCCTTTGCCCAGCTCTGCTTGGGTCCCCATCTGGGGTCGCGGGTTAAGATGAGGGGCTGTCCCTGAAGTCGGACAGAATACAAGGTGCTTACCACACGATCCAGCTCACGGTTAACAGGCTGACGGTGGCAGGAGCTGCCGTGCTTTTCTAAAGAGCTGTCATCCTTTGACTTCCCTCAGTTCGTCTGTTCCCAAGGGCCAAACATAGTAGCCATCCTCATGTTTTGCTGCAGACAGTGAGAGTTTAGGCAGTGTGGATTCTGTTAAACAAACTCTTCCCGTGTGTGTGTTACTAAACACTCTTGTAAACACTTTACAAACATTTACTCTTTTTCCTGGAACAACCGGGGTGGCTACAGTTATCATCCCTGTCTTACGGAGGAGGACACTCAGTCAGAGGTTTGGTGACCTGCCCAAGATTACATGATGCCCTGGGGGCGTTTGTGGTGTGTTCCCAATCAGTGCTGCTGTGTTCTCTACCCTGAACACGTGGGTCTCTCCTAGTGGTACCCTAGCTTCCCGGCAACTTTACCTTTGGTAGGTTGGTCCCTGAGGCAGAGGAAATACCTCCCTTCCGCTGTTTCCTTCGGTTTTATCAGGGGGACTAAATTCTTCTTACTTGGAAATAACACCTATAAAAGCGGCGAAATACTTCCTGGCCGACAACAGTCTATGCTCGGAAAAAGTTAATTGTTTCCCTTGTACCGAGCGGATCGATCTTACGGCTTTGCTCTTACTTAATCCTTTTTGGGTTTGCCCGGGCAGGCCTTCAGAGTCTAGCTAAATATTCCTAGTCTCACTGCTGTGATTTTAGAAGCTACTGCAAAAGAAATACAAGTGCTGTAAGAGGCTGATCTATGAAGAAGCGAGAGGTGAGTACACAACCTCCTGGGTTTATCCCATAAAATACCACGATTAGAAGAGTGTAAATCACACCGTGAGGGAGTCACTTTAGGGCCAGAAGAAGAGACCTACAGATCCCCAAGCTCAGACTGGCGCCCCTGGCACTGATCTTAATGTTCACTGATCACAGCTTCCTGAAACAGCGGTTTTCTTTTCTACATTGAAGAAGACTTATGACCCCTTATCTAAGATGCTTGCAGACATTTGAGCAGGTGCTGCCCGGGACCTCCAGACAGGAATTTCACAACTTCGGTGCTACTGGCATTTTGGACCAGGTCCTTCTTTGTGGTGGGCTGTCCTGTGCACTGTGAGATGTTTAGCAGCATCCCTGGCCTCTACCCACTGGAGGCCAGTAGCCTCCCACCCTCACCCCAGTTGTGACACCAAAAAGGTTTTCAGACCTTGTCAAATATCCCTGGGGATAGCACCGCCCCAGGTGAGAGCCACTGCTCTAGACTGCTACCCAGTTCTCAATGACAGTCCTTATTTTCAATGATTCCCTGGTAAGAAGAGTTAAGTTTCGTCATTATATACCTTTTTCAACCGAGTTTATTGTTAATAATCCTATGTCTTGTCCCACCTGACATTTTATTTTATTCTAGTAGAAATCGTCACAGCCACCATGGTGAAGTGTGTAAAGAACTCCCCCTTTCCCCTGACGTGCTTGGGTTTGATGTGCTCTTTTGGGGATAGTTTTCAAAAATCAAGGGAGAGAAAAACAGTAGTTTTTAGAGAGAGAGAGAGTGGGTAGTTCCCAGCCCTTATCCACCTGACAACCTGCAGTGGGCACTTGGTGACCAAAAGCCATGAACTTCCCCGCTCTCTGGTGAGCTTGGCGACCAGCCATGGTGGGCAGGTGGGCAAAGCCCGGATGCCCAACCCCAGGCTACTGTGCTGTGTGGCCCAAGGGTCCTGACTGGCTCTTCTGCTACCCAGGCTCCTGGGGCCAGAATTTCCAACTCTACAGATATAGGCAAGCTTGGAGAATTTTCCAGAGCCACAGACTCAGAGTAGGAAGAGCCCAAGTTTAGGAGTTAAAGCCCGGGGTTCAACATCCTGCCCTCGCAAATCGTTCATCCTATGACTTCAGGCAAATGAGGTACCGCTCTGGTCCTCAGTTTCATTCTTGATAATACTTAACGTCAGAATACATCTGACTATTAGAGCTCACGGCTATCCAGTGCGCTCGGTGGTGCCTGGTACATAGCAGGTACCATGGCAGCTACAAGTAACATCCACCGTTTCCTGAAATGACTAATGGAGGGAAGGAGGGCAGTGAGGTCTGAGCACGTGGAGCCCTGAGGTCCGTGCTGCTTGAGGTGTGGGCAGTGCCCCTCATTGCTGGTCCCCAAGGGGACAGGGTCTTGCACCCAAAGAGAAATCAGTGATGTCACTGAGACAGTTTGGTTCAGATGACATCGTCTCCCAGGGCAAGACTTTCTCAATGAAGGACGCGCATCCTGATTTACATGCGGGGCGAGCCTTCTGCTTTGTCTTGAGCTGCTAGCGAACGCTTAGTGGACTGGAGCTTGGAGTAGCTCTGCCTTAGCTCTGCCTTAGGTCCTGGCTGCGTGAACTGGTTGCCATTTGTTTTCATCCCTTTTTAGCTCTCACTTCACGTTTCTGTCGTTTGTCTTTTTTTTTTTTTTTTAATCTCCGGGCAGACTGTTCAGCGAACGACTCCTCTCAGATGCAGCTGCGCCAGCAGCTGAACATGTCCCTGCAGATGGCGGAGAAGTTCAGCAAGCTGTATGACCAGCTGCTCCAGTCCTACCAGCAGAAGATGCTGAACACATCCTCCCTGCTGAAGCAGCTGAACGAGCAGTTCACCTGGGTGTCCCAGCTGGCCAACCTCACGCACAGCGACAGCCAGCACTATCTCCAGGTCTCCACGGTGAGTCTGTCCTGGCCACACACTGAAGCTGGGCTCAAGGTGTTGTCTGGAGCTCATGTGATCCTCCCCCAGGGCCGAAACGGGGTGAAGATGTTCAAGAGCGCATGTCTGCTTTTCACTGAGCATTTGTCATATGGCAGGAAACAAAAACCTCAGGTCCAGTGGTGCATGGAAACCTCATCACTCAGTGACGTGGAATGTCATGAACCCATTTTACAGATGAGGAAACTGAGAGGTTCAGCATCTTACCCAGCATCTCCTATCTGCAGGGTGATCACCTGGGTGTTTGTTTGAACCTGTCTGCCCGGCTGCAGAGCTAGTGCCCTTTCCAGGGAGCTGCCTTGCTGCCCCGTCCTGCCTAGGATGGCTCATGAATTGGCCCATCGTTCTCCTCCAGTGATAAGAAGCTTCCCTCTAGTGCTGGGAACCTTTTCTTTTTCTTTCCCTGATTCCTCTTCTACCACCACGTGGCCAGTGGCTCCTCAAAGGAAACATGTTTTACTCGGTGGGGCTCCCCCAGGTTGGTCCTTCGTGAATGACATTTACACCCACAAACGAGGGTCTCTGAATTAGGGCATTTCTGTTCACCAAGTTGTATAGGTGTCGAGGTGAGTAAAAAGCAAAGGGGTCAACTGATCTGAATTAATAAGCCTGACTTCAGGTGCCAAATGAGTCTGTGTTGACCGTTGTTTCCGCCCTCTCGTGACTTTTCTCCTTTTAGGTGAATTCCCACAGTTCCGACCCCAGCGTTCCCTCTGGCCTCACTAAGGTGGTTGTGAAGCTCTTTGATTCCTACCCCTTCACTGTGACGGTCCCACAAGAAGTCTCCAATCCTAAGTTTATGGAGACTGTGGCAGAGAAAGCGCTACAACAATACCGCCAGAAGAGCCGGTGAGTGTGCAGGCCTCACCCGCGGTCCCTCTGGGCCCGTCAGGTCCCTGGGGACTGAGAAGAGGGCAGAGGACCTGCCCTGGGAATCGCTGCTCCTGTAGCCACAGCGCAGGCAGGGAGCCACGAAGTTACTGGGAATTTTCTCCTTCCTTTGGAGGATGTTTCTTCTGGGTTGCTAAGAATTGGAGCGTTGGTTGCTGCCTCTCTGTGAATATCAGGCCTCACCTTCCCCTCCCCGCCTTCTTTTTCAGGGAGGAGTGAGACGTGAGCATTGCTTTTCCAAGTATGGGGGTGTCTGCGTCCAGCTGCCCCCGCGATGAGCCACAGCCCCCTCTAGAGAGCTCTGCACGTCACCAGCTGACCAGGCCCTGGGCTCGAGGCCCTCCTGACTGCACCCAGCTTCTCCCTCTGGATTTGCACTGTAATGCCTGCATTTGCTGATCACGGGAAGAACTTCCCCGCACGCCACTAACTCAATAAACCGCCTTGTAATCTGAATGCTCTGCTGTGTCCTCTTTATGCTATTTTTGTTTTGTTTTGTTTTTTTTACATCTCCCACACACTTTCATTTGGGTGTGGAAGAAAAAAGGAGAAAAGAAAAAGCAATGGCTAAGATGGTATGTTCTCATATAGTTGAGCATAAAAGGAGTGGGACAGTGAAGTTGACCCAGTTCAAAGATTTCTTGCTTTTAGGAAGAGAGATGTTCCCTATAGCCAGCTAAAAATACGTTTCTGAAAAATGAATCTTTTCCATTCCATTATACAGCAGATACATATTCTGATGGGGGCGCAGGTGATACCCTGAAGGAATACATTGAAAATTAGGGTGCAGAAGGGGTAAAAATAAGGCATACCAGTTATCTCCATACATAATTGATATTTTCCTTATGGAAAAAGTAGTGCCCCCCAAAAACAAAACGAGGTAATTTTCTTTTAGCTGTAAGAGCCTAGAATCCCTGAGGCACCTTCTTGACTGTGGCATTGATTGGCCACTGTCTGTCTATACAAACTTTATCTCTTTCCCTCAACCCCAGGAATTTCTCCTCTGCCTGGGTTTCTCAGGATGACTATTCACCCCTCACTCTGAAACATAGCTGGCCTGCAGGACCGTACGTTGCCAGCAGGTGGCAGTGACTAACCGCGGTACTTCACATTAAGAAGCGTCTCCGTTTATGAATCTTCTCTACAGAATTCTGTTCATCAAATACACTTCAAGGTTTGTAGCAAAGTCCACGTGTAAATTAAAAGCTTAAAATATTCTTAGTTTACCATTCCTTGTTTCTCCAAGTTATCAACAACCCTGCCACACAAGCAACAAACTATGGCTCAGTATATGTCCACAGAAGCTAGTACTTTACTATTGCTATCAAGGAAGTTCAGAGTAAAGTTAGGGTGATTCATTTAAAGATATACCATAACCTTAATTAGGGTTATGGTTCAGAAGGCATTTGCTAAAATGACCATAATTGTAAATTATATATTACATCATTGTCACAGCTTATGTTTCAAAACTTATTTTCTGTTTTCCATTATGTTGCTGGATGCCGGCAGTCACGACACCAAGTTGTTGCTTCTTTTTACGCAACCTCCTTTAAACTCTCCTAGACCTGCCCCTTAAAATTCAGAGGCTAAAGCTGACTCAGTTTCACTGGGACCCCTTTTCCCCACCCTCTTCCTTCTTTGCACAGTGGCCTGGTTTGAGGGTCCGTGGACATCCCTCCATCCCCAACAGAAGTTCCAGCCTGAGGCCCTAGAAGGTCCGAGGCAGGAAATGAGATGTTGGTTTCTGGCTTCCAGGATCCTTGCAGCAGAATGGGAGCAGGGCTTGATGTTCTGAGAAGAGAGGGCTTGTCCTCTGCCTGGCCAGGGGAGTGGCACAAATCCACTGTCAGCCTCTACGTTGACACTTGAAAGCCTTCTGCTAGAAAATTGTAATTAGATATCATCTCTGATGAGGTGCAACGACCCCAGAGTTGTGCCGTGTGTAGCTTGGGCAACTGTAACTAGCAGCCCTGGGCCAACCACCGTGCTCTAACCCCTGGGCCAATTGCTTTGGGCAATCCCATTGGGTCCCTGCAGTTCCCCTCAGGGCAGGCGTTATCTCCCCCCTGCACAGCACAAAGGCTTCCAGGAGTAGCCTTCATTAGAGAAGTGGCCTGCGACAGGAAGGCCTAGAGGGGAGAAGATCCCACCCCAGTTCCTTGTGGTCCACAGAGACTATAGGCGGGGACCCCGGGTCGCAGCCCTGCACTTTGAAGGGGTGGGGAATAGGGGAGCCGTGGGAGCCCGGAAGCCCCGCCAGAGTGCGCCGAGCAGAGCTCGCCACCTAGTGGTGAGGGTGGGCTTGACAGGGGCCCCTTGGTTCGGGCTTCCCTTCCCCCAAAGGCCTCCAATTAGTCTCCTTTAGGCATCACCTCCGCTGGGGTTACAAGGTCACAGAGTCACAGTGACGGGATTGGAGGAAAATGCTCACCACGGAAGAGAAACTTTGTCCCACCCCAAGGGCGCTGGAGGCTTAGACTGCTGGCAGGGGCCTAAGGAGGACACACGCACCAAGTTCAAGGCTGGCCCGAGGACAGCATCCACTTGTCTAGGAGGAGAGGAGACCCCTTGGTAGTAGCAGCCCGGGTCAACAGACCAAGCAAGACCCCACCTCACCTCAGAGGAGCTTGACCAGGAGCGAGGAGGACGTCGGGGTCCAGCGTGGGAACACGCCCCGCCGCTGGTCTGCTCAGAACCGGAGGAGGGCAGCCTGTGTGCCCTTCACCTCCTCCAGCCCTCCTCCTCTGATGCGGGAGGGGAAGAGTTTGCTTTGGATGCAAGGGTGACGTTCCATAGTAAACTTTGGATCGTTTTAGTAACTGTGACCTTTTCAGGAAGAAAAAACCCAATCTGCATGAGCTGTTAAGTGATGGGAACAGTGGTCAGAGTGAATCAAATTGTTTCATGTTTGTGCCTCCAAAGCAATCGAAACTCCACCATAAACAGATTCCCGGAGTCGCATCCACAGTTGAACATGAGGTGCAGACAGGAAGTGGCTCGGGGAGAGGTAACTGGGAGTGCGGGTGTAGACATAATAAGGACCATTTATTTGCAGTCATGCAGAATTGGGATCAAACCCAGGTCTGATTCTGGGGTCCATGGGGCCCTCGCTGGCCAGGCTCCCACCTTAGTATCCTCTCTAGACCCAGCATTTGCCCGGAGTTTTCTCGCTGTGACAGGATAGCTTGGCAAACCCAGGAAGTATGAAATGGATCTAAAGACAGCTCGACAGGGACTCGGGTCTGCAGAATTTATTAATAGAACTGATGATTACCAAATCAGCCAATATGATAGCAAGTGAATGCCAGGCCAAGTGGAACAATTTACGAGGTTAATAATGAACTCTCTGTTTGCCTCTGGGATATCTCGACCCCTCGGTCAGAATCCTCCCGGAGGATGACACTGCGCAGGGTGGGGTGGGGTGACGGCCGTTGGTCCAGCGCCTCCTGCCCTGCGCCCACCACTCTGAGGCCTCGGTCAACAGTTGCCTCCAGCCAGGTCAAGTCCACTCCAAGGTTGGGGAAGGGGAGTCACTCAGGCTAGGAGAGGGAATGGAGACAGGTCAGCACTTTACTTGCCCTCATCTGTTTGTTGCCTCCAGCACCAAAGGAGTAAAGATAACGACGTTCAGCTGCGACCAGACGTTCTCCTACAACCTCCCCTTGATATCCAGACCCTTCGGTGCCCAATTCAATAAAAACGTACACCTGACCCACGCTGACCGCCACACAGGTGTGGGTGATGGGTGGACCAATTACTCCAGCCTCACATCCATAAAGAGGCTTTTGCCTTCTTTGGGAAGGGCTTCGTGCACAGGTATAAAATCACAGAGATGCACTGACAGCACCGAAGGAAGGTGTTCATTCCCCAGATTCAAGCCTGCGACCCCTCCCAGTCCACCTGCCCAGAGTGCACAAGGTATCATTCTTTTTTTTTCTTTTTTTGGCCGTGCCCCACGTCATGGGGGTATCTTAGTTCCCTGACCAGGGATGGAACCCGTGCCCCCTGCAGTGGCATCTCAGAGTCTTAACCCCTGGACCCACCGCCAGGGGAAGTCCCAAGGTATCATTTTTTTTTTTTTTTTTTTGCAGTACGCGGGCCTCTCACTGTTGTGGCCTCTCCCGTTGTGGAGCACAGGCTCCGGACGCGCAGGCTCAGTGGCCATGGCCCATGGGCCCAGCTGCTCCACGGCATGTGGGATCCTCCCGGACCAGGACACGAACCCGTGTCCCCTGCATCAGCAGGTGGACTCTCAACCACTGCGCCACCAGGGAAGCCCCCAAGGTATCATTTTTTAAAATAGCAATTATCTGGAGTCTAGTGTAACGTTCTCTCACTCTGTGTGTGTAAAAACATCCATTTGTGGATGTCAAAACTTAAACCAAAATTTTGATAACTCTTTTTGGGAACTTTCTGGAAACGTCTGGGCCGCTCTTGATCCTGCCACATGGGGAAAGAAACTCAGGATGGAAACGAAGATAAGCCAGGCTTGGGTATCTAGTGCAGCTTCACTCAGACACTGCCTTGTATTTTTTCCCCCTTAGTTCACGGGTTCCTCACGGAACTATTTTTCGTAGTTATTTTTCGTAGCTATTTTTCCAGCTTCCACTGCCTCATCCTTGGAATAACTCCTGCTTTGGACTCATTTTAGTGACTGGAGACCTACAGGTAAGATCTTCCTAGTAGCGGACCCAGAGACACCCCTTCTAACTGTGAAACCTACCTTTGTGGAGAGATCTCTTCCCTCTCGGCACTGCCCCTCCTCCAGGGCGTCCCTCGGGGTTTGCTCCCTTCTCTGAGGCTTTCCTGGTCGCTTTAGGGTTTGGGACTAGCCAGCCTCTTGCCTGTAGGTCAGAGGGGGACGCTTTGCCCCGCCTGCGCCCGCACCTCGAAGGATCCCGACAGCTGCCACCAGGGGGCGGCATGAATCCCTGTTCCGGGGCTGACAGCGGACGCGGACCTTGAGAGAAGGACCAGAGTTGCGCTCCGGCTCCGCTGATGGCTGGGCTTCGCTGCCCTCTCTCCCTCCAGTCAGGTGACCCACCCACCTCCCCGTATCTTTCCTCTGGGCCCAGCCCCTGCAGGTGGCCAAGTTGACTCTGCTGATTTGGGGTTATCCCCATGCAGAGACACCTACAATTGAAGGGAGGGGGCATCTGGCTTGGCTTTTAAATGTCCCACATCTTTGCATTTGGGGAGGCTTTCTGAGCGGTGGTGCATCCTTCTGGGACCCTCAGAGCTCACCCGGAGCCCTCCCGTTCTCAGCTGTGAATTTGTGGGGTGCTGGGGCCAGGCGGACGCCCTGAGGGGAGGAGCTGTCCAGAGTTCACTCAGTCGGCTTCATGAGATTTATACGGTTCCTTTTGGCCAGTGACCACTCACCGCAAATTCAACTTTGAGAGCTGCTCACGGCCCAACAGCTCTGATGCTGTACTATGATTTAGTTTCACACTGGCCCAGGGGGACCGCCTTTCTCATCCTGCCAGCCGATTCCTTAGCTGACGCCGGCAATCATTGTTCGCTGTTAGAAGTACAGGCTCTGAGCTTCAGCACCCACGATTTTTCCGAGTCCCCTGAGATGAGTTGAGTGTGTGCCAGGGGGCTCATGCTACCTGAGGCTTGGACGTGAGTGCAGTGCTGGGAGAGGCGAGAAGCCAGTCAGTGGGAACCTGGACCAGCAGTGGCCAGGAGGAGACAAGGGAGGAGGGAAAAGTGGATCTGCATTGGCAATGCCTTCAGAAGCGCAATTTATGGCTTCAGTACACAGCTGGTACCAAAAGGACTCGGCAAGGAGAATTTTGGGGGGGGGGACCTTCAGGCATCAAAAGGTCTCAAATCAAAGGAAGAGTAAATTATATTCATCAAAAGCCTGATCCAGAAAGGGGATCCGGGTTCTCTGGTAATTAGAACGTCTATTTCCAGAACATTCTTTGGCCTCAGCATTCCAGGAATTGAAGTTTTACTGAACCTCAGGGTTTGGAGCTTAAGTCATTGCACTGTGTGTTCCTTAATGTCTGTACTTCTCCCCCTGGGGTAGATGTGAGGTGCGATAAAAGCACACAACAAACATGGCACTCCTGCATTGAGCGGAAATGTCATTTAAAGATTTAGAAAATAGCTCAGAAGTTTAAAACACAATTACATAATGAAATAGAATGCAAAATTCATAGATTTTATTTATTTATTTTTAAAATTACTTAATTTATTTATTTATGGCTGTGTTGGGTCTTCGTTTCTGTGTGCGGGCTTTCTCTAGATGCGGCGAGTGGGGGCCAATCTTTATCGCGGTGCGCGGGCCTCTCACTGTCGCAGCCTCTCTTGTTGCGGAGCACAAGCTCCAGACGCGCAGGCTCAGCAGTTGTGGCTCACGGGGCTAGTTGCTCCGCGGCATGTGGGATCTTCCCAGACCAGGGCTCGAACCCGTGTCCCCTGCATTGGCAGGCAGATTCTCAACCACTGCGCCACCAGGGAAGCCCCCAAATTCATAGACTTTAACAATTAAATTCCAGCTATTGAAAATACAGGGCCTCAGGATGTACTTTGGTTTACTGGCACTGCCTTTCCTAACGTGCTATGCAACGTTGGACAAGTATCCTGACCTCTCTGAGCCTCTGTTTCCTCAACTGTAGAACATGGGAGTGACTCGGACTCCGCCATTTCCCAAGCCTGAGGATTTAGCCTGCCACGCTTTTCTTTGTATTAACTTCACCAATCCATCTCTTTCCTTATGTGTCAGTCAGGGTCCTCCAGAGAAATAGACCCAATGTATATGTTTATGTCAGACTGCTTTCAAGGAGTTGGCTCAAGCCTGAGATCTGTAGGGCAGCCCCACAGGCTGGAAACTCAGCCAGGAGCTCTTGAGACAGAACTTACTCTCCCAGAAACCTCAAGTGTTTGTTTTTAAGGCCTTTCAGTTGATTGCATGCGGCCCACGTACATTTTGGAGGGTAATTTCCTTTAGTTAAAGTCAACTCATGGTAGATGTTAAGTGTATCCACAAAATACCTCTTTCACAACAACACCTAAGTCGGTGTTTGACGAAACAATTCAGACTGTAGCCCAGTAAGTGGACACGTGCCTACTGTCCACACCTGGTGGCGGCGAGTGGGGCTGGTTTCATGGGTGCTTGGCCTGTGCAGTGCTCAGAAGGCCCCCATGCTTGTTTTAATGCTCTGCTGTCACCCTCTTGAAATTCTCTTTCTTTTTCAGTTGAAGTATAGTTGCCCTCGTGAAATTCTTAATCGTTTTGTGCTGGGCCCTGTGAATTACACAGCTGGTCCTGCTGAAGGGGTAGCTCTTGCCCTCGAGGCCGTGGACTTAGGTCTTGAGCCAGCCTCTCTGGGGAAGTTGAGTCCAAGTGGACTGGCCAGGTCTCTGTGGCTGTGCCATTTCCCTGACACTCCATTACACACTCCCTGGTATTGCTATTTAACGCCCTATACACATTAGTCTTGTTTCCCTGAATTCGAATATAAATTTCTTTACTTTTATTGGGGTAAAAATATATATAACATAAAATGTACCATTTTAAGCATTTTTCAGTGTAGAGTTCAGTGACATTAAGTACATTCACTTTATTGTGAAAACATCACTACGATCCGTCCCCAGAATTTTTCATCTTCCCCAACTGAAACCCTGTACCAGTTAAACACTATCTCCTACTCTCCCTCCCTCCCAGCCCCTGGCACCCACTGTTCTACCTTCTGTCTCTGCGAATCTGACTACTGTAGGTACCTCATGTAATTGGAATTGTACAGCATTTCTCTTTGTGTGACTGTCTTATTTCACATAGCAGAATATTCTCAAGGCTCATTAACTGTAGCATATATCAAAGTTTCCTTCCTTCTTAAGGCTGAGTGATAGTCCATTGTATGTATATTCCACAATTTATGCAGTCACCCATCAGTGGACATTTGGGTTGCTTCTACGTTTTGGCAACTGTGAATAATGCTGCTATGAACATGGGTGTGCAAATATCTCTTTTGAGTGTCTGCTTTCAGTTCTTCTGGGTATGTGCCCAGAAGTGGAATTGCTGGATCATGTGGTAATTCTATGTTTAGCTTTCTGAGGAACTTCCATACCATTTTCTACGGCAGCTGCACCATTTCTTTTCATTTCCACCAGCCATGCACAAGGATTCCAATTTCTCCAGGTCCTTGACAACACTGTTATTTTCTGTTGTTATTATTGTTTTGATAATAGTGATCCTAATGGGAGTAAAGTGATATCTCATGGTGATTTCATTTTCATTTCCCTAGTGATTAGTGATGTGGGGCATCTTTTCATGTGCTTACTGATCATTTGTGTATCTTCTTTGGAGAAATGTGTATTCAAGTCCTTTGTCCATTTTTTTTTTTAAGGAATTTTGCCTTGTAAAAAAAATTTATTTATTTATTTATTTTTTATGGCTGTGTTGGGTCTTCGTTTCTGTGCGAGGGCTTTCTGTAGTTGCGGCGAGCGGGGGCCACTCTTCATCGCGGTTCGCGGGCCTCTCACCGTCACGGCCTCTCTTGTTGCGGAGCACAGGCTCCAGAGGCAGGGGCTCAGCACTTGTGGCTCATGGGGCCAGTTGCTCCGCGGCATGTGGGATCCTCCCAGACCAGGGCTCGAACCCGTGTCCCCTGCATCGGCAGGCGGATTGTCAACCACTGCACCACCAGGGAGGCCCCTTTGTCCATTTTTTTTTTTTTTTTTTTTTTTGTGGTACGCGGGCCTCTCACCGCTGTGGCCTCTCCGGCCACGGGGCAACAGGCTCCGGACGCGCAGGCCCAGCGGCCATGGCTCACGGGCCCAGCTGCTCCGCGGCATGTGGGATCCTCCCGGACCGGGGCACGAACCCGTGTCCCCTGCATCGGCAGGCAGACTCCCAACCAGTGCCCTTTGTCCATTTTTGATCAGCTGTTTGTTTTTGTGTTGTTGAGGAGTTCCTATATAGTCTGCGTATTAACCTCTTATGAAACATATGATTAAAATATATATTTCTGGATGCCAGGAACCTGTCTTAAGGTTCGTTTTTTAAAAGAGTAAATTTAGTTATTTAATTTTTGACTGCATTGGGTCCTTGTTGCCACGCACGGGCTTTTAGTTGCAGTGAGCCGGGGCTACTCTTTGTTGTGGTGCGTGGGTTTCTCACTGCGGTGGCTTCTCTTGTTGTGAGCATGGGCTCTAGGCATGCGGGGTTCAGTAACTGTGGCACTTGGGCTCAGTACTTGTGGCTTATGGGCTCAGTTGCTCCGAGGCATGTGGGATCTTCCTGAACCAGGGCTTGAACCTGTGTCCCCTGCATTGGCAGGCGGATTCTTAACCACTGCGCCACCAGGGAAGCCCCTTAAGGTCCTTTTAATTCCCCCAAAGCACTTGGCACCTTGTAGATGTTCAACAAGAGCCTGGTGAAAGAATAGCCACAAAGTGTGGTAGGTCAGAGACAGCTTGAAACTAAGTTTGCAGGAGGGATATGAAGAGCATTTTCCAGGCAAGTCCGAGACCCGTTACCTCTGGAAGGCAGTTGGGGAATCAGGGAGCCCCTGCTCCCAAAGGATTACCTTGGAGATGAAGAGGAGGGAGCAGAGAGTGAATGAACTCTTGGCCTTTATTAAAAAGAAGGCAAGGAGAGTCCCACTCCCCAAACATCCCCTGGAATAGACACACTGTAGGTCGGGCTATGGGAGGTCAGATGAACAGGTGGACCCTCTGGAAGAGGGCAGTCCCAGGGCAGGGGGCACGCACCTGAGCATCTGAAAGACCCTCGAGAGTGAAAGAAAGCAGAGCACAGAACACACGACCTCTGTGCCCAAACACATGCCAGGGGGACCCCTCCCTGCAAGGGTGGGCGAGAGATCCCTGAAGCTCCGGACACCCAACCAGCGGATGGAACCTGTGAAAGGCTGAATCCCGACCTCCTAGACACAGAACATTTGGGGGCTTCTCTGTCTTCTGGGAAACAGGATGTGGTGATTGCAGGCTTGGGCTGAAAGGATGCGGCGGAAGAGGTAAATGGGGATTTGGTGCTCTTCCTTACATGGGGTTCCTGTGAGGATGAGGGAAGTGGGAGCTGCCCGGATCCAGACTCCTTACTCTGGGTTAGAGCAGCTGTGGGCACCGTGGCAGAGCGCCCGGGGGAAGAGGTCTGTTCCCCATCAGGCCGGAGGGACGCTGAGCCTTCAACCTCATGGGACGTGGGCCTGGGGAATGGGATGGGGTGGGCTCGACGTGTTTTCTGTTCGGGCTTCAGTAGAACACCTTCTCCAGATGCGCATTCAGGAACATCCCTGAGGGGTCCAGCTTTTCTCGGATGGCACAGAACTTCGGAAAGGCAGGATACATTTTCTCGAAGTCCTTCCGGGTGCAGTTGTGGGCCTGAGGAAGCAACCAGATACAACAGGCCTCGTTCCCTGGAACCAGCATTGCAGAGGGGCTGCAAACAGGCCCCCGCGTCTGGATGCCTGCATGTGTGACGCTGCTACCCCCAGGCACACACAAGCACATACATGCACGCATTCATTCCCATGCACCTATAATGTAGAGACCCAAAGAGGAGGGAGGAAGTTCTTGCAAAGTAAAGAAGGAAGGTGTTAAAATGCAGCATTAAACTTCCCATTCCCTTTGCCACCTGGCAGTGTGTGAGTGGAGAGGGCTCTGGCCCCAATTCAACTGCTACTTAGTAAGTAAGTCCCGTCACCTCTGAGAGACCCCTAGTTTCCTGTCTGTTAAATAGACCCACCGCCTTATCCTGCTCGTAGGGTTACTATGAGAATTAAATAAAATGAAAGGTGAGGAAGTTTTCTGAAAACTCAGAGAATTAGTCACTGGGCTGTTGGAACATGAATGCAGAGGGAAGATGGGTCTGGTTAGGGTCGTGGGGGGGCCCTCCTTCCTGTCGCTTGCTCAGCCCAAGTTTCCCCACATCTAAGCCTTGGGCAGGCAGGGCAACTGGGAGGAGAGGCGCCCTCTGGTGGAAGCCTCAGCTCACAACAGCTGCCCAGCTGACAACCCTCATGAAACATCCTACCTTGGCCCAGTGGGGCCTGCCCCCCACCTTCTTCATGATGGTCTCGTAGGCCAGCCAGTAGTCCAGCCGCGGCACGTCCTTGCCGTAGGGCCTGGGGAGGGGGCAGAAGGAGGTGAGGCCCTGTCTCTGCTTTGCAGGGTCCCTCCCACTGTTATCAGGCACCTTGCCGGTGCCCTCAGGACATGGACAGCAGTGACCCAGCACCTCGAGGGCTTCTGCTCAGAAGGATTTGGAAAAGGTTTACATCCTCTTGCATATTTTTTAACTGGCCACTGAAAGTTGTCATGAGTTTAAATAATTTTAAAGATTTGTGTGTGTGTGTGTGTGTATATATATATACACACACACACACATATATATGTATGTATATTTATATATCATGTAGCTTGAAGATTTCAATTTTAAATCTAAATATTTTAAAATGTAAATTAAAAAAAATTTAATGTAAAGATTACTTTAAGGATATATATATATATATACACACACACACACACACAGACACACGCGCAAACCTTAAAAATAAACATTATATCAGAGCCCCTCACTGATGTATGGAAAGCATGGCCACATAGCCTCGCTGGTCAGTCCTGCAAAGTCAGATTTACTGACAGAAAACATCGAAGTCAGAGCTTTAAAAAATTCAAATGTTATGATGCAGCCCCATGGCAACTTTCTCACTTCTGAATTGACATGCACAGGTAGGGATAAGATAGACAGACAGATGTGGATGAGGCCGGCTGCAAGTTTGTCCCTACATGAAATAAGCCGCCTCTCATTCAGTACGTGTTTCAGAAACTCTCTTCTGGCTTCGGGGACTCCCGCCAGGACAGCGCCTTCTTGAATTGGCCCTTGGGATCCCTTGAGTTTGGGGTTTTTTACATGCTGGAGAAATACAGCATAGTAAGATTCAGGCTGGGAGAGAGTATATTTGTCTTTTGCAAAGTCAGAGAAGGGCTATGATCAATGGGGGATGGGAAGGAAGGAAGACATGTCTTAGGCAGGAAGTTTTAGGAAAGAGGAGCTTCTTAAACCGTCCACGTCCATAAGCCTCATACAAGAGATTACTGTGCAACTAATCAGGAAAAAACGCAGTCGTGAGCTTAAGGTATCGGCACAGGGCCTGGTGGAGCCGGTTAAGATGGGCAAATGCATCCAGGCCTGATTCTCTTTTTGGCTGAACTGAAACCTGGCCTCAGAATCCTTCTCGACACAGTTCCAGGCTCTCGGAATCACTGACTAGGGCAGGCACATGAGATAGCATAGACTTGTCATTCAGTAATATCAGCTTCACAAGTAGTAGCTACGCATATTAACATTAACATTAATATTACATATTCATTAATATTAATGACTGCATTAACGTAACATAGGCTAGAAAGGGTGGTCGTAGGAACTCGAAGGAGAGAAAAACGATTTTCTGCGGCCAGGATCAGGGAAGTCTCCTGGGAGAAGATGGCGTTTGAACTGGCCTTGAAAGCTGGGGAAGGAGAGGGGTCCCTTCGAAGCAGGGTGGCAGGGTGGGGGTAGGGAGCCCAGCGCCACCCTGCCCCCTACGCGAGCTGCTCACCTGTACATGATGATGTTCATGTAGCAACTGTCGCGCTGGAAGCAGGGGCTCAGCAGGATGTCGTCCCCCCGGGTGAAGCGCACCTCCACAGGGTAGTGGGCCACCACCTTGGGGTGCGCTTCCAGCATGGCCTTCAGCTCCAGCAGGGCCTCCTTGGTCTTCTCTCTGCACTCGGCCCAGGGGGATGGAACCCAGACCTCAAGAAGGGGCCTCCTGAGCTCCCATGAGGCTCTGCACGGCTTCCCAGCCTTGGGGGCCTCGGGGATCCCGGTCCCCAGGAGGCCCCTTCCTCATGGCTGCTCTCAAAGTCCTCCTCACAGAAGAGGAGACCTACCAACTGCTCCCAGCTCAGATCCCAGGGCCCCCGCCCAATCGGGGGCTCCCCTTGGGTCTCTGACCACAGCTGTCCCATGCCCCGGCCTCCTCTTCTTCAGACAGAGTCAGGTCACTCTGATTCCAAGACTTCTACTTTTTCTAATAGTCCTACCCCAAGAGTGTGGTGGTCTCAGCCCCTGAACATGGTAACAGAGGCATCCCTTAAGCCCTGGGCACCAAACCCCCCACCCCGACCTTTTCTTGGAGAGGGACAAAGAGGGGCAATTCAGAGAGAAAGCTGCAGTGATCTGGGCTACAGACCTAGCCTCAGTCCCGAGGGGGGTGTGTCCCTCGGGACTGAGATGCAGAGTACCGGCCCCCAGCCTGCTCCATGGACTCTGCCGACCGAGGGACCAGATGCTGGCCAGCCTGCTGTTACCCGGCCGCATGGCTGGAGAGGAGCTGATGGGGAAAGCGGAGGGGATCCCCTGGCTGGTCTCCTTGAGAGTCACAATGGTGCAAGGGCACCGGATGGGGATTCAGAGCCTCCAGTTTGCCCCCCACTAATAACAGGTAGAACGGGGAGCCTGGTTGGCAGTGTACGTGCTAGGGCAGATCCCAAGGGAATCTGTTTGTTGCCGACCCACCCGCAGGCTGGCCCACGCAGCCCCTACCTGGGGATGGCCCAGTCCTGCACGTGTTGCTTGAAGCGGCACTCGTAGGTGAAGATCTTGTGGCTGCGGTTGCAGTTTTCCTTCTTCCCATTGAACAGGAGCCAGAAGAAAAAGCGGTTGATCCAGCCCACGAGGCCTGGGAGGAAGGTGCTGGGGGGGCAGGGCAGAGGGGCCTGTGATCATCGTATTATCCAGCAGTGAGTGAGTGCCAGCTGTTTGCTGGGCGCCGGGCAGAGTCCTTTACAAACCAGGACTTCATTCTCCACATACTCTGCCACGTACGCTTACCTACAGCCTGGAAATCCCTCCAGGGAATGTGAATATCGCCCCTCCATCACTCTCTCCATGGCTGCCCCGTGATCCAGTTATGGATTTTAACTCACATTTTATCCCTCTCTTCCCCTTTAATGGCTAGGTTATTTTCAGGGTTTGGGTTTGGTGAAAAACCCAAAATGTGATTAAAAAAAAAAACATGTAACATAAAATTTACCACCTTAACCATTGTTTAAGTGTACAGTTCAGTAGTGTTAAGTATATTCACATCGCTGTGTGGTGCATCTCCAGAATCTTGCAAAACTGAAGCTCTGTCCCCACTAAACAACAGCTCCCCATTGCTCCCTCCCTCCAGCCCCTGGCAACCCCCATTCTACTTCCTGTCTCGATGAATTTGACTACTCTGGGTGCCTCATAAAAGTGGAATCACACAATATTTGTCCTTTTATGTGTCTGGCTTATTTCACTTAGCATAATGTTTTCAAGATTCATGCACATTGTAGCATGTGTCAGGATTTCCTTCCTTTTTAAGGCTGGATGGTATTCCGGTGTACGGACATACCCCATTTTGTTTATCCAGTCAGCCATCGGATACCTGTGTTGCTTCCACCCTTTGGCTGTTGCAATAATGCTGCTGTGAGCACAAGTGTGCAACTATCTCTTTGAAATCGTGCTTTCAGTTCTTTCTGATATATCCTCAGAAGTGGAATTGCTGGGTCATATGGAAATTCTATTTTTAAGTTTTTGAGAAACCTCCATACTGTCTTCCCCAGCGGTTGCACCATTTTACATTCCCACCAACAGCGCAAAAGGGTCCAATTTCTCCACGTCCTCGCCAAAACCTGTCATTTTCGGTGTAGTACCACCACATGCCGCACCATCACAAAGGTCTTTGTACTTATATCCTTACCAGATTGTTGGGGCAAAGGGCAGGCAGAGTTTTGATTTCAGCAGGTTGCTGCCAGTTTAATTCCCATAAGGACTGTAGTAATTCACCCTCCTTCCACACCTGGCCATCCTGGGAGGACTTGATTGCTGTAAGCGGCCAGTGGGGGCCAGTGGCCTAGCATGGGGGCTGGGCTTATGGATTCTTGTGTTTGGAAGTGAGCTGCCCAAGGAATTGCAAAGGGAAGGCTCTGCGCTTCTTGGGCCACGAAGGAGCTGTCACCTGGCTTTCTGCTCTGGGAAACTCATTCACCAAGTCACATTCTTCCAAATGTATACTTACACACACACACACACAGATTAAAGTTCATTTTTTCTGTCTTTATAAAAGAAATCAATTTTCACTGTAGACGTGTTGGGAAGCCAAGAAAGCAAAATCAGCCTTCTCTTTGCTTCTCCTTCTCCCGCAGGGGTTGGGAGGGTGAAGGGTACACGCTGCAGGGGTTGGAAGGGGAGGAGAATGCTGTCTCTCTCAAGGCAGATGCTCTCTAGTGTCCCAGGCCAGCATGGCCATGGGGCAGCTCCCACCGGCCCCAGGGCACCAGGATGCTCTCAGCACAGGAGCTGAGCTTGGCCCTGGTCCTGGCTGACCCTCCAGGGATCTGTTCCCGAGAAAGCCTGTCTCTCTGTCCTGGTCAGCCAGGGCCAACACCATCACCCCTACAGTTGACCGCTACTGAACACCTCAAGGACAGAGACCAAGCTTTTCGTTAGCATTTCCTACACAAATACTATGAGCCTCCCCTAGGTGCCAGGCGTTCTTTGGGGCTCTGAGGATTGACAGTGACAGGACAGACAGCATCCCTGCCCTCATGGGGCTACAGTGAGTCTGATCGCAAAGCAGCCATTAAGTCACCAGGTACCCAATCCATTATGTTAGTTTTCATTCCCGCATCCTTGGGCACATAGTTCAGCGAGAGGCCCAGAGCTGCAGGGATGAGGCTGAGTGGATGCAGTTTCCAGAAGACATGAAAACGGGGGCCACATGGGCTGTGCTCAGAGGTCATGGAGCTCCCCCGGAGCATCCGCCCTGGCTAGGATGTGCCAACTGTGATTTACAGCCCAATTCATTTAGATGCTCCCTGGGCCCGGACTCCACAGACACAAGCACATAAAGCTGCCAGGCTGCTGTGATGGAAGGGGAGAGAAGCTGGCTGGGCATTTTCCACTCTCACCCCCGATCCGTTATCTGATGGAGCAACGGCCTCTAGGTTGGACTCACCGTCTTTAAAAAGACACCAAAGTCCTCAAGATAAAAGACTAGATGGCTACATTTGATAGAATTAAATACATCTACACATCATAAAACACCATGAAAGTGAAAGATAAGACACCAACAGGGAGACCAACACACATAACCAACACACAAGGGAGACACCAACACACATAACCAGCAAAGGACTGGTGCTCAAGATACATGTAACTAAAGCTGTACAAAACACTAAGAAAAAAACAAGCCAATTTTTTAAAAGAACAAAGTGCGTAAATGGGCACCTCACAGAAGAGAAATCTGAAAGACCAATAAACTGAAAAGCTGGGCAGCCTTATTAATAATCAGGGAAATAAGAATTAAAAACCATAATGAGGTACCATAGCACACAAAAATTTAAAAGCCTGACAGGTCCAATTTTGTCCAGCTTATGGAGGACAGAGAATCTTACAGTGCTTGGCAGTTAACTTGGTATCACTACTTAGGAGAACATCCTGATCTTATAAAACTAAAGATGCTTATACTTGGTGACCCAGGAATTCCACTCATGATTATACACTCAAGACATCAGAAGCAAATTTCCAGAATGCTCACAGGAACGTTGTTTGTAATGGACAAAAAAATTCCTGGAGACAACCCAAATATCCAGCAACAAGAGCATGGATACATACATTGCGGTAAATGCGTACGGTGAAAAATGAATAATTACGGCTATTCATATCAACATGGAGAAATATCACTATCAAAGCTGAATTACCAATTTTTTCTTTCAGGATTCAGAAAACTACAGTATCAATAAAAGCAAGAGAATGATAAGCATAAAGTTGGGGGGGTGGTTTACCTTTTGGGGGAGATACTGTGATCTGGGAGTGCCACCAAGAGGACTCCAATTTTACTAGTGTTGTCTCACTTCTTAATACGGTAGCAACAACAAGATGTGGGTGCTTACTATATTAGTCTTTATATTTTAAATTTGTGTTGCCTATATTATTTCCATGTATGAAACATTTCAAAAATCTTTATCTGATGCCATTCCATGTCTTGTCTGGATACAGAGTCACCACTCAAGGCCCCATAAAACCTTCCCCATCACTCATAGTTACGTGTTTGGTGGCAGACATGGGGCCTGAGCCTGAGCACAGACTTCAGGCTGGGAAGGAGGTAAGAAAGAGGACAATACGAAGCTTCACGACACCTGTGAGCCAGGGAGTGAGGCTTGGGCACTGGTATTTTTTAGAAAGCTCCCCAGGCTTGAAAACCCCTGCTCTGGACCCAGGAGACAGACCCAGTTTGCACAACTAGGTAGGATGTTGTTCTTCTGATGGACCACATCTGCAACAGTATATGGCAGGTGCTGGGAAAAGAGACACTTGCATTCCTACCTGATCCAGAGCAGGAACTCCAGTAAATAGAATCCAACAGCATAGTCCCAAAACCAGTTGGCCGAAGAGGAGGGAGGCTGGGAAGCAGAATTTGTGGTCAGTTTGGGGCCAGAGCTGAGTGTCTCCTTAGAGGGAGATGTGTCCCAGGAGAGGCTGTGTGTGTGTCCTGGGGGAAGGGTGACCCACCTGCCAGGATGATTGAAAGCCTCACTTCCTACCGCTGATTCCCAGGCCCTATCCCCTCGGTTTCATGCTTTTTGATATGTTCAGGTATTCATGTATTTTGCACAAGACAAAACTGTGCATCTGTCCCTCCTCTTCAGAGCCCACGGGCCGGGTGTCCAGCAATCATCCTTTATGAACCCTACGCCAGCCCCTTGCACACAGTCGGTGTCCTGGCTTTTGCCTGACTTGTTCAATCAACATCATCCTAAGTGATGGTTTTGTTTTCTTCTGCTGAGAAGGTCACGGTGGGGAGACAAAACCAAGGCTTTCTTCACCTGTACGGTTGGGGGTGGGAAAGATGGGGGTGCTGGAGGGAAGGTGGGATGTATTAGCTGGCTTCTGAGGTCTAGCCCAGCTTCCTAGGACTCAGCCTATCCTGTCCTGCCCACACCTCTGTCCCCTGTTCCCCTGCCCCACATCTAGAGTGTCTCTTGACCTCACCCCTACGCATCCCTCCCTGCAGACACATGGACCCTTACTGGGCCCACCTTCCTTCTTCCTTCCACCCTCTGGCCTTTTGTGCTTCTCTCCTCAGGCTCAGTGATGCTCACCCTTGCTTTTCCTCTCACCTCTCACGGCTCATCAGCACGATAACAGGCGTCAGGCGCCCTGGGAGCTGGCGGGGGTGGGGGGTGGGGACATGTGGGAATGGTGGGCTGTGTGTGAGGAGCGGAAGATGCCCCGGCTACCTTGTTGGTGTGGTCCTGGTAGATGACGCTGACGTTCTCGCTGTGCGGGAACCAGAGGAAACGGAAGTATTCGGATTTTTTCAGGTGGCTGTCCAGGTTGTCAAGAACCTGTCCGAGGCAGGAGGGAGGAGCAGAGATTGTACTGGTCACAGGATGACGGTGGGGATGCTGGGAACCAGAGCCCACCATCAAAAGAAAATACCTGATGGTGTCCTAACATTGCCAAATAGCACAGAATGTGTCTTATAAGATGCTGGACGTTAACAATATCCACTTACAGGTGGACTTCCTTTAGTAACTTAGAGGACAAAAATGACCTCTCATTTGTTCTGGCTTGAGTAATTACTATCTACGTAAGTTTGGGCAAGTGCCTCAGTTTCCTTATCTGTAAAGTGGGATTAATAACAGTACCTATGTCAGGATTGTTATGAAGATTTAAATGCATTCATGCTTAGAAAGTGCTTAAAACGGTGTCACAAGCTTGGTGAGCCCTGTATAGGTACAGGCTGCTGCTGCTGCTATTACATTGTCATTGTCATCGTCGCTTATCCCCACAAGGCCGGACATGTCGAGGGCCCTCAGTGAAATGGACGGGAGAGTCTTGCTCGAATACGGCTCATCATTTGCACATGTGGAAATAACATCGCAGAGCAAATCATGTCTCCTTGACATCCATCAAGCTGATACAGGACAAGTTCTGAGCCAAAGCAGAGACGGATTTGGGGTTTGACAGGCAGCCGGGAGGGAGGGGAGGAGCAGTGGTCCTGGAATAAGTTCTGGATTCAAGTCCTGGCTCCGCAGCTGCACGACCTTGCAGGAACCACACCCCCTGAGCCTTGGTTTTCCCACCAATAACATGTGGGCACTTGTGCCGATGAAATGAAATAACCTATGCTGAAGCTTCCGAGTCGAGTGCCTGCCACGTGGCCTGTGCCCAGTGGAGAGTCTTGTTTCTGAATGTGAGCAATGCTGCCACACATTTAGGGCCCCGGCCCTATTCCCCACCCCCCGAGTTCTCAGCTGTGAGCCTCAGGAAGCCCTCTGAGGCCTCTGGGCAGCGTGTCTTCATCTGTAGAAACAAGACCTTAATAGTTTTCCTTCCTTCCTTCCTTCCTTCCATCCTCCCTCCCTCCCTCCCTCCCTCCCTCCCTCCCTTCCTTCCTCCCTTCCTTCCTTCCTCCCTCCCTCCCTCCCTCCCTTCCTTCCTTCCTTCCTTCCTCCCTTCCTTCCTTCCTTCCTTCCTCCCTTCCTCTCTTCCTCCCTCCCTCCCTCCCTCCCTCCCTCCCTCCCTCCCTTCCTCCCTTCCTTCCTTCCTCCCTCCCTCCCTCCCTTCCTTCCTTCCTTCCTCCCTTCCTTCCTTCCTTCCTTCCTTCCTTCCTTCCTCCCTTCCTCCCTTCCTCCCTCCCTCCCTCCCTCCCTTCCTTGACTGTTGTGAGGACCAAGGGAGTTGATGGATGTGAAAGCAGTTTATAAGCCGTTACACACAACTTGTGATTTCCACATCTGTGAAGCCAAGATGAAGCGCTGAGATGAGCCCACCTAAAACTTCAGTTTGGAGCATCTGGCAGCAGTGCGGGAACTTTAGAATTCTGGATCCTTGTCGTCACTTCAGGAAGGCCCCCTAACTTGTTAACCGATGCTTGATGGGGCCTGGGGGATACAGGAATGGGGTGCCTTCCAGTGACCCGGCTGCCATGCTAAACCTCCCCCGGCCCATGCCAGGCCCAGGCTGCCGGTCACCCTATTGCATCTCCGCACGTGTCTCTCCAGTCTTCCCTATAATCCGCTCCTGCTGCCAAGGATGGTGGCTGACTTAGCTGCCTTCGCTCTCACCGGCCCTCTCGCACTAGCCTCATAATTTGCTCCATTTTTCATCTCTCCAGACAATGTCACAGGGAAGCATCCCAAAACACAGCTCAAAGATCCCCAGCAGCGCTCCATTTCCTACGGAATCGAGCCCAAATAGTTCAGGACTAAGAAGCCTCCTTCTACAGACACTGTCCGGTACCTTCACCACTGGCCACGAGTGACAGTGGAGCACCTGGAAAGTGTGGGATCTGAACTGAGATGTATTGTAATTTTAAAGTTCCATGTAAATCCACCCCCCCCCCCCGGCCCCAAAGCTCTCTCCTTCCATTCTATTTATATCACATCCATCCCAGAAGTATATTACAGGTATCGAAGCATACATCTGTCTCTGAAATTCATCAAGCGTCTCCTATAGGTCAGTGACGATTTCATTCATATTTAGTTTCTCCCCGAGGGCAGAGATCAGCAAATTTGCTTTCTGTAAAGGTCCAGATAGTAAATATTTTAGGCTTTATCGTCTCTGTTCCAGCTACACAACTCTACCATGGTAGCGTGAAAGCAGCCACAGAGGATACATTAACAAGGAGCGTGGCCGTGTGCCAATAAAACTTTATTTACAGAAGCAGGCAGTAAGCCAGGTCTTCTCTGCGGGCCGTAGTTTCCCAACCCCTTGCCCTAGAGCTGCTAGCGTAGCTCCTTGGACACAATAAATGCGGGAGGGCCCTATGATTCCTTATTTGAAGAGGAGGGCCTTTTCTGCTGGGCTATAGACCTGGGGAAAGTTCAGGAAGAAACTCCAGAACCCTGTTACTATCACTTCCCTCCTGACTGAGTGGTGGACCCCTGACCCATCACCTCCGGGCAGAGCTGATTTTCTCCTGGGAGAGCAGGGAACACAGTCTGGGGCTTGGATGGAGGATGGGGCTAGGACACGAGAGAGCAGAAAATCCCCCATTTCCTCATGTCCCAGCATCCAAGGCCATCCTATATTGCCCAGAATCTTAGCAGTAAATGTAATGGTGCCCCTTTCTCAGCTCTGGTGACTGAGAGATGCGTGCCCAGATTTCCACCCCGAATGGAGTGATGAGAGCCACTGTCACATCACATTTTGTGCCTCTCTCCTGACCTCTGTCGTTTCTTTTCCTCCCTGAATTAGAGGGACAAGGCATATCTTTTTCCCTGACACTAAACTCTAAGTTCCTGGAGGCATGCACCACGCACGCTCCAGCTCTGTACCCTCTGTGCTCCCTAACTTAGCATGGAGTAGTGGCTGAAGGCTGGAGTCCATCCAAGGCCCATCCCATTGTGAGCTTAACTCTCTCCCTTCAGGGCCTACAAACAATCCTATCTGGAGGAGGAGGATCCCTAGGATCATGGATTTCCTCGGTCTGACCTGTGGTTCCTGGGAGCACCACCAAAGGGGTTTGGGCCCCAGAGGAAGTCTGCCTTGGCATGTTATTGGCATGAAGGGTTCTAGAGGATTCATTCCCACCAAAATTAGTGCCACTACTGAGTTGGTTCTTGGGACCTGGTTACCAGGCTCAAGAGCAGAAGCTGAGAGCTCCATGTCCCATGGCTGGGGGTTACCCAGTCATCAGCGAACGACCACCCAAGATAGTGGCAGGCACTGGGATGCTGCTGACAAGGCTGGTGTGTCCCTGGGACCAAACCTGCTTCCCAGAGCGTAGCGGGAGCGAGTGATGCAGGCAGCCAGCAGTACCCCTCACATCTCATTATGGTTTGCATGGCATAAAGGGCAAAAGGCTGACAGCTATTTCCAAAGTCCTCGTGTCTTCCCACGGGCTGTGATTTCATACCAATCAGACTGCAAAGCGTCAGAAATGCTGAGACTGTCACAAAAAGCCATGAAGGCTGCCCTTTTCTTGGCCTCACTGCCCAGAAGCACTGATTCCGAACTCCCCCTTCCCCTCATATGGCTTTGAGCAACCTTCAGAAACCGTGTTGAGATGTAGTTAAGGACATCAGTCACGGGAAGCACGGAATTGCACCTGAGATGGACCACACACAGCATGGGTGGGAGGAGATGCGGAAAATCCCAGAAAGGGATGGATTTTCAATAAATTCTTGACCCACTGACCTTGAGTTACCTGGTATTGAGGTCTGTATTTTGTGGACCCTGGGGAGGTAAAAAGACCTCAGATAACATCCCTGCTCTCCAGAAACTGACCACCAAGCAGGAAGGAGGAGGGAAAACAAATGTTAAGAGACTCCTGAGCAAATTAGGGCAACCAGCACGTGTGGCCTGGAAAGTGCAGTGTTGGATTCAGAGTCTAGAATCTACCCACAGAGCAGGTATCAGTAGGTAGTGTTCTCTTCGAATAAAGCCAGAGAGAGGACGGACTGAGGGTCCCTCTCTCGGAGGCTATAAAGGGCAGTGGACTCAAGGGCTGTGTGTCCTTGAGTCCTGACAGCAACCCCGTGGGGACAGTGGTGCTCCTATCCCTACTCTATCGGTGAGGAATCCAAGCTGGGGCTGGGGGAGGGCGGAACTGTGCAAAGTCACGGCGGGTCAGTGGAGAGGGCGGTCTGACTCAGAGAGGTGTCACAGGCTCTACACTGCACCCTCGTGGTGGCTTTCCTGGGACTCTTCCAGAGCTCAGGCTGGAAGCCCCAGGATAGATACACGTGCTGGATGGGAGGAAGGAAATAGGAAAGGAAAGACACACAAGGGAAGGAAAAGTGGCCGAGAAGCTGAATCTTCAAACCCGCCTTTACATGCAGGAAGCCATCGTCACAGTCCTTTGTACTGGCTTCCGGTCCTCTCCTCCAGTGCCCTCCTGTGGCTCACGGCCAGCCCACCTGGAGGGCTTGGCCATCAGGGAGCCCACCCTCGTCTAGAGGGGACATGAGGCTGGGGGGCTGTGTGCATCTCGGAGCAGCTGCTACTTAGAGGCAAACGCTCGGGGCAGCATGGTCTGCAGCCCCAGGGGAGGTGGGACAGCTTCCTAGACACCTGAATGGCAGGAAACTGGGAGCCGATGTCAACGTATGAACCCAGGAAGGTTTACTGTCATCCTATCGGTTCTCAGGAACCTGAGTGCTCCTGGAAGTGAGGCCCCGTTATTTTTCCTTTTGGATTAGAAGGAAAACCTCCATGCAACTCAAGAGTGAGGAACAACTGGTCTAGTGACGGTTCTCCGATCGGTCCTCTTTCCTTCCTCTATGGGCTGTTTCCTCCTATAGGGAAGCAGCCTGGGTCTTGGATCCCACCTCCATCTTACACTTCTTCCCAAGCATTCCCAGCCCCTTGAAGGGGCCCCTTAAAGGCTGCTCTGAGTGGAGAGAGGGCAAAAGTGAACTGAATGTGGGCCGATTGACTGTACATACTGCCGGCAGTAAATGCCAGGGCTGTAAATGCCACCCACCCTCTGTGCAGTCCTTATCTGTGGCCGGCGACTGGGGGCAGGGAAGGCTGTCCGTGAGCGTCCTGCATATGCTGATGCCGGGCCCGACAGAGACCTAAGCTGGGTGTAGGGCGCGGGGCGGCATAGCAGCAGGAGCCGCTAGTGGGTAGGGAGAGAATCCACGGGGGATCTGCTGACTCGTGGAAGAGGGGGAAGAGCAGGGTCTAGCCCCGGGAGGCCTTGCAGGATGGGCTGGGGTCCCAGGGGAAGGACGGGGCCTTCCCATCAGGGTTCACGCCCCTCCTTGGGGATAAGGGCCGAGAACGTCACCAGATGCTCCAGGGGAAAGAAAGAATAACGTAAGAGAGGACCCTCTGTCTCCAGGGCTGGGTGACGAGGTGCGGGCACAGTTTTGTATCGAAGTGTCGCACTGGTTTACAGAACGTCCGCACTGAAAAGGACCTCGGGGTTCACCTAATCTGACCCCACTTTTAAAAGACAAAGAAACCGGGGCTCCAGAAGTTTGAAGGACTTGGTCAAAGTCACACAGAGTGAGCTGCACAGTCAGGCTTGGGGCCCTGCCTGCTTCCCCAGAGCCCTTACAATATACTCGTTGAGTGTTGATCCATCATCCATCCATGTATCCATTCATCCATCCATTCATTCATGCATCCATCCATCCATCCAGCTAACCAACATGGGTTTTCATTCATTCAAAAAAACACTGCTATCAATCAGAAGCTATCCTTTCTGCCCCCCATCATCCAGTTCCTCTGAGCTCCCCTGACCTGCTCACAAAGGAATACTGCTACAGTAACCTAGGGCCAACGAAGGTCTGGTGAGGTCAGCCCACTGCCCCATGCAGGGGGCCTACAGAGCCGCGGGGGCTCTCAGTGGTGCATGACTTACTAATGCCCTCCATTTATTTTCTGAGGCTGAGTGGTGATGAAGGAGAGACAGTACCTCTGTCAAGGTTGAGGGAAAGGAAGTCTCCTGCAAGTAGAACTGGGGCACGCACTGCAGGGTGATGGTGAGGACGACTCCAAGGCTGCCCAGGTGCACCCGTGCCGCCTGGAACACCTCTGCGTTGCTGGACTCAGAGCACAAGAGAATGGTCCCGTCCGCCGTCAGGAGGGTCAGCGCCACCACCTGGCAGTGGGAGAAGAGCCACATTTCAGAACCCCTAGACTTTGCGTGATGCCCTCACTTCCCCGTTTGTCCTTGGAAGTGAGGCCAGGTGTCTCCTAGTCCCAGAAGCTCACCGTCATCTGGTCACAGGGAACTTTCCCAGCTGGGTCTCCAGTCACAGCCTGAGGGAGCCTCAGTCTTGAGGGAGGGAGGAAGGGGAAATGGGGAGAAGGAGGCTGTGTCTGGGTGGCATCGGCCCTCAGCCGATGTGGTTCCGCGGGACCCCAGTGGCTTGTCCTCCCACCACTGCCTTGGTCATTCCGTGGACTTCACACTCGGGATGCAGCGAGCTTGTCCTCGGCCCGGAAGAAGTCTAAGATGACACAGGCTCCAAAGAGCCCTGAGGCCCTGGGTACAGGGGGCTTGCGAAGGCAAAGGGAGGATGTGTGTGCATCCGGGGGAGAGCCGGCCCTGCTGTCCCAACACGCAGCCCGGGGACCAGGGTCCCCTGCAGGCTCTCTCTGCCTGTTGCCCCCCTGGGCACCGACTCGAGTCCATCTTCTCATTCAGGGACCTCTCACTTGCCTCAGGAACTAGATTCCCCTACTTGGCCACACACAACTGGAAACCTCTGGTCTCTGCAAAGAGTGGGCTGCGCAGTTGAAGACAGGCGGTTATCGTCAGTGTCCTTGCCCTTGGCCCCCATTTCCAGAGGAATCCGCTTTCACTGCCCGTGGAAGTGCTTTTCCACACCCTGCTACCTGCTCATTTGGATGCAAATTGCTTTCGACGTGTGCAGTTGGTGGCTGGGTGCTCAGGGTGATAGAACAGATACAGCTGAACTAATTCTAATTAACAGCAACCAAGACGAAAGAGGAGACATTGGCAGAAATGGGGCACGGTGGCCCTCTGTGGGAGTGAGGGCGTCAGAATGATTTTTATAAAAATCAGACTTTGGGGCTTCCCTGGTGGCGCAGTGGTTGAGAGTCCGCCTGCCGATGCAGGGGACACGGGTTCGTGCCCAGGTCCGGGAGGATCCCGCATGCCGCGGAGCGGCTGGGCCCGTGAGCCATGGCCACTGAGCCTGAGCGTCCGGAGCCTGTGCTCCACAACGGGAGAGGCCACAACAGTGAGAGGCCCGTGTACCGCAAAAAAAAAAAAAAAAAAATCAGACTTTGTCTGAGATCCAGGGCAGAGCATGAGAGCTGCCAGTGAAACACTGCAGCCGGGTCCAGTGACAATAAAGGTGGACAGTGGTTCACCAGCTGTGTGACCTTGGGCATGTGACTTAACCTCTCTGTTCCCTCATCTGTGAAATGAGGAGAATAACCAACTCAGAGAGAGTATGTGACGCACCCAGCTAACTGCCTGGGATACAGTGGATATTAAATATGCCAGTCCCCTCCCGTCTCCTGCGTGCAGGGGCCCATGCTGCTCAGCTGAGCCTCCTCAGGGAAGTGGCCAGTAAATCTCATGTGCATTTTGATTTCTGGCCACTCAGAATTCTTTTCCATACTCTGCTGATCATTTTGTAGAAACTGAGGCAACCAGCTTGACCTCAGCCCTGGAGAGCAGACTAGGACTGTGGCCAAATCTTGGGAGGGGTGGTTTATTATCCTTCAGCCCCAGTTACCACTGGGCTCTCCTGGACGGTGAACCCTGCTCTGAGGGGGTAACGACAAGTCTATGGAGGGCTCTGAGTGCCTGGGAATCAGGTCCCACAAAACCTACCTTGCTTTGCTTCGTGGTCGAATGCCCTGGGCCTTTCCCCTTCCCTGGCTCACGGCATCCCCTCAGGATGCCTCTCCCTTGCCTGGTGATTCTCTGAGGCTTTTGTGCTTGAAAGAAGGGGGAGGAAAAGGACAAGGGCCACCAGTGTGAGTGCATAAGGTTGATGAGAAAGCAAAGTGCGGATTTAAGGAACAGTAACTCTGAAGTGGCTCCCCCTCGTGGTGTGTGAGAAAACAAAGTGAAG